>NC_071985.2:227161250-228397500 GCF_028885655.2 Pongo abelii
CCCATCCCCATTCTTTTTTGTCTCCTCTATATTCACTACAAAACTTCCTGCTGGCCACTCTGAACCTCTAGGTCATCAAATCCAATGACGCCATTCTCTTATCTCAGCTTCTCAGTGGCCAGGCCCTCTGGGAAACCTCATGGGCTATCCATCTTCCTGCAACACCTGGTTCCCCCTTCTCCTCTGCCCCATCACCATCTCCTCCTCCTTCCCCTGCCCTCTAAGTGCCTGAGCCCTGCCAGATGTTGTTGATGACTTACAAACTCAGGTCTCAAGCCTAGGTCCTTCTGGGAGCTCCTGGCCCAGGATCCGCCAGCCTATGTGGCCTCCCCATTTGGCTGTATAATGAGCATCCCACATGTAACGTGTGCAACAGAGATTTTTTTATTTGCCTCCTCAAACCTGTTTTTCCCCAGGCTTTGCCTTCTCAGTAGATGGCACTGCTTGTGACCTAGGTACTGAAGCTGAAAACCTCCAAACTCTGTTGGTTCTAACTCTGAGGGAGATCCCCAAGCTGTCCTCTTCTCTTCTTCTCCCCTTCCAGATCCTCATCTAAGTGGCTGCCATGTCTTGCCTGGACGGCAGCAGGAGTCACCCAACCAGCTCCTAGACCAGCAGGACCTCAGAATACATCCATGGACTCCTCTGTCCTCCTACAGCCCCCACCATGCCCCGAATGGGACTCCTACCACCTCCCCCACCCTCCAGTACCAGCATGCTCTGCAGTCTCTGGACTCCAGCCCCCTACCTCCTTCAGTCCCGGGACACGCTTCGCTCTTTCCCATCTGTTTGCTGTCGCCGTTCTCTTCACCCAAAATCCTCCTTTCCTGGCCCTCCACTGGCCACTTTCCTCTCTCCCTTCCCATCTCAGCTTAAACTGCTGCCTCCTCAGGGACTACCCCTCCCTCCCCAACCATCACCCTCCTCCCAGCACTTCTTCCTCTGCAGCATTTCCCACCGGGAAATTCGCTTTATCTTTTACTGACTGCTATGGACTGAATTGTATTTCCCCAAAATTAATAGGTTGAAGCGCCAACCCCCAATGCAATGGTATTTGGAGGTGAAATCTTCAGAAGCTAATTAATATGAGACAAGTCATGAAGGTAGGTGCCCTCATGATTATATTAGTGGCTTCATAAGGAGAAAGGGAGGGAAGGAGAAGAGTGAGAGAGAGAGAGAGAACAAGAGGAAGAAAAGAACAAGAACAAGAGGAAGGAGCAGGAGGAGGAGCAGGAGGAAAGGGGAGAAAGAGGAGGAGGAGAAGGAGGAGGAGGGAAGGAGGAGGAAGAGGAGGAGGAGGGAAGGAGGAGGAAGAAGAGGAGGGAAGGAGGAGGAGGAGGGGAGGAGGAGGAGGAGGAGGGAAGGAGGAGGAAGAGGAGGAGGGAAGGAGGAGGAAGAGGAGGAGGAGGAGGGAAGGAGGAGGAAGAGGAGGAGGGAAAGAGGAGGAAGAGGAGGAGGAGGAGGGAAGGAGGAGGAAGAGGAGGAGGGAAGGAGGAGGAAGAGGAGGAGGAGGAGGAAGAGGAGGAGGTGAAGGCGAAGGCTCCCACCATATGAGAAGGCAGCCACCTGGCAGCCAGGCCAGAGCCATCATCAGGAATCGAACCTGCCAGTGCCTTAATCTTGGACTTCCCAGCCTCCAGTCTTCTGTTAAAGCCACCCAGTCTATGGTATTTTGTTACAGCAGCCTGAGCAGACTAGTACATGAATTTATTTTTCTCACTCCCCCAACAAAATATGAACTGCAGGAGGCAGAAAATGTCTCCAACTTATTCACCACTGTATTCCCAGCATCCCTGGCAGGATGCTAATCGGACAACCAGTGCCTGAAAAAGTGTGGTTGTTGAACTTGCTCCCACTTTGTAGGTACAACTTGCTGGTTTTTATAAGAAGAAAATGTCTAATAATCTAAGTCCAAATGCAAATGGTAGGTCCAGGGAAGGTATTTCAGATCTAAAATAGCTTTAAGACCAAAAGCAGAGGGCAGAGCAGGGGAGGCTATAGGGAAGGAGATATAGCCATAATTCTTCAGAAGAAATCTTTCAAGAGTTGGAAAGTTCTGTCTAGAAGGTAGTCTGCCCCTGCCTCCAATCTGCAATGCAGCTAAACTAGTGTTTCCCGAGGTGTGCTCCACAGAACATTCTCTCCAGAGATGCTCTGCTAAGATAAAGGGCAGGGAGATGGGGTGGTGTCCTGGTCAAATGGGTGAGCAAAGCGCTGCAGATGACACCTCCCTCTGGGAAGCTGTACCTCAGCACACTGACGGGTCTGAGAGGTGTTGCCGAAGAGTCGTCCCTGTCTTTCCACTAGGGATTCTACACCGGATTTGACCTGCTGTTAGGGGGTGAAGAAAGTGGGAGCAAATTCAACAACCACATTTTTTCGGGCACTGGTTATTCAATTAGCATCCTGCCAGAGATGCTGGGAACACAACGGTGAGTAAGTCGGAGACATTTTCTGCCTCCTGCAGTTTATATTTTGTTAGGGGAGTGAGAAAAATAAATCCGTGTTCCCCACAAAGATATGTTGAAGTCCTAACCCCTGTACCCACGCATGTGCCCTTATTTGGAAATAGGAGCTTTGCAGATGTCATCTAGTTAAGATGAAGTCATAATGGAGTAGGATGGGCCCCAATCCAATGTGACTGACGTCTTCGCAAGAAGGCCACGTGAAAACAGAGACGCACAGGTTGGGGGAGGCCGCGTGAAGATGGAGCAGGGATGGGAGCGAAGCAGCTGCAGGCAGTGAATAGCAGACGCTAGGAGGGGTGAGGAAGGATCCGCCCGGAGCCCCAGCGGGAGCCTGGCCCTGCCGGTACCTGGACTTGGAGGTCGAGCCTCGGGAACTATGAGAGGGTGCATTTCTGTGGGGTAAAGCCACCCAATTTATGGGACTTCATGGCTGAGGCAGACGCAGTAAACGAACGCCCTGCAACCCTCCGTCTTCTGCAGCCCCCACACCCGGGCCCACGGCTCCCCACCCCACACCTCCTTAGCGCGGCTGCTCATTGGAGCCCGTGCCTGTCCATGTAAGCCCTCAGCCCCTTTCTCCACACCTCTCCCCGGCGCCCAGCCATTGTGCAACCTTCTTGGCACCGGCCGCTCGAGACTCACCCTCTGGCTAAGCAGCCCATTCCCTGTCACTTATTCTGTGCTTTGATCCTGCCTCATCTTATCTTCTTTTTCCTCACTTTTTACACTAGAAACGTTTACATTAGCTGACTGTAATCTATGTTTCCTTATAATTTACCCTAAATATATAACTCATGACACAATCTTTATTATCTATGTCTCAGGAACCTAAACCCATTCTAGACAAAGGTGGAATATAAATCAATATATATACTTTAAAAATATAATGGGACCGCCGGGGGTGGTGACTCAGGTCTGTAATCCCAGCACATTGGGAGGCCATGGCGGGTGGATCGCCTGAGGTCAGGAGTTCGAGACCAGCCTGGTCAACAGGGCAAAACCCTGTCTCTACTAAAAATACAAAAATTAGCCGTGCGTGGTGGCAGGCGCCTATAATCCCAGCTATTCGGGAAGCTGAGGCAGGAGAATCACTTGAACCCGGTAGGCGGAGGTTGCAGTGAGCCAAAATCGTGCCACTTCACTCCAGCCTGGACGAAAGAACAAAACTCGGTCTCAAAAAAATAAAATTTAATATAATAGGACCTCATACACTGTCAAATTAAAGCCCTCTGCTCACTCTTCACGGCCTTTGGCAGCAAATAGCAGCCCCAAGGGAGTCCTGCTCTTCTTCCCAGCTCCCTCCTCTGCCATCGCCACCCCCTGCTCTGCTGCCACTGCCCCTACTCCAGCCCCTCTCTCCACCCTGGCGCTGCCCCCTCTCCCCGCCACCCCACCCCCTCCTCTGCCACCACCACACCAAACCCACCCTGCTCTCCCTGCCTCAGGGCCTTTGCACAGCTGGTTTCCTCCGCAGACAGTGACTATCTGCCTGTTCCTCCCTGGCCTGTCTGCTGAGCTCCTGCTCAAAATCTGGCCTGGTCTTGACCTCCTCCAAAAGGCCTTCCCCAACACTTGGTACTCAACCGAGCCCCTCTCATCCACACACCCTCCACCAGGTGTGACATTCAGAATGTTTAACAACTGGTCTGGCACAGACGCCACTACTCAGAATGATGCAGGCCAGCGCAGCATGGGCACTGGAAGCTTGGGTGACACCCGCTCGCCAGCAGCCACAGAGGTGTTTCAACGGATTAGCAACTTCACGCGCTGGCGACCAGCAGGATGGTGGACACGTATTTGTGGAGTCGTACAGGGCACCCCTCGAGGGTGAGCGGCTCTGCTCTGCTCTGGGCAGGACCGGGTCTCAGTGCCTGGCATCGCCCCTGGCGTGGAGGGGGTAGCTTGGTTAACATTTGTCAAACCGAACCAAACTCTTTTGGGCAAAGACAAAACACAGAGACCGAGGATTTTCCCAGACTGTCACATCTCCTCAGCAAGCCAAATAAAACCTGTTCCTGGACAGTCTGTTTGCTCAGATGGTGAGTCTGTCAGATTTCACAGCTTCAGCGACCTCATGAAGCTCTGACCTGAAAATAAATTGAGAGGGAATAAAAAAAGAAGGAGGAAGAACAAGAGAAAATGATCTGCTCCTCCTGAGGCCGCTCTTTTGGCAAGCGTGCTCCAGTCGGTTCCAAAAAAACAAAGGGAAATCTTCGTTATGTCAGAAAAACCGACATAAATCGCCAGCAACTCCGCTTTCCTGGCAACGCTTTCCGTGCTCCTGGGAAATTGGAACCCAATTCTTGAACAATTTCAATGCAGAAGGCTTGTCTTATGTTATACAAGAGGCCTCAAAACTTTCCGCAATCGGAAGAGAATGTTGGAGCAAGTCAAGGGACAGGAGGCCGCAGGGCCGTGAGCACCTCGGAGGCGCCTGCACTGGCAGCTCTGGGCTTGTGCTTTTCCCAAGGGGTCTAAGACACGTGTACAGGCAGAAAAGCAACCACCCTAAGGGGACCCCGCCTATGTGAAGCAAATGACTGAACTGTCACAGACTGAACTGTGTCCCCCGCAAAATACGTATGTTGAAGCCCTAACTCCCAGCACCTTGGCATGTGACTAGATTTGGAGACGGCGGTCTTTAAAGAGGTGACTAAGTTAAAATGAGGCTATTAGTGTGGGCCCTGATCCAGTATGACTGGTGTCCTCACAAGAAGAGGAGATGAGGACACAGAGAGACACCAGGGAGCCGTGTGCGCAGCGGAAACGCCACATGAGGACAGGGCAAGAAGACACCGTCTGCACGCCAAGGAGAGAGGCCTCGGGAGAGCCCAGCCCTATTGACGTCTTGCGCTTGGACTTCTGGGCTCCAGAGCTGTGAGACAGTTGGTTTCTGCTGTTTACATCCTGTTTGTGGTGCTTTGTTATGGCAGCCGCAGCATACTCATACCACCCCCCAGGGAAAGGATTTTGCCAGTCTTAAGGTCCCCATCATGCAAATTACCCACTTAAGACTCACAGGCCTGTAGGTTAGGCACATAAAAATTATACCAGAAGTCCCAAGGGATCTGAGGCCCGGTCTAGGGGCAGCTGTGGCGGCTGCCCAGGCTGGGGTTGGTGACTTGGGTTGAAATCTGGGTTCCTCAGCACATCTGCCACGTGGTCTGAGCCTTAGATTGCTCCTCTCTGAAACCAGGGTAATAACAGCATCTGATTCTCAGCATTTCGTGAGATTTAGATCCCATTATATCTTTAAAGCACTAGGCATAAGTGCCCAGCACAATAAAAAGTTCAACAAATACCACCATTTCTATTCTATTTTCAACACACTTGATTCCCTGATTGCTTCAGGCATAAATAGTACGAAGTTCCCTAAGAAGAAAAGAGGTCATCCTTCGAATAAGGCTTAAGAAACAAGGGTACCAGGACGGTGATCATATCGTAAACTTTTGTTCATTTTTTTGTTTTGTTTTGAGACAGGGTCTCGCTCTGTCGCCCAGGCTGGAGTGCAGTGGCATGATCATAGTTCACTGCAGCCTCGACCTCCTGTGCTCAAGCGATCCTCCTGCCCTGGCCTCCCAAGTAGCTGGGACTACAGGTGTGCATCATTGCGCCCAGCTAATTTTTTAAAATCTTTTGTAGAGATGGGGTCCCGGTATATCGCCCAGGCTGGCCTCAAACTTCTGGGATCAAGTCATCCTCCTGCCTTGGCCTCCCAAAGTGCTGCGACTATAGGCATGAGCCACCATGCCCGGCCAAGATTTCTTAAACTCCTCTAACTTCCCCAGATTTGTTACCCCCACCTCTTTTACCCACCACCTCCTTGACAAACAAAATTATTTTAATGAACCATTCTTGAGTCTTTGGGGTCAGTAAGGAAGCAGGAACTTCAAAGAAGTCCTTCTCCCAGACCTGTCTAGAGAGACAGAAACATCTGGGAATGAGAGGAGTAGCAGCAGCCTGAGGTGGGAAAGGAAGGCACCAAGGAGCCTGATGAGGATGGAAAGGAGAGCCCAGGAACCCAGATGGTGGCCCAGACGTTGCACCCTCCAGGACCTCAGATGAGCCAAACATGTAGCTTGCCAGCCCACGAACTTGGGTCTCTGGGTTTTTCACTAGAGTCTAGAATTTGGTCTACAGAGCCACAGAAATGGCCTGAAAACACCCAACAGGAAAGAGAGAGAGAGAGAGAGTGTGTGTGTCTGTGTGTGTGTCTGTGTGTGTGTGTATGTGTGCGTACACCATTCTTTAGACTAGCTTTAGTCATCAGAAGTTGTCTGATTTCTCAGAAATACTTTTCATCCTTCTATGGCACCAGGATAACAGCTAGAATGTGCTAGTTTAAGGAAAGGAGCAGATTTTAATAAGTCCTGGCCTCTATGTTCAGACCCTAGAACTTTGGCAAATCTGCCCATCCAGACGTCACCTCTGACAAAGGGGAGCCTGGCCTTCAGTGGATTCTGTGCCTGGAACTCCAACACCCTACAGAGGCACCCCCTCCTCCCTATTCATTAAACATCACTTGTTCATTCTTTGCTTATTTGTTCATTCCATGGACACCTACTGGGCATCACTCTGCACCAAAAAGCTACATCAGCACCTGCCCTGGCCTTTCAAGCAGTCGCACCAACTCAGAGCAATGAGTTACATCTGGTTTCTACCAGCCCAGAAACAAGGATGCCAGGTGATGATTCCATAGGCAGGAAAGTGGTCCATGAGCAAAGTGCTTGGATGTCTTTTTCTGCTTTTTCTCTTAAAGAGAGACAGAAATGAGAAAACCTAAGCCATGCCTGGCCAAGAAATACATCCTGAGTGTAAAACAAATCTGCATGGCTAGGAACTCTCTCAGCCCCAGGGGGAATGGGGGTGGACATCAGAGTCCACAGGAGAATCACGTCCTGGACATTCTAGATGCGTCGTGCTGCAGGGGTGCTGGGGAAAGGGTCCTGAGCAGCCCACAGCCCCGATGTCTTGCAGGGCCATAGCCATCTGGTGTGAGGGGAAGGAGAGGAAGGAGCCGGTCTCCGTCCTGCCTGGACATTATCAGCCAGGATTGTGCTCTGTGTCCCCTCCCTGCCTCTGGAACAGAAATTTGCTCTTACTCCCCACCACACATTCTGCAGCACCAAAATGGCCTGGCCTGGCCTGGCTTGGTGTCAGGATCTGGGGGTCCAGAGAAGGGGGCATCCTCAGATAGGAAGTCTCCTTACCAGCTCTGGCTCCAAAAGTTGGTGGACCATCCCAGCTCAGAAGGGAAGGTTGTATGGCCAAAGTGGAGGTCTCCTAACTGGATCAACAGCAAACCGTGACTATATTTGGGCCAGGGGACTTGCTATGCTAAAACCTCATCTGTATTTCAACCCAGATGTTGTCAGGACTAACCGTCTAAGAGGCTCAAAGAAAGGCCTCACGTAAGTGTAAACGAAATGCCAGCTCCGTGGACCACTTGACCTGGATGCCTCCAGCCCCATGACAGGGTCTCAGCCTCTCGGGGTCAGACTAGTCCGTTGGGCAGCTGGACATCTTCCCAGGCACCTAGGAGGCCCCTGACATTTGGCCTTTTCTCTGGGAAGAACAGAATGCAGCCGCAACAGACTGTGACCTGAACTGCAGCAAGGGCCACCCCACCGCCCTGAGAATCAGCCAAGCCTGCTGCCTGCCACACAGAGGGCCATAAAATCCACTCTAGTCCCTGCTTAAATACCTGTAAAGTTGACTTTTTAAAAACCCTGTTCTGGCTGCGATGCAGGTGCTTTGAAAGATCCATCCCAGGGCTGCTCCTGTACGCACTGCAGGACCCGGGGGAACCGGGACGGGAGCTTGCCGCGCACATGTGCCTCCAAGCTGAGAAACCCAAAGGCAAAACTGGAGATAGGATTCGTCTTCCAAACAGGTGAATTCCCAAAAGGACCTTGGATTGCAAATACACAGAAAGGAGCCCAGACCCCCATCTCAGGCCTGGTGGAGAAGAGCAGAGGGCCAGGGGCTCATTCTCTCTCACTTTCCTCCCCACCCGAGAGAAGGGCCCGGCCCTAAGCCATGCAGGCGGGAGGAGAAGAGGTCAAGGTCAAGGGAAGAACCAGTGAACCATGAGTGCTGGGGATGCTGACACTGGGGTTCATAACCAAGAGTCTTCTGAGGGGTGTCCCAGTGGAACCACCCAGAGATGAGATGATCGGCTCTCATGGTCCCTATAGCTTTGGGAGGGAAAGCCACCATCTATCTATGTCTGGTCACCTGTTGAAACTCCTTTGAAAGATCACAAGCTTCTTGCAGGCCCCATCTCCCAAGGCTCCTGGCACCCACCTCCCCCCGCCACCAACTCACCTCTCCTTTTCAAGGGTGGGCTCTGGGAGTCCCTCGGAGGTCTGCCTCCCCGTCCCCTGACTCTGAGCTCCTCCCTTGAGGAGGGAGACTAAGTCACCCTCTCTGTTTTTCCCGGCACCGAAGACATGACACTCCGTAAACATGGGTTAAATTCATCCATCAGTGAACCTCACAGCTGGCATTCTGTACCATTGTCTTATGTCACTGTTTTAACAGAGTACATTTTTTATTTTTTAAAATAAAAAGAGCTGGAGAGGAAATTACTCCAAAACACCTCTCAGGTGATCCCACAAGGCCTCAGCCTGATGGGTCGGCTCATGAGCCCCTTTCCCACCTGGGGGCGGCGTCTTCTCGTGGCAGGTTCAGTTACTTGAGGGGTTAAAAATAAATTATTGAAAATATAAATTTAAATATTCAAAATTACCCAGGAAACATCAAAAGAGGCCATAAAACTGTGCGTGTGTGTGAAATGCGATTTTCTTGGCTGACTCCAGATGAGGAATGAGCCTAAAGCTGTGTAACCCACATCACCTGAGCTGTCACTCCTAGCCTCTCGCCCCGGGGACCAGCTCTGTGTTCTTCTGATTATAAGTTCATCTCCCACCCATATCAAGTGTAGTGAGAATCCCAGGCCCCACATGAGTCGTGCAGAGAACAGCAAAAGGCACAGAATCTTCAGGTGAGAGGAAGACACAGCCCTCCTCGTGCAGAGGAAGGGGCAGGTGACTCGCTGTAACTCAGAGGACTCACCAGAGGGGCACCTCTGACCAGCCCCTCCTTGTGCAGAGGAAGGGGCAGGGGACTCGCTGTAACTCAGAGGGCTCTGCAGAAGGGCACCTCTGACCAAAAGTTGCTGAGCCCTGAAGCACTTCATCAAGACTCATGGCAGGGAGGGGAGAACGTGGCCTGGGCCCCCAGTATGCCTGGGCAGGTAAACTCCGGGATAGAAAAGAGTGAGCAAACAGACTGGGGCCCGCTGGCGGGAGACAGAGGGCCTCCCACTGTGATGCTGCTGCAGCCTCCTGATAAGGGCCAAGCCACCCAGGTGAAAGTATCACAGGACACTCAGGTGGCCCACCTTGAGGCCAGGTCTCCATCCAGGCCACTGTCACTTCCCATAGCATCCAGCACAGAAGGAACACAGGGAATGCTTGCTGATGAAATCAATAAGAATAGGTAACAACAGTCTAACACATGTATTGTGTGTTAGAGTTCAGGGAGTCTCTTCTGTGTGTCCTTTCATCTGTTCCTGAGGACAGCCCCCTTTCCTTGAAGGAAGAAGTGGGGACTCAGGGATGCTAAGTCAGGCTGGAGCCACTGAGAGGCAGAGGCAAACCAACCCAGGACTTGGAGGTGCTGTGCACAGATGCTCAACACTGCTGTAAAGGGAAGGCTCTGGCTCTTAATTCTGGGGCTTTCCTTAATTTAGTAAGAGCCACCAGTTAATACTGTATGTGCTGGTCACACATTCTCATTAATCTCCTAACAACTGAACAAGCTAGGTGCTATTACTATCTGATATGGTTTGGATCTGTGTCTCCACCCAAATCTCATGTCGAATTGTTATCCCTGGTGTTAGAGGTGGGGTCTGGTAGGAGGTGACTGGATCATGGAGGTAGGGTTCTCGTGAATGGGTTAGTGGCATCCCTTCTGTGCTGCTCTTGTGACAGTGAGTTTCACAAGATCTGGTTGTTTAAAGTGCGTGGCACCTCCCCACTCTCTCTCTTACTCCTGTCCCAGCCACGGAAGACAAGCCTACTTCCCCTTCATCTACTATGATTGTAAGTTTCCTGAGGCCTCCCCAGAAGCTGAGCAGATGCCGGCACTATGCTTCCTGTCCAGCCTGCCAAACTGTGAGCCAATTAAACTTCTTTTATTTATAAATTACCAGTCTAGGGTATTTCTTTAGAGCAGTGCAAGAGTGGACTCCCATACCATCCCACACTGCAGATGAGAACACTGAAGGCCAGAGAGGCTGATTCCCCGGGTCACAGAGCCAGAAGTGGTGTCCATGTAACTCAAGTGTGGCACAGCCCAACTCCAAGGTCACGCTACTGCCTGTTCCCCTCAGTCGCTCTCTGCCAGGAGGCATCCCTTCTGAAAATTCTCCTGTACGACCCCCTCACCACCGGCATGAACAGCCCCACCAGGGCTTGTCCAGTTCTTCAAGCAACTGCAGGTCAGGCTCAGCCCATCTTTAAGAGGAGAGAACTTGCTGCTGAGCCCCCATTAGCTGCTTCCACTGAGCCATGCAAAAATGAAAGAGAAAAATAGAGAATCACAAAAAGGTGAAGATGTGCATGATGTGCACCAGCAGGAATGAAGCCTGAATTCACCCGTCAGGAAAGACCCAGGAGGCTGCTTCTCGTCATAGAAACCCAGACATGCAGAGGCGGCCTGGCCTCTCTTCTCCTTCCTCCCTCGTGGGGGAGGACATGAGCTGTCCCCAAGGAGAGTTGTCCATGGGCCAGCAGGGAAGCCACCACTCCCCACATCTCAGCTAAACTTAGGGTGAGAACAGCCTCTGCTGGTCTCCCAGCAGGAAATCAAGTGGGCAGGCCCAGGGGACCCCTGTTTGTGCAACCCAAGTTCCAGTGGAAATTAAGTCAGAGGCCGGGCTGGCAGTGAGGACAATGGTCTGTGCTAAGTGGTGAGAGGGGTAACCGCAGGGACCCCCCAGCCCAGGACACATGTGCAGCAGAGGCAGCAGGAGCAGCAAGTCCCCAAAACGGGCAAGGGCAGGCCAGGACAGCTAAGGCTAACAGGGGAAGAGACAGTGCCAGGGATACTGCTTTAAGGGCTGTCTCTCACCAGGAAGACTCCAGATTGCACCCAGCATTCATTCACTCATTCATTCACAAAGACATGCTCAGCAACCACCAGGTGCCAGGCAGGACACAGCAAAACCTAAAAATTCCTTTCTATGGGAGCGAGAGGGAGCCGGGCAGATACCTGGGGAAGGGCATTGCAGGCAAGACCAGCAAGGGCAAAGGCCCTGCTTCGAGAAGTGGCCAAGATGCCTGTGTCCCCAGAGTGGAGTGAGGGAGGGAGGGGAAGGGGATGGGCTCAGAGGGGCCCTGGGGGGTGGGAGGGCAGATCCTATCACAGTGAGGACTTCAGCATCTATCCTGAGTGAGAAGGGAGCCCTGGAAGGCTTTGAGCAAAGACGTGCCATGATCTGATGCTCATTCTAACAAGGCCTCTTGAGTGGCCATGTGGAGAAGGTTCTAGAGCAAGGGCTTAGAGGCAGGAGTGACACGGGAGACCAGAGAGGGGGCTGCCACGCTCCTGCATCACACCTCGCTGCAAGAAGACAGCAGAACTGGTGATGGGCATAGAGCTTCGATGAAGCTCTGCTGTGAAGGAAAAGCTCGAAACAGTCAGAACTGGAGGGAAGTGAGTCGTGATGGGAGCATTCGCAGACACTGATGGGAAAGAACCAGGAAGGACGGAAAAGAAGCTGCCACCGCAGGAGAGGGAAGGGACGCTGCAGCGGCAAACACTTGGAACTGGCCAAGGGGACAGGGTCAAGTTCATGAGTGAAGAGTTGCCCTTGGCAAGGAGCATGAGGACCCATCCCTCCAGCCACCCCCACGAGCTCCCTCCTCCCCCGCATGGCTGTGTCCGCTCTTTCCCATTCCCTCAGCAGAGTGGCAGGGCGAGGCTGGCAGGGGGCAGCCAGGGCAGTATCAGTGCTGTTCTGACCGCCCCTGTCTCCTCTGCTCTGGGAGATGGAAAGCAGATCAGCAGCTGCGAGGAGTGCGGGGAGGGGAGCGGGGTGGAGGAGGGAGAAGAGGGGACGGCTCGGCCCAAGAGACCAGAGAGCCAGACAGGGATGGATTGACAGCACGGAGGAGGGTCGCAGGACAGCACGGAGGAGGATCAGACGGCGCCAAGGGGGCACTTGAGGCTGGTGCTGGGAACTGAAGGCCAGTCAGGCTGCTGTGCGGGTGTGGGCCCAGCCCAGGAGGAGGACCAGGTATCGGGTGGGTGTGGGCACAGCCCAAGAGGAGAACCAGGTATAAGTAGAGCTGGACGAGCCACGCACCTGGTCATGACAGCGAGGGAAAGGGGCCCAATGCAGAAGGCACATGGGTGAGGAAGGAGCAGAAGGCACATGGGTGAGGAAGGACCTGTGGAATCTGAGCTGAGTTGGGGAGGGTGTGAGACCAGGAACGGTTGGGGCGGCACAAAGACACCGAGGGTCCCTGGATTCTGGTGTTGAGGCGTGGCCGGACTGGAGACACTGGGAGGAGTGGGCAGAGAAGGCCAGGTAGTCTGAATGGGCTTCTGGAACCTGAGAGGGTAAAGTAGGAAGCCACGGAGAACAGACCCAGGGCAGAGGGATGAGTCACTGAACAAGGAGGTCTTTGGAGGGGAGAAGGCCCAGGAACTGAGAAACCAAGGTGTCGTCGGAGAGAACGACACGAAAACACCACAACACAGGAAAGGGTTGGACAGGAGCCCGCCAGCAACCATCAGGGAACAAAAAAGAATGGCCCGAGAGCCCAAGGGTGGCCCCACAAGCAGCAGTGGGGCCCGAAGCAGCCGAGGATGCAGACTCAAGGACAAGGGGGGACAGTGAACTAGAAGTGGACCTGGGGACCAAGGATACCCACTCCCCCACCCCATGCCAAGCCCCAGTAACACCCGGGCCGAGAGGAGAACACAGCCTCCACTTGAAAGGGCTGAAGGGCAGCAGTGTCCCCACGGCAGAGCCAGAGCCCCTGAATGGAAGAAGAGGGAGGCTGCGGAGAGGGGGCTTTGCTAAGTGCAGCAGGTTCCCAAGGAAACACAGAATGTTCCAGGAGCTGGGGTGGGAGGGTCAGGAGAGGGGGTGTACGGAGCCCTACAGGAACTGGAGTCCAGGGGCAGGGGTTGACTGGGACACCACAGAGCACCATCTTGCGTTTAACGGGACCACCTATTTGAATGAATATAATCCAGAGGGAGCAGCCTCTGCGGTCCTGAGTCTGTCCTGGCAAACAGGGATGTTTCCTCAGAAGGGACAGTCTATCGAAGCACCAACAGCAACTGAGCCCCCAAGTGCATCAGCAACCACCTCGGACACCCAGGCTGGGGGCACTTGAAGCGGCTCAAGACCTGGCAGTCAGGACCCACTGGAAGACCCCGCTCACAGCGCTGGGTAGTGGGAGGCCAAAGGGCCAAGAGGAACCAGAGGCCTCAGTCCGTGCAGCCCCACCTGCCCACCCCACGCAGCTCCAGGATGTAGTAAAGAGCGGGTCTGGAAGTGTCTGCCTGGGAAGGAGTCTGCAGTAGCAGTAGGTAATCTCCCTACTGCCTTCTCTTGGGGCTGAACGGTCACTGTGTCACCGGAGAAGCCTGCGTCAGCCGCCGTCTGCCTCTGCACGTGGCCATCTCCCGACCAGCTCACTGCGTTCTGAATGAACTCAGAAATTGCCTGCCTGAATTCTGAGATTTTCAGCTCATAAGCACTGGGAGAGAACGTTCAGACTCGAGGTGCTGTATCAACCTTCCGCTAAGCGCTCCTGGCAACATGTTCAATGTCAACATTGTTCACCGTGTCTCCAGATCACCAGAGGGACGTGGGCACCTTGCCCCAGCGCCTCACCAATCACGACCAAAACATAAAGGGGCTGACTTGGGGGCCAGGGCCTCGTTCCACATGCAAACTCAAATTACACCCCGGAAAGAGGCAGCACAGTCATTTTCCCTGTGCCTGGGAACACACAGTACAGAAGGCCGGGCTTCCAGCACTGCTCCCTGCAGCGGGGCCTCAAGACGAACGGCCAGTGCTCCTATGCACAGCTCCCATAAATACCCCAGTGTGATGTTCCCATTTCTCCTTCCCAGAGTCCCCTCTTCTCCACCTGCCTCACCCTGACAAGGACTAGAAACTCATGGAGGCCAAGTCCCCTGTGGCTCCTTTCCCTCCCCATCATACTCTCTCCTCCACCCACCCTACCCCCACCATTGCCTCCACAAATTGGAGTCCCTCACCTAACAAATAGACAATGAACTCTTCTACCTTGGTGATAAACCTACAACGACATGTTCAAATAGCCTGGCACTGCCGAGACAGATATCTCAACTGGGCACTGCCAGGTGACGTTTGCAGAAGTCTGAAGTCCACCCCATGACTTCAGCCCTAGACCCCACACCCCCGCGATGTGTTTGATGCAGCCAAGGCCTGTTTGAGAGTCTTCATCTGAACCCACACCCGGTCGGGACCCAGAGTGGCAATGAGCAGCCAGAGTGTGGGCCCTGCACCCCAGGGACTCAGCTTCAGGCTTCTCTGCCCTGGCCCCAGAGCAGACAGATGCCGTCCCTGGAGTAGCTCAGGGTGCAGGCAGCTTATTGTCTATAGACTCTCTTCCTGCCCCATCTCCCCAGGAAGGCAAGACAAGGAGGCTCTGGTGCTACCCACAGCCCTTCACCACCATGGAGGACCAGGGTGCAGGCCGGGAACAGCCGCCTGAGTCCTCCGTGGCCCTGCCAGTCACTTCCCTGGCCTCACCTCCTTCCACATCCTCCCTCCACCAGCTCCTGCCTAGCAATCTCCTGGCTGACCTTCAAACACTCCCAGTGCAACCCCACCCCAAGGACACTGGAACGTCTTTCCCCAGATGTCCCTGGGATTCCCTTCCCCCACTGGACCCCATTCCCTCCTTCACTTTCCCTCCAGGCTTGTGACATTTATTCATCACTGAGGATCTCCCGACTCCCTCCTCCCACCAGAACATCAGCTTCTTGAAGGCAGAGACTCTGGGCTGCTTTAACCACCACATCCTAGTGTCCAGGACAGTGCCTGACACACACTAAGTCACGGGATGAATAAACACTTAGAAAAGCATCTGAACTTATTAGCTGCTGTTTCTTTAAAACCAAGAGAGCCAGGCATGGAATCTCTTGCACTTTGGAATCCCAGCACTTTGGGAGGCCAAGGCGGATGGATCCATCTGAGGTCAAGAGTTCGAGACCAGCCTAGCCACCATGATGAAACCTCATCTCTAATAAAAATACAAAAATTAGCTGGTGTGGTGGTGGGCGCCTGTAATCCCAGCTACTCAGGAGGCTGAGTCAGAAGAATCGCTTGAACCGGGGAGGCAGAGGTTGCAGTTATTAGAGATTGTGCCACTATACTCCAGCCTGGGCAACAGAGCGAGACTCCATCTCAAAACAAAAAACAAACAAACAAACAAAAAACCCCAACAATCAAGAGACACAAAATGAAGATGGAATGCAACAATATGCATAGCAGGATCAATCACACTTTCCCAGAATTGAGGATGTACGTGAAGGTGGGAGAGAGGGGAGCTGGCAGGCCCTGCACCCCCTGGCCTTGAAGCTGCTCCCTCCCCGGGTGTTCCTAAGGAATATCTTGGCTTCCAGCTCACTGCCTTTCTGACTGGGCAGTTTCCTCTATGCTTTGTCCATATTGGTCCCCGCCAGATCTTCAGCTTAGGCTGAGACCCCAGAACCAGCCTGTAGTTCGTATATGAACTCCCAGACTTGAAACAAGCTGAGCTCGCAATCCAGAGAACAGCTGATGCTGGGTCCTCAAGTTAATTAGCTGACGTTCAGCAGCATTTTCCTCATGTACCATATCAGGGAGCTACTTGTTAAAATGAAGCCACGCATTGTACTTTCCTAAGTCGGCCTGAGTCTGGGGAGATTTGGCCTGTCTGTAACTTTAATTTTAAACTAATTCCTAAAGCTGGAGGAGATTTGCAACACAGGTTGACGGCTCATCTTAGAGTCTCAAAAGTCCTGTGAACGTTCTCAGATGCACTTGGGGAAGGCCTCGTCACAAAGCTGTGCTTCAAGTGGTCATCCCTTCTGAGGAACACACAGACCGTTCAAGCGCCTGTGTCTGCACACACCTGCAGGTCCTTACACCTGAGTGCGGTGCAAGCTGCAGCTCCCAAGTGACAAAGGAAGCCACCCACTTCTGACTCAAGACCAGCTGAGAAGAGAATGAAAGGAAGGCAAGACTGTGGCAAGGGAAGGCTCAGGGACAGGTGGTGGTGGGCGTGCTCAGGACACTCCCAGAGGAATGCTGGATCTCTTACAGAGCTCATATGGGAGGACTGCTCACTCAGCAGGTGCTGCAGAATCTCTCTGGGCAAAGGCTGAGATTAGGGCCCAGCTGGCGTAGCCACACCAAAGCCAACAGCAGACACTCCCCTCTCCTGAGAAGACCCATTCCTGAAACTTTTAATTCACTAATTCCATCAAAAATTAAACTTTTAATTGTACTTTGTTTTTCAAATGTCTCCCACTGTGACTCTCTAGGTAGTATTTGTCTCACTCTGGTAGTTACCTGGACTTTCCAATTGTGGTGGTTTATTTTACCTTGGAGTGACTCTCTCTTTTTCCCTTTTTTTCCATGCTCGAAAATTTCTCCTTGTCACAATTATTAATAGGTTCTGTTCCTAAAGCCATAATATTCAAATGATCTTAATAAAGCACAGCTCTAGGGCCAGCCAGCCAGCAAAAGGGAAAATCTTGATCCCCACAAGTCCAGGAAGCCTCCACCCTCCCCGCTGAAATCCTCCACGACCACCACCCTCCCCTCGCCTGGCCAGACAGGCTGCACCATTATGACCAAGGGCTTCCTCTGCTCTCAGAATGACTCAGCCTGGACTTCACCAACTGGCTAAACAGGGAATCAGCTAGGGAGTAGGGTGAGAGATATCCTAAAAATCTCTTCTTTGTCAATGAACACTAGAAAAAGTCACCTGGTGATAGAAGCTTCAGGGTTTATACAGAACCCACCCCAAGTCACAGAGCTCTGTTGCTGGGAAGGCATTCAGCCTGGGTGGATGACATCCAGGCATATCCCCTGCTCAGATGACGCTCCACCACCATCATCACCCACCAAGTGGAGAAGCTGCACTTATCAGCTTCAATCTCTAATCCTAGTAACCTCCAAAAAAAAAAAAGAGAGAGAGACAGAGAGAGCCAAAGCCAACCAATGAGCAGGAGGAAATGAGGCTGCAAAGACCTTTGAGACATGCAACTGCTTTGGAGACACTGGCCAGTTAAATGGCAACTTCTAGGGTCACTCAGAGCCTCAGGACACCTGGCAAGAAAAGAGAATGAAAGGGAGGAAGCTGAAGAAGGGTGGGGACAGGAATGGAGAAGAGAGAAAGAAAGGTAAGCGGAAGAGAGGAGGGAGAGACAATGGAGAAATGTAAATCTACTTGACAGCCAGAGACCTTATCCTTCAGGTCCTGCGTGTGCCAGTTCCTCCATCTGAAATTCCCTTTCCCCTCCTGCATCCAGAGAATGCAGAGTCCTGATTTAAGACTGTGCTGAAGTGTAACCTTGTCTGTGGAGTACCCTCCTTCTCACCGAAGGGAGAAAATCTATCCTCTTGAACATTTAGTCAGGACAAGATGTTATACTGCAGTAACAATAACAATCGACCCTAACAGTTCAGTGGCTTCAACAAAAAGCCACTTGTTCACACCACACATCCCCTGCATGTTGTGGGGGAGGAGACTCCACTCCATGTAGTCACTCAGGGATCCAGGCTGCTGGAGCCTCCACCTCAGCACAAGCAGCCCTGATTACTGAGTCAGGAGAAGGGCACATAGCAAACCACACATGTCACTTCTGCTCACCCTGCGTGGGCCAAAGTCAGTTGTACAACCACTCCTAACTTCAAAGGGGGCAGGGAGGAAGAGTTCCACCATGGGCACCCAGGAGGAGAAACAGAAATATCAACTCTCAGTGCTAAGGCTATCTCCCACGTCTACCCCAGAAGCAGTTGTGATGGTCACTGCTCCATGGCAGCATTTCACATTAGGTTTTCTAGTTTCTCCTTACAACAAGCTGGAAGAAAAGCTCTACTATCTGTACTTGCATTTTTACAGATAAGAAAAATCAAGGCTCAAAGAATTTAAATGTATTTATTGAGGTCAGCATTTAAGAACATGAGTCCAAAACTCACACTCTTGCCCCTAAACCACACACATTCCTAAGTGGAGTTAGTCACTTTCTCCTCTCTCCCACTGTCTCTCCCACTGGACCATGAGTTCTTCAAGGGAAAAACAGGGCCTTGTTCACCTGGCCAGCAGAGTTAGGCACTAAGAAATGTCTGCAGAGTGAGCACATCAGCTGCATCCCGGGATGGAACACAGACGGCAGCCTCAGGCTGCTGCAGCCCTTGCCGGTGAGCACCATGGAGCTCTGCCAGTTTCAGCCACAAGAACCACGGACAGCTCCCATGTGGCACTCCCTCCCTCTGGAAGCCTCCGGCAGCTGGAAGACCCTTTGGGAGTTCTCTGGGACTTGGGAGGCTCTGGTATCCTGGCCTCCTGCTGTTCTGGGCCCAAGCAAGCCAGCCAGAAAAATGTGGGAGGTTGTCAACAAATGCCCTCCAAGTTTTTATCAGTGTGGGCTTAACTACATTGGCTACTAGCTTATTAAATAAAGTAAATTAGGTCTCAATTATTTGCCTGCACACCAGGCAAGAAAAATGAAATTTTCAATTTAAACATAATATTGCTATTAATATGCAGAGGCAGATCTGAGATCAGACTTTCTGTGCACTTCTACTGAGAGAGGTCAGAGAAGAGGGAGATTCTCATGAAGGGGTCCCCTCCCAACCAAGGCACCCACTGGAGGAACCCCAGGCCCTTTCAGAACAGGTGGGTTTTGGATGCCTGGAAAAGCAGTTTGGGAAGGAACAGCAGAACCTAAACCATGCATCTGTTTTATTTTCTTCAGTGCATCACTGCCAAATGCCCTTAATAACATTACCTTTCAGTATCAAAATATCTAAATCGGGCACATTCGAGGCCTCTGCATTTGCATTTTTTAATGGAAAGAGAGAACTAGTATCAAGGAAGGATGTGCTTAACTCCAAGCCCTTATCAGCCACACATTTAATCCAACAACAGATGCTAGAGGACGTCTTCAAGAGGAGACTTTTAAAATCTACTCATGTGGTTTTATTTGGGCTCAATCAATGTGCTCTAAAAGCCAATTTCATATCCGGAATCAAAAGAACCAGGATTCAGTACCGATAGTCACCTTCTAGGGCCTCCCCTTCCAGAAACCCTTCTTGCTAAGGGCATCTACAATAAGGATGTAACAGTTCTAATGGAATAAAAATAGTCTTTCAAATGTAGATATATATCTAAAGTTTAAAGAGTTTGAGATTGGCCTGCTGGGGAGTACAAGTTAATAACTAGTCAGACATGCAGTCTCAGGTATTGAGGGTATTTGGTGCCGGATGGTGACCAGCTGTTTGCTATTTCAGCTGAGGACAGAAAGATGCTTCCAACTACAGCAGGAGGGGGCCAGACGGGCAGGTGTGGCTAGCAACAGCAATGCCCTTCCAGGAGAGGTTGGTCTCATCCTGGAGGCCAAGTCACAGTGGATGAGGAGCAAGCTTTGGGGTTCTGCCACCTTTCGCTGGGTGACCACCACCAAGTTATCTTTTAAACACTTTGAACTGCTTTGCATCTAAAACGTGGGTATGATATTAGTGCTGGCTTCTCGGGGTCCTTAGGAGGATTTTAAAAGAGAAGCACATAAAACATTGGCTTGGTTCTGGCCCATGATTAAAAACAGCATAGACTCATTTGCGCAGTGTTCAGGTACAAGCTATACTTCACCAGACTCTCTTACAGGAGTCTCAACAATTGAAGAGATTTATTCACTGGGTTTATGAAGAGGCTGCTTCCAAAGAAACATAGGAAGCCCATAGAAACAAGTATGGGTTTTTATTTTGGGGGATTTCTTTCTTTAATCAAAATGGCGGGATGTTATGGGGAGAGGAGGCACCGCTGGCAGACAGGAATGGGAAAGAAAACCACAGGCGGGAGGAGGAGGGAGTGGCGGAGAGGACATGAGGGGGAAAGATGCGCCAGGCAGGGGGGGCAGGAGGACTGCACGCAGGGTAAGTTCCCTTCCCAAAGCAAGGGAAGAGCTGATGCCTCGGAAGGTCGCCCAGAGAGGGGAGGGACAGGCTTCCTGTCTCTGGCTCATTCAGGCTCCAAATGCCAGGTCTCCAAGGTCGGAGAAGACGTCTCCTCTTTCAGCGCCGCCACAGAGTCTGCCCGCTAGAGGCCCCATCACCCATCTGCTAATCACGCATGTGCCTTCCTAGCCTCAGATGTTTATGGCCCTGCTGAAGGCCTGGTGTTTGTGCCATCGGTTACATGCAGAGGGGCATGATCTGGGTCCCAGTGGCACTGCCCTGCTTTCCCGGGGTCCCCAGCGGCACTGCTCTGCGTCTTCGGCATCCCCAGCGGCACTGCTGTGAGTCCCCGGGGTCCCCAGCAGCACTGCTCTGCCTTCCCGGGGTCCCCAGCGGCACTGCTCTGCGTCCCCGGGGTCCCCAGCGGCACTGCTCTGCCTCTCCGGGGTCCCCAGCGGCATTGCTTTGCGTCCCCGGGGTCCCCAGCAGCACTGCTCTGCGTCTCTCTGGGTCTCCCCCATTCCCGTCTAGTCTGGGTGAGACCCTTGGCCAGTCCCAGCCGTGTGTGAACAGGCCCAGCAGCTGTGGCCACAGGGTCCATGCCACTGGGGCGCCTGCTATGCAGCCCTAGCCATGCGCTGTGCATGCATGTGTGTGCGTATGTGACACCCACGTGCCTTCTGCAGAGACATCCAGGAGAAATTCCCACTGAAGGGGATGGCGGCAGCATCTCCCGTAGATCACTGCTCCTGACCTCCGCTGGCAGCCCTAATGGCCCTCTGGAGGATCCAGGTAATACAGTCACCCTCCCCTAGACCCATATATCCTCCAAATGTTCTCAGTGAGGAATGTGAGCTCCTGCATCCAGAACCACCCTCTCCCCTGGCTGCCTGGCCCCTTGCGGAGATCACATGCATCTCTAATTTCACTGTGTTCCGGCAACTCGGGGATTTAGAGCTGGAAGAGAAACCAGTGCGTGAGCAGTCTCACAAAAGCTCTAGCCTGAGGGCCCGAGTATTTGCTAAATGCAAAGCCTGCCAAACTGCACCCCCAAGGCCCTAATGTTCTCCCGTGAGCCACCCACCGAAGACGAAAACAGCTTCCCTGGAACCAACCTTCAGGAGCCACTGCTAATAAAGGCAGGCGTTTCTTACGTTCTACTGAAAAACGTCACCATATAAGGAAGATGACCAACCAAAGAGGACAGGAAGGGTGGGTCTGAGGAGTCGAAGCGATTCTGCAACGGGGTGAATGTTTTCCGCTGAGCCTCTGGATAAGAATTTTGATGGCTCACATTTCCTGGACACTAGCTGGAAAACAAGCCCTGTGCTTTTAAGCACCCGACATCATGCACCATCTCCTTTTAACACCAAATAGCTGTGGGTGGACAGCACTATTACTGACCCCAACTGACGGAGCAGGCACGTGCACACACACTCACACACAGAGACACGCACACACTCACGTGCACACACAGAAAGGTAAGGCAGACAAGCCTAATTAACCTAAGAAAATCTAACCCCAGGTTGCTGCCAGAAATGGACTTTGAGAATGCAGCTCAGGGTGCGCATAGGGTGGGGGAAAGAGGAGGGCCCCTGCCTCTGAGTGAGGCCTCTGATGCACCCACCATCCTATGAAAGCAAGCCTGCCCAGAGAGGCCTGTGCCAGCGGCCTTGGCAGTCAAATGTTCCCTGAGTGGCCACCTGTCCCGTCCTGCCAGGCTCCACAGCTGGGCAGACCTTCCACAAGTGAGAAAGCTGGGGCTGCGGGTCCATGCCCCAGAGCACGCTGCAGCACACCCAGGCCAGTGAAGAAACTTGGGGGGGGGGGGGGTTTGGTTGATTTCATTTTGTTTTCTTGAGGCAACCACACATTTAAGACTCTCAGAAACACCTGCTTTCTACCTTATTACAGTGACCTCTGGTGGTCAAGAATCAGACATTGCACGGCCAAATTAGAATTAAATTGCTTCATTTCAAGCAACTCTAGGTAACAAATGCCTAGAGGTCTTTAAGAGGTTCTGAGAAGAGCAGAAGAGAAGGGACTGTGAGTTGGGAGCTGCTGCCAGCCCTACTGAAGGGAGGAGACTGGCTGTCACCTGACCCTGAGCAAAACCCGCTAGGGCTTCTCAGATGATGCTTCCAGAGCAAATGGCGAAAGGCCTCCGCGCTCCAACCTGGGGTGGCATCTCGGCTGCTGCTCCCCCTCCCCCGACCAGCTGGTGGCATCTCAATGCCAGGCTTAGAGGGCACGGGCTCAGGGAGGTTTTTAGCAAAAGCTTTCCCCCTGCCAGGGGACCTGCTATGAGCTCAGGGGGAGGAAGGGTTTCTGGAAGGCTTGCGATCTCAGCGCCACCACCAGCCCTGCTCCAGCTGCTCCAGGGCTGAACAGGGAGAGGCAGGGAAACTGGGCTCCTTTCCCCCCACTGGAATCACAAGTCCCAGCCAAGAGAAGAAGGTCGGCCAGGAACAAGAGGAAGAAACAGCGTTTCTGCCCACACTCCATGGTACACTGGGTACCCAGGCTATGGTGCCAGGGCAGCCCAGGGAAGGGGGACGAGGAGGCAAGAGAAGCAGCATCTGCTTTGGGAGTCATTCTGGAGAATGAAAGGAAAGATAAAATCCCAGGGGCCGTGATCAATATCCCCTTAGCCCTAAGCCAGGGCAGCAGAAGTCAGAGGCTGGAGGAGGGGAATTCTCCTGTGGAAAACAAAGCTGAACAGGGTGTCCTGGAACAAACCTTAGCACAAGCAAGCACCTCTATCACCCTATCCCCAAGGACACTCTCAAGACATTCTAGACAGATGCTTTAAACCCTAAAAACTCCAGGGACAAGCATCCAACAACCTCAACCCATTCTAGTAGCTTCTAGAAGCTTCCAGATCAGAGCATTCAGATGTTAACCCCTGCACACATTATTGCCACCACTTGGTCCGTCCATAGTGTGGAGGCTTCAGTCAAATCCCCAAACACTAATGACAGATCCTCCCAAGATCCCTGCAGGTATCGAGATAGTCTAGGCCTTGCTGTTTTGAATATGAAGACAGACTGGTTCGCTCTCCTGATATTCTTTGGAATTCAAAATGGATGTAGAATATCAATATTGTCTCAATTTTCCTTTATCTACGAGGAGACGTCAGCAAACCTTTCTGCCAAGGATTGTACAAGGATCATTAAAAGGAAAATGTCCATGGTAATTGTGCCTTTATGCATATTTCTTCACTCCAATATTCTATAACATAATAATGTTTCACATTTCTACAGAACTGTCTTTTCAGCATGTTTTCGCATTATGCTTAATTTCATAAGAGTTTCTCAGCCCCACATAACGACACAGTTCAATGCAAAATCAGATATAAATCTAGCTTAAGAGACTCTCAACAGGAATTTCATTTAAAACTGTAAATGTTAAAAGATTCTGCCTCTGATTTATGTTCTGTTGTGTGTGTGTGTTTCAAACCGTGAGCTTCCCCAGCCCTCTTAGACAATAGATGCCGGCGAAGCCACAGCAGCCACAGCCCAGGCCTCACAGGTCTGACTGGACTGGCTCTGAGCCCCTCTGCAGAGGAAGCCGAGAAGGGGACAGAGGGCAACCCTTCGGTAGAAGCTCCAGCTCCAGGGCCGTGTGGGGCCTCGTGTGGAAAATGAACCAAGGGTGGCTGACACCGTCTCTCACACTGGCTTGGGGCCAACTTTTAGGGAGTCATTTTGCAGCTTTATCTCATTTCCCTGCTCCTCCAAAACGCCAGGGCAGCATAAGGGCCCTCCGCCTCCTGCGCCCACGTGCACCTGTCTTAAGAAACAGAGGGCGGGCCAGGCACCATGGCTCATGCCTGTAATCCCAGCACTTTGGGAGGCTGAGGCGGGCAGATCACGAGGTCAAGAGATCGAGACCATCCTGGCCAACATGGTGAAACCCAATCTCTACTAAAAACAAAAATTAGCTGGGTATGGTGGTGCATGTCTGTGGTCCCAGCTACTCAGGAGGCTGAGGCAGGGGAATTGCTTCAACCAGGGAGGCTCAGAGGCTGCAGTGAGCCGAGATCGCACCATTGCACACGCCAGCCTGGACAGCAGAGCGAGACTCTGTCTAAAAAAAAAAAAAAAGAGGGGACATCCATGGCCAAGGCAGAAAGTCCTAGGTTGGGGTTTTATTCTGCATTGTACCTGGCTGTGGTCATGACCGTGCACGTGTCAAGGTGAAAAGATGACCCCTCACTCCCTGCTTATGGGTACACCTGGGAGACGGGCAAGCTGACCGTGCCGAGAGCTCATTTGGGAAGAAGCAGGCTGATGCCTTCAGGTGCTGTGAACTGTGAATTCTTGATGGAATTAATGAATCCAGAGGAGGCATTCATCCATTGTCTAAGCACATTTAAGACAATTTTAAAATGTGGGTTATTTACATACTAGGCTCTAATGACTCCGAAGCAACCATTACAGTCCGTCATGTAAAGCCATATCCAAGCAATCTGATTGCACCCGATCACACGCATGCTGTGTTTAGACAACTTATAGTACACAAATTATTTACATCGTGAAAACATCTCTGTAGCCCTGGCATTACGCTATCAAGAGACAACACAGCAGCAGATTAAATTGAAATATGCTGGCAGCTTTTGAAACTTTCGACTTTATTCCAAAATGCTAAAAGCCAAAAAAAAAAAAAAAATCACAGTTAGCGTGTCTAAAATTTCACTTGAAAGGTGGGGCTGTGGTGAGTTGCCACCCAAAAAAAGAAAAGTCGCCACTTTGCAATTGTAAAATCCATTTATTTAAAGAAGATTGAAGTATCCAAGCCTTCTGATAGCACTTAACATATTTTAAAATATGCACTGCAAAGCTCTAAAAGTTCCTGAATTCCTCCATAAAAAAAAAAAAAAAATGTTTTGCCACTTCTAATGGACTCCAACCAACTCCAAGCAGAATCTGTAGGGTACACGCCCCCAGAAAAAAGGCAATTGAAATGACTTGTCTATATCTTTCCAGGAAAGTAAATTATATGTAAGTCTGTACTCACACTCCCACTCCCCTATAGGTTACCCATTTTCCTCCCACACTCCACAGCCCACAGAAATGAAGAGAAAATTATCAAGTGGGTTTAGGCGCTTGGATACCTAATTGCAACAAATCTAAGAGCCTCATCTTTCTGCCTTTTAGAACTTTGGTTTCAGACTTTAAAGTGATTCCCATTAGCCACATGCCAATTAGCTTCGAGCATTTCACAGAATAGAACGCCCCTTGAGATAAATCGCCTCACATACCTACACGTCTTCCAAATATCTCCATTTGTTTTTCAATATCTCACTAAAATGAGGCTCTTGGACAATGGTTCAGATGTGAAAGGAAGCGCTATTAATTTTAATTCAGCGTCCTCAAACCAAGGTATCAGAAAGGACCCCAGACTTAATTAAGGACAACACAAGTCTCTCTAATCCAAAGAATGCTCCATTTCTGTCCCCTGTGCTTCAAGAATTACAAGGGTTGCCTGGGCATTTTGTAGCTTTGCAAGGGAAGCAAAGCTTTGTATAACTAGGTTTGATGATGATGATAGTGAACAAGAAGGGAGGAGGAGGAGGAGGGAGAAAAGTGGGAAGGTGGCAGCCATGACGCCACACTCCAACAATATATTAAATGGCATAATTCACACAGAAGTATATAAAGCATAAAGTAAAAGTCACATTGCTCAGTAACCCTGTTCCAGCAAATTACCACCAGAAGTGGTTTGCTATGACCCTTGGCATACAAAAACATCTTTGTTATTTATTTATTTTATTTTATTTTTTATTTTTGAGACAGAGTCTTGCTCTGTCACCCAGGCTGGAGTGCAGTGGCGGGATCTCGGCTCACTGCAACCTCCACCTCCCAGGTTCAAACAATTCTCCTGCCTCAGCCTCCTGAGTAGCTGGGATTACAGGCGCCTGCCACCATGCCCGGCTAATTTTTGTATTTTTGGTAGAGACAGGGTTTCACCATGTTGGCCAGACTGATCTCGAACTCCTGACCTCAAGTGATCTGCCCACCTCGGCCTCCCAAAGTGCTGAGATTAAAGGCGTAAGCCACCATGCCCAGCCTTTGTTATTTATATAAATTGGTACATACAATATCTGTATTGTTATAAAAACTAATGTTTCAAAAGAAATATGAACAAACTATGAACTCTAATGAATGATATTCCTACCTGTTGAAATATTTGGGAGAAAGTGTATTGATGTGGACAACCTTCCTGAAATGAATCAAAATATCAAGATGGATGGATGAAAATAGAAGGGTGGATATTGATAAGGCAAGTAAAATGAAATGCTAGCCACAGGTGCTACTTGGTGGGTTTATGGGTTTCATTGCAAAACTCTTTCAATTTTGTTATATTTTTGAAATATGTTTGAAATCTTTAAATTGAAATGGCAGAAAAACTAATTTTTTCACTTAATAATATGGCATTGATCTCTGTATCCTTTTTAACCACTGCACAAGATTCCATTTTATGGGTGCACCATGATGTCCCCACTGGTGGACATTTAGGTTACTTTGCAATGACAGACAATGCCACAATGAATATGCACGTAAATATGTCTTTGAATGCTTATGATCGCATTTGTATAGGATAAATTTCTAAATATGAATTTGTTGACTTAAAGAAAATCAACACTTTGACTTTTAATATATAATAATAACAGCTAACACCCACTGCACATTTACTCTGTGCAGACACTACTGTAAGCACTTTTCATGTATTTTAAACTCCTCACAAGAACTTCATTAAGTAGGCACTAACATAGCCTCATTTTATAGTTGAGGAAACTGAGGCCTCGAGAGGTTAAGGAACTTGCCCAAGGTCTTACAGCCAGAAAATAGCAATTTCACTCCAGAGCCAGTAATTTTAACCATTGCGTTTAAAATATGGCAAAAAAAAAAAAAAAGATCAAACCAATATATATCCCTAGTAACAGTGTGTGTCAGTTACTGTTTCCCAAAGGTGCTTTTTTTTTTTTTTTTTTTTTTGATATGGAGTCTCGCTCTGTTGCCCAGGCTGGAGTGCAGTGGTGCGATCTTGGCTCACTGCAAGCTCCGCCTCCCGGGTTCATGCCATTCTACTGCCTCAGCCTCCCGAGTAGCTGGGATTACATGCACCTGCCACCATACCCGGCTAATTTTTGTATTTTTAGTAGAGACAGGGTTTCACCATGTTAGCCAGGATGGTCTCGATCTCCTGACCTCATGATCCGCCTGCCTCGGCCTCCCAAAGTGCTGGGATTACAGGCGTGAGCCACTGTGCCCGGCCTGTTTTTAAATTTATCTAAAACTTAATGAAAACACTGTCCATTTTTCGAAGTAGCATAAAGCCCAATGCGAAGAACCCAGCAGAGAGAGAAAGCAGCACAGAATGGGGCTAGGCAGGGAACCAATGCCTCGTTGATTCCAGCCGGAGCACAGGGAAAGGCCAACGTGCCACCTCAAGTGGGATCCTCTCCCTGCTCCTCCGCCTGCCTCTCTGCCGCATGCACCCCTCCTGGTTCTGCAGCGATGCTGGCAGGTAAACATACCTATGAAACTCTCAAACTTCTATTTTTAAACTCTGTAAATCCCAACCCATCTTCCCAGAAGCATTCATGCAATCTCAAGCATTCTACCTCCGTTTTTCTTTATCAGACAGCTGCAAGCAGAAAGAACTAAACAAATGAGCAAGTGTATCGTCTCTCTTTCCATCATCTACTCAATTAGTTCAAGTAAATCTTTAGACAATGCTTGATGTGTCCGTAGGATATTATTATCAACAAACTCAAAAGGTTCTTTTGTTTTATTACCTAAAACATTATAAATGATCCCATTATAAAACCGATGAAGAAGTCTTCCTAGAGCAGGCTGTAGTACCAGCCCCAAACTTCCAAGGCCTCACTGAAACACAGCCTCCACGCAATTAACCCCGAAGACAAGAAAGCCACAGCCATGAAAAGAGACCTCCGCAAATAGCAGGGCACCCGCCTGGCTGAAGCTCACAGCAGAACGAAACAGTAGTGATACCTAATGATATGGCTGCATTATTGATGCTGTGGCGACAAAAATACTGTAATTGATAGAGCCAACTCGCTTAGCAGAAACGTAACAAACTACGCCCGAAAATAGGTTTGGAAGAAGAGCTGAAAGAGAAATAAAAACAGAGTAACTTCAGATAACAAGCCAATCACCTCAGATGTTAGCAGAGCGGAAAAAGCACAAACCTTGAACCCAAAAGGCCTAGTTTCCAATCGTGACTGCATAACTGACTCACCGCATGACATCAGCATGTAACTTAACATTTCTGAACGCTAGTCGTCTCTGTTGTGGAATTAGGATCGTAAGTCCTACTTCATAGGTGATAATAAAGCTGAATATGAAACTAGGTGAAGTCCCTGGCTGATCGCACCCTCTCCGTAACGGCAGCTGTTAGCGCTATAATAATAATCGTGGTGGGCTCGCCAACTAGTATTCATTTAGCAGTTTTCATGTAGAACTGAGAATCTATCATGTGTTCACACATTTTCTCTTCTTCTCATCATCACATCATCTCAGTGATGATGATGATGATTATGGAAGACTTCAAGCTTTCCAAAACCTATAGGGGATAATATAATAAAAACCTGCGTGCCAACCAATCGTATTTTCCAGTCATAATATTTCACTAGATATCCTCCAATTTATTTTTTAGAAATAAAAAAGAATTACAGATATAACTGCAGCTACTCTGTACCTGTCCATCTCATTCTCCTCCTTCCCTCTCAGAGGCAGCTGCTATCTTCCATTTAGTTTTTATTTACTATATATGTAGGCATCCATAAACAACAAATATTTTTTACATTTTAAGCTTATATAAATAGTACCATGCTGTACCTTTCTTTTTGCAACTTGTTTTTTTCCCCACTGAATTTTGATCTTTATACATATATACACACAGCCTTAGCTTATTCATTTCAACTGCTATATACTATTTCATTATATAAGAATACTGCAATTTATTTGCCCATTCTACTACTGATGAACATTTAAATTGTTTCCGAATTTCTATTAGTGTAAACATTGTAACACAGAACATTCTTGCTCATGTCTCTGCACAGACACAAGGGTGTCTGTAGGGTAGCAGTTCTCCAAATGTGGTCTGCAGACCCTTCAGGCATCCCTAAGAGATCCTTTTGGGAGACAGAGAGGTCACAACCATTTTTGTAAAATACCAAGAAGTGATTTGCCTTTTTCACTGTATTGGCATTTGCACTGCTGGAGCAAAAGCAACCATGGGTAAAACTGCTGGGGCCTCACCACAAATCAAGGTAGTAGCAACCAACTGTACTGGTAATCACATATTCTTCATTGCCACGTGCTTACAGAAAAACACACACACATGCACACATGCTTTGCCAGTTTTACTTTAGAATTCCTTAATGAAGCAATCAAAATAAGATTTTTTTTTTTTTTTTTTTTGAGACCGTTTCGCTCTTGTTGCCCAGGCTGGAGTGCAATGGCGCAATCTCGGCTCACTGCAACCTCCGCCTTCCAGGTTCAAATGATTCTCCTGCCTCAGCCTCCCAAGTAGCTGAGATTACAGGCGCGTGCCACCACACCCAGCTGATTTTTTGCATTTAGTAGAGATGGAGTTTTACCATGTTGATCAGGCTGGTCTTGAACTCCTGACCTCAGGTGATCCACCTGCCTCAGCCTCCCAAAGTGCTGGGATTACAGATATAAGCCACCGCCTCCAGCCAAAAATAACAGCTTTTATTCTTTAGTTTGGTGCAAAAGTAACTGTGGTCTTTACCATCACTTCTAATGCGCTTTTAAAACACTTCTGCTGCAATCTAAAGTATGATGGTTGTCTTGAAGAAAAGCATTTGTGTGACTGTTTGAGTTACAAGCTAAATGAGCAAGTTTTTTCATGGAATGCCAATTTTTTTTTGAAAAACAAAACAACTGATTTTTTTTTTTAAACTATGGTTCTTTAGATGCAGGTATTTGGCAGGGCTTCTGCCTCTGGCCAAGATGGAGTAAGAAGGACTAGAGGTCCTCTCCTGCTTAAAATAACTAAAAAACGACAACATTTATGAAACATCAGTTCTCTAGATATCGGACAACTGGGAGTGAAGAACGGCGAGGTCAGCCCCGGGACTGCCCCAGCTTTCTTGCTAGAGAGTTTCCAAACCATGGCACAGGAGGGCATCCCAAGTCGAGCAATCTTCCTGAGTTGAGAAGGAACTAAGAATGTAAGAAGGCTAAGGCAGCTGGAGGTCACAGGGCAGAGTGTTGGAAAAAGACACACAGAGAACTCCAGAGCTGTGCAGAGGCTACTTCAAGTAGTCAAATAGACATGGATCAGTGCACATGTACGAGGAAACTATCTCAGGCCTTGTAACACCTTTTCACAGGATTAAAAACAACAATCGGCTGGGCACGTGGCTCATGCCGGTAATCTCAACACTTTGGGAGGCCGAGGCGGGTGGATCACAAGGTCAGGTGTTCAAGACCAGCCTGGCCAAGATGGTGAAAGCCCCTCTCTGCTAAAAATACAAAAATTAACTGGCTGTGGTGGTGGGCACCTGTAATCCCAGCTACTTGGGAGGCTGAGGCAGAGAATTGCTCGAAACTGGGAGGTAGAGGTTGCAGTGAGCCAAGATCGTGCCACTGCACTCCAGCCTGGGCAAGAGAGCGAGACTCTGTCTCAAACAAACAAACAAAACAACAATCACTGTCGCTCACACTTGGACCTGAAATAGTGCCTGTTTCCACTAACAAGAGTAAAATCTTCATAATATATGGGGTATAGGGGAGAGTACTCAGTAGAGTTTTACCTCAGTAGTGGGTAAAAAAAATCAGCCCTGAACTCAGTGATGTTCTGTACCCACCTAACAAAGCATAAAAGCGAAATGTGAAAGGGTTAAACTAATTCCAAATAATGTAACCACATTCCAGAACAATGCTCAAGAATATTTATAAGAATAGGCCGGGCACAGTGGTTCATGCCTGTAATCCCAGCACTTTGGGAGGCCAAAGGGAGTGGATCACTTGGGGTCAGGAGTTTGAGACTAGCCTAGCCAACATGGTGAAACCCCGTCTCTACTGAAAATACAAAAATTAGCCAGACATGGTGGCATACACCTGTGATCCCAGCTACTCAGGAGGCTGAGGCAGGAGAATCGCTTGAACCCAGGAGGCGGAGGTTGCAGTGAGCCGAGATCACGGCCACTGCACTGCAGCCTGGGCAACAGAGTGAGACTCTGTATCAAAAAAAAAAAAGAATATTTACAAGAATAAACATGTACACAGTACCCAATATGATAAATTCATAATGTCTGGAATCAAAGACAAAATTCCCAGGCATACAAAGAAGCAGGAAAACATGACTCATAATAATAAGAAAAATCAATCACAACCAAACCAGAAATTATACACTGATAAAATTAGTGGGTATGAAGATTAAACATTAAAAAGAGATATGGGAGAATTAAACAGATCCAAGTAAAACTTCTAAAGATGCAAACTGCAGTGAAAACCTGAGATGCAGTCTGAGGTGAAAAACACACTGGATGTAATTAACAGACAGTTAGACATCACTAAAGAAAATATTAGTGAACTTAAAGACAGCAAATGAAACAGGAAAAAGAAAAAACTGAATAGAGTATCCGCAACAACTTTAAGCAGTCTAATATATGTAAAAGTTCCCTATGCACAGGATGGGACAGAAAAAAATAGAAAAACTAACAGCCAAAATTTTCCAAATTTGATAAAATTATAAATCCACACATCCAAGTAGCTCAACAAGCCCCAAGCACCAGAAACATAAGAAAACTACACCACGGCACATCATAATCATCTTGATTAACTCCAGTGATAAAGAAAAAATCCTAAAAGCAGCCACAGGAAATGGATGCATTGTACAGAGAAAAACAAAGATATGAATAACTGCAGACTTCTCATCAGAAATTATGCAAGCAAGCCAGAAGACATAGAGAAACTTCTTTAAAGTGCTAAGAGAAAAAAAAAACTATCAACCTAGAATTCTTTATCCATTGAAAATATCTTTCAAAAACAAAAGTGAAATACTTTTTTATAGCTACAAAAACTGAAAGAATTCATGACCAGCAGACATGCCCTACAAGAAATATTAAAGGAACTCATTCAGGCAGAAGGGAAAAAAATAGCAGATGGAAATCTGGATCTACACAAAGAAATGAAGAGCACTGGAAATGGTAGCAATGTGGGTATATATAAAGACTTTTTATTCCTTAAATCTATTAAAAAGATAAGCAACTACTTAAAGCAAAATAATAAATCATGGGGTTTATAACAAATCTATAAGTAAAAGGTATGAGAAGAATTTAAAAAAAGATGGGGAGGAAGAAATGAAATTATACTATAATAAGGTTCTTATACTATACATGAAGTGGTATAACATCACATGAAAGTGGACTATGATAAGTAAAAGATGGACACTAAAAACTCTAAAACAAGCACTAAAATAACAAAGATTTATAGATAAGCCAGCCAACAAAAGAGATAAAATGGAATGATTAAAAAATGTTCAGTTAATCCAAAAGAAGGCAGAAAAAGAGAAAAGGGGCCGGGTGCAGTGGCTCACGCCTATAATCCCAGCACTCTGGGAGGCCGAGGCAGGTGGATTTCTTGAGGTCAGGAGTTCAAGGCCAGCCTGGTCAACATGGTGAAACCCTGTCTCTACTAAAAATGCAAAAATTAGCTAGACATGGTGGTGGGTGCCTGTAATAGCAGCTACTCAGGAGGCTGAGGGAGGAAAATTTCTTGAACCCGGGAGATGCAGGTTGCAGTGAGCCAAGATCATGCCACTGCACTTCAGCCCAGGCAACAGAGCAAGACTCCATCTCAAAAATAAATAAATAAATAAATAAGAGAAAAGGGGGACAAACAACAGATGGGGAAGCAGAAAACAAATAGAAACTTAACCATATTGATAATTGCATTAAAGGTAAGTGGTCTAACTACTTCAAATAAAAGACAGAGATGGGCCAGGCGTGGTGACTCATGCCTCTAATCACAGCACTTCAGGAGGCCAAGGTGGGCGGATCACAAGGTCAAGAGATCGACACCATCCTGGCTAACACAGTGAAACCCCATCTCTACTAAAAAATACAAAAAAATTAGCTGGGCATAGTGGCACACGCCTGTAGTCCCAGCTACTCTGGAGGCTCAGGCAGGGGAATCACTTGAACCCGGGAGGCAGAGGTTGCAGTGAACCAAGATTGCACCACTGCACTCCAGCCTGGGTGACAGAGTGAGAGTCTGTCTCAAAAAGAAAAAGACAGAGACTGCAAGACTGGATTAAACAGCAAGACCAAACTATATGTTATTTACAGAAGCCCACCTTAAATGAAAAGACAAAAATAAGTTAAAACTAAAAGAATGGAAAAAGATATACCATTGCAACTCTAATAAAAGGAAATTTGCAATGGCTATGTTAATATCACAAAAAGCAGATTTCAGAACAAAAAATACTACCACAGATAAAAAGAGTCATTTCATAATAGAGAAGTTAATTATAGAGAAGTTAATTAGTCATAAGGACATAACAGTCACAAATGTTTATGAAACAACAGAGCTTCAACATATATGAAGTAAAAACTGATAGAAATACAAGAAGAAATAGACAAATCTACAACTGTAATTAGAGATTTCCATATCCCTCCCTTAATAATCAATAAAACAAGTAGACATAAAACATTAAGGAATCCCAGCACTTTGGGAGGCCGAGGCAGGCGGATCACAAGGTCAGGAGATCAAGACCATCCTGGCTAACACGTGAAACCCTGTCTCTACTAAAAAAAAAAAAAAAAAAAATTAGCTGGGCATGGTTGCGGGCGCCTGTAGTCCCAGCTACTCGGGAGGCTGAAGCAGGAGAATGGTGTGAACCCAGGAGGCGGAGCTTGCAGTGAACCGAGATTGCACCACTGCACTCCAGCCTGGGCAACAGAGCAAGGATCCATCTCAAAAAAAAAAAAAAAACATTAAGAATGTATAAGACTTGAACAACACTATCAACCAACTTGACCTAGTTGACATTTGTAGAACATTCTAACAACAGCAAAATACACATTCTTTTCACATGCACACAGAACATTTACCAACATATATTCTGAGCCATAAAATGTCTCAATAAATTTAAAAGAATTAAATGAATTCACAAAAAAAGGAATCCATTTATCAGTATATTCTCTGACTACAATGGAGTTAAATTAGAAATTATTAATAATAACAGACAGGTATTTGGCAGACTATCACTTCAACTGACCATATTTGTTGCCAATGATAAAATGTGAGTTTTTAAGTGAGAATTAGAATTGGGAAAAACTTGTGCTCACCATTGTGAACTTGACAACTTGCAAAATGTAAAGACTTTTATGAGGACTTTGGTACTGATAATAACAAAGCCATTTTGGGGTGGGGGGTATTGTATAATAAAACGTGTCAACATGTGGAAGATCTGCATAACTCAGGGAACCAATATTTTCAAAACAACTGCTGTGACAAAATGCCAGGATAAAAGATCTTTCCAAGATCCACATTAAAATATATCCCCTTGAAAAAAGGATAGGCCAATGGATTTTAATGTAACTGTATACAAAAAAAATATTATTTTTGTCTTTTTATTTAAGGTGGGCTTCTGTGGACAGCATATATCAGATTCTGCGCTGCAACTAACATCTAAGAAAGTACCGCTTGTAGGGTTTTGATATAGTAACAGAGAAATATTCACGATTCTCTGAAATGGCTATTAAAATACTACTTCCTTTTCTAATTATACATCTGTGTAAAGCTAAATTTCTTCATTTGTTTCAACATACCAAAACAGATTTAAGGCAGAAGCAGATATGAGAATCCAATTGTCTTTCATTAAGCCAAACATTAAAGAAATTTGCAAAAATGTTAAACATTACTCTTCTCACTAAATTTTGTTTTGTTTTTGGAAAGTATCGTTATTTTTCATTAAACATATGTTATTTATGTTAACATAAAACGAGTTTATTACTGTAATTTTAATGAGTTTGCATATTTTAATAATTTCTCAGTTTTAATTTCTAATGCAGTAAATAGTATAGCTGTAATTCATAAGCAGAAGCTCTTTGGGTTCCTCAATAACTTTTAGGAGTGTAAGAGAGGTCCTGAGACCAAAAAGTTCAAGAAACATTGTTCTAGAGAAGTTGAGTTGCTCATAGTCTATGCAAAAAAAAAAAAAAGAGAGAGAGAGAGAGATTTCTTGATATTTGCAAACTCACTAGAAGATTCCAAGCTAAGCAATAGCCTGTTCAATGCAGCTGACCAGTAGAGCCCTTGATTTTTTTTTTTTTTTTTTTTTTGAGACAGAGTCTCACTCTGTCACCCAGGCACTGATCTCAGCTCACTGCAAGCTCTGACTCCCGGGTTCACGCCATTCTCCTGCCTCAGCCTCCCAAGTAGCTGGGACTACAGGCACTTGCCACCACACCCAGCTAATTTTTTGTATATTTAGTAGAGACGGGGTTTCACTGTGTTAACCAGGATGGTCTCGATCTCCTGACCTTGTGATCCACCCGCCTCGGCCTCCCAAAGTGCTGGGATTACAGGCGTGAGCCACCGTGCCCAGCTGAGCCCTTGATTTTATAGTAACAAAAATAATGGTGCTCATAAGAGCAATGAAAGCTCACATGCATTACGCCCATACTCAGGAACCATACTCAAACTATAATCCTTGTTACCCTCTACCAACCCTAAAGAATAAACATGATTTACATACTATAGATAAGGAAACTGAGGCTCATAGGGGTTAAATTAATTGTCCTAGAGGGTAAGGGAATCGGGATTTGAATCTAGACCTGATTCCAAATCAATAACACTTCCCACTTTCAAATTTCTCTGAAATTGTGCCGTATCACTCTCCGTCTTTTTACTCTGCTATATTTTCCTTCTTAGTACTTATCTGACAACAAGCCGCATTTTTGTACGATATACAACTTGCGTATTGTCTCTCTGCTCCATTAGAATATAAACACCATGAGTGCAGAGATTTTTGTCTATCCACCTACCTCTGACAGTCCAACACTTACTGAGCATGTGCAAAGGACAGGCAAGAAGAAATACTCCCAAGTAGGGCTGTGGGGTCACAAAATGACTCACGATAATATCAAGGATCCTCTGTTCAACAGGTTGTGCCTGTGAATGGACAGTGCTCCAGGGAGGCCAGAGTGGGGCATGACAGCCAAGAGTTATGATGATCAGAGAAACATCAGGAGAAAGGATAACCATGAAAACAGGTCTCGGATTCGTGGATGGCAGCAAGAAGGAGAACATGCAGGAAATCAAATCATAGTTTCAGAGGGCAACCAGGGACCTCATGAAGACACCTGTGCTAGAGACAGCCTCAGAAGTTGGAGAAACCAAGAGGCTGAGTATATTCGGCAGTTTCATTGGCTCATGCCATGATTTCTGGCTATAAGTCCACTCTGACCACCAGCTCTACCACCCAGAGACTCACTGACACTAATATCTGTGCTCCACAACTAAGACAATGAAATGCCTGACAGCTATTTCTTTTTCTCCTTGGCTTAGTTTCTGCCATAAACTTGGGCCCAGAAAAGTGTTAGGGAGAAATATACTAAAGAATATCTCGGGTGGTGGCACACGCCTGTAATCCCGGCACTTTGGGAGGCTGAGGTGGGCGGATCCCCTGAATTCAGGAGTTCAAGACCAGCCTGACCAACATGGTGAAACCCCATCTCTACTAAAAATACAAAAGTTAGCAGCTGGGCATGGTGGCACGTGCCTGTAGTCCCAGCTACTCGGGAGGCTGAGGCAGGAGAATCGCTTGAACCTGGGAGGCAGAGGTTGCAGTGAGCCGAGATAGCACCATTGCACTCCAACCTGGGCAACAAGAGTGAAGCTCCGTCTCAAAAAAAAAAAAGAAAAAAAAATAATATCTCTGGTTGGCAGTAAAAGAACATCTAAGCATTACTACTGAAGGGAACAAATAAAAAGTCTAAGGGTCTTTGTATCCATGCCCAACCTTCATAACTCTGGAAGACAGATGGCTGCATCCCACATTAAAGACTTGCTAGAATCTCCCTCCACACCCACTGTCAGACTAAATCTATCCCACATTTTTCAGCTTTGCATGAGGGGTCGTGCCAATTTTCCCCTCTGCGTATCAGCACAGATATCCCCGCCATGCTTCCATCTTTTGAACTCTCACTCAGATGTCCTTTAGACCAGGTTCAAACACTACTAGCCAGGGCGTCACCGCATCTGCCACCAAAAACACCAAGCTGACAGAGTACCCTGAAAATGTGGACCCAAGTGAAGATTGAGATTTAAAGAACAGATAAGAAAATGTGATCTGGCATATATTGATCTCTAGGTCATTGAAATATATAACTAAGGTTCAATTCGTCCCTTCCCCCAGGTCTTGTGGGCCTCCCAGGAGTCGTGTTTTCAGGCTTCGACCTTAATTGCAGATATTTAAATGCAGTGCAAGCATTGCTATTGATCCTCAAAGCAGCCTTTTAATGCTGATATTCATGATGCTATCATGGATCTCAGCAGCTAGTGAGTGATGTGTGTATCCAAACACAAACCAAAGACATTTCTTTTTTTTTCTACTTTATCTCCAGAGGTGAGAAAGATAACGTTGTATCACTGACCCTTCTTCAACTGTTTTCCCACCCTCTTCTCAAGCCATCTAAGAAGGATGGAGGAGCCCTGAAGCACAGACTTCAACCATGGTTCACATGAATCCCAGGGGAGGAGTCCAGCCCAGGCCTGACTCTGCCACTCCTCAAGAAAAGCCACCACCACAAAGATAAGACATTTTTGGGAAGGAACATTAAAGTAGCCAGAAAAAGGTCACGCCGGAAAAGGTAAAAACAGCTACTGGCCGGGCACAGCGGCTCATGCCTGTAATCCCACCACTTTGGGAGGCCAAGGTGGATGGATCATGAGGTCAGGAGATGGAGACCATCCTGGCCAACATATGAAACCCCATCTCTACTAAAAATAGAAAAATCAGCTGGGTGTGGTGGCACGTGCCTGTAGTCCCAGCTACTTGGGAGGCTGAGGCACAAGAATCGCTTAAACCCAGGAGTCGGTGGTTGCAGTGAGCTGAGATCGCGCCACTGCACTCCAGCCTGGTGACAGATTCTGTCTCAAAAAAAAAAAAAAAAAAAAAAAGCAGCTACCCATCCTCCCAGCCCTTAGTTTCTGGGTCTAAAGTTAGAAAAAAGTTCCTCACAGTCCTTATTTTCCTGTTATTGGAAAGCCCCCATGAAGGTCTCTAAAACCTTTTGAAACTAATTTTATAGTCTTGGTTTATATCATAATTCTGGCAAGGGGAGCCACAGGTAGCAGGAAATCCAGACCTGCTCTCCTGAGTCATTTCCCTTCTCTCACCAGGCCTGCCACTCCCACAATACATTCTGAATCACACATGAGGCCGTGCCACGGATGACTGCCCCACTGGACATAGAGGAATATCATGATGAAGTCAGAATTCTCACAGGGCCTGAGCAGCAATCCACTACCCAGCCTCCGCAGGCCTCACTGCTGCCTGCCTCACTCTTTGTGCTTCCATCAGCTTCACCCCTTGCAGGCCCCTTGCTAGGATAAACATCTCACTTCCACCTTCATGGGCTTGCTCTCCTGCTCTTGGGCAAATCTTTTTGTTTCTTTTTTTTTTTTTTTTTTTTTAAGGCAGGGTCTCACTCTGTTGCCCAGGTTTGAGTGCAGTTGTACAATCACAACTCACTGCAGCCTCCATCTTCCGGGCTCAAGCAATCCTCCTGCCTCAGCCTCCCAAGTACCTGGAACCACAGGCATCCGCCATCACACTCAGCTAACTTTTGTATTTTCTGTAGAGACAGGGTCTTGCCATGTTGTTGCCCAGGCTGGTCTCTAACTCCTGGTCTCAAGCAATCTGCTCACCTCAGCCTCCCAAAGTGCTGAGATTACAGGCATGAGCCATTTTACCCAGACTCTTGGCCAAATAATAATTACTCCTTAGATTTAGCTCAGACATTACTTCTCCCAGAAGCCTTCTCAAACCACAATGCTCCTCTTCCCACCCTCCATCCCCAAAGCTGGTAAGTAGTAGTCACCTGTGTGCTGCTCACATCTCTCCCACCTCGCCAGTCTAGTTCATTGAAATCAGCAGTTTGCCTCCCCCCACACCCCTGAGAGCACCTTAATGGGAGAGGGAATGTCTGAATTATTCAGCTGTCTCCCCAGCACCTGGCCAAGTGCCTGGCACAGAGTTGCACTCAAATCCCTGTTGAATGTAGCTACATCCACCCTCCTCTACCTCCCCCACCCCAGTAAGGCCAGAGGGGCTGGCGAGATGGACCCCAGAAATAGGTGAACTCTTGCAAACCATACATCCTGTGATTCCTTCCAAGGCCCTGCAGCCTTTTCATTTAAGAAACCCCAGCCATTGGCCTGTGCGCCCTGATTATGGGACCATCCCTCCTCTCTGCAGTACAACTTCATGGCCAGGGCCCCCAGGCTGCCAGAGCCAGCTCTCAGGTCCTGCAGCCTCGGCTCCCACAGGGGAAAAATCATTGCATTCAGATCAGCTACCGCGGCAATAGGTCAGGCTTCCAGAAGCCTCCCCCAAACGCTGATTAATGGGCAAGAGCAGCTCTTGCGCATCTCATTACGCACATAGCTGCAATGAAACCATCTTTGCTTTACAGTTCTGTGCAGGACATAAAAGTGGGAAATATCCCAGCCTTCAGAGGGAACAAGCCATGAATACTGAAGCAGCCCCAGGTTATTAATCCAGCACCATTAGTCCTAGGGAGTCACCCCAGCACTGACCCCCTAGAAGGAAATTTCTCTTGCTGTCCATTTCTCATTTCAAATTATCCATACAGCCACCATACATACCACCTGTGAATTATTTGATATTTTGGAGAGGAAAGTAAACAATATAAAAAATCAGCAGAACTTAGGGGATCTATAAATTCTTAGCAAGTTATTTTCAGAGTGAGGAAAGCTGATTCATATGGCACTTTACTTCCCAAGACTAATTTAGTTTGCTTTTTTCCTTATTAATAGGAGGTAAGCACCCTGCAAACATCACATTTTCATTCTTGGCAGCACCTGTCAAGGGGATCCCAGGCCCACAGCCCATGTTTGAAGGTTTATCCCAGAAAGGTGTCGATGGAGCAGACCCGGCCCTAGAAACACATCAGGTGAACAATACTTCAAAAACACTGGAACAGATACACACAGATGCTTTTGTTCTTAAAGGCCAGCATCACACTGCTAGTGCAGACTGACTGCAGACTGAAGAACCAAAAGTATCCTATTTACCCTATTTATTCCTTAAGGAAGACATACTAAAATACAGACAGCAGCCCAGCCCTTATCTTGCATTTTCCCCGTTTTATATTTACCCAAAATAATGAGGTCTCACTGTCGCTGTTTTCCTGGTGGTTTTTTTAAGGTATCTCTTTATCTCTGGTGTTCAGTAGTTTCACCCTGATGTGCCCACACAAGGATTTTTGCTTTTATTTATTCCACCTGCAATTCCATGTTCATTTTCAGTAGGAAGGCTTACGTCTGTCTTTATTCCTCCAGCCGTATTACTTTCAAGCATGCCTCCCTCCTGTTGTCTCTGTCTTCTCCTCTGAGATGCCCATTAGATATGTGTTGGACCTTCATGTGCACATTTTCCGCCTTTACTTCCCTAAACCACAGTTCGGTGGATCTCGTCAGGACCACCCTATGCTTAACTATTTCTTTCTTTTTTTTTTTTTTTTTTTTTTTTTTTTTGAGACAGTCTCGCTCTGTCCCCCAGGCTGCAGTGCCATGGTGCAATCTTGGCTCACTGCAACCTCCGTCCTCCAGATTCAAGCAATTCTTCTGCCTCAGCCTCCTGAGTAGCTGGGATTACAGGCGCCTGCCACCACGCCCGGCTAATTTTTGTATTTTTAGTAGAGACAAGGTTCCACCATGTTGGTCAGGCTGGTCTCAAACTCCTGACCTTGTGATCCACCTGACTCGGCCTCCCAAAGTGCTGGGATTACAGGCATGAGCCACCATGCCTGGCCTTAACTAACTCTTTCTTTAGCAATATGTCTATTCTTTTGTTTACCCCCATCTATTAGAAGGGTTTGGCATCTTGTTTGGTTTTTGTTGCAATTATTACATGTTTTATTTCTAGAATAACTGATTCTTTTTTTAAAAAAACCACTTGTTTCATCCCATTATCTCCTATTCAAGTCTTACGGATTTTATTTCTTATTTTGTCTCTTCAAACATTTTACACATATTTGGTCTATCTAACAGCCTTCTCGGATTGCTCTGTTGTCTATAGTTTCTGAGACATAAATTCTCCTTTCACAGCATTTGTGGATTATCTCCCGTGGTGGTCAATTTGCTAGTCTGCTTTGTAATTTTTGCCTAAGGGCTTATCTACATTGGGAGTCCCCCAGTTTTTCCCCTGGGAATCTCATGTGTGCCTTGTGTTCAGGAATCATCCCGCATAACAAGTTTTACGCTTACATCTGACACAGCTTTAAGGGTACCACTAATTCTGGACCAAATTTTATGTTAGGTTCTCAGCTCAGAGTTTCTGCCCATGTTGATAGTGCAGGATTTGGTCTCATATCTGTATACAGCTTAGGCTTGGTATCCCTCGTTCTTGAAGGAAACTCTTAGAAGCTACGGCTTGGGGGACTGGGGTATACCATGTTCCTGAGCCAATGGGAAGAATTTTTCTACTTTTTAATGACAGAAAAGACAGTCCCTTCTTGTTCCCAGTTTTGTACAAGAAACTTGGTTCCAGCTCCCTAGGGCCTGTGAAACCTCAGCCCTTAAGGGGTTTACTGTGGAAACTCCAATAAGGCCACTTGGCTTCAACTCTAAATTTCATCTTGGCTTCTGGCACCTGGAAATCTCTCAACCTCACCTTTGAATTCAACTATGTTTTTGTTGCTATTATAACTGATCCAACATTTCTATAGGTTTAGAGTGAGAGAATAGAGATTCCCACATATGCGTAGTTGGCATCTTGACTGGAAGTTCCACTGGAGTTCCTCCTTCCCCCAGACTCAGGGAATCATACTCTTGCCCAATATTCTCCAAGAACACGCTAAGCACTAGACATAGCTAACCCTCCTTCAAATCCCCGAAGCATATGGCCAACCAATACCCTGCAATCAGATGGAGGTGAGGCGCTGGCAACAGAAGTCAGCCCCAGCAAGTGGGCTACACTACCTCTCTAGGATTTCAGAAGGTGCCAAGGCAATTTTGCCTGGATATTCCAAAACCCTGGAAACCAAGATCTGACCAAATTTGCCTTTTTTTAAAAGAGAGGCTACTTTATGTCATCCTAGACTAATTAGAAGACCAACCCAAGAGGAAACCTCACTCCTCATAGCCCCTTGATTGCACAGCTAGCCCGTACCACTGGCCCACCCGATACCCATGGCAGAGTCATCCTGTGGCCTTTCCAACCAGCCAAAGTCTGGAGGGAAGGGATCATAAAGGGTCCTTCCCCCAGCACCAAAGGTGTCCTGCTGGGAATGCACAAGTGGCTGAGGGAGGAAAGGAAGGGGGTGACTGCCTGTGAGCCAGAGAAGCAGAGACCGTCTTTTCTTCAATCTCAAACTAAATCTTAAGGGTAGGTGCTAAACAATTTCCAACACACTCTCTGCCAGCCACTCCCAGGTGCATCTGTCCCATCCCACAACTGGTATTGGAGGGGAATCATGCTCCGGAGACCTGCAGGGAAGCAGAGCTTTGCCCCTGACCAGCTGCGTGGCCTTGGGCAGATCACTTTGCTTACCCTCCCTGGGTCTCTGGGACAAATGCAAGGGCTGTTGCATAGGCTTGTCCTACTGATTAAACCACTCACTGAACGGCGGTGGCTGTTGCACTGTTAATAATGATCTTCCAGTGCTCAAACCCCAGAAAGAAATGCCCCCTGCTGGGTCTCTGTCTCCCTCTACTTTACAGGGAAGCAGAACACAGGCTTTTCTAAAAGTTAAATATTCAAAAACATTTTCTCATTGCTTTCCTACTCAAAATGAGTGGGGGATTTTAAATATAGCTTTATTAAGGTACAGCTGACATACAATGAACTGCACATATTTGAGGTGTGCAACACTAAGTTTTGACACATGTGCACGCCTGGGAAACTGTCACCGCAATCAAGACAGCGACACATCCACCCTCTTCAAATGTCCCTCCTGCCCCCGCTCACTGTCCAGTGGTTTTGATTATAATTTAAAAATCAAATAAGAAAGAAGGAAAGAGAAGTGTAAGAGAGACAAAGCAAGAAAGCAGGAGAGCGTGTGTTTGATGCTGCATTTCAGCCTGGAGAGACAGAGGGAAAATCGGAGAAAGACAATGCACATGAAGGGAGCAGAGAGACAAAGAGAGAAGCTGAGCGATGAGGGCACATCTGTGCATTCCCCTGGGGCTAGCGGAGGCACCCACTGTTTCCAGTGACTCCAGACTCCCGGTTCAGGTGCAGGCTCCAGCCCAGCAGAGACCCTGCGCCTTCCTACTCCATCTCACTGCCCCATTTTTCACTGTCATGGCCCTGCCAGAGCACAATTCATCATGGCCACGTTCAGAAGCCACCCATGTAAATGCAGAGTGATTCCACTTGGCAAGGGCTTGATTGCCCTGAAGGGAGTTTCTCAAAACATCTCTGACACCTGCAGTTGTCTGGCCGGCTGTGTCAGCCATGGAGCCCCCGGGCAGGTCCCCAGACTCACTCCTCGCCTCCAGCACAAAGAATGGTCAAAAGCAGGGTGCGCCGAGGCCGGGGTGGCCCACGCCCCTGCAGGATGCACAAGCACTGCCTGAGCCTGGGATGGAGAAGTGCTCTTCTGGCCCAAGGACAGGTGAGGGCTGCCTGGTGGCCCAGTGGGGACAATCAGGGGATCACCTGCCTCTGTGCAACAGCCCGGTGAGAGTAAGCCCCAGCTCAGGTCCCTCCAGGGGAGAACAACTCCAGCCACTTCCTGTGGCATTGGGTCAGCCCCGGTCCCTCTCCAGCTCTGTCTCTGATCATCATCCTTCCCCATGTCATCATCTTGCCCCATATCGCAGCTCAAGGCTAAGCCCACAATTTGCAGCCCCCCTCTGTCCCCAGCACTGAGTCAGAGGCAGGAGAGCCTCCTACAGGAGCCCTCAGAGGGGCCTGAGCCCTCAGCCTACAGTATGGGGTGGTCAGAAATCATTTGTCAATTTATCTCTTTGTTGCCTATACAGTCCTGCGTCCCACAATGACAAGGATACATTCCGAGAAATGTGTCATTAGGCGATCTTGTCATTGTGTGAACATCATAGTGTACTTACACGAAGTGCATATTTACACAAACCTAGATGGGATAGCCTCCTACCCTCCCAGGCTAGAGTCATCCAGCCTATGGCTCCTGGGCTACAAACCTGTGCAGCGTGTTGCTATACTGAATACTGTAGGCAACTGCTACACATGGTAAGTATGTGTGTATCTAAACATATCTAAACATAGAAAAGGTACAGTAAAAATATAGTGTTAGCATCTTATAGGACTACTGTGGTATATGCAATCAGTTGTTGACCAAAACATTGTAATATGCCATATAACTGTATATATTTTGGAATATACTTTTAGCCCTAATTGGCTCCAATTCATACTCCTGAACAGAATTGCCTGTTATAAAAGATGCAAGGTTCTTCTGCAAGTAATATTGACACAAATGTGCCATCACGGCCCTCCTGGAGAAACAGGCTGCCCAGCCATGCCAGCATTGGCTTCAGGCAATCCCCAGTGAGCCCCTGAATGAGAAACCATCAATGCTTGCCACTCTGAGGGTGGAGCCCAACTTATTTCTGGAATCACAAACACCACACATGGGAAAGAGGAGAAAGGAGAGCTGTTGGCTTCCAAGACTTCATCGCAAAACACTACTTCCATGAGAGGTGCAGTCGGAGCAGGTGCCGGGGAGCCGGGCGGGGCTGTCACAGGCACAGGCGCAGGGACACAGGCGAACTCGCTTTCTTCAGGAAATAGTCAGGTTTCAGGGTCAAAGGCAAAGGTCAAAGGGCTCACAGTGTGTCTGTGTTCTTGTTTTCTATCTCGATGAACATTTTTACGAAGTTTGCTCAGCAGCAGAACAAACAGACCCTGGCTTTCAGTTTCATCATCTGTGTGGCTGATCTAATGTCCTCTAACGATTCTAAAGCATTTCTGACAGTGAACCACTTTCCCCCTGGGAAGGAAAGGGTCACTGGTGCCCCGATCCTGCGTTCTGCTAAAGGGCCCCTCCAGGACTTCACTGTTCATTTCAGAGCTTTGTGACCCCTGCCCCACCACCAGGAGCTGCCCTCACCAGCGTGTCTCCTCTCCACACGGAGGATTATGCTGAATTTACACACACAGCCTGAAATCCCATCCCCAACACAATCTCACTCCTTTGGAAGGTCTTGGTAGCCAACGAGCATACTGTTGTTCAAAGGAACCTATTTCTAGATGTCCCCGACACAACCTTATGGAAACTGTTCAAGTTGACCATAAAGAAGACCTTTGCAGAGGCTGCCCAGCCCAACTCCTTAACATGCTGGTCAGAGAACCCAAGTGTCCGCAAGTTCAGGGGAAGACTAAGAGACTGAGTTAAAGAAGCTGTGAGAAGCAGAAAGTCATGGCTCTGAGGCATTTCGGGGAACCCAGGCACCACTCCACTCCCGGGCCAGGGCCACCTTGTCATGGTAGCACCAAAGCATGCGGGCATCCACCCTGCCCACCAAGGCCCTCTTGCCAGGATAGAGGTGCACAGAGCCAGGGAGGGTACAGGCCCCCTGCAGCCAGGAGGGTGTCCTTGGGTCTCTTCGGGTCCCTCTGCAGAGGGGCCTTCTCTAACACGTTTCTGTCCACAGCGCCCTCCCCGCTGCTGATCAGAGATAACAGAAACGGAGCACCAGGTCAGGCCAGCCAGACAGGCTTTTCTAGGCCAGAAGCTTTAATGGCTGGAAAGGGAAAGGATGAGCATTAAAACGAAGAAATGACTCCAGGAATGGTTCCGACCCCCAACAACGGGAAACAGACTCCCCGAGCATAAACATGCTCTGTGGTTACCAGGGCTACATGACCGGAAGGAGGGCGGTGCTGATTCCGGTTATCGAGAACACCTTGTTAGCACTTGGAACGACATCTCTAAAAGCAGCCTTTCTCTCCAAGCTCCTTGTTGCTAGTCTAGTATAACTGGCAGTGTAAATTTGGCAAGGAGAAGGGGGAGAGAGGATTTGGAAGGATGGGGAATGTTTGTAAAATGGCCATAGAGTTCTCCATATGGGGAAAAAGAGTCCTACACAAATCTCCTCCCCACCTATTCTTTCTGGGGGTAAAGATGATGGCAAAATGGTGTCTCTCCTCAAGGCAAGCCTGCTGGAGACAAAAGACATTCACACCCCTACATCATAAGCACTGTGAGCCACCAGTAGGTCCACCATGTCCCTCACTAACTGTGTCTTCGTTCACTGCCTCCATGACTTCTTCCTTGTTAAATCCATTTGAGACCATAAAAATGCCTGTTTGATGGAGTCACTTTCTGACCCAGGAGTCGAGAGAGGAGTCCTAGGCCCCAACTCCATCCATCCCCAGAGTGACCTGAACCTCCACAAAGGAGACTCCTGAGACCATCTGTTAAAAAGCCCTGGAATTAGCCAGGCGTGGTGCCACACACCTGTGGTCCCAGGTACCCAGGAGGCTGAGGTGGGAGGATGGCTTGAGCCCTTGGAGGTCAAGGCTGCAGCGAGCCAAGATCGCACCACTGTGCTACAGCCTGGGTGACAGGGAAACCCCGTCTCAGAAAAAAAAAAAAACAAACCTTGGAAGGCATGGCCCATGGCCTGGAGGAGCAGGCCCTCGACACTCACAGAAAGTACCAGGTAGTACCCAATTCCACACCAACCAACGCATTTTGGAGAAATAGCCAGTGAGCCCCTTACTCTCCACTTCTGCTGGGGGCAACGTGAACCGTGTATGAGAAAACAGGCAGGGTCAGGCTTGGGCACCACCCACACCAACCCATGTTTCTGGGGCACTTGGTCATTCAGTCCTCAACAGGTTCGTCTGTAAGACACCAACAAGAATGTGGCGATCCCAGGAAAGGAAGCAGAAGAAAAAGAGGAATGATGCATACAAATGAGACAGGGTCGTGATAACACACACGTCTTCCCTCTCCACTCCTCATTAAAAGAACAGAAAGACATCAGATAATGTTTCCATTTCCTACAAACACTTAAAGCCTCAAGTTTGAAACCCACACATAGTAGGCACTTAAATACTCGCTGATGGAGCACCTGAACCTCTGCAGTAACAAGCAAGGCATTTATATTTAGCAAAGAATGAAGAAGTTCATTAGCAAATCCTCCTTGTGTTTATGTCTGTATGAGTATGTGAGTTTACAAAATCATATTGTTTCAGAGCTTGAAGAGACTATAGAAACCACCTCTTTCAGATTCATCTTTTAACCGATGTGTACAAAATAAGGTAATGAAAATAAAGACCAAAAAGGGGAAGCAACTTAAGCAAGATCACACAGCAAGGCCCATCAGAGCCAGGATCACAAGGCATGTGTGGCAGCTTCCAGTCTGGAGCCCGTTTCATTCTCCTGCAGCACCAGGAGGTCCTGAGAAATGAAACAACTGGGACTCGGGGCCTACCTAGCAACTTCCAGGACCACGGTATTCCTCTTCTGTGTGGCAGCTGTCGAAGACTCCCGATGGTGGGGTGTAAGAAGTGGGCACCTGTGTACAGGTCCCAGGACATGGCCAGGGAAATACTTACCAGAAAAAAGAGACAGAAAGTAGGCAGGGAGGGAGTCTGGAGAAGGAAATCCCTGTCATTGGGTTACCTTGATTGCTTTTTCTCCTGTCTCGGCTACTAACAGAATACAGAGAGACAATGAATCTTTTTTTTTTTTTTTTTTTTTTTTGAGACAGAGTCTCGCTCTGTCGCCCAGGCTGGAGTGCAGTGGTGCAATCCCAGCTCACTGCAACCTCCAACCTCCTGGGTTCAAGTGATTCTCCTGTCTCAGCCTCCCATGTAGCTGGGATTACAGGTGCCTGCCACCACGCATGGCTAATTTTTTGTATTGTTGGCAGAGATGGGGTTTCCCCATGTTGGCCAGGCTGGTCTTGAATCCCTGACCTCAAGTGATCCACCCGCCTTGGCTTCCCCAAGTGCTGGGATTACAGGCATGAGCCACTGCACCCAGCATGAATCATTTTTAATTCAGGAAATTAAGGGTTATGTTTACTGGAGATTTTTTAGGATATGGGAAATACAAAATTCTATAAAATTAATTTCCCCTTCCTGTTACTCGCTGTGGTCCATTCATTCACCCATTCGACAGCTGAGCACCTACTGTTTGCAGAGCATTTGAAAGGTTATAAAAATGAACGACATGCTGCCCTTGCCTCCCTACATCTAGTGACATAGGACATGCACACAATGAGGCAAAATTCACCAAGAGAACATGCGGATAAGACATTATGGGAATGGACGCGTACCCAGCCACTGAAAGGAACCAACTGTTGACACATACACCAACTCAGACGGCTCTCATAGGTGTCAGGCTGAGGGAAAGAAGCCAGCCTGCATCTGACATTCTCGAAAAGACCAACCCATGGTGGCAGAGCAGAGATGAGTGATTTCCGGGGGTTAGGATGGGGCAGGGTGTGGCTGCGTGACATGGTTTGGCTCTGTGTCCCACCCAAATCTCATGTCAAACTGTAATCCCCAATGTTGGAGGAAAAGCCCGGGGTAGGTGACTGAATCATGGAGGAGGATTCCCCTTGCTGTTCTCATGATAGTGAGTGAGTTCTCAGGAGATCCGGCTGTTTGAAGGTGTGCAGCACCTGTCCCTTCACCCTCTTCCTCCTGCTCCAGCCACGCAGGACACACTGGCTTCCCCTTCGCCTTCTGCCATGATTGTAAGTTTCCTGAGGCCTCCCCAGCCACGCTTCCTGTACAGCCTGCAGAACTGTGAGCCAATTAAACCTCTTTTCTATATAAATTGCCCAGTCTCAGGTAGTTCTTTATAGCAATGTGAGAACAGACAAATATACTGCAGGATGTGTTGGAGCTGCCCTGTCCCTTACTTGTGGCAGTGCTAACATGGGTTAAAAGTCTTGGAACGGCACAGCCCCAAAAACGTCAGTTTAACTGTAAGATCATTTTTAAAATAAATTTTTTTAACTGAAAAAAATGTCAACACTATGTGCACTCAGAGGAGAGGCAGGCTAGGCAGGCTAAGTTTAGCTGCAGCCCCACCGGAAGACATCTGACCAGACCCTGAAGACACACAGGACCTGGACAGGGGGAAGAGCAGAACATTCCAGAAACGTGAATCGTGAAGGTGGACAGTGGGAACATGCCACAGACACTGGAAGGGGTGAGTCTGTCCGGCTCAGTGAGGAATAGAGTCGGGGGAGCAGGGGACAACGTAGGAAATCCGGTCATTAGCGCCTCCCGCTCAACTGATCCCACTCGGTCCAAAAACACAAGTCACCATGGAGGGAGGCCCGTGCAGCTCACCAGGACAGCAGGTGAGAACCTCTTTGAGGATTGGAGGTCTTGGAAATTCCAAGACATCCATCCATCCAGCAAACCAGAGCAGCACAGGGAATGGAAACTTACAAATCCCTAGCATCTGTTCTGAGAAAGAATTCTATCCTGTAATTTTCAAAATTTCTTGACTTGGAATAATAGGATCAGAGGCTCTCAGAGCTGGAGGAAAATTTACAGATCATTTAGCTTGTGGTTTTTGAGTCAGGGAGCCTTTAGGAATGTGAAAGAAGCTCTTCCTCCAGAAAAAGACACACAGAGCCCCAATTATGCAAACAACTCCAGGCATTCGTCAGAAACCCACTGATGCCACCACCCACTCCCCCACCCCGCCCCCGACACGCCGCAGGGTCTGAAAGGGTCCACAGACCCCGAAAGGTAGCTCAGAATGTGTAACCTCTAGACGGCCCCCCTCGGCTGCGTCCCACCTCTTACGAGGAGCCTGGTCATGATACCCGAGAGGAGAGGCTTCCTTTTTGAAACTGAGCCAAGTGTTGGGTTATGAGAAACAATTCCAGACTCCGTGTTAAGGGACCATGCTCGCACGTTGTTTTGCTTCCTTAAAACAGAAGCTCGGCCATTGCTCCCTATACTTAGGCTGGGCTTTAGTTACAGAAAGGCCTCAGTCCCTGCAGCCATTCGCCTCACCATGCCCTGTCTAATGGGGCAGGCTGGGGCAGGCTGGGGCAGGCTGGGACAGGGAGCAAAAAGGAGTTCACATTTGTAGTGGGCGCTGGGATCCCCAGGAAGAAGGAGCCTGTCTCTAGCTTGTTCATGGTTGACTAAATCACCAACCCCCTCGGGCCACCTGGGCTATTTATAGCCTCACACCCCAAACACAAACTGTTGTTTGCAGCTTTTGCAAGGCCTAGCCCAAGGCTCGGCTTCAATTCAGATTTCCCTATGTGCAGACATCTAGCAGGTAAGAGAATGGCCTGCCTCTGGATGGGGTTTTAAGAACAAGAGCCAGACAGGGTACCCCAAACCCAGGCTGTGGCTTCTGCCAGGGCTGAGGACACCCTTTGAGGCACACAGCCCTGCCGGGGCGCTGCCCTAGCCAGCCGGTCCCCTTGGCGGAGCAAGCCCTTCAGAACCACACTCGACAGGTTCCCTATCTCCCACATGGACTGGTCTATTTTAAGAACTGTATTTTTAGGACAAGCAAATGTGCTGGGCTTCCATGTTCCAAGATCACGGCCTTGCCTCTGGCAGCAGGTCCACTGCCAAGCTCCTTGTCTCTGACTTTGGAGGAGGCTCTCAGCTGGCTGCTTGTCGTTGGGGTTGAAGAAGAGGAGTCACAAGGAAGCCGAGCATTATGGGATAGTTTGAGGCCTTGAGGAGTGGAGGCAAGACAGGAAGGGAAGTTCCGCCAGCTCCCAGAAGTTGAAAATTGCAAAAGTATCCTTGCCCTCCTCACCAAGAACACAATGTAGAACCAACAGATCACAGAGGGGCCTGTCCACACCAGGGGGGCGGTGAGTCCAGCACTCCAAAGTTCAACTCCTGGCTCCATCTCTGACTCCACCTCTGCTACCTGCAGCCAGGAACAGTGCACAGATGAGCCACACTCTGCTTACCTAAGCACTGAGGATGGCCAGGCCTGATCTTAGCAGAATGGCTCTGGCTACCGGGTTGAGAAAAGACTCAAGAAGGACAAAGGGGCCAGGTGCGGTGGCTCACGCCTGTAATCCCAGCACTTTGAGAGGCTGAGGTGGGTGGATCACTTGAGACCAGGAGTTCGAGACCAGCCTGGTCAACATGGCGAAACCCCATCTGTACTAAAAATACAAAAATTAGCCGGGCATGGTGGTGCACTTCTGTAATCCCTACTCAGGAGGCTGAGGCAGGAGAATCTCGAACCTGGGAGGCAGAGGTTGCAGTGAGCTAAGACCATGCCACTGCACTCCAGCCTGAGCAACAGGCTGGTGAGACTCTGTCTGAAAAAAATAAAATAAAAAGAAGGGCAAAGGCAGGGCCTGGAGAGCGATAGAAGGGTCTGCAACTTCCCCAGCGAGAAGTGCTGGCACCAAGGAGGTGCGGCACAAGGCAATGAGGGACGAGTGTGTTTTGAAGTCACGGCCACAGGGTTTGTTGAAGGTCTGGACATGTGGAGACAAGAGAGAGAGGACTCAGGGATGATCCCAAGGCTTTTGGCCCGAGACACTAGCAGGATGAAGTTGGCATTACTGGGAAGCAGCAGCCAGATCAGATGTGGGGAGAGATTACAGGCACTCAGGTTCTATACCCGAGACAAGTGGAGGTTCCCGAGAAGCAGCTGGATGGTGAGTTGGGAGCTCAGAAGGGAAGTCCAATCCGCAGGCATATGGCGGGAAGCTACATTTAGAGATGTGAGTCTGCGCACAAGTGGCAGACAGGGAGTCCAAGGACAGAGCCCAGGAGCACGACAGAATTCAGAGTTGAGGGAAACTGAGGAAGAAAAAGGGCAGCCCCAGTGGTGAGAGGAAAGGAAGCCAGTGTGAGGTGGCAGCCTGGGCACCGAAGGAGGTGTGTCACAGAGAGGGGCAATCAGCCACGTCACAGGCTGCTGACAGGCAAAGGCGAGGACTAAGAAGCGCCCACAGCACTCAGCCCTGTGGATGGCTCTCCAAGAGTCTCCCTGTAAATGAGAAAGAGAGGAGGGGGCCTGGCTTGGGAGAGGGAGAAGTCTAGAGAGGGTCTTTAAGATGGGAGAAATCGTGGCATGTTTGTGTGCTGACAGGAAGATCCAGGGAGGAGAGAAAGACCCGGTGCCAGGAACCCAGGACGCAGGACCAAGAGCAGCGGTGGACAGAGCCAGGGCCTCGCAGGGACCAGAAAGAAAGTGGCAGATCTGGCAGGAGAAGCTGGAGGAAGTTCTCCTTCAATTATCTCTACCTGGCAAGGTCAACAGCTAAGAGAGAGGGCGGGAGGAGTGTTGGGGGCTTGAGAGAGGATGAAGGTACTTAAGAGTCACCTTGAAGAATGGGAAGTGTGGACGGGGACCACCAGCACCTGGCCGGGCAGTATCATGGGCCCACATGAGGTTGAAAACTTGAACCGTGACATCAGCACACCCGCAGGTGTCTCTCCAGCTGCACAGGTATGGACAAGGGGCAAGGCAAGGACTGGGTTTCCCCAGCATTGTGGTTTCCCCCAGTGAGCATGATGAAGTGAGACAGGGCCAGAAAGTCTGAGGATTGGGAAGGGGCCCCCTGAGCACTGGGGGCTTGTATTCTCAGGGGCATCAGGGGAAATTGGAGGAGTGGAGCGGAGAGACATGTTGGATGTGGTATTTGAAGAGTGGGATGTTTGTAATCTCGGAATTTGGAGGTATCGGAACTACTGGGAATGGCAAGGTCACAGCCAGCATATATTAATGAGCGGCTCTGCCTGCCAGCCTCTCAGCTGGCACTGCGGACACACCAGTGACAGGTGGGCAGAGTTTCCCACCTTGTAGAGGTAACACTGTAGTGGGGGACATGGACCAAAAAGGAAAGGAACAAATAATAAAATAGCTATTAACTGTGATAAATGTCATGAAGGAAGTAGACAGGGATGAAGCTGGGAACTGGGACGGGGATTTTTGACATGGATGCTCTGGTACCACCTCTAGAGGAGTGATGCTGGAGCTGGGTCTGGAATGAGGAGAGGGGACCTACCCATGTTCATGGCATGAGGGGAAGGTCAAGGTAGGTCCTCCACATCTTCAGAGTGGATAGGAGGGCGAAGGGTCTCCGAGGGCGCTAGAAAGATGGGAATGGGCATGCCGGCAGGGCTGAGGGTCTAGAAGCTTATTCTAAGGGCACTGAGGAGCATTGGAAGGGTTTTTTAAAGTAGTTACAATCCAGGCAGGGCACAGTAGCTCATGCATGTAATCCCAGCATCATTTGAACCCAAGAGGCAGAGGTTGCAGTGAGCCGAGATCACAGCATTGCCCTCCAGTTTCGGCGAAAAGAGCGAGACTCCGTCTCAAAAAAATAATTAAAAAATAAAGCAGTTACAATCCAAACTGGAACACTGAATCACCCTTCAACCCAATGCGAAGACCAGCCACCAAGTCTGCGGTGGCTTCCTTCTGCAGAGACCATGCCAAGACAGAAGCCAGTAAGCAGAGCTCCCACACACGACAGTGCATGCCAAACCAGTAGGCGTCTGTCGGGACCGCTGTGGGGATGTTTGGGGTTGGAACATTCATTTGCCCCAGAGATCAGAGCTGGACAGTGGCAGCCACCCTCGCCAGCACCTGCACCTGGGCACAGGTGTTCGCGGGGCTCAGTGCTCAGCTGCTGCTGGTTAGGGCACCTGCTTAGGTCCCAGGTGCCTGATAAGAGCATTTCCCATCGCTTGCTCCACTCCAGAGGGTTCTGCTGAAATGGAAGGAAGGTGATGGGGAAGCTGAATACAAGAAACTGTTAGTAAGAAATCTTACTACTCAGAAACAGGCACAAAGGAAGGCTGGGGCTGGGGGTGGCAGTGAGGGTGGATGTGGAGAGCCAACCATACAAGCTATCACGTAAAGAGCACCTATTCGGTGCCAGGCCCTGTGCTATGAGCCTTCTGTGTGGTGTCTCGTGGACTCTCAGTATCTTCTCTATGTTATGGATAATGAAACGTCACCCAGCTGGTCAGTAGTGGGTCCGAGATTTGAACTCAGGTCTTTCCACCTCCAAAGTCTATTTGTCAAACAGCCAAGATAACAAAAAATAAGGAAGGGCGCAGACTGTTCAGAAAGCGTCTCCTGGCATCCTCAGGACTGACACGACCTGGGAGTGACCAGAGAAGGCTCTGGAGGACGTGATGCCACAGCCCATGGCCCAAAGTCACTGCGCACAGCTGAGCTCACCCAAGCAAGGGCCAGAGCCCAGAGGCCTGAGCACTGGACGCCGAGTGAGGAGGCAGCCCAGGAGCTGGACCTGGGGCCCTGGTCCTCGTTCTGACACTCCCTGACCATGAGCTCAGTCAAGTCCCCTGTCTTCTCTGGACTGAAGCTTCCCCAAGCTCCAGGAAGCCCTCCCCGCAGCAGTGTCCTGCAGGCCATGGTTCCTGGTAAGATCCAAGGACGTCTGTCCCGGGAACAAATCCAAATCCAGAAGAAACAAACCAACCAACCCCTGGCAAGTGCCTGAGCCTGGTAACCAAAAGGGGCTGGTAAATCCTCAGGAGCCAGCTCCTTCCACACTGGCTGGCACCTGGACAGCGCCAACACCTCCAAGGGATGGTGCTCCAATCCTCGCCAAGGCCCAGAGCTCAAATGGGGAGCCCCTGAGGAAAGCCTTTTGGACCAAGCTAGAGCCCAAGCACGAGGACCGCAGGGAAAGCAGCCCCATGCTGCAGTGACAGAGGGCTCAGCACTGGCTACCTGGACCCAGAGCCCTGGGCACAAAGCAGGACCAAACCCACAGCTCCCCATGTCCAAGCTGCCTTAGAGGCTCTGCACAGACCAACTCATCAGCAGTGCACATCAAGCTGGGAGGCAAGGTCGGGAGTGCAGCCTAGACCGGGGCTCTGGTGGGCAGAAGCAGCATGGCTCACACTCGCCCCCGAGCTTCCTGGAGTTGCAGGTGCCCGTGAAGCAGCCGCAGTGTGATGCTTGCCCCTTTCTGAGGCTGCGGTGGTCCATCTTCAAGGGCTATGGCAACACAGGGCACCTGGCAGCCCTGGCAGTGCAGATGCATCGGATGCAAAAGTGAAGAGGGGGCCGGACAGGGACGCTGCAGCACAGAGAGGCCCAGGCAGGCAAGGGCTTTCCTCAGCCACTGAGCTGGACCTGGGTCCTGGAACCACACTGCCCCAGGAGGACACAGACCCGGGTTTCCTGCCTCCCCACCCATGAAGCCGCCTCTGGGGAATCTCTGTCCCTGCCTCCACCCTCAAGTCCTGGCAGCCATCCTAGTCCTAGCCCCCCAGAAACCTCCCAGCAGCCTCCAGCACCCACAACTCTGCCACACTGGAGCTGACAGAGCCCCAGGAGTTCCTGGTCCAAGCCTGCCTTGTTTGGAGGAGCAAACGGGGCCCAGAAAGGGAAGGAACAGGGCCAAGACCCCTGCTGTCCCCTCCCCAGCCCAGAGCTCCTGAGAGTGAGGGCTGAGGGTACTGCTCTCCCCAGGTTCTGGCAGCACGGCTGTGCATGGCCGCTGACCCTCTGTGAGGGGCGGGAAGCTGCTGGAGGCTCCCAAGGACTCCTCGCCCAGGAGATGCTCCTTCCCCATCAGAAGCCGGCAGGAGGCCTCGAAGTCTGTTTATTTCCCTTAGTTCCTTCTCTAACACTAAAACATTAAACTATAACATTTATCCTTAGGTCACTTAAGGCATAGAAATTAGGTTAAATATTTCATTCACTAAATAGCTCAGATAGTTGTGTATTCCACCATAAGTAAGCAGAAAGTTCATTCATTTTGCACTTATGCAATAATATAAAATAATCATCTCAAATGAATATTTTACAGTTTGCATTTATTAGCAATCCACTTCCTTTCAGAGCTACTCGTAAGGGGTCCCAACGCCTTACAAAATTTAAACAATCAAGACGAAGCCATTAACCTGTGAAAGTTCTACCGATCTGGTGTAGACAGCCGGGTTACAACATGTGCCCTAGGCCCCTGGCAGGGTGCTCTGTGGAGGGTGCTCGAGGCTCAGCCACCTTGCCGGACCCTGAGCCTCCCCTCCTCTGGGGACCTTCCGCTGAGAGCAGCACATCTCCTCATGCCCCATGCAGAGCCAAGCTCCTTCCTAGCCTGCGTGGATTCTCCTACCTGGAATCCCCTGTCCACATCAATTAAAGCAACAAACAAACCACGAAACCTGTCATCCAGCAAGCTCTTTGTGCCGGCAATGTGTCTGCCTCTCCCTACTCCACCGTCAAGGCCATTCGTGCCTTTAGTGACCACTCCAGCTCCTATTTCTCTGCTTCCTCTAATTGCAGCGAGCACTGTTTCTCTGCATTACGTACCTGTGCTTACCTGATACGCCCTCGTATGGTTCTCTAAGAACCTCCTCTGAGTCCACCTGAGGCCCAGATGGAAAACCGAGCTCCACCTCCCTTCCACGACCCAGGGTGCCCAGGACAGTGCTGGCCATGAAGTCAGCCCTCCACCGCCTCCCTGCACTTGAAACCTGTTTCCCAGAGAAACACGCAGGCTGGGGTGGGACTCCCATCTTCCTTTCAGGTCTCTCCTCCCCTCCCCCTGGATGAGGACAGGGCACCAACCGGGGCTTCCCTTTCCACGCAGGGCTCTGTCACTCAATTGTATGCAACGCTGTTTCCCAGGTCTCACGAGCTCTAGGGGCTTTGTAGGTGGATCCAGTTTACAACCACTGAGTGCCAACTTTGTGCCGGGCCTCTGGCGAGGTGGGGCTGATGGAATGCTCCCTGGCCTCTCTCCTGGAGGAGTGGATGACCTAGCCCAGAAGTCGGTAGAAAAGCACAGGGTCAGAAAGCACTGGAAGAAGCAGAAGTGACGCCCCGGGAGCCCCACAGGGGGTCCTTGCGGAAGGAGCCCATCTCTGCAGCACAGACAGGGCCCGGCCACCCCTTGGTGGCCTGGGTCAAGCACCAGGTCACCTGAGGATGGGAGGAGGTTGGGATTGGAGGAGGCAAGTAAGGGCTGAAGCAGGAGGTAAACTGAGTCCCGGTCAGGAGGACCACACCAGGTATCCCAAGGGTCTGAACTACTTCCTGTGGGAAGTGGGAATTCACTTGGGGGTCTTGAGGCAAGGGAAGGACCTGGGTGTGACATTCTGTTGCCCTACGAGGCTGGCTCGTAGGGCTCACTTCCTCGGGGCGGCCCACAGGCTCTGGCGTACAGCTGCCTATGTCCTTAGCAAGGGTTCCCATTTTCGGGTCCCTCACTTCCAAATCTCCTCTATTTGGCCTCAGCTTTAGTTAAGTGATGATTATATGTGTGCTCCCATGCGCCAAGCTGCTGTGACAACGTGGACCCCTCTCCTGGTCGATGTCCCACATGTGAGATCCTATGTGATCAGTTCCTTGCCACGGCCAGCAGCAGAGCATCTCTCTTCTCAGAGGTAGCATGGTGCCCACCAAACAACCACAAGCCATCATCCGTCCCCTCAGCCCTGACTACTGGGACACCTGTGGCCAAACCGAAAGCCCATTCCGTAACGTTATTAATACCGTTTCCAAAAATTCTTATTAATATATATATTTTTTACTTCCATCTGACATTCTTGTTAAGAAAGTGAATTTTATGCTAGGCTCTCACAAATCCTTCCCAAAAGAAAGCAGAATGTCAACCACAGTAAATAAATAAGTCCTCCAACTGGGAAAAAAAGAACTCTAAAAATCATACAAGGTCTTCACTGATTTCATAAAGAGGTTAAGGGAGAAATCATAGAATGTTAGTGTGGGGAACAAGGGGAAAAGGAAGCTTGGGGCTCAGATGGAGGCAGGCTCCAGCCCTCAGAGGCTCTGGGTTGGGGTGAGCTGTGACTGGTCAGGTGGGGACAGTCCTCTGGGAAGGATGAATGGAGCTCACAGCTAATAGGTGCCCCAGGGATGACTCATGGGGCTCAGTGCTTTGGAGAAGGTCATTTCCATCTCAGCCCACCTCAACTGGGTTCTCCAGCTGGCCTTAGAGATGGGTGAATTTCTTCTCAGCTCTATCATTTTCCTGATAATTAACAAGCTAATATTCTGAACCCAGGCCTTGGGGTGATTCTGAAAACAGTACAGGGTTGGGCTGTTTGGGTTTTTTTCCTATCAAATAAACAATGAATGGAATAAATCTGGCCACCCCCCATTCCATAGAATTTCTAGGACTAATCCACAATCCAGTAAAATACCACCTCTTATTTTCTTCTTTCTGCTTTTATGTACTTTATAAATTTTCCATAATAAGCATATATTAGTTTTTAATGGGGAAAAGTAAACTCTATTCTTAAAAATCTCTCTGCCTACCAGATCTTACCATCCAGGATTTTAAGGATAGAGTTGGGAGAATCTGAAGATATCCCACTGCCCAGGGAAAGACTAGAATTAAATCTGGAAAATTTCCAAACCCAAATACTACTGGCAGGTCTACAAAGCCCTTCCCATTTTCCTCTACATCTAGCTAAGCCCAGAACCACCATGACTGGCACAGACCCCACCCTGCTTCTGCATCCTTCCAAATGCTCCACACCCAATGCTACCTTCCCTGTCCTCTCTGTTCTTCCAACACCAAAATCTGCCAACAGACCCTGCCCTGGTCTATCCCACACCAACTCCGTACAGCCAGATCTGGGGCAGCAATCCCTCCACTGAGGGGCCACCCCTCCAGACCCTGTTGAGTCACTTGGATTCTGCAAATGGCTGTATGTGTTTCAGTGCCACATTCATTTGGTACTCCAAGTACACAGGACTCAAAGTAGCTCTAGCCAGAAACAACTTTTCCACTTTTCTCTTCTTTGTGTCCTTCTGGATTGGGGTTCCCTGCCTCGAGGAAGCCTTCCCAAGCCGTCCTAGACTGGAGGGAATACCTATGTATGTAGGAAATACCTACGTATTCCCTTTGTATCCCATACTTCCCTGTGTACCACTTTTTGTCATTGCCTAGATATTAATCAAGCTTTCCCCCACAACCAGCAGATAGATGGTGAAGGCAAAGACAGGACCATCTCGCCCACCAGCACATCCTCAGCACCTGCCACAGAGGCCTGCAGTGATCAGGGAGTATTTCTTGAAAGGGAAAAGCAAGAAGAAAAAGAAGGCAGAAGGGAGGGAGGGAAAGGCAGGGGGAGAAATTAATGCATGAATTAACGGGTGGATTCACAAATTATTTTTCCCAAAGAACTGAACCTGGACTCCTGGGAGGTTCCAAAGGGATGTAGCCCTCCTCATTTTACCAGGAGTCTTTTCATGGCCACTCAGAACCGGTCGGATTTTAGCAAATGGAGTGGCTGTCTGGAAAACCGGCCAGAGTGTCACTTGATGGCCCAAAAGCCAGCTTCCAAGGTGGGTGGCTAAGAATTTCCCAGGTGAGATCAAGTAGATGTGGCAAATAGTCACAGTTGGTCCACCTACGTGAAGGGTAGACAGGTGTCATTATAATCATCTTGCAGCTTCTCTGTAGGTTTACAACTTTTTCAAACTAAAACACTTTGAGGCTGGACATGGTGGTTCATGCCTGTAATCCCAGCACTTTGGAAGGCCAAGGCAGGCAGATCACTTGAGGTCAGGAGTTTGAGACCAGCCTGGCCAACATGGTGAAAACCCGTCTCTACTAAAAACACACAAAAAAACTACCCAGGCGTGATGGCATGTGCCTGTAGTCCCAGCTATTCAGGAGGCTGAGGCAGGAGAATTGCTTGAACCTGGGAGGCAGAAGTTACAGTGAGCCGAGATCGTGCCATTGCACTACAGCCTGGGCGACAGAAAGAGACTCCATCTCCAAATAAATAAATAAATAAATAAATAAATAAATAAATAAATAAAATTTTAAAATAGAAAACATTGAAAAAGTATAATGTTGGAAATCAGGATAGTGGTTGTCTTTGAGGAGGATGGGGGATAAGGATGAAGGGGGGTCTTCTGAGGTGCTGGCATGATATAATCTTGAATTAAGTGGTTTTCATACTTTCAGTCATGGATCGGCATATTTCCATTTAGTATACTTTTTTGTATATATGCTTTATTTCACAACAAACAGACTTGAAATTAAAAAGAAAAAAAGCAAGCAGAACACATAGTTCTGAAGGCTCCGCAGGATTATGAGAACATTCTAGCAATAAAATGGGACCACCTGAGCTCTGCCCAGCTGACTGGCCAAGCCCCAGGTCAACCTTCCAGAAGTCAACCCAGGGCAGCTGCCTCCTCTTCCTAACCCACTTTCAGGTTCCAGACCTAGGTTCTTTGGCTGGGATCCTAGCTGCCTCATGCAAAAGTCCAAATGCAGTTAAAATGCAATGAATATCAAACCCCTGTTTTTGAGAAAAAAAAATAAAAGAAAAAACAATAACACTGGCCTCCCTGCTCCTTGGCAATTATTCTCTCTTCAAATAGACAATTTTTCACCATTAACTGGATGACGGAACTTTCGTTTATAAGGTGATCCATCTAGAAAATAATATTGTGTCCACCATAATTCCCATTTCCTAAGCATGTTGGGCAATTTTTTATTTCAAGGAAAGCTGGGGAAATCATTTTCTATAACCAAACACATTCTTGTGCTCAAATCATCTCAAAACAGCTTATAGTTTAAAGTGGAATTATACCTTTGAGAGGCACAGCACAACCTGACCCTTTTGGGGAGTTAATTTTCAAAATAAAAATAACAATGATGAATAATCTCTTGTCTGACATGTGTTGGCAGGCCTTGACCCACCTCTCACAACTCCTATTACCTCCTAGGGCATAAACCAGATACTTCCGTAAACTTGGAGATTTCCTGTTATTCTCATCCCCGGCCTATGATAACATGGGTTTGTTCTTGCTGGTATATGAAAATCATTACTCTTTCTAATGGAAACAATAACTTCTGAACAAAGTACCTCTGTGGCCTCCCATGATCACCAATCTACCTGCATGAGTGATTCCTTAAAACCAGAGACCCAAGAGAGATTATCTTTCATTTAGTTTTGCTGCTCCAGACCATAATAATAAAGTCCAGGAGCTCCTTCGCTCTAGGCATGTACTGATAAGTGCTGGGATTCCATCAGCACCTCCCCCCTAAGCCTATGTGTCAAATTCCACATGTTCTCACGTGGACCATCTACTAACATAGCCATCTATGCCACAGGGATCATTCCCAGCCTGGCACCCCCGCTGCCACCAAACATGATTCTGGGCCACATCACTCTACACTGACGGAGCAGAATCAAAGCATACAAACCCATTTCCATACTAACCTCTGCAAAATGCAATTCGGATATAACAAATCTATGTTATTCTGAAGGCACATCCAGAAACTGCGGTAGTGGTGGTGGGGCAGGTATCACTGTTCTAAATATTTCTGTCCCTTTCTCCTTTAGTTAGACCAGTGGTTTGCAACCAGGGGCAATTTTGCCCCCAGATTGGCAATGCCTAGAAACATTTCTTGTTGTCACAACTGGGCAAGGGATGCTCCTGGCATCTGGTGCGCACAGGCCAGGCATGCAGCTAAACACCCTGCAATGCACAGGACAACTCTTACAATAAAGAATTGCCCAGACCAGAATGTGAATAGTGCCAAGGTTCAGAAACCCTGAGTCAGAGCACAGCAATTTACCATGCTCTTTACCATGTTCCTTCAAGGAGTCCTCATGGCTTTTTTGCGCTGTCCTCTGTGCTGAAATGCTGGTGATTACAGGTTTGGGGAGCCCTTAGGGAGAAGCTGTGGCCTCCGGGAGCCTGTTCAGCATCGACAAGAGTGAGTCATGGCAAACCAGCACGTTTCCTCTTTTGATAGAACCTGCATTTCCATAGACGGCAGTGTCTCTGGATTTCAGCAAGGCAGCCAGCAAAGGCCGTCATGTTATCCTTGTAAATTTGATGAAGCCATACGGGCTAGATGGTAGTATAATCAAGGAGACGCACCGTCGGTTCAGTAACTGAACTAGCAAAGGATGGAGTGATGTGATAGATCCAAGTCACCCCCCAAGTATGTGCCATGGGTTTTGCCCTCAGCCCTGTCTTGTCGGTCATTTCTAGCAATGGCTTAAATGAAGTCATAGAAAGTATTCTTATTAGACCCCGTGAATAAAAACATTGAGAAGGATGCTGATATTTTGGTGGGCCAACACACAATTTAAACAGACCTCAATAGGTTTATGATAGATTAAACCAGCTACACAGCAATAATAGGCAGCCTTAGACCTCTTCATGGCTTTCAAAGCACTTTCCCACTGCACCGTTTTATGTTCATCACCAGTCTGTAATGCAGGTGGGTCTCCTAACTCCTGTATCCCACAGTGCTGGGGGCAAGTATAGGACACTGTACCTCGGTTCAAAACATGGGGTTTTTACTCCTGATTGGGGTACAGAACAGGGGAGAATCTATTTGGAAAAGGGTTTTAGGCCGGGTGCGGTGGCTTACACTTGTAATCTCAGCACTTGGGAGGCCGAGGCAGGTGGATCACAAGGTCCGGAGTTCTAGACCAGCCTGACCAACATGGTGAAACCCTGTCTCTACTAAAAATACAAAAATTTATCCAGGCGTGGTGGTGGGCGCCTGTAATCTCAGCTACTCAGGAGGCTGAGGCAGGAAAGTTGCTTGAACCTGGGAGGCGGAGGTTGCAGTGAGCCGAGATAGTGCCATTGCACTCCAGCCTGGGCGACAGAGGGAGAATCCGTCTCAAAAAAAAAAAAAAAAAAAAAGAAGAAAGAAAGAAAAGGGGTTGTAATTAACTGCAAACTCAGAAGGCATTAGCTTGGTTGCATTAATCGAGGATAATGTCAAGAAGAAGGAAGGTGACACAGCCGTTCCTCTCTGCTCTGATCAGAAGCCACGTTGGTGGTGCAGTGTTTAGTTGTCGTTACCACATATAAAATCAGTGCTGTAAACAAGGGCTCACTCACAAAAGGATGACAAAGGTGGTGAAGACCAGCATCCTTTGAAGAAGATGTGAAATCCGGGACATGTGCTTGTTAGAGACATCCTAGGGAGATCACACTGGCTGTCGTCAATATCAGAAACGCCCTCGTGGATGAGATTAATTCATGGAATTCTCTGTGGTTCCAGGGGACAGAAGCAGGACTAATAATGTATAGTCAAGGTGAATAATTTACACTCAGCAAAAACAAGAACTTGCTGACCATTTATACTATTGCAGAAACAGCAGGTCAGCGTGCAAAGTGGTGAGCTCCTCAGCTCTGAAAATATTCAAGTGCAGGGTGGAGCTAAGAGATGGGATTCAGAGGTAGGGTTACTAACGGTGTCATTTGTTCACTTGACAAATACGTAGAGAGCATTGTCCTGGGACCTGGAGAGATAGCAGTGAACACAAAGACAAAATCCTATCCTCCTGGAGTTTAGAGAGTTGGTGATTATGAAATGGTGAGAAGTGCTTTGAAAATGGAGTTTAGAGAGTTGGTGGTTTTGAAGTGGTGAGAAGTGCTTTGAAAACGTGGGATTTTCACGATAATTAAGAACTCCCCAGCAAATTTTCTCCCATCACCATTACTCCAATACTCACGGCCTTAAAACTAAAGAAATTAAAAATATAACGACAATTGTAAATATGTAAGTGACAACTGAAAAAAAGGGTAGGGTTTTTCCTATTGGTGTGGGAACTGGGTTTCTTAAATGAGTAATTAGTGAGTCAAATATAAGATAATCTGAGAGCAATGGGATCTGTCACCTCTAAAGCCCCTTTCTGCTCAAAGACACTGGGATTCTATAAAAACATGTCTGTGGCTTCCCACAAAGTCTCTCTCTCTGAAACACATCTGACCACTTTAAAACATAAGGTGCCCATTAGAACTCACCAGAAGCTCATTAGACAAAAAGAGGAGCAGGAATTGGGGGAGGTTAACAGGTAAGGGTGGGAATGTGGAAAAATGGACTTGAAAGGAAACGTGGTAAACAAGTCAAAAGCACCCAAAGTCAGAGCCAAGAGAGGCCACATCATGCAGAACCCTGGACTTCCACAGGCCAAGGCACCTGCTCCCTCTCAGGATAGGAGCCCCATAAGCTGAACTGGTCCACGGGCTGTGGAGAGACAGCCAGACTGTTCCGCTGCTTGTTTTCCAGGCCCCGCTCCACAAGACATGCTCCCCACTTCACTCCTGTCCTGCCTCTTCAACTTCCCACCCTAAGCAGAGCCATTTTAAACCTACTTCCCTGACCAGTGGCCTTCAAAAGACAAAGGTAGCTAGCAAGACAGTGGCTGACGCAGGGGCTGGTTCCCCATGTTTTAGAGATGCCCCCAAACAAGAGGAAAGTCTTGGGTAGAAATAGTGAGAAGTTCCTGGGGAAGACAAGGATGAGTGGGTCCTCCCCACTCAGCGGGCTGCAGGACTGGGAAGTGAAAGAGGTGCCAGCTCCAGGGTGAGCAGGCTACAGGGAAGCCAGCTTTCGGTGGCCCAGCTCCCTGCGCCATCTTGCCCTGGACACTCATCTCCCATCCTGTCCCTAGAGCGAGGACCGCAGAAGAGCAGAAGCAGCAGCCCCTCACCCAGCACCAGCTGGTACCAGGGCCCAGACAACGCGGAGAGTCTATCACAATGGAACCTGGCAGCAGGGTGGCCCCTGAACACTCGATTCTCTTTCTCCATCCCTTCGTTGGGGGACTTGCAATAGAGGCTGGCAGCTCTCAGAAAAGAACCTGTCAGGGTCAGGTTGGCCAGGGCACTAGAGGAAGGAAAAAGCAGACTGAAATCAGGGAATGATCAAGACCAGATTTTATCACCAACATATTATCCTCACTCCCCACCCCCAATTCTCTAGAACTCACCAGAAAGAGCACAAGTGAGGGTGCAGGCCCTGCCCCTGACCCAGACCTGTATGACCCTCCAAGGCAGCTATGGCTCACTGGGAAGAATAATCAAACATCCAAGGAGTACAACCGCTCGAAGAAAAAAGACCCGGCCGGGTGCGGTGGCTGACACCTGTAATCCCAGCACTTTGGGAGGCTGGGGTAGGCAGATCACTCGAGCCCAGTAGTTCGAGACCAGCCTAGGTAACACAGCAAAGCTCCGTCTCTACAAAAAACACAAAAATTAGCCAGGTATGCTGGCATGCACCTGTATTCCCAACTACTTGGGAGACTGAGATAGGAGGATCACCCGAGCCTGGGAGGCAGAGGTTGTAGTGAGCCGAGATGGCACCACCGCACTCCAGCCTGGGCAACAGAGCGAGACTCTGTCTCATAAATAAATAAATAAATAAATGCTCCCCGAGGCCTCTCCAGAAGCCAAGTGATGAGCACCATGCTTGTACAGCCTGCCAAACCATGAGCCAATTCAACCCCTTTTCTTTATAAATTAGCCAGTCTCAGGCATTTCTTTATCTCAGTGCAAGAACAGCGTTAACACAAAGACAAACCCTATATCTATATCAGGAAGCAGAATTAAGAGGCAACCCAGAACAAGAATTCAAAATAAGCAGATATCCTCAAAGAGATCAGGGAAGACACTGGTAATGCAGAGTGGGAAGAGGCAGTCGTAGGAAGAACCCACTGGAAACGCTGGCTATGGAATCATAATTGCTTTGTTTCGTGGGTACAGAGTTTCAGTTTGGGAAAATGAAAAACTTCTGGAGACTATGATGGCTGCACAAAAATGAGAATGTACTTAATGCCATTGAACTGTGCACTAAAAAAAGTTTAAAATGGTAAATTTTATGTTATGTGTATTTTACAATACAAAAAAGGTAGAAAGAAATGAATAAATGAATATTTAAATAATGTCATAAATGTAAAGATCCTAACACTGCTTTTGAACATAGATGTCCAATAAAAGGTAGCTTTATGAAAAGAAACGTAATAGGTAAAATAAAAACTATGGTATAATTATTGATTAATTTTTCAAATATTTATTGAGCATCTACCACATGTCAGATACCACAGCAAGATGCCAGGGATATGTCACAGGACAAAAGAGACAAAAAGTGCTGCCTCCGTGGCTCTTATGTTTGGCAAGAGAGACGAAACGCAGGGTGCACCAGACGGTGCTATGGAGAAGGCAAAGTGCATGGGGAGTGGATTCCCAAAGAAACCCTGAGGGCAGGTCTCCCTGGGGAGAGGCTTGGGAGTCTGGGCTCCCTCTGGTGACTGAGGAGCACAGGGATAAAAGCAGATCTTGGTGGCAGAGGGACATGTGACGCAGAGGGAGTGGCATGGCACATGCGGAGAGCACGCAGAGCTCCAGGGCTCCCTCTGGATTCAGATGAGGGGAAGAAGCCTGCTGGAGGTGCAGACTTATTCTATCTTATTCCTAGAAGAAAGCACTCAGAGATGGGCGGATCATCTGAGGTCAAACCAGCCTGGCCAACATGTTGAAACTCTGTCTCTACTAAAAATACAAAAAAAACTAGCTGGATGTGGCGGCACGCACCTGTAGTCCCAGCTACTCGGGAGGCTGAGGTAGGAGAATCACTTGAACCCAGAAGGCAGAGGTTGCAGTGAACCAAGACCGCGTCACTGGGCTCCAGCCTGGGTGACAGAGCGAGACTCCATCTCAAAACAAAACAAAAAAAGGCACTCAGTATGTAGCCAAAGAATAATTCAGTGAGGTTAAGAGCACATCAGGGAGCTTACCAGAATGCATCAAAAAAAGATAAAGAGATGGAAAAAAAATTTTTAATAAATGAAAGGAGGCCGGGCACGGTGACTCACGCCTGTAATCCCAGCACACTGGGAGGCCAAGGAGGGCAGATCACCTGAGGTCAGGAGTTCAAGACCAGCCTGGCCATGGTGAAACTCCGTCCCTACTAAAAATACAAAAAACTAGCCAGGTGTGGTGGTGCATGCCTGTAATCCCAGCTACTCGGGAGGCTAAGGCAGAAGAATCGCTTGAACCGGGGAGGCGGAGGTTGCAGTGAGCTAAGATCACACCATTGCACTCCAGCCTGGGCAACAAAAGCGAAACTCCGTCTCAAAAAAAAAAGAAAAGAAAGGAAATATGGAGAACGGAAGATGACCTGTCAACATCCATGTCACAGGAGACCCAGGAGGACAGAAACATGAGTGGAGGAAACTGTAGGAAGAACTAATAACCAAAAATTTCCCAGAATTAGAGAGAGATGTAAAAACCTGAAATTGAGAGGCTGCCCAAAGAGCCAAAGGACAGGTAAGATAGGGAGAGACGCAACATGCTTCCGAAAGGAACTAACACAAGAAGATATTATGATCCTGAAAAGATATGCACCTCGGAATTTGGCCTCAAAAAATGCAGAGTAACATCTGACAGGGCTGCAAAAAGAAATAGATAAATCAGGAGGTTTGGTTGGAGACTTTAATGCATCCCCTCAGAAACTGATGGCTCACACACACACAAAGCAAAAAACAAAGATGAAGGAATTTATTAGGGTTTAACTAATAAATACATGGAAAATTCATCCAACAGAGAATGCAAATCCTTTTTGAGCACATGTAGAACATTCACAAAAAAATTAAACACGCACTGAGCCATAAGGGAAGCTTCGGTGAATGCCAAAGAATCATCATCCTAGGAACCACACGTAAGATTGTAACATAAGAATGCTTACAATTACCAACAAAAGGTTCGCTTGCAAATCAACACATGTGGAAGCAAAAAGACATTCCACTGATACTTGTTAAAGGAAAAAATCATAAGGGAAATTTTTGAATACTTAGAACATAGTTAAATCACTATGTGTCAAAATTCATGAGACACAGGGATTGCACTTTCAATAATGGAGAAGTAGCTCCTGTTGGACCAACCTTCCAAAATTTCAAATATATATATTTTTTAATCAGAGGACAATAGAGAGAGACCAAAGGCAGGCAGAAATGGGTGGGATTTGGACAATAGAAAGAAGGGAATAAGACTGGGTAAGTTTCTGAGGGTTTGTGACTTTTTTTTCTTTCTTTTTTTCTTTCTTTCTTTTTTTTAATAGCTTTTTGCCTGAGGCAGGCCCCAGTCAGTGTCACAGAGCAGCTAATATTCAGATAGAAAACTGAGGTCTTACTTTTTGTAGAATCAGAGGAGAGTCTGGGTTAACCACAGCAGCTAGAAAATGAAAGGGGGACTCCCTAAAAGGAGAGCGCCACAGAGGGCGAACACCAAAATCTGTGCACAAACTGCCTCAATCTCTGGCTAATCTCGGAATTATGTTTGCATGGAATAGACTGTAAGCAGCCCACCTAAGGCCTAAACACCTGGACAGATATTTCTGCTGCAGCAGAGACAAGACAGAGTTTATAGTTTGAATTCAGTGAAGTTAAGTATCTGCTAAAACAAAAACTCAATATTATTCAGAATAGCATAACAGAATCCCAAGTCTCTATGACATATTCACAAGGTCCAGAACCCAGTCCCAAATTACAAGATATATGAGCAGAAAAATGCAACTCATACTCAAGAGAAAACGCAATCAATCAATGGACTCTGAGATGACACAAATTTTTGTATGAAGACGTCTTTTTATTCTGATGTTCTGACATCTTGGGGCTTTGCTAACTCTAGAAAGGACCGCACTTCCCAGGGTTAGACAATTCCTGCAGACAGAAAATGCCTTGCCAAGGAATGCCCCTTTCATGTGCAAACCAACCAATCTGAAGCCCACGCCACACCCGCCTCCCTTGGTGGGCTCTCACTCATACCACTATTCCCCTGCCCTAATTGTCCCAGGGCCAGGCACCAGGCAGCAAGAGACAGCCCCTTTGCCCAGAGCCCACCAAAATTGTTTGGACTAGCCAGTCTTATGCCTGTCTAACTTGCCTTGCCTTGCCCTTCTCACAGAAACCACAGCAAAGGCTCTGATCCACACTTCTCCTTGCTCCCTCGGCCTCTGACCACTCCTGGTGCTCTCCCATGTGCCCCTGTAGCAGGCAGTGCCCTTTCCTCTTGGAATTGTAACAAGCTTTCTTTTCAAAAGCAATCATCTCCCGATCTGTTGGTCACACCATACCTGAATAATAATGATTTGTATTTTAAAACGATGTTGAAATTGGAAGACAAAGATTTTAGGCCAGGTGCGGTGGCTCACGCCTGTAATCCCAGCACTTTGGGAGGCCAAGGCAGGCGGATCACGAGGTCAAGAGATCGAGACCATCCTGGCCAACATGGTGAAACTTCGTCTCTACTAAAAATACAAAAATTAGCTGGGCATGGTGGCGCAGGTCTGTAGTCCCAGTTACTGGGGAGGCTGAGGCAGAAGAATCACTTGAACCCAGGAGGCGGAGGTTGCAGTGAGCTGAGATCGTGTCACTGCACTCCAGCCTGGCGACAGAGTGAGACGCCGTCTCAAAAAAAAAAAAAAAAAAAGATTTTAAAGGATCTAAAGTAACTGCACTCAAGTGAATTCAACAGGGCTGGGACGAATAAATACTGATCTATCTGGAAAAAAAAAAAAAAAAGAGTTTGAAAAACATGAACAAGCTTTGGTGATTTATTTTTTTAAAAAAACAAAAACATGAAGTCAAATATCCATATAATTGAAGTCCCAGAAGAAGACAATGAGAATACAGCAGAATAACAATTTGAAGAAATAATGGCCAAAATTTTCCCAAATTTGTTGAAAGGCATAGATTTTCAGAATCAAGAAGCTCGGGCCAGGCGCAATGGCTCATGTCTGTAATCTCCAGCACTTTGAGAGGCCAAGGCGGGTGGATCACTTGAGCCCAGGAGTTTTAGACCAGCCTGGCCAACATGGCAAAACTCTGTCTCTAGAAAAAATACAAAACTTAGTTAGGCATGGTGGTGCATGCCTGTAGTCCCAGCTATTCAGGAGGCTGGTGGGGGAGGATCGTTTGAGCCTGGGAGGTGGAGGTTGCTGTGAGCTGAGATCATGCCACTGAACTCCAGTCTGGGCGACAGAGCCAGACCTTGTCTCACAAAAAAAAAAAAAAAAAGAAGAAGTTCAAACAAAATGAACAAAACAAAACAAACAATACCTAGGCACATCATGGTCAAAGTGAATAACCCCAAAGATAAAGGGAGAATCCTGAAAGGAGCTAGCAATAAAGGACACATTCCGCAGGGAACAACACAAATGCTAAAGAACTCCTTATCAAAAACAAGAGGCCAGAAGGAAGAGAACAGCATCTTTAATGTGCTGAGAGAAAAACACACTGTCCACTCAGAATTCTACACCCAGTGAAAAATCCACCATTAAGTAAGGCAAAATGAAGACATGTTAAGAAAAATAAAATATAAGAAAATTCACCACTAGCAAATCTTCCCTATGAAATAAAGTTAAATGAAATTCTTCATACCAAAGGAAAATGATACAAATGGGAGCTCTGATTTCAGGAAGAAACAAAGATCTTCCAAAATATGATTATAAAAGATACGATTTTCTTCTCTTACTGTCATAAAACACATGTGGCTGTTTAAAACAAAAAAAGAAAAAATACACTATGGGGCTTATAGCATATATAGATATAATACATATAACAAGTATAGCATGAAGAAATTGAGATATAAACTATATAGTTGCAAGATTCTTATAATTTACATAAAGTGATACAAATATTAACTACATGTGGATTGTGAAAAGTTAAGAATATACATTACATTCCCTAGTGCAACCACCAAAAAATGCAAAGCATGCAAAGAGGCATGAACAAATTAAAATTATTTTTAAAACATTCAATTAACCCAAAGAGCAATGAAAAACAGGTGAGATAAACAGAAAATATATATCAACATGGTAGGCCTAAATCCAAACATATCAATAATTATATTAAATATAAATAGACTAAACACTCCAGTTTAAAAACAGAGATTGTCAGAATGTAGGAAAAAGCAAGACCAAACTATAGGCTGTCTACAAGAAACACATTTTAAATAGAAAGACGAAGAAAGCAATAGATGCAAAAACATACACCATGTAAACCACAAACATCAGAAGGCTAGAAATGGCTATGTAGTGTAGACTTCAAGACAAACAGTTTACCAGAAATAGAGACATTTCATAGTGAAAAATGAAGCAATTGATCAGGGAGGCATTACAATCATAATTGTGCATGTGCCTAATAACAGAGCCTCAAAAGACAAGAAGCAAAAATTGACAGAAATAAAGAGAGAAATAGACCTATTATCTCAATTGGGGATTTTAGTAATAGTGTCTAAAAACTCATAAAATGCCTAGGAATAAATTCAGCAAAAGATGTGCAAAATCTCCATGCTGAAAACTATAAAACATTGCTGAAGGAAATTAAAGAAGACCTAAATAAGAGATATACCACCTTTATGGACTGGAAGACTCAATATTTTAAAGATGACAATTCTCTCCAAATAATCTATATCTTTAACACTATACTAATGAAAATACCTGCAGGTTTTTTTTAAGAGAAATTGACAAGCTGATTCTAAAATTTATATGAAAATGTCAAAGAGGTAAGATAGCCAAATCCATTTTGAAAAAGTAAAGTTGGAGAACTGACATCAAGATTTATTATAAAGCTCCAGTAATCAAGACAGTGAGGTACTGGTATAAGGACAGACAAATAGATTAGTGGAAAAGAATGGAAACCAAAATAGATCCACCCTCATATGGTTAATTAATGTTTAGACAAAGGTGCCAAAGCAATCCAATGGGGAAAAGAAAGTCTTTTTTTAACGAATGGTGCTGAACAACTAGACATCACTATGGAAAATAACAATGTTGTCTCCTACCTTACACCATACATAAAAGTTAATTTGAGATGGTGACATGGTTTGGATTTGTGTCTCCACTCAAATATCATGCCAAATTGTAATCCCCAGTGTTGCAGGAGGGGCCTGGTGGGAGGTGATTGAATCATGGCAACGCATTTCCCCCTTGCTGTTCTCATGACAGCAGGTGAGTTCTCACGAGATCTGATTGTTTAAAAGTATGTAGCACCTCCCACTTCACTTTCTTCCTCCTGCTCCGGCCATGTAAGACGTGCCTGCTTCCCCTTCTGCCATAATTGAAAGTTTCCTGAGGCATCCCCAGCCACACTTCCTGTACAGCCTGCGGAACCAGGAACCAATTAAACCTCTTTTCTTCATAAATTACCCAGTCTCAGGGATTTCTTTGTAGTAACATGAGAATGGATGAACAATAGACCTGCATGTAAAAGCTAGCATTATAAGGCTTCTAGAAGAAAACATAGGAGAATATCTTCACAATAAGCAAAGATTTCTTAGAGACAACATGGAAAGAAATCATCATAAAGGGAAAAAAGTGATAAACTTCAGGCTGGGCACAGTGGCTTATGCCTGTAATCCCAGCACTTTGGGAGGCTGAGGCAGGTAGATCACTTGAGCCCAGAGTTCAAGACAAGCCTGGGCAACACGGTGAGACAGCATTGCTACAAAAATAAATAGAAAAATTAGCCGGCCTGGTGGTGTGTACCTGTAGTTACAGCTATTCAGGAGGCTGAGGTGGGAGGACTGCTTGAGCCCCAGAGGTCAGGGCTGCAGTGAGGCATGACTGCAACACTGCATTCCAGCCTGGGTGACACAGTAAGACTAGCTCAAAAATAAATAAATAAATCATAAAAAATATATTTCAGCAAAATTTAAAACTCTGGTCATAAAGAAACACCATTATAAAAATAAACAAAAGCCGGGTGCAGTGGCTCACACCTGTAATCCCAGCACTTTGGGAGGCTGAGGCAGGTGGATCACTTGAGGCCAGGAGTTTGAGACCAACCTGGCCAACATGGCAAAACCGCATCTCTACTAAAAATAAAAAAAAATAGCCAGGTATGGTGGCGGGCACCTGTAATCCCAGCTACTCAGAAGGCTGAGGCCGGAGAATCGCTTGAACCCAGGAAGGGGAGACTGCAGTGAGCCAAGATCACTCCACTGCACTCCACCCTGGGCAACAGAGCAAGACTCTGTCTCAAAATAAATGAATGAATGGATAAACAAATAAATAAAAATAAAAATGAATAAGCAGGCCACATTCTAAGAGAAAATATTTGTGAAACATATAGCTAACAAAGAACTGTATCTAGAATATATAAACTACAAGCTCCCACTAACAAAAGGAAAATCCACGATGTTTGATGGACAAAAGATTGGAGCAGACATGTCACAAAGGGAGATATATGGATGACTAATGAACACATGCAAAATATCATTAGTCATCAGGGAATGCAAGTTGAAACCACAATGAGATCCCACTGTTCACCCATCAGAATGGCTGAAATTAAAAGAGTCACAGCATTAAAAGTTGGTGAGTATGGAGAGCAACTGGAATCCTCATACATTGCTGGTGGAAATGGTACAACCACTTTAGGGGAAAAAAACGTCCAGCAGTTTCTTTTAAAAAAGAGAAAACACAGCACCCAACAATTCTTTCCTAGGCATTTACCCAAAAGAAATAAAAACACACATCCCCAAAAAAGACTTGTACAAAATATTCACAGCAGTTTTATTCATAATAGCCAAAAACTGGAAACCTACCAGATGTCCATGAATGAATGGATAAACAAACTATGGTACATTCATACAATGGAATACTACTCTCAATAAAAAGGAAAAAAAAACTACTGATACTTGCAACAACACAGATGAATCTCAAAAAACATGCTGAATGAAGGAAGCCTTGCCTAAAAGAGGACATGTTTAAAGCTACGTATTAGGTATAATATACACTCCTCCGGTCACCAGTGCACTGAAATCTCAGACTTCACCAAATTAATCCATGTAACCAAAACCACTTGAAACCACTTGTACCCCCAAAAAGCTATTGAGATTAAAACACACACACACACACACACACATATATATAAATATATAGAGAGAGAGAGAGAGAAAGAGAGAGAGAGAGAGAGACAGAGAGAGAGAAAGTACATGTTATATGAATTCATGAAGTTCCAGAATAGGCAAAAATAACTAATGGTGAAAATAATCAAAACATTGGTTGCCTGGGGGTAGGAGAGCATTGACTAAGAAGAGACCAGAGGAACCCTTTTGCGGTGATGGAAATGTTCTGTGTCTTTATGGAAGTTTGGGTTACATGGGTAGACACATCTGTAAAAACTCATCGCACGGCACACTTAAGATTGTGTGTTTCACTGTAGGAATTTTACCTTAAAAAGTAAATAAACAGTTCATAATACGCATGCTGAAATATTTAGAGGTGACATGTACTGTTAGCTGTGATTTACTGTGAAATATATCAAACCAAGATGGATTGATGAATTGATACATGGATGAATATGGGATAAAGCAAATACAGCAAATTGTTAAAGTGATGGATATATCATATCTAATTCTTTCAACTCTTCTTTACGTTTGAAATTTTTCTGTATAATGTTTGGGAGAAAGAAAAAAAAATTGTGAGACACAGCTAAAACAGTATTTAAAGGACAATTTATAGTTTGCATTTAACAGAAAACAAGAAAGATTGAAAATAAATGAACTAAACACTTGAGCTAAAGACTACTGGTGACCTACCAATATCCATTCTCCCATTCTTCCTAAATAACACACTCCAATTTCATTATGGACAGGAAAGTGCTGAGCAAAAGATTGCCCCTCCCAGCCCCTCTGCAGATGAAGTTGGCCAGTGAGATGTTAGCAGAAGGGCTTGGGTGAGCTTTCCAGGGAAGCCAGTTAAGAAGCAAGTGAGAGCCTGAAAGACCCACTTGTTGCCTGGAATGCAGAGGTCATGTTGCTACCCCACTCCCCCATTCTCCTTGCTCTGACCCAGCTCCCTTTCCCTCTATTCCTCCAGCCCAGGACTCATCCCCCAAGGTCAGTAAATAATGGCAAAATAAATCCAAGAAATGTTTTGAAAGGTCTAGGTAATGGAAATATTTAATCCTCTCTCTAGTCATTAACAAACAAAGGATGTGACCTCCTAGAGTCAGAAGCAGTTGACTCTCCTTTCAAAGTTAAACTCTTCCCGAGGTAGCACCTCCATGCCAGCATTCCAGTACACCCCTGCCAGTGACGTGGGGGGAAGACAGCTATCTTTAAAGCCCGGGGCATCCACCCAAATGAAGAGGTTTACTGCCTCACTTAGGAGCAATAACAGAGCAGATACCTTGAACCGTGAGTTCTCATAAATCTTGTTTGGGGAAAAAAAACTTTCAATTCCCATTGGAAATATGCAAAACAGCCTCCACACTGTAAATCTTCCTTTTCAGTTCTAAAGAGATAAGTTGGACCTATTAACCTTCCATGTTATTTTCAACTTCATTATTTGAGCTGACACGACATGAGAGCGGCCACGGCTCTCTCTGGCAGAGCGCATGTAAATCGCTTTCTCAAAGGAAATTACTTCTCTGGCCTGAATATTATTAATCTAAATTCTCCGTTAGTCAAATTGTTGCCCATAATAAATATGGAACAGGTTGGGATACTTATCGAGTGTGGCACTCCTTGTGGATGCCACATCCGTCCCTAACCCCCTCCCATGGAACTGTCTCCATGGAAGAGGCAGGTCCCAAATGGCCCCTGCATCAGGCTGTGGTGGTGGAGGTGGGAGATGGCTCACCTGAGGGCTGGAACCTGGCTCTGCTCTGGTTTGCCCAAGGAACTTCTGCCCTGTCCTGTCCCCTGCCCCTCCTGTCTTATCAAAGGGGAAAATGACTCCTGGCCTAGTGGAACTCTTCTGACGGCCTCCCCATTGGAACAACATCTTTCAAAGAAAACTACCAGGAGCAAGGTTGAGTCTCTGCCTCGGACTGGCTCAGTCTAGACTCAGTCAGTCCAGTGCTACAAAGAGCAGGTCTCCCCAATCCCTCGGGCAGCCAGCCAGACTGTTCACTGGCTGATGCTGGGGTGATGGGTTAAACTCTTTACGATACCATTTAAGATGCATTTGGTTCAGCACCAAAACCTTTACAAATCACACTGTTTTCAGAACCTGGAGAGGGGGAATGAGGTTTGCTCATCCGCATGCAGCCCAACCCCACCTGTTGGACGGGCCTCCAAGTACTCTTCACAGAAAGATGCTCATTTCCAACAAAGCAACCTGAAGGATGGAGAAAGCCGACTGCCATGGCGCAGGGGTAGGGGGTGGGGGGGAATACAAAAGGCTTTTTTCTGCTTCTACCAGGGTTCTTTCCAGGGTAATTACAAGAAGTTTAGAATCCATTCAGGGACTTGTAGTTCATTAAATGAATTTCCATCTGTGTATCCACCACCTAAGAAGTATCACTTTGTACAATACTTGGGTTTTTATTGTATATAAGTCAGATTGTTAATTTGCAGCAAGCAGCACTGAAAGGCTCGTTTCAATAGTGCCTGATTATGCAAAATGAAACCGGGTTTTCATTAGGTCTGCCTCCCGCACTCCCTAACACTTGGTGGGGTGCCGGGATGCAGGATGGAGCCCTGTGCAGTGGAAGGAAGCCCAGCACCAGCTTTCAGAGCGTCGCAGCCCTTCTCCCAGCAGAACCATCCAGCACACCCGCACCACCTCCCCAGACTGCACGGGGGCCCCCATGGCTTCATTCCCACATTCCATCACTGCACAGCCAATGGTGGCCACTAGGAGAACTCTGACATGAAAACGGAACTTAGGAAAGATTAGCTTCTAGATCCCAAGCATGTCCCAGGTCTATTGATTTTATTTAAGGGATAATGTTCCCAGGGAAGAGGGATGGGAAGCAGAGCAGCTCCTGCTGCTGGTTTGGTGCTGGAGTCAAGCAGAGCTGGCTGAGCCCTACAGAGTTACAGGAGGAGATCAAAGATGACAGACGCCGGCTCTTGCTGCGGATGATGCCCACCCAGGGACCATGAGGCTGGGGTGGGCACCACATGGCACAGGCTGGGGATGGAGGGGGAAGGAAGGAGTGATGGGGAAGAAGGGGAACCTGAATTCCCGGGACCAAAAGCAAAGCGGCCCTTTCCTCAATGACCTACAGGATTTAGTCCTGTGCCTCCCGCATTGCATCCAATAGCAACGAGTATCTGCAGGTTGCAAAAGACAGAAAGGAAAACTAAGGGGTTTTATAAATGCATCTCCATCTGCCCACAGCCTCACCGTTTGTTCTTGTCAGAACTTCTTCCTTCCAGCTAATTCATCTAAAGGCCAGATCACCTGCCAAACGCTTTTGGTGGTCCTCAACCTGCACTGGACACTAGAATCATTTGGGAACTCTTAAATAATGGCAATGCCAGAGCCCCAGCCAGACCATTTAAAAGAGTCTTTGGCCAGGCATGGTGGCTCACGCCTGTAATCCCAACACTTTGGGAGGCCAAGGCAGGCAGATCACCTCAGGTCAGGAGTTCGAGACCAGCCTGGCCAACATGGTGAAACTCCGTCTCTACTAAAAATACAAAATAATCAGCCAGGCATCATGGCACGTGCCTGTAGTCCCAGCTACTTGGGAGGCTGAGGCAGGAGAATCGCTTGAACCTGGGAGGCAGAGGTTGCAGTGAGCTAAGATTGTGCCACTGCACTCCAGCCTGGGCAACAGAGTGAGACTCTGTCTCAAAAAAAAAAAAAAAAAAAAAAAAAAAGTCTCTGAGGGTGGGCCCTGGCATTAGTTTTTAAAAGTTACCCAGTGATGACAATATGCAGACAGGACTGAAAACCCGTGGGTTCAATTTCAATCTTGTTGAAGAGTTTACCAAAATACGCTCACTCAGAGACACACAAATGAGCATGGGAAGTGGGGGCGAGGGTGGGGGAACCTGGCCCTAGGGGGTCTCATATGCCATTGGGGGCCCAATAAACATCACAAGATATGCCCAAGAGCAAACTTGTAGAATATTGGGTCCTAAGTCACCAAGGCTTTGTGTCCCCAAAAGAAAGCAGCAGGAGTGCGTCATCAGGAAGGATGGGCTGGAAACTCAACGCCCAGCTCCAAACCAGGGAGATTTGCTCCCTGCATTAACTCACGTCCACAGCACCCTTCTAACCCACTTTGTACCAGGTACAGACAACACCAGGAACCACCATCTTGGAGCTCCAGTACTTGCAGAATTTTCCATTAAGCCTCCCCAGGGTGACCAGAAGATGGCATTTCTCCGCAAGCCCCAGCACTCACCTCACAGTGCGGATACAACCACTGACGATAGTTGGCAAATCACCTAAAAACACTGTCCCTTCCTCAAGATTTTCCCACCTTAACCTCAAATCCCTCCAGAGCAGGCACTGGCATCCGACTCCTTTGTAAATCGTTCATCCTCTCCTAGGACAAGGCTCTGCACATGGAAAATCAGTTCACCTGGATCCTGATAGAAAAGCCCACTTCCCCTTCTCTGCCCAGTGAGCCCTCCCCAAAACTCCCTCTGTCACATCTTGGGTGGTATCCCCTGCCTCGCAGGGGACAGAAGACCACTTCATTCCTCTTGCTATTAGGAAATCTAATATTTGTGTCAAACAACCATCCTTTGATGCTCAGAGCTGCCTTACCCCACCTGGCAACTTAAGTACCTGAGCAGGGATCAGATTCTGCTTCTCCTGGTGAGAGACATGGCAGCAGATGGATGGACCCCAGATCTGGCCTGACTCATTCCCCCAGACCCTCTGTCCTCCGATACCCACCTGCAGGGCAACAGGGGAAAGGCACAGAAAGACGGCAGGGGGCAGCCGGGGGGGCTGTCCTGAGGAACCACCTTGTAAAAGTCTTAAAGTACAAAGCCAGTGTTTCCAGAATGTTCTCCCATGCCTGAAGGAAACAGGTAGGCCCGGAAAGAGTTAATCGCCAGTAGTCAGAGGTTAGAAGACAAAGCTCCTGCCCATACACAGAGGTGCAGAGAGCATCCCAAGCATAATAAATCTACGAGTGCAGAAGGCCTCTCTCCTCATTTGTTAGTCAGCGATGTGTGAAAATGTTAATGAAGGGAGTTATAATCTATGAGAATTTCACTATTAAAATGTAGTTCACGTCTGAAGGCTTCTGCTCACACACAGCCCACTGTACATCAATCCTCCCCGTGCACTGCTAATAATAGACGTAATTGCCTCACTCTGTCTAGACACCTTCACCCTGGCAATTCGAAGATTTGCTACAACTGTTATTGTAGAAATTATTTTCATGCTATTAACTTTGAGTTTTATTATATGTGTTCTTAAAAGAAAATAAATGCAGAGAGATTGTAAGTGTATATCGGGTCCCCGATGAAAGTATTTTAAAAAATATAACGTAATGACAAAAAGCACTGAAGTAGGGTGATATAATGGTTCCTTCCCTTATTGAAACCTAAATTAGATTCTGCATTGTAAAAGTGCATAAAGGGGCTTCTTTCTTTTCGTGGAGAAAATTTCTATTCTGAAAATGGCAGCACATTGCCTCTTGCAAAGCCAGGCTGTGGAGAGGAGCAGAGATCATCTGTCAGGCTCAGATGCCAGCTCCTCCCATTCACAGTGGGCATCTGACGGGCCCAGGGATCAGCTCTCTTGGGCAAACCCCAGACGCCTTTACTGAGGGGCCCCCGTAGCTATGGCTGCAGTTCTCTTCCAACAGCCAGCCTGGCCTGGCTCTGCAAGTCAGCCCCACGCCCCCTACACTCACAGCTCCAAATGGGCAGGTTTCCCGGGCTTGCAGCTTAGGGGACAGCCTTGCAATCGGTGTGGGCTTCCAGGCCTGGGACCCAACAGGCATCTGGCCAGGCAGTCATGAAATGGGATGTGAGAACTTCAGCCAAAACTGGAAGTCAGACCCATAGGTAGTCTACGTAAAACTGGTGTGGCAGATACAACGACCTCTTTCTCTGGGAAGCAGGGTCCTCCCACAGTCCGAATGTGTGACCCCAGCGCCCTGGTAACAGACTACTCCAGACTGTCTTCCCCAGGAATTTGGCATTGGATTTGAGGCCCTGAAAGTCACCTCTTCAGGTAGCTGACCTGACACGTCTGAACTCGGTGTCTGGCAGATGGACTGAGGAGCAGAACCCAGCCATCGGCAGTTGAGGAAAGATGATGCAGATGTACAGAGAGGGAAAACGTGCAGAGAGAGTCAATGGCCATCCGGCCCCTGGACCAGGTCCTGCCTGAAGCCTACTCACCCAGGAGACATTTCTTTGTTGTTTTTTGTGGGTATTTTCTTTTTTAAGATGGAGTCTCACTGTGTTACCCAGGCAGGGTGCAATGGCGCCATCTCGGCTCACTGCAACCTCCGCCTCCCAGGTTCAAGTGATTCTCCTGTCTTAGCCTCCTGACTAGCTGGGATTTCAGCCCCGCACCACCACACTTGGCTAATTTTTGTATTTCTGTTAGAGACTGGATTCATCATGTTGGCCAGGCTGGTCTCAAACTCCTAACCCCAAGTGATCTGCCCACCTCAGCCTCCCAAAGTGTTGGCTTTGCAACAGGCAATGTGCTGCCATTTTCAGAACAGAAATCTTCTCCATGAAAAGAAAGAAACCCCTTTATGCACTTTTACAATGCAGAAGTACCTGGCCTCCCAAAGTACTTGATGTTGCCATCCGCCCACCCAGCCTTCCACCCACCCATCTACCCCACCCATCCCTCTATCCACTCATCTACCAACCCATCTACCCTCTATCCACTCATCTACCAACCCATCTATTCACCCACCCATCCGTTCACTCATCCAACCCATCCATCCACCCAACCATCCATTCATCCATCCATCTATCCACGCATCCACCTACCCATCCATCTACCCACCCATCCATCTATCCACCCATCCATCCACCCATCCATCCACCCATCATCCATTCATCCATCCACCTAGCCACCCATCCACCTACTCATCCATCCACCCACCCAACCCTCTATCCACCTATCCACTCACCCATCCATGTATCCGCCCATCCACCCAACCATTTATTCATCTATCCATTCATTAATCCATCCATCTACCCAACCACCCATCCCTCCATCCATCCATCCATCTATCCACTCATCCACCCAACCATTCATCCACCCCCAACTCTCTATCCACCCACCCATCCACCCATTTACCCACCCACCCACCCATCAATCCACCCATTCATCTATCCAAGCCTCTATCCACCCACCCATTCATCTATCACCCACCCATTCATCCACCTATGCATGCATTAATCCGTCCATCCATCAACCATCTATCCACCTATCCATCCAACCATCCATCTACTCACCCAACCCTCTATCTACCCACCCATCCCCCTACCCATACATTCAACCATCCACTCACCCACTCATCCATCCTTCCATCAAATAATAGATCTAATTATTGAGTGCCTGCTCTGTACCAGCTACTGGGCTATTGAAGTAAACAAATTAGTTATAGAACTTGCCTCCATGAAGCTTTGTGAAGAAGATAAATATGAAATAAAACAAAAAAAAACATGAATATATAAAGACAAATTGTGATAAGTATTACAAAGGAAAAGCATATAGTATGACAACAGATTATGACAGGGGTGCCTGTAGGTTTAGGGGGTTGAGATTTAAACTGAGACTTAGTAAGAGTGATGAGGAAGGGGAGGAAGAGGGAGAGTAGGTGCCACAGCCCTGACTGTTGGAGCATCTGGAGCTGAAAGGCAGCCAGTACAGCTGGAACGTGGTGGAGGGAAGGCAGGTAGAAGTAGAGAGGGCTCCACAGGACACAGACACTAGCTCTTTCTGAAAATGAATATATTTTCTAAGACCATGGCACCAAGATAGAATGAGTTTCCAGGAAAGTCAGGTTCCCCCCACACACTCTTGGATTCTTTCTGGAATTTACATTTGGACAATCTGCCTGAGGGGAGAGTAACACAGGATAAAGACAGCACACAGGACCCACAATCTGGAATGTTCTGTAAGTCCTGGTGACTGTTCCCAACCACCAGAGTTTTGGAGCATGAATCATCAAGGTAAGTTTACATGGGTCAGCCTCAGAGGCTGCCCACTCCAGAAAGGACTCCAGAGTCTCCTAGCCCAATAATCCCCCCTCCACCCCACTCACCCCTTCATGGGAGAGTGACAAGGAGGCCCACAAACCAGGGCCAATTGTCCTGCATTGGCCTGGTCCCCACCAAGCCCTATGAGTTTGGGCCACTGAGGCAGGATTGCTCCTGCTCCCCACCCCTCCCCACCCCTCTACGGCCAGCACCTTCACCCAGAGCCACTACGCACAGAGGGCTGAGCGAGGATCCCTGTGGAGTGAAGGGGGAGATGACCAGGAGGGGGTCCTAGGCAGCACTGAGGAGCCTAGAGCCACGCTCTGCCAACCGCTTGGGGACAGGGAGCCAGAGCCCGGGGCCATGCTGCCTGTGACTTTGAGGAAGGGCGCTAGATCATGAGACAAGTACTTGGGACACTTAGGAAGTAGCTAAGGGCCTCCCAAGGGTGAAATGCAGGCAGGAAACACTTGTTCCAAGGGCTGTGCCACCCACCCCCATAAGGAGCCTGCTGAAGGCCCCCACTTTGGCCCCTCCTCCCACTCTCCATGTCACAGGCAATGAGAGGTGCCTCTCCAGGATCTGCCCTCATTTTCCAAGCTGATGGGATTCCCAATTGCCTGTGGCCAGCATGGGAGAGGGAAATGTCACTTCCTGGGCACAGCTTGGGAGCTCTGTCCATCATCTGCAGCCCTAAAGACTCTTCTCCCCAGTGCTGCTCCAGGAGGCTCCTGGGATGACTCCTAGGGGATCTCCCAGACACTGACCATCGGCGCACCTACCAGAGAACACTCAGAGAGTGCTCTGCGGGTTTACAGTATAACTAGCTAGAGAAGCAGCATGTGCTCTAGGGAGAAAAGCACCAGGCTGAGAGTCAAGAAGGCCCGCTTCCTAACACTGTGCAGCCATCCAAATGTTTCTTTAAAAACATGGAAAAGCATTTATTATCTAATGCAATTAAAAATACATCATGTATTAAATGTCAAAAAAAATACATTATGCCTGTAATTCCAGCACTTTGGGAGGCTGAGGCAGGAGGATCACTGGAACCCAGGAGTTTAAGAGAGGCCTGGGCAACATAGCAAGACTCTGCCTCTACAAAACAATTTAAAAATTAGTGGGGCATGGTGGTGCGCACCTGTTATCTGAGCTACTTGGAAGGCTGAGGCACAAAGATCACTTGAGCCCAGGAGTCAGGGCTGCAGCAAGCTGTGATTGCACCACTGCACTCCAGCCTGGGCAACAGAGCAAGATTCTGTCTCAGAAATAATAACAGGCCAGGCATGGTGGCTCATGCCTGTAATGCCAGCACTTTGGGAAGCTGAGGTAGGAGGATCACTTGAATCCAGGAGTTTAAGACCACCCTAGGCAACATAATAGGGAGACCTTGTCTCCACAAAAAAATTAAAAATTAGCCATGTGTAGTGGTGCATGCCTATGGTCCCAACTACTCAGAAGGCTGAGATGGGAGGATCACTTGAACCCAGGAGGTTAAGGCTGCGGTGAGCCATGATCACACTTTTGCACTCCGGCCTGGGTTTCAGAGTGAGACCCTGCCTCAAAAAAATAAATAAATAAAATAATAATGAGAATTAGAGTGCAAAATTGTACAGAGTAAGAAATTCTGCTATGTAAAAATACGTAAGTAAAAATCTATAAATTGATAAAATGTGGAGGAACTACCATCTTCTAAAGTACTTTTTGAATTTTTCAGCTTTTCTTCAAGGAGCACATGTTACTATTAGACATGGCCACATCCTTTATTGGAAATTCTGAAATCCTAAAAGTTCCAGGAATCCAGTGTCTTTTTCTTCAACTTGGCACCTTTTGGTGGCCACATTTAATCTGAACGGACATCATCTATTGCCCTTATTGGTCCCACTTGGTGTATTTACGTCTCACTGCAGAAATATCAGTGTGTTTGCTCATCGGAGGCTGTTCTCAGAGCCACCGAGACTGTGCCAGCACGTACCCTCAGTTACTCCTCTGGAATCCAGAGAGTTCTGAATTCTGTAACAGAACTGACTCCAAGGGTTTCTGATGAGGGAACCACACACCCAGTGACAGCAAAGGAAGCCCAAGGCTCTAGGCTCAATCTCGTGTCCTCTATGACTTGCTATGTGTATTAGTCTGTTCTCACACTGCTAATAAAGACATACCCAAGACTGAGTAATTTATAAAGAAAAGAGGTTTAATGGACTCACAGTTCCGCATGGCTGGGGAGGCCTCACGATCATGGCGGAAGGCAAAGGAGAAGCAAAGTCACGTCTTGCATGATGGCAAGCAAAGGAGTACATGTGCAGGGGAACTCCCCTTTTTAAAACCATTAGATCTCCTGAGACTTAGTCACTATCACGAGAACAGCACAGGAAAGACCCGCCTCTGCCATGACTCGATTACCTCCTACCAGGTCCCTCCCAGGACACATGGGAATTATGGGAGCTACAATTCAAGATGAGATTTGGGTGGGGACACAGACAAACCAAATCACTGTGTAACCCAACAGAAGTCACGTCCCTCTGGGACATCAATTTCCAGATCTGCCCCATGAAGAATGAAGATCTGTAAGTCTCTCTGGGTCTGTCACTCCAAGGGCTCGTGATTCCCGGTGCTACTTCAACACAGTACAGAGTCCCTAAAGGGGATCCCATCCCTCCAGCCCACCTAATACCAGCCACTTCCATCCTTGGCTGGCAAGAGAGAGGAGCCCCGGGCCTAAGGAGGAAGACAGAGGATTCTGGATGTCCAATGGTAGCAGAATGGTAAGGGCCCATCAGGCAAGACAGCACCTGCCCTCGACTCCACCCCGACTTGTAGGCCCCCAACAGGCAAGCCTTCAGCACCGCTGCAGGTGAGCAAAGGACTCACAGCTTCTCCAGTAAGTGCTCCTGGCGGGGCTGTCAGTAAGAGGCACGCCCTCCAAGGGTGCTTCTCTCTGAAAGAAAAGCTCATGGGGGTAAGGTCCCAACAGTGAGATTTTAAGGACTTGAATAACAGAGGAACAGGTGGGAGGGGGGTGTGTTTTTCAATGTCCCACAATTCACAGCACTGAGACTCCCCCGTCTTCACGTGCACATAGTGGGCTGAGCCCTCAAACAGCTGTGGAGAGCCGGGAAAGCTAGATGAGGGGACAGTGTCACACATGCCGGGGGTCCTCTCCCCCAGCTACACCACCATGAGGGAACAGTGTCCCAGGCTCCGGGGGTCCTCTCCCCCAGCTACACCACCACAAGGGGACAGTGTCCCACACACCGGGGGTCCTCTCCCCCAGCTACACCACCACCAGCTCAGCTTCATGATTTTTAGTTTTCTTCTCATTTTAGGATGGTAGCAGCGTTCTAAGAACCCCTCTAAGTGTTTTAGGGAGATGGTAATGGTCCTACACTAAAATAATTCAACCAACACTATAATTTTAGTGCCACCATCAAAATGAAATAATGGCTGTTTACTATGTTATACCTTTCAAATGACCTTCATTTGAATACAAATTGTGGCTTGAAATTCTAAAAGCTGCTCAGTTCCAGAAGGCTGCAAAATGCAGGAACTCAACAAGGGCTGCTCTTCCCAGAGACTCCTCCCCATATGTACACGGTTTAAATGGATCTTTCTCTGGAGCTGCTGGAGACCCATTTAGCGCCTTGATGCAGAATTGAATGGCCCTGACTGGGCAAAATAGGCCCAGGAGTTGGAGGAGGTGGCAGCTGCCTGCAGAGTGGGAGAGGGAGCAGCACCTAGGAAGCCCCCCTGTGCGGGAGACCCTGTGCAGGGGCAGAGAGAGTTCAGGAAACTTCCTCCAACAGGGCAGGGATGGGGCTGCCCTGCCAGGCCTGGTCCACCCCTCCAGCTCTCCCCCACTTCTTTCAGCCACATCCTAGCTTCCCTCTCATTTTCCTTCCCCTGCTGTCCTCTGCACTCCCTTCTCCAGCCATACCAACAACTCACTGGGGGTCCTGAACCTCACCCCAGCCTGTCTCCTCTGTGTCTTTGTTCAGATGCCCACTCAGCCAGGTGCAAGGCAGAGCGAGCTCCCCAGGCTAATACCTGCCTGTTCACGATGCATCCACCGCACAAGCATTTACTGACGGGTGTGGAGACAGACAGGGATGGGTGTCTCTTCTATGCTCATCCAGGACCTCCAGGTCCAGGGTGTCCCGCTCAGCTCTGTATCCCAAACACCGAGCAATTAATGTTTGTTGAGTTGAAATCTCATCTCTAGACACTTCCTAGACTCACCAATAGAATTACATCCATCCTGTCTAAAACATGCGGTCATTATCACTGACTTTAATTTTTAATTTTTGTAGGTGCATTGTAGATATAAATATCTACAATATATAAAATATAAAAATATAATATAAAAATATAATATTAACTATATATATGTATTTTTTTTGAGATGGAGTCTCGCTCTGTTGCCCAGGCTGGAGTGCAGTGGCGCAATCTCAGCTCACTGCAACCTCCAACTCCTGGGTTCAAGTGATTCTCCTGCCTCAGCCTCTCGAGTAGCTGGGATTACAGGCACCTGGCACCACACCCAGCTGATTTTTGTATTTTTAATAGAGACAGAGTTTCACCAGGTTGGCCAGGCTGGTCTCAAACTCCTGCCCTCGGGTGATCCACCCACCTCAACCTCCCAAAGTGCTGGGATAACAGGCGTGAGCCACCGCGCCCGACCAGGTGTATATATTTATGGGGTACATAAGATGTTTTGATACAGCCATGCAGAGCATAATAATCACATCATGGAGAATGAGGTATCCATCCCCTCAAGCATTTATCTTTTGTGTTAAAACAATCCAATTATACTTTTTTTGTTATTTTCAAATGTACAATTAAGTTATTATTGACTCTAGTCACCCTGTTATGCTATCGAATACCAGGTCTTATTCATTCTATTATAACTATTTTTTTTAACCCATTAGCCAATCTCCAGCTCCCTGACCACCACCACACCCCCACTACCCTTCCTGGCCTCTGGTAACCATCCTTCTACTCTCTACCTCCACGTGTTTAACTGTTTTGATTGTTAGATCCCACAAAGAAGTGAGAACATGTGAAGACTGTCTTTCTGTGTCTGGTTTATTTCACTTAACATAATAACCTCCAGTTCCATTCATGCTGTTGCAAATAGCAGGATCTCACTCTTTTTTATGGCTGAATGGTACTCTGTTGTGTATAAATACCACATACTACTGGCTTGTTTACACTCAAAGGAAAATTTTTTAAGAACCCAGGTTCAGCACTTCTTAGATACGTGACTTAGGCTAAGCACTCAATCTCTCTAAACCTTGGTTTCCATACCTCTAAAACTGTAATAATCACCCAATCTACCCAGTGGGCTGCTGTGAAGAGTAAATGACATGACATTCATAAAAAAGCTTAGTCCAGGCTGGGCACAGTGGCTCACGCCTGTAATCCCTGCATTTTGGGAGGCCGAGGCGAGTGGATCCTGAGGTCAGGAGATCGATACCATCCTGGCTGACACGGTGAAACCTCGTCTGTACTAAAAATACAAAAAATTAGCCAGGTGTGGTGGCACACACCTGTAATCCCAGCTACTTGGGAGGCTGAGGCTGGAGAATTGCTTGAACCTGGGAGGTGGAGGTTGCAGTGAGCCGAGATTGCGCCGCTGCACTCCAGCCTGGGCGACAGAGCAACAGAGCAAGACTCCTTCTCAAATTAAAAAAAAAAAAGAAAAACTTTGCCCAGTACTTGGCTCCAACATAACCCCACTGGCACCGAGTGAACAGAAGTATGCGGCAAGAGCTGTAGTTACTGTTGTGCTGGGCATCGGCATCTGTTGATAGCACCCAGCCTGCCCAGCTTGTTCTCCAATGTCCTCTGCAGGTTGCAACTCCCAACAGCAGGACCCAACCCACACGACCTTCTCCCCCATCCAGTGCCCCTGTGTATTAGTCTGTTCTCACACTGCTAATAAAGACATACCCGAGACTGGATAATTTATAAAGGAAAGAGGTTTAAGGGACTCACAGTTCCACATGGCTAGGGAGGCCTCCAATCATGGTGAAAGGCAAAGGAGAAGAGAAGGCATGTCTTACATGGCGGCAGGCAAGAAAGCATGTGCAGGGAACTGCCCTTTACAAAACCATCAGATCTCGTGAGACTTATTCACTATCACAAGAACAGCATGGGAAAGACCCGTCCCCATGGTTCTATTACCTCCCACTGAGTCCCTCCCACGACAAGTGGGAATTATGGGAGCTACAATTCAAGATGAGATTTGGGTGGGGACACAGCCAAACCATATCGCCCTGTGCTTGCTATTTGCCTGACATGTCTGGAATATTCTCTTCCCTCCTCTGCTAATGCACGGCCCATCCATCCTTCAGGGAGAGCTTGGCTCAGAAAAGCCCTCCTGGATCATCCTGGCCCATGTCCTCTCCTCCTGGGCAACCCACTCACCTAGGGTCCATCACAGATACTCTACTGCTCCCGAGAGGCTGGCTTTCAGGTGGATCTGCTCTCTCTGAAAGGCGGATTCCATAAAGATGGATTCGGTGGGATCCCTTGTCTCCCACGTCCTCCTTGCACAGCCCAGCAGCCAACTGAACTCTGTGCCTGCCAACACTCTGAAAGGCAAGGCGCAGGTGGAAACGCCTATTTCTCCCCTTCCCATCAGCCACCACACACATCACCCCAGGCCCAGTTTTCCAGGCCAGAAATGCCAGATCCGTCTCCCTGCCCCGTCTCACACACACACACAGCAGGAGGTCCCACTGATGAGTTCTCCTTGACATGCATGCAGTCACACTTCTCACCACCGTTCCTGGTCCTGACCTTTGTGGCCTCCTTCCAAGAAGCCCAAGAAAGACTCCGCGGGGCCTCTGCCTCCAGGCGCTGCCTGTTTCGTTTTGTCCCATGGTCAGATTGATCTTCCTGGAACCCCAACTCGATTAGGTCAAAGTCTGACTCCAACAGCTTTGCTTTAGGCATCCTGGTGCCTGGCTTGAGTGAGCATTCAAGATTCTCTGGTCTCTGTCCACATCGCAGAGTGTCACTCAGGAGCAGAAAGAAAGGGAGTACTGACGCTCGCCGCGGCAGGGAAGAACAGATCGTGACACTGAGTGAAAGAAGGTGGTTACCAAAGGCCACATACTACACTATCCTGTTTACATGAAATGTCTAGAATAGGCAGCTCCATAGAGACAGAAAGCAGACTGGTGCTTGCCAAGGGCTGGGAGGAAGTTGGGGGCTTGGGGGTGCTAGCTGAGGAGTACAAGGCTTCCTTTTGGGGCGATTAAAATGTTTTAAAATCGGTTGTAGTGATGGTTGCACAACTCTGTGAATACACTAAAACCACTGAATTGTAGGCTTTAGATGAGTGAATTGTACCCATCTAAAGCCTACAATTCGGTCTCAATGAAGCCGTTATTATGCTCCAAGCAGGCTCCACCTCCTCCTCTCCTGCCACGCTCCCCACCAGCCTGAATGACTGTCATTGCATTCAGCCTGCCCAACAAATGCCCATCCTTCAAGGCCCAGCTCCCCAAACTCCCATAGCATTCGTTCATTCTTGCAGTCAACAAACGATGACCATCCCTCCTAGGAATTCCACAGCAAAGAGCGTACAGAGGAGCATCCCCAAGAGCCCACAGTCTGATGAAAAACAAACAATAACAACAAACAAAGCAGCAAGCCACAGGACAATCTGCATGCAGCGATGCTAACCATGCCACTCCGCTGCTTCTTAATTGCTACCGAAATTTTCAGGGTTTACTCCCTGTTCCTCTTACAAAGATCCTGAGCCCTGCAAAAGCAGGGACAACATGCTGAACGTCCCTATTTTTCCCCAAGGCTCACACTGATGGTGGTGCGGGGAGAGAGTGTGGAATGCTCAGCTTCCAGCTCTGCCACCTTCCAGCTCTGGTGTGACTTGAGGCAGGCCCCGTCATCTCAGCCCTGCAGCATCCTCCCCCAGAAAACAGAGATGGCGCCTCCTTCACGACAAGGACCATGGGTGGCAGGGTGATTTATTGAAAATTTAAGTTGGCAGGATAATCTGTCCAAAAATTAACTTGTATCTTGTAAACTCGTCAGAAGTGAAGGAGAGTTATTTTCCCCTTGTCCGAGGAAGATGACAAGCCTTATGTTTATTCCAACAAATACTTGATATTTGTCAGATAAATTTTTTATTATTATTATTCACCACTGCAGTGGAGAAAATCACTCTCTTCTTGTTTTGGGGCTGGAAAGAGTTGTCCAGCTGCCCTGAAGAAATATTCCTTGGCATATGTCTCTGCATTTCCAAGGTCTCTGAGCTGACTCCTGAGAAGGGGAGACTCCTGGGGCTGGGTCAGCGAGAAGAGAACCTGCACCTGTGGGGATTGGCTCCCCTGTGATCTGGAGAAGACAAAGGTGGAGGGTTTCGGGGGGCAGAGACCTGCACTTGGTCAGATACAGCAACACTGAGGTAGCAGAACCTCAGAGGGGTATCGGGGCCTGCAAGGACCTGGCACCAAATGCCACTGCTTCGCAATCAGCCAAGGCTCCCAGTGGCCCTGCCTGGCGAGGAGTGGAGCCACCAGGGGAACCACCCGACCCCAGTGGCCTCTGCTGGCCCCTCTGCTGGCCCTGGCAGACCTCGGCAAGAGAATTCCTCCTGGGCCACTCACAGAGGGCTCTCTCTGGACTCAAGTCCCGAGATACTTGAATAACCTGGAGTGGGGAGCTCTCAAGAACTCCTGGTTTGGGACCAACCTCTAATCATGGCAGATGGTGCCTTAAATTGGATTCAATTGCATTTAAATGAAGAAATGCAACCTACCCTGCATTCCCAGTGTCTTGGAATGGTTCCAACCTGACATTTTAGGGGGATTCTCTGAGATGATTAATTCATATCTGCCTCACTGGCCAAGCACAATTCCTGGACTTGGAGACAACTGATGTTTTCTTTTTTGAGATAGTGACCAGAGAACTATCAGAGAACAGGGGCAGAGAAAAGTGTGGTCTCTCAAAAGTTCCTGCTGCTTCAGGGAGCCTGGTGAAGGAAGAAAAGAATGAGCTTAAAAGTCTCCTGGAAAAGATTTCAAACCCTGGTATAGACAGACATGGAGTAGATGACAGAATGCTCAAGAAAAAACAGCCGGACGTAGAACAGAGTGGAGATGCTATTATAAATGAATGAGAAACAGCCCTGCAACTTTTAAAGTACCACTCAAAAAAAGATGAGTTGCTCAATACAATTTACTGACTGGTAACCTCAGAGGACTGAGCCAGTCCTGTGGCTAGCCTGTGGCAGGGGGACCCTCCAGCAGGGATCTCAGGGACACACCCTTTTCAGCTGCCAGGGCGTAAGCAGGTGGATGTGATTCTCTGTGGACGAATCTCTTCCAAAAGCAGACAGGTTTTAGATGGCAAAAGGCCGTCTAAGCCCACGGGAGGAAGACAGAAAAAAGTATTCTCAGGGGATGTGGCCCCACCTGGGCCGTGATCAAAGGAATCTGCAAAATGCAATGCGTCTTTGCCAAACTGAAGCCTTCTGAGCCCAGTTCCAAAGTGCTAGGAAACCCCAATCTGAATGCACAGACTGTCTTCCAGGACGTCCGTGCGGCAGGTAAGAGGAGTCGGCTTCCTCAAAGACTCCCTCCGAGCAGCCTCCCTGCCCGACCCATATTCACAGGGAGCGCACAGGAGGTTGGATAAGCCTGGCTCTTCCATCTCCCTGGCCTCGCCTCACTCCCAATTCTGGGATGGAACTGAACACCACCATCATTTATTTCAATCCCTCAGCTTGTTTAAGAAAAATTGCTTGTCTACTGTTGCAGGCCACCATGCTGTGTGCCACCCCATTTAGAGTTTATTTTACATTAAATCTCCAAGCCAGAGACCCTCCAGTTGGTCTGCATAAAGCAGAATTATTGGTCCAAGTGTTTTTAAAAATAGATGCAACTCTAGACCCCAAGAAACTGAAGGGATATTATGGGAATACACAACTGTATTGTTTTGTTACTGTGTGAAAAATTGGATTCTCCGACTCCGGGTTTCCCCTCCTGCTCCCAAGTTCCTCCCTCTCCTTGTTCCTCACTGGAGATGCTGCTGCAGCTCCTGGCACTGAGAACAATATATTACAAACCAGAGCAGCCCAGGCCGAGCTCCACACACTGTGTGGGCCCCCGGTAAGCTCCAGCCTCTGTCTGTCTTCAGACAGACGCCATTCTGGGCCAAATGTCAAATAATGAGAACCCCACAAAAATTCAGCCGCAGCTTCAAGCTGGATTTGAGGATCACATTTCACACAGGCTTCCACAAAAGCGGGTCCCGACAGAGGAAGTTCCTTTTGGCACTGAGATTCAGAGACAGGAAAGCCCCTTCCCCGGCTGTGGGAAGGTGGGGCAGGAGGCAGCGCTAGCTTCCACCTCCCACCAGCCACTGCAGAAGGGAGATGAGGCGATACTTTCATTCGCTCTCAGGGCCACACGAACAGCCATGGTACCAAGACTGCCACGGTCCAGGTGAGGGCTGAGTCTTTACGAGGTCGGTGTCACCCAGCAGATGACGAAACCAAAGAGGTTCAGAATGGTGGCCGCTGTCAAGATAAATTAGGATATGATCCAGCAATCCCACTTCCGAGTATTTATCCAAAACAAGTCAAACTGAATCTCAAAGAGATATTAGCAATCCCATGCTCACTGCAGTACTATTCACAAAAGCCCAAATGTGGAAGCCACCTAAATGTCCACCAACAGATGCGTGGATAAAGGGAGCGTGGGATATACACACAGTGGAATATTATTCAGCCTTCAAAAAGGAGATCTTGCAGCATGTGACAACACGGATGAGCCCAGAGGACACTATGCTATGTGAAAGAATCCAGTCACAGAAAGACAAATACTGCATGATTCTCCTTATGTGAGGTATCCAAAATGGTCAAACCCCTAGAAGCAATGACTGCAATGGTGGTTGTCAGGAGCTAGATGGGGGAGGAAATAGGGAGTTGATGTTCAACATGTATAAAATTTCAGTCATGCAAGATGAGTTCGTCCTGGAGATCTGCCGCACAGCACCATGCCTAAAGATAGCAACACATGTTGTAAACTTAAAAATCTGTTCAGACGGCTAGGCGTGGTGGCTCATGCCTGTAATCCCAGCACTTTGGGAGGCCGAGGTGGATGGATCACCTGAGGTCAGGAGTTCAAGACCAGCCTGGCCAACGTGACAAAACCCCATCTCTACTAAAAATACAAAAATTAGCCAGGCGTGGTGGCGGGTACCTATAATCCCAGCTACTTCGGAGGCTGACGCAGGAAAATCACTTGAACCTGGGAGGCAGGGGTTACAGTGAGCCGAGATCACACTGCTGCACTCCAGCCTGGGCAAACAGAGCAAGACTCCATCTCAAAAAAGGGAAAGGGAAAGGGAAAAGGAAAGGAAAAATCTGTTAAGAGGATGGAGTTCATGTTTAGCATTCTTACCAAAACAATAATAATAGTAAAAGAACCTAGATGACGAGTTAGTGGGTGCAGTGCACCAGCATGGCACATGTATACATATGTAACTAACCTGCACATTGCACACATGTACCCTAAAACCTAAAGTATAATAATAATAAATTTAAAAAAAAAATAGTAAAAGAACCAATTAGGTTCAGGCTGTGTTTGGAGACAGAATGAAGTCTACACTGACTCCACACTAAGCCAGGAAGCACAGGCAGAATTCAGGCTTCGGCCCCTCTAATCAGCACTTCCCTGGCCAACTGCCAGCCCCTAAGACAGCCAGATAGGACTTCCCTCTTTGCCTCGACAGCATTCTCCTGGAACATAAGCTCACCGAGGGCAGGGACCATGTTGCCTGGTCAGCACCCTGATGCTGGGAAACAGCAGCCTGGCACACGGCAGGCAAGGGATGAATAAAGGCTAATTGTAGAAATCAGCACACAGAAGTGCTTACTAAACACAGATCCTTTCAGATGCAAAAAAAAAAGAAGTAAAAATTCAAACACTTGTCGAATGTCAAATCAATATTAATTTACTCAAAGGCATGAGTAAATGTCTTAACGGAGGCTTTTCTGCCTTTATTAAAGGCAACCGGCCAGGTGTGTCACTAGGAGCACGCACGGCACTTTCAGTTACTTATTACTCTTCCCTGCAATTTACATAGGCTCACAATCTTAGATGTCATAAAGCCAAGTTCCCTCACCACTGGGGTGACAGGGCAGTCACCCCCTTCTCTGCACAATAACCCCCCTGCCTTAGCAAACCTTCCCAACAGGGATGCCCCTTGTTGGGAGGAAAATGAGAAGCAAAGGACACTTCTGACCCAGTTCTCCTTCCAGGGCCTTCACTCTACCTCCGCCCCTCCTTCTCCAACAATGTCAAATTACAAAGTCCTGCCCTGCACACCTCATCAAGACGATCAGTCTCCTGCTCACGGCCTGTCCAGAACACAAGAAGGCCAACTCTCAGCACCTGCCCGCGATGCTCTCCTCTCCTCTCTCCAGGCCAGCTCTGGCTTTTTAGGGAGGCTGACGGGCCTTGCTGACGCCAATGGCAGCGGAGCCAAGTCACACCTGGGTTAGCAGGGATAATGCCATCGCTGAGACCCGGGGGCAGCCATAGGCAGGCCTGGCCTTTTCTTCTCTTTCCTTTTTCCTTCTGAGAGCAGGAATCCACACCAATCACTTACCTAATAACCATGGAGGATGGTCATGGGGGTTTTTATCCCAGCCACAGACACCATTATCCTGCCCCAAATCAGCTCTAACACAACAAGGAATTCAGAGTCATTAAATGCCTTTTAATAAAAGGCCTGCCTGTGGATCTTCAGTTAGAGACTTACCCAGAAGGCACTTTGGCCCCTGAGCAACTCCAAAGACAATGTAAAATTAGTAGTGAGGGTGGGGGTGGTAAAAACAAAACCAAATCAAACCGGACTCCCCCACTGAGGGGCTTGCAAACAGTTTTGGATAGCACAATTTCAGGATTTCTATTTATTCTCAGTCCTCATTAAAGTGGCAGCAGAATGACACGGATACAATCCGATCGTCTGCTATTTGATTACCTTTTTATAAGTGTGGTGCCACAAAGAAGAAAGTTCAGCACTCCAGCAAAAGAGGCGTTGCTATAAATACTCCCACTCCCAGACACCCACGTGTAATTACTCATCAGGAGTGGGGAGCATGAGGAGCGAGGCCCATTGTGTGCTCTTCTCCAGCAGGAACTTCTCGTGCTCACTCTGTTAATTACTTCAAGGTTTCTTCTGTGTCTGCTTTGTGCTCGCTGACACTCCTAGGACCACAATGGAGCTGGCTGCTGGGTGACAGAAAGCCAAGTCCCTTTGGAAAGATGAGGGGCTTCCAAGGCCCTGAGAAGGAAGGAAGGCCCGAACCAGAGGGTCTTCCCTCCAAAGGCCAGGGAGTGAAGTTTGGAGCCAGGCTGACAGGGCCGGCCTGGTTTAGGAAAGGAGAGGCTGGAAACAGACACAGCAGTGGTCCCTGCAGAGGACCACAGCCAGCAATGGTCCATGCAGACACTGCCACTGGCCTCAGGGAACACCTGGCTGTTCATTCTCCTGAGGTCGTTGGGTCTGTTCTGTTCTCTCTCTATCTGTCTCCTTTTGCCAGGGTATCTTCAGATCTCCACTGAGATAGCACTTGCTATAGTAGAATGTCCTGACCCACCAGGACTGGATGATACATCCTGAACAGGTGCTCCAGTAGCCACCCTGTGCTTCTGATATACACATCGATCACTTTCCTAACTATGCCTGCTTGTCTCTCCCATCCCAACATCAGTTCCATGGAGTCTTCAGACTCACGGTATCCTTCAGGCCTCACGCGGAGTCCCTGGGTCCTGTCGCCACATCCTTTGCCAGGCCCTTGGAGTGACCCCCTCCAAGCCGAGAGTCCCTGGCCTGGCAAGAACCCCTATTACCTCCTCACCGATGCTGGTCTGGGACCGGCCTCCACTCCTTCTGCTGCCTCCCACTCCCTGCCACCCATTCCGCCTCCTGGAATGCTGTGTGTGAGCACTCCACGGCTCCAATACATATGGAGGATGCTTATGGCACGTCGTGCAAGCAAAGCAGGACATAAGGTCCCGTACACATTAGGATTACAGATACACTAAATATATGCATGTGGACCAAAAAAGGCACAGAGATGCGCTGAAATCACTGAGAGTGGTAGGGAAATGGAAATGTTTTCTTTCCATGTCCCTCAATTTCTGGAAGATTATTATATAATTTTATAACAAAAATACATTTGTAATTTAAAATAATCTTACAGAGATGGTGAACAAATTAGTGGTTGACTGGGGTTAGAGATCCTGGGAGGGAGAGGGTGAGTTGACCCCAAAGGGTTGGTGGGAAGATGTCTGTGGAGACGGAATGATTCTGCACCTTGACTGTGGTGGTGGTGACATAAATTTGAACGTGTAACATGAAGCAACACAGAACTGCATATGTGCACTGTATCGATATCTGGGTCCTGGCTGTGATACTGTTAGGTAAGATGAAGCCATTGCAGAAAGGAGACCAAGGCTACATGAGGCCCCCGAACTGTCTTTGCAATTTCCTGTAATAATAATAAATAAATTTCAAAATAAAAATTTTAAAATACATCTAACTATGGTCTACACCCATTGCTGAGGAATGTGGATGAAGTTTAAATCGTAGGCCTACACTGGCTTTGAAGGCCAATAAACACCCATCCAACCTTTATTTTGTAAATATGGGAAGACACAGAGCCTGCAAAGAAACCCCAAAGGTAGGTGCCCATCTCACGGATGGGGAAGCTGAGGCAGGAAAAGTGCACTGAGCTGGAACAAGCCTGAAGTCCAAGGCCTGCATGCAAAAGCTCATCTCACTGGGCACCACCAGTTCCCACTGCATCATCTGGGCCCTCCTCACCGCCCCAAAGCAGATGTGATCATCCAGGTGAGGAGCCGGACCAGGTTCCAGGGTAAGCAGCAGTCCAACAGCTGGAGCCCAGGAACCCTCCCCAACCTGGCTGCTCACTCCCCGAACCTGGCCGCCTTTACTTCTGCAGCGTTCCCTGCCCCTTCTAGCTCCATTCAGGTCACAGGCATCCCGTTGCCGCCTCCACAAACCACAAACACCACCTCATTCCTGCCCAGACTCCAAGTTCAGAGCCCCCAACCTGCATCCTGCTCAGAAGCTGCCTGATTTAGCATGGCTCGGGCTGATCCGACAAGTGCCCTTTGCAGTAGACAAGGCATCTGGTTTAGCCCTCACTGCAAATGCCCATGGAGGCCAAGCAAGGACCCCTGTGGATCTCAGCTGCCATTCTTGACCTCTTCTGTTCCACTCAACACAGCCAGGAGTTTTCTAAGGCAAGATTGGCCCCTCTCTGTCCCAATAAAGTCAAACCCTTTAAATGTCCCTCAACTTGGCAAGACAGACAAGCTCCTTGGAGACAGACCCCCCCTCGCCCCATGCCTCTGCAGCCCACCTCAGCACACCTCTCCTCCACTAGCTCCATGCTGCACCCACACTGGCGACTTGCAGCTCCCTAGTCACATCCCACATTCTCTCCTTGAAGCACTTGCACATTCTGTTCCCTCTGCCCAGGATGTTCTTCCCTGTAACCCGCATCCCCCAAGCCCCCACCTCCACTCTCTCTATCCCTCTCCTTTTGCCAGGGTATCTTCAGATCTCCACTTAGATAGCACCTGCTATGGTAGAATTTCCAGTAGAATTTCCTGACCCACCAGGAATGGATGATACGTCCTGAACAGGTGCTCCTGTAACCCCTTGTGCTTCCGAGACACACATCAATCACAATCCTAACTACTGCCTGCTTGTCTCTCCTATCCCAACATCAGTTCCATGAGGACAAGGACCATATGCACTGCCCAGCACAGCACCTGGCACGCAGTAGGCACACAGTAAACATTTGTCACATAAATGAATTTCTGATGAAGAAGCTGACGCGACTTCCTGAGGCTACATACGCGGCAGGGAGCGGGGAGGAGAACTCGGGCGGTATCTCCACCATGGGGGCTATGATCTTTCCAACCAAATAAAGGATGGGAGAGGGGCGAGGGCCATCCTTCCAGACTCTACTTCCGATCTTGTCCCAGCACAGAAAGAGCAGAGGGCAAGCCACGATACATGCCTTGCTCTCTCCGGGAGATCTCTAGATGCTGGAAAACACACCCGGGGCCACATTAAGAGCCGTTTTCTCGGCACACCGAGCGGACAGCCGACTGCTCCTGAGGGTGCCATCTGGGGCAGGGAGGGGCCAACGGAATGCGTGGGTTCCATGATGCAGGAGTAGAGGAAGCTATCTCCACAGCAAAGGGAACGAGCTGCTGAATGCTGCCAGCTCAGTTTGGCAATTTATCGATGTTCTTCGAGTTAATGTATTATTACTAGTTTGCATATTTATAATGTGCCCTCTGGTTATTAACGGTGATATAATGCCAACTGAAAAAACCAAGAGACCTCAGAAATATTTACATAGCAGCATAATTAAGACTAAGAGCTTAGTCACCCAGGGATCCTACCGATTTTTCTGGAAGAGAAAAAATAGGACATTCTGACTTCACCCCCTGCCCTAAGATTCTCCCTAAATCTGAGCCAGGCAGAAGCCCACTGTGCCTCCTCCAATATCACTCTCAGCCTTCAGCAGAGATGCATGTCACCATCTATGAAATGCACAATTGCTTCCTCTCCTCAGCAGCCTCAGCCCAGACTTTTCAAATGCTGGTTGAACCACATAGCACAGCCAGAGCTCATGGAGGGGAGCGGATGTAAGGCAGGAACATGTGGCCACCAGCCTAAGCTGCCCTAGAACCCTCAACCACACCAACATCCCCTGGGAATCCTCAAACCTAATGGCTGAAGGTCCCCTGAGATAGAGAATGCTCTCTGAATGGCAAGCAGCAAAGACCCTCCCAAGACCCCAGCAGCAATCCTGGAGTCAGCCCTGAGGCCACATTCGAGGATGGGGACCTGGGAGGTGCAAAGCATGGGCTCTATGTTTTCAAGAGGAAATGCAGTTCCACCCCCGACCCCACCCTACTCCCTTCATCAACCCCCTATGTCTCCCTCAATCTAGAACTCCATTTTCTGAAAAAATTCAGGTGGGTTCCAATGAGCTCAACCATGATTTTTCTTTTTTTGTTTTTTTTGTTGTTGTTTTTGTTGTTGTTGTTTTGAAATGGAGTCTCGCTCTGTCACCCAGGCTGGAGTGCAGTGGCACAGTCTCGGCTCACTGCAACCTCCACCTCCCGGGTTCAAGCAATTCTCCTGTCTCAGCTTCCCAAGCAGCTGGGACTACAGGTGCACACCACCACACCTAGCTACTTTCCATATTTTTAGTAGAGACGGGGTTTCACCATATGGGTCAGGCTGGTCTCAAACTCCTGACCTCAGGTGATCCACCCACCTCGGCCTCCCAAAGTGCTGGGATTACAGGTGTGAGCCACCGTGCCCGGCCTCAACCATGAATTTTTTCATGAGTATCTTTTACAATAAAAAAGGTTTTGGCCAGGCACGGTGGCTCATACCTGTAATCCCAACACTTTGGGAGGCCAAGGAGGGTGGATTGCCTGAGCTTAGGAGTTCGAGACCAGCCTAGGCAACACGGTGAAATCCAGTCTCTACTAAAATACAAAAAAATTAGCTGGGCATGCCAGCATGTGCCTATAATCCCAGCTACTCGGAAGGCTGAGGCAGGAGAATTGCTAGAACCCAGGAGGCAGAGGTTGCAGTGAGCCGAAATCACACCACTGCACTTCAGCCTGGGCAACAAAGCAAGACTCTGTCTCTAAAAAAAAAAAAAAAAAAAAAAAGGTTTCAAAAGTGTTTGGGGAAAATCAGCTGATGAATACATAAATAGAACGTATCTGTTCGGTGGAATATTACTCGGCCATAAAAAGGAATGAAGTTCTGGCACATGCCACAGCATAAATGAACCTGGAAAACATTCTGCTGGGGGAAAGAAGCCAGAGACAAAAGGAAAAATACTGTATGGTTCCATTTATATGAAATGGCCAGAGGCAGCAAATCAATAGAGACAGAAGTAGATGTATGGTCGTTTAGGGCTAGGGAGGATGAGGGGGTTGGGGTGACGGCTAAGAAGTGAGGGGTGTCGCTTGGGCTAACACAAATGTCCTAAAATAGGCTGGGGCAATGGTTGCACGTTTTTGTGAATATACTAAAAATCATGGAATTGAATACTTAAAATGAGTAAATTGTGTGATATGTTAATTACATCATAATTTTAAAAATAAAAAAAGTGGGAGAAATTCCTGTTTGTCCCGGTGTGGGGCTTGAATCTGAGAGTGGCAGTCTCGTCTACGTCAGCCTGTGACAGGCACCTGGCCAGCGCGCGGCCCTGTGAAGCCTAACTCCTTCTCCTCTCCCGATGGTGTCCCCTCCCCACCCCGCAGATCCCCCACACACTCCCAAAGCCCTAGCTTGCTCTTGACCTAGGAAGCTGCTGCGACCAGTCCCAGAAAGATCCCAGGACAGAAAATCTAGATTCCACAGGACACAACAAGCAGTAACTAATGCCAGACACGCGGCATCGAGCTTGCAATAAATGTCATCCTGTTTGGCTTCTGAAAGGGTCTCTGATATGCAGTTAATGCCGCATTCAGGCTCCATCCAGACCTCATCACGGCGATATGCAAATGTAGCTTTTGTCACAACCGGCACTAACTCTAATAACTCCCAAAGTGAAAATGTTCTCATAAAAACCACCATAAAAAGTCCCTTATTTTATTGCCAGCTAAGTTTTCTTTACTTGTTGTCAGGACTTTCTCCTCACTGTTGATTAGCTAACAGGCGGCACGTCCATTTTTTTTCCTTTAGAGAAACCAGAGCATACAATCACCAACCTGTCCCCTCCCTCCTTCTGGAGCCGCCTTGCTTCAGCTGCTACCAGTGCCCAGCCCCCTCTGAGCTAGGGGGGCTAATAAACCACATTTACCTTCCCCGACGGGCAGCTGAAATGCATTACCTTTGGTCTGTTGGTTGCACTCCCTGGTCAAATGGGAATATAAAAACCAGCCTTATTTATAACAACAGAATGCCTCTGCTCAAGTCAGAGCTGGCTGCGTGCCCCCTACACACACACCCACACACATGCACACATGCACAGACACACAAGCACACACTCAAACATGTGCATGCCCCCAGGAGCATGTGCCCACACACATGCACGCATGCACAGACACACACAAGCACATACTCAAAGTCATGCACACACACTCATGCTCATACCACACTCACTACTTTTCCCAAAGTGGCTTTCACATATTAATACATCTCACCAGAAATACAGCCCTCCCGCTGGCCCTGCTTCTTCCTTGCCAGCACCATGCACCCACGTAAGAGAGGGTCAGGCAAGTCTCCCAGACAAGACCCTCCCTCTCTTTTAGCAGTCTCTAATTCTCTACCTGCTGCTCTGCGACACTTGGAGGAGGGCTCAAAGCCCCTCCAACACAAGACAGCTCTTTCCCAGCCGACCTGGCCTCTCCTTCCCAGCTCTCAAAAAAGACACGGTGGAAGACAGTCCCCTGCTTCCATCCACAAAGGCCTTCAGCTGACTCGTCTCTCCACAGAAATCTCCTGGTCCTCCTTCCAGAGAATCCCTGGCGGCATCTCACAAGCAACATATACTGAGTGCCTCCTGCATGAGGCCCCTTGGAGAATCCAGCCACCCTTCTAAACACCTCAAAGGGACCAAAGCAAAACAGCGTCTGCGAGGATTTCTTACAAAAGTGTACAAAAGAATGAGTGTATTGGTCACGTTTCTACTTGTGACATTAGCCTGTGGGGGCAAGAGGATAAGAAAATGTGGCCTCCTTAGTATAAAGTGTCCACATGGACCTACAGAGTGACTGCTACCAGAAATATGCTTTCTCCAACCTGGGAGAGAGGCAGCCATGGCTTTTCCACCCAAGAAACAAAGACTGCAGTGTCAGATAAAAGGTGGGACCTAGGCACAGTTCTTCCAAGTTCTATGACATCCTCTGAGACACTGCAGATGGAACATCTAGAGAAGCCATCACGTTGTGCCCCTGTACAAAACAGCCAGGACGCTGCGCCCTCCCGAGGCACCGAGGACACTGCACTCCTACATGAACACCCAGGACTCTGCACCCCTACACAGACCCAGGACACATCACTCCTACCCAGACCTCCAGGACGCTGCACCCATACCCAGGCACCCAGGCCCCTGCACTCCAACATGAACACCCAGGACACTGAACCTACCCAGATCCTCAAGACACTGCACCCCTACCTGGGCACCCAAGGTACTGTTCCCCCACCCAAAGCACCCAGGACACTGCAACCAAACCAGACACCCAGGATTCTGTATCCTACCCAGGCACCCAGGACACTGCACCCTACCCAGGCGCTCAGGACTCTGCACTCCTAACCAGGCACCCAGGATTCTGCACCCCTACCTGGGCATCCAGGACGCTGTGCCTCACCCAGAGCACCAAGGACACTGGGACTTATGCGACAGGCGCCCCAGCCTTTAGCAGGACCCAGTGTCCCCCAGGGCACAAAGGGAAGGAAACTGAAGTGGAACAACGGCCCTGGCCCTTTCCCATTGTTAGGGTCAGGGCTCTTGGCCCATGGTGAGGGGCGTCTCTGCTTGCACGGTCGCCACCTCCAGTCCGCAAAGTGCAGCTCCCCCGGCCGCGCCCAGCCCCCAGGCCCCCGGAGCGCGCCCCCCCAGCCAGGTCCGCAGCCCGCCCCACCAGGCCTGGGGAGGGGTCGGAGAGCGGACAGGTGCAGCCGGGTTGAGGCGCCGCCTTGCCCGATGCTTCCCCTGGCAGCTTTGCTTCCTTTACTCGGGGTTTTAAAGGTCATGTTCTCCGTCAGCGGAAACATTCTACATGACACTTCTGAGACAGAGGCTCCTTTAGAGGCATTTAATCCAAGAGAGGCACCCCCTGAAGAACAGGGTTTATAGGTCACGGCTCAGACGGCCTATAAATCACGCTCGCCGCTGCGTGGCGCCAGGCGGGAGCTTGAAGGCCAGGAGAACAGGGTGGGGCCCGATTGGAAAGAGGGGTGGCTCCAGAGGGGCGGGGCGGGCAAGGAGGGGACAAAGGGATGGAGGGCGGGGCCAGTCACAGGGCAAGGCCGGAATGGAAAGCAGGGGGGTGGGTGGGGCCAGGTGGGTGGGAGGAGCCAGGTGGGGCGGGGCCCATAAAGGAAAGATGGGTAGGTCCAGAGGGGCGGGGCGGGGCGAGTGAGGAGGAGCCAAAAGAGATGGAGGCTGGAGCCAGCCAAGGAGCTGGGTCAAAATGGAAGGTGGAGTGGGTGGGGCCAGAGGGTGGGATGGGTCAAATGAAGGCGGGGCCCTAATGGACAGAGGGGTTGGTCCAGAGGAGAAGGGCCACAGGGAATGGAGGACGGGGTCTGCCACAGGGCGGGGCCAGGGTGGAAGGTGGGAATGGGCAGGGCCAGACGGGTGAAAGGGGCCAAATGAGGGCGGGGCCCCAATTGAAAGAGGGGTGGGTCCAGAGGAGCTCGGCAGGCAAGGAGGGACCAAAAGGGATGGAGGGTGGGGCCAGTCACAGGGCAAGGCAAGGATGGAAAGCAGGGGAGTGGGTGGGGCCAGATGGATGGGAGGAGCCAGATGGGGGCGGGCCCATAAAGAGGGGTGGGTCCAGAGGAGCTCGGTGGGCAAGGACCAAAAGGGATGGAGGATGGGGCCAGCCATGGGGCACGGCCAGGATAAAAGGCAGGGAGTGGGTGGGGCCACGTGGGTGGGTGAAACCAGACAGGGGCAGGTCCATAGAGGAAAGAGGGGTGGGTCCAGAGGGGCGGGGCGGGTGAAACGCTGCCAAAGAGGGGTGGGGCCAAAGATGGGGCGGGGCCAGGTGGGAAGGCGGGGTGTGGGCGGGGCAAGATGGGTGGGTGGGGCCAGACGAGGGCAGGTCCATAAAGGAAAAGGGGGTAGGTTCTGAGGGGCGGGGCTGGCAGGGAGAGAGGAACCAAAACGGAAAGGGTGGGGCTATAGGAAGGGTGGGCCCGGGGAAGGGGCCAAATAGGAGGGCGGGCCCAGACGGGGAGTGGAAGGGGGGAGGGGCGGGGTGGGGAGGGGCAGGCGCTCTCCTCCAGCTGCCCCTGGCCCCTCGCCCCAGGGACCAGCCTCCCAGCAAGGACCAGCTGACCTGGGCGGAGTAAAATGAGGTGGGTGTCCCCGCTGCACAGGCCGGGGACACAGCGTCACCTGTTTGTCTGAGACCTGCGTAACTTGTCGGGGTCCACCATGTATCTGGCACTCGGAGCACACGTATGTCCTGAATAAATCAGGGGCCCCGGCAGAGGCATAAGGCAGAGGCGTGAGGCCCAAAGCAGCAGGCCCCAGGCTCCTTCGCGCCACGGACACCGCGAGGGAGACACGTTTGGGGACAGCCCGGAGGCTGAGGGGGCTTGGCTTTGACCGACAGGGCAAAGGACTGCCATACCGGAAGACGCTGGACTGGCCGCCGGGGAGTGATGCACAGCGCCTTCCCTCCCTCCCCAGGAAAAGAGGCTTCCCTGCAACAACCTCTGAGCAAGGCGCACTCTGGCCGTCCTCCCAGGGACACCCAGCCAGACGCCCCTTCTAGTTTAGAGGCTGGGGGCAAGCCCGGTGAGAAAGAATCAATCTAGTCCTCGTTTGTACCCAGTTTTCAAACGTCCAAGCTGGGCTGGTCCCGCGGTATTCATGTCCTTTGGAGACCGAGAATGAATGGGCTTGGATCAATTCAATCAATCCCCTCAAAATGTTAAAAACCTAAGAAAGGTCACTGCCAGTGAATATTCCTTTCAGAAGCATCACCCTCCCCACCCGCCCCAAACTCCAGAACTATGTGTCAAGGAAACATGACTGAGAGCCCTGGGCTCTCACGGCCCCCTGCTCAGCCCAGGCTGCCACTGGGCCCAGGGTGAACACAGGACCCAAGCAATGGCCAGCAGGAACGCATGGTGGTCGGCAGGCAGCGCACCTTCTTGCCGGCCCAGCACCCAAGGTCTTACCAGCACCCCAATTCCCTACACGGTCACGATGGTGGTGCCTGAACTGGGAGGGATGTGATGGGCAGAGCTCATCCCAGCAAGTCTGTCCTTCAGTTCCCGCTAGGTCAGTCCCTCTGGCCTCCCCAAAGCCCTTCCTTCAGCGTGCTCCTTCTGCAAGCTACTTAGATCCTCACAATAGAATCCCTGTTTAGCTTAATTTAGCCAGAGTTGGTTTCCACGGCTTACAACAAAGGAAACTGAACTGCATCACAGCCCAATCGCTTTCTCCAAACCTTCCTAAATTCAGACAAGTTAGGGAAAAGAAGAGTGAAATGAGAATTAATTCCAGAAACTCCCCTAATAAGAATCACTATATACAATCTATAGCTACAAAATCACTTTAAGCAGATGTTTTCACTCCAGGCTGCCTGGGTTTAAAACTTCCAGCTCTACCACTTACCAGATGTATGATACTGAGAAGTTACATCACCTCTCTGAGCCTCAGTGTCCTCACCCGTAAAATAGGCTCATCATAGAACTAACTGATGTCATGGGGTTATAAAGGCTAAATCCTTTCACGTATGTAAAGAGCTTAGAACAAGACCTGCACAAAGTAAGAGCTCTGTGCTTGGTCACTGAAATCAAATTACACCATCCACTGGTCCTCCATGTATTCATCATTTCCTCAGCACCCACTGCACACGCAGCACTGCCCCAGGCACAATGACACAAAGGCAGAGTGGGCTCTGCCCTCGAGAAGTCGCTGTCTAGCTGGAGAGACAGACTTGTAAACACATAAATCCGTGTCTGATGTGATAAGACTATTCCGGAGGTATCAACAGAGTGCTGTGGGACACGGAGGAGGAGTGATTAATTTTGCTTCGGGCGGTGGGGGAGTCTTTGCCGAGGAGGTGACATTTGAGCTGGACTTTGAAAGACGAGCTCTCCACAGAACTAAATCTGGACCCAGTGCCAAGAGAGTCAGCCTGGAAAATCAATCCAGCCCCCCGGAGGAGAGGCAGTCGGCCCAGACTGCCTTCCCAATGACTCCCTGCCCTGGAGGACACGCAGCTCCTCCAAAATGGGGCCCACACTGTCCCTGGAGCCCAGGCCAGGCCTCTGTTTCTAACTTGGCCTCATTTTCCCTCCATCTGCCCCCCTCCACTCACCTCTCGTTTAATTGCTCTCTGCCCCCAGGAAAACTCCTCTGGTCTCTGCCCCTTGAAAGCAACTTGCATTTTATTTCTCCAAGAACAAAAATCATCATAATTGCTTTTAAATTACATCCTACCTTTATAGAATGCTTTACAGATTTCAAGAAAAATTAAACATAGAATAACAGGTCAAGGTCAGAGCTTAATCCTAACTCTGCTACCAACTACCTGGTGGCCTGGGACGGGTTATTTAATTTCTCCTGCCTCAGTTCCCTCATCTGTGAAATGGAGTCGCAGGGTTGCTATGGGGATACAACTGTGTTCAGAGCAGGATCTGGTGAAGAGTGGGTCCTCAGTGAGTGCCTTCATGTGTGTCCCCTCCCACCCTGGGTCTCTCTGCTCTGCCCATGGGACCTGAGTGACTCTGTGATTCATGCAGAGGGGGTGCTGCAGAAGGCCAGACCTGGATCTGAACCCGACTCAGCTCTGGGCTTACTAGTTACTTACTAGTGAAGTGACCTCACGCAAGCAACATAACCTCAAGGAAAATGGGGCAGTCAGGGCTGTCTCCCAGACTATGGAGATGATTCCTAAGATAATGCATGCCACGCAATGGGTACCTACTATGAAAGACACGCTCAGTCAACATTAGCTACTTTTATTAACAATAAATACTTTCCTGGCACCTGACTTTATGCCTCATCTCTGTGATGAGGCTACAACCTCTTTTGCAGCCTGAGGTGAATCTCACTGGCACTTGCGGCCCCACCGTCCCCTGCCCGGGACCCAGTACACCGGTAGGCACCTGGGAAACACTGACTGACAATCTGATTACCAGTTGCCCTGGGCCTGCTCTGAGCAAGTGGCTTCATCCAGCTCGACTTAGTGGTAAGCAGTGGTGCCCAAGGCCACCGCTTCCTGCAAACTCCCTCACAGTGTCCCCACGTCCTATGGGGGACCGCTCCACCTGCCCCAGCCTCCCACAGGCACACATCCATCTCTTCTTCGCAGTGTCTGAGCTACTGGTTCAGAGAGGACTGTGGCCACCCTTTTCTCCCAGAACACACTGTGTACAAATCTGTGATTTCCCCTGGATATCTATATAATTTTTTTCAATACAAACTGAACCAAGGATGAGCATGTTTTCGGGACTCTGCAGAATTGCTGATGTTATTTTTGAATTGTTGGCAGCAAGGACTCTGCCAAAATACTCAAGGTCAAGAGACCAGCATGGTTCTAGGCAATCTGTACCTCTTAAAACAGTGACAAATATGTTATTTAATTTTAATGAGCTTTTTTGCATCTCAAATCTAATTACAGCATTATCAAGTACTGCTTTGAACTGCAGGTGGCTTCTCATTACGTGTGTGAAGCCTGCCACGAGCATTTTTCGTGAATACTAATAACTGCTTAATTTTACTATCCGCTTAAAAAAAATAAAAACTTTCAGCAACTTACAAGGCTGGGCTTTATAAAGCATCTGTGGAGGGTGAGCCACACAGCAACGCAGCTTAATTAAAAAAAATAAATACTGTATGTGGCCACCCTGGAGGATGACAGCTCGGGAAGCTGCAGAGGGGCGGCGGACTCGGCTGGGAGGAGATTCGCTTCGTGCACTTCTTGGAGGCTCTGTTTTATTGCAGGCTTATTGCATCACATTCAAATTTCCCAATTTGCTTGCAGTTCAGGGAGAACGGTTCCGTCAACAGATTTTCTGGGTGACGGACTTCAGTAATAGGCCTGGAGCTGGAGGTCCCTGGGGACGCGCTCCAGAAATCTGTTGTGTGGACAGGTCCAGGGAGATGCCTGGAAATTCATCAGAGAAGCTGTCCAAGAGGAGAGTCCAGCTGCCTCCCAGCCAGGCTGGGATGAAAGAGCAGAGGTGGCCAGGGGGTCCAGGACTGCAGATGAGACGCTCTGCAGTCCCAGAATGGTGAAAGTTTTCAAAACCTGCAGCCATGACTCCCTGCTGATGGGTTTGTGCAGTGTCTGGAGTTTGTGTGTTGTTCGTTTATTTTGAAAACTGTTAAAGCTGAACTTTATCTTATACCAGCAGGCTTCCCAATTTGCACCTTCTCCAGGGAGGGGCCTAGGGGAAAGGCGGACGCTAATGCTAGGTTCTCCAGGAAGGAAAGGGTGCACACTTACCATTTTCATTCAGGGAGACTCCCATACAGTCTGGGAAGCCATGGGGTACGTCCACTCCTGGGTTTTGTTCACGAAAGACCACACCCTGTCTCTGACTGGGAGCCCCTAGAAAATGCAAGTGACATCTGAGGTGCAGGCCGAGTCCGGTGCTGACAGGCCGGAGAGAACAGAGAGGCTGTTCTCTCTCTGATTTCCTGTAGGACCAGCTCAGCTTTGCTTCCTCAAGTCTGATCCTTGCCTGTGCCCAGCTCAGAGGGCACAAAAGTCAAGCTGGCTCAAAGCCCTACTCTCCACCTGCCTGTGGCAGGCAGAATAATGGCCCCTAAAGATGTCCACGTCATAGTCCTCAAAACCCGTGAATATACTACGTTACATGGTGAAAGGGAATTAAGACTGTAGATGTGATTAAGGCAACTAATCAGCTGATCTTGAGATGGGAACAATCACCTTAGTGTACCCAATGGAATCACATGAGTCATTACAAATGGAAGATAAAGAAGAGGCAGAAGAGACGGTCAGAGAACTATGATGTGAAAGAGACTTGACTTGCCAGTGCTGGCTTTGACGACAGAGGAAGGGGCCACCAATCACGGGATGCAGGCGACCTCTGAAAGCTGGAAAAGCCAATGCAACGGATTATCTCCCAGAGTCCAGAATAGAACACAGCCCTGCCAACACCTTGATTTTAAAACACTGAGACCCATGCCAAAATCAAGACCCAACTTCTGCCTTTGGAGCTGCAAGATAGTACATTTGTGTCACTTTAAGCCACCAAGTCTATGGTAGTTTGTGATAGCAGCCACAGAAAGTGAATACGCTGCTAAGAGCTGACCTGGAGGCAGACAGCAGGGCCCCCAATGTCAGCATCACCAGTCCAGTGCTGGCCACATTCAGGCTGGGGTGCGGTAAGAGCATCCCGTAACAACTCATCAGTTGCATCCTTCCCCTTAGATCTGTGGCATACATGCTTCTTTCCCAAAGAGCACATCTGAAGCAAGCCTCCATCATCCCTCTGTTGAATCATGTGGTTTCATAGGTCCCAGCCCCACATCCAAGGTGCTCTGATTCGTGGGTTTTGTCTTGAATTTTGGTATTTAGCATAAGAAGAGCAGGCCTTGCAGCCCAATTGGGAAGACTGCAGCAGCTCAACTGGGCCCCCACCAAGGCCATGCTGGCCCGACTGCTACCAACTAACTAATCCCACCCAGGCCTCTTGCTGGCCATGCCTCCTCAGGGTGAGGGTGGAGGAGCCTTAGACAAAGCCACACCTCAAGGCAGAGAGCATCCCTGGTGTCAGCTTGTCAGACAGATGCTCTGCTCCCACAGTCCCGACAGACAGAGGGAGTTAATGGGCCAACACTGAGCCCTTTGTTTTTATAAGAGAACAAGTGGTTTATGACAAAGAACAAAGTTTCCCTCTTTACGAGGCCATCCTTGGTGCTCCCTCTCCAAGGCCATTAAGCCTGGTTATCTCTTACACAACACCGCCACACAGGTACTGCTGCCACCGACAAGTTCATTTAAGAGAATTTATAGCCTAATTGTGCAGCTGTTGCCTTCTGAGTCAGTTTTAAGAGATTGTTACACAAGCAGTGTCATAATTTAGTCATGTTTTCATCTCACAACTATACTGTAATTACTGTTGTTAACAGCAAATGGTAAACAAGAGAGTGAAGAGGACCAGCCAAAGAGAGTACTCACAAACCATGCATCAAGCAGGGGCAAGGGAGAAATGACACTTGGGACCCTGCAGAGCTCTCCAGAAAGCCCACATGGCCCCATCAGCCTCCGAGGTTGGCCAGGAGCTTCAAGCACATAGTATGCACCTGAGTATTCACCTGGAGGGAAGGGGGGAATATTTTCTGCCTCCCAAATTCCTACTAGAGACTGGGGTGCTGATAGGAGATCAGGGACCCCACCATAGCGAGCAGCCTCTGGCCCTGCTAGTTCATCTCTGCTTCCATGGAGAGCTGCCAGGGCCAGAATGCAATAGACCTCCAGGTGGTTCTGGACTCAGGGACTGGGGAGCCCCAAGCGGTGTGCATGAAACCGAGGCGACGCTCAGTACGTATCTGAGGCCCTGCTGCAGCACCTGCTTGAGCGGAAGACACTGAAAAACCCTGCAAAGGAGTTGCCAGAAGCTGCAGGAACAGCCCTGGCCCTCGCCTCCTCAGTGCATGCTTCCCTCCCTGCTGCTGCCTGAAGGGTTATTGATTTGCACAGGAAGACCCGCGGGAGAAAATCCCTCTGACAGCCTTGATTCTGCTGGGCATGGTACAGGATGGAGGTCAGGCCACACAGTCCTGGCGGCCAACCTCTGCCCCATCCAAATGGCTTCTTTCTCCACAGACAACAAAATGCCCCCATCAGAGTTCAGTGGGGCTCAGCTAGACACATGTTCACTAAGCCCCATGAACATCTTACCAGGCACGGAGCTAGGGACCGGGCACAGTGACATCACTCCAGGTAGGGCCTTCAGGAGAAACCTGATCTGACTCGACAGTCACAACAATAGTAGTAATGCTGGTTGCCACCACACACCTGGCAGCATCCTAAGCTTTGAGGCTTTCTTGTTATCCCCAGTTTATAGAGAAGGTAAATAGCCTGTCCAGGGCCACAAGGCCAGGACTCCACCCAGATCTAACTAAGTCAAAGCCCCCGACTCCAAACCCCAAGTACTATTTCCTGGACCTGGCCTTTGGCTATAGACAAGCAGGGGCCCCTCAGCTTGACCCTGGTTCTCACTCTGACCCACTGCAGCCCCTAGCTTCCTAAGGGTCAGATGCCTCTGGCCCCAGGGAAGAGGAGGGGTGGAGGGGTGAGGGGAGATGGTGAGAGTGTAGCAGGGTGCATGCCCGGTGCTGACATCATCATCATCACCATCACTATCATCTACCCCCAAGGGAGGTCCTGTGGGCCTCTTGGCAACCCCTGTCCCTGCTCCCCCAACCCCTCACCCCAGCTCATCCAAAGCCACTGGCTATGATTAGCTGGAACTGATTAGGGGAAAGGTCAGATGCTCTTCAGAATAGGGCGGCTAACAAAGGTGGAAGACTCATTTCCAGATTGCCAGAGCCACGGACAAAAATTGAAGGTCCGGAGACAACAATCAATAAACACGAAGCTCTTCTAACGGAGGAGAATAAAGACTAGGAAGTGAAGAGAAATCGAAACGGTGACCTGGAAAACAGGCACATGCTGAGAAAGGTCAGGGTGGTCTTGAGAAGGGGAGGGCTGCACCATAGACGAGGCTGCTCCCCAGCCCGTCCCAGGCAAGCAGAGGGAGGGCGGCGTCCAAGGAGGTGGCAGGGCCCCGCCAGCTCAGCTGTGCTCAGAAACAAGCGCCTGCCTGCGTGGCTCCCACTCCAGCTGCCCAGGTGGCGGGGCAGGGCTTTCAAAGACACTCACGGTCCTTGAGGACTTAGTCTTAAGGGTCAGGCTCCTCCGAGCTCAGAGCCTGTCTCCTGTGTGGCCTTGAGAAAGTGCCTTAACCTCTGAGAGTCTTTTATCATCTCATTGGCAGACTCCCCACCACTGGGGCTACTGTGTACCAGGTGCAAGGCTGGGACAGACTGACTCTTCCTATTCTGCAAAGGAAAACTCAGACCTCGAGATCTGACAAAATCATTGTGTGCAATTTGGAGGCAGCCTAGGAGATCCATTTTGAATAATGAAATACTGGAACTTGTGGGACAAAGGGGATAGCGCTATGGTTTATGAGGATAAATAAGCTGGAGCTTCCCCCGCCCACATCCCAACAGCTCGAGCAATAGGAGCGTTACTCTTGCAGGGTAAATCCCCTTGAACCCCACAACAGCGGGGGACCTGCCATCAAGCCTGCTCCAGTCTTTCCACGGGGCACCTGGCCCTTGGACGTGCTGTCAAGAGCCTTAACCATGGCCTGCTGAATCATCAGGCAACCAGCCAGGGCATCATTTAGAAAGCCATGATGTGGGACCAGCTTTCCCGGCTGGCTGGCTGGCTGGCTGGCTGGCAGAAGCAACACAAGCTTTTCATGAAATGATGAGAAAAAGGACAAGTCCCAAATGGCATGTGTGGCTGATGGTAGAGGTCAGGGTTCAAGCCACGCAGGCCTCCTTCCCCAGGCAGGGGCCTGAGCCTCCCTCCCCAAGGACGCAAGCCCTGGAGTGCCGCCCTCAGGTCAGCAGCACTCAGAAGACCCGGCAACCCCAGCCCTGGAATCCGGAGCCTGCTCAGTGCTGAAGGACTGCGGCTTCTCCCACAGAGGCAAACCCGTCGTTTCACGGACTTCCACCCCATCACCGGGTGTTTATGCCAGTGTCGTGCTCAGCCATTTTATGTAGCATTATGTGCTGTACGTACCAGAAAGCTCATAAAAAAAAGAAAAAGAAAAAAATTGAATGAACATTGTTTTTAAAAGGCCCTTAAAAGGCTATAAAGTGCAGTGACTTTCATACCCTTGGGTTTTTCCATCTTATATTAGAGAGTCCCTCAATCAAAGCCAACTCTGGGCATAAGGAGGTGACAAGGAGGTAAGAAAAGTGGATTCCAAGGTCAGGAAGATGGGAAATTTGGGAGCAGGCAGGCTCCCTGTGGGGCCTGGGCTTCGATCCTAAGACAGCCCTCCTGAGCAAGGTGGCCCTGAGCAAGGAAGGACTTGCTAGGTGGGATCCAGACCCAGGCCTGAAGCCACAGCCTCCGGGTATGATGGTGAAAGGACCCCCACCGCGGCTACCAGGGGACTCACGCAGCGAGAAAGAACAAAGACCAACTGAGATCTTGGCCATGTTCCCGGGGTTGGACCCTGGCCCTTCCAAGTCCTTCCAGGTCTCCGCATGGCTCACAAGGGCCAGGGACATGCATGGCGAAGACAGAGAGCTCTCGACAGTTTCTAGAATCTGTTCTAGGTCTCAGACTGGGCTCGGCTCCACGAATGGAATCTATACTGAATCCCTGGAAGCTGCAACACTGATGTGGAGAGAAAACGACCGGACAGATGCAGGACAGGCTATCTGGCAAACATTACAAATCATGTTTGCAAAGAATATTTAATAACTGAGGGAAACGCTCACGATATGGTATCAAGTGAAAAAGTAAGCTACAAAAAATATGATCCCGATGTTATGAAACAAACAAAACACACATATGCCCTGGGGTTCGGAAGGCGGCGGGAAGGGAACAGACCCCAGTGTCCACCGCGGTGGCCTCTGGGTGATGAGATCCGGGGGGATCCCGGTTTTCCTCTTAATTCTTTTCTTTTCTGTGTGTTCCAAGTTCCCTGCAATTAATAATTGTTTTTATTTTTGTTTTTCGTTTTTTGAGATGGAGTCTTGCTTTGTCGCCCAGGCTGAAGTACAGTGGCGTTATCTTGGCTCACTGCTACCTCCGCCTCCTGGATTCAAGCCATTCCCCTGCCTCAGCCTCCCTAGTAGCTGGGATTACAGATGCCCGCCACCACACCTGGCTAATTTTTGTATTTTTTAGTAGAGACAGGGTTTCACCATGTTGGCCAGGCTGGCCTCCAACTCCTGACCTCAAGTGATCCACCTGCCTCGGCTCCCAAAGTGCTGGGATTACAGGCGTGAGCCACCACACCTGGCCAAATAGTTGTTTTTACAGCTGAAATTGATTGTGCTAAAATATAATACATATTTAAATAATATTTATTCTCAAAGAAAACTTTTCACTATGTTGTGTTTTTTTTGTTTTTTTTTTTTTTTTTTTTTTGAGATGGAGTCTCGCTCTGTCCCTAGGCTGGAGTGCAATGGCGCAATCTTGGCTCACTGCAAGCTCCACCTCCCAGGTTCACGCCATTCTCCTGCCTCAGCCTCCTGAGTAGCTAGGACTACAGGTGCCCGCCAGCACGCTTGGCTAATTTTTTTGTATTTTTAGTAGAGACGTGGTTTCACCATGTTAGCCAGGATGGTCTCGATCTCCTGACCTCGTGATCCGCCCGCCTCGGCCTCCCAAAGTGCTGAGATTATAGGCATGAGCCACTGCGCCCAGCCTGTTATCCCATTTGATGCCAGAAACATCTGAACTACCCAGTGTTGTTTTCCTTCTCTACACAACTGTCACCATTGACAGAAGGCACGGTGGGGTGCAGACAGCAGGCTGGCAGAGTGGGACTCGCTGGGCAGAGGCTGCACAGGTGGGAGATGGGGTTTGGGGTTGTGGTTCAAGGGAGCAGCAGAAGCCAGTCCAGACCCAGAGACGGAACGCAACACTTCACCCTCATCCAGCACCTCACAGTTTGCACGGCATGTCTCACAGTCTTACTGCAGTTGACAGTTTGCACGTACCCTCACCCTGGACCTCCGCAGGATGACAACAGAGGCATTTCCCAGGCTGGGGCTATCCTCTCTCTGCTCCAGCCTCAGCAGGAAAGGGGACAGGCTCTTGGGCCTCTGACAGGGCCCAGGAAGGCTCCAGACCCTGGACCCACTCTGGGGAGCTATAGCCCGACGGCCGAGGAGGCGGGAGAATGGTCCCCCTAGAGCCTCCCACCCGTGGAACCTAAGAGGAGACTGGGGTCTCCTGAGTGTCTGTGGGGGCTGGAGCTTTATGGAAATGGTCTCTTTTTTGTTCTTCCCAATAGTCCCAGGGAATAAAGATGCTTCTTATAACCCTCATTTTATGGAGGAGAAAACGGAGACATTTGTTCCTTAAACAGGAATCTGTTGCATCCAATATGTGCCAGGCTTCTCCCAGAGACTTTCCATCCATTATCCCACTCAATCCCCACAATATCCCTGTGAGATAAGGAATAGTTCTCAAATTTTAGAGATGAGAGAGCTAAGGCTCAGAGAGGTTAAGTGACTTACCTAAAGTCACTTTACACAGATGTAAAGCTCAGATTCAATACCTATTGAATGAATGAGGGAACGAATCCCATCTGATCCAGATCCCCCACCTGTGACCTCCCCAGCAGACAGATGTCAGACTCCTGTTTTCACTGTGAGTTTTTCGCCACTGGACCCCACAAAAAAGTGGGAGCAAACACATTTCCCTCCTCTAGGACCTGTCTTGGGTCCTATGGGGATTCCTGACCCCAAATCAGCTATAGAAAGGTTGTCTGCAACTCCCAGCCCAAAACCACAAGGAAAAGCAAAAGGAGGTCAACTGTGCAGCCTCCTCCTTCCACTCCAGGCAGAGGCCAGGCCACTGCCTCAGGTCTCCATCAGCAGAAACAGCACAGATGCCCTGCAGAAGCCCAGCTCAGGCCTCAGAACACACGCTGGACACCTCCTGCTGGTGGCCAGCCCATGACAGGAAGCCCCTCCCTGGGCATCCGATTGTAGAGCATCCTGGTCCTACTTCTCCCCAGTGGTAGTTGTCGGTCATTAGTGCTATGACCTGTTCTCCCTCCTTTGTGGTACATGACAGGAGTGCTCCTTCGGTAGCACTGTGGTTGGTTGGTGGGGGTGGGGGGTGGGGGTGCATGGGACCAGTTCTGCCCAGTGAGCTGCACAGGAGCACATTGCTTCTGCCTGGGATACCTACTAATCAGTTCAAGGCCTCCAGGACTCCACGTTCCCTCTGGCACAGTGACCAACAATACTCTATCAGCCAGGTCTCTGATTGGCCACCCACCTGCAGTGAGCATGTGGCAGGAGTGAGAAAACGCCTTCTGCTGTTTTAATCCACTGAGCTATGGGGCTGCTGCTTCTTATAGTCTATTCTGATATGAGTTTTGGGAGGAAGCCTGGCACAGAGGCACTTGGGTTCCTTTTCCACCATTCAAAGTCCCAAAGCGCTCAGCTCTGGATGCCAAGGGAATACTCTCACTGTCTGTAATTTAAAAATATAACAAAAGCACACACCCATCAAGATAAGAGGCTGCTGTGATGTTGCGGGAGCTGACAGCCTCCACGGGCCCCAGACGCCTCTTGGTAATTAGGCCTGTGTGCAAAGCAAGGGCGTGTTGAGAAGGGTGGGCTGGGAACATGAGAAGGCCGTCCCCCTCCTTGCTGCCTCCGCCCAGCCAGCACCATCCCCTGCCCCTGGGCAGATGAGACCTCTGCTCAGCCTCCGTGAGGCAATGGCCAGAGGCTGAACTAAGGGCCAGCAGAGAGAAAGGCCCACGGATTCACCCATCCTTGGGTGTCATAGGGCCTGCATGGGGCCTGGAATCAGGCACACGTACAGCCCATTCTGGCTCTGCCACGTTTTGCTGTGTGGCTTGGCAGCATGACCCAAGCATCTGAGTCTTAGTGCCTTTTCCCGTCCCATGGGGATGCAGCCAGCATCCCGGAGGCTGGCAGTGAGGACCAGATGAGATGATGACGCGGAAGGGCCTGGCGTGCCGAGGGCAGAGGGCCCAGTCACTGCCCTCCCTTCTGCACTTACATGTTGTGTGGCTTTGGGGATGTGACGTTAATGTCATCTTTTGAAAAATGAACTTGTTGGACCAGGTTAGCTCTACAGTGAGAAGATTGGGGCTCAGAACTACTAAAAAATTTGCCCAAGGTCATTCAGAGAGCGAGCTGCAGGGGTCTGACTCTGGCATCTGGGTTCTAGCCTCTCCAATCCAGGTCTTCAGGTGGTGAGGTCTGAAGGGGGATTGGATGGGTGAATTTCCTCGCCAACAGCCTTTCTAGAGCACTTCACAGCTTCGTCAACGCTCAGCCGGAGTTCTGTGATCTTGGAGGAAAATACTGGCTCTTGGGGTGGAAGAGGAAAGGAAAGTCACAGAGGCTAACATCGTCTTCCAGAGATTCTCACGCACAGCATGATCCACGGGGTCTATAGAATGGGGACCCCCTGCATATGTCTGCCCTCGAGGGCATTCAAAGCGGGATCTCCCATGATGTCAGCAGAAAGGGCTGCAGTTCCCACGTGGGATCTGGCCCCAGCCCTATCTGCTAGAAACTCTGAAATTCTAACAGTTCAAGGACCCTCACAGCTCCCAGGCACCACCCTCCTGCCCTAACCCCACTTCCCCCAGAACACTCAAGTATGGGGGCTGAAATGGAACAATTTAGCCTATTTAAATTAATCATTGGTTCTAAAGATAAAGTCTCAGAGTGGATTAGTCACAAGGACTGGATTAGTCAGACTTATTTCAGAAAAGACAGGAGTCTGCTTGAACAGGTCCCTTGCCTCAGCAGATGGTCCCCTTCTCTGCTTTTCCCTGGAAGATTATCCCGCCTCTCAAGATACAGTTAAACCCTAAAGTGGGGGATGACACACAAGGAGACACATGTCAGGGAGCAACAGCACCTGCCAAGGCTGGCCTCGTGGGAATTGCTCTTTTATCCATCTTTGTTTCCCTTTAATAAATTTATTCGATCACCTCAGGTCTTGTGGTCCAAGGAAAGCAGGTAGAATCTGGGGGTCAAATGCCTGGGTTTGAGGGGAGACCCTGCCATTTCTGAGCTGAGTACATGGAGCACTTTACTTAAGCTCTCTAAGCATCAACTTTCTGAACTGTAGGAAGAGGATAATAATGCTGAGTGAGGATTAAGCCATACACCATACAGCAATTGTCCAGCATAGTGTCTAACATAGGGAAGATAATCAACACACATGATGCCCCACCCTGTCCTTACCATGCCAACATTTCCCGAAGGCCAGGAAAGTCACTCGACCTCTCTAAGTGCCAGTTCCTCATCGGTAAATGGAGGACAATAAAACTCATCTTTCTTATCTGACAGGGTTGCTAAGAGGATGAAACGAGACACTGATGAGAAAGCCCTCAGTGGAATGTACAAGTGCTGTCATTTCTATTTTGCTCTTACCTACGCATGTACATATGGGAAGCAGCCGGTACACAGAGAGGAGCTTAGTGTTACCAGTGAGCCTTCCAGAGCTTCTCGCTAAACTCTAAATGTCATCCACCAGGTTGGCTGGTACCTCCCCCAAATGCCTACCATGTATGAAGATGGCAGCTGGGGGAAAGGCACTGCAGCAAGCAGACTGTACACAGCAATTCTGGCCTGGCCCCGCAGCTCTTGGGCTGTAACACACCCTTGGGCAACTTACTTACCCACTCTAAGCCTCAGTCTGCCTATCTGTAAAATGGGAATAAACATGATAATTACTGACATGACGTGAGGATTTAGATTCATTTATTCCTTCCATTCAACATTGTACTGGAGGTTCTAGCTGGACAAATTAGGCAAGAAAAAGAAACAAAAGGTATCCATATTGGAAAGGAAAAAGTAAAACTGTCTCAATTCACAGATGAGATGATCTTATAGGTAGAAAATCCTGAAGAATCCACGAAAACTCTATTAGAACTGATAAACAAGTTCACTAAGATTGCAGGATACAAGATAAACAAACAAAAATCAATTGCATTTCCATATATTGACAATGAAAAATTCTGAAAATAAAATTAAGAAAATAATTCCATTTGTAATAGCATCAAAAGGATAAAATACTTAGGAAAATTTCACAAAAGAAATGCAAAACTTATACTCTGAAAACTACATAACATTGTTGAAAGGAATTAAAGACAGGCCGGGGTGGTGGCTCACGCCTGTAATCCCAGCACTTTGGGAGGCCGAGGTGGGCGGATCACTTGAGGTCAGGAGTTCAAGACCAGCCTGGCCAACATGGTGAAACATGTCTCTACTTTAAAAAAAAAAAAAATTAGCCAAGCGTGGTGACACGCGCCTGTAATCCCAGCTACTAAGGAGGCTGAGGTGAAATGAGATAATCACTTGAACCAAGAAGGTGGAGGTTGCAGTGAGCCAAGATTGCATTACTGCACTCCAGCCTGGGCAAACAGAGTGAGACTGTCTCAAAAAAAAAAAAAAAAAAAAAAAAAAAAAAAAATTAAAGACAACGGAAATAAATGGAAACACACCCCATGTTTTCCATGGGATGCATTCCCATATACAAATAATAAACAGTCTTGAAACAAGATTTCAAACAATTTTGAAAAAGCAAAAAGGAGTTGGAAGACTCATAGTTCTCAATTTCAAAACTTACTACCAAGCTATAGTAATCATGACAATGCGGTACGGGCATAAGGGTGGACATACAGATCACTGCACAGAGATAGAGAGTTCAGAAGTTAACCCTCACACTTATGGCCAATTGATTTACAAAAAGGATACCAAGATAATTCAATGGGGGAAAATAGAGTCTTTTCAACAAATGGTGCTGGGACAACTGGATATCCACATGCAAAAGAATGGAGTTAGATCCCTCCCTCACACTGTATACAAAAATTAACTCAAAATAAATCAAAGACCTAAGCGTCAGAGCTACAGCTACAAAACTCTTAGACAAAAACATAGAAGTAAATCTTTATGACCTTGGATTAAGCAATGGTTTCTTAGTTATAACACCAAAAGCACAAACAGCAAAAGAAAAACTAAACGGAACATCATCAAAATGTAAAACTTTTGTGCTTCAAAGGACATGGTCAAGGAAGTGAAAAGACAACCCACAGAACAGGACAAAATATTTGCAAATCCTATCTCTGACAAGAGACCTGTACCTAGAATATATAAAGAACTCTCACAACTCAATAATAAAAAGACAAATACTATTTTAAAATGGGCAAAGAATCTAATAGACATTTCCCCAAAGAAGATACACAAATATATATAAAAATATATGCAACGTCATTAATCATCAGGGAAATGCAAATCAAAACCACAATGAGATACCACCTCATACCCAGTAGGTCTAGCTAAGGTGGCTCATCCCTGTAATCCTGGCACTGTGTGAGGCTAAGACAAGAGTTCAGGCCAGGAGTTCAAGGACCAGCCTTGGCAGTATAGCAAGACCTCGTCTCTAAAAAAATCTTTTAAAAATTAGCCAGGCATAGTGGCATGTGCTTGCAGTCCTAGCTACTCAGGAGGCTTAGGGAGGAGGATCACTTGAGCCCAGGTATACAGGCTGTAGTGAGCTATGATCACACCACTGTACTCCAGCCTGAGTGACAGATTGAGACCTTGTCTCTAAAAAAAGAAAAAAAAAAAAAAAGAAGAAGAGAAAGAAAGACAATAATATCACCTGAGGATGTGGAGAAACTGGAACTCCCATATACAGCTAGTGGGAATTTAAGATGGTGCAGCAGCTTTGGAAAACAGTCTGGCAGTTCCTCAAAAGGTTAAACATGGAGTTGCCATGTGACCCAGCAATTTCACTCTTAGATATATACCCAAGAAAACTGAAAACATGCATCCCCACCAAAGGGATTATACAAAATGGGTCAAAGCAATATGATTCATCATAGCCCAAAAGTGGAAGCAAACCTATTGTCCATCGACTAACGAATGAACAAATAAAATTTGGCTTAATCCATACAACAGGATGTTATCCAGCAATAAAAAGAATGAAGTACTGATACACACTACAACATGGATGAAACTTGAAAACATTATGATAAGTAAAAGAAGCCAGGCACAAAAAACCATATATCTCATGATTCCATTTATATAAAATGTCCAGAATAGGCAAATCTATAGAGACAGAAAATGGTTGCCTAGGCCCGGGGAGACAGGAGTGACAGCTAAAAGGCATAGGGTTGGCTGGGTACAGTGGCTCATGCCTGTAATCCCTGCACTTGGAGGCGAGGCAGGAGGATCACTTGAGCCTGGGAGTTTGAGACCAGCCTGAGCAACCTGGCAAAACCCCATCTCACAAAAAAATACAAAAATTATCCAGGCGTAGTGGCGCACACATGTGGTCCCAGCTACTTGGGAGGCTGAGGTGGCAGGATCACCTAAGCCCAGGAGGTTGAGGCTGCAGTGAGCCGTGATTGTACCACTGCATTCCAGCCTGGAGTGAGACCCTGTCACAAAAAAAAAAAAAAAAAAAAATTAAAAAAATTAAAATTAAAAAATTATAAAGGGCATAGGGTTTCCTTTGTGGGTTATAAAAAGTGTTGCAAAATTGGTTGTGCTGATGGTTGCACAACTGCCTGAATACACTAAACCCATGGAACTATACATTTTAATGGGTGAATTGTAAGCTATATGAATTATATCACAATAAAGCTGTTATCAGAAAAGATTCATTGATTCATACAAGTATTTGAGTACCCATCATGTGCCAAATACTGCTCTAGGTGGACAGGATACATCAGTAAACAAAACAGACAAGATCCCTGCCCTCTCAGAGTAGGAGCCACACAATGCACACAATAAAAACACAAACCACATGCAGGTGCTCCTCGACGTACAATGGGGCCACGTCCCAATAAACCCACTGTAAGCTGAAAATGTCATTAAGTCAGAAACGCATTTACTACACCTAACCTATCAAACACCATAGCTATGCCTACCTTAAATATGCTGAGAGCATTTCCGTTAGCCTAGAGTTGGGAAAAAATCAAAATTCAAAATTCAAAGAACGTTTTCTACTGAATGCGTATCACTTTCACCATTGGTAAGGTGGAAAAACTGCAAAACGAACCATGGCAAGTCAGAGACCGTCTGTAGTATGTCAGAAAGTGACAAATGTTATTTTAAACGAGAGAAACAGGTAGGGGCTCTGAAATGCAGGGGAGGGTTATGACGCAATGGACACAGGGAGACCGGGGCAGGTGGTGCACTCACTGGGGCAAACACTGGAGGGTGGTAGAGGACAGCATGGGACCTCCTGGGGAAGGGTGTCCCAGGCAGAGGGGACAGGAGAACAGCCTGTGCCTGTGCCGTAAGGCAGCAGTGTGCCCAGGTGTCTGAGCAAGAGCAGGAGCTCAGTGTGGCTGCAGGAGGTGATGGGGTGGGGTGTACAGGTCCTGGGGACCATCATAAAGGCTTTGGGCTTCTCCGCTGAGAGAACAGGAAGGCCCGGGTTGAACAGAGGACTGTCACGGACTGACCTGTGTTCTAAAAGAGTCACTCTGTTTGCACACCCATGTTCATAGTGGCATAGTTCTCAACAAACCAAGTGTCATTGGGCAGACGAGTGGACAGGCAAAGGTGGTCCATCCATACAATAGAATGCTATTCAGCTTTCAAACGGAATGAAATTCTGACACATGCTACAACATGGATGAACCCTGAGGACCTTGTGCTAAGTGAAACAGGCCAGTCACAAAAGGACAAATACTGTATGTGTTCCCTCATTTGAGGCTCTAAAAGGAGTCAGACTCACAGAGACAAAAATTCAAATGCAGGGGTGCCAGCGGCTGGGGGAATAGGGAGATGGAGAGTTCGTGCTTAACAGGAACAGAGTTTCAGTTTGGGAAGATAACAAAGTTCTGGAGATGGAGATGGTGATGGTACCACAATGTGAATATACTTAATGCTACTAAATTGGACACTTAAAATAGTTAAAATTCTATGTTATGTGTGTGTGTGTGTTTTTTTTTTTTTTTTTGAGACACAGACTCCTTCTGTCACCCAAGCTGGAGTGCAACGGCACGATTTCAGCTCACTGCAACCTCCGCCTCCCAGGTTCAAGCGATTCTACTGCCTCAGCCTCCAGAGTAGCTGGGGTTACAGGCACATACCATCACACCCAGCTAATTGTGGTATTTTTAGTAGAGACAGCGGTTTCACCATGTTGGTCAGGCTGGTCTTGAACTCCGATCTCGTGATCCGCCCACCTCGGCCTCCCAAAGTGCTGGGATTACAGGTGTGAGCCACCACGCCTGGCCCCATTATGTGTACTTAACACAATTTAAAATAACTTTAAAAAGGAAAGCAGAATCCCTGGCTGCCGTGTTGAGAAGAGGCTGAGGGAGGAAAGGGCAGAGTTGGGAAATAAGTGAGGAGGTGTGGGGCGCCACCTATTTCTGGTGCAGGACAGGTTGCACTTCCCCGCTCTCTGAAATCAGGTGCCTCCTCCCCTCTGCCACAGGGACCCTCAATGCTCCTGACTGTAGCAGCCCCAAGGTAGACAATGGGAGACAAGGGGACCACAGTTGAGCCCTGAGGAGGCTGAGAGGAGGGAGGAAAACCAGGAACCATGATGCCTTGGACGCCAGGTGAGGACGGTCAGGGAGGAGGGGAGGAGGGGAAGAGGGGAGGAGGGGAGGAGGGGAGGAGGGGAGGAGGGGAGGAGGGGAGGAGGGGAAGAGGGGAGGGGGGAGGAGGGGAGGAGGGGAGGAGGGGAAGAGGGGAGGAGGGGAGGAGGGCTGGAGTGGCTGTGTTAACCGCTGCTAATGGGTCCCATGAGATAAGGAATGAGGGCCAGTCACAGCACCAGCCACAAGCAGGTCGCTGGTGACCTTGAGCAGGGATAGTGCGTACAGAGTGGTCAGCACGTTGCCCAGGACGTTGAAGGCCCCCAACAGAAATCACTGGAAGCTGGAGCCGGGGCCTCTGCATTCGTGTTCTCGTTCTGCCCTGTGGCACCTTCTCATGCCCTGCTCGGCCCAGAGCAGACTGCCCAGGGGCCACTCTGAGTGAGAGTGTCCAAGCACAGACTGAAGTCCTTAAACATGCAAACATCGTGTCTGGTCGTGCTGCCCATCACGACTGGCCACGCTGACCTCACCGGGGTACAGGGCCACTCAGACCATCAGGCCTCTCAGGGCAGACCTGGCTGCAGCTTGTGCTCTTCCCAACTGGCTCAGCTCCCTTCTCTGCTTGTGGCACTAAGAGCCCATGGTTTGTTTTGGTTTTGTTTTTTATTTTTTTAGAGACAGGGTCTCACTCTGTCACCCAGGCTGGAATGCAGTGGCGCAATCATAGCTCACTGCAGCCTCGATATCCTGGGCTCAGGTGACCCTCTCACCTTAGCCTCCCAAGTAGCTGGGATTACACACCACCACATCCAGCTAATTTTTTACCATTATTTTTATGTAGAAATAGGGATCTCACTATGTTGCCCAGGCTGCTCTCGAACTCCTGGACTCAAGTGATCCTCCTGCTTCAGCCTCCCAAAGTGCTGGGATTATAGTATGAGCCACGGTACGAAGTGAGCCCATGGTTTAACTCTGGGGTTTATCCACCAGCCAAATGAAGAATATTTTATAAAATTGGAATACTGTACAAAATTGCTAAGTACATATATAAGGTTAATGTCACTGTAATATTAAAATACTAAATTCATGTATATATTTTTATTTAAATTGCTGGGACAACTTGCCATGGTTGATTAAAAATTCTGAACAGGGTGTATTGTACAGGCCAATTATGAAGCAGGGTGTAAATGCTGGGAACAGTACTTGGAATGTGCAGAAAACCATTTGTAAAATGAGATTTCTTAAAAAAAGAAAAAAGAGAATCAGGGCATAGACAGAGGCAGCCTTGCATGAAGCCCGGGGGTGAAGCTCTCCTAGGACAGCAGCGCAGCCCTGACTCACTCGAGCAAGGCCAGTGTTGTCCCTCCTTGGCAAGTTTCCCTGGTTCTCAGGCTCTTCAGTGGCTGCATTTACCAACCCAAGGCTCCCACCTCTCCTTCTGCAGTCATGGAAAAGAGCCCTGGCCATGCCTATGGTGGACACGCGGGCTTCTAGCCCATCCCAGGCACTGCTGGCCAGGCACAGGAGCAGAACTGCAGACCTCCACCCTTCCAGAGGTCACCTGCACTGCAGGACTGCCCAGAAGTGCTAGGTACTAATACTTCAGGAGTGACTCTCACCCATGAAGGACGAGCGCTTCCTCACCTGTCAGGGGGACACCCTGAGGTGTGCTCCCGGCTGTCACTGAAGGGCCCCAATTGCCCACGGCGCTAACCTGCTCATTAACACTGGGCTGACTGGAGCCCCACCCTCCCTGACTTGTTTTCTGGGATGACCTCCTAAACAGGCCATTCACACCGAAATCTGTGCCTCGGGTCAGTTTCTAGGGGAGCCACACGCAGGCACCAAGTCCCCGCACTCTCCCGGTCATGGCTTCCTTGCTGCTAAATGAACACACCAGTGCCTGGCCTCTAAGGGACTCGGATTAGGAAAAGCTGGAGAGCTGGGGTAAGTGTGCGATTCAAGAAGGCTTTGGGGCCACTGGGCATCTTTCTCTTGGAGACAGCCCGGTCTCCCAATGGTGTCCTACGACTTCAAGTGCGGCTGTGCCCAGTGCCCCGCAGACAACTGAAAACAATTCCCAGTCACGCCGGAACTCCACATGCAGCTATTGAGAGCTATGGGGAGCTTCAGATGTACCAGAGGGGCAGCAGACAGGACGAGGTAAACACTAGGAACTGAAAGTCAGCGAACCTCGGTTCCATCCCTGCTCTGCACTTCCAGGCCACGTACGCTCCTCAGCAGAAAATGAGACTAGTCATGCCTACCTGTGAGGGTCCCTCCTACCTGTGAGGACACGACTTCCCTGTAAGAATCCCCCCTTGCCTGCGAGGATCCCCCCACCTTGCAAGGACCCCCCTTTCCCCTGAGGATCCCCCTCCCTGTGAGGATCCCCCCTCCCCCTGAGGATCACCCCTCCCCGTGAGGATCCCCCCTCCCCCTGAGGATCACCCCTCCCCGTGAGGAGGATCCCCTCCCCCTGAAGATCCCCCTCCCCATGAGGATCCCCCTCCCCCTGAGGATCCCCCTTCCCCTGAGGATCCCCCTCCCCGTGAGGATCCCCCCCTCCCACTGAGGATCCCCCTCCCCGTGAGGATCCCCCCTCCCCGTGAGGATCCCCCCTCCCCGTGAGGATCCCCCTCCCTCTGAGGATCCCCCCTCCCTGTGAGGATCCCCCTCCCTGTGAGGACCCCCTGCCTGTGAGCACAGTGCCTACCTGTCAGGACACCCTGCAGAGTCCATCACAAATGGGGGATGGTGCTGGGCCTGGCCTTGGCAGATGAAGAGGTGGGTGTTGGTGAGGAAGGGGGCTGTGTGGACACCTGCCATCTATCCTTCTCTGGCCTCCCTCAACTCCGAGGGCTCTAGTAATCCCCAGTGCACACTGAGGCCCTCGTTTCTAAGGACCCCTAGAGTCCTTAAGTGTCACTCCTCTGGACCCTTGGCCCCCAAAAGGCCCATTTCTTCTTTTCCGCTGAACGATTCACAGCCCCTAGCCTGGCACTGGGTCCCCAGCAGGGACTCAGTGATGGCTCATTTTAGGTGTCGGCTTGACTGGATCACAGGGTTCCCAGACACTCAGCCAAACATTATTTCCAGGTATGTCTGTGAGAGTGTCTCTGGATGAGATTAGCCTTTGAATCAGTGGGTGAGTAAAGCAGGGCTTCCTCCCCAATGTGGGGGGCATCATCCAACCCACTGAGCATCTGAGTAGAGCAGAAAGGTGAGGGGAAGCAGAACCCTCTCTCTGCCTGCCTGCTGGAGCTGGGCCTTGGTCTTCTGACCTTGAACTGGGACTTACACCAGTGGTGTTCCTGTGAACTCAGACTAGAATTCCAAAACCAGCTCTCCTGGGTTTCCAGCTCACAGACAGTAGATGATGGGACTTCTCAGCCTCCATAATCTCATGAGCCATTCCTTATAAATCTCACATAAATATCACTCATATATATAGTAGGGGTCCTGTTTCTCTAGAGAACCCTGACTAATACAAACTCCATCCCAGCGCCTAGTTGAAGGTTTCACAGGTACAGGGGGGGACTCAACACACTTCTGCTTAGACACGGATATGCTGGCATTGGCCATGTGGCCAAGTAGAGCTGTCCCTGCCCTGGAGGAGCTCACAGTCCAGGGGAGGAGACGCACAGTCATGCATGCATTCATCCAGTAAACATCTGCTCATGCTTGCTCTGTGCCGGGCACTCGCCCAGTTGCATGAGGTGCTGGGGTGAACAGACAGAGAAGGTGCCTGCTCTCATGGAGCTTGCATTGAAGCGGGGAGACAGATGCTAGGCAGAAGCCTTGGAGAGGAAGTGCCAAGATGAAAACAGAGCCCTGCGCTGTGATGAAGGGTAACTGGGGTTTGCTTGGGTTTGGGCTTCTCTGAGGTGAGATCTGAGCAGCAAGAAGGGCTTCTGTGCTGAGTCCTGCCCCAGGGAATAAATAGGGTCCAGACAGCAGAGGGTGGAGAGGAAGAACTCTCGCCACAGGGGACCAGGCTGAGCAGGACCCCTGCAGCCTGGAGACAAAGGGGACAGGAGGCCATGGCAGGAGGACAGGTTGGAGCCACTTTCCCGTGCATGGAGTTGTGCTGGGTCCTGAGCCCAGAGCCCACGGGCGGTGCTGGCGGCTCCAAGACATGTCCACATATTATCAATGATTCCCTTCTATTGGAAAATGATTGTGTTTATTTTCTTTTCTACATTCTGGACTGAGGCCATATGATAATTACGAAATGCACAACCCATAATGTGTTCTAAACTGTCTCTGCATAGTATGTGGTTTTGGAATAATACATAAAATGCTTAATAAAAATTAATGTAAAAAGGGGCGTCATCAGCCTCACTTGGAAATAAAATCAGTATTAATTTCTTTGCCCACAGTTCCCCTGCTGAACTAGTGATGACATGTCCATCGCCTTGACCTCTGACACTCCACGCCTGCTCCTCTGGTTACGAACCCAAATCCTGAAGGCCCTAGGGTCTCATAACAACACATGTGAGTGTGTGGGTCAGCCCTATGGGTCATGGCAACTCCCTGAGTTTTCCCAAGCCACATCCATTCTGGGTCCCAGGGCGAGGACTGTGCCTGGTGGACAATGGACACATGACAAATATCTGCTAAAAGCTGCTCTTTGAGAGACTCATATCTGTCAGGCCCAAACGTCTTGGGAACTGATGTAAACAGTGGAGCCGCAGGGCAGCGAGGAGAATGGGACACGTCTCCATCTTCTGGTGGCCACAGTCCTGTCATGTGTCTGGGCAGCTCAGCCAAGAAGCATGAAGCCATAATACTGGTTTGTGCAGTCAAGCACCAAACCCAGAGTCCCAGATAGGCCACAGGGAGCCAGAGGAGATCATGAAAGGCCAGAAAAAGAAAGCTCAGGCTTCCTGAAGGCTGTGTGGCCAGGACAGAGGGATCAGAGTATGAACCACTTGGGCCAGCCTACTAGCTCCGACTGACCATGTGAAAACAAGGCAACCCAACAGGACAAACACACAGCAGAACAGGCCATGCTGCTGCTCACATAGCCCAGGAGACCTGGGAGGACAGCATGGTTGACTTCTTTCCCAAGGCCCACCAGCCAAGCCTTCAAGAGACCCAGACGCATCCCTCCCCTGCTGTCGTGGCCCCAGGGCTGCCAGCATGGAGCAGAGCCTGGCACCTCCCCTTTGCTCCCCACCTCCTGATGTGACACGACCAAGTCCGCAGGGCCAGCACTCTGCAGCACCTCCTCCATCCTCCCCACCCCAGCCCTGACCCCAGCCAACCAGTCTCTCAGCCGCCCTGGTCCCCAGAGCTGAGGGGGTACCTCTCTTCCCATTTGCCAGCCACATGGGAAAGGAAATCCCATGGGCCAGTCTTCAAACTCAAAATTGTTGCATCCTCAAACATTTTTCTTGACAAAAGTATAGAGTTGACGTCTCCTTTCGTCCTTTTATCCCATAAAATCTTAACAGTACTATATATAGTTAAAGTCCTTAAATAAAAAGATATGGCTATGAGAGTGGACTCCAAGTCCTGGCTTCAAGTCCTAGACTTCTGTTTTCTCATCTGTAAAACAGGCAGAATATCTGCCCCCTGAGATTAAAGGAGATGACCAATTTAAGGGATTTCTCCAAAGGTCTGGTACATAAGAAGTGATATATAAATTAAGTGATGTGGTAGTGGTGGTAGTGTTGGTGATGATGGTGGTGGTAAGTGGTGAATGGTGATGGTGATGGTAAGTGGTGAATGGTGATGGTGATGACAGTGATGATTATGATGGTGATAATAGTGATTATGATGGTGATGATGGTGATGGTGGTGATGACAATGGTGATGATGGTGACAGTGGTGATGATGATGGAGACGGCAGTGGAATCCTCTCTCTGGTTTTTTTTTTTTTAAAACAGAGTCTCACTCTGTCACCCAGGCTGGAGTGCAGTGGCGTAATCTCGGCTCACTGCTAGCTCCGCCTCTCGGGTTCACGCCATTCTCCTGCTTCAGCCTCCCGAGTAGCTGGGACTACAGGCGCCCGCCACCAAGCTTGGCTAATTTTTTGTATTTTTAGTAGAGATGGGGTTTCACCGTGTTAGCCAGGGTGGTCTCAATCTGCTGACCTCGTGATCCACCTGCCTCAGCCTCCCAAAGTGCTGGGATTACAGGCGTGAGCCACCGCGCCCGGCCCTCTCTCTGGTTTATGGCAAATTCTGGTCAATACATCAAAAAGCTTGGTGGCAAAAGAGCTCTGGTCACAGCCCAAATCCATAAGCCAGAGCTCTCTTTCCTCCCCCAGTTCTCATGTCCTGCAGGCTCAGCAGATACAATCTTGAATCCTTATTCATCAAAGAGAAGGTCAGGAGAAATGAGCCTCCCTCTCCCCCAACCCCCGAGTCAGCTCCATTTACAGAAACCTCATCCCCCTCCTGCCCCCATCCACAGGCATCCGCCTCTGGCCACCAGTGACACCAGGCACCACCAGAAACACTCAGCATCATCTCTCCTCCCTAAATCCTAACTGCTAAACCAGTGATTGTATTTCATTTCAGTGGAAATGCCATCACTTTGTACTAAATCCCACCATATACAAAACATCAAGTGGCTTCTCCTGATAAGAAGAGATACAGGAAAATTGCCACATTAGATACTGCCTATTATCTGGGCTACTTTTGTTGAAAACAACACATCGTAGGCAGGAACTAATGGCACAGACTTTCGGCAGCCAACCTAAGTCCCGCAGACTTCACTCCAAGAAATCTGATGCTTTCCACCTCAGTCAGGGCACTGCTGCTCCATCCCAATCTTTTATTTTCCAGAAGGTTTTAACGGAAGAGAAAGAGGAAGGCAATTCTGTGAGGCCATCCTCTAGGCTCAGGTGCATAACCTTAAACGGTTAGACTTCCAACAGCCTCAAGTCACAAGAACACAGTGGCTTCCTGGGAGCCAGAAGTTCTGGTCTCCAGTTTCCGACCTCCCACCTTCTGAGACCCTGAGCCCACCCCTCCAGACTCTGCGGGGTCTCCATCTGGTGAAGGAGAGGGTCCACCAGGGACTGCCTAGGGCTCCTTCCATTCTGAGATGCAACTAACAGTGAGTTCCGTGCCTGCAGCAGAAACGTGAGCATCCACTGTCGGCCAGCACTTTCCAGTCCAGGAAGTAAAATCATTCATTTTGGCTCAAGAAAACCACGGAAAAGTTTATTTTTTGCAAATGTTTTCTTTACAAAAGCCAAATCCCAGAGCTGATGTGATGTGGGGCGGATTAGACAATTAAAGTAGGTGCACAGAATACAAATCTGCATTTGTTCAGCTGGGTCTGGAGGAGATCGCCATTTCCTTCCTCCCACAAGTCAATTTACTCAGAGAGCAGCCTTCTCTCCAGATAAGCACATTGACTTTAAAATAAAGTGTGTGCCAACAGCTGCAGCCTCGCGACTGGAGCAGACAGAGATGTGGCATGGAATGATAATTAAATATATTTTCATCATCTGTCATTTTTTTTTTGCTGCAGGTGCCAGGGTAATAAATCTGGACTTGCCTCTTTTGTCAGCTGGCAGTGAACACATTTTAACGTGAAATCTCCTGGGAAGAATTAAGAGTCACTTGGCCTTGTAAAGGAGAAAGGGTTTTACTTCCAAACTGCCAAGTGGGGAGCTCACAGCTGATTGGTTTCATAATACTTTATTATTTGACAATATATATGCCTCAGGTTGTATTTCAGAATACCACACCTACGGGATAACCAGCGCCGTGAGAGATTTGTCATCAAATTCTAGAATAAAAACTTATTTGGGAAGATTTTCACCACAATTTCTTTTTATGAATCCCAAATTTAATGTATGATTGACTAGGTATATTCCCACTTTGAAACTTTTCCTGCATTTCTTCAAGTTCCCCAATAGTCTTTTCTTCCCCTTGTAACATATTGCAGGGAATATCTGTTGCTCTTGCTGCCTGTGGTCTGAGTTAAGTGCTTTCGATTGGCCTAAGGAGTTTGGTGGACTTTTTATTTTGACAGTTTAACAGCTCCTTCTCCCCAGGGGAAGCCTCAAGTGAGCAGTCCTCAGAAAAGCCCAAAGAAATGGCACATCATAGCGTCCTCAGAGCCCTGCCTTCCTCTCCAACCATACGCCCTCTGCAAGATACCATCACTGAAGAGCAGGGCTAGGTAAAGCCATGGTGTGGGCAGAAGAGGGAGAGAGGGGAGGGGGTGGCGGTGAAGGGAGGGGAGGCATTTGCCCCGGGGTCTCGGACAGCTCCTGCTGGCCACAGGTCTCCCCTGGAAGGCGAGGATTCCACAGTACCTGTCACAGCCAGCAACATACGGAGACACGCAGCTAGCCCAAGCGGGTCCACAGTGGCCAAGTTCCTTTTCTCTCCTCCTCAAAGGAATGTTCTGGAAAGGAAATTCCTCCCACACCTGCCCTTACCCATCCTCCCAGGGCACCCATTCACCACATCTGTGGAGCCTCAAATATGAATGCCTAAAGCAGGTGACATGGGGCAGATTACAGCAGGAGGGCTGTGTGTGCCTCTTTTAAAAGAGGGGTGGTTCCTCTGCCATGCCCTGACTGAGGGCCATGAGCAATGCTAACTTCCGGGAGCATGCCTCATCCTTCCGGTCCACATTTCTCAGAGGACACCTGGGCTCAGCCAAAAGCATCCCATCCTGAAACCCTAAGGTCAACGCAGAGTGTCTCTGAAAATGCCTTATTAAATACCAATAACCTCCCCTCCTGCCGACCACGGGCGCTGGCTCCTCAGTCACTCACATGGTCCTACACCCACCGGTGTGGCAGGACAGCAGGTGGCATGGCTCCAGAAGAGGCCATCTGCAGAGAGCAATGTGAGGCTCAATTCCAATCAAAATCCCAGCAGGCTTTGTGCTGGAAACTGACAGCCAATTCTAAAATCCATATGGAAATACAAAGGACCTCGAGTGGCCAGAACAACTTGAAAAAGAATAAAGTTGCAGAGCTAACACGACTTAGATTCACAGGATTTCAAGACTTGTTATACGGCCACACTAGTCAAGACAGTGGGGTATTGGTTTAAAGACAGACCACTGGATCAATGAACAGAACTGAGTCCAGAAATAGACCTTCATATATACGGACAAATGATTTCTTACAAAGGGGCAAAATGCAATTCAGTGGAGAAAGAGGGGTCTTTTCAACAAATAGTGCTGAAATAATTGGATGTCTACATGCAAAAAAAGAAAAAAAAAAAGTAAAACGAACCTCAACCCATACCTCACACCATATGCTTTAACCGAAAATAGACTATAGGCCTAAATTTTAAAATCTATAAAATTCTGAGAAGAAAACCTAGGAAAAGGCCAGGCACAGTGGCTCACACCTGTAATCACAGCACTTTGGGAGGCCAAGGTGGGCAGATCACTTGAGGTCAGGAATTAGAGACCAGCCTGGACAACATGGTGAAACCCCATCTCTACTAGAAATACAAAAATTAGCCAGGGTTGGTGGCACATGCCTGTAATCCCAGCTACTCGGGAGGTTGACGCGGGAGAATCACTTGAACGTGGGAGGTGGAGGTTGCAGTGAGCTGAGATCATGCCACTACACTCCAGAGACTCCATCTCAAAAAAAAAGGAAAACATAGGAGAAAATATTTGTGACTTTGCATTAGCTAAAGATTGCTTAGATGGCCAGGCACAATGGCATGCACCTGTAGTCCCAGCTACTCAGGAGGCTGAGGCAGAAGGATCATGTGAGGTCAGGGGTTCCAGGCTGTGAATAGCTACTGCACTCCAGCCTGGGCAGCATAGCAAGACCCACACCTTTTTAATAATAAAAAAAAAAGATGATGATGATTGCTTAGATACAACACCATGAGCATGATTCCTAAAAACAGAAAAAAAAAAAAAAGATTTAAAAAAACTGACATTATCATAATTAACTTCTGTTCTTCAAAAGATACTGTTAACAGGATGAAAAGACAAATCACAGACTGGAAGAAAATCTCTGCAAAGCATATATCTGATAAAGAACTTTATCTAGAATATATATAAAGAACTCTCAAAACAATAATAAGAACGCAGCCCAACTTTTTTAAAGAACAAAAGATTCAAATAGACACTTCACTAAAGAAGATACATGGGTATGGCTAAATGCAGGTAAAGATGCTCAACATCATTATTTACTACAGAAATACAAATTAAAAGCATGACGAGATATACCACATGCCTGTTAGATTGGCTAAAATGACAAGGACTGACCGTAGGAAGGGTTGGCACGGATGTAGAGAAACTGGAACTCTCATACCCCGCAGTGGGGATAGAAAACAGCGTGGTCACTTTGCAAAGCAACCTGTCAGTTTCCATATGATCTGGCCATCCCACTCCTAGGCATTTACCCGAGAGAAAAGAAAGCATATGTCCATGCAAAGACTTGCACACAAATGTTCACAGCAGCTTTATTTATAAAAGTAAAAAGTGGAAATAACCCAAATGTCCATCAACAGGTACATGGACAAATTGTCTTATATCCATACAACAGAACACTACTCAGCAATAAAAAGAAATGAATTACTGATACACACAACACGGATGAATCTCAAAATAATTACGCTGAAAGAAGCCAGACCCCAAAAAAAGACAACATGCTGTATGACTCCATTTATATAAAACCCTAGAAATGCTAACTAACATATACTGACAGAAAGCAGAGTGGTGATTGCCTGGCGAGGAGCGGGGAGGCCCTGAAGGAAGCAATCACCAAGGGGCTCAAAGATACTTCTGGGGTGATGGATACGTTCATTATCTTGATTTGGCAATGGTGATGCCAGAACTCACTGAGTTGTACATTTTAAATATGTGTAATTTATTATATGTCAATTATGCCTCAATAAAGCTGTTTTCAGAAAAGAATATAATGTGAATGGTGTTCCCTGAGGTCACGCAAGGAGGCACCAGTGTGAACAGGTGCTATAAGCCCAGGAAAGAAAAATAATAATTGCCAAAAGGAACGGTAATTTGCCTGTGACCGGTGGTAGAAAAGCTTGCATCCAAATTCAAAAGCATCCCCCTCTCCTCATTCATTCATTCAGCAAATGAGGTACCAAGTCCCCAGGGAACAAAGATATGGTTTCTCTCCCAAAAGAAACTACAACAGGAACCCTGATTCTATACCTCAGCCATTAATGTGCACATCTGCAGGCATGTGGGGGTATGTGTGCACAGCCAGGCAGCCCAGCCACGTAGCGTAGGCAAATCCCATGAATGCTTAATGCCTCAACTTCCTCATTGGTACAGTGAGGAAAACAGTAATATCCACATCACAGGGTCGTTAGTTCATTGGGCAGAACTTGGAGGTACCCAGAGATCAACAAGGAAGCAGAAGGAAGAGGATGTACAAAGGCTCCTCCTAAGTTATCATCTGTGTGATTCTTTAAAAAAATGCCTGGCGCTTCGCAAGCCCTCAATAAGTATGTGTTCCATTTAGTACTATAATTACCACTACTTTTATTACTACGCTACCTGTAGAGACACATGCCAGGATGTAATGAGGGCATCTCCAGGTGCTGAGATAAGTGACTCTGATTCTATTCACCTTCCTGTTTTTCCTTTCCTCGCTGAACACATATTACCTCTGAAAATTAAAATTTTTAAGTAAATAAAAATACCCAAATAAGCTAGAATGCTAAATAGCTTCTGCATTTACTTACTCACACTCACAGGCACATTTTAAAGGTAAGCTCCCTAGGGGTGCCCAGCCCACACCCTCTTGCTTCCCTCGGATACGCAGCTAGCTGCAGGTTAACCACTGGGGGCATGAATGGAGGTTTCTTTTTGCCCCCATTCCTTGTAGCCTTTTATTCTAACCAGACCGAGGCATCTATGTCCCAGGGAAGGGCCCTTATGAGGAACCAGAGAACAGAAGAATCAAAGCCGTGGCTTTAGAATTTCAAAAGCTAGGGCCCAGATGTGTGCAGAGGAGACACGGGGGAGCCAAGGCCAGCGAGGGCCACTCCCTGCTCAGAGCCAGGCTGAGGGAGAAGAAAGAAACAGATGCTCCTTCCCACGCCTGGTGAAGAGTGGGCTAAGACTCCAGAGAGGCCCAAGCTCCAGGGCAGGGGCCGAGCCTTATTTCTCATGCAGAGCCAATGAGCATTTTTCCGTGAGTCCCAGAGACCAGAGATGGCTGCTAGGGTTCAGGGGACAGCCAAATGGTCCCTTGCTCCCCAAGAGGGGTGTGGAAGCAGCTGAGGATCTCACCCTTCCCTTCAAAGACCCCACAATTAGGACAAAGCAGGGTACAGCACAGACCTGCACAGGGGTACAGAGAGCTGGGGAACGGACACGATGAGGGCCGAACCCCTCACCCCCATGAGCTCCTCACATGCCGGCAAACCCAGGAGGCTGGAGGAACCTTCTGTTGGCTGAGAAAACCCACAATTAAATGTGATTCTGTTTCTGTAACCTGGTGGAATGAAAGATTGAAGTAGAAATTAGAATCAGTTACAGAAAGACAGAGTGGGCTCCATGTAGAGTCCTTGAGAGTGGCCTATCTGTTTCTGCCACATCCTCAAAGTCACCACCAGCCAACATCCTTCATCCTTCAGCATATGACTGTGTACAACGGTGGGAAGATGGTACGCCAGCACCCTGGTCCAAAACAGAAGAGACTTGGATCCCAGCAGGCAGGCGAGTCAACAGTGATTACCGAGGATCGAGGGGAGGCAAAGCCAGTCCTGCAAAGCTTCAGGAGAGGGCGTCTGGGCAGAACTTGGAGGTACCCAGAGACCAACAAGGTACTGGAGGCAGAAGGAAGAGCATGTGTGAAGAAAGGCTCACCCTAAAACACCGTGTCCCGCCACAGCGTTTACAGCCTGGTGCAAAGGTTCATCCTGAAACACCATGTCCTGCCACAGCGTTTACAGCCTGGTGTAGGAGACAAACACCATAAGAGCAGGGTCAAGACCACATTGAATGGGTTACTAAGTTCCACCAAGGGCAAATGCAGCACCTCCTAGGTGCTCACAGACCGAAGGAGAATTTTCATCCAACCTCCAAGAGGTGAGAAGAGGCACGACACAGCAGGTTTTCAATAGTGCTAAAGTTATGCCATTTAAAGAACTGTCCTTTAAGGGCCGGGCACAGTGGCTCACGCCGGTAATCCCAACACTTTGGGAGGCCAAGGCAGGCAGATCACGAGGTCAGGAGTTCAAGACCAGCCTAGCCAACACAGTAAAACCCCATCTCCACTAAAAATACAAAAATTAGGCTGGGCGCGGTGGCTCACGCCTGTAATCCCAGCACTTTGGGAGGCCGAGGCGGGTGGATCACGAGGTCAGGAGATCAAGATCATCCTGGCTAACACGGTGAAACCCCATCTCTCCTAAAACTACAAAAAATTAGCCAGGCATGGTGGCAGGCGCCTGTAGTCCCAGCTACTCAGGAGGCTGAGGCAGGAGAATGGCATGAACCCAGGAGGCGGAGCTAGCAGTGAGCAGAGATTGTGCCACTGCACTCCAGTCTGGGTGACACAGCAGCACTCCATCTCAAAAAAAAAAAAAAAAAAAAAAAAAATTAGTCAGGCATGGTGGTATGCACCTATAGTCCCAACTACTTGGGAAGCTGAGGCAGGAGAATCACTTGAACCCAGGAGGCGGAGGTTGCAGTGAGCCAAGATCGCACCATTGCTCTCCAGCCTGAGTGACACAGTAAGAGTCTGTCTCGAAACTAAACGAAACAAAAAGAGAAGAAAAGAACTGTTCTTTATTCTAAGAGTATGTCCTTCCAACTTTTACAACATGTTGATGATATATGGTAGCTGTAATTTTTTTACATCTTACTCAGCAGAATTAAAAGTCATTGGCCCTTAAGTCCCTTCTATTTAAAAAAATAATAATAAAAAGCAGCACTGTCCTGCGGAAGCCCCACTCCTAGAGACACGCTTGCTGACGCCTCCGATGGGCCAGGCACAGGGCTAAGTGCTAAGTAAACAACAGTGAACATGGTGGATGCAGATGGACGTGGTCTCTGCCTGCATGATGAAGCTTGCATTTAAAGGGCCATGAGGAGCAAACAGAGGAGCTGGGGGCCTGCCTTAGACAGGGTGCTCTTGGCTGGGCTGTTTAAGGTTAACATTTAAAGTGGGACCTGGAAAATGAGCTGGGGCAAGCCAAGGAAGGGCCTGATAATGGAACCCCAGGTAGGGGGAATGGCAAGTGCAAAGGTCCTGGGGTAAGGATGAGCTGGGAGATCTTCGAATTGACAGAAGTCAGCAAGGGAGGAGGAGTGAGGCAGCAGGCTCTGAAACTGCAGGTAAGGGGCTCTCTGGGAACAGGCAGCTGGAGGCATCTTCCCCAGGGGAGAGTTAGGGTGGGGAGGGCAGATGGGAATAAAGGTAAAGCGGAGGGGCTGTGTGGGAGCTAGAACAGCAGAAGCACCTGTCCTAAGACACCTGAGTTTACAATCGACCTGTCCCTAAGACGTAGGCACCTGCTGAACACAAAGGCACTGAACACCTGATTCTCTCTCTGATCTCTTCAGACTCCCTGTCTTATTAAGTCTAGTGGTTTCGGGAGCTCCCTGCCCTTTAAAGCAATGATTTCAGTACTTCAGGCAGAGGGCACGTACGCACCAAAACAACAAAGGGAATTCTCTGCTCTGAACGGCAAAACTGATTTCTGTTAGCATCAGCAGCGTGCCCACAGACTTGAAAGCGCTCTGTTGAGAGGGAGGATTTTCTGAATCCACATCCTAGAGGATTCAGATCACCGAATTCTTCCTCGGCCACAAAGAAGATGCCCCTTCCAGCGCTGGTGGCTGGGTCCCGAGGCTGATGCCCTAGGCAGAAGGAGAACAGGATGCAGGGAAGGGGAGAGAGTGGAGCCTGGCCCCTCCTGTCCTGAGAGATTGTGGGAGGGGGGAAGCAGGAAGAAGTCAGGACACCTGGATCCTTGTCGTCTCTCCTGCACCTGCCAGATGGGTAAGTAGGAGTCTGAGAGCCTCAGGCCTATTGGCCAGTTTCCTGGGTAGCTAGGGGAAGGCCACAAGTCACTAGAAACACGGTTCCCAAACTGTACACCGAGGCTGCCTGGGGAGCCTCTGCTAACTCACAGGAGACCTGCAGGAATATTTACGTTTTTGTGGGAAACAAGCAATACTTAACATCTGCCGGACACCACTGGTACCAGTAGCTGGAGGCAGTTTACAGTTTCACCATTAGACTGGCCTGCATGCCTTCTGAGGATGTCAGGCCATGGTAAAGCTGGGCTTTTGGTGGCTGCTGAAATAAAAAGTGAGTACCTCACGAAAATCAATACGAAACAGGAAATGAGGGCACTGGTGTCTAATCTGGTCCCAGGATTTTTCAGTTGTCCGGTGCCTGATAGGCACACATATCCCAATCGTAATTTGGTTATTTAAGAATGGAATTTTTAAAATTATGTGCATTATATTTTCAAACAGCTATTAAGTTGTTAGGACACAAATGTTTATTAAGGTGTTTATATCTAACTACTTAATAAACAGAACTGTTAGATATTTATTTTGGCCTAGGGACATCAGGAAAAAGAATCACTGAGGCGGCTGGGTGCAGTGGCTCACACCTGCAGTCTCAGCGCGTTGGGAGGCTGACGTGGTCGATTGCTTGAGGCCAGTTCAAGATCAGCCTGATGGGCAAAATCCCATCTCTACAAAATAAATGGATGAATGAATGAATATTAGCTGGGCATGGTGGTGCATGCCTGTGGTCCTAGCTACTTGGGAGGCTGAGGCAGGAGGATCACCTGAGCCCTGGAGTTTGAGGCTGCAGTGAGTTATGATTGTGCCACTGCACTCTCTAAAAATAAAAATTAAAAAAAATAATAATCACTGAGGCCAGGTGCAGTGGCTCATTACTGTAATCCTAGCACTTTGGGAGAACAAAGCAGGAGGATTGCTTGAGCCCAGGAGTCTGAGACCAGCCTGGGCAACAAAGCAAGACCCCATCTCTACAAAATTTTAAAGAGTTAGCTGGGCGTGGTGGCAGGTTCGTGTAGTCCCAGCTACTTGGGAGGTTGAGGTCGGAGGATCACTTGAGCCCAAGAGATCAAGGCTGCAGTGAGCTGCAATCAAGCCAATGCACTCCAGCCTGGGTGACAGAGCCAGATCTTGTTTCAAAAAAAAAAAGAAAGAAGGAAAGAAAGAAAACAGAGAAGGAAGGAAGGAGGGAAGGAAGGGAATGAAAGAGAAAGAAAGAAAAAGAGGGGAGGGGAGAAAGAAAGAATGAGAGAGAGAGGAAAGGAAAGGGAGAGAGAGAGAGAGAAGGAGAGAGAAAGAAAGAAAGAGAGAGGGAGGGAGGGAGGAAGGAAGGAAGGGAGACAGAGAAAGAAAGAAAGAGGAAGGAAGGAAGGGAGGGAGGGAGGGAGGGAGGAAAGGAGGATAGGAAAGGAAAGGAAAGGAAAGGAAATGAAAGGAAAGGAAAAAAAAAAGAAAGGAAGGTAGGTCACTGAGGCACTTGGAGTGCAAGATGCAAGAAAGTTTGGGAACTTCTGCTCTGGGGAGAACTTGGCCCATCCCCTCCCAACGTGGGGCAGATAGACAGGCACGATGAGAGTGATCATTAGTGACGACCACCAAGCACTGTCCTGAGCAAGTGGCTTTGAGTAACTTATTTCATTCTCCTAACAGCCCTCTTTGCCCTTGTGGATTTAATCAGTTCATAGATGACACAGGGTGGAACAGTGCCTGGGACAGAGTTAAGTGCTCAGTAAGTGGCAGTGGTGGTGGCTGTGACTTAGATTATGGACATGATACCCACAGGAGATGGAGGCATAAGGAGAGGAAGTCAGGTCCTCAGGGTTACAGCTGGAGCCGGGAGAGGGAGGAGGGCCCATGCTTATCCTCTTGCCCTACTACCCTGCCTCCTGGTGATGGATCAGCCAGTGGGCAGCTTAGGGCCCTATGGCCTGCAGGCTCCAGTGACCTCATGTGGTCAGAATGGAGGTGCCTCTTGGGAAGGGGTATTGAAAAGCCAAGAAGATAAACAGTGGATGCCAGGATTCCCCTGCAAAGTCTACATGGGGCTAGTTGCTCCTGGGGCTCAATAGTCCAGCCTCTCTGCAGAAGGAACCAGAGAGGGTATCAAGGAGTGGCTGGAGGGCAGAGACCCCTCCGTCAGCTACCTCCAGGCTACAGGGACGCACTCCTCCCCATACTCCAAGGCGCAGAGAGGAGCAGGAGAGGAGGCACTTGGAAAGATCGAGCATAGCCTCAACACAGGTTACCTCAAGAGGCAATTTGAGCCATTCGATTAAATTCACCAGAGTGGGCCTAACATGTAGGACCCCCAAGCCTTTCCCCCTCGAAAGGGAGGTCAGGCCACTTAGAGAGAGAGAGAGAAGTGACCCTTTTTTTGCACATGGGGCACAGTGTGAGGACACGTGTAACCCCATGATGCGCAGGGGAGGCATGAGAGACAGGAGGGCTGCTGTCGGCTCTTGGCCCATCAAGAAATGTGGGAAGGAGGCGTGGGCCAAGGGGAAGCTTCTAGAGGCCTCATGGCCCCATTCCCCCTAGAGACAAGGCAGGGATGGAGCAGGTTCAGAAATGGCTTCTCCGAGTCCCCATGCTCAGGAAGCCCTTCTGCCCTTAGGCCCCCTGCCCCACTGCCCGGTGTGCAAGGCTGGCCAAAAGCAGGGCCCAGTCATTGGCAGCAGCCCCTCCTCAAGGCTCCAAGGCCAGATAAAGTTGTCAGCACACCGGCCGTGAAGGGCCCAGCATAGCCAGTCAGCTGTTTGTAGCCACAGCACAGTCCCCCCCACCATATCCAAGAAAGCTACACCAATGTCACATGAAAAAACTCCCAGAGAAATCAGACCAAGAGGCAAATGTGGGCTGCCAGAGTTCATCAAAATCACTATTTGCAAGATTCCTATCTGCCCTACTCAACGCATTTCAATTCCGAAGTGCTAGATTCCCCGGTATAGTAATAGAAAGGGTATTCATAGGCACTCCGGCTTCCAATAAGATGCAAAAACTTAGCTCGCATTTTTTAAAGTTTATAAATAGCCTCGGAAAAGAAGCTGGAACATGCTTCTTAGTAAATACAGCTGACCCATTTTCCTCATTCTTCACCAGGAATAAAGCGGCTGTTACCACGGAAAGTACAGAAGAGTCTAAATATATATTTCCTCCTCACAGGGACCCAGATCAGAAAGGCAGAGTCGACACTCAGTGGGTGAAAGAGGGAGAAGCCAGGCCAGGGAGGGCCGCCCCTGGTCACCTCCCTGCGCCCCAAGGGGATGAAAGTCGTGGAGCCCTCAGCCCCAGCTCAGGGGTAGGGTGGGCACCACTGACTCCAGGACCCTGCAGGAGGCTGCTCAAGGTCCGCTCAGCAAGCCCCTCCCAGCTGGCCTGACCCCCTCCCAGCTGGCCTGACCCCCTCCCAGCTGGTCTGACCCCCTCCCAGCTGGTCTGACCCCCTCCCACCTGGTCTGACCCCCTCCCACCTGGCCTGACCCCCTCCCAGCTGGCCTGACCCCCTCCCCAGCCTGAGCCCCTCCTGGCAGCTGGGTTTTTCTCCACTCGGCCTTTGCACCATCTTTATGTTTCCAGTCTCCCCAGCTAGAAGGTAAGCGCCAAGAGAGCAGGCAGGCTTCCCTCTTGTGCACTATTCATACCCAGTCCCGGGAACAGTGCCTGGCATGTGGCAGGCATTCAATAAATATTCATGACATGAACAAAGTCATGCCGTGTGGCCAGCCAGGCTCAGCCTGCATTCCTAACAGTCTCTTACTGACTCTGGGTAAGCCTCCATTTTCTTGTTGTGGACACACCCAGGTAGCCCCTTCATTTTGGAAGCTACAGACCAGCCTAGTAGTCTTGGGCGAGTAATGGGGGTTGGCTCTGGTGAATTCTATACCTTGGGGAATTGTTTTTCCCCTTCCTTTTGCCAAGAGCTGTGATAGAAAACAATTATCCACCAAATTGGCAGGTCTAGGGGATTCAGAGAGAAGAAACCACCTTCTTGGCAGTCATATGGGAAGGTAAAGGTGTCTATCTGTTTGCTGCCCTGTCTCTAGAGGCGTGCCTGACACAGGACAGGTGCTTACTACCCATGAAAGAAGGAGAGGATCTAGGACATCAGTCACTCACATGGACTCCCCGCTTCCCAGGCTGACCCCAACACCCCCAGCTCACCGCCACAGGAAACCGCCAGTGTGGCTGCCCTCTTCCTGCATACCAGAAGCCCCCAGCCCCGCCGCCTCCAGCCCCGCCACCCTCCATTTCACACCTGTGGACCTTGAATAAGCCAGGCCTCCCTGGAAGCAACAAGGAGGGCTGCCGGCACTGAGCCAGGGGCTGGGCCTCGCGGCTTTGGGATGGTCTAGTTCTCTTCCTCATCTTTCAGAGAACTCTTACAATAAACCCCTGTAAACAGGAACCTTGAGAGCATCTCTGTTCCCTGGAGCTGAAAGCAGGTAGCCTACACCCAGGAATGGGGATTGAAAAAAGATCAGTGCTCACCCCTTCCCACACTCAGATCCTAACAGGGTGGCACAGGGATGACCCAAATTGGATCACAGATACTCAGGAGTGCAAACTGGGACCCCTCTCACTTCCACACACCACTGCAGCCATCACTGGTTGGACAGCACCAGCCAGTGCTATGCACACAGCAAGCGCTCAACAAGTGCACAAGTGCGGGAGGCTGCTTTCTGATGAAGAGTGCCTGCAATTCAGAGAGTTTATGCTGTCTTCCTGAAGTCTCTGTTCTTTTACTGATCATTTATCTAAATCGACTTTAATTCATCATCTCAACTAGATGATAAAACAGCTTAATTGATACTTATTTGATGGAATCTACCTTATTCATGAAATGTATCACTTCATACAAGTGCAAGCAGGGACCAGGAAGCAGAGCTTGCCACCGTCACCGGAGTGATCCTCCAGCAAACGCATTCCTGGAACACTTAACGGAAGGGGGTGTGTTCCAAGATCCCAGCGCTCCAAATTAAAACCTGGCCCTCCCTGGGGCACTTTGGACTTAGCCTATTGGATCCACACGGTGGTTTTAAAACATGTCTGCAAATCCTCTGGCACTCCTCCCACCAAGAAGTGGAGGCCAATTCTCCTCCCACTGAATACAGGCTGGCCTTAATGGCTCACTTGTAACTAATAGAACTCGGCAGGAGGGATGCCGTGTGACTTTCAAGGCCAGTTCATGAAAGGCAACACAGCTTCCACCTGCTTTTCTCAGGACATGCATTTGAGGCCCCAGGGGAGAAATGTGGCTGTCCTGCAGCCATCATGCTGGAAACCACATGGAGAAAGGGATGCCAGAGGAGCCCCGGCTGCTCTGTCCCCAAATGCTTGCATCTTCCCAGACCCACTCAGAGAAGCCTTTAAGATGACAGCCCAGCCACTAACTGACTGCAACAGCATTGAGACCCCAAGTGAGAGCTGCTTGGCCCAGCCCCAGAACCAAGAGAGGTGATAATAATAAATGACTGTTGTTTCACACTGCTGAGTCAGGAGAGATTTGTTATGAAGCCAGAAATAACTGGAACAATACACAAATCTCACTAGCTGTAGGACCCTGGCCAGGTCCCTTCCCTCTGCACCTCCTTTTGCTCATCTGAAACAAGAGGCCTGGGGACCCAGAACAGAATTTTGTGAGTTTTTGGCAAAAAAAAGAGAAATAAGGAAAAAAGGGGAGTTAAAAAAACAGGTATAGTGGAGCAAATCCTTCATAAAGCCAATTATATTCAACTGAAGAAATATTTTGTATCTTGAAATGATGGCCTTCTTATATTGTTGGTGTCAAAATATTCTTTCCTTTATTTCATTTTATGAAATGATGATACAGTAGCTGACAACTAGCTTTTAATGGCCTCGTTTGGTCAAATCAGAAGTTGGCCATCCTGGGTCAGCCCCACTGATATGGTTTGGCTCTGTGTCCCCACCCAAATCTCATCTTGTAGCTCCCATAATTCCCATGTGTTGTGGGAGGGACCCAGTGGGAGAAGACTGAATTAGCAGGGTGGGTCTTTCTCATGCTGTTCTCTTAATAGCGAATAAGTCTCATGGGATCTGATGGGATTATAAGGGGGAGTTTCCCTGCACAAGCTCTCTTTGCCTGCCACCATCCATGTAAGATGTGACTTGCTCCTCCTTGCCTTCTGCTATGATTGTGAGGCCTCCCCAGCCACGTGGAACTGTGAGTCCAATTAAACCTCTTTCTTTCGTAAATTGCCCAGTCTCGGGTACGTCTTTATCAGCAGTGTGAAAACAGACTAATACAGTAAATTGGTACCAGTAGAGGGCATTGCTGAAAAGATACCCGAAAATCTGGAAGTGACTTTGGAACTGGGTAACAGGCAGAGGTTGGAACAGTTTGGAGGGCTCAGAAGAAGACAGGAAAACGTGGGAAAGTTTGGAACTTCCTAGAGACTTGCTGAATGGCTTTGACAAAAAATGCTTAGTGATATGAACAATAAGGTCCAGGCTGAGGTGGTCTCAGATGGAGATGAGAAACTTGTTGGGAATTGGAGTAAAGGTGACTCTTGTTAAGTTTTAGCAAAGAGACTGGTGGCATTTTGCCCCTGCCCTAGAGATCTGTGGAACTTCAAGCTTGAGAAAGATGATTTAGGTTATCTGGCAGAAGAAATTTCTAAGCAGTAAAACATTCAAGATGTGACTTGGGTGCTGTTAAAGGCATTCAGTTTCAAAAGGGAAACAGAGCATAAAAGTTTGGAAAATTTGCAGCCTGACAACACAATTGAAAAGAAAATCCCATTTTCTGAGGAGAAATTCAAGCCTGCTGCAGAAATTTGCATAAGTAACAAGGAGCCAAATGTTAATCCCCAAGACAATGGGGAAAATGTCTCTAGGGCTTGTCAGAGGTCTTCATGCTAGCCTCTCCCATCACAGGCCCAGAGGCCTAAACGGAAAAAATGGTTTCGTGGGCCGGGCCCAGGGTTCCCGTGCAGTGTGCAGCCTAGGGACTTGGTGCCCTATGTCCCAGCCGTTCCAGCCATGACTAAAAGGGACCAAGGTATAGCTCAGGCTGTTGCTTCAGAGGGTGGAAGCCCTAAGCTTTGGCAGCTTCCACACACTGTTGAGCCTGCAGGTGCAGAGAAGTCAAGAATTGAGGTTTGGGAACCTCTGCCTAGATTTCAGAAGATGTATGGAAATGCCTGGATGCCCAGGCAAAAGTTTGCTGCAGGGGTGGGGCCCTCACAGAGAACCTCTGCTAGGGCAGTGCAGAAGGGAAATGTGGGGTTAGAGCCTCACACAGAGTCCCTACTGGGGCACTGCCTAGTAGAGCTGTGAGAAGAGGGCCACCATCCTCCACACCCCAGAATGGCAGATCCACTGACAGTTTGCACAGTGCACCTGGAAAAGCCATAGACACTCAACACCAGCCTGTGAAAGTAGCCAGGAGGGAGGCTGTACCTACAAAGCCAAAGGGGCGGAGCTGCCCAAGACCATGGGAACCCACCTCTTGCACCATCGTGACCCAGACACAAGATATGCAGTCAAAGGAGATCATTTTGGAAGTTTAAAATTTGACTGCCCTGCTGGATTTCAGACTTGCATGGGCCCTGTAACCCCTTTGCTTTGGCCAATTTCACCCATTTGGAAGAGCTGTGTTTACCCAATACCTGTACCCCCAAAGCATCTAGGAAGTAACTAACTTGCTTTTGATTTTACAGGCTCACAGCCAGAAAAGACTTGCCTTGTCTCAGATGAGACTTTAGACTTGGACTTTTGGGTTAATGCTGAAATGAGCTGAGACTTGGGGGGCTGTTGGGATGGCATGATTGATTCTGAAATGTAAAGATATGAGATTTGGGAGGGACCAGGGGAGGAATGATATGGTTTAGCTCTGTGTCCCCACCCAAATCTCATCTTGTAGCTCCCATAATTCCCACATGTTACTGGGGGGACCCAGTGGGAGATGACTGAATTGGGGGGTGGGTCTTTCCCATGCTGTTCTTGTAATAGCGAATAAGTCTCCTGAGATCTGACAGCATTATAAGGGGGAGTTTCCCTGCACAAGCTCTCTTTGCCTGCTGCCATCACATAAGGTGACTTGTTCCTCCTTGCCTTCCGCCATGATTGTGAGGCCTCCTCATTCACATGGAACTGTGAGTCCAATTAAACCTCTTTCTTTCATAAATTGCCCAGTCTTGGGTATGTCTTTATCAGCAGTGTGAAAACAGACTAATACACCCACCAGCGTTCTGAAATTTGACCGGTCTTCATCATCAAGGTCTGGGAACACCCGGCTAGCTGGTCTCAGATCACTTCCACATCTGAGAAGTGGACATTTCTGAAATTCCCTGTAGAAAGAGGAGATCTACCTCTTAAAATATACTCTACAAAACCTTGCCCTGGCTTGTCAGCTCAGACACCTAGCTCCAGTTTCCAGCAGCTCACTGGTCATGGTTGTCGCACGCCCTTAACACAGCCCCACATACCCATCCACTGGAGGCAGCATCCTCCTGCCTCAGAACCCCTGACTTGCCTGCCTTGCCTCTGGGGCCCACTCCTCCGGCTGGGCCCAGCAGGGCTGCAGGACCCCTGAGGGGATAGAGAGGTGAAGGATCAAACAAAAAGAATTCCTTCAAACCTGAGCAAAAAATGCCTTGCTCCCTAAGCCATGTCCCTCCTCCTGCCAGCATCTGGCCCTGTCAGAGGCAGGGCGGCTCACCATGGAGAGAAACACACAAACCTCCGGAAAAAGGTGTCAGCAGATCTGCACTTTCCAAAAACAGAGTGTTTTCAGGTCACAAAACAGAAAGACGCCAGCCAAAAACCACTGTGGGCTTCATTTCTAAAACGGTAAGGAGGCCTTCCAATGTTCAGCTCTTTTGGCTTCTAGCCTGCAGGGTCGCCTCTCCTTTCTCTGTGGCCTGTGGTGCCTTTGGAGCGGCCACACCCTTGAATTTGAGGCCATGAGAGCGGCTAGTTCTGCTGGGCCTGACTCAGACCCTCCTTTCTTCTCTGCATCAAGTGGCAGCAAGCCACCCTCCAGCCACAGAGTGACAGGCTGGGGGAACGCGGTGGGCATGACTGAACTTGAGTGTTTTCTAACTCCCCAGGCGTTGTCCACCAGGAAGTCCCAAGGAGCCCAGACTCCCCTCCCTCTGCCCAACTCCTGTCATGGGCAGAGATGTGCGGCGACCCTGGGCCTGAGGCCCACGGGGGAGGTTCTGAGTTCCTCGGGAGGTGCTGTCGGCAAGGCAGGCTGGCGTTGATGGTTTCCCAATGCCAGATAAATACTGTTTTGAAGCCGCAGTATTTCTCAAGCACAAATAGTACAGTAAAGCCGAGACATTTATATGCAATTGGGAGACATTTATCCTGTGACAACATTCTATTCCAATGACTTTTCTATTACTACCAATGATTAATGATGTAAATTCTGTCACTTGGGATGATGGATGCAGGGCAGCTGAGGGGCCTTTGCATAGATTACCCAAACTCTGGCTGTTCACTGGCTCCCAGGACAAATGTGGTCTGTGCGTCAGTCAAGCATAAATGTAAAGTTCTTTTAGATTAAAAAAAAATTCTTCTTCTTCAGTACTCTCCAGAAGCAGCTGGTTTAGGGCTGGGTGAAAGGTTTCTCCTCCTCCAATATGTCTTCCCTCTTCAGTGCCAGGGCTGCTGACATGCACTCTATTTAGGAATAATTGCATAATTCTTCCCAAACAGGGGCATGGGAGGCACAGAAGGAAAGTTAGAGACAAGCAAGCAAGGCCCAAGAACTTGGGTATTTGGGGCCTTCTAGATGCGAGGCCTAACCCAGCCCCACCCAGCCTAGGTCCCAGACAGCATGGACACCTCTTGCCTCTCCACCTTGGTCATGTTGGTCCAGCTACCTGGAACGTCTTCGCTGTGACCCATGACCTCCACCTGCTGAAATACTGTCCCTTGTTCAAAGCACCAAAGATGGCATGCAGATGTCCCCCAGATGGGTTTTGCTTCTGCCCTTCCCCTCATTGCTGCGTCTTTCTCGGGGCCCCCTCCCCCACCCCACTCTGCCCTCTCCTGTGGGTCTTCCTCTCTACTCCCAAATCTGTATTTCCTGGGCTTTCCTTGGCTCTGGATTTCAAGCCCATAAATCCTACTGCAAAGCCGCACCTGGCTGTCTCAGGGCGGCCTCCCACTGAACTCTCCTCTGCTCCTCTTGGGTCATGGCAGTGGGTGCCAGGACAGAGACCTCAGGGCTGTCCTTAACGCCTCCCTTCCCCCCACCCTCAATGTCTGATCGATGACCAAGTCCTACAGATTCCTTTTTTACCAATCTCTTGAATCTGTCACTTCTCTTCAGCCCCATTGCCACACTCTGGGCCCATTGTCACCTGGGTTAATAACTGCAAGTTCTTGGTCTCTTAACAGTTTCCTCGCATCCAATCTTGCCACCCTGGGCTTCTCCAAGTCATCAGCGGGCCCTCTCCTGGGCCCTCCACGGCACTTCATTTAAATCACCAGGGCTTACCAGGCCCTGCATCCCGCCCACCTGCACACAACTCCACCCTCATCCTGCACCAGCCACACCCTCATTCCCCACACTGCAAACCCTCTGGCTTCCTCCAGTGTCATGAACATGCCATGCTCTCCCTGGATGCCATATCTTTATAGGGCAACTCCCTCTGCCTGGAACAATCTTTCTCTCCCTGGCCCCCTTCACCTGGCTAACTCCCACTTATCCTTCATGTCTCAGCTTAGACACCACTTGCTCAGAGAAGTCTTCCCTGACTCACCCCACACAGACTACGTGGGCTTTTCTGTGAGCTCCAGAATGGCCTGTAATCCTCCCCTCATGCACCTCAACAGGCCTCCGCCTCCCTACAGTGGACGCTCACGGCGAGCTCAGGTCCACACTGGTCTTGTTCATCACCTGTACAGCTCAGCACGTGCTGTGACATCTGCACGGAATAAGTGTCCATGACGTATCTATCTGCTCAGTGGGTGAACAAAGTAGAAAACGTATCTACATGTGAGGCTACTTCCCCATCCCTCCCTAGAGTGCCAACTCCTGGAGGCCCAGGACCACAACCAGTTCATCTCTGGACGCCTAGGGAGCCCACCACGGGTCTCACACAGAGCAGGTGTTCAGAACAAGCTTGTGGAGAAAGTAGGAGAGAAGAAAGAAAAATCCTGATATAAAAGCACATGGAACCTAGAAAATCAGTGGCCTTATTCATACAGCAAAGTGATAAAAGTTTAAAGAAGGAGAAAGAATTGATGTGGAGTGTGCAGCAAACATGCGGGCCTGTAAATCAAGCTGCCGTAAATGCTGGGGGAGAGCAGCCTGGTTTCCCTGCAGAAACTCGGAAAGCAGCTGTCATTCAGAGATGGGGCGGGCCTTACAGGAACTCGGCCGGCGGCTCCTGGATCTGGATTCCTGGCACTCCTAACTCAATTTGGCCATCCCTCTTAGCGTCCTTTCTTGGAAAACGGATGAGCTTTCTACTCTGTGATGCCCGGGAAGCGCCCTGGGCTCTGCGCTGACAGGTGGTGGAGCTGAATCCAGCCCAGGCAGGGTGAGACCCGGAGGTCTCTGTGGTCCTGAGGATCCCCACCCGATAGTAGGAGAAAGCAAAGAGGAAGAACACAAAGACATCACGTGCCCCTGGCTCCCTTCTCGCCCCCTTCTCTGGCAGCCTGGTCGCCTCTGAGATGTCTGCACCTGGGAACAGACCGGGAACAGCACTCACGGGCATGCCCAGGAGACTCGGGGCTCCACCACCCACTCCAAGTGCCAGGGACCCACCAGAAAGCAGCTAGGGCACATTCAAGGGCTCCTAATGCACAGACCCCAGGGGATCAGTCCCCCATGCTGAAGTCTAAGAATGACCGATGGTGGGGTCAGAGACTCAGCTGTAGGACGGACGGTCTTGGAGAAGTCATCAGGGCCACCCCTGTCTGCAGGCCCCAGTCAGAGAGACAGGCTTCACCAGCATATAGGATCACTGCTTGCTTAGAGACCATGAATGCTACTGACTCCATCTTCCTCACCACGCCAGTGGCCATGGCTGACAGGGCTGGAAACCAGAGGCCGGCTGCTGCTTCTGCTGTGATTCTCCTCCCTCTCCGGCAGGCCCCTGTGATGAGCCCTCCACTGCACAGCCCTCCCTCCCACAGTCCTCTCCTTCAAGACCATGTTGTCCACGCTCTCTCGCTTCAGGCTGCACTGCTCCCACGTTCTTGAACACTTTGGCTCCACTAAAACCCTCCTGGCCTGGCTTCTTCTCTTCCTGTGAAATTTCTCAAACCACAGGCTGAACCAATGCCCCCACATCAGGAAGCTGGGCAGGAAAAGAATTAAAAAACCCAAGTTACCAAGAAGACAGGACAGGGAAATTAGAAAATGCAGAAATCCAGGGTACTTATGAAATGACTAGATTTCTTGGCTGAGTGAATGCACATACCCGACCACAAAAATTATTTTCCAAGTTTGGCTTTCAGGTTCCTGGAGTGAAAGGAGTAAAAAATCTAATCTCTGAAACCTTCATAAATATGTGCTTTTCTTTTTTAATAAAACTACTTAGATGAATCCACTTTTGCCTGACAAAGTAGAGGAATCCAAAGTGCCTGGATTTTAAAAGCTTCCATTAAAGCGGCTTTTCTTTTTTCAAAAAATAATGAATTGAAAAATAAATCAGAAGGCTTAATTAAGCCTGAGGCCAGTAAGAGACAGCCAGGGCAAAGCTTCCTGACAAGCCCACGGAGCCAGAGCAGGGCCGAGTCTCCCGCTTTGCTTATTTTTGAAGCAGCTCCGGCCAAAGGCATGCCTTTGAATCGCAAAGAATTAGAATTCAGCTGTGTTTCTTTCAGGCAGTACAGTATGTCTTCATTGGTGCTACAGCAGGCTCATAAATTAAGATTAAAAAGTTGGTGAGATGGAGACAAAAACGTGTTTCTGGGGAGACGAGAAAAAAACGCAGAGCAACATCCCAGAGTCTGCAGGCTCCCAGCAACTCCCTGGCCACATGAGCGCCTCAGCCCAGCTAAACTAAAAGCCCCTGGCTCGTTCAAGCCAGGCCTGGCCTTAAAGAGGGAAAAGGTCTCTGTCCCAACCATGTACACGTGCCACCCCTTCCTAGGGGCCTGCCTGGGAATAGGTTCCGCCAGTGGGTAAACAGCACCCCACACAGCCTACCCACTAGTCAGAGGCCACAAAAAATGGCCATTGCATGGCCACTAGCTAGGGCAACTGATAGCCATGTGTGCATGTGCCTGTGAAAGAATCTGCCTCCTCTCAGAGTACATACTCATTTATTTGACTTATCTAGCATCTGTTAAATACATCAAGTGCACAGAGGTAGGACAGTGAAAAAGTCAGAGATGGCCAGGTATGGTGGTTCACACCTGTAATCCCAGCACTCTGGGAGGCCAAGGCGGCAGATCACCTGAGGTCAGGAGTTCAAGACCAGCCTGGCCGACATGGTGAAACCCCATCTCTACTAAAAATACAAAATTAGCTGGGCTTGGTGTCAGGCATCTGTAATCCCCGCTACTCGAGAGGCTGAGGCAGGAGAATCACTTGAACCTGGGAGGTAGAGGTTGCAGTGAGCTGAGATCACGCCATTGCACTCCAGCCTGGGCAAAAAGAGCAAAACTCCATCTCAGAAAAAAAAAAAAAGAGATGAGCCCTGCCTTTTTGCAACCTACATTAATGTGAGGGAGGCAGATGCTCAAATGGATCATCTTAGAAATAGATAGGTATGTTTGTGCCCAGTGTCCCAAAAGCAGTACAAGATGATGTGAGTGAAGAAGCTGGCTAGCCTTGCAGCCTCTTTACTCCTTTCTCAGGACACTGATGGAAATCCTGTGCTCCAGACAAAAAGTACTACTCATTTGCCTCCAAATTCATCATTACCTGCTCCTACGCCTGTACTCATGCAGTCCCTTCCACCAGTAAGGCCCCCCATCTCTACCTTTCAAACATCCTACTCTGCCTTAAGAACCCACATCCATGCTGCCTCTTTTGTGATGCGTCTAGTAGTCCTCTCCTCCCACAATCTCTCTCCTGAGGACTTTCCTCAGCACCGTCTCTGGAACTGAGCACAGGGCCTGGCATGGCACAGTTTGTGCTGAATCAAACAGAAATGCTCATCCATAAAGCTACTTGAAAATACTCAGGAAAAGAAGAGATCAGCACCCACAGCAGGAAGAAACTTCTGGGAAGAAGTCGATCTGAGTCTATGCAGGAGGAAGCTGGGGGCAGGGGGAAAGGGAGGCAAGGTACCCCACGCAGGGGATCAAGCAGGGTGCTGACCGCTAGGGGAAGAATGCCTCTGTTACCACGACGGCTCTGCTGGGGAGGGCACCCCAACAAGGCTGGAGGGCCAGGGAACCCCAAAAGCAGGCAGATCTGGGAGGTTTCTGCAGGCTCCTCAGCAGAGCTCTGACTGTCCTGATGGAAACAGTCTGGCCACACTGGGTCAGAGCAAGCAGAGGGTGGGGAGGCCAACTCACCCTCCAGGCCAAGGGGACTTGGGGCCAAGCAGTGGCCACCAGAGCAGACAGGGCATGGACCTAAAGGAGAAACTGGCCTCTAAAATACGACCCCTTCCTCCACATCCTTTTGTCCCCAGAGGTGTTTACAAACATGAAGAGGAAGGAAAGCACTTAGGGAATTTATTTAGAGTGGAGGAACCTGAGCACAGATCATGTAAATCATTCAAGGTCACGGCATGCTGATGGCAGCCTGGGGAGACCAAGTTGTAGCCAAAAACAGGGAGGTGCTGGCAAGACAATAACTCCACGCTGGGCGCTGGAGTTCACAGGGCCTGGGCTGGGTTCAAATCCTGCTTCTGTGACTGGCCACACAACCTCCTGGTGCCCAAGCTTCCCTCCCCACACAGTGGAAACAGAAACAACTCCCAGCTGCCAACTGGGTAGTGGGAGGATTCAGTGACAGGCGTGGAGGCGGGCAGCACGCCTGGCTCCCAGCCCAAGCTCAGTGTGGGGCAGTATGACAGCGTCTCCCCTGTGAACTGGGGTAGTCTTCTGCTGAGAGGGAGGCAGAGGTGGGGCATGAGGGAGCTGGGAGCAGGCATCCACCCGGAGGCCAGGCTGCTGGGAGGACCGACCAAAATCCTCCTCCCCTGTGGAGGGACAGAGCCCCTCCCCAAGCCAGACGGTTATCTAACGGAAACAAGAACTTCTCTACTATGGCATGAGAAAGACCAAGGTTATTTTGAAAAGTACCAAGAAATGTTAATTCCCCAGGGCTCTTTATGTAAAGACAGACGAAAATCCAGAGGATACAGTGGTCCCCAGGAGACTGACAGGAAGAAAGCCACTTTAATATTTCATTAGTGTCCCATTAGCAAGACAACACACATTTTCACACTTGGTGACTTCTTGGGAATAATTTCTCATTCAGAAACAAAGGGGAATGCTACTGCTGCTTACCCCGCTGGCCTGCTAAGCATCCTGAAGCAGCCAGCTGGAAAGAACTTGACCTTCAGGGTTAAAGCTACTCAAGCCAATGAACTCCATTGTGCAAGACTTCCTGGGGAGGCTCCTATGAAACCCAGTAATCCAGGGATTGAAAGCCAAGCAATTGAGCTGCAAAAGTAAAGCAAGTCTGTCTTATGCTCCTTAAGCCAGGCTCACACTTCTCAGCCCTCCAGGCCCGTGGCACTAGAGCCACCCACCAATCCGGGGATCCTACAAACTCCACCCTTCGGCTATAGCCTGAAAAGAAGGGAAGGGAGGAGGAAGGGGAGGGAAAGATAAGAGAAAGAAGGGAAAGAACAGGGATTCAGGAAGACAAAGGGAGTTGATCTTAGCAGCTAGCATTGTGCAGATCACTGTCACATTCAGCTGCTCATCAAATATCTCCCGTGCCCTCAGTGTGTGCCAGGAATGTGCTTGATGCAGGGCTCGAGGGACAGAGCCTGCAGACAGCAAACGAGGAAACACAAGAGGGAATCACTTGAAGTTGTTAATTTAGGTTCCACAAGAGACCAGAGAGGTGGTTCTCGGCCTTCCCATTTTTCAGATGAGGAGCTCAGCCAGCACCTTACCAGCGGGGTTTCTGGGGGACTTGGTAAAGGGAGGGGTGGATCTGGCCTCGAACAGGGGGCTTCTCAGCCCTATGATGGTCTACCTGTCTTACAGATCATTTACAGAGATGGCTCAAACATGAAGATCATTTACAGAGATGGCTCAAACACATGAAGACACTGTACAGGGGCTTTGTTTTCTGGTTTCTGGCTTTGTGGCTAATACCTCATTCTCCGTGTTGACAATAATTACTCACAGGCAGGAGGATGGCTCAGCCCCCTCTCCTCATCCCCCACAAGGTCACAGGGAGGTCGAAGGAGCTGACAACAGGTACTATCCTCTCAGCTCCAGTGGGCTCCTTCATGCAGGTGGCCTCCGGGGCCCCAACTCCCTCCAAGGACCACCTCACAGAGCCAGCCTGCCATTTGCCACCAGCTCCCGGTCCTGAGCTAACGTCCTCACCACGTTCAAGGAGCAGAGGGCACCTGGTCTCCAGGGACACCCTCCCCTCTTTCCCTCCAATTTGGTCTATTAATTTAAAACAAAGGAAGCTGGCCAGGAGTGATAGGCACAGGGGATGTCTGAGAGGATGTAATTAATGCAGCTGCTCCAAACGGAAGGTAACACCTTGTCTCCTCATTAGCAGATGTACTGCAATTTAGGATGACATCCCGGACGCGAGCAATGGGGACACACAGCTCCCTGGCAAGTCCACGCCTTGCCCGCCACTTCCATTTCCTCACTGTTGAGCAATTATGAACAAAGCACCCCCAGCAGAAGGTTCCGAGCTGCTGAAGTCCAGCCACAGGGTTCTGGCAGCCCACGGCCTGGGCCCAAAGCTCCACGGATCCAGCAACCTTGGGTTCCCACATATAGCCCCACTAGGTGACAGGCAAGCACAACTCCGCCTTTGAAATATTTCCTCATTAAACATTCAGCATGGGTTCCTGACCCTGTTTGCTGTGCTCTATAAACAGAAAAGGCACAAGATGGACTGCAAGGACACAATGACCTTCCCAGATAGTGACATGTTGGAGGGACTCAAGGTATGCAGAGACCCGCTTTCCAACAGCTCAGGCCCAAGTCAAGTTACATTAGCATTTTCCTTTCAAGAAACAAGACCAGCATTTCCCTCCCCACCCTGCTCCCCTCAAAAAATGAGCTGAGTCTCCAATGTAGCAAAAACATTTCTGTAGAGGGAATGAACCCTGCAAAGTTACGTTCCAGCCTGGCTAAAAAGAAGTTCAGGGCCACCCAGGTGACTCTGTGCCTATGCAGAAGCTGGAAGAAAACTGGGGTAAAAAGAAGAAAAAAACAGTTGCCATACTGGTGTTTTGAGACTACAGCTTCTCCTTTCAACCCAGCAGGTCACCCAGTTCAAGCCCATGACAGCTTTGGAATCATCTGAATAGTGAACCTTAATTATGACCCAGCAGGAGGACAATAAACAAAGTGCCCCTTGCATTGCTGGGCAGCCACCTGGGCCCTATAACGGGTACTAGTGCCTTAGCATGTCAACTCCAAGAGGACAGCAAGTGGCTTGGCCTGGACCCAAACACCTAGTCAATATATAGATAAAGCCAAAAGCAAACAAGGATTGCTGCAAATTCCACAATGGCACATTGTGAGAAAGGCCAAATGATTTTCAGGATTGGTGACCTGGGCCAGGTTAGCTGCTCCAGAGAGTTCCATACAGGCTGGGCCACCCTGGGGGCAACCAGCCGAAGTACATGCAGAGGCAGGAAAACTTCCTTGGCTTCAGCTTAACACCAGAGGGGTCGAAGCCAAAAGTCACCACTATCCTTGCTTAGAGCTGAGCCTGAAAACCGGGAGACCCAGGAAGTTCACTCAGTAGTCTTTTCCCCAAGTCTTTTTGTGCACACAGATTAATTGTATCTGGCTCATCCTCAAGGTCACAGAATCAGTCCAGGACAGAACTGAATGTACCCAGGCCACCTCCTGTGGGTCACCCCACCTGCTCCAGTTAGTCCCACATTGCAAACTCACAGGCAGGCAGAGGCCCCTTAGGAGACCAGAGCCCTCCACACCCCATGAGCTGCGCCAATCCCACACAGCCAAACCCCTGCGAGGCACAGCTCCCCCGCCTGCTGTGTCTGCCAGCCCAAGGGTCTGCCGTACAGCCCACTGCAGGGTAGAGGCCCCCCGCCCCAACCTGAGAACTGTTCCCCTGCTGGAGATGGGCCTTTTCTGGCTCTGAATTTCCAGACTGTGCCTGCTTCCAACCTCGCTCGTGAAGCCAGAAGCCCTTCTTTGTCATTTTTAGGGTGTTCCTGAGAATGAAATAACTATACTTTTGCTTAGAAATTCACAAGTATTCTGAAGTAATTCAGAAATACTGTATCCAAATATTAGGTATTAGGTATTATTTAGTATTAGGTGACTTTGTGTGTCCTTTCACCTAAATTATTAAAAGTCCCAAGGATTCTCCAGTCCACATCCAATACTTCAGATAATCAAAGCAGACAAATAAATTGAGTTTTCTTTTAGAGGCCAGGAAATCCTTGTTTTCTTGAGGGGTAGAAGAGAATGTAGCAAGTCAGCCTGCTTAATCCTACCTGTCACCATTGGAAAAAAATTTTAAAAGGATTATGACATAAAATGATGCAGATGCTTGTGGTTATTATTGTACTTTGCCATGTTATTCTTTGATTCAATGCTTTTTAATTAAATTTAAATTGATCAAGCAGTTTCAGCCATGACTTCTCAATACTCATGTGTGATTCTGAAGATGCCAGAATCTGGCTAAATTAATATTGCACACTTACTTGTCAATAACAACTCCTGGTGGAGAACTGCACATTCAGGAGCCCTGGCACAGACTATCCCACTGAGCAGCTGCAGGGGAGGCGAAGCCAGGAGCATTTCCACAAAGACTCCTACCTAGCTCTGGGGTTGAGCTCACAATGCCATACCCCCAGAGTCTCATGAAGGGGATTTTATCAAAGTTGAACCAAGCATATTTTTAAAAATTTTCATGTCCATTTCCCTAACTCTCTACCCCAAGAAAAGGAACGAGGACTATAATTCACAACTATGAACCTGGGCTGCACCAAACCCTGGAGAAGGTGACAGAGCCGCTTTCCTAAGAGCCTCCAGTTGATAGTAGACCGTCAGGAGGTGATCGCGTTGCCAGTTCACTGACATGAAAACCTTTTCTTGGAGAAAGCATATTCTGGCTTCACATTTGCAGCGAGCAGCGGGCGGCATTTCCAGAGCCAGGAGATAAACTGAGAGCAGAGGGCATGGTGGAGAAACAAGGCAAGAACCCTGGCCTGTCGGCCTGCTTGCCGTGGGCACTGCTGGACAAGAGGCGTGAAGGGAGTGAGGGGGAGTAAGGGCCCCTCTGCGTGTGCCTTGGTGCCCTGGAGGGGACAGGACGTGGGATGATGACGGATAGCATTAAGCGCCTGGAAGAAAATGACGCAGGCAGAAAGGGATGGGATGTCTTCTTCATAAAGGGTGACGAGCAAAGAAGGGGTTCTCAGGTCACAGGGTGGGCACTGTCTGGGGGTCCAGGCAGAAGGGACAGCAACTTACTTGGCACGTGTGAGGCAGAAAAAATGGCCAGCCTGGCTCCAGTAGGCAAGGAAAAAGTGACAAGACATGAGGCCATGAGGCTGGCGAGGGAGCCGGAAGGCAGACCACCACGGCAATAGGGCTGGGAGGCCTCTGGGTTTTGTGGGCACTGTGATGGGCAGCCAGGAACGACAGCGGGGTGGGAGTGGCTGGAACTGTGCCAGGTCTGAAGACCACACTGGCTCCCAGGTGGGGCAGGAGCAGAAGGGCTGGACAGGAAGGGCCCCACCGAGGGCTGACTGGTCTGCCAGTCACGGGGCACGTGCCCACGCTACTTCTGGAGTGGCTGAGAGCACTCCTCCCAGGCCAGGGGTGGCTGTCCTTACTCCCTGGGCAGGCTGGCCCAGTACCTGCTGCTCGACTCAGAACCTTCAGTCTTACTGGGAAGAGACTATGGACCCAGGGGACCACCGGCAGGACCACCATTCAGCAGGAGTCCCACGAAGCCCCGAACAGTGCCTGGCTCACTGAAGGTCATAGAGCAGCGGTCTGGACAAGCCAGAATTCCTCAGTTGCCTTCATTTGAAACTCCCCCAGCAGCATGCCCTGCTGGGGAAGTGTTCTTGAGTCAAGCTGCAGCAACCCACTCACACTTGAAAACCTCTGCATGCATCTTGCGCAGAACTAAGGGACGGCGGGGGGAGGGCAGGAGGGGGCACCAGGAGAGCTGCTGCTGAGACTGCAAGTTCGTTTGCCATGTCTCCTTACAACAAAGTTCCTAGAGGTCAGGGACTATGTCCCTCCATCCATCCCAGAGCCCAGATGTCTGGCGACTCAGCAAACACTGAATGTTGATGATGCTGCTCGGCCTCCAGGACATCCTATAATTCTTACTGTTTTACCAACTCAAGGACACAGTGGAAACCACACACCGGATTTTTAGAAAGCAAACAAAACTGAAAAGCAATTAGAACAGACAAATCACTTATATTTAAATATTGAGACCTTAAATGATGTCTGCCTATCCCGAAGATGGATCTCAATTTCCTCTTCAGACCCGAGAGTCCCCGCGAGAGAACAAAGGCCGTGTCACAGGGCTGGGATGCAGGGGATGGGAGAGGCAACAGCTCCCACCTCTACAGCGGGTCACAACTGCTTCTCCTCAGTTGCCCACGTGGCTAAGGCAGAAAGGTTTTCAACTTATAGCTAAAATGCATATTTTGATTTACTTTAGAAACTTGAACTGGCCCCAGGCAAATAATAACTATATGAGAATATTTCATTTAGCACCTTCCTCTTTCACTCCCTTTAGGGAAAAGACTGCTGCACTCAAAAATGAGGGGGAGGGAAACTTAAAGGAAAAATATATCCGAACAACAGCCAGAGTGGGGAAGGGAGGCACACATTTCTGAGCCAAGTTCCAAGCTCCTGTTGCTCCAATTTGCCTTTGAAACAATTCCACTTTGCCTTCTGTTGCTTGAACAGTAATTATTAAAGGTATCAATTAAAAGTGCCCAACTCCACTGCTCCCATGGCCAAAGTCCCTGGCACATCTCCCGCCATTGCCTGCAGCACCTGCCGCCACCCTGATTTTCTGTGTCAGTGGGGTGGGGCCAGTCTAGGATAGAGCCTCTTCTTTGGTTGATTTAAGGCTGGGAGAAGGGCCATTACCCACGGCCCTGCCACAGTGAGGAAGGAAAAGCAGAGCCTTTTCTGCCATCTCTAAGTAGCTAGCATCAGTAGCCTAGTCACAACAAATGCACTGGGCTCAGCATTGGGAAGACATAGTCCTTTAATACAAATTTGGCACCTCTATCTCCCGAGAGACCCCTTGGCAGGGGGTTTCTCCCCATTCTTCTCCCTCCTCCCTCATCTTGCCAGGAGGAGGAGGACCTGGGAGTATCAATCGCCAAGAACATTTTGACATGACATGAAAGAGGAAATCCCTCTTCTTAGCATCACACACTGGAAGGCTTCCAGATAAAACAGCAGTCGCTCCTGGCTTGTCAGAAAAGATCGTGGGCGACTTGGAGGGCTCACGATCCTAAGCAGGTGCTGGGCTCCTGTGACCAGAGCCTCAACGTTCCCACAGGCAACACCAGCTCCACATCCCTTTAGGGCATCTATCTGAAGGAGCAGAGGTGTGTGTGGGAGCTGCAGGCACAGAACCAGCAGCAGGAGCCACTCCAGGGAGGATGAAGCAGCGCTTCTCATAGGGTCCACCAGCAGCAACTCTGCACTCTGGCAACCCTGTACCGAGCACACTCTGTGTATGAGGCCCTGCATCTGGCCCCAGAACATACAGTAAGAGATGCAGGCACTATCCCCAAAGAGCTCCACGTATGAGGACAGATACTTGCATGAACTATTAATAAGAGACCAAGCACAATGCAAACGCAAAGCAGGGGGCAGGGGCACGGACAATACAGAGAGGAGGGAGAGTTTAACTGAAACTTGAATGTGAAGCCTTTACCCAAGTGCAGAAGGGCCAAGGGACTGCATGGACAAAGGGTTCCACTGTCATTCTAAGGAGCTGAAGCTTTATTATGAGAGGGAAGCAAGGCTGGTGGCAGGGGTGGGGCAAGACAGAGGTGGATGGTAAAGAAAGGAGGAGCAGGCCGGGCATAGTGGCTCATGCCTGTAATCCCAGTATTTTGGGAGGCCGAAGCAGGTGGATGACCTGAGGTCAGGAGTTCAAGACCAGCTCTGGCCAACATGGTGAAACCCTGTCTCTACTAAAAACACAAAAATTAGCCAGGTGTGGTTGCGCACACCTGTAATCCTACCTACTCGGGAGGCTGAGGCAGGAGAATTGCTAGAACCCGGGAGGTGGAGGTTGCAGTGAGCCGAGATTGCGCCATTGCACTCCAGCCTGGGCAACAGGAACAAAACTCCGTCTCAAAAAAAAAAAAAGGAGGAACAAGGCAAGGAGACCCAGAAATAGTTAATAGTTCAGGGACTCACGAGGGCCCAAGCTGGGGCAGTGGAGATGGAAAAGATGGGAGAAAACATGAAGTTCACAGGCAGAATTTATGGATCTTCATTCATGACTCCAGGGAGTGCCAAACAGCAACAGGGCGGACCCCAGAGTGGCAAGCGTGGGCCACTGGCCTCAGGACACACACCAAACCACACAAATAACCTGTTGGAGAAAGAATGTTTGGCTTTGGACACACAGCAAGTTGGAGTGTTCAGCGTGCAATATGAAACAAAGGCATAGGCCAGGTGTGGCGGCTCATGCCTGTAATCTCAGCAGTTTGGAAGGCCGAGGCGGGAGGATCGCTTGAGCTCAGGAGTTTGAGACCAGTCTAGGCAACACAGCAAGACCTCGTCGCTGCCAAAAATTAAAAAAACAAAAACAAACAAACAAAAAAAACTAGCTGGGCATGGTGGCGCATGCCTGTAGTTCCAGATATTGAGTGGCTGAGGTGGGAGGATTGCTTGAGCCTGGAAGTTTGAGGCTGCTGTGAGCTATGTTCATGCCACTGCATTCCAGCCTGGGGTGACAGAGAAAGACCCTGTCTCAAAAATCAAAAAAAAAAAAAAAAAAAAAAAGGCTTAAAGTTCAGGGGGAGGAGAGCCTAAAGATATAGATGTGGGTGTCATTAGCAGATAAACAGAAATTTAAATCAGAAAAGTCCAGAGAGCTCTTAGTAAAAGAAAAGAGAGCCAAGAATATAAAGCTCAGGAGAGCCATCTCAGAGGGTGCCCATGAAAGGGGCGGGGACCAGGTGGTGAGCAGTGTCCCAGGGCTGAGGGAGAGACAGGTCGTCTTTCAAGAAAAGGACACAGCTAACATCAACAAATGCTACAGAGAAGCCAGGAAGGATGAGGGCTGAAAAGAGGCCATGGGACTTAATAACTAAGAGTGTTCAGTGAATTCTAACATGAGAAGTGCCTACTGAATGGAATGAGGAGGCAGATGCACAATTTCTGTGGTGAAGGAAAGAATGGGAAGGGAAATGGAGAGAGAAAATAGTGCCAGGGAAGGGCCAGGAGAAACTTACACAAAATGAGAATGGCAGCACATTGCTGAGTAGAGTGAGCAAGGTAGAATAAATATCTGGATATGTCATTTGAACTCGAGAGAGGGGGATAAACTGTAGGTAATTTGGGAATCATCAACAGAGTGGTAATGATAGAAGTCTTGCCCAACGATGACACTGCCCATGGAGAGTACAGATAAAAAGAAGGTCTGCGATGTCCACAGGAAACTGGAGTAAGGGCCTCTCTTCCAATCCTTTGTCCACACCGTTCCTTCCTTCCCACCCATCCAGCTCAATCCATAATGATGAATTCCAGCTACATTAGTTTCTGGAAGGGGTTGCCCCTTAAGATTAGGCATATGGAAAGTCTTCAACTTCTTCGTAACACTGAGGTTCTACAGATGGTGAACTGGTAAATAAAGGCAGGTCCTATAGGACCCAGGGTCAGAAACATGGGTTACTCACCTGTTCCTTTGATATTCTGAAGCTCTGAGCCATGTCCAAGAGCACAATCACAAGCTGAGTCTTTCCTCATGCTTCAGTAAAATACTGGATAATGCCAACAAGATGCACCACATAGAAACTTGGGTTATGCAAAATGTACATAATGATGACCCAACAAAATAAATGGTTCTAAATAAACTTAGGATTCAATAAAACAGCTGTAAAAGTGGGTTTTAAATATATTTTTAATTAAGGTATAATTAACATACAATAAAATGTATAGATCTTAATCTGTTGGATGAGTTTTAACAAGTGTATAAACACGTAATAACTACCCAAAATGGGACTGAGCCTACACTTCCACCACCCAAAAGCTTCCTTGCCTCTTTCCGGTTAATTCCCCTCCCTACTCTTAAGAAAACACTTTTGATCACCATAGAGTGGTCTCATCTGTTCTTGGATTTTATCTAAATGCATTCATAGGGTATGTCCTTCTGTTCTTCAGCTCCATCCATATGGTTGTTAACAGTAGTTCATTCTTTTTTATTACTCAGCAGTATTGCACTGTAATAATTTATTCATTCTTCAGTTGATGGATATTTGGGCTGTTTCTACTTTTGGCTTTATATGAACATTCTTATATAAGTTCTTTTGGGAACACATATTTTCATTTTCCTAAGGTAAATACTTAAGAGTGGAACTGTTGGATCATGGTGTACATGTATGTTTAATTTCAGGAAAGAAAACCTGCCAATCAAGTCTCCCAAGGGGTTGGACTACTTCATACACCAACCAGCAATGTTTGAGAGTTGCAGTCGTTCCACAATCTCACCAACATTTCATGTTGATCTTGTTTATTTTAGCCACTCTAAGAATAGATGGCATCTCACTGTGGTTTTAACTTGTATTTCCCTGACGTTGAACACCTTTCTACACGCTTATTGGCCATGTGTATAACTTCTTTTGTGAACTACCTGTTCAAAGTGCACAGGTCCATACATTCTGACAAACAGAGCTGCATAACCACAATCACAATCACCATACAGAAAATTTCCATCACCTCAAAAAGTTCCCTTGTGCTCTTCTGTAATCCACCCACCCACAGCAACCCAGTCCACAGCAACCACTGATCTGTTTTCTTCTCATATAATTTTGGCTTTTCCAGAAGGTCACATAAACAGAATCAGGCAGTATGTGGCCTTTTGAGTCTGGCTTCTTCTCACTAATCATAATGCATTCGAGACTCGTCCATGTTGTGCCACTTTGCTCCTTTTCACTGGTGAGTAGTACTCCAATGAAGTTGCTTATTCATTGACCAGTTGAATGACATTTGGGTTATTTCAGCTTTTGAACATCATGAGTAACGCTGCTGTAAATGTTCCCATACAAATTTCTGTAGGTGTATAACTTTTCATTCTCTTAGGTAAATACCTAGAAGTGGGATTGCTGGGTCATGCTGTAAATGCAGATTTGTAAGATTCTTAAGTGTAGACTTATAAGAAAATGTCAATCTTGTTTCCAAAGTGGCTGTGGCATTCTGCATTCCTACAAGCCAGTACAAGAGGTTTTATTTTTTATTGTGTGTGTGTGTGTTTGTGTGTGTGTGTGTGTTTGTGTGTGTGTGTGTGTGTGACAGAGTCTCATCTTGTCATTCGGGCTGAAGTGCAGTGGCGTGATCTCTGCTCACTGCAACCTCCAACTCCTGGGTTCAAACTATTCTCCTGCCTCAGCCTCCCAAGTAGCTGGAATACAGGGGCCCGCCACCATGCCCAGCTAATTTTTGTACTTTTAGTAAAGACAGGATTTCACCATGTTGGCCAGGCTGGTCTTGAACTCTTGACTTCAAGTGATCCACCTGCCTTGGCCTCCCAAAGTGCTGGGTAAATTACAGGTGTGAGCCACCACACCAGGCAAGAGTTTCAGTTTCTCTACATGTTCACCAGCACTTGGTATTACCAGGGTCTTTTTGGTTTTATTTTGGGAAGATACCCTAGTAACTGTGTACCAGTATCTCATTGTGGTTTTTAGTTTCATTTCACTGATGAATAACACTGTTGAACATTGTTCATGTGCTTAGTTGCCATCTGTGTATCCTAAGATGTCTATAGAACTCTCTTGCCCATTTTTAAATTGGGTTGTTTTCATATTCTTGAGGTTTTAAAGTTCTTCATACATTATGGATCCTTTATTAGACATATGTTTTACAAAGGTTCCTCCCAGTCTGTGGCTTGTTTTTTCATTATCTAAACAGTACCTTTTGAAGAACAGGATTTTTTAATTTCTAGGAAGTCTGACAAATGTTTTTTCTCTTATGGATTGCGCAATTGGTGCCATATCTAATAAATCACTGCTAACCCAAGGTCAAGAAAACTTTCTCCCATGTTTTCTTCCAGAAGGCTTAGATTTAAACTTAGGTCTATGATCCACTTTGAGTTAATTTTTACATACAGTATGGGGTATGGGTTGAGGTTCATTTTATTTGCACATGAATGTCCAGTTGTTCCATTACAATCTGTTGAAAAGACTATCCTTTCTCCATTGAATTCCCTTTGCACCTTTGTCAAAAATCAATTGAGCATCTATGTGTGGATCTGTTTCTGGATTCTCTATTTGGTTCCATTGATTTATATGTCCACCTTTTTGCAATACCACACTGTCTTGATTACTGTAGCATTACAGGAAGTCTTGAAATCAGGCTATCTCCTAGCTTTGCTCTTTTTCAAAATTGCTTTGGTCTTTCTAGATCTTTTGCATTTCCATAAAAACCTTGCAATTAGTTTATCTAGATTTTGAGTAGGATGGCACGGAATTCATAAATCAATTTAGGGAAAACAGACATCTTACTATTTAGTCTTTCAATACATGGTATAGCCCTCCATTTATATAGATCTTCTCTAATTTCTCTCACAGACATTTTGTAGTTTTCAGCATAGAGGTCTTACACATTTTCTTAGTTTTATTCTAAGGTATTTGAAGTTTTTGAAGCTACTGTAAATGGTACTGATATTTAAGTTTCCTCTTCCAATTGTTTGTTGCTAATATATAGAAATACAATTGATCTTGTATCTTGCTGTCTTGCTGAATTCATTTATTCTCATAGCTGCTTGGGTTTTTTTTTATATAGATTCCATGGGGTTTTTCATAATCACGTTGTTTGCAAATAAAGGCTAAATTCTGGAGTTAGATTAATTTGACTGTCTAAAACTCCAAAAGACAGGTGCTTTTCAATTATTAGAAGGTGTCCAAAATTCCAGAAAAAAAAACTTAGAATTCTGACCTCAGAGTTTTTACTTCCCTTTCTTGTCAGATTCACACCATCTTACAAGGGATGACAGGAGGCTGTCTCATTGCACGGGAACGGGAGGCCACCATCAAGAAACTCTGGTGGCTATGATAACTTACACACAGTTTCAAAGTTATCCCTTCCACACACCACCTCTGTGTCCTGTGCAGTCTGCAGTGCTTGTGGCAGGCCTGATGACTACCAATGTACCAAGCAATGAAGTAGCAGATGTTTAGTATCTCCAGGCTCTATCATCTGGATATTTACTGTAAGCTTCTGGTAAAGTGATCTCTTTCAGCCTGGTAAACAAACTCTGGGTTTCACATGTGACTTTTCAAAGAGCTCCAGGGAGTGGGGCTGTTGACAGCATTTTTCCCACCAGCAAAGAGACACACGAAAAGGTCTCAATTATGGGTAACTCACAATCCAACAGCAACAAACACGCACAGTGTTGGCAATGTAAAATCCAAAGACGCTTGTATAAGAGAGAGGCAACACCAAGTTCACCAAGTTTATGGCTCAATTACTAAAGTACACAGAAACAAGGAAACAGATCAACCGATGAAGGACTTGACAAGGGCTTGTGTTTAAAATGTACTGCTGCCACCACATGATTTTTTTCCATTCCACAACCTTATATAACTTAAGTCCTCAGTCATATCTACAGTATCAACTGCTATGATTTGTTGAAGTTAATTCCTGCCTCCATCACAAAAATCAAGCAATTATTTATCATGCTAGTGTTATTTTTGCCCAGTGGTTTCAGGTACAACTTTATTATGAGATAGTGAAACTGTGTGTGTGTGTGTGTGTGTGTGTGTTATACACATATAATTTTTTAACAGCGAAGTAACTCTCAAGCACTCCACTGCCATTCCATCAAATGCAAGGCAAGTGATTGCTGAATTCCCAATTATGCTCAAGCTTAAATCACACTGTTTGGTCTGATTGTATACCCAGCCCTACAGGGAGTTGTGCAAAGACATATATTTGGCAAGCTTTCAAACCACGGCAACAAAACATGTGCTGAAGAAAAGGATTCAAAATATTAAGAAAGCAGTCATTTATTTTAGAAAGCCTGTTCACATGAGACAATAAGCTGCTTCCCAGAATAGGCTCCATCCATCAGGAAAACACTATAACCTAGCACACACTGGCTGGAATCCCTCTCAGCCATCACACAGCAGTGATGATTATTTATCATCCACAGTGCATCAAAGATGGAGAAGCAGACTGGGCACGCTTCCATGATGGTGCAGGGCTGTCAATGGCAGCAAACCCTCCCCACCCTGAAGAAGCATCCACGGTACAGACGACCTCACAGATCCTAGAGACTTACCTGGTTTTCCTACAGATCCACAGGCGAGCTTGTGGGTACTCAGGTACACGAAGGTGATGGAAGACAGGGGCACCTTGGTGCTAGGTCTAGATCATCTATTCCATTTAAAGAAAAAAAAAATCAAACAAAATAAAACAAACCAGGGGGCCCCATGTTGGCCAGCCACCTGTTTGGAGGTCGGCTAGGCAACGAGAGGCTGGAGGTCCTTCTTGGAATCAGGCTAGCTGGGCCTGCTGAGTTAGGCCAGTTGAAGCAAAGCAAAGCTCATTTGAGATGATACTTAGGAAAATCTCTTTCCAGTATCTTTCCTGAGCATACCACCCCTGGAAAGCATCTGTACCATCACAAAGCACCAACTCCACCCAGGATAACTGTTCTGTTATGAGCCCATTCTCTCACACTCTATGAATGTAACTTATCTGCCTGGAGACAGAATTTCTGTCTCCTTTTGTTTGTTTATTTATTTTTGGAGACGGATTCTTGCTCTGTCACCCAGGCTGGAGTGTAGTGGTGCAATCTCAGCTCACTGCAAGCTCCGCCTCCCGGGTTCACACCATTCTCCTGCCTCAGCCTCCTGAGTAGCTGGGACTACAGGCACCCGCCACCACGCCCAGCTAATTTTTTCTATTTTTAGTAGAGACAGGGTTTCACCGTGTTAGCCAGGATGGTCTCGATCTCCTGACCTCGTGATCTGCCTGCCTTGGCCTCTCAAAGTGCTGAGATTACAGGCTTGAGCCACCGTGCCCGGCCCAGAATTTCTATCTCCTTCTATCACTGTATCTGAGGAATGGGCAACAGATGGATCTAGTAAGATGTACATAATAATTAGTTTTCTCTAAATCAGGACACACTACAATTTTAACAAATATTTAAGCTCCTCAACCAATTTTAAGAAACATTTAATGAGCCAACTGAAGTACCAAGACAAGAAATAAGAAACTGCAGCTTAGCAAATGAACCGGAATCTCAACTTTCATAGGGTAAACAACTTTGGATTCATAGGGTTTTTCAGATACCACTAAACACAGTGTCTGCAAAGAAGAGAAAAAGTTATGGACTGGTGGCTAGCCAGAAATTTCTGCAAATATCTTAGCCATGAAAAGACAGGCTAGAAAAAGAAAACCAAGACGTTTGTGGGCAGAAAATCATTTTGGCTCTTAAGGCTGGGAAAAAAGAAATGAACAATAGTAAGTGGATACTTTTCCCTTACTAACATTCAAAGCAGTTAAACACAACCCGTATATCCATCTAGAAGTGCCAATCTCACTTCTTCAGGTTCCATCAGAAAGCCCTGTTTCATTTTCAAACAATTAAATAATCACCACCATATATTGAATGTGTGTCAAACATAGGGTCAAGTGTACTGCACACACCAACTTCTAATTAATCTCTGTGGGAAAGGCACTGCCTTTCAAAAACTCACCAGGAGTACCGACCAGGTAGGTAAAGGGAGATGTTTAGAACATTCAGTTGACTAAACCACATTAACTTCAAAAGCAATCAGCCAAAAAGTCAAATCAGAAAAGCGATAAACAATCTGGGGGTGTATATACAGTAGACGGTTTCTCATAGTGTTAATCTTATGAGAAAAATGGCTTCCAGTAAATACAGGCTTATTGAGTTTGCACTAACTAGGAAACCAATGACTGACATGGACTTCCAACACTACTCCCCGCCCCACGCTGACCCTAAACACACACTGGCTCAGCAGCTTGTCACCATGGGAACACAATCTGCTGTGCTTACATGCTTCTTGCACACAAGACCATCCATATGTTGGTCAAAACCCATTTTCCACCCCCATCTTCCCACCTTCATTTCACACATCTTGATCCTGAACAGGCCAGGCCCTTTCCTGACTCTGCCTGTGCTCAACCTGTTTGTTCCCTCCTACCTGAACCTGTTCTCTACTCGGGCAAGTGGGGAACCAGGCAGAGTCGAGGCATCTTCAGCTCTGGTCAAACATGAGAAGGGAGAGGTTCTCTTAAAACTAGTCTAACGAATTGATGCTCACTCAAAAGCAACTGAAATCCTCCAGTTCCACGGCTTTATCTCTAGGTCTCAGTTCTAAAAAGGTCCATTTCACTATAAATTAACTGGGAAGTTACTGTTTCTCCTTGCACAACCCAATCACTGTAATAATGCCCTGATAAAGACAGCAACAAGAATGAAAAGTTGCACAGGGGAGCTTTTGCCAAGCAGATGGGTCTCCTGAGTTCTACAATCCAGTCCCCAACGAGTATATTCAAGACCAAAGTAAATACTTCAACATACAGCTTGGAGTGGCATAATACATTTGAGACTCAGTGAGTTGGAAACGTGATTCTTTTCTTCCCTAAGGAAGCTGATGCAAAGGGTTCCTCGGAAGTAGTTAATTGAACCCTCTGCGTCAGCTTCTTTAGGGAAGGAAAGAATCACAACTGCCTAGGTATCAGTAGCCATTACCATGTTTTCCTCCTGAACCCTTGGATGTTGCCAGGTGGAAAACCAATGAAACGAAAAGTGGCTGACCAAAGTTTAGATTTCTGCAAATATCTCTATCTTAACAGATTTGCTACCTAACCCCAAAATTAACATTCGACACGGAAAGCATCCTGGCCAGACACGCCACAGGAGAAATCACAGAAAATGCTATCTGGCTCCGAAGGCTGGGTCTCAGGGAATTCAAATTCAGTCTTCAGCAAAGGCAAGCAGTGCCATCCCACTGCCCCAGGAAGGACACAGAGGCAGATTGCCACTGGTGAACTTCTACTATGGACCAAGAATGCTAGGAAATTATCTTTTCATCTCATTTGGGGTGAACTAGGGGAATTTCATGTCCTTCTAGGGACACAGGCTGATTCTGTTTAAGTACAAGCATTCTGTGAATCCCCAAATTTCAACTTTCAACCCTAAAAGGCAAAGTTTAGAGCAGTTTTTTCCCAAACGGTTCAAAAAAAATGTGGGCAAGAATTTGAGGAGCAGCTTCTAGGCAGCTAGTTCCACCAAGTGGGAGCTCTCCTTGGGCATTAGTGATCTGCAGGGTTCCGCTCCTGCACTGATTTAATCAATGGATACTTAGGCACTTGCAGGTACATCTAACTGCTCAGAACATAGCTGAAAAGGAGACAGACAGGGCCCCCTGCCCTAAAAGAGCTTGTAGGAGGGGGAAGAGCTGAGGACAAAAAGAAGAAAAAGAAGAGACAATTTCAGACAGTAATAAATGCTATGAAAAAACCACACTGCCACATGACAGAGTGACAGGGGACTATCACCTGTCATCAGGCTATCGGGGGAGGGTCTCTCTGAGGAGATAACATTTGAGGTGAGCCCTGAATGACACAAAGGAGCCAGCAAACAAAGATGGGGAGGAGAGGAAATCATTTTAGGCAGAGAAAACAGCAAATGCAAAAAAGAATCATGTTTGATGGATTCCCCGTATGGGAAGGGTGCTTAGAGGGAAGGGGCACCTGGTAGGAAACAGAGAGGCAGAGGCCAGATTATTCATGCTGACCAGACTCCAAATGGATAGAAAGTCACTGTAGGATTTAAGCTAGTGAGCGAATCCTATTTACATTCTTCATAGATTGCCCTGGCTAGCGCATGGGGAATCTATTCCAAGGGGAGCAAACTGGAGACAGGAAGTCCACACAGGAAAATGTGACAGATCTCCAGGCAAAGAAAAGAAGGTGGCTTGGACTAGGGTGGTACTAGCAGAGATGTGCAAAGATGGATATATCTTGGAAGGAGAAAGATGGATGTCTGGGATGGGGAAAAAAGGGCAGAATCAAGGACAGGCCTGAGATTCTGGCTTGAACTACTGAGGAGTTTGTGTTAAGTCAATCTCAGCCTTCATGTTCATAAATATTCTTCCACGCTCTTTCACCAACTTTGGACTTCAGCCCTCACCTGACCCCTTCTAACAGCGGACAGAGAACACTGCACCCTGTCCAGACACCAAGGCAGATTTAAGTGTTAATACTTACAATCATGCTCCAAAATGAACGGTGGCTGAGGCTCAGGGCCTGTAAGAAGTTTGCCTGAGCTACGTCTTGCCTCCTCCCTTGACCTCGCCCTCCCTACTGAAAAGTCTTGGTCTCCTGGCTTTGCAAAGACCCTCCATCTGAAGCAGCTGCTCACAGAGCATTTTCTGCTTCCTTTTACCAGGCTTTTAAAACAGATACTTTTTCTACCCTGAGTTTGTCACCATTTAAAATGTTGTGCTAGTTAGCAGTAATTATGTAAATGCAAGCCGCCATTTCTATTTTTAAAAGGAACCCCCATTTAGCATTCTTATATCCTGAAATGTTTAAAATAGCTAGTCCAGTGATGTTTTCACTTTATTCAAACTGTTTGTGTGGATTTAAATACAGGTTCAGCAGAAACCAAAGCAAGTCAAACATTTACTTTCTATTAAACATCTAAATCAGAAGATTAAAAAACTATTTTACATTTAACAGAAAGAAGCCGTCAAATCAGCACAGCGGCAGCTTCACCGTATTTACTGCCAAGAAGGGCTGACGCTTGAGAGGTAATCAATTTAGGAAGGGAGGGATGGATTTCTTTAAATTCTTCAAAAAGGGAAAAATACATTTGAGCAAATCTTTTAATTATAGTATCTTCCAAAGAACCTACAAAGCCTTTATTCTTTCCAAACCTAATGCTTTTTAAAGGCAGCTTTTGCCCCTTAATTCCACATGAAATATTCAGTATAGCATAATTAAATTTTATTCCATTCTATTTTTACTGGGTTCACAGAAATAGAGGGTGGCATCATCCTTAAAACAAACTTCCCAGCAACTTCGCTTTCACAGTGAATGGCTGGTTCTTAAAATTGAACTTAAAATGCAAAACCTACTCCAAATGCCTATTTCAGTTCAGGGTAGATGGGTGGGTACTGAAAAAATAAGTTCATTCATATGTCACACCAATCTTCAAATAAACAATTGCCCCAGTTCTCCGTTCACTTAATTGTGCTTGCCACAAGGCACCTGAAAGCATCAATCTTCATTTTCAGCATTTAAATCCTGGAGCCTGTTTTATCTTTCAGTGTGAATCTATCTGGTGGGTAAAGAAAAGAGAGAGGAGAAAGGAAAGAAGTGCCCATCCACGGCTGAAGAAGACTAATCATTGGAGTAAATATTTGGATGCCTGGGTCACCTGTGTGAGGAGTGGGCTTGATATTTTTGGTCATTTATGTAAATTATACAACCAAAATCTTACTCTCTTTTCCAGTCAGGGTCATTAAGCTACAAATTAACACAAACCCCCCTCCCTCTCAGCCTGACAAACGGAATACAGAACAGTACAAAAAGCAAGGATTATGGGTCTCTTAAGCGATCCACAGCTAAACCCACCAGCCAACAGAGCCAAGAACCACACCTATTCTCTCTCTTCCAAGATCATGCAGAACCCCTGATGGAACATAAGCCTATGAAAATGCACAACCCCCTCAGTGTGCATGTGAAGCTAAAATCTCCATTTAGAATTCTGCAAACCTATCAACAGGGATGATCTCAGATCAGTGGTTACCCACCCTCTTATTCCAGCCAGACTGTCTCATCTGTTTCCTAACTTCCTAAAAGCATCACAACTGAAGAGGGCAACCAAACAACAACAAATATTTTTCTCAAGTGACATCTGAAACTGCTGCAAGGGAGCAGCTCGCCCACCCATGCCAAAGAGGTTCTTAGGCAAGCCAGCAGGAACTGGCTTTGGGTGCTGCTCCAGAACTCATAGGTGCCAGGCTAGAACAGACAAACAGCTTTTTTTTTCTTCTTTTTTTTTTTTTCCTCGAGATGGAGTCTTGCTCTGTCGCCCAGGCTGGAGTGCAATGACGCGATCTCGGCTCACTGCAACCTCCACCTCCTGCCTCAGCCTCCTCAGTAGCTGGGATTACAGGCACGCCACCATGCCCGGCTAATTTTTTGTGTTTTTAGTAGAGACGAGGGCTTCACCATGTTGGCCAGGCTGGTCTCGAACTCCTGACCTCGTGATCCGCCCGCCTCACCCTCCCAAAAGTGCTGGGATTACAGGCGTGAGCCACCGCGCCCGGCCACAGCTTTTTTTTTTTTTTTTTTTTTTAACAGTTCTTTAATGAGGCTGTTTCCTTATTTCTGAAGATAAAAAACTTCAAAACATGAAAACATATCTACTCATACATTTTACTTTGTAGTACAGATTCACCTCTATTATTGATTTAAAACAAAACACCCACCAAAGTGGTCACTGAGATCTCATAGTCTGGAACTAGCTGCCACTACAGCCACCAGCACATGAGCTCCTCTGAACCCATATTTTTCAGAAAAGTTACCTGAGATGCTGTTAGAAACGGAGACCTAGTCGAAAATGAAACCAACCAACCGAGGCACAAGAGGACAAAATTTTGATTTTTATACCACAGAAACAGGTATAGAATTTATATAAAAGCATCTACCCCCACCACATTTGCAAAAAAAAAAAGAAAGAAAGAAAAGAAAAAAATTTGCTTGGGAGACTCATTTCTGTTTTCAGATTGGATCCCAAGGTTTCAATAAGACATTCTGCTAGCTTCTCAAGAACCTGGCCCATTTATCACTTTTTCAAACTACATCATCTTCTCATTCAAATATCTCAGTGACTCTTGTAAAAAATATGTCACACATGTCTCTATTGTCAAGGTTTATCTCTAGCACAATATGTAACCCACAGATCGCAAACAAGATGTAGCCTCTCAGAGGGGGCCGCAGTTATCCCAGAGCCTGCTGATGGTGCTGGTAGTGTCAACATCAGGGAGGATGAGATGAACTCACAACCCGCCCAATCTGGTATTTCTGAAGGCACAGCATGGTGAGGTTTGGTTATTTCAAGCCCAACAATGCTGATCTCACAAAATTTAGTAAAGATCTGGGCTGAAACAAAATGTGAAAATTGTCTACTAGACATTAAAGAATTATGATGCATATGAATGCGTAAATAAGGTTGCTGAAGTAGAGGTTAGCCATTTTAAAAGGGGAACCACAGCAGTTTCAAAGCCTCCTGATGGCAGAAGTGCGTGGGCTGGTGCTCAGGATGTGTCTGTACAGTGACTCACGTGGACCTGGGCTCTAACTCTGGCTGTGCAGTCTCACCAGGCCACTTCTTGGCCTCCCTTACAACATTCAGGTTCATGAAAAGGGAGGGACAAAGCTCTCCTTGCCGGTCTTTCAGGGTTGCTAAGAAACCAAATGAGATGTTGTCTGTGGCATCACTTTCTTAAACTGCAGAAGTACATAAAATCTGAGCTGCTATTTTTTTCATATACTAATGCTAATCATAGATTATTTATGTATTAAAATTGGCTGGTGGACTTTCTATTGCGAAGTCCAATAAGCTTCTTTCCTTACTTCTGAAGATAAAAAACTTTTTGTTTTGTTTTTTGAAGATGCAGGTGCTATACTACCTTGACTTAAATTGTAATTGCTTGAGAAGTAGCCATGAGATGGCAAAAATGCCTAGTTGAAATACTGATGAAAACTGACTACCCCGTGTTTCCTTAGGCTGCACAACTCATTAGCTGTACAAGCAGGGAAAATATTTAGGTATTAAGGTCCCGGAAAATCACAGAAGGCTATTCTAATGTCAAATGACCACAGACACAGGGCAAGGTAAAACCAGAAGGATGGTTTGGAAGCAAATGCCAACACATCTACAATGGAATTCAGGGACTCAGTGCAAACGTTTCTGTCTTAGCAAAGTGGTAAATAGGCATTTAAGCCAAATTTGATCCAAGTTCACAGAGATCATAGATATGAAAACTCATCAGGGAAACTCAATAGTATAAAAGTGGGGATTGCACAAGAAACTAGGTAAGGGATCTATGGGCACTCCAAACTATCTTAGCAACTTTGTTATAAATAAGGGATTATTGTCAAATAAAGTTCCTTTTTAATGACCTTTTAATCAAGGTGGTGAGGCTTGCCTTTGAGGAAGGAAAGGGAAATGTCTTTAGCAGCAGTCTGCATAGGTCAATGTGTCAGGACTCTCAGACACATCATCTCACATCATCCTCACAACTCTCTCTTGACACAGGTTCAAAAGACAGCTTAGAAACTGTGACTATTTCACAGCTAAAGAAACTCATGAAAGAGTGACTTTCTTGAGGTCCCACAACTTTTCAGAGTGATGAGAGGATTCAGTTTTTGGTCTGCCTAAAGAGTAAAGAATCTGGCCAAGCAGGCTGGGCAGGGTGGCTCATCACCTATAATCCTAGCATTTGGGGAGGAAAGCAGGAAAACTGCTTGAGGCCAGGAGTTCCAAGACCAGCCTGGGCAAAATAGCAAGATCTCCACTCCACAGAAAAATTAAGAAATCAGCCAGGCATGGTGGCCCCCACCTGTGGTCCTAGCTACTCAGGAGGCTAAGGCAGGAGGATCACTTGAGCTCAGGAGGTCAAGGCTGCAATAAGCTGTGACCATACCACTGCACTCCCTCCAGCCTGGGCAACAGAGTGAGACTTTACCTCAAAAAAAAAAGAAAAGAAAACTGTCCAAGAGCCTAAGTGGACAAGATGGGCTGCCCTCCAGGGAAGACCAAAATGGGAAACAAAGGCCTATCAAAGACTAAAACCCACTGAAGGCCCACCCCAAGCTGCGCCAGTCAGTCACTCAAACGCCATCAGGGAGCTTCCTTCCTTAACCCAGGAAGAGACATGGTCTGCTCTTCAAAAGGGAGTTAAGAGATGCATCCAAAAATGGATGTCCTGGTTCCTCATGGGAAATCTCAACATTGGTAAACGCTTCTTACAGCAAATCCACCTGGAAATTCCCTCACAACATAAGCTGCTAAAGACTTGCTATAAAGCTGTTACTGAGTCAATGCCAGGGCCATGGCTTAATGGAGTAGGAAACTGACAAGCAGTGAATACATGAAAAAATATGAAATTACAGGGCCAGTCATAAACTGGCTTCTCTTCAGCAGAGCCTCCAGAAGGCTCCTGGGTCAGAGTCCCTCTCTGCCTGATGTCCTCTGTGTGCCACCAGAGGGCACTAACTCATGGAACTGCTCTTTAAAATCAGGTCACACACAAACTGCAGGAATGTTGAATGAAAACTAGCCTTCAAATCAATGAAGTGCTAAGTATGTAATTTTGACAGTGGCTTTAAGCATTTACTGGTCAAAATTTTCAATTTAATTCCACAAAAATTAAAGGTACACATATGCAGCAGCAGAATATACTAAAAACAGTAAGCTGATCAAACCTTCAGATTTATGAAAATAACATACAAAATAAATAAAATAAAACTAAGAGTGATGCATGTGCTCCTGCATCTCTGGTCACAGGGGCTGTCGTATGGATAACCCATCCCAGCATCTTCTACACACACACAATATAAGAGCCCCAAGAAAAACATGTTGATTTCTCCTTTGCTTTAAAAAGCCACTCTTCATTGAATTAGAAGTGGGCATTAACCATAATAAAACTACAGTACCATATATTAAGCATGACTAAAACATGATTTAATCTTCTGTGCTAGAATCCTCGTAAGATAAGCAGCAGACACTGACAAGTGCGCACTGCAGCCTAGCTTGCTGTTCTAAGCACATCACCCTTACTTTACTCCCCACATCCCTCTGAGCGGCGATACCATTCCATTTTAGTAAAAAGTTAGTTCAACCTTGCATTTCTTGAATGCAATCAAGAATTTTTCTTTACATCTGTATCCTCTGCTTATAATTTATTTGCCCATGAAACTATAAATACAGATTTGTGAGTTCTGCCTCATTAACTGCTTTCTACATTTATTTCTTCACCCCAGAATTTATACTTCTTATACTTTCATAAGAGTGTAAGATTATATAATCAAAATAATTCAGCAATCAGTTGAATAAAAAATGCATCATGACCAAAGGTTTTTTCGTTTTATTTTGCTTTGTGGTATGCGAAAAAATTTAGCCTTTGCTTTTATTTAAAAGGAACTGAAACAGCTTTAATAGTTTGATCAGAAATACTGGTTACTTCTCTATGCAAAATAACTCAAGTTCAATTGGACGTTGGTTTTCCTGATTTTAGTTGATTTCCCTCAGTGTGTAATAAATAACTGAAGTTTACACTGAAATGAACAAAATCTGACCAATAAGCTATACCTAAAAAGAAGTTTCAGTTCTTTAGACAATTCGTCACAAGTTAGTGCTACAAATAAACTCACCTTGAGATAACAGCCTACATCACAGGATACTGTCTCCTTGGTTTTGTTTCTGTTCTTTGCTTAAAAAAAAAAAAAGAAAGAAAAAAAGAAAAACTTCCTCAAAGGTTTTTAAGAACAATATTGGTATTCTGGCCTACGCCAAGAATATCAACGAATAAAGACGGGGTAACCATGGCATCTGTGGAGGTATCTGGAACAAAAGTACTTCTGTTAGTATTATCTAAGTAATTGCCTCCAAGTTTCCTCTATATCTTTGTTAATGTCTACTTGATCTAGAAAATATTTTGATTTATCTTGTTTACTTGATACCAAAATTTATCTTAAATAATTGAGAACCACTAAGTATTTGCCTGTCTCCTGCCTCCTTTTTATTTCTCCATGTTTCTTTCTAGACTCTCACCAGATGTCGATATTACAGTATTCCAGAGACATGACTCATGTTTCTATGCATCTCTGTCTTCTACTTCTTCAGGAGGCACCGATACCATCACATATAGTAAGTCTGTAATTCATAATTCCAAAGTCCTGATATGCTCCAGCCTCTCACAGCACCCTGAACTAGGCTTCCAGTTACTTCAATCACAACAAAAGCTTTATGCTTCTTTCCAAACTTTCACTGCTTTATCATTGGAAAAGGTATATATAAATGGCAAGTTAAAGGAAAAACGTTCAGAAAGGATGCGACGCAAGTGACCCACACATTCGTTCAACAGCATTTATTTAGACTCTGCACTGTGTCAGCACTGTCCTATGCACTGGAGATACACGGGGACAAGACAAAGGCCCTGCTCTCATGGAGCTTCCATTCTGATGAGACAGGTGGTAACTGACAGGAAAACATACCACCGCTGGGGCAGGTGCTAGGAAGAAAAAGGCAGCTTGCTGAAGGGACAGAGTGGCATCATGGATGGTCACGGAGGCCTCTGGACCAGGAGGTATGTGCACAGAGCCCTGCTCTCCAGAGCTCAGTCAGGCTGCGGAGCTCCTTCGTAATAACTCCGGATGAGGCAAGAGTAGGTCACTTTATTCTATTTCATTTTTAGTAACATTCGGTTCAAATTAATTTGGGGTTTTGAGAACAGTTAATTCACTAATAGAACTGTCTTAAAGCCAGACATGGGGCTGGCAGGATGGGAAAGCTCTCCCTATGAATTCTGCCAACTTTCATTCCAATGTGTCAGCCCTCACGGCTCCAGCTCTGTGGATCCCTCTTCTTTGCTGCGCCCATGAACAAGTGTGTGGTGAGAGCCTGAAATAAATAGGTGTAAAATGGGTCAAAACCGTCGCTTCTATTTCTGTTTTTAACTGAAGAAAATTTGCTCCATTTCCAGAGGCAGAGAGAGAAGGAGACATCTGGGTAAAGGCAAACTAAAGTATATATTAAACACACACATACGTATACAGATGAACAGGTATGTATCTACCCCCACCCACATACTATACACATGTATATACAACCATATATGTCTGACTTCTTCACCTATGATAATCCAAAACGGGTCTCATACAATGGTCTTTTTGCAATCATTACAGCATGACTTTTATTGGGTTGTAGGTTTTATCTTTAAGAGGCCAGAAAACTTTTTTAAAAGATCAAATAAAAAAAGGTTCAAAGAAGATCAAGGCTCAGATTCAATTAACACTAATTTTGGAAGAATTTTTTTACTTACTATGCATATTCAGCAAACTACTTAAGTTTTGGGTTTTCTTCTAACATAGCATCCCAGGGGAGTCATTATGTACAATCAACTCCCTAATTCAGATTAACACGTCTAAGTACATATTGATACAACAGAACACAATGCTTCCAGAGGCTCCCTGCTAGAGACTCTCTGCTTAAGCACAGGACTAAGAAGGTGGACTTCTTAAATTCCATTTTCCAGCACTTCCCATTGTTACTTCCTGGGCCAGTTTCATAGATTAGAAGAATATAATACTTCAAAGGGATACTCCAGTTTCCATGAACAAAATGACTAGCATCTCCTAATTAATGTAACATCCTAACAACTGAAAGATGACTTCTAAAATGACCAAAAATGCACAGTGAAGCTGAAGGCAAGCCCCAGATCTGTTCTTTCATTTCTCTCCCTCACTACTTTGGGGGAAAGGTCAAAAAGGGAGTGGCTTTAGATAAAACACTCCACACTGTGCTCATGAATTTTCACGGGATGAGCTGGAAGCATGTGGTGGGGTGTGGAGGGTTCTGTCTCATTTGCTTCCCAAATTTGGGACTGATTTCCAACCAAACCTCAAATCAACTGAATATCAGCACAGCTGTTTAATTCCAGTGGACAAAATGTGAGTAAAACATCGCATTCAGGCCTGTGTCCAATGTGCAGAGGCCAGTGACTTTCACAAGCCTAGAACAGGTACTGAAAAGAGCATGCTGTGAAAAGAGCTGTGGGCTTCTTACAAGGAAAGCACGAGTGACATTTATGGCCTATTTCCCTAGTAGTTATTCAACTAAATAATTAGTTACTTAAGATATCAGCACAACAAACTGAAGATTTCAAGGCAATCAAATGTCAATTACATTTTTTTTTACATAAAATACGAGTTCCTCTGGAATCAGACAGCAGCTTCTGACTTGTTTTCCATTGCTCTTTGCACATTTGCTTTCTGCTACCAAAATTTTAAGACCTGTATAAACAAAAACAGTATTTATTCTTCTCTTCCTCCAAAACACTTATTAAGTTTACATTTTGGGCTTGAAGGTATGTTACCCCACTGTCACTTCCCCCATCCACCCACCCATAACCACGTGCAGATGGTGGGCTCAAGGGAAACAAAAATAAGGGAGGCCCAGCACCCTTGCCCAAGGAGCTCCCACTTGAGTGGAGTAAAGACACCAACAGAGATAAATCACAATATGCTATGGCAAGGGCCTGCACAGGACATGGGAAGCAGTGCCCAGGGTAAGAGTGAACCAAAGGACAGGCTGTGCTGAACACAGTTCCCAAGAAAAGGTGCATGAGAGGAGTGGCATGCGGGCTGCCCTCCAGAGGAAGAGCTCGTGCAGAGAAGGGAACAGCAAGTAGGAACGGACAGAAAAAGTGTCCACACATGAAGGGAGGGCAGGGGAGGGGAGGGGAGGGGAGGGGAGGGGAGGGGAGGGGAGGGGGAAGGTGAGATGCAGCTGGGTGGGGCACGTTGCACTTGATCAGGAAGGGGTGGGTTCGGTGTTTCTTTGCTTCCACCTGCATCTACATTCAGAGGCAGGAGCTTCAAGTTAATGAAAACTTTATTAGTAGAGACAAGTCCAAATGACCAGAAAAAGAACCGCCAGAGCAATGGCATGCATGTGGACTCTGTGGCCTGAAGACAAGGGATGGGGGCAAAGGCTTGCCTACTGCAGACCAAATACCTGCCCTGGTTAAGGCTATGCTGGCTATGCTGGTTAAAGTTTAAGTTTCAGCAGCAAATCTCTGAAGGAATGAATGAATTACAAGTTTAAATGTTATACTTTGGATGGTTTGAGCATTCTAATGACTCAGGTATAAATAGAAAATAATTTTTTAAATGTCAGAACTCTCTCTTTCTTAATCCCCTACACATACACACTGACCTTCACTTTCAAAGAAACTAGAATTGTGTGTGTGCCAAATTAATTATACTAACAATGCCTTTAAAAAGCTAATATTTTTAAAAAAGCAAATACTTCCATAACATGTGTTGTAATTTACAAGTGGTATCATAAAATAGCTCTTCTTTTGCTGGGATATATTCTAGTCCATTCATCATAAAGATTTCTGTGTGAGGGGTGACTCTGTAAGCAAAACAGCATTTAGCGGGAAGAAAAACCTCAAAACAAATTACAAGAAAGCCATTAATATTCTTTTAATTTCTTGCTTAATTTCCAGTTCTTGGTATCCATACACTTCCTCATCAGATGGAAACATTTTAATTAGAATAAAAAGAGTTTAAGAAAATGTATGTAATGAGTAAGCTTTCATTATTACTAAATGGCATTAACTGAGCTTTCTGTCATGTGAATACAATGGTGCGGGAAGGAGAACACTTTGTGTAAAAGATAGGAAAGCAACACAGTTAATGATAAACCAGAGTCTCTACATGCTCTTAGGAGATTTCCAAAGGTGGGACACTGACATGCTCTAGACTGCTTAGAATGCGCATTCCCAGGATTTTAGCACTACAAAATGACAAGTAATTATTCCTTCAACACATAAGGCATCCAAGAACACAGGGTTCACAAATACTTCCTCAAAATGGGCTCGCTTCCTAACAGTGGAGTTTGTAGGATTTTTGAGGGTAATTTTTGAGAAGAATTCTTTGGTTAATTATGATACTGCAGGCAACAAACTAAAGGGAAACTGAAGTAAGCTTAAACCTGGTAAAGGTACAGAATTGGGGCATCCATTAACCTCTTCTTTGCAGGCTTTCATGAGAGGCTCACGTGATTAAGATGAAAAGTAACATGTATGCTGCTGAGACACTCCTGTTCACTCTTTCAAAATATTTTACTTTTTCCTGGCCTACAAGGCTAAAAAATACCTGATATTATCAATTTTTATTCATCTTTAAAAACACATTGTGTGGATCAAAGCCAAACAAAATTGTGTGTGTGTGTGTGTGTGTGTGTGTGTGTGTGTGTGTGTGTGTGTGTGTGTGTGTGTGTGTGTGTGTGTGTGTGTGTGTGTGTGTGTGTGTGTGTGTGTGTGTGTCTAGAGAATAAGCTAAATTCTCTCTAAATTATCTGCATGGTAAAAGGCTGCTGGGTTCAGCCATTGAAGCACGTGACCTCTACCAATCGCCATGGTGTCCCCTCCTTCCTCTTCAACCTTGCTCCCCTCAGAAGGAGTCAGAAGTGGTTTTAGATCTACACGGCCAATCCTTCATGAACCATGGCCTCCTTGTTCCTTTAAACACTTCCCCTGTGATAATCCTGGACTACACTCCATGGCTAGCCCATGAGCTGTCCAGTAAGGCAGCCACTGAGCACCTGAAATGTGTCTACTCCAGATTAGAAGGTAATGGAAATATAAGATATATAACAATTTCAAAGACTTCATACCAAAAAAAGTAACATCTCAATTTTTATACTTACTACGTGGTCATGTAATGTAGACTTATTGGGTAAAATAAAATATATTACAATATATTACTAAAATTAGTTTCCTTTATTTTTACTTATTAAAAATATAGTTACTAGAACATTAAAAATTACACGTGACTCACTGACACTGCTACTGTACAGCAGAGCCCTTGACCTTGATGTAACCAAAACCCTCCATGATACCGATTTCAAGCCCTCTACTCTTCGACTATCCCAACTCCAACAACTCTTTGATCCTACTCCTTGAATCCACTGAGCCCATGACTTCTTACTGACCCTCAGCTCCTTCATGCCTCCTGGCTCCTTGCCTGGCTTAGACAACATGGTCTATCCTCAATCCTCACATCGACTCTTCTGCGCAATGCTCAACTCTCTTATGCCTCCTCCCTCCACTGTACTCACCTGGCAAAATCCTAATCCCAGGTTAAATCCAACTCCCTGCCCTCTCCTGCCCTACACTTAGGCTGCCGAAAGCAGAATTCCTTCAGAGCACCAGCTCAGCTCCCTATCCAGTTGTTTTTGCTTGAACCAGCTGGAACTGGGCTTTTATTCTCACCGTTTCACTCATACAGCTCTTAACAAAGGCACCAACGATCTCCCCGCTACCAAGCCCACAGTGAAACCCATCTGTTTCTTGCTCCAGCTTTAGCAGCATCTGACACAGATGATCACTCTGCTTTGAAACATGAGCTTCCTTGGCCGGGCGCGGTGGCTCACACCTGTAATCCCAGCACTTTGGGAGGCCAAGGCATGTGGATCACTTGAGGTCAGGGGATCGAGAACAGCCTGGCCAACCCAGCAAAACCCCATCTCTACTAAAAATAAAAAAATTAGCCAGGCATGGTGGCACACACCTGTAATCCCAGCTCGGGAGGCTGAGGCAAGAGAATCACTTGAACCCGGGAAGTAGAGGTGGCAGTGAGCTGAGACCAGAGGGACATTCTGTCTCAAAAAAACAAAGCAAAGCAAAGAGAAACATGCACTTCCAGGACACCCCCGTCCCCTGTCTTCCTTCTCTGATTGCTTCTCATTCTCCTTTGCTTCCCTTCTACCCGCTTCCCCTTAACATTGGGTGTCCCAGGGCTCCATGTCTGGACTTCTCTATTGTACACACTCCCTAAAAAACTTCAGCCAGTCCTACAGCTTTTAGAACCCCCTACATGCTGAAAATATTCAAAATCTAGACCCAGCCTCAGCCTCTCCTTGAAGTTACAAACTCAAACATACGACTGCCTATTCAACATCTCCACCTGATCTTACAGTCAACAGGTGCAAAACATAACCTACATTCTCTTCACCCCTCCTCCCCAACCTGCTGTTCTCAGTCTTCCTGATCTCAGTAAGGTTACTCAGTGCAAAAACACAGCCATCATCCCTGACTCTTCCTATACTAATACAGTCTACCAGCTCTTCCTTTCAAACACATCCCATATATGACCATTTCTTCCTGCTCTGGTCCAAGCCACCATCAGTTCTTACTACAGTCTCCTCACTGGTCTCCCTACTTCTATCTCAAACCAGGGGATCAACAACTCTTTTCTGTAAAGGGCCAAACAGTATAGATCTTTCAGCCTCTACAGGCCATATGCTCCCTGTTATAACTACTTAGCTTGGCTGTTGCAGCTCAAAAGCGGCCTCAGGTAATACACACAAGAGTGTGGCTCTGTTTCAATAGAACTGGAACTGGACACTGAAATTTGAATTTCATATAATTTTCATGTGAAATAAAATACTGATTTTTTTCAACCACTTAAAAACATACAAAGCGTTCTTAGCTTGCTAGCTGTACAGAAACAGGTAGTGGGCCAGATCCTGCCATGGGCTGTGGTCTGCTGGCCCTGCCCTGGAAGACTCTCTGCACTACATTCAGAGTGATTATTTTATTTTATTTTATTTTTTATTTTATTTTATTTTTTTTGAGACAGAGTCTCACACTGTCTCCCAGGCTGGAGCGCAGTGGCACGATCTCCACTCACCACAACCTCTGCCTCCCAGATTCAAGCGATTCTCCTGCCTCAGCCTCCCATGTAGCTGAGATTACAGGCAACCGCCACCATGCCCAGCTAATTTTTTGTATTTTTAGTAGTGACGGGGTTTCATTATGTTGGCCAGGCTGGTCTTGAACTCCTGACCTCAAGATACGCCCGCATTGGCCTCCTGAAGTGCTGGGGTTACAGACGTGAGCCATCATGCCCGGCCCAGAATGATCCTTTCTGTCATGTCTTTTTCCTGCTCAAAAATCCTCAGGTGGCTTTCCTTCTCTTTCGGCAAAACCAAAAGACCGTGCCAAGCCCTGCGGGGCCGCACAGGACACTACTTCCTGGCTCCTCACCTCCCCTGCCCCTTCCCACGCTCTGCACAGCAACACAGGCCTCCTTGTCATTCTCCTGGCTTCTCTCTCGCCATTGCCAAATCTATCTCTGACTATCTCAGGGCCTTTGCTTTTGCAGCTCCCTCTGCTTGGAATATTCACTCTAGACACCTACGTGGTCACAGTGTTGCTTCCTTCAAGTGGTCACAGTGTTGCTTCCTTCAATTCACCTCATGAGAGATACCCGCTCAGTCACACTAGAATAGCACCCACAGACAGACATGCAAGAACCCTCTCACTGTGTACCTTGCTGCACTGTTCACCACACTATCACTGACATTTCTTTCCTTCTTTAGAAATAAACAGATTGGGCAGTTTTTAAAAAAAGAAACAAAATACCACAGTGATTAAGGGCATGAAATCTAGAGTCCAATGACCTGGACAGGAATGCAACAGCACCACTTACTAGCTATGTGACGCTAAGCAAGTTAATTCAACTTCTCTGTATCTCGGTTTCCTTGTCTATGAAATGGGGATAATGACAGCACCTACTTCCTCAGTATTCTGAAGAGTGAGTTAATAAATGTAATTGGCATATATAAGCACTCAATTACTGTTATTTTTGTTTATTGTTTATTATTATTCCTCTCTCCCAACCAGAAAATAAGCTCTTCGAGGCGAATAACATGGTTTTGTTTATTGCTTCATTCTAGATACACCTAGGACAGTGCCTAGTACTCGGTATTCAATAAGTATTTATTGAACAAACAAATAAATATTTGAATTTAAGTCACTCTGGGGTGGACAGAACACTCCACTCCCCTCCCATGATCATACAGATATCAGACAGAGCAAAAGCTTCCTTAAAATCTGTTAGAGGCCGGACGTAATGGCTCAGGCCTGTAATCCCAGCACTCTGGGAGGCCAAGGCGGGCGGATCACTTGAGCTCCAGAGTTTGAGACCAGCCTGGGCAACACAGTGAAACCCCGTCTCTACAAAAACACAAAAAGTTAGCTGGGCATGGTGGCGTGCCCCTGTGGTCCCTGTTACTCAGGAGGCTGAGGCAGGAGGACTGCTTGAGCCCTGGAGGTGGAGGTTGCCATGAGCCAAGACCATGTTACTGCACTCCAGCCTGGGCAACAGAGTGAAACCCTGTCTAAAAAATAAAAATTAAAAAAAAAACACTTTTAGAGGCTGGGCATGGTGGCTCACGCCTGTAACCCCACACCTTGGGAGGTTGAGACAGGAGGATCACTTGAGGCCAAGAGCTCAAGACCAACCTGGACACATAGCGAGACCCTGTCTATACAACAAAAACAAAAAAGTTAGCAGGGCATGGTGGTATGCACCTCTGGTCCCAGCTACTCCAGAGGCGAGCCTAGGCATTTGAGGTCACAGTGATGATCGTCGTGCCACTGAACTCCAGGCTGGACAACAGAATAAAACCCTGTCTCTATTAAATTAAAAATAAAAATAAAAAATAAATAAAATTTTTTTTAAAACCCTACTAGAGAAAGAGAAATAAAAAGCCTACCATTCCAGGTGGGTTTGCTGATGCTTCTCTATTTCCCACCCTGAAGCGAGGCATAATGCTGTTCTGAGTAACAAGTCGTTTCACTTTATAAGAAACCTCCCACAGGGCCAGGCATGGTGGCTCATACCCGTAATCCCATCACTTTGGGAGGCCAAGGCAGGAGGAACACTTGAGCCCAGGAGTTCGAGACCAGCCTGGGCGACAGAGACTCCATCTCTACAAAACTAAAAAAAAAAAAAAAATTAGGCGCAGCAGCACAGGTAGTCCCAGCTACTCGGGAGGTTGAGGCAGGAGGCCTGCTTGAGCCTAGGAGTTCAAGGTTGCAGCAAGCCATGATTATGCCACTGCACTCCAGTGGGCGGGTTCTTCATCTGGGTGACAGAGCAAGAACCTTGCCTCAAAAAAAAAAAAAAAAAAAAGAAAAGCCTTTATAATCTAAACCTGTGTTGTATACTCAAAGGTTACATGTTCAGGTCTTGAACCAAATTAGAGAAGAAAGAGATTTCACAGTCAGGTTCAAATTCCACATGTAAAATGCCAACCTAATACCTAGTAGCACAATTCTGATCTTACAGTATTTTCTAAACACAACCACAAATGGCTGTTTACTCAGAGCAGCTAAGATTTAATTGACTTCTGAAACCAAAGGACATCTCATCAAATACCTGAAGTCTTCCCCAAGCCAGAAAGTGATGGACACATTTCTGTCTACCAGCAAGACACAGGCTTTGCTCACAGCACATCACAGGGTCTTGTGGGTTTGGTATGTCTCCTTACACTTACACATACACATTTCTCCTAGGATAACTGAGTTTTATAGATGGTATTAAGATAAAATACTTCCAGGCTCTACATTTGATGACATATTTTTTAATGTGAAGATCCTTATATATATCTTGGTATGACATGGACTCTTTTTCAAGCGGAAACTCTACTTCCTTTAAAAGAAGTGCAGGGATGGTAAGGTAATTCACTGTTCAGCAAAGTAGAAATTACTCTCCTAGCCTCTAAACTAAAACTCTTCACTGTGATAAAAGAAATGAACATCTTCAGTACTGGTTCTACCAAGTAGAAAATGAATTAGTGAGATGTAGGTGGTAAAAACATACTTGTATCAACTAGTATGTAATCCTGTTGCACAGCTGCCTATCTGCACTGAATGCCTGAAAATGACATGTGTGACAAAGTGAAGGGTTATGAGGAGGGGTAAGAAACTGGGGGTTTTGGAATGGGTGAAGCCCAAGCAGTCATGGTGAACTGCCATGGACTCTACCGTCTGCCCACGCCCCTTACTGCTCCAGCTTCCTGCTGATGGCGACGTAACTAGAACAAATGGCTGGGGTTCCTTGGGGGAGCGGTTCCTGGAGAAGTGCTAAGATGTGAGAGAAGTCTTCTTCTGTCACTGTTTGTGGGTGTTTTTGGTTTTTGTTTTCTAATTCTGCACTCGACTGACCATTAAGGTCACTGCGACATGGCTGAGAGGATCTGCATGAGGCAGGCAGGTACAAGTCACTTCTCAATTCTCTACTGCTATATGGTGGCAATGCCTGAAAAATCAGAATGATAGCCCTCTAATTTAATACTGTATTTAGCTGATGATCCTAAATAACACCTTGTCAGCTTTTGTGATCTAGCACAAAACCACACGTCTTGTGATCTACGAGCTGGGCTGTGGTAATGCCCTTGACTTGAGGCTTAAAAGCTTTGGTTGGGACATAACTTTGATGTATTGTCTTTCATTTCAAACTGCAATGATTATCCTTGAATCTGGCATCCCATAGAGTGCTACCAAAATTAGATTATGGTTAGTTTACAAGACAACCTATTCCCTTTGGTGCACCACCACGAATGTTGCTACTCTCAGCTTTGCATGTTTTCAAGATCGAAAAGCCACGGCTGTTTGGTTTACAGGATGCAGGGATAAGAACCATCTGCCTGGTCTGGTGTTTCTTTAATTAAAACTTCAATTACAGATATATCTCTGCACAGATACGTGCAGTCTATCAACTCCTGTTCCTAATTACCTGTGCTAATGAGAAATGAAAAGACAGTTAATGTTTGCTGAGTGTCTACTATGTGCAAGGACCTATGTATGGTCAGATGCTCCAAGGTGAACTAGAGCAGGTAAAGTAGATCCCAGGTCAAACCTTGGTAGTTTCCCCTACCAGTCCTTTTCCCACCATTACAAAAGAGTGACAAAAGTCATTCTGGTTTCTCCTTTGGAAATACGAAAGGCTTAGAGGTATAAAGTACTCAAAAGTATCCACACAGAAGAGAGAAAAGGGGCTGGATATCCAAACCTGAATGATTGAAGTTCTGTGGCCAGTGTATGTGATAGTCTGTCATATGGAGCATTTGCGACCCCACCTGAAGGTGTGTGGAAAGTGGAAAATCTAGTCTAATCCTAGGATTCTGAGGTGCATCACACAGCATGATGGTAACCACAGCCACAGTTTCCCAGGGAAACAATCACCACAAATGAGAACAAATGGGAGATGTTTTCTGTTATTTCCTGACCGTGCAGCAATAGTGTTGCCTACTTCTCCTTCATTAACTCCCTTTCTACCTAGGGCAGATCTTCATTGAGGAATGACAAAAAATCCTTCCACACCTTCACCATGTGTTTCTTAGTGTCCTCAAAAGCCTCAAGCAGGGTTAAACACCATCAGGATGGACAACTAAAGCAGCCCACTTGGTGGTGCCAAGGTCAACAGGACAGGGTCTAGGGCACACCCAAAGCTTCCCAACTTTCACAGTGAGGAAGTCCGCCGCTTGTCCTCAAAACTGCCCTAACCTTCTATCACTTGTTTCCATGGGAGGGGGAGCACAGAAGGAGGATTACTTTGACTGTTTCTCCAACATGTCTAGAGGCAGGCAGTTAATCGCAGCAGCTATGCTGTCACATTGCCTCTGCTCTCTGCCATCCCAACTCTCACTCAGCTAAGGACACAGAGGAGAAGGAGGCAAGTCCTGGCCTGGAGGCAGGCACTGAAGAAGCACCTTTCTCTCTCAGGAGTGGGTTCCTCACCACCAAAAATGAAGGGTCCAACCCAGATGATCTTAGACCTTCCAGCTCTAAAAACTATGCAGCAGATATGCTAAAAGCCTGATATAAGCTCTCCCTTGAATGGTCCAAATCCATCTTATTGCCCAACATTCTGTATTATTCAGTGACTGAAGCCTGCCATTTCTCGATCTATCTAAATCTATGAGGCTAAATTACCTAAGCTCTTCAAGATAAACCACTTAAGTTAGGACAGACAATCACAAACAAAATCTGATAATTTTCAAGCTAATAACGGGCAGTACCTACTTCTTTGAAAGACAGATACTAAGACAAATTAAGAAATGTTCATTTGGCCAGGCGCAGCAGCTCACCACTGTAATCCCAGCACTCCGGGAGGCCAAGGCAGGTGGATCACCTGAGGTCAGGAGTTCAAGACCAGCCTAGCCAACATAGTGAAATCCTGTCTCTACTAAAAATACAAAAATTAGTTGGGCATGGTGGCACACGCCTGTAATCCCAGCTACTTTGGAGGCTGAGGCAGGAGAATCGGTAGAACCCGGAAGGCGGAGGTTTGCAGTGAGCTAAGATCACACCATTGCACTCCAGCCTGGGCGACAAGAGCAAAACTCCGTCTCAAAAAAAAAAAAATTAAAAAATAAAGAAACATACATTTGCACGTCAACTCTGTGGTAGACACCTGAAGGATTTCAGGGACCTCACAGTCTGATGACAGATACATTGTAAACATATGCCAGATGGTGGAAGAAAGAGAAAACAAGGAAAGAGGGAACTATGGAGGAGAAGAAAAGAAGGGAAAAATAAACCCACAAAAGAGAGGAAGAGAAAAAAAAAATGAAAGAACAAGAAAGCAAGCAGGGCCCTCTACTTCATTTCACTCTAACTAAATTCAAACCTGGCTTCTGTGGTGATCAAGTGCTCACTCATGGAAGATGGTATTCTACAGGGTGGATGCCAGGAACTTTTCCTACAGAAACAGTACTAACAATTGTTGGCTGAACAACTAGACTGGCCCATAAAACTCATTTTACCTTACAATGGAGTCAACTACAGAATTAATAGCACTGGCCCACACTCCAGAAGCACAGATCCATATGTGCACAATTTAAGGACCTATTTGTTTTCTTGTTTACAAAATAAACTTCCTATATTTCTGAACCTATCCATCTCTCTAGAACAAGAGTCTTGGGATGGGGCAAGTGTTTCTTAAAAAGTGAATTATTTTAAAAGCTGTACAGAGGATTCTGGATGTGCAGCCAGGATTGAGGAAGCCACTGGTAATAAGAGTCCCTAAAACTGACACATGTATGACAGAGCCCACCATGGGGGGCAATTAGACGGGCGGTTGTTGAAGCCAGCTAGGGGCCTTCAGAAGTTAGGGGCGCTGTTGCATTAAAAGGTCTGGGCCAGGCGCAGTGGCTCACACCTATAATCCCAGCACTTTGGGAGGCCAAGGTGGACAAATCACGAGGTCAGGAAAGTTCGAGACCAGCCTGGCCAACATGGTGAAACCCCATTTCTACTAAAAATACAAAAAATTAGCTAGGCGTGGTCGCGGGCACCTGTAATCCCAGCTACTCAGGAAGCTGAGGCAGGAGAATCGCTTGAACCCAGGAGGTAGAGGTTGCAGTGAGCCGAGATCGCGCCACTGCACTCCAGCCTGGGTGACAGTGCGAGAACCCATCTCAAAAAAAAAAAAACAAAAAACAAAAAAAGGTCTGATGGCTGAAGGATGATAATGCGTACAGCTGAGGTCCCTGCAACTAAAAGGGCAAAACCGTTTCTTGGGAGTGGCTCAGCCAGGTTTGCAGCTCAATGCAAGGCAGCAGTGCCGTGATATGAGTGGCACTTGGATTTAAGGGCCTGTTTGGCAGTTTACTGAGGGTGTGAGCCTGGGTGAATTTATTTAACCTATCTGGGCATCAGCATTCTCATGTGCAAAATGGGGTGAACATACCACTCACCTTGTAGATAAATGTGGATTAAAATGTATGGAAAGCCCTGGGATGAATATGTAACAGGCATTCTTACACACTCAGGAAAGGCAGTGATGTCCCTTCCACCTCACTCAAGAGGACAACGAAGCCTCATGCAGCTGGGTAAAAACCTTGAAACAGTTCAACACTTCTGACTCCTTCAAAGCTACCTAGACACCTTACCAAGCGTAAAAGGGAACGAGAAAGGCTAAGCAGGTAAAAGGTGGGTCTGTCCCTCAGGTTTCCTTCCTTGTCCCTCCATAGCCAAAAACAGTTAAAAGAACCTATCAACAAAGGGTTATGGAGCTCTTTGTGATCTAAACTTTTCTTCCTAAGAGATTAAAAACCCAGATTTAACTTTATGCACCTGAACTTGAATCTGTTTTAAAGGTGCTTAATTACCATAAACTATTCAGTTCCTCTCTCTAAACATATAAGGGTCTCTAAGTCAATGTTAGAAGACTACTGGGGAATGGTTTCAAATCTGATTTTCTGTAAGGTGTGAGTCCCCCTGCTGGGGTTTTCTGGGTGTGAGGATCAGCCACACTACATGGCAGGCACTGCCCTAAGCACTTTGTGGACATGTGCTCAGCTAAAACTCACCAGGATCCTTTAGTGGGTACTATTATTATCATCCCCAATTTAAAGAGGGGGAAACTCAGGCACAGAGAGGTTGGGTGATTTGCTGTGGTCAGACCACTTGCAAGAGGTCGAGGTGGGATTCGAACCAAGGCAGCCTGGTTCCAGAGCCCATGGTCCTGGCCTTTCACCACGGGGTTCACTACCACTGCCTCTCAGCACACCGGTTATGCCTGCCAACAGCACAGCCATAGGATGAGGTTCAGTTTCAAAAGCACCTTTCTTCTGAGTTCCCAGTGTGTCTGTCACAGTTTCACTTATCCTCCCAACAACCCTAAAAAGCAAGTGGGAGACACACAGTATCTACATTTCACAGAGGATAAAACAGAAGTAGCATCAATGAAATGTCTTACAACTCCTATATTTTAAGTCAAACAGCTAATTTCACTGTTTTTACACCAAAATGAAAGTCTTCTGAAGTCTTTCTGTTGGAGTATTTCAGTTTTGTGTGACTACCTCAACAGATACCAGAAACATATCCAGAGACTTTGCTAGTCCAAAGCAGGTTATCTGACTCTCAAATGAAGGTTTTTCTCAATGAATCACGTTTACAAAAACATCCATTGGCTTACAGTCTACTAAATGTCCCTAAATGCTAACCAAATAAACAATGCTCATTGGAAATAAGCCATAAATGTGTCCATGTACTAGCTCTCTTAGAAAAATGAGGTTATCTTAAAATGTATTAAGCAGAAAACTTTAAAGAAAATCTAACTGATCTAATCATAAAATAAAATAAGAGAATAAAAACTTTTCTCGTCTTAACCTATTAATTTCTCTTCAGCTCCTACTGGACTTACAAATAAAGTACTGTCTACCTCAAAGGCAGATGGGAGCCCCAGGGGAGCCGATTCCATCAGCAGGGAGCTGTGACTCTCCTGGGTACCATCAACCAGCTCATCCCTCAGGGGTCAGCCGGTTTGGGGCTGCTTGAGCAAGAGGAATGGAGGCAACAAGCAGTCATGACCCCCCGCATGGCTTCCATGTACCATCCACTGAGCCAGATGCCATTCCTTTAGTGCTAGAAGGACATGGCATCAAAGGAACAAATAAAGGACATACCTAAGGCAAAAAAGTCTTTGGGGATCTGGAAAACACGCCAGCACAACTGTGAAAAGCATTATTTTAAAAAAAAAAAAAAAAAAAATCACCTTAAAATTCAAGGTTTAGCAAAAAAGTTGCTCCTGACTACTGGGACATTATAAATCACAGGGGCTTTATAATCATAGGATGGTTTACCTATTTGTATTTTTCAGCTCTGATATTTTGCAATTCTGTGAAAAGAAAACATACCCAACAGGCCAAAGGCAGCTTTTCAGGTATCCAAGTATACTAGGCAAGAACAAGCTCGTGAGCCTGAACAAAAGTGTTCGTGAGAGTTCCAATCGCCAGCGAACAGCTAACCACGACTAATTTTAATTTGTGGTTCTAATGAATGATATAAACTTTTATAGGTATCAACAAAGCTCAAAGAGGACTTAAATCCATTTCAGTGCTCATTTAGCAGCTTCAGCTGTGTGCAATTAAAACATCAGCATTAAATGTTAGAGAATAAAATAATGAGACACTTAAAAAGTAATCTGTGCTTCAGTGGGCCATGCTGAGAGAATTCACATGAATTTTTTAAAGGACATGATTTCTAAGGAGTATCTTGCCAGTTCAAAGAACTGACTCAAGTTTGGTTTCTGTCTTTTGGTTTTGGTTTGTTTTGCTTTAGATTAAGAATTTTCTGAAAAGAGAAATACAATAAAAATGCATTGTTTGAAAAACAGTCATGAAATTGCATATGGCAGAAATCAATCTGGTATTGAGACCACCAGGGCTGGCTGACCAGGTTTTGGCAGAGACAAAAGTACATTTTTTGGTCATGTTAAAATTGTTGCTTGTTCTTAACTTATGCCTAAAATTAAAGAAATAAAATATCAGAAGAGTGGGGAAAGGTGAATTTGGGTAATGAGGCAACTTTGTATTTTTCTAGTCCTTAAATGAAATTAAAATTAAAAGTCTAAGTTTTTTCTCCCCAAAATACTTCAGAATACAAAATATAATCTGAAGATGTATACTATGGCAGCTAAGACTAATAAATTCAAGTTGCTACTATTTCTGAAAGAAAGGTAAGTTACTCTGCAGAGGAAGGGGTATGTGGTGATGGTGATGGTGAGGGTGTATGTGTGAGAAGGTGAGGGGCAATGGTTTGGGTGGTTTGGGAGTAGAGAAGAGGTATGGGTGTCCTGGGTGTGTGTAAGTTATACGTAAATATCAAGTTAATTCAGCTTCTGCAAAACACGAATAAAAAAGGAAATATACTGTATGGGGAAATACACTCATTAAACTTAAATTTTAAAAGGATGAAAACACAGATTACACTTTATTTTAAAACTGAAATGAATTTTAATACGGAAAATGAAGACAGCATTTTGCAAATTTATCGCTCAAAGGGGTATCTCTATTTGAGGAAATCAGCGTGTTACACTTTGAAAGATGAAATGTTACAGCTTGTACACCAAAATTAAAAAATGAAATTAAATTAAAAAATGAAATGGTTACCAAGGTAATGCAGGTCAGGGGATCAAAGGTGAAGGGTCACACATTATTAAAAAGAAATCCAAAAGGACGGCTGCATCATGATCTCTGCAAAACAAAGGAGCTCCAGTAAGTAAAACTAGTATCTCTGAGAATTTAAAATCAAGCTCTTGAAAAGATTCCACTGTAATTGAACCCCATCATTCCTGATGTCGTGTAGAGCCATTTTTATTTACATACAAAACCACACTTTCATTACCTGTTACCAACAATTTTTTTTAATTTAACCATTCAATCATTAAAACCTAAAATCCTACAATATCTTCAACTGAAAGTGACCAAAAGTGCTGATATTTCAATTTGACCCCATAACCTGTTTTCTGGAAATGACAGTGTTTGATAAGTTGCCAACACATCAGAAATCTAATGTGGTCACAGCATGGTGAGTTTTTCCCTCTCCTCAAGGAATGAGTTCCAAAATTGAGTTTTTGCAAATTTGTTTCATTTGAAGTAGCTGCATAAAATTTCCATTATTGGAACATTTAGTATAACAATGTTCTAGAAGACAGCAATAAAGTGATACATGATAAAATAAACCGTGTAACTGTATCTATTAAGATCTGTTCTCACATTCAACTTTCACTGCACAGGGGAAAAAAAGACATTTTAAGCAAAATAACTTGCTAGTTCTACTGCAACTACACAGAATTAATAGGGGCTTGACACGAGGACTATCTACAAGGGTTTTTTGTTTTGTTTTTCCTGTATCTGATAGGCTTCATTTCTTCAATAAATGTTATTATTTACTCACTTTCCCCATTAACAAACTAAAGCAGTTTATGTTTTTTAAAAGGACAGACCTAAGGTTTTGTTTTGAAACATGAAGCTACCAACCAAATCATGACAAACTTTGCAGTAATGGTAAGCACTATAATTAATGGTTATACTAAATAATTTCAGTATTCATTTCACTAGTATATAAAATGAACAGTATCATAACACAATCATCTTTAGTGTCTCCTGTCTGAAAATTAAGCTTTAGCAGGCTATATGCTCCCTGGTTTAGGGATCCAAATTCCTTAGTGCTTACTAGACAGCAGATTCTACAAAGCAGTGTAAATAATGGCCTGCAATACAGGAGAGTAAATGGGAGGAGCACAACCAGTAAAAAGAACTTAGTTACCATTCTTTTTACAAGAGTCCCCACTTGCCATTTCTTCTTACATTCTCCTACTTAGTTGTAGCCCACAATATTTAACATTTGAGTTAACCTTGTTAAAATTAAATTCCAAAAACACTTAGATATTAAAATATAGACAACTTCCAAAAGGATTTTATTAAAAGAAACAGAATATTCTTTCCAGAGGCTTATGGCAATCAATAAATAAACAAACTCTATAAATGCCAGATGTTTGTTCCTGTGATTAGGTTTTGTTAAAATAACCTGCAGAGCTCATGCACTCGGTCTGAGTGTTAGTGCCCTAAAGCCATGTTTCAAAAAACACAATTTTTTTTTTTTTAAGTTGTATAGCTACTGAAAAGTAAACTTGCATTTCATTTCTCTGGAATGCTCATCTCACATAAAGTCTGTCACATACGTGTTTGTTGCTCGGAGGCATGCAAGCAATTTTGAACACTATAGAAGGAATCAATACTCCATCAAAACAATGCATATGTTGTTTTAGTAGCATCATTACTTAGACCATTTCAGCATGTTTGTAACAAAAAACAAGAAGCAAGTAGTGTAACACTAGTCAAGTTTTGTTTCTCAAAAATATTTTGTATTAAAAAGGAGAAAAAGTAAACCTGTTCAAATCAACTATCTCTATGTACCTCCTTCATTACTAAAACATGTATGTATTAAATAACAATCTCTTCTTGACATCAAGATGATGCAGTACTCACAGATGCTTTTTTAAAGTCTTCTAAATCATCTTTAAAATTCACCAACTCACACACAAAAAAATGTTAGCCCAAATCTTCTATCAGCTTAATCTCTGCAAAGTTTCAGACACCAGACTACCTGAACATGATGTCCAGTCAGTAATCATTCTGAGTGCCTGAATGTTACAACCAACCGAATTCCCACGTGGGAATGAAATCAATCGCCTCACCTAAATACTTAGTGGTTCTGACAAAATGGCTCCAAATGAAATGGTGCCAATAATAACATTTTAGGTGATTTCAAAAAAATCTACAAAGGATTTTAGCTAATGTTTTCTACATGAGTTTGCTATTTAGGGAAGGGAAGGTAAAGGCTACTAGCAGTTTACTATGTCCCTCACAGTCAAGGAACCTGGAATATAATTTAATAAGTAAAAAGAAGGCTAGAAGCCATCCAAGCGGCAATGCAACCCTAGGGAGTAACTAATTCCACTTAAATTATGAAAACAAAGAGCTGATTCTGAGTCCAGTCTGTTTGCTGAGGCAAGTATATGAGCCACACACATTTTCCCACAGAAATAATGCTGTAAAGAGGAATTAGACTTGACAACTGTCGATTTAACCTGAACTATTTGAGGTTATTGGGCCTGAGTAGCTTCTCGCCCCATCAAGGGCTGGCGTAAGTCTTAACTTTGGATACAAAGCCCTCTCTTCAGAACCTCATGTCTTCTTGCCCCACTCCCAGGCGCCAGCAGCAGTGCCTGAGGATCCAAGATTATCCATCTTCCTCTCTCTTTCAGAAGGCTCCCTTTCTTCAGTAAGGCACAGTCAGCTCATGACTATGAATGGACTGAATTAATACACACCAGTGCATGAACAGACTGAGCCTGAGGGGTTTTCATTCACCCCAAACAAATCCCCAACTGGCAGAACTACCAGGTATTTTTACATCAAAGAGTACAGAAAGCTAGTCTAGCTAAGGAAGACTTTTTACATTACAGCTTGTCTCTTTGTAACTCGTAAGTGAATTAGACAGGAAATACTCAAAGACCCTAACCAACCCCCAAAACCTTGCATAGGATACAAGCCATCCTTAATCTAAAACTGGAAATCTACTCTACGCTGCTCTATCTGTGAGTTACATGGAAGCTGAAAGAAGAAACACACCAAGTTTCACTTTCACAAGTCCATCAAGTCATCAGTGTTACAGCAAAGAATATTCTTCTAGGGAAATTATCACCCATATTAAGCTCTAACTACCTGGATAACATTTTATAGGAATACCTTTTCCAACAAACCCAATTTGTATTCTATGTTAAAAATCTTCCCCCCACCCTCCCCGCCTCACACCAAGGAGTAGTACTTAAGCACAGGGAATTAGTTCACTTCTCAACTAAACAGACAAAGAACAAAGAATGTCATTTCTAGTAAGGTTAAATCATGACAGAAATGCCGCCATTTTCACCTCAGGCATGTTACTTTCAAAACAAAATACATGGAAGAACTGTAAAGAAATGAAAAATAAAGAGCCAAGAAAATGCAGAGTCACAGAAGCTAGAAGGAGACAGCTGAAGAAACGCATTAAAATAAAACCCTATACAGTCGTTTTTTAACCCTATACAGTCGGGTTTTTTTTGGTTTTTTTTTTGTTTTGTTTTTTTGTTTTAAAAAAGAGTATTGCTCTGTCACCCAGGCTAGAGTGCAGTAGCAAGATCTTGGATCACTGCAGCCTCCGCCTCCCAGGTAAAACTTTATACATTCTACTAACTCTTTACAAAATCGCTGTTAACTCAACATTATATAATGCTTTCTGCAGCAGAAACTAACCTCAGCAAGTATATTCAACAATTAAAAAGAACTACCGAGGCCAGGCACGCTTCTGTGGCTCACGCCTATAATCCCACCACTTTGGGAGGCAAAGGCAGGAGGATCGCTTGAGCCCAGAAGTTCGAGACCAGCCTGGGCAATATAGGGGGACCCCATCTCCACAAAAAATAAACAACATTAGCTGGGTGTGGTGGTGCATGCCTGCAGTCTCAGCTACTTAGGCAGCTGAGGCAGAAGGAACACGAGCCCAGGAAGTGGAGGCAGCAGTGAGCTGATACTGTGCCACTCACTACATTCCAGCCTGGGTGACAGAGCAAGACCCCGTCTCTGGGGGAGGGGAAAAAAAAAAAAAAAAGAAAAAAAAAGAGGTGATTACAATGATAAGGCAAAGTTTATTATTTTTAATCTATAAATATAAATAAATCAATCACCAGCATGCCATTCAACAACAAAAAAATGCACTTGAGCTAAGTATACACTACAGTTAGTGGGGATTACATTTTTATTACATTTCATGTTAGAATTCATGTTAGTCTTTCTAGCATGATAAAAATGCCATCTATTGAAAAACCAAAGAAAAGCGCAGCCTTTGGCTTTCATGTCTGTAGCTCATCCGCAAGCGGCCGGCAGGTGCTGTCCTTCCTTTCTCTCCCTCTCCTGCCAGCAGGGACCATCTCCACCTCTATTCCAGCCTTTCTGAAAATATATTTCCTGTCAAACTCTTCCAAGATGGTCTGTTCAGAGAATCTGTTTCTCAAAACTTTCTATAAATATTACAGCAACCTATACCTACAATCATATTATTTCCACAATACTCCTCAAAAAGAAACAAAAAGCAAAAACTACAAGTTAAATATCTTTCTACCTAGTATTTTATCCTCAATAACGTAACTTTTTTCCCTAAAAACATCAAAGCTTTCACAAAAGGAGGAGAAGGGTGGGCAGAAGGAATCGCAAAAGGCACCAGGAAACTTTGGAGAGTGATAACATGCTCATTATCATAGTATGGTAATGGTTGTGTGGTGTATACAGATACACACTTGCAAAATGTACAAGACAATGCACAACTTAGTATGCCAATTACACCTCAATAAAGCTGCTTAAGAATGGTAGGTGGGGAGCCTGAGACAAGAACGCTGCCCTCTCTGCGTGCTTTAGGCACGCAGCCATGCTGTGGCCATCCACACAAAGGAAGCTGAGAGATCATGGAGAAGCACACGGGAGCCACCATCCCTGAGCTGCCTGTCTTCTTCTTACATGAGAAAATAAAAGAATCCTCAATGTTTATGAATATAGAAAGACACAATAAACACATAAATGCTACATATTTAAAACCCTTAGTATTGATTACTAATTTTCAAATTAGCCACAAACCTGAAATTACCATATTTTCCAAAGCAAAAGTCCGGGCACAGTCTGACATAGTTTCTCTAAAAAGAGACTATCTGAAATCAGCTTTAGATATACTTCTATTTTTGCAACTGACATGCTAATCCACAAAATATGCTTAAATTTTTTTCTTCCAATTGGCCTGCTGCATTGCACCAACTCTATCATAGTCTAGACCCACTCATTTCTCATGCTACCCCACTACCCACTAGGGAAAAATGATCATAAAATACAAATCAAATTCCTCCCAAACACAAATAATATAAAAAATAAAACAACAGGGAGACAAATTCACCCACTGTTGATTTTATTTCCACATTACTTGTTTTTAAACTTACTAGCCAGGCATACCAGGGTTCACTTTCATCTTTCTACTGGCTTCCTGTAGGGCAGTCTGGATCATCAAGAAGCTGACATTTCCCATTCCCTCTATTCACTGATTCTCAAACTTCAGAATGAAAAAGAATCCACTATCTAAATAACATCACTTGCAAAAATGTTTTCTAAGTCCTACCCCTAAGAGATTATAATGTAGGGTACCAAAAAAGTGGTTAAGGAATTCACATTTTTGGTAAATCCTCCAGGTGAGTCTGATTACAAGTTCACAATCCTGTGAACAGTATTTATCCTTTAAGATAAATACTGCCCAGATGGGTCTAACTTCAAACTTCATCCTCCAGTCCCAACATATACACTCTCTCCTCAACACAGGCACCAAGTCACAGACGTCAAAGCTGCTAAAATGTAAATTAAGAAACAAATTCAAGTTGATAACAGCTAAAGGTAATCGTCCCTCTAAAGACTATTACATTTTTTTAAATGCCAAGATACCTAAGAAGTCTTTACAACTTTAAAGAATAAAGCCACACTGCAAGATGGGGTAGCTACACAGAATGTAAGGAGTCCTTTCTGGGCTTTAAAATCACGCCATCCTTGAACCTGGGCTCCCACTTACTACTTCTGTGGCCTTGGACAAAGTATTGAATTTTTCAACTAAGGTCTCACTTTCTTCATTTGCAACATGAGAACAGTAACATCCCTACCTCACAGAGTTGCTGTGAGAATAAACAAAAATAATTAACGTAACTACTTAGGCTAGTACTCAGGACCTCAAAAGCAAAAAACATTAGCTCTGTGATTGCTATGATTATACTGATCACCTTACATTCCTTTTCTTAGCGGATTCTTTCCACAACTTACAAGGGAGACACTGCTGTCCACATTTTTGCAGACGGGTAGAGGTTAAGCTCAAGAGTGTAGATCTTAAAAATGCTAAAGCCAGAATTCAAACGAAATCTGCCCAGATCTATCCTAACCACAACTGGAATGCTGAAGGATCTGTAAGTTTCTCCCTCTCCCTCAACAGGCTCACTCACAAGCACTCATATCCCCACACTCTGCACTAGGCCTGGCAGACCCAGGTTCCCGGTAACTGTCTGTTGAATGAGAGAATGAATGAATGGGTCCTCAGGAGTGGCAGAGGCTGAACACACTTTCTAGATCCACTACTGTACCCACCACAGCACCTTATGTGACACATTTAAAAGAATACATGTGGGATTTAAATCAATGGACTAAGAAAAATAAATTCAAGTACTTTTTTGCATACTGGCATGCTAAAAATGAAGAGTGTTTTCCATTCAAAAGATAAAATCCACCCATTCAGGCTGAGCACGGTGGCTCACACCTGTAATTCTAGCACTTTGGGAGGCCAAGGAGGGAGGATTGCTTGAGTCCAGAAGTTTGAGCCCAGAAGTTTCAGACCAGCCTGGGCCACATAGTGAGACCCCATTTCTATTAAAAATTTTTAAATTTTTAAAAAATTTCACCCAGTCAACAAACATTTATCAAGCATCCACTCTGGCACAGGCTCGGTACAGGTAACAGGGACACACAGTGACATGCCGAGGCACTTCTCAGCCTTGTCCACCCCAGCACTGAGGAACAATTCCGACACAGAACAAGTAACTCCCTGCAACAGGGGTACAGTGTGGCATGCTCCAGAAACAGCCGGCAAGAGTGCCCCATGGACCCTGCAAGGGGATGGGAAATGTCCCCTGAAGAAACAACATGTAAATGGCATGTAAGCTGGGATCCCAAGGGAACCAAGGTGGAGGGCGACCATCATTCTAAGCAGAGGCAACGACATGTCTAAGGGAGCTGAGAGTGTTGAAGGGACTCGGGCAAGAAACCGGTGTCTGGAACAGAGGACAAGGCGAGAGGGGCTTGGCAGGAGATGAGAGAGGTGACAGAGACGAGCTTACGCAGGCCTGGCAGACTGTGTCTAGAAGGTGGGGTGGTATCTCAAGTACAACAGGAAGCCGCTCAAAGGCTTGGGAACAAGAGTACCACTGACCAACTGGCATTTGAAAAGGACCACGTTGGCATCTGGGTGGAGACTGGGTTGGAGAAGGCAAGGGCACAAGCAGGGCATGAGTCAGAAGATCGCTCAATGCCATCTGCACACAGGCAATTGTGGCTTGGACTGCAGCAGTGGCTGCAAAGAGTGACTTGGACAGAATGGAAATTTACTTGGGAAAAAGAACCAGCAGGAATTGTTTTGGATTCAAAACAGATAAAAAGAAGAGGAAAGTGTCAAAAATGCCAGTAATTTTACAGTGAAGAAATCTAACAAACACTACCTTGGCCAGGTGATCAAGGTTAATACCATCAGTAGTAAATCATGTTGAGAGCAGGCACCCTTGATATGATGTGATGAGAATGGCACTCTGCCTCTGTGGTCTTCCTTCCCCAAAACCCATTATCCAAGTCTAATCACGAGAAAAACAGTAGACAAATCCAAATTGAAGAACACTGTATAAAATACCTAGTTTGTCAAGGTCAACAAAAACAAGAAAAAATCTAATAAACTGTCAGTCTAATGGAGCCTAAGAAGATATGACAACTAGATGTAATGTGGCATCCTGAATGGAATTCCGAAAAAGAAAAAGACTTTAGGGGAAAATTAAGGAAATCTGAATAAAGTGTAGAGTTTAGTGTAAATAATGTGTTGGTACTGGTTCACTGGTGTGAAACATGTACCACAATAATGTTAGCAGGGGAAACAGGTGTGGAGTGCACAGGAACTCTCCTTAATATTCTTCAGACATCTCTGTAACTCTGAAACTATCCTAAATTTAAAAGTTTACTTTAAAACTGATCCCTGAAATTTGACTTGATCGCCTGGGAGGCTCAAGTACCCTTCACTGAGGACACAGAAGGGGACATGGGAGGAAAATCATGAAGCTCCATCTCAGACATGAGGCTGGAGCACCCATCAGACACTCAGCAGAGACAGCAGGGAGGCAGCTCTGGAGTGGAGCTCAGCAAAGAGCTCTGACCTCATGAAACAAACCTAGGAGCCATCAGCAGATTGGATCTCTGGAAGCAGATGGGGGTCACCTAGAGTAAGAATGAATATAGAGAAGGGCCTGAACTCACAGGGGTTGGGGAGGGAATGGGGAGATGGCGGTCAAAGGGTATAAACTTTTGGTTATAACGTGAATATTTTCTGGGACTCTAATGTACAGCATGGTGACTATAGCTAATAATACTGTATTGTTTATTTGAAATTTGCTAACAGAGCAGATCTTAAGTGTCCTCATTCCTCTCCTCCACCATACACACACAGTAACACCGTATAGTGAGGGATGTGCTGGTTGATTGTGCTAATCATTACACGATGTATACACACATCAAATTATGTTGTATACTTTGAACATACACACCTTTTACTTGTCAAATTATACCTCAACAAAGCTGGGGGAAAGTTTACCATTTCCTTCAGAAACAAATTAGTGTAATTCTGATGATTTATATTCTTGTCACCTTTTTTCCCAAAGAAAATAGTTATCTTTTTCGGGTAAAAGATGAGACTATTTGATTAAGCCTTTTTGACTCTCTTCTTTCCAAAACAAGGGAAAAGAGCCTCGGTCTAATTGCTGAGAAATACCCACATTTAATGGTCACAGACAGAAGGCCCAGGGTCAAGCTCTGGGGAAATTCCACCTTTAAATGATGCGAGAGGAGGGTCACGAAGGAAATCTCCTAAGTGGGAGAGAAACAGGGGGCATGCACCATCCCAAGAGCCAAGGGGGGAAGGCACAGCCAAAGTGGGTGAGTATGTCTGAAAAATCATTAAAAAGGAAAAATGTTCCTTCTACTTAACAGTGATCTAAGAAAGAAGGTTCGGCGGAATAACGGAAGCTAAATTCAAATTGGAATGGTTAAAAAATGAAAGAAAAAAAACAAAACTCTTTCAAGAAGTCTGGCTCTCAGATTTTACACCTATGTTCATGGCATTATTCAAAATACCCAAAGGCTGAAACAACCCAAGCACCCATGGATGGATGAACAAATCAACAAAATGTGGTGTGCACATAACGAATTCAGCCTTCAAAGGGAAGGAAAGGCTAACACATGCTACAACATGGATGAACTTTGATGATATAAGGCTAAATGAAATAGACCAGTCAGAAAAAAAGACAAATACTAGGCTGGGCGCGGTGGCTCACTCCCGCAATCCTAGCACTTTGGGAGGCCGAGGCAGGTGGACCACCTGAAGTCAGGAGTTTGAGACCAGCCTGGCCAACAATGGCCAACATGGTGAAATTCTGTCTCTACTAAAAATATAAAAAGTAGCCAGGCATTGTGGCAGACGCCTGTAATCCCAGCTACTCAGGAGGCTGAGGCAGGAGAATCGCTTGAACCCGGGAGGCAGGGGTTGCAGTGAGCCAAGATTGCACCACTGCACTCCAGCCTGGGCGACAGAGTAAGACTCCATCTCAAAAAAAAAAAAAAAAAAAAGACAAATACTATATGACTTCACTTTATGAGGTACTTAGAATAGTCAAATTCATATAGACAGACAGTAAAAGGGTGGCTGCCGGGCGCGAAGGGTAGAGAGAATGGGGAATTACTGTTGACTGGGTACACAGTTTCGGTTTTACAAGATGAGAAGAGTTCTGGAGATGGATGGTGCTGATGGTTGCACAGCAATGTGAATGTTTAAATGGTTAAGACAACAAATTTTATATATGTAGATTTTACCACAATTTAAAATTTTTTAAAGCAGTCTGGCCAATCCATATCAAGCTACAATGACCTGCCATGAGAAAGTTGTAAAGCTGAAGAACACTGGCCCACAGCAGCACTTCCTAAGCGCTTTCCTACCGACGTGCGGTTCAGTGGAAACGGGTTGCACGGGCCTTGTGAGGGGGACTAAGCCACTCCAACCCCTGACCAGTGGTTTCTGACCTCAAGGATACTCATTCATTCTCCAGTACGTCCTACAGATATTCTTATTTTTAATGTGTTCTAAGATGTGAGAAGTCATGGCTGAAGAAATAAGGGTTAGAGATCATTTCAATTCCATCTCAGTGACAAGAAAAGTTGCTTTAGTTTTCGTTAACCTACAACTTCTGCTGCCAAAGGACAAAAAAGATGATGTGATCTTACTGAAACCAGTAACAGAGATCAGTTAGACAAATGAATCTCTACTGTAAAGTCACACTCCACGGCCAGGCACAGTGGCTCATGCCTGTAATCCCAGAACTTTGGGAGGCCAAGGCGGGCAGATCACTTGAGGTCAGGAGTTCAAGAACAGCCTGGACAACGAGGTGAAACCCCGTCTCTACCAACAACACAAAAATTAGCCAGGCGTGGTGGCATGTGCCTGCTACTTGGGAGGCTGAGCCACGAGAATCACTTGAACCCGGGAGGTGGAGATTGCAGTGAGTTGAGATTACACCACTGCACTCCAGCCTGGGTGACAGGGCAAGACTCTGACCCAAAAAAAAAAAAAAAGTAAGTCACACTCCACTTCTGACAGTTTTTTGTTTTTTTTGTTTTGTTTTTTTGAGATGGAGTCTCACTCTGTCACCCAGGCTGGAGGGCAATGGCACAATCTGGGGTCACTACAACTTCTGCCTCCCGGGTTCAAGCAATTCTCCCACCTCAGCCTCCCAAGTAGCTGGGATTACAGGCAGGCACCACCACGCCAGGCTAATTTTTTGTATTTTTAGTAGAGATGGGGTTTCACCATGTTGGCCAGGCTGGTCTTGAACTCCTGACCTCCAAGTAATCCGCCCACCTCGACTTCCCAAAGTGCTGAGATTACGGGTGTGAGTCACTGCGCCCGGCCCTGATAGACCTTTAAGAACAGAATAGGAGCAATACTTTCCTCTTTACAATATGTTAGAATGACAAAAACTAAATCAGTGTATAAGGAAAGAAAAAACAACGTGGTAATTTTGTAGGCACAGAATAAACAGATCAATGAACAAAGAGTTCAGGTAAAAAACCACGTATTTGTGGAAACTTAGCACATGGTAATGGCAACATCTCAAATCAGTAGAAAATGATCAATGACTCAATAATAACCATCTTATTTGGAGAAAAATGAAATCAGAGCTCTAACTCATCCCATTCACATATAAAAAAGTTTAGCTATATTAAACATCTAAGGATAAAAATTCAAAACAAAGAAGAAAATCTAGGGAGAATACTTAATTACTGGTGTGGGAAAGACTAAGTACACATGCCATCAAGGCCAAAAAATTCAAAGTTTGGGAGCATGACTCATAGGACTGGCATGAGGACATAATGAGTTAAGAAAACTAAGACTGAAATACAGATGACTAACGGAAGAAATATTATACACACTTCTTTTAAAAGAAAAACAGAAATGAGAAAGAAAAAGAACGAAGAACCTACTAGAAAAAAAGACTGAAGACTATTATAAAAAGTAACATATCCAAAAAAAATAGCATAAATGGTCAAACCATGCTAAATTGCAGGAATATACAAAGAAACATAAATTAAAAGGAGATCTGAGTCTTCTATCTGTTGGACTGAGGAAAGATTTAAAAGACTGACAACACTTACCATTGGTAAGGGTTTGGGGAAATGGATGCTCTCACTTTTAGCTAGTGAGAGTCCAAATTGGTATTCCACAACATTTCTTTTCTTTTCTTTTTTTTGAGACAGGGTCTTACTCTGTTGCACAGGCTGGGGTGCAGTCGCACGATCACAGCTCACTGCAGCCTCAACTTCCTGGGCTCAAGTGATCCTCCCACCTTAGCTTCCCGAGCAGCTGGGACCACAGGAACACACAACCATGCCCAGCTAATTTTGTTTATTTTTTGTAAAGCCGGGTCTCCGTATATTGCCCAGGCTGGTCTTGAACTCCTGGGCTCAAGTGATCCTGCTGCCCAGACCTTTCAAACTGCTGGAATTACAGGAGTGGCCACTGCACCTGGCCTGGTACAACATTTCTAAGGGCATATGTCAAATATTTACACTCTGACAAGCACTCCTGTCCTAGAAGATAACTGGAGATGTTAAGTGCATCACTTATTATAAGAGCAAAATACGACGACAACCAATAAGGGACTGGCTTAAAACTTTTTATGGCACATCCATGCTATGTCTTTATGCACATACATACCCACACATACGCACTGACACAAAAAATGTCCACAACATATTGTATAAATGGGGAGGAAAACACAGGGAAGCTGTATACGATTCCTCTTGTATGTATACTCAAACATATATACATACAACACACACACGATTTACACAAGCATTTATAAAGTCCAAAAAAGGATATAAATCAAATTGCTCACAATGGTTATCTCCTAGGATGTACAATTTTAGGATAAAGTCAGTTTATAATCTCTACACTCCTGTTATTAGAGTTTTTCAAAGACCATTTATTACTTTTATAAGTATATATTTTACATACACTGTTGTAATAAAATATAATAAGACAATTTCTATGGAAGTGGACAGAAATCTATGGCAAAAAGGACATAATGATTTGTATGCTCCCTTTCTTCATTAATATGTAAAGTCCTTTAACTATAAGGCAGCTTCCAGTTATGACTGAATGGTCTTAAAACATCCATTTTTTTTTAGACAAAGGAATGCTCTATACTGAACAGTCAGAAGTTAGATCTTTCTGAGTTATGGCAAAGTTATGACACTGGGGTCCTCATATACAAAGCATAAGACTCAGGAAATAAAGGACAATCTCCTTTACGCATGTATAAATTAGAAGGAGCTATAGCCTGTCAATACGATTTCAGACACACATGATCACTGTGAGGCTAAACCTAGCAGAGACCCATGAAAATACTCACTATAGGATCAGACCAATTAACTGATTAAAAGAGTAGCTGCAAGAAATTTAACTTATTTAATATATAACCACACCTGTATAATGCCAACTAAACTGGTTTCTGTAATGGGCATAAAACAATCACAACACCCCCACCCCCCGCCCACACACACACACACACCACCACCACCACCACCACACACACACCACTTTAAGTAAGGATAATGCTGAAAACAAGACAGGCTGTAACAGAACCTCAATATACAAAGTGATATGTAATCTCAATTTTATTGTAATAATACCGAAAACAGTCACTTCTTAAGTGGGTAATGTCCCTAAGGATAAGTAGTTCTGTAAACTATATTAATGTATCTAAGAAACATACAGTAAACAAAACGAATGCCATGAAACAAAGCTAATTCAAAGAACTCAAAATACAACTGAACAGTTAAAATCCTTTAAAAGCAAAAACAACTGTAATTTGAATTGGAGATATCAGTACTAACATCCCTACAATATGTCTTCATTTATGACTGGCCTATCTTTCTTTCTTCAGTATCCCACTCCTCATTCCTTCCCATTCCTGGGATCCTGAATCATTAATTCATTCACACAGCAATTCTTTACTGAGCATTTACTATGTGCCAGGCACCACTCTAAACTCTGGAGATGCAGCAGTGAGTAAAACTAAAATCTCTGCCCTGGCATATCTTGCATTCTAGTGGCATCAAATCCATCAGTGCCACCCACAACATAAAATTGCATCCTTCTGGCCATCCCACCTCAACATCCCTACATCTCCCCATTAATAGGCTTTTTTTTTCTTTTTACAACGCACTCGGCACATGATTTGATTTTCAGTGTCCCCACTTTAGAACATTCAGCTCCAGAAGACAGGAATGTTTTTTATGTTTTGTATGTTCCAAGAGCTTAGAATATTGCCTGTCATACAGACATTCAAATATTTGTTGAGTTAATGAATGCCTTCTCTTCCCTCTATGGTCTAGCTCTCTCTCCCAATGAAAGTTGCTCACATCTATCCTACTCTGTAAACAAAACACATGTCCTCTGTCCTACAGCCCGACCCTACCTTGCCTGCTACTTTCTAGCTTCTTTGAAGATGCAGAACTGCAGTAGTCTGTACCAACTATCTCCACTTCTTCACTTTCACTGCAACTGCTTTGGTTTTGTTTGTTTGGTCACCAAAGCCTTCTTCATCTGCAAATCCAAATTTATTTTACTTTTTTAATTGAACAAGTAATTCGTATTCACTACAAAAGTACACAGAAAATGGCATCACATGCCATGTAATGACTTAAGCCAGAAACTTGGAAGTTACTCTCAATGTCTCCCTGTCTCTCCCAGCCCACACTCAATCCATCACCAGTTCTGAATGATTCTATTTCCAAACCCCATCTCCAAGTCATCCAGTTATCTCCAGCTCCACTACTGGGCCTTGGCGCCACCTCCACCGTTAACTTTCACTGGATTCCTGCAAACTGCACCCAGTGGTCTCTCAACCGCCATTCTTGCCTCCAATCCCCTGACCACTCAGCACCCCACACGGTGGCTGTAAATAGCAAAACAGTCCAAGAATCTCCTATTTCAGACGTCTATCACGGGCAACCCTTCACAGGGACATCCCAGTTTCCAAGGTGGCCTATGGCTGTGAGCAGCATGACCCCTGCTGTGGCCTCTTTCCTGCCACTCTCTACCTCCCCCTACCCTCTAGAGACCTCCCACTCCTCACTTCAGACATGCCGAGCTCTTCCCATCATGAAGTCTGCCCGCAAGCCTCCCCTCCATCTAGATCACTCCTCTCACCAAGCTAACCTCCTCCTCATCACTTCCATCATAAAAATATCACTTTCTAAGAGAAGTCTTCCCTGGCTTCTCATCTGAATTACATTGTCCTCTCTTGTAGCAGCCTGTATTTTTCCTTCTTAACCCTTTAGAGCACTGTGTAAGTATGTACCCATTCTTATAATTATCTGCATAATGACTGTCTCCCTTTGAAAGCAAGATTTTGTTTTGATCCATCTATCTATCCATCCATCCATCCAATCTATCTAACCAATCTATTTAATTCTATCTATCTATCTATCTATCCCCCAGTGACTAGAACAGTGCCTGGCACAAAAGAGCTCAGATGAATGACTGACTGTCCTATTAGCCTGTAAACTCTGCAAAAACAAGTTCAATGTCTATTTTGTCTGCTGTTATCTATCTCATAACAAACACATTGTCTGGAATAGAGAAAATACTCAACATTTATTAAATAAATGCTGAATGAATACTAAAAAAAAAAAAAAGCAGCAGGGGGAAGCATCATAATTATGCTTGCTATCGGATTTTTCTGAGTAATCTTTATCAAATTAAGGAAGTTAACTTTTATTCATAATGTATTAAGAGATTCCATTTTGAATGGGTATTGGATTTTACCAAAGGCAATCTTTGCACCTCTGACATTATCATGATTTTTCTGCTCTACTCTATTAGTGATTTATACCGATCAATTTTTCAAATATTAAACCTATCTTTATAAGTATGATATTCCGAATTTAGTCCTTTGAAATTTGTTGAGATTTACTCTATAAATCAACAATTTTGATCAATGTTCCCTATGCATATGAAAAGAATGTACAGTCTACAGTTATTGGGTGCAGTGTTGTATTTCATATTTCATTATATTCCATATTTCATTTTGAATGTATCTTACTTTCAACAGTCTTTTGTTGCTTAACAACAGGGCTACATTATGAGAAATACATCACTAGGCTATTTCATCATTGTGCAAAGATGACAATGTACTTACACAAATATACTTACACACAGATGTACTTACAAAAACCTAGATAGTACAACCTTCTACATTCCTAAGCCATGTAGTATATCCTATTGCCCTTGGGCTATGAATCTGCATATTATTGTACTGAATATTGCAAGCAACTGTGACACAATGATAGGTATTTGTATCTAAACATATCTAAACACAGAAACAGTAATGTGTTACACTATGACACTATGACATCTCTACGAGACAGGAATTTTTCAGTTCCATTAAAATCTTATGAGACCAGCATCATATATATAGTCAGTCCCCTGTTGACTGAAACATCATTATGAAGCACAGGACAGTAGTATGTCTAAATTACACATAAACCCACTGAGATTTCACTTAGGTCAAGTTTGTTCATTATGTTATAGAAATCTTCTATGTCCTTACTGATACTTTGTTTCTGAGTTAATAAAGATGGTATATTAAAACTTTCCACTATGAATTGCGGATTTGTCTGTTCTTTGTCATTTCTGTTAATTCTTGCTTTATGTATTTTGAGATAGTGTTTTTAGGTACATACAGAGGTAGAACTGTTGTAACTTCCTGGAGAACTGAACTGAGTATTTTACCATTACGTATGTCTTTATCCCAAGTAATTATTCTACCCTAAAGTCTACTTTATTAATAAAGGTACACCAGTTTTCTTTTAATGTTTGAGTAATACGTCTTTTCTACCATTTTATTTTCAACTTTTCTGCATCCTTGAAAGCGGTACAGAGTTGTGATCTTCTTTGATTTTTTATCCAATTTCTCAATCTTTGCTTTTTAATTAGAAATTTTGGTTCATTTTTATTTAATATAATTATTGATAGACTAAGTTTAAATCTAACACCTTACTGTTCACTTCCTATTTTTCCCACATGCTCTGTTTCTGTTTTTGGTCTTCTTGCCTTCTTTCAGATTAATCAAGTTTTACTACTACTACTGCTGTTACTATTCCATATTTCCCCTCTATTAATTTGTTAATTAAATATATTTTACTACTCTTTTAATGACTATCCTAGAGATTACAGCATGTGTCCTTGACTTATCAAAGTCTCAAGTAAATTAATATTTTTACCACTTCCTGGGCAATGAAAAGACCGTAAGATACTAACTTTTATTTAACACCCCCACAATTTATATGCTACTATTATATTTTAAAATTCTATGTATATTTTAAACCACAAATAATTATTTTACCCAACAGTGTTCATTTACATTTACCATCTTATTTCTCATTTCTTTGGTCTTCACTTTTCCACGCATCTTAAAGCTGCCATCCAGGATCATTTCTCTTCTGCCAAAGACCAATCTTTCTATTACTCCCTTTAGTGCAGGTCTGGTGTAATTAACTCTGTGATACTATGATATAATAAGAAACATATATTTGGTCTTCATTTCAAGTTCCTCGCATCAAGCCCTGAAACTCTTGGAATTTCCTGAGTTACGGTAATAAGAAGAGCAGACATACCTGAGTTTATGATGAGAGGACTCTTGGGAGAACGGCGACTGGTTACCAAAGCAACCAATCATGTGATTAGAGAATTCAGACTTTCATCCCCTGTCATTCTGCTCCCCACCCCACCACCTCCTGGGAAGGGAGAGAGGTTAGAGACTGAGTTCAATAACCAATGGCCAATGGCCAATGATTTGATCAATCATGCCTTCATAGTAGAGCCTCCATAAAAACCCAAACAACAGAGTCCAGACAGCTTCTGGGATGGTGAACACATAGGGGAGCTGGGAGGGTGACTCACCTGGAGAGGGTGTGCAAGTTCTGAGTTCCTCCCCATACCTTGCCCTATGCATCTCTCTTTTAGCTGTTCCTGAATTGTATCCTGTATAATCAACAGGTAAACCTAGGTAAATGTTTCCCTGTTTTGTGAGCCATTCTAGCAAATCACTGAATCTGAGGAGGGGGTTACAGGAATCACTTCATAGCAGTCGGTAAGAAATATCAGAGACCTGGACTTGCAATTGGTTTCTAAGCAATCTTGTGAGGCTGAGCTCTCAACCTGTGAAGCAAGTAATTCCAGGCAGTTAGTATCCAAACTAAGTTAAATTGCAGAATACCTGGAGTCCACAGAGAACTGGAGAATTGGTTGATATGAAAAAACCCCTACACATTTGGTATGAGAAGTTTTGTGAGTGTAGAAGAAAGAGAATTGGGGTTTTGGCTTTTTCTTTTAAATCCTTCTCATTTTTGTTGATCTAAAGAAGTGATAATTTTGTCCTCACTTTTGAAGGATATATTTGCTGGGTATAACATTCTAGTTTCACTGTTTACCTTTTTTACATTTTTAAAACATTAGTTCATTGCCTTCTGGTAAGGATGCACTGTCTATTACATCTACTGAGAAATCAGCTGTCAATCTCATTGCTCTTTTGAAGGCAGTATGTAGTTTTTCTTTGGTTACTTTTTTTTTTTTTTTTTTTGACATAGTCTCACTCTCGCCTAGGCTGGAGTACAGTGGTGCGATCTTGGCTCACTGCAATATCTGCCTCCTGGGTTCAAGCAATTCTTGTGCCTCAGCCTCCCCAAGTGGCTGGGATTATAGGCGTGCACCACCATGCCCGGCTAATTTTTGTATTTTTAGTAGAGGTGGGGTTTTGCCACGTTGGCTAGGCTGGTCTCAAACTTCTGGCCTCAAGTGATCCATCCGCCTCAGCCTCCCAAAGAGCTAGGATTACAGGAGTGAGCCACTGCACCTGGCCTCTGGTTACTATTAAAATGTTCTCCTTATCTTAGATTTCTGGTAGTATTTTTTAAATCTGTGATGAGATGGCTTTTGTCTGTTATGAACAATTCTCAGCTATCATCACTCCAAATACTGCTTCTGCAGCACTCCTCCTTCCTTTCCTACTAGGATTTCAATTACATGTTGGTTAGACCTCTCCACAGAATCCCTAAGACTCACTCTTTCATGTATGTCCAGCCCATTTTTCTTTCCATGTTTCATTCTGAACATTTGTTTTCTACTTATCAGTATTACTAATGTACTGCTAAACCCATTAACTGACATCTTAATTTCAGTTACGGTCCTTTAACTCTACAGTTTACATTTGGTTTTTCTACTGGGGAGGGGGTGGTGTGGTTCCAATTTCCCTATTCTTAATCTTATAACTCCGTAAACATACTACATACATTACCCTTTTCTATTAACTTCACTATCTAGATCCCTGTCCATCCACTTCCATAGTCTGTTGTTTCTCTTGGCGTTCAGTAACATTGTCTTAAATCCTCATCTGCCTGGTGATTTCTGAGTGCCAAACATTGTAAATAAACATAGAGCTCATCTGAGATTATGAGTGATGTTATCTTCTTCTATTAATGAAAGGAATTATACTTGCTTCTTTCCAGAACACCTTGATCCAGTCAGGAACTGAGAGGGTCTGGAGCTGGACTTCAATACCTGTTAGGAGCTACTATCCCTAAGATATAGGCTTTTGGGTCTCCTACTCAAAGCCTAAGAAGTTTTCCTGCTCCCTGATCTGTGCCAAACTCCAATTTTTGTCCTCCGCCCTCTGAGTCTAACAAAAACTCTGTTCAGCTGTCCAGCTTCTCATCTGCCTAATTCTTCTGGAATCAGCAGATTCCTCTGGGAAAGAAATGGCTGCAAATGCTGGTCTCACATCTTGAGCTTCCCTACCCCATCACCACGCCCCACCTCTTACACCCACAAATCTTCACTATTTTGTTAACTCTCCATTTCCTTCACATAAATTTTGTTTAAATTTTGTCCATCATCTCGACTTGTTCTCAGCAGGAAATAAGGCCCAACAACTTAGTCTATCATCAACCAGAAAAATCTTTCCCACTCTTCTTTTTTCACTCTTTGTGGGTCTATCCCTTTTGTAATTCCTGTCATTTTATCAAAATTTTGGAAGGATGGAAGATAAAGACATCTTCAATGAGTCCTACTTAACCAGAAGTCCTACTTAACCAGAAACCTTCAGTTACTCATTTTTTTGATAGATCATTTAGATATGAAGGATATTAAACCTCTGCCTGTCAAATATGTGGCAAATACTTCTCCCAGTTTGCCATTTACACTTTAATTTTATGATATTTTTAGCACACAGACATGCTGGATTTACATGAAAATTTCTTAGTCTTTTCTTTCTGTTATGATTAGAATGGGTATGGTCCTTCCTAACTTGAACACAAAGTAAATATTGACCCATATTTTCTCCTAATATTTTTACTATTTTCAATTTCTACATTTAATTTTTAGACTTATTTTGGTATAAGGCATGAGGTGGGGACTTAACTTTTTTTTTTTTTTTCTCTGAGACAAAGTCTTGCTCTGTCACCCAGGTTGGATTGCAGTGGCATGATCTTGGCTCACTGCAACCTCCACCTCTCAGGTTCAAGTGATTCTCGTGCCTCAGCCTCCCAAGTAGCTGGGATTACAGGCGTGCGTCACCACATCCGGCTAATTTTTGTATTTTTAGTAGAGACGGGGTTTTGCCATGTTGGCCAGGCCAGTCTTGAACTCCTGACTTCAGGTGATCCTCCTGCCTCAGCCTCCCAAAGTGCTGAGATTACAGGCATGCGCCACCGCATCCGGCCTAACCTAATATATTTTAAGTGGTAAGCCAATTGTCACAAATCCATTTAAATAAACAGCCCTCCATTTTCTCCTCAAAACTGTACCTTTATCATATACTAAATATATATATATATATTTTTTTTTTTTTTTTTTTTTTTTTTTTTCTTAACACTTCTATAATTTTACTCTGCAGTCTGGCACTGCTGATCCCTATTACTCACTCTCCTTGCTACTATGTCCTTCCTTGGTTTCTGTAACTCTCCCAGCTCCCCTTATCTTCAACTATTCCTTCTTAGTCTCCTTTGTAAGCTCAATTTCCTTTCTATGTCCCCTCGCTCATTCATCCTCTCTCATTTTCCAGCCTCCTTTAGTTCATTTCTAGAAGCTCTTTCTTCTCTCATTCTCCTACTCTCCAAGGAAAATTTTATCTGTACTCTCAGTTTCTTTGAGCTCTCTCTAGGTCCCAAATCTACATCCACCTGCTTTCTAGGATCTCTAAGATGTTCCCCAGGTGCTCCAAGCTCAACCATACAAATAAAAATACAATATGTCCTGAAACCTGCTCTTCTTTATGTATTTCATTATCTACAGTACCACCATCACTCAAGCCAGAATCTCAGGAATTTCTCCTCTCCTTCACCGTGGAAGGATCCAGAATAAGCCACTATAGCATAAAAATTATTTTGAGCTGAAGGCATTTGAGTTCCTGAAACCCCTTATCTGCCTAAAAGCAGAGCCTCCCAAAAGAACTCAAAGAACTCAATTGTCATAAATCCTTTCCCACAGGGGCAACTCTAATCATCTGAGATGAGAAGACAACCAAACAGACAATGTCACAAAAATATATAGCTTCCATTTATTCTCCTAAGGGCCCATTTATCTTTCCAAATAGTTCTTTGTTTTCCCGGAAATACCCTTTCTCCCTCTCCTCTTCATCTATTAAGATGGTGCATAAACCCCAAATTCTAACAACTCTTTCCAGTCACATTTATTTGTGAACTCCCCTAAGTATTTACAAGATTAAAATCTACCTTTTCTCTTGCTAACCTATCACTTGTCAGTTTAATTCAAAGGCCCCCAAGTACTGAACCTAACAGAGTAGAGAAAAAGTGTGACAGCCATCACATCTTAGAGGTCACATAAATGCTACTGACTCTACCTCCCAAATCAGATCCTTCGCTACTGCCAATGCCTAAAAATAGGTCTTAGTTACTACCTCTGGGATGGATTCCTCACCAGACTCCCAGCATTCTTCCAAACCATTCTCTACATGGTCCACGGGGTAACTGCATAAAATAAAAATCTGCTCATTTTCCTCTTCTGATTAAACTGTGGTAAAAGGCCAGGTGCAGTAGCTTATGCCTATAATCCCAACACTTTGGGAGGACAAAATGGGAGGATCGCTTGAGGCTAGGAGTTCAAGGCCGGGGAAACGTAGGGAGACTCTGTCTTTACAAAATAAAAATAAAACTATTAGCCAGGTATGGTGGTGCACCCCTGTGGTCTCAGCCACTCTGGAGGCTGAGGTATGAGAGGATTGTTTGAGGCCAAGGAGTTGAAGGCTATGGTGAGCTATGATCAAGCTGGGAGACAGAGTGAGACCTTCAAAGAAAACGACAAAAAAAAAATCTGTTAAAATGTAAACCCAGGCTGGTGTGGTGGCTCATGCCTGTAATCCTAGCACGCTGGTGAGGCGGGTGGATCACCTGTGGTCAAGAGTTTGAGACCAGCCTGGTCACTATGGTGAAACTCTTTTTCTACTAGAAATAAAAATCTTAGGCCAGGCGCGGTGGCTCATACCTGTAATCCCAGCACTTTGGGAGGCCGAAGGCGGCAGATCACAAGTCAGGAGATCAAGACCAGCCTGACCAACATGCTGAAACCCCGTCTCTACTAAAAAAAAAAAAAAAAAAAAAAGAAATTAGCTGGGCACCACATGCGTGCCTGTAATCCCAGCTACTCAGGAGGCTGAGACAGAAGAATCACTTGAACCCAGGAGACAGAGGTTGCAGTGAGCAGAGATCCCGCCATTGCACTCCAGCCTGGGCGACAGAGGGGAACTCCATCTCAAAAAAAAAAAAAAAAAAATTAGCTGGAGGTGGTGGTGCACGCCTGTAATCCCAGCTACTAGGGAGACTGAGGCAGGAAAAATTGCTTGAACCCAGGAGGCAGAGGCTGCAGTCAGCCGAACTCACACCACTGCACTGCAGCCTGGGTGACAGGGTGAGACTCTGTCTCAAAAAAAAAAAAAAAAAAAAAAAAAAAAATTTAAACCCAATGTGACATACATAGCTTTCTATGATCTAGCTGCTACTCTCTAACCTTAACTCAACCATCTCTCTCCTTAAACCCTAAACTAGCCATAGTGAATTATCCAAGCAATTCAAACTACTTCCTTCTTTCGTTCCTTTGCACAGGAAGGAAAGTATTAATAGTTTGACTAAACGTAGTACCTTCAGCCCAGAAAGTTTTCTTGCTGATTCTCTTTGTCCGCCTAGTAAACTTCCTAATCATCTTCAAAATACAGCTTTAGTGTCATTTTTTTTAAAAATATCCATCTTTCACTTGAGGCCAGGAGTTCGAGACATGCCTGGCCAACACAGCAAAACCCCATCTCTACTAAAAAGTAGAAAAATAAGCCAGGTGTAGTGGCACAAGCCTATAATCCCAGCTACTCGGTAGGCTGAGGCAAGAGAACAGCTTGAACCCAGGAGGCAGAGGTTGCAGTGAGCCAAGATGGCACCACTGCACTCCAGCCTGGGCGATAGAGCAAGATTCCGTCTCCAAAAAAAAAAAAAAAAATCCAGCCTTCATGTGCTCAAGCAGACCATCACTGCCTCCTTTTTGCCGCAGATATATCTTATACATACATACTTTATAATTCTATTATACCTCTTATCATACCATATTGCAATCATTTTTTATGTCTGTCTTCCCTCCAAGACTATGGCTGCCTTTTATTTACTTCCAATTAACCAGACTTACATACTGACCAAGAGGGTCTCCTTGACCAAACTCTAGCCAAGCTCCTCTGAATCCTCTTCCCAACTAGGCCTTCAGTGTCAACCTTCAGTATCCATCCTTGTCTGTCTAGCCTAGTTTTAGCAAGAATTCTGTCAATGTGGTTTAGTAATACTAATGATTCTTTATTATAAATTTAATCCATGTAAAAATAACCTGTGTTTTGGGACTCCTTTTAGTTAAAAAATTGACAAAAAGCTAGAAGTCTTCATAACTACAGCTAAAAATGTTTCCAGTTTTTGCATATAAAGGGTACAAGCTACTCTGTTTTTGAACTTTAAAAAAACCTTCATATCCATTTCCTTACCATGGTACAACTACAGCCCCAGGCAGGAAAGCTGCATATCTTTATTTGGGCAATTGTCTCCTTATAAAGAGAATAAAAAGAGCCATAACAAACATTCAAATAAAAAGTGGCTCCACGTAAATGGAGAGTAGATAAGGGCATTTTCCAATAGTTTGAGATGATGAGAATATCTCAGATTATCAAAACAGATTTGATATGAAAGTTTTAATGAATCTGAAAAACCTACTTTGAAGTATAAGCAAAGAAATCCTAGTTCAAATTTTAAAACCAAATATACACGGTGAAAAGTGAGAAAATGTATCTTATACGGTTTGGCTGTGTCCCCACCCAAATCTCACCTTGAACTGTAATAATTCCCATGTGTCAAGGGCGGGTCCAGGTGGAGATAACTGAATCATGGGGACTGTTTCCCCCATATTGTTCTCATGGTAGTGAATGAGTCTCATGAGATCTGATGGTTTTATAAATGCGAGTTCCCCTGCACATTCTCTCTTGTCTGCCATGTATGACGTGCCTTTGCTTCTCCTTTGCCTTCTGCCATGATTGTGAGGCCTCCCCAGCCATGTGAAATTGTGAGTCCATTAAACCTCTTTCCTTTATAAATTATCCAGTCTCGGGTATGTCTTTATTAGCAGCATAAGAACAGACTAATAGAATATCCCATTAACCTATTTTCAAAACTTATTCCCAGACCTGTCAGGAGACCTTGAGGTCTGTCATTAACAAACAGATCACAGTTACTACCCTCTAGCTTTCCAAAGAATAGCAGTGTAGAGTAACATAGATACAACCTGCTAAGAAGCAGTTACTAAACTGCAACTTCCATATCTCCAAGAAGCAGCACTTAAATCATCCATGGTAACATCGTTTCTTTAAAGTTTTCAACATGTGGCAGTTTTGTTTAAGTAAATAACAGCTTTATTGAGATATAATTCACAAATCATAAAGTCTACCCACTTAAAGTATATTTTTTAATATATGCACAGAGTTGTGCAACCATCACTATGGCAGTTTTTAACTCGATTTGGTTAAGCTAGAATTTTCTCAGGATTCCCTTCCCTGAATCTGGACAAGATTTAAAAAGCGAAAAGTAAAATCACCATTACTTCCTGAGGGCCGAGGTAGTTAGAGGTGGTAGCAGATATAAACGGAGATGCCAGAGGGTTACAGCTTGTCCACGTGCTGCTTCTGTCACTAGCTTCTTCCCCCAACTGCCGGCCTTGTCAGCGAACAGAAGCCCCTGGACCATCAGCTGCTGGATAGCAGACCTAGAGAAGTGATTGCTACGCAGAGGTAATAGCTCTTCATAGACTTTTTCATCAGCTATCCTTTGTGGTTCCGCTCTAGCAGCTGTTCATGCCTGGCTTCTTGGAGCCTCCCACAAGTTCTAACTCAGCCACCCATGCAGGTGCTTCAGGAGAGGTGCTTTCGCAACTCTTCTCTGGTCCTCTAATTCCTCCTTCCAGACTGTTATTTTTCCAGCTTTTCCCCACAGTTGTAAAATATCTTATTGCTATAAAAAATAAATCCCTTATTACATAATACAGTGGTTCTGCTTCCCTGACTGAATCCTGACTGATATCCACAAGTTACTTATGTGTCCTTAAACAATAGCTGCATTGACTCTTTGAACTTTAGAAAACTAGAATCTGATCGTATGCATTCTGTGAGAATCTTCCATGGTGCTGCATGTAGCTGTATTTTGCTCATTTCTCACTGCTGTTCAATAATCTATTTTACACCATATACCATTTCAGTAAACTTTTTTTTTTTTTTTTGGACACAGGGTCTCTCTCACTCTGGCACCCAAGCTGGAGTGCAGTGGCACAATCTCAGCTCACCACAACCTCCACCTCCCAGGCCCAAGCAATTCTCCCACCTCAGGCTCCCGAGTAGCTGGGACTACAGGCACGCACCTCTATGCTGGGCTAATTTTTGCATTTTTTTGGTAATGCAATGGTTTTGTCATGTTGCCCAGGCGGGTCTTGAACTCCTGGGCTCCAGCAATCTGCCTGCCTGCCTCAGCCTCCCAAAGTGTTGGGATAACTGGCGCGAGCCACTGTGCCCAGCCCCATTTCAGTGTGAACTTTTCATTAAAATATTATATACAAACAGGAAACAGCACAAATTGTAAGTATATTTGTGTGTATGTGTGCATGTGTAACACACCTATCATCAAGAAAGAACATTACCAACACCCCAGCAGCCCTGCTAATATATCCTCCCTACTCTCCAAAGGTAACTACAACTCCTGACTTGCAACACCATAAATTAATTTTGCCTTTGTTTTGAACCTGTATACAGAATCAAACAATATATATTCTGAGTGTCTGGTTTCTTTCTCTCAACATTATGTTTGTGAGAGTTACTCGCTTCTTGAATACTCATCAATTCATTAGTTTTCACAGCTGTACAGTCTGTCAAGAATATACATAAGGAGTAGAACTGCTGGGCTTTATGGTGTGCAAATCTTCCACTCTCATAGATAATTCTAGTTTCCCAAAGTGGTTAAACTAATGTAGATTCCCATCAGCAATACATGAAAGCTCCCCCTGCTCTCTTTCTTGCTGACACCTGATGGTGTCTTTTTTAATTTGGCCGCAGATATATGAGGGCATCTAACTGTGGAATACACTCTACATCTCTCTGATGACCAATGAGGTAGGGCACCTTTCCCTAAGTTTACTGACCCGTGAAGTGCCTATTTGAGTCTCTTACTCATTCTTCTATTGGGTTGTCGGTCTTCTTCTCACTGATTTGTAGAAATTCTTAAAATAGTCTGAATATAAGCCTATGTTGGTCAATCTCACTCTATGACTTGACTTTTCATTCACTTAATGGTGTCTTTAGATAAACAGTTCTTTTAATGAAATCTAGTGTATCTATTTACTACACATATCAACACGGGGCAAGTGAACTAACATTGTGCAATGTGTCCTATTAGATGCTGTAGGTGTATCAGCTGCTAAAGGTACATTAATTCATTAAATTCTCCAAACCATTGTAAAAAAACTAAGTGTAACTAACTCGAAGGCACTGGAGGTGCACTGAACAGGAGGAGAGGCTGCCAGATCCAGCAAGCAGACCCTTACAACCCTAAGTGTTGTACACTAAATTGTGCACACTAGTGTAAGAGTACAATTCTTACAGTGCTCTTACAGCCACATCTAATGCTTACCCATATACACAGAACGTGCACATACATATAACATGTTACTCATATACATATAACATGCATATACGTAGATACCTGACATACATATAACATTTACCCACATACATATAACATTTCTGACTCATTTCAAAAACTAAAGAACTAAAAAACTAAAGAAGTCAACCTGACTAAAGATTACATTTTATTTCCAATGCAATCTTATGCAACAGTAGGATGGTGCAGGCCTAAAACATTAAGACTGGCATCAGTTTACAGAAAATCACAAGCAATTCAATGGTACAGATCAATAGTATGAAAAAAAACAAACAGTAAGAAAACTGTACATCAGTAAGTAGAGTAAGAGGAAAACAATTATTTTGGAAAGTTAGAAAGCAAAGTGAGATTAACCATCATGAAATATTTTTCAAATTATACTGAAGCTGTTGTGGGAGTATGTCAATGTCATAGAGAAGTATAAAAAAGTTTGGGGCCGGGCGCAGTGGCTCATGCCTATAATCCCAGCACTTTGGGAAGCTGAGGCAGGTGGATCACCTGAGATCAGGACTTTGAGACCAGCCTGGCCAACATGGTGAAACCCTGCCTCTACCAAAAATACAAAAATTAGCGGGGCATGGTGGTGCTTGCCCCACCTGTAATCCCACTTCCCTTACACTTCTGCTCTTCTCTCCTCACCCGCTAAATTGTAGGCCTGTAATCCCAACTACCTGGGAGACTGAGGCGGGAGAACTGCTTGAACCCAGGAGGCGGAAGTTGCAGGGAGCAAAGATCACACCACTGCACTCCAGCCTGGGTGACAGAGCAAGGCTCTGTCTCAAAAAAAAAAAAGAAGTTTGGAAATGTACAATGAGGATGGTTAAGTTACTCTCATACTAATAAAACTATCCTCAAGGAAAAAATTATAAGAGACCATTAACAGCCAATCTCTATTCTGAGAACTCCCTATATCAGGTTTGAACTAACCTCTTGATCACTTTTCTAGATCTTTCCCTGACCAAACCAAAAATACAAAGTTTTCTAACTGAAATTCCTCAGAAACTGATCACCTTGTAAAATACTGTGTCTTTCCAAATTGGATGACTACTTATCAGGAATGCTCATCTCACAGTGTTCCAAGACTGGGTAGGGAATGGAATGGACATTTAAGAACCTTAAGGTGTAGAAAGAACAGCAGCTAAAAGATGGAGACAGACTATGGGAGGAAAAGAAGAAAAAATAATTCCCACATGTTACAAATAGCTGCTTCATCGTATCAGGCTATTCAGAAAGGAAAAAAGTGTAAAGAAGGCAACATGAAAAACAGAAATGAACTTAAAGAAGGCAACATGAAAAACAGAAATGAACAAACTGTGCCCTACCAGATACCAAGCTCTGAGTACCTTATACTGCTTAGGAGTTTTAATCCAAATTCAGACGTGTCAAATGATCTACATTTTAATAATGTAACTGTACATTTAATAATGACCACTTGCCTATTACAAATGTTCCCCTCCAGATTTCCTTTTGCTTCCTTCTTTTTTTTTTTTTTTTTTTTTTTGAGATGGACACTTGCTCTTGTCACCCAGACTGGAGTGCAATGGCACGACCTCGGCTCACTGCAACCTCCACCTCCCAGGTTCAAGCAATTCTCCTGCCTTGGCCTCCCAAGTAGCTGGGATTACAGGCATGCGCCACCATGCCCAGCTAATTTTCTTGTATTTTTAATAGAGATGTGGTTTCACCATGTTGGCCAGGCTGGTCTCGAACTCCTGACCTCAGGTGATCCATCTGCCTCGGCCTCCCAAAGTGCTGGGATTTACAGGTATGAGCCGCCACGCCTGGCCCTTTTGCTTACTTTTAACCACAATTTGTTTAATCACAGTGAAGACTTCTTTTGAAAGCAGTCAACAGTAGATTTAAGGCTGTAGTTCTTAGCCCTTGCTGCACTTCAGAATCTCCTAGGGAGCTTTTTAAAATCCTCAGCTTGGGCCCTATCCCTGCGACTCCAGTTGAATTAGTCTGTGGTAGGGCCCAGGCCGTGATATGTTTACAAATCTGTCCCGGTGAGTCTAACATGCAGCAGGGCTGCGAACCACCCATATGAAGAAGGAGCACTGACTGGACTAGGAGCAGGAGGAGGCCTGGCTCTTCTAAGCCTCACAGCGGGGGCGTTTTTACATTCACTATGACGCCCACTTGCTCCTAAATACCCTTTAAGACCAGCACCTCCCCCACTTGAGAGCCACTGGGTCCAGGAATGAATGGGTCTGCACTAACTTGGTCTTCACCTCTGTGAGCATGTTGTGGAGTGAATAAATGTTATTAAAACGTAACAAAGTAAAGAAAGAAATGGAGGCAGGCCTACAATTTAGCAGGTGAGGAGAGAAGAGTAGAACTGCAAGGGAAGTAGTTGAGGGGCAGGAGAGGAAAGGAGATGCCCCCTCCACCATGGTGCTGAGTCTGGGCAAGATCATGGCTGATCCAGGTTCCCCAGGAAGAAAGGGCAGAGGTTCTACACTGACTTCAAAGATTTGGCCAACCACCCATGGAATGACAGCATCTGAGGTGGGCTTGTGGGTCCTGTAGTGGCTGCCGACAAGGATCCTGTCCACTGACCCAGGCGCAAGCAACAGGAGTCATCAGTACCTTCTGCTGTTCTATTAAAAATAATCCTGTGAATTCCACTTTCATATGTCCCCATCTCTATAAACCATTTCTTGGTTTCACTCCAGGTTCTTCATCCAGTTAATCTCTTCCAGTAGACGCTACACTAATGCCCCTTCCTTCCAGCAGTCGTCCCTGAACCTCTGCTCCACATTCCGTCTCCCATTTCATCCTCTCAGAGCTGTCCTCTGTGCTTTTCCTTTGTAATTCTTGCCACTATTTACTTTCCTTCACAGCAAAACTGCCACCAAGAACCATTAAGATGTGTAGCCTCCATGTCCTCACCTCTCTGGCTCTTCAACTCACTCCCAATGGGCCACCACACCAACACTCCACTGGAACCACCCATTGAGGTTACTAATCAGTTGATCAAATCCAACAACGACTTCTCCGTCATTTTACCCAACTTCCCAGTAACCTTTGTGATACCCTCTGTGAAAGGAAGAACAGGAACCCCAAAGATATACACACCCTAATCCCCAGAACCTGTAAATAAATAACATTACAAGGCAAAGGGGAATTAAGGCTGAAGATAGAATTTAGGTTGTTAATCAGCTAACCTTAAAATAGGAAAATTATCCTGGATTATGCAGGTGGACTCGGCATATTAAAAGGGTCCTTAAAAGTGGAAGAAAGAGGCAGAAGAGGTCAGAGTGAGTGAATGAGAAGAAAGCAGGGTCACAAAGACTCTACGTTACTGGCATCAAGGATGGAGGAGGGAGCCACAAGCCAAGGAATATTAAGCAGACTCTAGAAGGTGGAACAGAGAAGGAAACAGATTCCTCCCTAGGGCCTCCAACAAAGAACATGGCCCTGCTGGCACCCTGATGGCAACCCAGTGAGACCCATGTCAGATGACTGACCTACAGAACAGTTAAGAAATCTGTTGTTTTAAGCCACTAAATTTGTGATAACTGGTTACAGTAGCAAACATAAAAGTGACGCACCCTCCTTAAACATGTCCTTCTCCCAGCTTCCACTTCACACCTGCCTGCCTCAGCACTGCCTCCCTGGCTCCCCTGCAGCCTCCGGTGCTGGCTCCTCCTGTGCTGCTCGGGGCTTAGTCTCCCTTTCTCCATCTATCTTCTGCATCCCAGGTGATCTCACCTAGTCTATGGCTTTAAATGTCACCTGTGCATTGACGGCTCTCCGATTTTTATCTCCAGACAGGACCCCTCCCCAGACTTCTGGAAGTTGCCTATTCAACATCATCACTCCGGTGTCTAACAGACATCTCACAACCAGGACATCCCAGAAGAACACCTTGATCTCCACTTCGTTGTCTCAATGACGAGCCCCAGCACCAACGCAGTGGCTGAGGCCACAAAATTTCTCCTTTCCTTTACCCCCTATATCCAATCCCATGAACTCTGACAGCTCCACCTCTGAAATACATCCACTTCTCACTCCCTCCACCCCCACCGTCATTTCTTACCAAGATCACCAGTTACTGCAACAGACTTTTAACTGGTCTCTCTGCTTCCCCTGACTGCCACATAGTAGCCAAAGAAAGCCTTTGAACATAAACTCCATATTATGTTGCTCACTTCCTAATAGCTCATCCTCCAATAGCTTCGTGTTGCCCTTAAAACAAAATCTCAACTCTTTTTTTTTGAGACACAGTTTCACTCCTGTTGCCCAGGCTGGAGTGCAATGGCACGATCTCGACTCACTGCAACCTCTGCCTCCCGGGTTCAAGCAATTCTCCTGCCTCAGCCTCCGAGCAGCTGAGATTACAGGCATGTGCCACCACGCCTGGCTAATTTTGTATTTTTAGTAGAGATGGGGTTTCATCATGTTGGTCAGGCTGGTCTTGAACTCCTGACCTCAGGTGATCTGCCCACCTCGGCCTCCCAAAGTACTGGGATTACAAGCATGAGCCACTGCACCCAACCCAAAATCTCAACTCTTTATGCCTACTTGGCACAACATGATCTAGCCCTTACCTGCCTCAACCAGCTCATCTGCCAGATCCCCACACTGCTCCAATCAACAACTTTTTTTTTCACATTTCCTCAAAGCAAGCACATTCCTGCCTCAGGGCCCTTGCACAGGCTATTACCTTTGCCTAGAATATTCCTCCCCCAGATCCTCAAGCAGCTGGCTTTCCTTTATCATTCAGTTCTCAGCTTAAATATAACTTTCTAAGAAAGGCCTTTCCTACAAAATCTCCTAATATGCTCACGCCTCAGTACTCTGCTCTACTTTGTTCTTAGCATGCTCTGAAATCCTCACCTACTTGTTCACTTTTGTATTGTTTTCCCTCTAAACGATAAGCTCCATGAGAACTAGAACCTCATCTTATACCCTCAGCAACTCCAACTAGTGCCTGGCACATAGTAGAGCCTCAAAAATATTGCTGAATGCATAAATGATGGCATTAAATTAAATGGAATGTTTGGGGGTTTTTTTGTTTTTTGTTTTTTGTTTTGAGACAGTCTCGCTCTGTCACCAAGGCTGGAATGCAGTGGCGCGATCTCGACTCACTGCAACCTCTGCCTCACGGGTTCAAGTGATTCTCCTGCCTCAGCCTCCCGAGTAGCTGGGATTACAGGCACATGCCACCACGCCCAGCTAATTTATTGTATTTTTAGTAGGGACAGGGTTTCACCATGTTAGCCAGGATGGTATCGATCTCCCGACCTTGTGATCCACCCGCCTCAGCCTCCCAAAGTGCTGGGATTACAGGCGTGAGCCACCGTACCCAGCCAAAATTAAATGGAATATTAATAAACAGTCAATAAACATGATGTTGGCTGAGCATGTTGGCTCACACCTGTAATCCCAGCACTTTGGGAGGCTGAGGCAGGAGGATCATTTGAGGCCAGGAATTCAAGACCAGCCTGGGCAAGACAGCAAGATCCTGTCTCCACAAAAAATAAAAAACGTTGCCAGACATGGTGTCCCATGCCTGTAGTCCTAACCATTCAGGAGGCTGAGGGTTGGGCCCAGGAATTTGAAGCTGCAGTGAGCTATAATCGCACCATTGCACTCCAGCCTGGGTGACAGAGACAGAATCTGTCTCAGTCAATCAAGAAACAAACAAACATGATGCTGTGGATCACTGTCAAAAAAGGCCTAACATATATATAACATATTAAGAGAAAAGCCAGGTTATAAGAACTACATGTACAGTAAACCTATTCTGGGTTAATAAATATAGAAAAAATGCCCACACTGGCACAGAGAAATATCTGTAGATACATATATCAGAAAGAAATCTGAAAGAAAAAAATCTAAAGATACACAATTGGGAACTGTTGACTTCAGATGGTAGAGTTCGGAGTGGTTTGGCCATCTCTCTATTGGTGATGTGCTGTATAAATTGCCTTTCCTGGGCTTCATGCTTCTACCTGGAAAGAGCTCCTTCACAGCGGACATGCTGGCTTCCTGCCTCACCCTCATTCACCCCTTAAACAGGAGTGACTTCCCTGACTGATGAGTCTGAGATGAAGAACCAAGCATGTCTGCCACAGTTCTTCCTTCCGTGGTTGTGGGAATCCATTCGCACGCAGGGAGCGCATATTTTGCTCCTCTCCTCTGCATCACAAGCTTTTCTGGGGTAGCTCCCATGGATCTGTTTGGTGCTATCAGTGACTATCACCAAGCCAGACTGTTTAATTCAGAAACAGAGTATTAGCAGCCCACTTGAGCACTAGACTAAATGATATTTGTTGATAGAAGTCTTTACTCATTCATTCAATGAACAGTCCCTGGACACTCCAGGGACTATTGTATATACTTAGAACAGTGCCTGCCATACATACATGTATGCCATGTCCACCTGGCATAAGATCCCTGTCCACCTGGAACTTAAGAGTCTAGCAGTGGCAGCCAGACAATACACAGTGAAAAGATGTAATTTACACAGTATATTAGATGATGACAAATGCTAATTCCAAAACACTTATGCCTCACTACCCTCATTTATGAAATAAAAAATACATAATCACCACACAGCAGGTTCTCTGAATTGCTTGAGGAATAGATTGTTGAAAATTGCTTAAATACAAAAAAATTTGATTAATAATAATTAAAGCATTTAACAAAAATGCTTCTTAAATAAAACAGAGTTAAGTCTAAATTTTGCTCAACAGTACAAAAATAAAATAAAATTTTAACTAGCACATTAACAACTGTCTTCTGACACCAGGAATGCGGATCTGTTGCTACACAGCTGAAAGATGTGTCAGGAAAAACGGGAAGTGACTATACTCAGACGTTAATTTTATAGATTCTGCTTAATTTCAAGCTATTTTAATGTACCCTTTCTCAGAAATGGGAAGCAGATGGCATTTTCCCATTCTTTTAACTTTCTTAACTTTTAAAGAAGTAAATATATGCAAGTGTTTTCCCCTTGTCTCTCTGAAAAAGTGTCCCTTTGCAGCACCTCCTAAAAAAGATCCCCATCTTCCCAGGGGGAGCCTCCCCTTGGCCGGCTTCTCTGGACAGCCTCCACTCCCCAACACAAAGCACTAAAAGGGTGGGAACCTCGGCGCCTTGTCCTTGACCTTCTGACTCTTCCTACAGGGCTACACACAGTGATCTTCAAAGGGAACTCCAGCCAGGTGCGGTCAGCACTTTGGGAGGCCAAGGCGGGCAGATCATGAGGTCAGGAGATCGAGCCCATCCTGGCTAACACAGTGAAACCCTGTCTCTACTAAAAAAATACAAAAAAAATTAGCCAGGTGTGGTGGCGGGTGCCTGTAGTCCCAGCTGCTTGGGAGGCTGAGGCAGGAGAATGGCGTGAACCCGGGAGGCGGAGCTTGCAGTGAGCCGAGATGGTGCCACTGCACTCCAGCCTGGGCGACAGAGCGAGACTCCGTCTCAAAAAAAAAAAAAAAAAAAAAAAAACAGAGAGAGAACTCCTTCAGGGTATGAGCTACACACAGAACTTCGGAATGTTGTTCTCTTTCCTCAGGAGGCTTGGCCTGGGACCAGCATTACCTGTCTCAGCCCCTCTGAACAGCTGCTTCTCTTCTGACTATAGACTAGAGGTGGCCACCTTTTCTAGCCTAGGTCAAGTGACTTTTCTGCTTCTTTGTTTCTTGCACATAAGAGCCTTTATTTCCCCCATGAACTTCTTTGGAGTCACAATAAAATGAACTCAGGGCCAAATGAAGCTTGCCTCAGAATCCACCTCAGTGCTACCGCAGATGCCCCACCTGGATGAGTGCACATGCATGCACATACGCACACATGCACACACACATACACACACGTGTGGACCCTGCTTCACCTTGTCCAATTCCCCAGAGATGAAGGGCCTCCCAGTTTGCTTTCTCCCCAAATGTAAATTCCAGGTTCTCGCCATTTTACAATTTTTTCAAGTCTACCCCCTTCGCCAGACCAGTGAACATTACCACAGAAGCTTGTAAGAAGACCTCATGAAAGCCACATAGCCTGCCTTCCTTACAGAGAATATTCTTCCTTACAGAGAAAACACTCTCCCAAACACACATTTCTATTTCATCGCATTCACCCCAAACCATCTGTGGTTTCTCATCCATCTAGAAAGGATTTCTTTTTGTTGTTTCTTCACTTGCTCTTCCAGCTTTCTAAAAGCACTAATACTGTAAAACTTAGGTTATTTTTTAGGAGCTTCTTTTAAAACCTTCAAAAGAACTTCATAATTACCAAGATAACAGAATTTATCATCAGAAACCTGGGGGAGGCAGTATTTGAAAAGACTTGAAGATGGGTAGGCAGGTAGCTGGGTAGGCAGGTAGATAGGCAGACAGGCAGGTAGGCAGGCAGACTGTGACACTCAGCTTTAGGGTTCTGCTGTTTTCAGCTACTTGAGCCAAATGGATATGAAGAAGGAGTGGGGGGACTATTGTTCATGCTACCTTTTCAAAAAACATTGAAAAATTAGAATATGCTTCTATATGCCCTCTCCAGTGCCACCCAAACTTTAAAAGAGCTTCCTGTATGTCAAGACATGAACAGATACTTCAGATAAATACCAAAAATAAAACCTATGCATTCCACAACTTTTAGGTGCCTACTAGCTAAAGACATGAGAAAAAAGCTCTAGAAAGCTCAACTGTAACCTATGTAGCAAAGCACATCAAAACATGCATGAGTGGTATGGGGACAGCAAAGCTGAGCCTACAGCCCAGTGAAGTTAATTAGAGCACACTTCCAGGAGGCTGAGATTCTTCCTCTAAGTGGGCTTTCACCTGGGCACTTGTTAGAAATGCACATTCTCAGGCCCCACCCAGGACCTACTAGAGCAGAAACTCTGGGGATGGGGCCCAGCAACCTGTGTTTGAACAAGCCTCCCAGGTGATTCTGACTCCAGCTCAAGCCTGAATCCACTCAGCTAAAGAATGCCAACCTCTCCGTACATTCTTCCTTTTTCCTTCCAACCAGGCTCAGCCTCTCCTTTACGGAAATCACCATCACCCAAAGTCTCCCACCCACTACTGAAAAGAGTTGGGTATTTTTATCCTGAGGCAACTCCACCAATAAACTGTCTGCACATTATAGAGTCTCAAGTGCAACCAGAAACTCCACTCAACTGCTCTTCATCCAACTTAGAAAAATGTGGGCCCAAACTAGATCCTCATTTGCACCTTAACATTTCTTAAAAGCAGTTTCAGGAAACAGCATATTAAGTTATGACCTGGACAAAAGGTCAATCTCCAAATTCCAGCTTCAGTACTAGACAGGTATAGAAACTTGAAAAGATACCAAAGAAGAACCTCGAGCCCCCTGAAAAGATGCTGCCAACCCCTGAGCGTGCTGACTCCACTCAGTCCAGAAGGCTGCGGGGTGATGAAAAATGTTCTGAACTTAGGTAGTGGCGACGGCTACACAACTTTGTAGATGTATTAAAAACTACTGAATTGGCCGAGTGTGGGCGGGAGCTCCCACCCATAATCCCAGCACTTTGGGAGACTGAGGCAGGAAGACTGCTTGAGCCCAGGAGTTCAAGACCAGCCTGGGCAACATGGCGAGCGAGATTCCATCTCCAAAAACAATGTATAAATTAGCTGGGCGTGGCACACGCCTATAGACCCAGCTATTCAGAAGGCTGAGGTGGGAGGATAGCTTGAGCCCGGAAGGTCGAGGCTGCGGTGAGTTATGATTGCGCCACTACACTCCAGCCAGGGCAACAGAGCACGACTCTGTCTCAAACAAAAAATTAAAAAGGTCTCTCTGGTCTCAGCCGCAGAAGCAAGATGACTGTTCGGAAAGCGTTGCAATAGGACACACACATTGTGCCACCGCTGTGGCGTAAAGGCCTACCACCTTCAGAAGTTGACCTGTAGCAAATGTGGCTACCCCGCCAAGTGCAGGAGGACGTGTAACTGGAGTGCCAAGGCTAAAAGACAAAATGCCACCAGGACTGGCCGAACGAGGCACCTAAAAATTGTACACCACAGATTCAGGCATGGATTCCATGAGGAAACAACACCCAAACCAAAGAGGGCAGCTGTTGGAGCACCTCAATCAGCTTAAGAATTTCAACAATTAGTCATGCAGTAAATGTTCTGGTTTTTAAAAAAACAAAAAATAAAATAAAAATTAAAAAATAAATTTTTAAATTTATAAATAAATAAAAAATAAACTACTAAACTGTACAACTTAAAAGTAAGTAAAAAGATGATTAACAGTAAAACAAAAAAAAATTAATCAAATAAACTCCAAAGCTGGACCCAAGCCTCCCTGGAAAGTCCAACATTCCTAAAGAAAACCTTCAAAAGCAACAATAATCTTCAAAGACAAATCTTCAAAGGTCACCAAGCACCATCACCTAAGACCCAAGAGACGCCAAGTAGGTTAAGTGCTTTACTCAACACTCAGCTGAGTAGCAGCAGAGCCAAGACTCGAATCTGCTTCTGACACCAGCTCTGCACCCTTTCCAAGAGAGCAGTGCTTCTCAACTGAGGCTCTGTGGAAGTATTATCAGGGGGCTGTAAGTCCATAAAAAATTTTTAACTTTGCATCTTAATTTATTGTATAGTCTGAAAAAGTAACACCTGAACCAAGTGTGTTCTAACACACAAATTCATTGCTCAAGTTTGTGATTTGTGGTTACATTTCCCCTAGTACCCAGTAGTGTCATTTAAATTTTTCTTGGGCTAATGAGAAAAACCAGAAGTGAATCTAAAACTAAATGATGTATTTGTGCCAAGGCCTAATGACAGACTTATACAAATGCTTTGCTGTGTAAAAAACAGCTTCTCAGTATAAAATAATTGCAGGACACAAGATAGTACCGCATGCCAAATTCAAAAGAACCTGCTTGAGAACAGTCAGTATGATACTCATGTTGCAAGAGACAATTTAGTTTTGGCAAAACATCATCTATTGCATTTAACTAACCCTGTTAATATAAAACTTTATTAGTTTTGTAATTTCGTTTTATGTAATGCATATATCTGAGTTTTATATTTGCAAAAGAACTCCAAGAATTAATTTTATACTGAGTTTTTTGTGTTTTTACGTAATTAATTCATTCAACAAATATTTATTGAACACTGACAATGGCCAGGTAAGTGCCACATACTGAAGTAATAGTATAATAAAACTAGTTTAGATTGAAACTGAGAAAGACCCACAGGAATTTCTTCCTTAAAAGAAAATGTTCTTTAACATCTTATTCAAATGCTATAAATATTGCTGTACTCTGAGGGTGCAATTTACTTCTCTTACTATTCCTCAGTGTCAAACCTGCCTTCACCTGTCTCCCCTCACCTATGTGGGAGGACATTCCGCCCCAGCTTTTCAATATATCCTGTGGAGTGCTGCTGCTGCTGCTGAGGCACTGCGCACTTGACACAGGCTGTCTGATCCCCAGGCTTGTGCCTACCTGGATTTCAGTATTATGTATCTCACTTCACACTAGCAAAGCAAACAGAAGAACTATATTTAACCTAACTGCTACACAAGTATCACATTTAATTTGAAACTTCGTACCATATACTGTGTTCAAAAGTCACATAATGTCACTCTTAAAACTTGGCTCTCTGTGTTGTTTATATGCATTTTCATTTTTGCAATTTAATCAGAAAAGCCCTGCCTGGAACAAAATGATCTGGGACCGTTCAAACCACTAGCCCTGCCAAAAGCTAAACAAAACCAAGCTCTACCTAAAGGTTAACTGACTTTCCAAGTCATCAAAACTGAAATATCTCACCTGCCTTTATGATTAGAGTACTGGTGCTTTTCAGCTTAGCTCACATTTAGGAAGTCTGAAGAGTCTTAAATGATCCCCAAAAATGTGTCTATATTTCAAAGAGATAACATATAAATACACTAGAAAAACCAATCACTGAAAAATTACAGCCCTAGACCTAACACAAAGTTACACAAAGGAAAAAAAATTAAAAACACAAAAAACACCCAAGATTATGTACCGACACCAAAAAAAGATTAAATAAATTTTGTAAAAGGTAAGGTAACCAGGTGCAGTGGCTCACACCTGTAATCCCAGCACTTTGAGGGGCCAAGGCAGGCAGATTGCTTGAGCTCAGTTGTTTGGATGAGCCTTGGCAACATGGTGAAACCCTGTCTCTACAAAAAATTAGCCAGGTCCATAGTGGTGAGCACCTATAGTCCCAGCTACTCCAGAGGCTGACATGGGAGGACTGCTTGAGCCCAGGAGGTGGAGGTTGCAGTGAGCCAAGATTGTGCCACTGCACTTCAGCCTGGGTGACAGAGTGAGACCCTGCCTCAAAAAAAAAAAAAAAAAAAAAAAAAGGTGGCTTGATGCTAAAAATAGTTGAAATTAATTATTATTTAATAATTCTTACAGTATTAAAGTCCATTTTTCTTACCTAAACATAAAAAGTTGGGGGGAAAAAGTACTCAAGATTTTTAAAGAGTAAGTTTCCTCCTATAAAAAGCATTATAATTATTACTCAAGTTTTGTTCTGTTTTTTCTCCTGCAGACTCTTTGGTGTGGCTTAGAATGTATCAGCCTATACTGCTCTCTACATAGACATTTTTACCATTAAAAAATGCATTTAATATGACACTCTAAAGCTACCACCAACTAAAAAACATCTGATGAAACTTTCTTTAAGGATCAGTACAAACTAGAATTCTATTTTGTTTGCTTACTCTAGAGAAACTGTGTATTACAGGAAAAACAAAAAAAGAACATTAATTCGAAAATAGTAACACACAAAAGTGATTTGAACATATTTAGGGAGAACATTTTCATTAAAAAAGGTTCATGGTGCTGCATTAGTTTGGCTTTGGAAGAATGCCAAGTGAAATCTAGATCCAGAGACCAGGGAATGCAGTAGTTATATTTTAAGTCAAACAGCTAATTAATGACTAAACAAAAGAATTTTCAGTCTGGACAATATATATGGAGTACTAATATACGTAATTATGAAATAGTCATTTGTGAATTCAGAAAGTTGCGTTAGCATAATTATTTCTGGCTCTAGGCCTTAAAAATACTAACTTAAAATGCAGAAACCTTATAGCAGTTCACCTGATGAAGATGTGAACACCAAACTGATTATGAAACAAGAGGAGGTTCTTTAATGAATGTGCTCTGTGTTTAATACATTCTTTCTCCCTTGCCCTGAATATAAAAGTCAGGCCTAATGCTCAAGTTACACACAGGTACAAAATTTCTATTTTTAATATAGTTTTTTCATTATCCATAGTCCACATACTAACAGTCATTAAGAATCAAAACTACTGGGCCAGGCACGGTGGCTCAAACCTGTAATCCCAGCATTTTGGGAGGCCAAGGCGGGCGGCTCACAAGGGCAGGAGATCGAGACCATCCTGGCTAACACGGTGAAACCCCATCTCTACTAAAAATACAAAAAATTGGCTGGACGTGGTGGTGGGTGCCTGTAGTTTCAGCTACTCCGGAGGCTAAGGCAGGAGAACAGCGTGAACTTGGGAGGCGGAGCTTGCAGTGAGCCGAGATCACGCCACTGCACTCCAGCCTGGGCGACAGAGCAAGACTCCATCTCAAAAAAACAAAACAAAACAAACAAACAAAAAAAAAACACTCTCTCAAGCTACTTATGGGGTAATAGAAATGTGCCGTGTCTTGATTTTGGAGGCAGTTTCACCAGCGTATACATGTCAAAAACTCATTGAATTGTGCACTTCAAATGGGTGCAGTTTATATTGTAATACATAAATTAAACCTCAATAAATTGTTTTAGGCTGGGCACCATGGCTCACGCCTGTAATCCAAGCACTTTGGGAGGCTGAGGCAGGCGGATCACCTGAGGTCCGGAGTTGGAGACCAGCCTGACCAACGTGGTGAATGAAACCCTGTCTCTACTAAAAATACAAAACTAGCCAGGCGTGGTGGCGCATGCCTGTAATCGTAGCTACACAGGAGGCTGAGGCAGGAGAATCGCTTGAACCTGGGAGGTGGAGGTTGCAGTGAGCTGAGATCGCGCCATTGCACTCCACCCTGGGCAACAGAGTGAGACTCCATCTCAAAAAAAAAAAACAAGGCCAGGTGTGGTGGCTCACACCTGTAATCCTAGCATCTTGGGACGCCAAGGCGGGCGGATCACGAGGTCAGGAGATCAGGAGATCAAGACCATCCTGGCTAACACGGTGAAACTCCGTCTCTACTAAAAATATAAAAAATTAGCCAGGCATGGTGGTGGGCGCCTGTAGTCCTAGCTACTCGGGAGGCTGAGGCAGGAGAATGGCGTGAACCTGGGAGGCGGAGCTTGCAGTGAGCCGAGATCGCGACACTGCACTCCAGCCTGGGCGACAGAGCGAGACTCCGTCTCAAAAAAAAATAAAAAATAAAAATAAATAAAAGAAGCAAAACTATCAAAATACACGTAGGAGAAAACTTTTTTTAAAAAAAAGGAATCAAAACTACTTTCCTAAGAAATGAGTGTCTGCCACTTTTTAAAAAATCATCATGCAAAAATAGATTAAGTTTGTTACAACATTTTAAAATCAAATGAAGAAGCCAAACAATTCTATAAAACTAAAGGATTAGAAGTCACTAAATAGCTACAAGATCTTGGAAAAGTCAACTTGATATTGCTCTGTGGGACAAAATGAGGGATTATGGGACTCAAAGTCGGGCTGCAGCGGCTGAACTCCCCCGTCCCCCACTTCCCGGCTCTGACTCTGGGTACATTAGTTAACATATCCATGGCTTCGGTTTCCTCATCTATAAGATGAGGATAGTCAAATAATCTATCTCATAGGATTAACTGAAAGATTAAATGTGATGATTCATGTAAAGGACTCACTAGTGCCTAGCATACAAAGGATGTTCAATACATACTGGCTTCCATAATTAGTGCAGCCATCATCGCCTTCACTCCTTGTGTCATCTTTACCACCTGAGGAACAGTGTTGGTGGCTGAGGGAGCATAATCTAAAATTGATTTGGTTTCAGATGTAACATTTAATTTATTCTGCAATTGCAAATAACATCCAAGAAGGGAAAGGATTTTAGGTATTCCAATGGGTTAGAAAAGGTTAAAAGTAGCTTAAGTAGGTCCAAAGATCTCTCTTACCTTCTTAGAGTCTTCCTTTCAGTGACTTTCAGCTTCACCAAACATTTGCATATGAATTCACAATACTAAGCCTATATTAACTCTTTTTAATTCAAAACTACTTTACAGGCCAGGCGCGGTGGCTCACACCTGTAATCCCAGCACTTTGGGAGGCTGAAGCGGGTAGATCACCTGAGGTCAGGAGTTCGAGACCAGCCTGGCCAACAGGGCAAAACCCCATCTCTACAAAATTATAAAATACAAAAATTAGCCAGGTGTGGTGGCACATGCCTGTAATCCCAGCCACTCAGGAGGCTAAAGCACAAGAATCACTTGAACCTGAGGGGTGGAGGTTGCAAGGAGCTGAGATGACACCACTGCATTCCAGCCTGGGCAACAGAGTGAGACTCTGTCTCAAAAAAAAAAAAAAAAAAAAAAACTACATTACAGAATAGACTTGCTGTAGTTTAGGTTTGTAGGCCTTTGATTAAACTCCTGGAGAGTAAACAATAGAATGAAAGTTCCTAAGAATTAACAAGCAACACAGAAGCAATTAAGCTCAGAGACAGGCTCTATCAAGTATGCTCTCTTGACCAAAAAATAACTACTTTCTACGTACACTCCCTCATCTCTAAAAGGAAATGTTACCCACCTTGCAATACTATTTTAAGGCTTACAAATAATTATATAAAGTACCCAGTCACTAGCAAAGAACAGCTGCTCAATAAATGGTAGGATGGGGCCGGGCGCGGTGGCTCACGCCTGTAATCCCAGCACTTTGGGAGGGTGAGGCGGGCGGATCACAAGGTCAAGAGATGGAGACCATCCTGGCCAACATGGTAAAACCCTGTCTCTACTAAAAATACAAAAATTAGCTGGGCGTGGTGGCGCGCACCTGTAGTCCCAGCTATTTGGGAGACCAAGGCAGGAGAACTGCTTGAACCCGGGAGGCGGAGGTTGCAGTGAGCCAAGATCATGCCACTGCACTCCAGCCTGGTGAAAGAGTGAGACTCCACCTCAAAAAAAAAAAAAAGGATGGAATGAGCACAATCTCACTCACAACACACACAGTATAAAAAGTTTTTTCAAACAATCACAAATATTTAAACACAGGTGTGAGTAAAGGAATTCCTTATTAGTATAGAGGAGTCACATTATACTCAGAAATTCAACCGTACACATCCAGCAGAGAGAGCAAGCAAGCACACACGAACATGGAAAACAGAGAAAGATGACAGTTGACATTTCATACAGGCAGCTCCAGCCACCAGTCTTACTTTGTGAACATATGCTGTACAGGGAGTGAGATGGAAAACACAAATCTACTGTGCTCTCAACTGCGCACATTCCCACACGCCTCTTCCAGTGTGAGCCCCTTAAGTGGGATCTAAGAAATAGAGTTTTTGTACAACACAGCTTCTAAATACAAGCCAACTACTTCATGTGGTCCTCATCCAAAACACAGAAATCTATTCCAACTCTGGAAGGAAAACGGGCTCTTAATAAGGGCAGTCTGACTAAACTTTACTTTATGAGCAAGTCGAGGGATTTCACAGGTAATTTTGACTAAATATGATTTAGCATTACACAGGACCACAAAGCCCCAATGAGAAACAAGTCCACTGAACTACGTTTCCTTCAGGTTTTCGTGTCAACATGAAGAATGGCAGGCTGAAGAACGTTAAGAAAATGCCAATACCCAGCTAGATCAAAGAAGTGCTTTAATAACACCACTGATTGCTTTATTCCACCTATTACCCAAGCCAGTTTAAAAAAAAAAAAATAGCAGGTTATCATCGCCACATAACATTCTGCAGAATTAAATTCGTGGGGTAAGTCTTCTGCTGTCACACTTAATATTCTTCTATTTTTCCAAAGCCAAAAAATAAAACAGGAAAAAAGTCAAGGTCCTCTACAGAGAAATGAGTCAACCTGTAAATTCAGTTCCCTCGTAGGAGCTTTTGTCAGCTGAGCTGACAATTAACTGAAAGAACAGCCCATCCCAAGGGAAAGGGTGCTGCATGGCTTCATCCATCAGCTGTGCCACCTCCTGCTACCTCCACCCTTCGGAACATATGCTCCTCTACCTAGATTTCAGCATGAGTGATAGCTGATACAAAACAATCCGCATTTTCCCATCTAGATCCTCAATTTTGCATTACACCAGTGAGAGAAAGGGATGCATTTTCCTCTCTGTAATCTGAACTATGGCAGCCTCTGGCCTCCAAGGGAGTATGTGGACTGAGGTCCTGAAAGAAAATAAGGAAAAACTTCTCATTTTTTCTTTTAACCTCATCCTCTATAAAAATTCTTTATTGGATGCTTTAAAATGTATCTAATATACTAGTAAGGTGCAACATGTAAATAATATAGAGGTTTTATTAAACATGAAAGTTGAAGGGTTATGCTGAAAAGTTTCAAAAAGTTTTGAAGCCACTGATTGAAATAATCTACCAACTAAATTCCCAGCACTGCTACATCCAGCTTTATAAGACTCTTCAGGCCACTGATTTTAATTCACTAAGCAATCTCTGGTTTCAAATATAATGTCAAATCATAGTTAAAATAAACTGCCACAAGACACGGGTCCATGGGAAAAAATAAAATAAGCTGCCAATTCCACAGGAAATATAATATGGAAAAATACATACTTATTATGGGTTGGGTTACATTTATAAATAAACTAGAACTAATGTGTATAATAATTTGGTATCAAATCTATGTTTCAGGGAATACTAAGAAATAACTGAGTTTTTAAATAATTCATAATCAAGTTCTGACTTATTAAATGGCTTCGAAATTATATAATACTATTTTGCTGAAAGAGTAACAAACTATGATTAAGACTAATTTTAAGCATATCTACTTCATTTTCATGTCTAAAAATGTCTGAAATAGTTAATAAATAACTGGTTAAACAGCAGGCCTCTAAACTAGCAAACATTTGTCAAAGCAAAAACATTCTGTCTGAGGGGAAAATGTAATTTATGTAAATGATCAAAACACAGAGACCTTCAAAGAATTTTACAATCAGTTGAGACAGGTTAACAAAGCTGTAAGGTTCCAGTGAGTATTTAAATCTAACCTGTGATAAGGAAAGAGACTTTTATCCACATAACCTCCCACCACACAAAACAAAAGCATTCTGAATCAGGAAGTAGTTAGCGCCAAAGAATCTTTAAAAAATAAGGCTCAATAGGCAGCACTATTTTCTTCTTGTGTCTTTTAATAGAACTGAGTGTCCAATAAGGATAGGGTGCTACATTTGCCTTAACTTGGACATCAATGTTGAGCCAGGCACACAAATGGAACTTGGCAAAACCAGCAACCCCAGCCATCTGAATTAAAGGAATATAACTCCCAAATTGATGGACATATACCCAATTCTCATCACCACACTAAACGGGTATTACCTTAAATTGAAATATTCAGATTTCAAAATAAAAAAGATGACAAAGCAATCCACTCCTAACAGTAAGACTCCTGGATTAAAATTTACCAAAAAAGGAAACATCACCCAAGATGATTAACTTTTTTCATTCTACTTCATAAATCTACTTTCTGATTGGATGCTAAATACATAATCTACTGTACAGCCTTCAATCTTAATAAAAATTTTTAGCATTAAGCAAACTTTCTTCATTAGAAAGGACGAAAAGCTGTTTCACTCCTATGAAGCCTGCCCTTTCCAACTCTACAGAAATTCACACTGTCAAGACACCACACATTCTGTGGAACACTGGGACTGTGTATTTATTAATTCGTGAAGACATAAGAACTAATGTTTAACTGGCATGCAGGCAGGGTTAACCACTAAATGCAAGGAAACACAGACAGAAACTCATGCTACTTTAGTTAAGTCAACGTGCACATTGTGTATCTTTCAATGCAAGCCAAGCAGATCAGAGACAGATCAAAAAACATGTTGGCTGGTTTCTGTCAAATCCAGATTAAATAATGTCATTTACAATTTCCTAGATCAGTATTTTAAATTTAAAGCTAATATAAAGTAGGACTATGTGAAGCAACCTAAAAAATTTGCCCCTAAAATAATCATACCCTTAAAAAAAGAAACTTATCTACCTCATTAGTGTTCCAGCGGTGCCTCTCTTTTGGTAAACTTGAACATTTCGGCAGACATTCAAGCAGCTTTTTCGGTAAAAAGATTTTTACATGACTACTATTGCTGTTCCCATGATCATCTATAAAGAAGAAAACAATAAATTTAGAGAAAATAATAGATAAAATCTCCTTTAAAGTACGCTGACAAAGTCAGAAATAGCAGCTCAGTTTAGTCAATGTGAGACCAAGAGCATCAGAGGCCCCACTATTCCTCTTAGTTAATAATACTCATTTACGCATTTATCAGAGAGATGGCAGCAGGAATCTGGTCAAGAGGATTTAAAACAGGATCGGGCTTGTGCTCCCTGACATGTGAGTGAACAGGGAAAATCCCCGCAGCTGCCCATAACCGAAAGTTATTTTTAAAGGTTCTTTCCCCATGTCTTGATGAAGCACATAAAAATTATAAAATTAACCTCACAAAACCCAAAAATCTTTTATTAAGCAGTTGAAAAAATGTTAAGTTTCTTAGGTAAGAAGAATTATAGTAATATATGACTATTTTGTTCGTAAATACTACTTCATCCCCTAGACTATAAAAGAGATTTATCCTTTCAAAAGCAAATCACAAATCTTATAAATATAAGGGATTTAAGCCTGCAGTTAGCTACTCAGGTAATACAGAAGCTGGCCTTTCTAGGTCTGAACATAAAATCATCATTTTAATTAACTTGATTTACATATACATATCTACGTAATTAATGTATTTCATCAAAATGTAACTCTTCTAAATGAGTTAGAGAAAAAATAATTACTTTCAGACTAGATGGTATGTCTGACTACCTAATCATCAGTCTACCTGATGATTTCTAGAAGAGATCATTTCCTTTATATAACATTTATTTCACTCATTTATTTGCTTACATATCACTTATTTTTTCACTCCTATAACAAAGTTTCTTTGCCTGGCTCAAAATTTCTCGCAAGCTTTGGCACATTTAGTTCAAAGTTACAAATTATTCATTCCAGGTTTTTTATGCTAAATAAGATCCCCAATATACAAAGGGTACACATAACTAGGTACTAAGGAGCAGCACATTAAAACATGAAAGACTTAATCTGCTCCAGTTAAGTCACAGTTGAAACAACTTCTCCTGATATAATAAGGTTTTATAACACTGAACTCAGAGTCAAGAGTCCAAGATCTGGCCCAGTTCTGCTACTTTCTAATTGTGTGACCTTGGGTAAGTTACTTAATAGTTTCAGTTTTCCCAAATCAACAAGATTAGATTATCTCTAATTCTTCTCCAGACACAAATCCCTATAAAATTTACTGTCATTAAATAATTTAATAGGCCTTACAATTAAGCAACCTTACATAAGTATACAGGCATTGGTTAATAATCTTAAAAGTGAAATACAACATCTTTTTCCAGTTATTTACTATGGCTTTGTTCAGTACAGTCTATTTTTTTGAACAGGTGAAAAACATCAAAGAACAAAAAATATTTTCTAAGGTCACAAAATCCTCTCCAAACAGTTTTCATCTGAGTAACACAGTTCTTCTCAAGGAAAAGATCTTAAAAGGAAAATATTGGGCATAGAAATAAAGTCTAAAAAATTTACTACATCATATAGAAGATTTTATGGAGATGAACTTAAGAGAGTTTTAGCATACTAAATCTTTTTTGGTCCATGAACTACATAACCAATTGAATTATAATACCCATCCTCTATTTCTATAAGCAGTATAAAAACTTTAAAAACCTAAAAACTGACTGCTTTCAAGAATCTCAAATTTTAATTTAATAGGAAAATAAGACTAAACTTTTCAAAAAATCTTCCTGTGAAACCAAAAGGAAGCTGTTCAACTAAAGAAAGTTCATAGAAATTTCTGTATTAATTACACACTATAAAACCTTGGTAATTTTATGTGCTTACGCATGCTCCCTGCACTTCATCCTCCCGAGGGAGGTACCATGGGCCATAAAACTTTAAAGCAGAGAATACCAAATCACATGAGCCTTTACCTCCCTTCTCTCTTCCCCTAAAGTAGTTTTATTCCCATTTTTTAAAATCCCCCATGATATGTACAATTCTGAAAGTAGAGGTGAAATCCTAAAATCTATACTCAATTCAAATATTCAACATTTACAGGTACGTTTTATGAAAACGGCACTATACTAGTTGCTCAATGGATGTGCCTGCTCCAAACTGTATATGAATAGTCATACCTCTGAGAAAGCTATCAGCTTGAAGTACAATTCTGAACACTTACGAGCAGAGTATTAAACCCCAGCTTCTATGTTTATGATCACAATCTGATGTTAATTTTCTGTTCTTTTAGCCTCTTTGAGGAACCCAGCTACTGTGCGGTATATAAAGAGTGTGAGTGTGTGTGCGTGTGTGTGTGTTGTGTATGTGTGTGTGGTATTTATGTAATAAAGGTACTCTTCTCAACAGCACAATTAACTGCTATAGAAAAGGCTTCAGTCTTCCACTCTGATACCAAATCAGGCAGTGGTAAATGTGACCAAAGAGGAAAAGGGGCAGGGCTGTGTAAGCACTCTCTCAATCTAGTTCCTAAACATTACACTTTACACGGAGGTGTGGCCACGGAGTCAAAAGGAATAGGAATATGACTGGCCAATGGGTTCCCCTTGATCAGTTTTTAAAGTGTACCATTTCCAGAATTTTAGGTTCATGCTGAATATAAATTGGATGTTTTTAAGAAACATAACAATGGGTAAATTTTCCTACATTATAAGGATTGCGAGTTTAATACTGAGAAAAGAATTACTGGAATTTCAAATAGGCAAAATGTTAAAACTCATATTTTTAAATTTCAGTGCTTCTACAGGTGAAGTGGGATAAAGAGAAACTTTGATTTTACACTGGAAAAGAACTTCACATGGCTATACTGCATAAAAATCTGTTTTTAAATTAAAATCTGCTTTTTAATGTTTTGGGATAACTAAAAATGATAAAATAACTAAACACATGCACCAGTTTTTAAATCCTAGTAATAGTATCTTGAGTGAACAGTAAAATTAAGGCATATGCTGGTTTCAACTACATTATTCAGTCAATACAAATAGTTAAACTTTGACACTGACAAGTGGGAGTGTCAACCAAATGACAGTAAAACACTTCATTATCATTATCTAACCAAATATACGTGTATGATATTAGACTTTACAAAATAATTTTCTAACCTACTTCACAATAAAAAAATAACTAGTGAGGCTCTTGAAATTGACAGATGATTTGCTTGGCTGACAGCTCTAATTCTAAAGAATGAACCATCCTTTCTAGTCAACCTACAAGGCGTAGTATAACTTCCCAAAATGCAAAAAAATGCTCATTCACTTAGGCAAAAAGCAGAATTACTGCTTTCATGTTTTGTTTCAAAAAAATGAGATTCACATTGCCAAATCCTTTACTTACATCCAAAGAAATGTATTTGACCTTTTCCTTCGAAAATTCTGTGACTTCTGCCAAGGTAAATTATAACTATATTGACTAACCTAGAAATGATACATTCATTTTACTTTGATTCATAATAAAAAATAATGTTGGTTCTTTGAATAATGACGAACACTGTTATTCATTCAAGTTGATTACGATTAATCTTTCAAACTCTAGACCAAACTGCTCAAACAGTTTGGTATAACAGTGTATCAAATTGCTAAATCTTATTGGGAATATCTTTGATCAACAACATGGAGTAGTAAAATCAAAAGGAAGCTCTACAATTTTCTGTTTAGCTCTAATTATTATGTGCTTAGATTTAATTAGTAGGATAGGAACTGAAAACATAAACATATATTGTTATATTCAAGTCAGCATAATGCTCACAGCAGCAAATACTGCCATTACTAACCTAAGACCTTCAAATCACCATATATCCAAAATACATATTAATTAAGCACTATGTGCCAAACATTGATCTGATTTTGCATTATTCTTTTTCAAAGTCTCCAAAGTGAATTAAGCCCAGTAGTAACTCTACAAAAGATTTTTAAAAGGTTAAAGAAACAGAAACTAACAGCTTTCGAAGTAGAAAAATATAATTAGTTTTGCTATTTAATAATCCCCTTCTTGTTCTTAGAGTTGTGTGATGATCAACTTACCGCTTCTATTTTTAGGTAGCCCAGATTTACCTTTTTCCTATTGATCATATTACAAAATCTCGGGTCCAGGCTTAGGTCAAATCATAACTCAGGTTCAATAAACTTCTCACTGTTTATCTACATTTACGTTTTCAATCTAAAAATATGTAGGAGGGAAGAGACAAAGTGAGGAGGGCACAGCAGCCCTGTAAACCATCACTTCAATTTGGGTTTTGGGACATTCTCTCCTCCTCTACTTCATTCAATTCCAACTGGAGGTACATGTGATTAAGTAAATCTATTTTCCATTATTTATCAGGGAGTAAACATTTGTGGGACTCTACTGTGTATCAGGCACCCAGAAAGGATCTTACATTGCACTCTTTCATTTAATTTAAGAGGAAAGCATTCTTTTTGCTACCCCAGAAGGATTAAGTAACTCATCTAAGATCACACAGCAGTTAAGTGCAGAACCCAGGTCTTCTGAGTGTGGGCTGAAGGCTGTTTCCACTGCACTAGATGATAATTACTGCTACTGCCAAGCCCACCCCTTCCTGTAAGTCAAAAGCTTTTTCAAATCCTACCTTCTATAGGTGGCACGGTGTTGAGAACACAGTAGGTGCTAGTTCCGCAGAATACACTTTGGGAAACGCTCTAAGGAAACAGAAAATAAAATGTAAAACTAATCTTTCAAAAAGATATAATCTGGCTCTTCTGTGATATTCCTGCCAAGATGCAAAACCTGAATCTAATCATGAGGAAACATCAGACAAATCCAAATCGAGGAACATTCCACAAAATGACTGGCCTGCAATCCTCAAGAGTGTCAAGGTCATGAAAGTCAAAAAGGACTGAAAACTCTTCTGTATTAAGAGACTGAAAAGACAACCGGTTATGACCCAAGGTTCTGATTAGATGTTTTTCTACAAAGGCCATTGCTGGATCAACTGGCAAACAACAACAGGACTTTAGGACTGGAGAGTAGGAATGTCTCAGTGTTAACTTTCTGGTTGTGATTACTGTTCTTGTGGTTATGGAGGAGAATGTTCTTGTTTGTAGGAAGTACATGATCAAGTACTCGAGAGTGATGGAACTTATCAGCAATTTATCCTCAAATGGCTCAGGGGGAAACCGTTCTTTGCACTGCAAGCTTAAGGCTGCTTCAAAATTTAAGATACATATGTGAGAAAAGGTCTGTGCTGATGAACATGCATAACTTGTGTAATTTGTTTAAATGGGAAGTATGTGTGCTGTACATAGAGGAAATTTTTGCTAAGAACCAATGTCATATTCATTTTGAAGCTCAGTCAACACCAACAACATTTTTAACCATTTCCCAACAATAAACCCAACACCCAACTCACCCAAAAAACGTGCAGAGCGCCAACTAGTATTATGGCATGGGAAGTAAGTCAAGAGGAATTCCGTTAACAAGAAAGAAACAAGGTCTCTGGCTCTCATGCTGCTTCACTCAGATAAAATTAAAGATTTCACATAAAACCTACACAATGGTAACTTTAAAAAAAAAAAAAGAAAAAATTTTTTGAATCTTGACGGCCAATTATTTTCAGTCCTAAAAATATCTTTTTTGTTTGGTTGCAGTATTAAATAAAATTTTAGATTATTCATCCTACATTATAAACCCCATATTTATATACTTACAAAACCAAAGATAGTTTACAAGTTCAACAACCACCCTCAACATTTTATATTTAAAAGCTACCAGGCATGGCGGCTTGTGCCCGTAGTCTCAGCTACTCAGGAGGCTGTGGCAGGAAGATCGCTTGAGCCCAGGACTTTTAAGGCTGCAGTGAACCATGTTAACACCACTACACCCCTGCTCCAGCCTGGGCAACAGAGCAAGGCCTCATCTTTAAAAATAATAATAATAAATAAATAAATAAATAAATTTGGTGGCTCATGCCTGTAATCCCAACACTTTGCGGGGCCAAGGCGGGTGGATTACTTGAGCTTAGGAGTAAAGACCAGCCTGGATAACATGGCAAAACCTCACCTCTACCAAAAATACAAAAATTATCCAGGCATGGTGGCACACACCTGTGGTCCCAGATACCTTGGGGGGACTGAAGTAGGAGGATTGCTAGAACTCGGGAAGTTGAGGCTGCAGTGAGTCATGATCACGCCACTGCACTCCAACCTGGATGACAGAGTAAAACCCTGTCTCAAAAAATTAATTAAAATAAAATAAAATATAAAGAGTTCAGTTCTAATTTACTAGCTGACCTTAGGAAAGTAATTCAACCTCTCTGTATTACCTCATCCAAAAAGGGAGGGTGGATACTTCTCTCTCCTCTCTCTCAGGCAGGAGGAGGATTAGATAACACATACCCAAGTGCTTTCAATTCAAAGGTACCACACAAATACAAAACACTATTGTTACCATGGTTAATGAGGGTGAGCTTTAACAATGTTAACATTTTCTAAGAACAAACAGGATTGCCTGAGTTATTTATTTGTTGTTGAGTTGGTTGGTTTGTTTGTTTTGAGACGGAGTCTCACTCTGTTGCCCAGACTGGAGTGTAGTGGCGGGATCTCAGCTCACTGCAACCTCTGCCTCCCAGGTTCAAGCGATTCTCCTGCCTCAGCCTCCTGAGTAGCTGGGACTACAGGTGTCCACCACCACGCCTGGCTAATTTTTGTATTTTTAGTAGAGACGGGGTTTCACCATATTGGCCAGGCCGGTCTCGAACTCCTGACCTCAAATGATCTGTCGGCCTCGGCCTCCCAAAATGTTGGGATTACAGGCGTGACCCACCGTGCCTGAGTTTTTTATGCTAAAAAATGTTGCAATCTGACTAAAGTTGACTTCCAAGAATTTTTAATTTTCCTTTCCCTTATGTCTGTGATCAAGTGCTTCAGAAGTCAAATTGTTTTCAGGGTCCACATAAATAAAGTCCTTCTCTATAATGTGACTCCTAGCTACCAGGATAACCATGAGCTCCTTAATTCTTTCTTTTCTATTTCTGTAAAATTCTTGTTCTAGGACCGTTTCCCTCTCCAATTTAACCAATAGTAGTATACTGAGCCAGGCACAGTGGCTCATGCCTGTAATCCCAGCTACTCAGGAGACTGAGGTGGGTGGATCACTTGAGCCAGGAATTTGAGCCTGAAGTGAGCCATGACCATGCTACTGCACTCTAGCTTGGGTGACAGAATGAGACCCTGACAGAAAAACAAAAAAAGTAGTTAACTATAATAACATCTGTGGTAACAGTCATGTCCAAGGATTCACCCTATAAACTAGTTAAGGCTCGGAATTCATGTATCCTTTGGAAAATCCAACATTACTTTCTACCCATGACTGTAAGCATGGAATTAGCGTACCTTAGGAAAAATGGTTCATGGGAAGATCTCCAATAGGGGAAAAGTCAGCAGCACGGTGACTTCTTGTAACATCTTTAAGAGTCGCCAGTAATAGCCCACTAATCACATGAATGTAATATCTCATTTTAGTTTCTGAATTAAAACTTGAAATTTCACGATGTTAAAAATAATGTCTTACATTCACGGCTTAACATTTCCTGGCTTCCTATTATCAAAAACCGACGGTATAAGATTACCATTTGAGATATCTTAACAATGGTCTTAGGTGAAAAGTTTTTAAAAAGCACTTTGGTTCAGTGGGACGCACTAATGAAGAGCTTCATAAGAAAGGATTTTTATACCCAACTTCAAAGTCTGACAATAAGTAAATCAGTGACAGAATATTTGAAATAATAGGAAGAACTGGGCACTAAAATAACATATGACACAGAAATATCATAGACAAAAACCAATCACGCTGTCTCCACAGCACTGCATAATGAAGTCTCCATAGTTAACTAGGAAAGAAACCAAAGTTAAAACTGAAATCAAGTCATTCTATCTTTGAAAACCATAGGTTCTCAAAACAAGCCAAAGCACAAAAAAACTTCCATGATGATAAAGGGCTACCTTGTACTAGATACCCCTGTGCCAGACACTGGGCCAGGAACTTTCACAGCACAACTTCGTGTTTTGATCGCCCTCCAGGCGCCTGTCTGCAATACTGGGGCGGCTCTGCCATAGAAGGAGGCGGGCTGGCCTTAAGCACCTGCAGAGCCGCGGTGGTGTGTTCCAGTCCACCACTCACTGCTAAGAAGTCTGGGCAAATCAGTGAGCCACTCTGTCCACAGGACAACACAGTGGAATGGAAAAGCACAAGCTTTCAAGTCAGATCTGGGTTCAAGTCCTTCCTCAGAAGCAGGTCTTCAAGCACCTCCCCCGCTGACTCTGCACTTCAACTCAGACCCCTCACCCTTCAGGAAGCCTCTCGCCCACAGGGTACCTTTAGAGTAGCCTGTGTTTTCCTCTCACAGAACACACTCTTCTTTACGGTAGCTCCTTCCATTTGTTCTACAACTATTAAAGGAGCACCTAACATGTACCAGACACTGTTCAGGAGCTGGGACACAGCACTGAACAGGACAGACAAGGGTCCTGTCCTCTTGGAGATACATTCTAGTGGGGGAAAGACAGATGGTAAATGGGACACTCTCCAATAGGGGTAAATTCCTATAAAGGAAATGAAATGGAGTGGTGCATTACTGTAAACATTTGGGAGGATGTTTTTCATTGTTTCTGAATGTACAGTCATGGTGGACTGGAAGGAATACTTGATTAGAGCATGAAGAAACCTGGATTCCATCATTAATCAAATCAATGGTTCTCAGCCTTAGCCAGTCATCTAGTGAGATCTCCAAAACTCTGATGCCCAGACCAATTACGTCAGAATGTCTGGGGATGGGACCCAGGCCTCAGTATTTTTTTAAAGGTCCCCAAGTGATCCCAAGATGTATCCAAGGTTGAGAACGACTAAAATAAACAGTTGTATGACTCTGGGCAACTCTCTGACTTTCCCAATTTTCTCAAGAGTCAAATGGGTAGTTGACCTTGAGCAGAACTTCTCCAAATGTAATGTGCATGTGGGTTATCTTAGGATCTTCTTTCAATGCAGGTTCTGATTCACAGGTCTGAGGGAGGCCTGAGATTCTGCCTCTAACAAGCCCCCAGGTGATGCCCATGCTGCAATTAATGGCCACACCTTGAGTATCAGAAATCAGATGATCAACCGAAAAGATCAGGAATTAGACAAATGATCTATAAAAGATCCTTCCAATCCTAACATTCCTCAACAGCATAATTCCACTAATTCCTAGAAGATTTTAAAAGTACTTTCATCTGTTAGTACATAATACAAAACTATACCAGAATATCCACACAAGATAATCAGTAGAAACTCTAGGGATGGTTACTCAAGTATAGTGCCCAGTTTCTGCTGGAAGTACCCAAGAAGGCTGGGCATGGTGGCTCACACCTGTAATCTCAGCACTTTGGGAGGCCAAGGCAAGAGGACTGCTTAAGCCCAGGAGTTCAATACCAGCCTGGGCAACATGGCGAGACTCTGTCTCTACAAATATTAAAATATTAGCCAGGTGTGGTACTGTGTGCCTGCAGTCCCAGCTAAACGGAAGGCTGAGACAGGAGGATTGCTTGAGCCTGGGAGATCGAGGTTGCAGTGAGCCATGACAGCACTACTGCACTACAGCCTAGGCAAGAGTGAGACCCTGTCTCAAAAAAAAAAAAAAAAAAAAAATAGAAATACCCAAGAGGAGAGATGCAGAGCTCTATAATATATATTCCCTGTTTTCAAAAGGTATACTATCTAATTGAAACAATACTTTTAAAAAAAGGTAATGAAAAAATAATATATGACTTGAAGGTTAAAACAAGGGACAGATGATAGCAGTATGGAAATTCAGTAACTACCTGGCTATCAAGCAGAAACTCTTTGAAGCCATGGACTATGTTTTATTCATTTTGTCTCCATTCAGAGAACCTAGATCAGGATGTTACACACAGGCACATTCATTGTATATGGATAATATATACATATATTAGAGTTTTTGGAAGATGGATTAATGAAACAAGATGCTATATAGTAAGAAGTGATTACAGGCTTTGGAACAGAGACACAGCATAATGAAAACTGTATTTACCGTTCTTTGAAATAAAGACAAAGAATATTTAGGTCTCCACAGAATTAAAGCCGAGCCTGAATCTTAGCACCTTTACTATTTTTTAAAAAGAAAAAACTGTAGATATGATCTCTCAGTCCAGTTTTGCTTAGCATCCTAGGCATCGTGCCTAGATAGTTAGGGAGGCTAACTGTATAATGGCTCAAATACCATAAATGTTCACTTCTTGCTCAGGTAAAGTCCAAAACAGGTGCTCCTGGTGGGCAGACTGTTCTCGCAGCAGTGGCTCTGCTGCCTGTGCTCCTTCTACCTCGTGGCAGAAGACTTTCTAGGTCACTAGGCCCTCTGCATCAAGCCAGATAAGGAAAAGGCATGATACCCATACCCCAAGAGTTTCAGGGGCCAAGTCTGGAAGTGGCACACTTCGTTGCTCTCACCCCCCTGGCTAGAATTTGGTCACGATTCCAAGGGGGACTGGAAAATGCCCAGGAATAGGAGGAAGAGGAGGAGATGGGTTTCATGATCAGCTAGCAGTCTCTGCCACAGTATCTTCTGTAAACTGCTTTTTAATTACAAAATAGTCACTCCTTTCAGAAATGTCCTCTGCTAACCTACAACTCCATTTTCTTTTTTTATTTATTTATTTTTTCAGCATAGACAAACTTATACATTTATATGAAAAGATAAAGAAATTAGAATAGCTAAAGCAACTTTGAAAAATAAGAATAAAGGTGGAGTAATTACTCAATTTAAAGACTTAACATAAAGAAACAAGACATTCTTGGGTGTTTCTCGGACAGGGGGATGTGGCAGGGTCATAGGATGACAGTGGAGAGAAGGTCAGGAGATAAACACATGAACAAAGGTCTCTGGTTCTCCTAGGCAGAGGTCCCTGTGGCCTTCTGCAGTGTTTGTGTCCCTGGGTACTTGGGATTAGGGAGTGGTGATGACTCTTAAAGAGCATGCTGCCTTCAAAGCATCTGTTTAACAAAGCACATCTTGCACCACCCTTAATCCATTTAACCCTGAGTTGACACAGCACATGTTTCAGAGAGCACGGGGCTGAGGGAAAGGCCATAGATCAACAGCATCCCAAGGCAGAAGAATTTCTCCTAGTCAGAACAAAATGGAGTCTCCTATGCCCACCTCTTTCTACACAGACACAGCAACAATCTGATCTCACCTTCCTTTCCCCACACTTCCCCACCTTCTTTTCAACAAAACCGCCATAGTCCTCATGGCCCGCTCCCGATGGTCGCTGTCTCTTCGGAGCTGTACAACTCCATTTTCAATCCCTAAGGCCATTCGGGATCTAAAACCAATCTAGGAGGTTTCCTTCTCCAATAAATATTTTCCTAACATACTCGAAATGAGATTTTATCAAATGCATCCTTGAAAGGATGTCTGGCTTGTTCTTCCCAGTATCTCCGGTAATACTTAATACAATGTCTGGTACATAACACAAGCTCAAATTACTTATAGAATTCATAAATTAATAACCAGCCCCCAAGTTTATGGAAAGGAAAAAGAATGGTCCTATCTCTTGTCCTGGTGATGGTGGTGGAATTTACTAAAAAGCCTTCTGTCTTTTTCAAGCACATCTCTTCCTGTAAGGCCACCGAATTGCCACTCATCCTCTTGGTCACTTTGATTTGCTGTGTCTTGGTACTGTGCCACTGAGACAAAAGCAAAAGACTGAACAAGCAGTGGCTCGAACCTGTAGTCCCAGCTACTTGGGAGGCTGAGGCGGGAGGACTGTTTGAGCCCAGGAGTTCAAGGCTGCAGTGAGCTGTGAGCTGTGAGCTGTGCCACTGCACTCCAGCCTGGACAACAGAGCAGGACCCCATCTCTAAAAAAATTTTTTAAAAAGAAAAAACTGTAGATATGACCTCTCAGTCCAGCAATGTTGCAGATATTTTTAAAGAAAGGAACCTCATCCCTCTATTCATTTGAGAAATCAAGCAATATGATAAAAGCTACTTTAAACCTGCTAAAAAAAAAAAAAAAACAAAAAAACTTAGGAGTAGGGGGAATACTCAACAGTTTTCACAGATACCAAGAAAACCAAACTAAAATTGGGGGCTAGAGCACAATTATTTAATTAGTATTAATTTATGAATAATAAATATTAATTTATTAATAATAAATAAAAAACAGCACAAGGTCTGTCAAAAGACATGTTTCAGAGACACTCCCTAAAATCAGGTTAATGATTTTATGAGACGGGCAATTCAACATGCACCCCAAGCCCAAGTAACTTTATTCTTTTTCTGAACCACAAAAGGTTAGTGTGGGAAAAAATTATATGCTACAGTACAAAAATGTTATGTGCTCACATATTACCACTTTTCAAGAAGTTTAAAATATGCCATTAAGTGCTACTATACTATAATAACCCTCACAACTCCCCCATGGGATAGAGACAAAAATTAAAGTATACAGTCAAGTTAAAAGGAAAAAGTCTGGTAGGTAGCCGACTTCCTACTCCTGGGGCAGGCTAAATAAAAAAATGAAACAGTAACCTCTAAGGTAATTGGGGCACAAACCATTTTAGGCTCTCAAATTGAGTTCAACACCTAGAATTGAGTTCAAAAGCAAACAAGTAGCTTGAACAGACTACAAAACAGTTCAAGTTCTAAGAGGCTGACACAGGAACTAATATTACAATATATCAAGCCAGATTTATGGCCTGAGAAATCAGATTAATTGATTCTCTATTACCAGAGATGCATGTAAAGCATGTTTAAAGTGATTTCACAATTTTTTTTAAATTATTCTTTCTAGATATGAATCACAGTATCATTAGAATTTTCATAAATTTAATTTGGCTTGGAAGCCGGTATACTCAAAGTCTGAAAATAATCAAAGAGCACTTACTAAATGTCCACATTTGTACAAATAGATTCAACTAGAATACATTCAGTAAAAAAAAACTGTATAAAATTTAAAATATTGTTTTAGCAGTACTTACTGTTACTCATACTAATGATAATTTTGTTTAACTCCTCAGAGAAAGCATTGTAAAATATCAACAAAATCAACCCAACAAACTAGGCATTCTATTCAATATTATGTACGTATAACAAGCATTTTCATATATAAAATCTTATTTCAATCCTAAAAGGTAGCAAAGCACACATTAAGCCTATTCTAGAAACGGAGACACCAAGACATGGCTAACAAGGCACTGGGCAAAGGCCACGAGCTAGGACGGGGCAGAATTAGAACCAGACCAGTTCTCCCACACTACTGTGTGATTTCCACAAGAAAACACGGTTCTCTCCCTAATAATGCAGCAATGCTTCTCCACAAAGCAGCAATGCAAAAATGTGGGCAGAAAAAGTAAGGAAGATGCTCTGAGAGAAAGCTAAGGCAAACGCTCCCACTGAGGAACACCGAGCAGCTTAGCTGGGAGGGAGACATCCTGAAGGAGAGGAGAGCGGTGGAACAGAATGCTACCACATACACCTAGAAGCTGATCTTATCTAAAGATCCTCCATGCCCCTCAAACATTTTTTGGTCCATGAACCACAGACCACCATCACCTATCACTACTTGCTACTGCCCAAAGAACTAAAACCTCATCAAAACTAAAGAAGAGAATGACACTGTTTCTCGTAACAGAGCAATGAGGTGGACGCCAAGAAAATGGCAGCCACAGCCCCAGAATGGAAGTCAGCTATCTGGGAACCTCCCTTAATTCGAACACAGCCAGAACTAGGAAGGAAGCCAAGAACACTCTGAAGGCCAAAAGTGAATTTTACGAAGTCCATGCACAAAAGCTTATGTACTCTACTGTGAGACGAGTTTCTCCGACCCACATTCGTAGCTGGATTACTATAAAACTCCTCACAGCTCTAATATGCTTAATTATCAGGTTGCGAAGCCCAGAGATCAGAAGCAACAAATGCAACAAATCGGAGGGGAAAAAAATGTTGCTCAAAACTGACACACAGAAGCAAAAGAGTGACAGGCAACAGCAAGGTGAGATTGTTTTTTTAAACAATAAAAATCGGACACAAGGATTTGAAAGGTATAGCAGTTTGGGGTCATTTATCATAAAAGTAAATTCTCTACTCAAAAAACCCAAATCACAGTGTTAAATAAAGCCCAGTTTAATAAGCTACATACAACGTAATGAACCGAAGTTATTAAGGAAAATGTAAGTTAAATTCCATGTGTTCTACTTAACACAGAGAAAAAGGTAGCACCGTTTAATACCTTCTGTTTGCATATTACTTTGTAGTCTATAAAACACTTCATATGAATTACCTCATTTGATCCTCAACAAAACCATAAGGCAAGAGGGCAGATACCTCCACTGGCCAGGAATTCGCTGGTAAATAATTCCATTTTAGCCAGACAGATGGATTTATCGGTGGCAACTATAACACAGAATGTTCATTTGTCTAACAGGAGAGAGTACATAGAAGGCACATGAAGACAAAGGGCACAGAAGGCCTCCTGAGAAGCGTCACCACCTGACTATCCCAACTTTCAACTGGAACTGCACTTTCAAAACTTCCGCCTCTGAAAGCTCCCGTTCTTCCATCTGCATCCTCCAAGGCCTCATCTGAAGAACTGTTATAATGTCTTCTAATCCCATCACCGCCCCTCTACGGTGGAGGACAAACTTTATGATGGACCTCCTATGATCCCCACCTCTTGATGTTAACAGCTTTTTTTTTTTGAAACAGAGTCTCGCTCTGTCACCCAGACTGGAGTGCAGTGGTGTGATCTCAGCTCACTGCAAGCTCCGCCTCCGGGTCCACGCCATTCTCCTGCCTCAGCCTCCCGAGTAGCTGGGACTACAGGCACCCACCACCACGCCCGGCTGATTTTTTGTATTTTTAGTAGAGATGGGATTTCACCGTGTTAGCCAGATGGTGTCTATCTCCTGACCTCGTGATCTGCCTACCTTGGCCTCCCAAAGTGCTGGGATTACAGGCATGAGCCACTGCGCCCAGCCAATGTTAACAGCTTTGTGTAACCCCCTCCCCCGGAGTGTGGGCTGGACCTAGCAAGTCGCTTCTAATCAGCAGAACATGGCAAAGGTAATGGGCAGACTGTGACTTCTGTCTTGCTAGAGACTGTCCCTCCTGGCTCTGATGAAGCAAGCTATGGTGTTGCAGAGGCCCCTGGGGCAGGAACTGAGGGCAGCCTCGGGCCGACAGCTGGCGAGAAGCTGAGCCCTCAGCCCAACAGCCCAAAGAAAAGAGTCCTTCAAATGGCCAAGGGAGCCTGGAAGTGGATCCTCCCCTACCAGAGGTTTCCAAGGTGAGCCCAGTCCTGGCCAGCACCTCAATCGCAGCTCAGCAGTCCCAATCCAGCAGACCCAGCCCTGCCCTGCCCAAATGCCTGACCCATGGGAACCAGGAGATTCCACCCTGGGCTGTTTGAAGCCACTGGGTTTGTGATGATTGGTTACAGCAGCAATAGATAACTAATACACTCACAGCCCATCAGGTTTCTTTTCTCATCTTGGACTGGATCAATCATTTCACCATCATTTCTACCAGTACTCTGTATATGCCACCACGGTTCTGAAATAATCATCCACCCTATCTCTACTCCTTTATTCTCTCATTATCGAATTGACAAAACCAATACCCTTCCTTAGTCTTCAGTCTACTCAACTCTGCAGCATTACGACTGACAACCTCCTTTCAACCCTCCACACTCAGCAACCCTGAATTCATATTCTGCTTGTTCCATTACCTCTCCAACCATTCTTTCTCAGCCTCTACCGGTTCTCTCCCCTCTGGTGGCATTAAAATGTAAGTATTCATCACATTTCTGCCCTCAGGCCCCTTCTCTGCTCCTCTTCCAATCACACTCACAACTGTGACTTCTAATTGTTTTGAACTGATTAATTCACTCATTCAACCAAAGGTACTGTCTGTACCTTTTGTGCTGTGCTGCTGCCGCTGCATCTGCCCCTCCAGACCTCCTCACAGCCCTTCTCTCCCTGCCCCATGCCCAGGGGGCTGACCTCTAAGGACTCCAGCACCAAGGCTCCCTTGCCCTCTGGAAGTACAATGAAGAAAAAAAGCAGGGTGATATGAATGACTCCCTAATCTTTGACCCACATCTCCAATGTCACGCTGTATATACACATTCTAAAGCTACCCAATGACACCTTAAAAACAGCGATACCGGCCAGGCGCGGTGGCTCACACCTATAATCCTAGCACTTTGGGAGGTCAAGGTGAGCAGATCACCTGAGGTCAGGAGTTCGAGACCAGCCTGGCCAACATGGTGAAACCCCGTCTCTACTAAAAATACAAAAATTAGCCAGGCATGGTGGCGGATGCCTGTAATCCCAGCTACTCGGGAGGCTGAGGCAGGAGAATTGCTTGAACCTGGGAGGTGGATGTTGCCGTGAGCTGAGACCATGCCATTGCACTGCAGCCTGGGCAACAAGAGTGAAACTCCATCTCAAAAAAAAAAAAAAAAAAAAAAAGAAGAAGAAAAACAGTGGTACCTTTGCAGCCATTCTCCCCAAATATACCTGCCTTGTCTTCCCTATCTCAGTCTGGCCTCACTAAATTCCCAGTTATGGTTCAAAACCTAGGAGTCACCTTCCCTCAAGGCCCACATTCAGTCAGTCACAAAATTGTATGTGTGTGTGACACACACACTCCTCAGCCACGCTAGCTCTTTCCTCACCCCAATTCTACAGACAACTCTTGCCAGAAGTGATTTTCTCCCGACTCTAGTCCTTCCTATTTGCTCATTCATTCATTCAGCCAACAAGCATTTACTAAGTCTAGGTACTCAAGCCTCTTACCTCCAGAAATGCACATCTAATCGAGAGAGAAAGAGAAGTAAACAAGCAACTCCAATGCAAACTAAAATGTGCCATGACTAGGAAAACCACGTAGTGCTATGGTGCACACAGGAAGGGCATCCGATCCAATCTGAAAAGAGAGGCAAGGTCAAAAAGCCTTCTCCTATTGGAAGTTTCATTTAAGCTGAAACACAGAAGACACAGAAAGTCAGCAAGAGCATGGGTGAGCGTGTGTGCCTGTGTTCCTGAGGCAGGTGCAACTTCTAAATCAAGGCAACAGCAATGTGGGAGGCCTAAAACCACTAGACACGGTGGGACCTTGGAACAATCAGAGTCTAAAAAATGTAACGTGACTGTAGAGAGGAAGCTGGAGAAGTAACTAGGTGGCCCTTATTAGCACCTGTTCAGGAAAATCGACTTTATCCAATCAATTCCATTCCTCTACTAAAAAAAAAAAAAAACTGCTAAAAGCCTCTCCTGAGCAGAGAATTAAATCCAGATTCTTCGGTCTGACTTTTCAGGCCCCTAACAACATGACCCCTACCTACTTTCCGAGGCTTACCTACCCATATGCACATGAATTCCACCCACTCCCTGTACTCGTCTGGCTCTATGCCTCTGTTCCATTTCCTCTGCTTGGAATTTCTCCTCCAACTACCATGTTTGCCTGTCAATGATTTCCGGTCAAATTCCACCTCCTCCAGGAAGTCTTTCCATCTTCCCTTCCAAAGCCTTATTAAAGCATTATGACCTGTCCTGAATCACTTACATCCATATCTGCTTCCCTACAGACTTCTGTCACTACAGACTCTGTCCCTGACAGGCTTCTGAAGTATCTGTAAACAGAAATGACTCCTAATTTCAAAGTCTAGGAAAAATGTTCAGAAAAGTATTCAATTTACCACTAAAGCAGTTCTAAATAGCTAACCATGGAAGGTCACAAAGAAATAATTTTTTTTTTTTTTTTTTTTGAAATGGAGTCTTGCTCTGTCCTCCAGGCTGAAGTGCAGTGGCACGATCTCAGCTCACTGCAACCTCCGCCTCCTGGATTCAAGCGATTCTCCTGCCTCAGCCTCCCAAAGTAGCTGAGACTACAGGCACGTGCCACCACGCTCGGCTAATTTTTTGTATTTTTAGTAGAGACGGGGTTTCACCGTGTTAGCCAGGATGGTCTCGATCTCCTGACCTCATGATCCACCTGCCTCGGACTCCCAAAGTGAATGATTTTTTAATTATATGAAAACAATCAACCAAAAGCCTAGATTTCTGTATGTTTTCATGTAAGTATCTATAAATAAAAATGGCTACAGAAATTTAAAAAACAGTATGTGAACAAGTCAGAAAGAGCATCTGCTCAGCCACAAGGCATTTAAGGGACAGAGTAAAGACCAGAGCCAAGTGTTCAGATACTCTTTCCCAAAAGTGATAAATAGGCTATAACCAGAGTATCTCCACACAGCTCACTAACAAACTCATCCAATTACCTGGAACTTTTCTCCTTAATTCTTCCCACAATTAATTCCCATTTTCCTCCAGAGCTCTCAAGAAGCCTCCCCCAACCTTGCAGATTAGTCAAATCCCTTTATGACATATTGCACGCACCTTCACAGCACTGAGTCCCAGCTGAAATTTCATATGGCATCTTGATTAATGTCCATCTCCCCCTTAGCTCCAAAAGGACAGAGACTGGGTCTGTCCTTCCTTGTGCCTGGCACAGATAGGCACTTTGTTATTTGTTGAGTAAATGAAGTGACTTAAAAGTATAACAATAACCGATGTTCACATGGCCCCTGAAGGACTACAAGGTCCCAAAATATCTTCTGATTCCTCCAGTAATAATAACAATTACATAAATTTTAATGTCACAATTTTATTGTAACATATCCTAACTCTTTGATAAATATTCATGTATGTAATCTGCTAGTTCTCTATTAACCAGAATGTACATTAACCAGAATACCACCTTATTTTTAAAACATGCAAGGCATCAGCAAACTTTCACATCAAAAAAACATTTACTACAGGAAGTCAACCTACAGGCTATGTGGAAGAGCTGTTTGCTCTCTTGGAACCTGAAAAGTCCAATTCCAGTCTAACAGTGAATTACAGTGTTTCACCAAGGCAGCCTACTACATCAATAAATTAAAACAAAATTGTGTGTTTTTAAGGCAAGATGCTTGGGTGTCTGAGTTAGCCAGGACTTCCTAAGCATACAGCAAATCCATAAAATGAATTTAAACTCCCCAAATAGATCTTCAGATTGAATATAATCCCCATTATCTCTCAGTTGTCTCTTCTGTGGAAACTAACAAGCTGATCCTAATATTCATACGGAAATACAAGGGAGCTAGCACAGCCAAAACAATCTTGAAAAAGAAGAACAGAGTTAAAGGACTGACAGTTCCTGATTTCAAAACTTACTACAAAGCTACAGAATCAAGACACTGTGGTAATGGCATAAAGATAGACACACAGATCAATGGAATAGAATCAAGACTCTAAAAATAAACCCACAGATTTACAGTCAGTTGATTTTCAACAAGGATGCCAAGACACTTCAGTGAGGAAAGAATGGTCTTCTCAACAAATGGGCTAGGACAACTGAATATCCACATGCAAAAGAATGAAGCTGGAAGCCTACCTCACACCGCATACAAAAATTAACTGAAGATCTATCAGAGAACTAAATGTCAGAGCTAAAACTACAGAACTCTAACAAAAAAACACAGGTGTAAACCTCCACGACCTTAGATATGACAATGGTTTCTTATTATGATACCAAAAGCATAAGTGACCAAAAAAAAAAAAAAAACAGATAAATGGGACACAATCAAATTTAAAACTTCTGTTCTTCAAAGGACACTATCAAGAAAGTAAAGGCTAGCACAGCAGTTCATACTTGTAATCCCAGCATTTTGGGAGGCCAAGGCAAGAGGATCACTTGAGCCCAGGAGTTCAAGACCAGCCTGGGCATAATATAATATAGAGACTCCATTTCTATTAAAAAATTTCAAAATTAGCCAGACGAGTGGTGCCCCCCTGTAGTCCCAGCTACTCAGGAGACTAAGGTGGAAGGACCGCTTAAGCCCAGGCAGGCAAGACTGCAGTGAGACATGACTGCATCACTACACTCCTGCCTGGGTGACAGAATGAGATCCTCTCTCAAAAAACAAAATTGAAAAGACAACCCACACAGAATCAGAGAAAAATCACATATCACATGTCAATCATACATTTGAATTCACATATCTGATAAGGGACTGATATCTAGAACACATATAAAGAATTCCTACAACTGAACAGCAAGAATTCCATTGACTCAATTCAAAAATGGAAGAGGATTTGAATAGACATTTGTCAAAGCAGACATACAAATGGCTAATAAGCTCATGAACAGATGCTCGACATCATTAGTCACTAGGGAAATGCAAATCAAAACCACAATAATATACCACTTCCCATCTACAAGAATGGCTATAATCAAAAAGATGGACAATAACAAGTGTTTGCAAGAATGTGGAGAAATTACAACTCTCATACTTGCTGGTGGGAATGTAATATGATCTAACCACTTTGGAAAAGTTTGGAAAACAGTTCCTCAAAAAGTTAAACAGAGTTAACTATGACACCACAGTTCCACTCCTAGGCATCTTTCCAACAGAAATGAAAACATATGTCCATATAAAAGCTTGTACACAAATGTTCACAGCAGCATTTTTCATAATAGCCAAAAAGTGGAATGACTCAAATGTCTATTAACTGGTGAATGGATAAACAAAATGTGGTATATATCTATACAACAGAGGATTATTCAAAAATAAAAGGAGTGAAGTGAGCAGGTGTAGCAGTTTACACTTGTAATCCCAGCACTTGGGAGTCCGGGGCAGAAGGATCACTTGAGCCCAGGAGTTCAAGACCAGCCTGGGCAACATGGCGAGACCCCATCTCTATTATATTAAATTAAAAATTTTAAAATTTTAAAAAAAGGATGAAGTAACAGTACATGCTACATACAACATAGATAAAAACCTTGAAAACATTATGCTAAGGGAAACAAGCCAGTCAAGTCACAGAGGACAAGCACTACATGATTCTATTTATATGAAATGTTCAGACTAGGCATAAAGATCCATAAAGAAATAAAGCAGATTAGTAACTGACTAGGGCTGGGAGGAGGAGGAGGCAACAGGGAGTGGCTGCTAATGGGTAGAGATTTTCTTTTTGGAGTGATGAAAATGTGGAATTAGAGAGTGGGGACAGTTGCACAAAACATGTAAACATACAAAAGAAAACCCACTCAATTATATATTTTAAAAGGGTTAATTTTATAATATATGAATTACATCTTAAGCTATTATTAAAAAACAAATCAGGCTGGGCACAGTGGCTTATACCTGCAATCCCAGCACTTTGGGAGGCCAAGGCTGGAGGATCACTTGAGGCCAGGAGTTTAAGATCAGCCTGGGCAACATATTGAGACCCTGTCTTTACCAAAAAAAAAAAAAAAAAAAAAGAGTTTTGCTCATTTCCCAGGCTGGAGTGCAATGGCACAATCTCGGCACACTGCAACCTCCGCCTCCCGGGTTCAACTGATTCTCCTGCCTCAGCCTCCCAAGTAGCTGGGATTACTGGCACCCACCACCATGCCCGGCTTTTTGTATTTTTTTTTAGTAGAGAAGAGGTTTCACCCATGTTGGCCAAGCTGGTCTGGAACTCCTGACCTCAGGCGATCCACCCGCCTCAGCCTCCCAAAGTGCTGGGATTACAGGCATTAGCCACCATGCCTGGCCAAAAAAAAAAAAATTTTAATCAGCTGGGCATGGTGATACATGCCTGTACTCCTAACCACTTGGGAGTCTGAGGCAGGAGGATCACTTGAGCCCAGGAATTCAAGGTTCCAGTGAGCTATGATTACACCTCTGCACTCCAGCCTGGATGACAGAGTGAGACCATTTTTAAAAAGAAATAAAATAATTTTAAAAGGAACCAAATCCCTTTAACTACTGAAACTACTGTGAAGGTTGTTTCTTTAAAAACATATACTTTCCTCTTTTGTTTAGCAGAACATACTCAGTATTGCTTTTCTGAATTTACTCAAGGTTAACACTATGAAACATCAATTACTAAACAGCTGTAAATTCAGAGAATTCAATGGTGTGCAGGCTATTAGCCCTTTACATAGTTATCTCCAAACTACTATTCCTTCACAGTCTTCCACCTGTCTTCTATAATTTTGTTTCCTCCTTCTACCATGAAAAATCAAGAACAAGAGATCAGAGGCAGGAGGGACATACTAAGGAAAAGGTGAAGGACTGTGCACACAGGCAGCAACATACACTTAAAGAGAGGCTGTTTTCTGTTTTCTTCCCCGCTTGTTTTCTGCTTTCTACCCATTCTGAAGGCAATGTCTCCCTTTCTTACTAAGGATACATACACATCTCCATCCTTTTATGTTTACCAATCCAAAACAAGGGGAAAAGTGGGGAAGCCCACCCAAATAGCTGAACTGTGGAAGACCTCAAATGATACTGACATCACCCAAACTGCCCGATTCTACCTGAGAACACCCACAGGGCAAAGACTGCACAGACCTTAGCATTCCAAGGTGTTCTGCTTCTCCACTATTCAAAGAAAAAGTTCTGGGGCCGGGCACAGTGGCTCACGCCTGTAATCCCAGCCCTTTGAGAGACTGAGGCAGGTGGATCGCTTGAGCTGGCCAAGAGTTCAAGACTAGCCTAGGCAACATAATGAAACCCCTGTCTCTACTAAAAACATAAAAATTAGCCAGGCATGGTGGCGTATGCCTGTGGTTTCCAGCTAAGTCCTCAGCTTGGGGGGCTGAGGTGGGAGGATCACTTGAGCCCAGGCTGTCGAGGCTTCAGTGAGCTGAAATTGTGCTACTGCACTCCAGCCTGGGCGACAGAACAAGACCTTGTCTCAAAAAAAAAAAAAAGAGAGACAGACAGACAAAGAAAAAGCTTTGAGACAGTTACTACACCCACCACTAACTTACTCCACACACACCCAGGCTGGCTGACCAAGGACACTCGGCCTCCTATCTGTAGCTACACTGAACACTTTCTCTGCAAAACACTATAGCATCTGAACATAAGACACTCCTTTAGGAGTCAATATCTTTTCTTTTACACTGTTTGATGGTGACAGAGTTTGAGGTGCCAGGACCCCCTGCTATGATAACCAGCTTCTCACACAATCTCCTCTCACTCTAAGACCCTCTAAATGATCAGCAGGCTGCTGGATCTAACCAACCTTCTTTCATAGTCGACCGGAGTGGGATGATCACCTGGCCTGTGGAAACAAAGCAACTGGCTGAGAGGAGTCAGCCCAATGCCCAGTCTCCCAGTCTTGAGTATTTCCGTACTGAGACACAGAAATGGGAGTCAGATGACGTGAGCACTGGAACTAGAGTCACATGCAGGAGCCATGACTAAGGCCACTACATGTACCTTAAGCAAGGAAGCTACATGTGAACGGAAAAAGCCTAGCTCCAGAGAAAACATGTACTCCAGACTCTCCAGATCCAGTTCCTACAGCCCAGCTGCACTTCAGTTTCTGTCCCGGGAGGCTGCGATTGCTTCTGCTCTTCTTAGACTAAAACTGCTTTCACTTGGCCTAAACTGTGTGGCTTACGGCACTTGCAATCAAAAGTGCTCTAATCTAAAGCAGGGCCTGCTTACCTTCCCTGACATCAACCCCAAACCATCTGTTTCCTAGTGTTCATTAAGAACCTCAGACTTTTCCGAATGAGCTATAGCCAATCCTCTTTACAAATATAAATATTGCAAATATTAAAATCTCACCTAAAAATCACTTTCTGTATCAATGAACCTCAGGGCCTGATTACCATCACTATTTTTTTTTTTTTTAATGTGTGATTCTGACAGTTTATTTAAGGCACAGCCTCCCACCTTGGGGTCACGAAAATATTGGCCATATATTTACTGTTAGGACATTATAACCAGTTTTCTCATTAAGCTTCAAATCCATTTGAAGTTTTTATTTTCTTAATTATGGTAAAATATGCATAACATAAAATTTACCACTTTAACCCTTTTTGAGCATACAATTTAGTGAAATTAAGGGACATTCCCATTGTGTATCACCACTAGCCATAGCTTATTTTCAAAGCATTCTGAAAATCATGACTTTTTTATTTTTATTAAACAAGTGTTTATGTTCCCTCATCAAATGACAAGGACCAGGCGCCTCATCAGTGGCGGGACTGTAGCAGGACAGTGACGAAGGTAGCAAAGAGCACCCACAACAACTTGGAGCAGCACCAAAGCAACTAAATCCATCCTCAGTTCCTCCAGACATGGCCACAGAAGCTAAAGAGACTAAAAATACTTGGAGAGGACAGATAAAAAGCTGTCAAGGATGTTTAGCCCAGTTAGAGAGGTCGCCACTATCACCATATTTGCATCAGACAACATTCATACAAGCTGCAGTGGCAAATATTTAGAATAATTAGATTCAGTATAGAAAAACTGATGTTTCTTCCCTCCCAGAATGCCTGGAATAAATCTCTGGGCCTTGAATTTGGTCAAGTTATCTATGATCAATTTCTGGAGGACCCCTAGGAAGAAAGACAGGTACTTCAAAAATGTTAAGTACCCACTCTCCACCTTTCTAACTTGTTATAGCTTTCTTTTTAGCACAACAGCCTCTATCAATAAAACCAAATGAGGAAGAAACTTCCATCAAAGCTTTGTGAAACCAAATGATTCAGCCAGAACATTTCATAATGGCTGAGATGGAAAGGATAAGGCAGGGAATGTTTACACGAACACCAGGAACTTCAACTTGCCTCTCAGTATCTTTAAAAATGAAAGAAACTTACAAAAATAAATTATGTTCACGGCCTCTCCAAATGCGAGGCCTATAGTAGCCCAGGGTGTAGGTTCAAGTGAAGATGTGATATGATCAATGACAGTGGGCCCACAGCAACTCCCCAATCCACACGAGTTTCTAAATAGGAAGAGTCTTCATTTACTGAATTACTGGGAATCGACAGATTTTAATAACGGTTGTATTAATCAACTCCAGAAAGTACAACTAAATGAATATAACTACTACCTTAAACATAAAAAGTCTGAGGTTAGCAAATATTTTTCATCTGTAATCATATATTATTTAAGTCTATTTTCCAAAACTAGGCACCCTCATCTATGTCTGAACAAAGACCTCAGATCTGCCATACAGAATAACTATGAATATGTTGGTGTTGTACATCTTTTTTAATAATTTTAAATTTTTTTACATTTTGTTTGTTTTGAGACAGGGTCTCACTCTGTCATTCAGACTGGAGAGCAGTGGCACGATCATAGCTCACTGCAGCCTTGACCTCAAGGGCTCAAGTAATCCTCCAACCTCAGCCTCCCAGGTACCTGGGATCACAGGCGCACACCACCACATCTGGCTAATTTTTTCTATTTTTAGTAGAGACAAGGTCTCACTATGTTGCCCAGGCTGGTCTCGAACTCCAGGGCTAAAGCAATCCTCCTGCCTCAGCCTCCCAAAGTGCTGAGATTATAGGCGTGAGCCACAGCACCCGGCCTACGTTTTTTAAAGTAAATATAGTATATTAAACAGACAGACCTAAAAAATTAAGCCCTCTATGTACCTCAGAAAAGAGACATCTGAGTGTCTGTAGTTCAAATCCCCCCATACAGCTCGAGTCAACATATTATTTCCTGGAGCAAGGACCTCAAAAGGAAAAGATACAGTTATACAGAATAGCTGAATATCAGGAAAGCAAGCCCTGAAATGAAATTCCATATCTCCGACTTCATTTCCTTACACAATAGTCCCCCTCTTATCCATGGTTTCAGTTACGAGCGGTCAACTAAGGTCCAAAAATAGGTGAGTATGGTACAATAAGATAATCTGAGAGAGAGAGAGACCACATTCACACAACTTTTATTACAGTATATTGTTGCAATTGTTCTATTTTATCATTAGTTACTGCTATTAATTATTAATAGTAATTATTATTAATGGGAAGGAACTTTCGAGGTCATCACTAGGACAACCCTTTACCCAATACATGAATCCCCTCAAAATGACTACCAACTATCTCATTATATAAGAGCTGAGGTCTGAGAAAAGCAAGATGAGGAAAAGCTGTGCTGGAATCAAGAGTGATAAATGCAGAAATACCATCTGGTAAAAGAAGGTATGGAGGCCATGGAGAGAAAGGCTTCTAGCTCCTGGTCCACCTAAGTGGCAGCAAAGACAGTACAGAATGCAGCTCTGCTGCGATCCTTGAGTCCTGCTCACCAGCATTCCCAGCTAGTGAAAGAAGAGTACAAGCCAGGCACAGTGGCTCATGCCTGTAAGCCTGGCACTTTGTGAGGCTGAGACAGGATGATTGCTTGAGGCCAGGAGTACAAGACAAGCTTGTGCAACATAGCAAGACCCTTTCTCCATAAAATTAAAAAAGAAATAGCCGGGTGTGGTGGCACACGCCCGTAGTCCTCACTACTCAGGAGGCTGAGGCAGGAGGATCACTTGAACCCAAGAGTTCAAGGTTGCAGTGAGCTGTGATGGCACTCTAGCCTGGGTGACAGATCAAGACTCTGTCTCTAAAAAATTTTTTTAATTAATAATAAGTAACGAATAAATAAATAATAAATAAACAAATAGTAAAAAGGAAAGAGTTTGAGCTGGGAATCCAAGTGGGCTTGTTCTAAAAGCTGTCTAGGAAGTGCAAAGCCTTCACGGCTAGAGAACTAAGCAATCACCGATTGGTTCAGGGTTAGATAAAAATGATAATGCTTTAGCCAGGAACGGAGGCTGACGTCTGTAATCCCAGCACTTTGGGAGGCAGAGGCGGACGGATCATGAGGTCAGGAGATCAAGACCATCCTGGCTAACATGGTGAAACCTCATCTCTACTAAAAAAATTTAAAAAAATTAGCCGGGTGTGTTGGCGCGCGCCTGTGGTCCCAGCTACCCAAGCGGCTGAGGTAGGAGAATGGCATGAACTTGAGAAGTGGAGCTTGCATCACTGCACTCTAGCCTGGGCGACAGAGCGAGACTCCGTCTCAAAAGATAAATGAATAAATAAATAATGCTGATGCTACCGCCAGTATTCCAGACTTTTTGAAACCTAATAATAACAGCCCATAACTTTTCATAAATACTACAGTGGCACATGGCTTTGAAAATTAGGGGGTTTTTACAGAGCCCTCTAACATTAAATATTCCTTTTTTAGGCTGGGTGCGGTGGCTCACGCCTGTAATCCCAGCACTTTGGGAGGCCAAGGTGGGTGGATCACCTGAGGTCAGGAGTTCAAGACCAGCTTGGCCAACATGATGTCTCAACTAAAAATACAAAAATTAGCCCAGCATGGTGTTCAGCGCCTGTAATCCTAGCTACTCGGGGGGCGAGGCAGGAGAATCACTTGAACCGAGGCGGCGGAGGTTGCAATGAACCAAGATTGTGCCACTGCACTGCAGCCTGGGGGACAAGAGCAAGACTTCGTCTCAAAAAAAAAAAAAAAATTCCTTTCTTCATTGTCACTTGCAAATAGATTCTTTTATAGAAATTATATTTAAATATATATAAATTATTTCGTTATTAGGGAAAACAATGTCATTTAAGTCATCTTCAATGTTTATTCACAGTTTACTTGCTTTTATTTCCTTTCTTTTAGCAAATCTACTGAAAGGAGAAAGCCAGCTAAAAGACCACTCTTCTGTTACCTATTAGATAATTTAGTTTAACCTAAAGGAACACAAAGCTCTAGTTAAAGAATGGGGGGACACAGGATCTGTGAGTTGTTATGGCATTTAAAAAGTCATCTCAGGCCGGGCGCGGTGGCTCACGTCTGTAATCCCAGCACTTTGGGAGGCCAAGGCAAGCAGATCAGCTGAGGTCGGGAGTTTGAGACCAGCCTGGCCAACATGGTAAAACCCCGTCTCTGCTAAAAAAACAAAAATTAGCCAGGCATGGTGGTGCGTGCATGTAATCCCAGCTACTCAGGAGGCTGAGGTAAGAGAATTGCTTGAACACGGGAGGCAGAGGTTGCGGTGAGCCAAGATCGCGCCACTGCACTCCAGCCTGGGTGACAGAGCTAGATTCCATCTCAAAAAAAAAACCCCAATAAATAAAAAATAAAAAGTCATCTCAGCCGAACGTGGTGGTTCATGCTTGTCATCCCAGCACTTTGGGAGGCCGATGCAGGAGGATCACTTGAGCCCTGTAGTATGAGACCAGCCTGGACAACACGGCAAAACCCCGTCTCTACAAAAATTAGCCTGGCATGGTGGCGTGCACCTATAGTCTCAGCCACTTGGGGGACTGAGGCAGGAGGATTGCTTAGGCCCGGGAAGTGGAGGCTGCAGTGACACAAGATCATGCCACTACACTCCAGCCTGGATGACAAAACAAGAACGTCTCAGAAAAAAAAGTGATCTCAAGAGTAAGACTGGCTATCAATCAAAGTGATTGCAGCTTGAATCATCAATTCTAATCATGAATTATTATTTAGCTAAAATGATGATTCCTAAATATAACACGTTTTATTTCTAAATGTTTCTTGGCAATTGAGTATCCAGAAAGTCAGCAAATACCCCACGAAAGTAGAGAAAATGAACTTTTTTATGGCTCACCATTCATCAGCTACAGCAGGCTTGAAAGATACTATGGGCCGGAGGCTCAGCCTGAAATTTGGCCTGCAGAAGAAAACTCCAAATAAGATTTCTTCAGGAACTGTTCTAACGTAGTACTAAACTGCAAGCAGTGACCTCCCTAGAGAAGAAACTGGAGTCAACAGCTACACGAGTGCACAATCCAGGGTAGATGCACCCTAAGTCCAAAACAAGGAATACTATGCTAGTTCCATCACAATAATAATATATTAAAATAAAAGTATCAAAAAATGAAGTTATTTAAAATACGTCAAAGGCAAGAAAATGCTCCAAAAAAAAATCTAAATCCATTACAAAGATAATTTGAATAAAACATCATTTAATCTCTAGGCCTAACCTCTCTGAGATAAAGCATAATATAATCTTCCAACTTAATCAAATTATACAAGAAATGCTACTTTAGGCCAGCTCAGTGGCTCACACCTGGGAGGCCAAGGTGGGTGGATCACTTGCGTTTACAAGTTGGAGACCAGCCTGGGCAACACGGCGAAACTCCATCTCCGCAAAAAATACAAAAATTAGGCAGGCATGGTGGCGCATGCCTGTAGTCCCAGCTACTTGGGAGGCTGAGGGATCACCTGAGCCCAAGAAGTCGAGGCTGCAGTGAGCCGAGAGAGATCATGCCACTACACTCCAGACTGAGTGACACAGTGAGACCGTCTCCAAAAAAAAAAAAAGAACTGCTATTTGATAACAAAGGAGCCACAGCATAGCACTCTCAACCTCCTGTGAGAACAAAAATATTGTGTCGATATGTTCACAACACAGTTCAAGTCACAAAATCAGGAGATAATTAAATTGACTTTTTAGGTTTCAATCTGTTTAGCCAGAAACCTTATCCAAACTGTACTGATGCAAATCAGCATGAGAACTATAGCACTATCAAAATAACTCCAGTATCTTATCTTTTGTTTTACCTTTTATCAGTGATTTATGGGCTGACTAATGGTAAACTGATTTGTGCATGTGCCAGAAGTCAGCTCAGGAATACAAAACAGGAAAAAAATTTAGAAGAATCACATTAATGAATGAAAATGCTGACGTCATAGTTCGGTTCCCAGCAGAGTTTAGAGTAGCATACAAAAAACAGTGTATCTTCTGGAATGTTAAAACACCAAAGTCATTTCGTAAAGGAAATAAAAGAAAAAGTCATTCCTTGCTCAGAATGAGGGAATGGAGAAAAAAAGAGAAAAGCTCAATTAACAACCTTTTCCACGAACCAAAAATGAAAAATATACAAGGTATATGGCACAAACTATCATAACTTCTAAACCACATAATTATTTCGTGTTACTGTTAGAAATAATATTTTTTAGGCAGGGCATGGTAGCTCACACCTGTAAATCCCAGCACTTCGGGAGGCTGAGGCAGACGGACTGCTTGAGACCAGGAGTTCAAGACCAGCCTGGGCAACACAGCAAGACCCCATCTCTACGAAAAAGAGGAAAAAAAAAACCTAAGCAGGCATGGTGACACACACCTGTAGTCCCAGTCACTCGGGGCTGAGGCAGAAGGATCATTTCAGCACAGGAGGCCAAGGCTTCAGTGAGCTATGGATTGCACTACTGCACTCTAGTCTGGGCAACAGAGCGAGACCCTGTCTCTAAAAAAAAAATAAGATAAAATAAGTTTTAAAAGAAGTAACATTTTTTACAGGTGATGACTAGTTGTGTCTCTAAATAAGTAGGACACAGTCGCCCCCCCAACTTTAAATCTTTCTCCCACCACGTGGCATAACTTTCAAAACTGAGTGCATAATACAGCCAGGCAGTCCTCCACCGAAAATGACCCAGCACAGGCATACCACACCGGATTTTAAGTAATTCTGAATAATATGGGGTGGAACTCAGTGACCAGAAGAAAGCTCCTGAATTTTTATGTGAGGGAAGAAAAAAACAAAACAAAACAAAAAAAAGCCTTTATCTAATGATGTAATATAAACTAATAAAAAAGAAAGATTATAAAAATTTGATTTACTTAGAACTATTGAAAGTGGCTAGTGGCATGGATTGTTCATATTTTTCATCTCTCGGCAGCACTGAAAATACAAGTAATAATACAAACTTCTGTAAAGTTTAGACACAATTTACTAAAATCCTTTTATTCAGGACACTTAAGTAACTGATTCCTGGATGTCTAATGTTTCCCAGGGAATTGAAGATTATTACATTCTTAGAAAATAACAGTGACCCTCACATCCTTGGTAACCTCTCCAAAGTACAAAACTGTAAGGACATTCTCTCTTCTTTACCATTCATATGGCTTAAAGTAGCCATTCACCCAAAATGGATTTTTTTTTTAATTTAAGCAATAAACAATTTTGCCAATAAACATTTTAAAAAGAAGATCTTATTAAGTTAAAAGGCAAACATGCCAGTTTTATCTGTAAATCTAAAATATGAAGAGATCATCTCACATTGTTGCCACCACAAATATCTTTGAAAGAACATCACTACCCCCTTGTGGATTCGCAATAAAAAAATCCTTCTCCTGAATCTTTGTAAATATTCCATTCTGCTGAACTTCCACCAAAGTTTTCATTTTCTTCACTAAGAAGGGTTATTTCAATTACTTTTTAAAAAGACAAACTTAATATTTTTCTTAAAACCAATCCAATCAATTTATTTGTCCTCTAAGCGTCCCCATTTTGGGGAGCATTATTTATATGTGTACATGTGTCGATTCAATACAATAACCCTATCAACATTCCATTTCTTCTTCAAATATCTGAATTTATACTTCCAATCATCACTTTGAGATTATTTTTAATCATAAATGAGTAATTTTTTTCCACTATAACATCTTTTTTCTATTGGATAATTTCACACTTTGTACCAATTTCTTATTATCACTCCCAAATGATTTGATATCCAAGTGCCCAGAAAACCAACAGGGCACATATATCCTCAGAAATGACTTTTCAGAAAAGGATTAAAAAACAAATCTAAGTTTTAAAAAGATTAATTCTTGATTGTATTAATATACCTTCAGAAATGACTCCTGGCAATCTAAATCAAGCACCATGAAGGAAAAATAGACAATAACTTTTCTTCAAAACTTGTAAAAAGAAAGGCTTTCTCTCTCTCTCTCTTTAAGTTGAAAGAATACCTCTGGTTGTATCTGTACATCATTCTAATATAACACACAAATACACCTTGTTGAATGTACACTGTAAAAAAGATTAAATGAACTTAAACATCTGATGTATCCCTTGTTATAGACACTAAATTTAGCTGAAAGTATAAATCACCACTGCAAAATGCACAGGCTACATGGAGAAAGAGTCATGACTGACTGTACTGCCCTTACTGGAAGTTAGCTCCCCATTCTCTTAGACATGTTGAACACAAAAATAGGGACATGGTAATTTACTATTGTCAGCATTTATTCCAATGGTTAGATGGGAATAAATGGAGAAAAATCTACTTTGCAAGTGTTTTTAAGTGACTGAATACATAATCTTACCTTGTGGTAACTGATAAGGGAAAAAAAAATGGAAGAGATCCTGCATGGTCTGTTGAACAAATGAATGCTCTATGTCCCAAAAGTCACACATCAGCCCCATTGAGAATATTACGCATCCAAAAATTATCTGCTTATGCACCTGTCCAAAACTAGTGACTGAACTGCACAGCAGAATCAATCAGAGCTGGGCTTCATAAGGTTTTGCTTTTCTGTTGTTATGACTGTTGTTTTGGGATTGGGGGGGAGGGGAGATATATATGGGGTGGGGGATGTATTTTAGATGGTATGAAGAAATGAAGTTGGGGTGAGACCTATGCCACTTAGTCTCCACATAATAACATGTTTAAAACTATTAAGAACACAGCCCCAAACGTTTCTTTCAAGAAATGTCACTTTGTACACATGAAAACTACAAAAACGTAGAGAGCAGAGTGATGAATACAGCCCCAAACAACCATATCTTCCTCGAAGTTACCTTCGGCTCACAGTCTCAGGAAAGGATATGTTACGTGACTTGAAAGTCCTGGCTAAATTTGAAAAACAAAAACAAGAAAGTCACTGCAAAAGGATTCATGTACAGGAGAACAAGCAACTATGTCAGGAAAGGGCCAAACACTGAGGTTGAATATGGAGGAACCTTTAAAAAAAAAAATCTCTAGTCATTCCATCTTATGCCATGTCAATCAGTTCAAAGTAAATGAACAATCCTCCAAAAAAAGAGCAAAAGGGGAAATAATGTGGCTGACCATTGGCCTCTCTTTGCAATGTGGTACATAATATTTCTCTGTAAGTCCAGGGTAATGAGGTAAAAAAAAAAAAAAAATGCTCAGGAAACAGTACCAACCTTTACACAGGAGGCCCATGACCTTCTATAAGCAATGGTGTTCAAAGCAGAAGGATGCAATACAACCTTAGAAATATACAGCTAGCATACTGATGGCAAAAAAAAAAACAAAAAAAAAAAAAACCACACTTTACTCACCCTTTACTTCGTCCCATCACGTGAAATGCTCTCCATTGTCAATTTATACAAAGAAACACTTCCGGCCAGGCACACTGGCTCATGCCTGTAATCTCAGCACTTTGGGAGGCCTAGGTGGGTGGATCACTTGAGGCCAGGAATTCAAGACCAACCTGGCCAACACGGTGAAACCCCGTCTCTACTAAAAATACAAAAAAAAATTAGCCGGGCATGGTGGTGCACACCTGTAATCCCAGCTACTCGGGAGGCTGAAGCAGGAGAATCGCTTGAACCTGGAAGACGGAGGTTGCAAGGAGCCGAGATCGTGCTACTGCACTCCAGCCTGGGCAACAGAGCAAGACTCAGTCTCAAAAAAAAAAAAAAGAAAAGAAACACTTTCCTTATAAATGCATGACAATTATCATGGGAGACCATCTATATGTTTATAAGTCTCTCTCTCTAATGACAGAATAGGAACATGGCTTAATCACAGGACTAAGGGACACTATATCCAGGGATGGCACAAAATAAAAGGATATGATAGTCGGATCAACCTCTAGCTCGAACCTGATTAGGTATTCAAGAAAAATAAAAAGAAAGATTATACACTATCTGGAAAACAGAGTGAATGACCGTACACTCTTATTCAAGTTACACAGACAAAGTAGTAGAGCAAGAATGCCTCTCACTCTCACTCTCAAACACACCAAAAACTAAAGGCAGTACTATATATAACAGGCAAAGGAACATTAGGAGAGGCCCCCATACTTCCTCGTAAACGAAGGCTCCAAATGAAATAATATACTTGGCTGTGCTTAAAGAAATTTATTGTATCAAGTCAAAGAGACAGAAAGAAGCTGGCTAAATGCAGCAAAAATAAATTTCCAAAATCCTACATGGGGAGGCCCAGAGCAGGAAGGACCCAGTGTTTTATCTATAGATGCTATCTAGTTACAAATACTATTACCAGCGGCCTTGTGGCTTAAATCTCATTCCATCTACCTATTCTTAGGGAAACAAGAAGAAGCAATGCCTTGTGCTACAGTACAAAGGGATGGTGGGCATCCCCTTCTTACTAAAAGGCTACAAATACAGTACATCTACAAATACTTTTTTATAATAATGACAGGGCAGTGAAGAAACCTCTCTATGTGGGAAAGGACAAAAAATAAAAGGAAAGGCCGAAGAAAAGAAAGGGAGGTCGGATTTAAGTCACCTAGAACATTTGAAAAAAAAAAAAGGACATAGTACATGATTATAGAAGATACACAACACCTTAGGAAAAGATCTGTATCATGGAAACGCAGAAGAAACACACACATCACTTGTCAACACAAAATACACTCAGTCACATACTCACATGACCAAAGGATACTGCCAAACCACATACTACAAATCTCACACAGGAGTTTTCACAAGAGTGAAATACTAGCAGAATTGGTTTCTATATACGTTGTGGAGATGGTAAATCTAATTTAATAGAGGAAAAAAGAAAACAGGCATTTCAAATTGTTAGTAATTTTTATTATTATCATTATTTATACCTAACCTGTACCCACAAAGAATTTGAGGCAATTTACAAAAATAATAATACCATTAAAATGCACAAATTAAAAGTCACATAATAAAAGTGATAATTATATCAGATACCAGCCTAAGAATGAGCATCAATTAGGTATTAAATTTGGATACAATTCTTCGTGGCAGTGAAAATGTAACAGCAGCCCATACAGTTCTCACTATCTAATATGAACCATATCAGTTAATCAGAAGAGAAAAATATTTTTCTACCACTTCCTTATATAAAAAATACATTTGACTCTATGTTCTATAGAATGCCTAGTGCGATGCTGCCGTTCAAATATTAAATAAGCATTCCAACCAATCATGTATCTAAACGACCTAAAAGTTATGCCCACACAATCAGATTAAGAAGGCTGACTTTACTTTTGTCTACACACACACACACACACACACACACACACACACACACACACTGCACACAGTCTGGGGGAAAGCTGCTAAATGCCTCTCCCAGTCCACCCTCCCACCCTCTTCACCACCCCCACTCCTGCTGAGAGGAGGAAAAAAAGTTCAACAAGATAGCACACTATTACACTATACCTTTGTAAGTTAACAATCCAAAAACTTAAAAATCAGAAAAAAAAAATTCCTTACAAGACTATATAAAAGACAAGCATTAAGACAAGCATTAAGACAAGCACCACACCGAAGGCCAGGTGTGGTGGCTTGTGCCTGTAATCTCAGCACTTTGGGAGGCTGAGGCAAGGGAGGCTGAGGTAGGAGGATCACTTGAGGCCAGGAATTCAAGACCAACCTGACCAACATGGTGAAACCCCGTCTCTATTAAAAATACAAAAAAAAAATAGCCGGACATGGTGGTGCAGGCCTGTAATCCCAGCTACTTGGGAGGCTGAGGCAGGAGAATCGCTTGAACCTGGAAGGCAGAGGTTGCATGAGCCGAGATCGTGCCACTGCACTCCAGCCTGGGCAACAGAGTGAGACTCTGTCTCAAAAAAAAAAAAAAAAGAAGATACACTGAAATGTCATTAATATAAAAGGCTAACAAGATCCAATATGGTCTCAAGCAAAGTCACATCACCCCCTACAGCTCCTTGTACATAACAGAAGCTCGGTAAAGGTCTCCTGAACGAATGATTCCAGTCATGGGAGTATAAATATAAAAACGACTTCTCCCCAGAAGGGCAAATTCAAAGGTTCCACAAAAGAGGCAACTGACACAACTATGAAGGGAACAGAAGAAAATAAGAGAATCACCTTCTACTGCTTTTTCCATAAGGAAGGGAGAAAGAAGTACAACTGCACACAAAGGGGTATTTCCCCCAAACAGGAAAGGAAGAATGGCTCAAAGTAATGAAACAGTGGGAAAAAAATGTTAAGATTTTGAGATGGGCTACCTCAAAATCAGTCACAAAGAATTAAAAACCGAGCAGGACACATGGGCTGACATCCAGCAAAAACAGGGGACTAAACTAAACACTACTCTCTAAAGAATAGGCTATTTCTGGGGGAAAGCCTAAAACCGCCAGAGCCTAAAAACTAAGGAAATAGAAAACACAGCTGAGCAGGATGCATAAATATGTCTCAAAGAGCAAGTAAGAGCAACACTACTCTTTTGAAAAGGAAAAGCTGACCCAATCTGACCTTGAGTAGAGGTTGCTCTGTGTATGTCAACACTTTGAATCCACTCAATGATGAGATGGAGAAACCCAACATTTGCAGAAGCAGGATAAGTAAGGTCTTCAAGAAGACAAAGGAGGAAGAGGTCACCCAACCTAGTCCCAAAAACTGGAGGTAAGGGGTGAAGGAGAGGAAAGAGTCATGTCTTAACAGAAAGTCGAACAGAAAGATGAAACTATGTGGTTCAGAGAACCCGTCTAGTCTGCCCAACTGCAACAGAGCATTCTGCACTACAGGGTAAGAGGAAAAAGCTAATTTCCAATCATCTGTGGCGACCAGTGACACAGAAACACAACCACATTAAACTCAAGAAAAAGGGCCCAGCTTCAGACAGTAACCTCAAGTGTCTTCTTCCAACCAACCTCTACCACTTTGCCTTCCACTGCGCCTTGCACGGAGCCCCCTGCTTACCAGGGAAAACTCCCAAAGTCTCCATGCGGCCATGCAGGAAAGGTAGGAAGAACCACCACTGGAGACGGGATGACTGCGCTGAGTCTACACCATCTACAGCAGGTATTCAACGCTTCATTCTTCCGAAGTTCCCTAATAACACCCCCTAAAAATACACAATCCCATCAAGCTGACTACAGACCCAGAATACGAACAGCATAAAAACATTTAAAACCAAAAACAAGAAAATGAGCTCAAAAGCTCTACTTTCTGACATTGGGAATTAGGCCCACTGGACGACTCAATGCTAACTGAAAGGCAAAGTCCAGAGTCACAGACCAGCGCTGACCAAATCTCCGATGAGCCACTTCTCCTTACACGGTAAACTGAGGCAAAGCAAGCCTCTGAGCTAGAAAAGAGCTTTAAAGGCCAAAGCCCCAGAGCCCAACGGAACTTGTTGGGGAGGATGAGTCTCCACACCAAGCCTGTCAAAGAGTAAGACTTCCCTGCTGAGTGACAGCGGCTAGCAGCCATTCTGAATTTCGTGAAAGACGGAGAAAGGGAGGGAGAAAGAGAGGGAGAAAGGGAGGGAGGGAGGGAGACCTGAAGAGGCAAAGCACCTGACCAGAGCCAACAGGGCTCAAATCATTCCCCTGCCCAAGAGAAAAGAACTCGAAGAATAACGTCCCCCATCCTCTCATGAAGCGTCAAGGGCCTTTCCACAGGTACGTTTTGCTAATTTCACAACCTCTCTCAATTATTTAAATGGCCAAAATACAAAAGGGACATATTTACGGTCATTCGTTCCTAGTTCTGTCACAGGAAAACATATTCTTCTCACCCATCTCCTGTCGTTTGCCCAAACACACGAAATCTCTTTCCCCTACACTGCAGTAAAGAAATCAAGAACTTTTCACTCTATGCAGAATCAAGCAACGAATACCCCCCTAAATTCAGAGTGCCAAAGTTGCGATGCGTATGGGCAGGCACTGTACGCTTCGCACATTCAGGGACTTGGTGAACATGCAGGATGTCGTTCTGCTTATTCAGTACAGTACACATTACAAACCAAAGAATGGTCAGAATTGGCCATTTATCAGTGATTCTTCTGCTGCTGCTTCTAAGCCTGAAGAGTTACCAACAACATTAATATCTATCTGTATCATTACACATAAAGGTCCCCATATGCACCCAAAATGTAGAGCTAGTCATCTGACCCTTCCAGCTTCCTGTGCACTGTATATGTAACGAATGTGATTTCATCTGTGTATACCTACATGTATGTATATGTAAACAAATGAATATAGCATCATGATCTGGTTCTCCAAAACAGAACCGGAACAGCAAAAAACAGAAACCATTCAAATTTCCCCTTCTGAAAGCTACAAGATCTAAAGAAATGTTTGGATCCCACAAGAGACAACACCAGAGCCAAAGGAAGGTTCTAGTACACAAGGAGCACACAAGCAACCTCTTCCAGGATGGCATGTGGGCGACACGGGTGTCTACACTCCCTTTTCTGAATGGAAAGGCATATGGCTTCTCCTTACCCAGGCAACATGAATACAATTTGAGAAAATTAGAAAAAGTCAAAGTAACAGGCTCACTAAATATGGCTGCCTGGGAGGCAGAAGCCACAGAGGAGGATACGAGTTCTCTCAAGAAACAATCGGGAAGTTTATATCCAGGAAAGGTTCAAGGACTCTTGAGTGTGGGACGGACAAAGTGTGGTTCTCACTGCACAGAAGACAGTAATCAAAACATCAAAAAACAAGGTCACATGACCCTTTTCCCAGTGAGGTAGTGTCAACTGATGAAGGGTGCCCCCTCCTGAGACACAAGAGTCAAGTGCAAGCAAAAATATACCCCGGTCTTCCTCAGACATAGGAGCAACTAGTGTGGCCCCTTTTCACTCAAGCACTAGGCACAACGGAAGCCCTGCCCTACATCTTATTGGGGCGCCCACTCTCACCCCGACAAGGAACTCCGAGAAGAGAGAACAAGTCAGTGTAGACACACAAATGGGGAAAGGAGCACGGTGAACGTCCAGTTGTCTCCACAAGAAAAGGAGGGCAACTCAAAGGGTATTTAGGAAATGAGCTCGCCCTAACCCAGCAAAGTGTACGAGAGTATGCATGATCTGGAAGAAGTGTCTGCTTTCCTATTTAGAAATGACTTCAGAGCTGCACAAGCCCCCACTATCCACTGGGTGAGGAAAGAAGAACATGGGCAGCCCGAGTCCCCTTGTCCTGGCAAAAAGGGTCAACGGAGAGTGTGCAGAGACCCCAAAAGATTCCAAAGATGAGCAGATCAGACGGACCCCTGTGCCAAGGAAGGATCGGGGTCATGGAAGGTAAAGGGCAAGGGAGTGTGGAGATCCTCACTTGCCATAGAAACGGAGACCCCACCCTCCTGGCTGTGAGGGTGCAAGGGCAAGAGTAGGATGTGAACGACTGCGAGGGGCGGGGATGCTGCGCAGGCCCCCTTCCCTTCCCGGGAAGCGAAGGGGGAGGGGTCACACGAGGCCCTTCGGCCGAGGGACGCTCGGCAGGACGGGGTCCCCCTGGCGGGGAGAAGCTCGGGGACCCCCCGCCCGCTCAGGGAGGCGTCCACGGGGCTGAAGAGGGTGCCGGAGAGAGTACGTCTGGCCCTGCCCGCCGGAGAGCAGGGGGCCGGCGAGGGCTGAGCGCCGGCCGCTGCCGCCCGACGGGGACCGGCCCGGAGCAGTGGGGCGCGGGGCCAGGAGGACCCGAGGCAGATAAACTTTCCGCCCCGCGGCCCCCACCCTGGACCCAGCGCCGGGGGTGCGGGGGCCGCGCAGCGGGCTCGGGAGCGGCGGGGATGCCCGGTCCGGGTGGGGGAGGCGCCGGCCCTCTGCCGGCTCCTCCTCCTCGCTGGGCCCGGTCCCCGCCCCGCGAGCCCCCCGCCCCCTCCGGCCCCAGCCCGCCCCCGGGGGTGGGGTGTGGGGCGCCGCGCTCCGCTGGCCCCGCGAGTCACCTCAGGACTCGGCCGCGCTCCGCCCCCCCACCCCGCCAGCCCCCTCCCCGGCCGGGTCGCCCGCCCGCCCGCCCGCCGCGCCCCCGCGCTCCCGCCCGGCGCCGCCGATGCCCGGGATGTCCGGCGGGGCCGGGTCCCGCCGCCCGCCGCGCCGCCCCCCAGCCCCTCGCGCTCCGGCTCTTACCTTCCGGCTTGTTTTCGGCAGCCATTTCCCCTCCGCGCGCCACATCCTCCTCCTCCTCGCGACCGGGACCCCGAGCGCGCGCCTCGTACCGCCGCCGCCGCCGGCCCAGCCACCCCGCCGCCGCCGCGCACCCGCCCTGGCCCCGCCCCACGGCCCACGCACAGCGCCCGTTGGGCCTTGCGACTGCCACTCATCGCTTCCGCCGCCAATCGCCCCGCACCAGGGGTCTCACTACTCTCCGGGAGGAGCGTCCTATCCATCCGGCCCATTGGCCGGTCACCACCCAACGGACTGAAAGCATTGGTCAAGAATCAACGCCCCCTCCCCACCCACTCCCAGGAAAGCCCGCCTTCCGGACCTAAACAAAGCTTCCTAGTGGCCAGAATCCGAAAGAACTGTCCAATCAGGACGGGCCCGACACGGAATATTTCCTCGAGGCCGAGACGTGGCGTTTTGATTGGGCGTCACTACAGTGTTTCCCAGGCCGTCCAGACCAATCAAAGGGGGGTCCCGGAACTCGGGAGCGGCGAAGGGAAGCCCCGCCCCCGAGCGTGACCGTCATGAGGAAGGCGCTCGCTCATTGGCACGCTGGGGCTTTTCCCGCGTGCTCCCGGGGCTGAAGGACGTTCCCGGGGAAGCCGCTGCTGGCGCGTGGGGTCCCGGTGGCTGTGGGGGACGCGCCGGGATCTCCGGGATCCCGCAGCCCGCCGCCGCCGGTGGGGAGCCGGACGCGGGGGACCTCGGGGCTGAGGTCCGCCGGGGCGCCGCGCCCTGGAGCCCGGCTGCCTAGAAGTCCGGGCGTCGCTGCCGGCCGTGGGGGAGGGGCGAGCCTCCCGCCAGGCCCCGCCCCCTCGACGACGCGTCCACACGGCCCCGGCGCCGCCCGCCTGCGCCCGCCTCCTGTGCCCGCCCCCGGTGAGCTCCGTTGTCCCCTTTTCTGGCGGCTTAAAATACCGAAACTTTATTTTGGTCACGTTGCCCATGTGACCCGCGGAGCGGATGACTCATGGATGCCTGTCCCAGGATGAGGCCGCCGGCCGAAAGCAGAGAAGGGCCAGCCCCGGCCGCCCGGGTGGAGCGCGGGGCAGCCGAGTTTCCCACCCTCCTCAATCCGGGGCGTCCGCGCGGGGCTTTTCCTAATAAATAGCCAGGCACCCGCTGCCCTCGCGCTGCGTACGGGAGCACGTGCCCCCCGGGAGGTGGGCGCCCGCCAGGTGCCCCGGGAACGAGCCTAGGAACTGGGTCCGCCGAGTGCGGCTCTCGGGGAGGCCAGGCGTGCAGGTGGCTGGGCAGCGCTCCCAGGGACCGGCCTCTCTCCGGAGAAAGTAAGAGATTCTGCTCCTGGGCAGGTAATACCGGAAACAAAAGGAGAGGCTGCAATCGCAAATTGTTAAAAAAAAGAAAAAGGAAAGAAAAGTTGAATGTAAGAGCTCCAGCCCCTCAATGTGGTCTTGTACGGTTTGCAGTAAGAACATTTCATTCTTCCGCATTTTATTTTTCCTTTTGCTACTGTTGGTGACAACTAGCAAAATAAGTGAAAAATCCTCGTTCAAGTGTTTTGGCATTAAGATTGACTGTCACACTGAATTCTGTGCCAATCCTAACAACATGTGTTCTTTTTCTGGTCTTCACAAGTAAGACTGTCTTAGGTTTTCCAGAAATAAAGATGTCCCAAAAGAATGTTTTGTGTTACACACTCATTCTTCAAGAAACTTTAATTTTATGAGCCTCAAAAATTGCAAAATTTTAACAACGAGGGGACAATATTTTATCGATTAGCATTCTTAACAGCACCTATGATGACGATTTGTGTGGAGAAACGGACTCTTAAAAGTGCTGGTGGCATTGTAAATTAGTATATTCGAAAAGCAATTTTACAGTATGTATTAAAAGCCATAAAAATGTCTGCATCTTTTGACCCAGTAATCTTACTTCTGGGAATGTGTTCTAAGGAAATAACACTAAATGCCAGAAAAGCTGTATGTGTGAAGGTATTCTTCACAGGATCACTGTACTTACTACAACAAAAAATTGGGAACATCCTACATGTGCTAATATTGGGTATTTAGTAAATTGTGTTACATCGACACAGGGGAATATTATGCTAGTTATAGACATCAGAAACAGAAAATCTTACCCATTGCTAGATAGAGGGGGCAATACCCAAAATTATGGTGTTCATTTATGAGGTGAGATGATAGGTCTAAAAAAACTGCATTTTAAAAAAAGACCCATACAGGCCGGGTGCGGTGGTTCATGCCTGTTAGTCCCAGCACTTTGGGAGGCCAAGGTGGGCAGATCACTTGAAGCCAGGAGTTCGAGACCGGCCTGGCCAACATGACAAAACCCCGTCTCTACTAAAAATATAAAAATTAGGTGGGTAAGGTGGAAGACGCCTGAGGTCTCAGCTACTTGGAAGGCTGAGGCAAGAGAATCGCTTGAACCCAGCGGTCAGAGGTTGCAATGAGCCAATATCGCACCACTGCACTCCAGCTTGGGTGAAGAGCAAGACTCCACCTCAAAAAAAAAAAAAAATAGACTGATACATACACCAAATAAATCACATATGGGGGATTATAAGTGAGTTTTTTTAATTGCCTATTTCCTATAATATAGCTGTTTTTGTTGTTGTTTTTTGTTTTTTTGTTTTTTGTTTTTTTTGAGATGGAATTTCGCTCTTGTTGCCCAGGCTGGAGTGCAATGGCGCAATCTCGGCTCACCGCAACCTCTGCCTCCCGGGTTCAAGCGATTCTACTGCCTCAGCCTCCAGAGTAGCTGGAATTACTGGCATGCGCCACCGTGCCCGGCTAATTTTGTATTTTTAATAGAGACGGGGTTTCTCCATATTGGTCAGGCTGGTCTCAAACTCCCAACCTCCAGTGATCCGCCTGCCTCAGCCTTCCAAAGTGCTGGGATTACAGGCATGAGCCACCGCGCCTGGCCTCTATGTTACTTTTATCATTAAAACACTTATTTAATTTGAAAGAAAGGTGAATAAAGTTGAGTGTCTTCCTTCAAGAGACTCCCAACTTGGCCGGGTTCACAAACATAAGCAGCAGCAGCAGGACAGGTGCGATGGGAACACCGGAGAAGGTCACAAACATCACCTGGGCCTCAACACCATCACCATTGAAATTACCTTAGCCTCAGGCCACAACAGTGGTTCTCAAAACAGTAGTTCTCTAGGGACCTTGGTCGAGCAGAGGGAGCCCCAAGACTCAAGGGACCCAAAAGTCAAAACTTTTTTAGACAGGGTCCTGCTCTGTCGCCCAGGCTGGAGTGCAGTAGTGCCATCAAAGCTCGCTGCAGCCTCAAACTCCTGGGCTGCAGTGATACTCCCACCTCAGCCTCCCCAGTAGCTAGAACCACAAGCATGCACCACCATACCCAGCTAATTTTTAAGTTTTGTAGAGACAGGGTCTCACCTTGTTGCCCAGGCTGGTCTCAAACTCCTGAGCTCGAGTGATCCTCCCACCTCAGCCTCTTGAATTGCACGGATTACAGGCATAAGCCACCACACTTGACCTCAGAACTATTTTTATAGCAATAATATGTCAATTTCTCCCAACACTGCACTCTGCGTGCAGTGTTTTCCAGAGGCTGCAAGATACGTGATCTCACAACAGGCTGAATGCAGAAGATTCAGAAGCAGAGAAGAATCCAGCAGTCTTCTACTGTCAGATATTAAAGTGATTTGCAAAACTAAAACAATCCCACACTTACCACTAATTTTGTTTTAGAAAATGTAGGTATTTCTCATAAAAATAGGATTTATGTTAACATGTAATGGGTTTATTCTCTTTTTTGTTGTTCTTTTGAGATAGGGTCTCACTCTGTTGCCAGGCTGGAGTGCCATGCAATCAAGGCTCACTGCAGCTTTAACCTCCTGGGCTCAAGCAATCAGCCTCTTGAGTAGCTAGGAATACAGGTGGGCGCCACCATGCCCACTTGTATTTTTTGTAGAGATGGGGTTTTGCCACGTTGTCCATGATGGTCTCCAACGGAGTCTTGCTCTGTTGCCCAGGCTAGAATGCAGTGGCGCGATCTCAGCTCACTGAAACCTCTGCCTCCTGGGTTCAAGCGATTCTCCTGCCTCAGCCTCTTGAGTAGCTGGGATTACAGGCACCCGCCACCATACCTGGCTAATTTTTGCATTTTTAGTAGAGACGGGGTTTCACCACGTTGGTCAGGCTGGTCTCAAACTCCTGACCTCGTGATCCACTGGCGTCGGCCTCCTAAAGTGCTGGGATTACAGGCGTGAGCCACCGCGCCCAGCTTGAATCCTTAATTTTTAAGTGTAAAAAAAGATCTTGAGACTCAAGAGTTTGGGAACCACTAGGCTACAGAGTGAGATCTTTTTGGGGCTGGCTGGTTGGTGTTTCTGTTTGCTTGGGAGGGTAACCAAGAGATAGGCATTTCAAGTAAAGGAAGCAGCCTGCATTACTAAATGAGCCCATTTAGAAAAGAGAGTTGGAAGATAACGCTCGATGCATCAATCTCGAAATCCTTGCCCATTTTGGCCCTAATGTCCTTCAAGGAAAGAATGTTACTGTCCAGAAACAGAACTTATAAGGGAAATAGTGGGAATATTAAATTGTTACTTTTTGACTCCAAAGACGTGCAAAAGAGTCTTCTTCCTGGTCAGCTTTCCAAAGTAAAGTGGCTGTTTATATTACTGGTGGTGATAAAAATAAAAGTGCTTGGACTTGCTTCCTTAAATTGGAAGTTACTGAAGCTTCCATATTACTGGATTGGGAGAGGAAAGCATGGAGTAAACCCATTTCAGAAGCTTAAACACTTAGAAGCTCAGGCTGGGCGCAGTGGCTCACACCTGTAATCCCAGCACCTTGGGAGGCCAAGGCGGGTGGATCACGAGGTTAGGAGTTCAAGACCAGCCTGGCCAAGATGGTGAAACCCCATCTCTAACTAAAAATACAAAACTTAGCTGGGCATGGTGGCACGCGCCTGTAATCCCAGTTACTGGGGAGGCTGAGGCAGAAGAATTGCTTAAACCTGGGAGGAGGAAGTTGCAGTGAGCCAAGATTGTGCCACTGCACTCCAGCCTGGAAGACAAAGCGAGACTCCATCTCAAAAAAATAAATAAAAGAGAAGCTCATCATCCCAAGCTTATTTTACCCCTGCACAGGGCAACAAAAAACCTGTGCCTTCTTTAGCCACCAAGGGGCTGCATGGTTAAAAGTAATAATATTCAAAAGTTCCATTTCCAAAAAGTTTCTCCCCTTGTCTTTAACTATTGCTTTAATTTTGAGATAATTAGATTCACATGCAGTGATAAGAAATCATACAGAGAGCTCCTATGTCCCCTTGCCTTTTCAAGATGAAACAATGAAAACTTGTGGACTTTGTTGGAACCAACCCTTCACCAGATGGTCCCTGTTTTCCTATACTGCAAATGGTCACCTTTCCTCTTCTCTGCATCCCAATTATGTCAGGCATTATAATCTCAGAATGTCTACTGTTAATATGCAAGAGTAAAGATTTGTTGGATACCCCAAATGTAATGAGATATTTGGGCCTAGTAGGCCTGAATTTCAACTTACTTGAAATATTAGCCAGGTGAGACGGCTCATGCCTGTAATCCCAACGCTTTGGGAGGTCGAGCTGGGCAAATCACTTGAGGCCAGGAGTTTAAGACCAGCCTGGGTAACATGGCAAAACCCTATCTCTACTAAAAATATAACAGTTAGCAAGGCGTGGTGGCGCACGCCTGTAGTCCCAGCTACTCGGGAGGCTCAGGCACAAGAATCGCTTGACCCCAGGAGGCAGAGGTTGCAGTGAGCCAAGATCCAGCCACTGCACTCCAGCCTGGGTGACAGAGCAGACGTCTGTCTCAAAAAATAAAAATAAATAAATATCATTTGAACACGAAAGGGAAAGGCTTTGTTTGTGGCCCAGGAATCTGTTGAAATTTTGAAATGAATCTGTAGTTTCATTTGTTCAGTATTTACTGACAGCAGTAGGTCTGAGAACCAACCACACCACAAATGACAGTTTTGTTTTCCTTTTAGCAATTAGAACCTAGAACAGAGCATTATCTTTTTTCATTGGGGTTTCAGGAGATATTATTTAAGCAATAGTTATAATCATAAAACTTTCCTCATCATCCAGCTATTACATAAAACACGCCCGAGTGCACTTGCTCTCCAGAGACCCCTCCTTGGAGTGATACCTAAATGCCTTCAGTGGAATGTATCTCACCTTCATACACTACTTTTAAGAATCAATCCAGTTTTTTCTGGACTTTCCCTTTGAAACTGGAGGCTTTCCACTCCCTCTTGAGCCTTCTGGTATTACGGCCTGATAGTTTTTATTGCATTTGGATCCATGATCGAAGAAATGGTTCTTTTCTTTTTGTTTTGGTTTTTCTTTGGTGGAAGGGGACGGAGTTTCACTCTGTCACCCTGGCTGAAGTGCAGTGGCATGATCTTGGCGCACTGCAATCTCTGCCTTACGGGTTCAAGAGATTCTCCTGCCTCAGCCTAATGAGTAGCTGAGACTACAGGCGCGTGCCACCATGCCCAGCTAATTTTTGTATTTTTAGTAGAGACGGGGTTCCACCATGTTGGGCAGGATGGTCTCGATCTCTTGACCTTGTGATCCTCCCACCTCGGCCTCCCAAAGTGCTCACTCCTCACAGGTGTAAGCCACCATGCCCAGCCAAAATGGTTATTTTCTAAAGGGAGAAAAGGTTGGAGAGATTGGGCTTTGCTGGTTCAGATGGACAAATACAAAGAACTTCATGACAGAGGACATTAATGCATTTCGTAGACCAGGATCGCCCCTCTACTTCCTGAGACCCAGAGAGACCTCAGTAGTGGAACCCCCCAAATCTCTGTATAGAGAAAGCTTGGGGCAGTAATCTGATTGGAGGGAGGGGTCCAGGGGACTCTAGCATCTGCACAGCAAACCCACTTGCACTCCACGCAGCTTAGGGAGATTGTAAGACTGCTCAAGTCAAGTTTTGTTTTGTTTGTTTTCTTATTTACGCCACACTTTCAAATGTAGTTTCTTTTGACTCTCAGTCTTCCCAGGAAACTTTGTTTAGTTGTTGAAAATAAAATGACCTATCAAAGTGCCTGAAGGGAAACGCTGCTGAGTTGTCCCATCGTAGTCTTTGGAAACCACTGAGGAGCACCCAAGGAAAACCAGACCGCTACCATCTACGGCGCAGAGGCATTTCACTGTCATTAGGCTTTCCATTTTTCAAACTGGGCAAGCAATTTATTTTTTCTTTAAGTATGAAGTTGTGGGATATTATGCAGCCATTTAAAAAAATGGAGGTATGGCCAGGTGCAGTGGCTCACGCCTGTAATCCCAACACTTTGGGACATCAAGCCGAGCAGATCACTTGAGGTCAGGAGTTTGAGACCAGCCTGGCCAACATGGCAAAACCCCATTTGTACTAAAAATACAAAAATTAGCCGGCATGGTGACATGCACCTGTAATCCCAGCTACTCAGGAGGCTGAGGCACAACAATTGCTTGAACTGGAAGGCGGAAGTTGCAATGAACCAAGATCACACCACTGCACTCCAGCCTGCACTCCAGCCTGGGCAACAGAGCGAAACTGTCTTAAATTTTAAAAAAAATGAAGTAAAGGTAAATCAGTGTGTGCTGCTATGAAAAGATCTCCAGCTTAAACGTTTAACTGAAAGAAGGTAAGCCACACAACATAATGTATTTATTTTCCTCTGGATGTGAAAAATGGATACAAGGTTTATTGTATATATATTCTTCTATATGCAGAAAAGATTTCTGGAAGGACAACAGGAATCTATTACCTCTGAGGATGGGGCAGAAAAAAAAAAAACCCTTACTCTTCATTTGATATGGTTTAAATGTTTTTACCATATGCATCTATCCAACAAATAATTATTGGGTGCCTATGACATACCAGATACTGATTCTAGGTGCGGGGAATACAGCAGTGAACAAAACAGACAAAAATCTCTGCCTTTGTGGAGCTCACGTGGAGGTGGGAGAGACAAACAAATATACATTTGAACTTTAGATAATGATAAATGCTTGAAGAAAAATAATGTGAAAGGGTGAGATGATGAGAAGGCTTTTTTTTTTTTTTTTGAGATGGAGTCTCGCTCTGTCACCCAGGCTGGAGTGCAGCAGCACGATCTCAGCTCACTGCAACCTCCGCTTCCTGGGTTCAAGCGATTCTCCTGCCTCAGCTTCCTGAGTCACTGGGATTACAGGTGCTTGCCACCACACCCGGCTAATTTTTTGTATTTTTAGTAGAGACAGGGTTTCACTATGTTGGCCAGGCTGGTCTCAAACTCCTGACCTCAGGTGATCCGCCCGACTTGACCTCTCAAAGTGTTGGAATTACAGGCCTAAGCCACCGTGCCCGGCCAAGAAGGCTATTTTAGAAGAGTGGGTCAGGAAGTTCTCTCCGAGACCTGAAGGAAGTGGGAGCGAGCCACGCAGTTATGAGTGGGGTGGCAGGTGCACAGTCAGTGTCCTGTAGGAACTGCAGGGAGGTGTGGAAGGACTGCTGACATGTGAATCCAGGGAGGAATCAGCAGGCCACACAGGACCTCCAACTCCATAGCGAAATATTTGGATTTAACTCTGAGGGTGATAGGAAAACAATGTAAGGTATTTAGCTGGGAATGTTATCTCCCTGGTGTTTTAAAAGGATCGCTATGCCATAATGTGGAGGAAAGACTTTAAGGAGGCCAGAGAAGCAGAGAGACTAGTTAGGACATTATTAGACATCAAGACTTGATGGTGGCTTAGATGAGGGGTCTTAGTTCCTTGTGGCTGCTGTAACAAATTACCTTAGTGGTTCCCTTACAGTTCTGGAGGCCAGAAGTTTGAAGTCAGTTTCACTGGGCCAAATGAAGATGTTGGCAGGGCCACACTCCTTCCAGAGGCTCTAGGGAGAATTCATTCCTTGCCTCTTCCAACTGCTAGTGGCCACTGGCATTCCTTGGCTTGTAGCCACATCACTCCAATTTTCAAGGCTAGCATCTTCAAATCTCTCTCTGCTCCATCTTCACATTGCCCTCTCTCCCCTGTGTTTGTGTCAGATCTCCCTCTGCCTCTCTCTAAAGAGGACACGTGATGGCATTTAGGGCCTACCGAGATAATCCAGGATAATCTTCCCACCTCAAGTCTCACTCTGATGTCCAGGCTGGAATGCAGTGGTGTGCTCTCAGCTCACTGAAACCTCTGCCTCCTGGGTTCAAGCGCTTCTCGTGCCTCAGCCTCCCAAGTAGCTGAGATTATAGGTGTGTGCCGTCACGCCCAGCCAATTTTTGTAATTTTAGTAGAGATGAGGTTTTGCCATGTTGGCCAGGCTGGTCTGGAACTCCTGGCCTCAAGCCATCTGCCCAACTTGGCCTCCCAAAGTGCTGGGATTACAGGTGAGAGCTACCATGCCCAGCCCCATCTCAAGATTCTTAATCATGTCTGCAAAGACTTTTTCCTAAAAAGGGAATATTTACAGGTTCCAGGGATTAGGACTTGGTATCTTACATGCCATTATTCAGCCCACCACATCAAGGGCGGTAAAGGGCCAGACGGTAAATATTTTTAAAACTTCTCAACTCTGCCATTGTGACGCAAAAGCAACCATGACAACATGTAAAAAAAAAAAAAAAAGGCAGAGAGGGGACATGCCTATGTTCCAATAAAACTTTATTCACAGAGTCCAGGTCTTAGACTAAGATGGTGGTGTGGTGGTGTTAAGAGGTAGGTGGATTTGGCTATATATTGAAAGTAGAAATGATTGCTCAGGTTTTGCTGAAGGATTGAATGTGAGATATAGAAAGAAATGCACTGGGCCAAGATTTGACTCTTGGGATTTGGGCCTGAACAGTTGAGTTAATGGTGTTGCATTTAAAGACTGGGGGAGGAACAGAATTAGGAGTGGGTGGGAATCCACAATTCCACTTGGGACATTCTAATGCTGAAATGCCTATTAGATATCCAAGTGGAGAAATCAAGAAGGCATCTGAATATATGCATCTGACATACATATTCACCTGAGAGACGTTGTGGCTAGACGTACAAATTTGGGATTAATCAGCATTCAGTGGAATCTAAAATCATGAGACTAGGCTGGGCACGGCGACTCATGCCTGTAATCCCAGCAATTTGGGAGGTCGAGGCCAGCGGATCACTTGACGTCAGGAGCTCGAGACCAGCCTGGCCAACATGGCGAAATTCCTTCTCTACTAAAAATATAAAAATTAGCCAGGTGTGGTGGCACGTGCCTGTAATCCCAGCTACTTGGGAGACTGAGGCACGAGAATCACTTGAACCCGGGAGGTGTTCAAAAATAAATAAATAAATGAAACCATGAGACTAGATAAGATTTCCTAGGGGAGGGAGTATAATTCAATTTTACCTCATCATAAGTTTTTTGTTGTTTTTTTTTTTTTGAGATGGAGTCTCGCTCTGTCACCCAGGCTGGAATGCAGTGGCCCAATCTTGGCTCACTACAACCTCCGCCTCCCAGTCTCAAGTGATTCTTCAGCCTCAGCTTCCCAAGTAGCTGGGACTACAGGCGCGTGCCACTATGCCTGACTAATTTTTGTATTTTTAGTAGAGACGGGGTTTCACCATGTTGGCCAGGCTGGTCTCGAACTCCTGACCTCGAGAACCGCCTGCCTCAGCCTCCCAAGTGCTGGGATTACAGGCGTGAGCCACCATGCCTGGCCTACCTCATCATAATTTTTAAGGAGATAAAAATCATGAGTCTCATACAAACATAAAGTGAGTACATGTAAGGAATTATATCCAAAAAAAAACAAAAAACAAAAACAAAAAAACTATCTTCAGCTATTTAATTAATGAGGAAACCGGTAAGATGTTAAAACTGGGTCAAATGAGAAGTTGAAGAACAAAGGTATATTAAAGATAAAAAAGAAAGCGTGCTAAAAGATGCAAAATTGGCTCATATCCTGTAGTGCAATATAGTTTCATTCTGGGAGTATCTTTTTCTACAGGGCAAAAATAGTTGCATCTATGGCCAAGAATTGTCTGCACTGCTCTCTGTTTTCCATTTCCACCTAGTCTATAGAAAGGCAATTTAAGGTGCTCACCCTTGTAGAATCAGATCCTCCCTGGAGGATCCTCTCGGCACTTTGCTGAAAGGTCACCCAGTAATCTCTTGTTCATTCCTAACCCTTGGACAACTTTTTCTGACATTGTCATTCAACATTATTGAGCACCTATGCAGTGACAGGCACCATCTGTGCTGTTAAAGTAGGAACAAAACACAGTTTCCTTCCCTCCTGGTGCTTACATTCTAGCGGGGAGAAATAAATGTAATAAACAGGTTCTATAGTATGTAAGAAGGCCATAGGTAGAATGGAAAAAATAAAAGTAGATAATTAGCAGGTTAAAAGGACCAGGAGTGCCAGAGTTGGGGAGGTGCGATTTTATTTTATTTTTTGAGACAGGGTGTGGCTCTGTCACCCAGGCTGGAGTGCAGTGGCACAACCACAGCTCACTGCAACCTCTGCATCCCTGGACTCAGATGATCCTCCCACCTCAGACTCTCAAGTGGCTGGGACTACAGGCATGCACCACCACACTTGGCATACTTTTGTATTTTTTGTAAAGACAGGGTTTTGCCATGTTGCTCAGGCTGATCTCGAACTCCTGGCCTCAAGCCATCCACCCACCTTGGGCTCCCAAAGTGCTGAGATTACAGGCGTGAGCCACCTCACTCAGCCTGGGAGGTGCAATTTTAAATAGGAATAGTCAGTGTAAATGTCATCAAGAAATTGACATTTGAGGCCAGGCGTGGTGGTTCATGCCTGTAACCCCAACACTTTGTGAGGCTGAGGGGGGAAGACCATTTGAGCCTAGGAGTTCAAGGGTATAGTGAGCTATGATTATGCTACTGCACTCTAGCCTGGCAACAGAGTGGGACCCTGTCTCAAAAAAAAAAAATAAATAATGACGGGGCAGGGCTAGGCCCAGTAGTTCATGCCGTAATCCCAGCACTTTGGGGCCGAGGCAGAATAATCACTTGAGGCCAAGAGTTCTAGATCAGTCTGGGCAACACAGCAAGACGTCACTACAAAAAAATATAAAAGATTAGCAAGGTGTGGTGGCGCGCACCTGTAGTCCCAGCTACTCAGGAAGCGAAGGCAGAAAGATCACTTGAAGCCAGGAGTTCGAGGGTGCAGTAAGCTATGATCATGCCACTGCACTTCAGCCTGGGTGACAGAGCAAGACCCTGTATCAAAAAAAAAAGAAAAAGAAAAAGAAGAAGAAGAAAGAAATTGGCATTTGAGCAGGGTGGAAGAAGGTGAAGGAGTTAGCCACGTGTATGGCACAATCTCGGCTCACTGTAACCTCTGCCTCCCAGGTTCAAGCGATCCTAGTGCCTCTCAGCCTCCAGAATAGCTGGGATTACATGCACCTGCCACCACACTGGCTACTTTTTGTATTTTAGTGGAGACGGGGTTTCACCATGTTGGTCAGGCTGGTCTCGAACTCCTGACCCCAGGTGATCCGCCCGCCTCAGCCTCCCAAAGTGTTGGGATTACAGGCGTGAGCCACTGCACCCAGCAAGATTTTAGAATTTTTAAAAGAGGGTTAATTTTTTGTAATTGATAAAGGGAAAATATGTAAACAAAAATCTATATCATAGATTGAGTCAAAACCATCTGTTTTCCTGCCTATGACGTGTTCTTTCAAGTTCTAGGCATACTGGGATACTGTGGGCATGAGATAAATGTTAAACCAGAAGAATTATTTTAACAATACTGATCTTTTTACCCTTTTGGAATGGAAATTGGCTCCTTTTTGATGGGAGGAGACGCCCATCTGCCTCGCTTTTCCACCCACAAAGAATCAGGCTGCCTGTGTGACAATACTTAAAGGAAAAATTAAAATTTTAGTAGTAAATAGCAATTCAAAAATAGTTTTCTTGAAAGAGAATTTCCTAGTTGATGAAAGTGCTGCTCTTGAGTAGACCTGGAACTCCTGATTTCTAAAACTCTGCTGTAGTAAATGTATGAAAATGTAGTTTTGTTTCCCTGCTCTCTATCTGGGAGGGCAAAGGGGGTGCTGGGATTATTTCCATGTTAATTCAAGCAGCTGTGTAAAGCACAGCCTTAAGACTTGTGCAAAGATTTCTCAAAGCACAATTTTCTTCAGTGAAAAAAGATGTCTTTCTTTTTCCTCTTGTCAAACACAATCACTCCCAGATAAAGTCAATTTGCTCTTTTGCCTTCGAGTTGGGCTATTTCCTTTTGCCAGCTGACTAACGTTTTCTAGGGCAGGTTGGAATTAATCATTCAGCACCCTGAGATTTTTCAGGCCAGCCAGGGCTAAGGATTAGAAACAATAAAATTCACAGTTCGCCCTCTAACAAAAGGATCTCACACTTGGCCAGAAGTGGATCGTAGGCCTCCTTGGAAGGAACAGTATGGGAAATTTTACCAAATAGCCCAATCTTGATTCTCCAGATGTGCCAAATCTTGTTTATTTGTCACCTTCACTAGGTGTCTTGTGCTAATTTATTCCAGAAGTGGTGTGTGTTTCTCCCTTCCCCATGAGGTCTCACCATCAAGGCTGAGCACAATTCATTGTCTTATTTCTGAACCCTCTTGGGCCTCCTGGGAGCTTCACTGAAAAACCTCAAGCCCTCCCAAGCATATTTTCATTGCAGCGGCTCAAAGCTCAGTGTTGATTCTCCATCCAGCCTCTTCAAGTGACCTGAAACGCCATGTTCTTTCCACCAGGGTGGTGCCTTAATTGGCCACTTTTGCAGAGCCGAGGTCGGTCTGCCTGTGCTCCAAAAAAAAAAAAAAAAAAAAAACAGGTCACCTGCTCCTTTACGTCTGGAGCTTCAAGATCACAAGGCAGAATGTGGTCCCCGGGGCACACCCAGGAGCAGCAGGCTGGGACCAGCCAGCGCTTTTAGACGGGCCAGCCTGGGTGCTAGAACAGATGTCAAGGGATATTTGCTGCAAAGAGGCTCCAGAAATAATGTAAAATTGTTCTGTCCTTTTAAAAATGGAAAATGCCTTGGCAGGGTGATATATTATTTGCCTGGCTGCATTTTCTCTCTGTCTCAGTCAAGGCTTGAAAAGTACTGGCACTTCTGCCTTTTCAAGCAGAGCTTGGTGTAACTGGACCACATCTAATGCCTGTACAATGCAAATGAAGATGGAAACTGTTGTTTCCTTTGATGTGTGTGACTAAATGCTCAAAGGGGATATTTTCTTTTCGAGCCTCCAGTGCATAGAGCCTCTTTAAAAATACCTGTTGGCTCTGTCTCCCCATTGGCAATTGAAGCAATTCCTGCACTGGAGACAGTGCAGGTTGGGTACAGTCATGATGAATGTGTTTCTCTGGGAAGAATACCCTTTCCGTGTTTGCGATGATTGTTAAAGTTCTGGAGGGAATTAAGGAGCGTGAAAGGCACGTTAATGATGGGTATCTGCAATGAGCCACTCAGACTTGCCTGAAAAAGTCCAGAGAGCACATTCTGAGAGCAAACTTAGGGAGGCGGATGAGTCACAGCTGGGATCTACAGCGGCTCCAATACTCTCTGCAACCCAGTAGCCTAGAGGGCCTGGGAAGCCGCCCCCCACCACCCCCAGGCATTGACCACTCAGCCTTACCCCTCATCCTCCCTGACAAGAGGTGAAACAATGCTAACAGCACTAGGAGAATCCGAGCCCTTCTCTGAATCTGGGTGGTCTCCGGAAGTACACATCCTGGGAAAGCAATAGTTCTGAGCGCTGTCAGAGCCCTGAGCCTCCAAACTGGCTATGCCAGGCACCTGGAACCACTTGCATACCTACGGAAGCCTGATATGAACCCACCTCGGCCACTTTTTCTTGAATATCTTATCAAGCAAGGCAATCTACAAGAGAAGCTTGTGTTTAAAAGCAAGAACACAAAAGCAAAAAACCATTTGGAACCATCTGTAAGTCATGATTTGTATCATTAATTTATTTTATCTTATTTTTTTAAATTATTTTTAGAGACGGGATCTCACTCTGTCACCCAGGCTGGAGTGCAGTGGTGCAATCACAGCTCACTGAAGCCTCAATCTCTGGGCACAAGTGATCCTCCCGCCTCAGCCTCCCGAGTAGCAGGGACTACAGGCGTGAGCCACTGCACCCACCCAGCCCATTAATTAATTATTATTATTATTATTTTTTTTTGAGATGGAGTCTTGCTCTGTCGCCCAGGGTGTAGTGCAGTGGTGCGGTCTCAGCTCACTGCAACCTCCGCCTCCCGGGTTCAAGCGATTCTCTTGCCTCAGCCTCCTGAGTAGCTGTGATTACGGGCACACCACCACGCACCACGCCTGGCTAATTTTTTTTTTTTTTTTTTTTGGAGACGGAGTCTGTGTCGCCCAGGCTGGAGTGCAGTGGCACGATCTCAGCTCACTGAGAGCTCCACCTCCCCAGTTCATGACATTCTCCTGCCTCAGGCTCCCGAGTAGCTGGGACTACAGGCGCCCGCCACCACGCCCAGCTAATTTTTTTATATTTTTAGTAGAGACGGGGTTTCACCGTGTGTTAGCCAGGATGGTCTCGATCTCCTGACCTCGTGATCCGCCCGCCTCGGCCTCCCAAAGTGCTGGGATTACAGGCATGAGCCACCGCGCTCGGCCATTTTTGTATTTTTAGTAGAGACGGGGTTTCACCACGTTGGCCAGGCTGGTCTCAAACTCCTGACCTCAGGTGATCCACCTGCCTCAGCCTCCCAAAGTGCGGGGATTACAGGCGTGAGCCATGGTGCCCACCTCCCATTAATTAATTTTTAATGTACCTTTTCTCTCTTTTTTGCCTGATAAATGTTTACCATATCTTACTTGGGGAGGACACTGAGGAGCCAGTCACTTTGGAGGTGGGATACTAGACAGTAGCTCCATGATGTGACTTTGTCACAGTCAATGTTGTGTACCTAGTGCTTAGATAGGACAGGCACATGACAGTATGCAATAAATACCGAATGAACGAATGAATGAATGTCCAGCCCAGCCCTGTCCAAAGGAAGCAGAATGCTCTGGGAGTAGGAGATTCACACAGAAGATAATTAAAGGGACCAGGAGCAGTGGCTTATACGTGTAATTCCAGCACTTTGAGAGGCCAAGGCAGGAGGATGGCTTGAGCCCAGGAGTTCAAGACTGCAGTGAGCTATGATCATGCCACTGCACTCCAGCCTAGACGACAGAGCAAGACTGTCTCAAAAAAATAAAAAAAATTTAAAATTAAAAATAAATAGATAAAGAATTAAAGGTACCCCTTGGATGGATATTGTATCAGTTTGCACTGGCTGCCATGACAAAATATCACAGACTAGGGCGCTTCAACAACATAAATTTATTTTCTCACAGCCCTGGAGGCTGATAGTCTAAGATCAAGGTGCTGGCAAGTTTAGTTCTTATTTGTTGTTGCTGTTTTTTTTAATTTTTAATTTTTAATTTTTTTTTGAGACGGAGTTTTGCTCTAGTCACCCAGGCTGGTGTGCGGCCGCATGATATAGGCTCACTGCAGCCTCCGCCTCCCAGGCTCAAGCGATTCTCGTGCCTCAGCCTCCCAAGTAGCTGGGATTGTAGGCACATGCCATCATGCCTGGCTAATTTTGTATTTTTAGTAGAGACAGCTTTCACCATGTTGGCCAGGCTGGTCTCGAACTCCTGACCTCAAGTGATCTGCCCACCTCGGCCTCCCAAAAGTGCTGGGATGACTGGTGTGAGCCACCACGCCCGGCTGCAAGTTTGGTTTTTAAAACAAAAGAGTACCAATTCAATTTCCTGCCACACCCATGAAGGTTACATTTTCCAGGCCTTTCATCTGACCATCGGCGAAATATTTAATGCAAGTATCTCTTCCATGTAAACCCTGCTGCAGTTGATCCTTCAAGCTCCTGCATTTCTGTCTTCTTTAGTTTGCATGTATGGGCACGGCATTTATGAGTCTGTATCCTGAGAGGCAGTGTGACCAATTATCAGGACAGAGCAGCAGTGCCGTGTGTCCTCCTGGCTGCATCTTCACAAGCTGTGGCACCTGGGGCAGGGCACTTAGCATCACTGATCACCAGGCTCTTCATCTTTAGAAGGGGTTGATGATTCCTATCCTGCCTTCCTCACGGTATCACTGGAATAATCTCATCAGTTCACGTGTCTGTCCTTCTTAAACCAGGGTGCACGTGCCTGCAGAGGGGTGTAAGCCTCAGGATAAACAAGGTGCACCTGCCTAGAGCATCTGTTTTAAACTATGATTTTTATATTAAAATAAGCACAAATGCATTAGGAAGTGGAATAGAAAGTTGGCATGAAATGCAAATAAAATTGAAGATTTCAAATAAATGTCCTTGCTGCAATCTGTGTGCTTCTCTCATTCCAGGTGCTTTGATAGGAAAGTTGGAGCAGTGCTGGTTATCTGTGAAGACACATGAGGCTTCCCTCCATGTGCTCATGGAACAATTGCCAGGATCTAGCACAAAGTGGAAAAAAAAAAAAAAAAAATCCAAGCACAAAACCAGGTGTTACCATTTGTTTTAGAAAAAAGCAGGGGAGGGGAGATATTTATAAATACTTGTGAGTGCAGAGCATACCCTGGGCTGATACATAAGAAACCACAGGCAGAGTGCTATAGCTCACACAAGTAGTTCTAGCACTTTGGGAGGCCAAGGCAGGAGGATTACCTGAGCCCAGGAGTTTGAGAACAGCCTGGACAACATAGCGAGACCCCGTCTCTACAAAAAAAAAAAAAGAATTATTAGCTAGGTGTGATGGTTTGCACCTGTAATCCTAACTACTCAGGAGGCTGAGATGGGAGGATCCCTTGAGCCCAGGAGTTTGAGGCTACAGAGAGCCGTGATCATGCCACTGCCCTCTAACATAGGTGACAGAGCAAGAACTTTTCTCAAAAAAAAAAAGAAAAGAAACTGTTAAAGGAATAGTACGAATATATAGTATGAATAATAGGATGAAATGCACGTTAAAGGAGTTGCGTCTGAATTAAAGACCTGGGGACAAGGAGACAAGACACCAGATGGGAAGGAGGCATCTCACCACCAACCCTTCTGTAGTATTTATTTTAACATGCATGCACTACATATTTGTTAAATCTATCATTTTTAAAAGCAGTAGTTCTGCTTTTAAAATTAGTTATCATTGGCTGAGTACGGTGGCTCACATCTGTAATCCCAACACTTTGGGAGGCCGAGGCAGGCAGATTACCTGAGTTCAAGACCAACCTGGCCACCATAGGGAAACCCCTTCTCTACTAAAAATACAAAACAATTAGCCAGGCGTGGTGGTGGTCGCCTGTAATCCCAGCTACTCGGGAGGCTGAGGCAAGAGAATTGCTTGAACCCAGGCGTTGGAGGTTGCAATGAGCCGAGATCGCACCATTGCACTCCAGCCTGGGCAACAGAGAGGGACTCCATCTCAAAAAATAATAATAATAAAATAGTTATCCTTCATGCTGGACGCGGTGGCTCACGCCTGAAATTCTAGCACTTTGGGAGGCCAATGCGGGCAGATTGCCTGAGCTCAAGAGTTCGAGACCAGGCTGGGCAACATGGCAAAACCCCATCTCTACTAAAAATACAAAAATTAGCCAGGCGTTGTGTGCGCACCTGTTATCCCAGCTACTCAGGAGACTGAGGCATGAAAATCGCTTGAACCCGGGAGGTGGAGGTTGCAGTGAGCCAAGATCATGCCACTGCACTCCAGCCTGGACAACAGAGCAAGACTCTGTCTCAAAAAAAAATCATTTAAGTGATAGTTATCTGCTGAAGAAAAACACAAAATATTGGACAATAATTATTAGATATTTTGAGTAATAGTGCATAGTAATTGAGTAATAGTGAAATTAAAAGTTTAAATTTCTACTCTCCTTAGCATCTGAGAATGGTTTCTCTATCATTTCTACCCACGTCCAGAGAGGAAAAATGCATCAGTTCTCATCCTGTGAGATTCTCCCCATAAATAACATTTCATCATAAAAGTTTATCTCTAAGACAAAAAGATGAAACATATTAATTTCTTTAATAGAAGCTTATGTGACATGCATGTCTAACATTGACATTGGTATTACAGGATCATGAATAATAGTATGAAATGCATGCAGTTCACTCATTCATTCATATATTAAACAAACACTAGTTAGATATATTGTCTGACACCAAACACTATGCTTAGACCTGTTAATATAAAAGTAAATAAAAATAAAAAGTATTGCCCCTGTCCTCAAACATTCTATTCCAGTGGTAGAGACAGGGAAGAAAACACATAAGTACAACTCAGAATAAGAAATGCAAAGTCTGGAATAGTCAGTAGATGGTTATAAAGGGGTTAGGGGTGGGGTGTGGTGAAACACGTGGGCTTTGGACTAGGGTGGGCTTGGTTTGAGTCTGGTTTCAAACTTACTCACCACTTGTATGACCTTCAGCAAGCATATTCATCCATTCTCGCATTGCTATAAAGAACTACCTGAGACTGGGTCATTTATAAAGAAAAGAGGTTAAATTGGCTTACGGTTCCATAGGCTGTACAGGAAGCATAGCTGGAGAGGCCTCAGGAAACTTACAATCATGGTGGAAGGTGAAGAGGAAGCAGACACGCCCCACATGGCTGGAGCAGGAGGAAGAGAGAGGGAAGGGTGAGGTGCTACACACATTTAAACAACCAGATCTCACGAGAACTCACTATCGCGAGAATAGCAAGAGGGAAACCACCCCCTTGATCCAATCACCTCCCACCAGGCCCCTCTTCCAACACTGGGGATCACAATTCAACGTTGAGATTTGGATGAGTTCACAAATCCAAACCATATCAACCAGGTGTTTCCTGAAGCCTCAGTTTCCTCAATGGCTATATGGGATTAATACTAGAACCTACCACATAGGGTTGGTGAGAGTGTTCAATGATCCCAACACTTTGTGAGGCCAAGTAATCCCAACACTTTGTGAGGCCAAGGTGGGTGGATCACTTGAGATCAGGAGTTCAAGACCAGCCTGACCAACATTGTGAAAACCATCTCTACTAAAAATACAAAATTAGGAGAGCATAGTGGCGCATGCTTGTAATCCCAGCTACTTGGGAGGCTGAGGCAAGAGAATCCCTTGCACCTGAGAGGCAGAAGTTGCAGTGAGCCGCGATGGTGCCTGGGCAACAAGGGCGAAACTCCCAGCTCAAAAAAAAAAAAAAAAAAAGGATAAGGATAAATATTGTATGATTCGACTTACACGAAGTACCTAACGAGAGGTAGAATTCACAGAAGCAGAGAATAGAATGGTGGTTGCCAAGGCCCGGGGGTAGGGAAGAATGGGGAGGTATTATTTAATAGGTGTGGAGTTTCCATTTGGGAAGATGAAAAAGTTCTAGAGAAGGATGGTGGCAATGGTTGCACATCAATGTGAATGTGCTTAATGCCACCACGCTGCACATTTATAGGTGGCTTAAGTGATAAATTTTATGTTAAGTATATTACCACAGTATTCTTAAAAATCAAGTTAGAGGACACATGTGTATCCAACCTGGGTGTTACTGGGAATTTTGATGAGCACAGTTTCTGTGGAGAAAGAAGTACAGAAGGCCAGGCGTGGTAGCTCACGCCTGTAATCCCAGCACTTTGGGAGACCAAGAAGGAAGGACCACTTATGTCCAGGAGTTCGAGACCAGCCTGGGCAACATTTGTAGAGACCCCATCTCTGCAAAAAAAAACTTAGCTGGATATGGTGACATGTGCCTGTAGTCCAAGCTACTGGGGAGGCTGGGGTGGGAGGATCACTTGAGCCTGGAAGGTTGAGGCTGCAGTGAGCTGTGATTGTGCCACTGCACTCAGCCTGGACAACAGAGTGAGACTCTGTCAAAAAAAAAAAAAAAAAAAAGAAAAGAAAAAGAAAAAAGTAAAAAGGACAGAAGCCCAACTCCAGGGGATCAAGGAATGACCGAAGAGTAAGAAAGCAAAGCCCCCGAGGTGGGGGGCCATGCAAGGTGGGGTGAGAAAGATAGGGTGGGACGGAGAGAATCAAGGATTTTTTTGTTTGTTTTCAAAGATGGCAGGCATTTAGTTCTGTTTGCGGGTTGATGGGAAGAAAGTTTTAACTGGGTATTTGCTTTATGTTTGGAAAGAAAGTTTTTGCCTCTCATTATAATGCAATTAAGTGTTCTGACTTAACACTTAAGGCCGAGGTGGGAAGATTGCTTGAGCCCAGGAGTTCAAGACCAACCTAGACAACAAACTGAAAATCCCCATCTCTATTTTAAAAAGAGGCCAAGTGTGGTGGCTCAAGCCTGTAATCCCAGCACTTTCAGAGGCCAAGGCGGGCGGATCACAAGGTCAGGAGATCAAGACCATCCTGGCTAACACAGTGAAACCCCATCTCTACTAAAAATACAAAAAAAAAAAAAAAAATAGCTGGGCGCAGTGGCAGACGCCTGTAGTCCCAGCTACTCAGGAGGCTGAGGCAGGAGAATGGCATGAACCCGGGAGGTGGAGCTTGCAGTGAGCCGAGATCGCGCCACTGCACTCCAGCCTGGGCGACAGAGCAAGACTCCATCTCGGAAAAAATAAAAAGAAAGAAAGAAAGAAAGAAAATGATTGTGAAAACGGGAAGCATGTTTATGGGGGGAAGATTAAGCTTGCCGTTGAAGGCAGGCATCACATGGTCCCTTGGGCCAGCTCTCTCCCTGGTGACCTGACCCTACCCAGCACGGTTCTTCCTTCTTCACTCAGGACAAACGTGACCTTGGAGCTGCTTCACTGTGTCAGAAGCTTGCTAATCAAGAGTGTACTTTCCATTTTCTCTGCCATTGGAAGATCAAGAATAGACCTGGTTGATAATTTGGTAGCCACTGACTTCTGTTAGAGAGCTAGAAGGCAGCCGAAACACGCCCTGACACTTTCAGGATCAATGGCAATGTGGCTTAGGTGCCAGAAGGAGAGAGTGAAGCGATGATTTCAAGGTTTTTGTTGTTGCTAAATGTGGACAGTTTCATAAATACCTGTCTACCTCCAGAACATTGAGAAATCAGATGTGTCAGGAGTCGGAGTGTCCCTAAGTGAGTAATGCAGTGCACACCCCTTTCTGGTGGGATATGTCTCTAGGTCAGTGGTTCTCAAAGTGGGGGTCCCTGGATTAGCTGCATCAGCGTTATCTGGGAACTTGTTAAAAATGCAGCTCCTGGCCGGGTGCCATGGCTCACACCTCTAATCTCAGCACTTTGGGAGGCGGGGGTGGGTGGATCACCTGAGGTCAGGAGTTCAAAACCAGCCTGGCCAATATGGTGAAACCCCGTCTCTACTAAAAATACGAAAATTAGCTGGCCATGGTGGCGGGTGCCTGTAGTCCCAGCTACTTGGGAGGCTGAGGCAGGGAGAATTGCTTGAACCCAGGAAGCGAAGGTCGCAGTGAGCTGAGATCGCACCACTGCACTCCAGCCTGGGCAACAGAGCAAGACTCTGTCTCAAAAAAAAAAAAAAATTGGCTCTAAGGGTGGGCACGGTGGCTCATACCTGTAATCCCAGCACTTTGGGAGGCAGAGGTGAGAGATCATTTGAGCCTAGGAGCTTAAGACCAGCCTGGGTAATATAGTGAAACCCCATCTCTACAAAAAGAAAAAAAAATTGTCTATGTTTATTTATTATGCACACATATAAACAGCGAGGATCACACCCAAGCGTTTCATCACAGGCATTCCACCAGTTCCATGCACACATGTGCAGTTGCTCTGGCAAGCGTAACACAACCAGATGATTTACACAATTTCTAATGGTTAGAACATCAATATTGAAACCCTTCTCCTCTTGTACAAAGTTTCTCTGCAGAGGAAAATAGTGGCGAAGATGCCAAGTGTTGTTGTTTTTTAAACACTAGTCAAACACGAGGCTCGCTTTTCCAATGTTTGCGTGACTGAGATCAAACCAACTGTTCTTTTGGCGTGGCATCTTTTAATGTATCAGTGATGATTCTTTCTAACTACAGTGCAGGGAAAACCCTTCTAAATGGTAGCCTACCTTAAAGCTTCAAATGCATAAAAACTTGGTCCTCTTCCTTTTTTTTTTGAGACGGAGTTTTGCTCTTGTTGCCCAGGCTGGAGTGCAATGGTGCCATCTCAGCTCACTGCAACCTCCACCTCCCAGGTTCAAGCGATTCTCCTGCCTCAGCCTCCTGAGTAGCTGGGATTACAGGCTTGCACCACCACACCCGACTAATTTTGTATTTTTAGTAGAGATAGGGTTTCTCCATGTTGGTCAGGCTAGTCTGGAACTCCCGACCTCATGTGATCTGCCCGCCTTGGCCTCCCAAAGTGCTAGGATTATAGGCATGAGCCACCACGCCCGGCCCCTTTTTCCTTTTCTTGAGACGGTCTCGCTCAGTCTGCACTCCAGGCTGGACTGCAGTGGCACCATCATGGCTCACTGCAGCCTCGACCTCCTGGGCACAAGTGTTCCTCCCACCTCAGCCTCCTGAGTAGCTAGGACTACAGGCACGCACCACCACAATCAGCTAATTTTTTTTCTTTTCTTTTCTGTTTTTGAGACAGGGTCTCACTCTGTTGCCCAGATTAGAGTTCAGTGGGGCGATCTCAGCTTACTGCAACCTCCGCCTCCCGGGTTCAAGCAATTCTCCCGCCTCAGCCTCCTGAGTAGCTGGGACTACAGGCACACATCACCACACCTGGCTAATTTTTTAATTTTTTGGTAGAGACGGAGTTTCACTGCGTTGGCTAGGCTGGTTTCCAACTCCTGACCTCAAGTGATCTGGCTGCCTTGGCCTCTCAAAGTGCTGGGATTACAGACGTGAGCCAGCGTAGTGGCCTAATTTTTGTATCGTTTCTAGAGACAGAGTTTTGCCATGTTGCCCAGGCTGGTCCCAAACTCTTGGGCTCAAGCAATCCTGCTGCCTCAGCCTCCCAAAACATTGGTATTATAGGCGTGAGCCACCGTGCCCAGTCTTTTTTCCTTTTTTGTAATAATAGTTTGAGTCTGTACAGCAATCCAGCTGTATGCTTAGTGAGACATTGCCAAGTTTACCAAATGTGTGTTCAGAACCACATGGAGGAGCCCCTTCTTCCACTCCTACAGTCTGGTGGCCCATCCATCTAACATGATTGTCTTGCCATTCGTTGATATGTTCTTGCAATTTTTTTTTTTTTTTTTTTTGAGATGGAGTCTTGCTCTGTCGCCCAGGCTAGAGTGCAGTGGAGCCATCTCAGATCACTGCAACCTCCACCTTCCGGGTTCAAGCAATTCTCCTGCTTCAGCCTCCCAAGTAGCTGGGATTACAGACGCCCACCACCACACCTGGCTAATTTTTGTGTTTTTGGTAGAGACAGGGTTTCACCATGTTGGCCAGGCTGGTCTCGAACTCCTGACCTCAGGTAATCTGCCCGCCTCAGCCTCCCAAAGTGCTGAGATTACAGGCGTGAGCCACCGCACCCAGCCTGTTCTTGCAATGTGAAAGAAAATGGCAATGGCCAGGAATTTCCTATGAGCAATGGGTGCTGAGTTAGCGTTGACTTAGTATATCATATTTTATTTATTTATGTTTTAGATACAAGGTCTCACTCTGTAGTCCAGGCTGGAATGCAATGGAACAATCACGGCTCACTGTAGCCTCCACCTCCTGGGCTCAGGTGATCCTCCCACCTCAGCCTCCCAAGTAGGTGAGACCACAGGCATGCGCCACCATGCCCAGCTAATTTTTAAAGTATTTGTAGAGACTCCAGGTCTCCTTGTATTGTCCAGGCTGGTCTCAAACTCCTGGGCTCAGGCGATCCTCCCACCTCAGCCTCTCAAGTAGCTAGGACTACAGGACTGCACCACCTGGATAATTTTTAAATTTGTTAGTGGATACAGCGTCTCCCTACGTCGTCCAGGCTGGTCTGGAACTCCTTACCACAAGCAATCCTCCCGCATTGGCCTCCTAAAGTGCTGAGATAGTTGTGAGCCACCATGCCTGCCAGCAGATAATATTTTCTTACAGGCCTGATGAGACACGTCACCTGACTGTTTTCCAATTTCCAATGCCAGAAACCCTGGATGGGAAAGAGAAGCCACTTGCCCCAGTGAACATGCAGAGGCTGTGGCGAAAGCAGGGAGAGAATTCCCTCATTTTATGTACTACTCCCCTGAGGCCCCTTTCTCTGGGTGAAAATGCCCCTGAGTTGCAATGACAGGCCCTGGGAAGGGGAAGAGAATTCCTCTGTGGGAACTCTCTGTCTTCTGGGGATAAACCGAGTCTGCTGCTGGACACAGGGCGGGGAGGGGAGGCTCGAATGTAAAAAGAAAAGAAGACTGTGGGCCGGGCGCGGTGACTTAAGCCTCTAATCCCAGCACTTTGAGAGGCCGAGGCGGGTGGATTGCCTGAGCTCAGGAGTCCGCTACCAGCCTGGGCAACACGGTGAAATCCCGTCTCTATTAAAATACAAAAAATTAGCCAGACGGGGCGGCGTGCGCCTGTAGTCCCAGGTACTCGGGAGGCTGAGGCAGGAGAATGGCGTGAACCCGGGAGGTGGAGCTTGCAGTGAGCCGAGATCGCGCCACTGCACTCCAGCCTGGGCGACAGAGCGAGACTCCGTCTCAAAAAAAAAAAAAAAAAAAAGAAACGAGACTGTGCGCGCACGGAGGCGCAATGACGGCGAGCCTAAGGTGGGAACACTCAGCTCCATACCACTCTCCCCGCACCTAGCACGTCCCCAGCAGCAGGCTTGGTGGGCACCCAAGGCCAGAGCCAGGACTGGGGGAGGCAAGCCAGGAAGCCAGGAAGCCAGGAAGCCAGGTACAGCGTCTCCAGAAGTTTCCACTCGAGGGTGCCCACGCTGCGTGTGCGCAGCAGGAGACTGAGCACCCCCTTACAGTCTGCACTGGAAGCACCTCGCTTGCCTCCCCTCATCCAAGCCTCCCCAAAGACACAATTAAACGCTACAGAGGATTATTTAACAAGATCTGGGATCCTCAGAGCCGTGAGGATGATGACGGGCTGAAGCCCGTATCGAGCCTAATTCTTCCAACCATTGCATAGTCAGCAGTAAACTATGCAAGAGGGAAAAGGAAATAGGCGAGGGAATTGGAGTTTGTTTCCAAATTCCTATTTGGCCGTCAGTATCATGGTATCAGCAGAAACTCCTTGGCTTCCTTCGTTCTTGTTTCCAGCCTTACTTTCCAATTTGGGAACATCCTAAGGAAGGCGCTGGACTAATGGCCGGGGCTGGGTTCTCTCTGGTCCTGCCTCTGCCAATGGTACACGGTGGCATTGGGGAAGTCGTGGCTTCTACGAGCTTTGTTTTCCTTACATAAAAATGTACATAAGGCCGGGTGCGGTGGCTCACTCCTGTAATCCCAGCACTTTGGGAGGCCAAGGCAGGCAGATCACAAGGTCAGGAGTTCAAAACCAGCCTGGCCAAAATGGTGAAACCCTGTCTCTACTAAAACTACAAAAAAAAATTAGCCAGGCGTGGTAGCAGGTGCCTGTAATCCCAGCTACTCAGGAGGCTGAAGCAGAGAATCGCTTGAACCCGGGAGGCGGAGGTTGCAGTGAGCCAAGATGGCACCATTGCACTCCAGCCTGGGCGACAGAGCGAGACTCCATCTCAAAAAACAAAAAAAAAAAAGAAAAAAGAAAAAAAATTTATATAATACCTACTGTGGCAGATCACGAGTTGTCATGAAGGTCAGAGAAAACTTGTAAAAGTTCTTTTGAAAACGTAAGATACTCTAGAACTGGAAGGCATAATAACAGTTGCTGTTTGCTCTTTATCATTGACAGTTCTGAAGCAGCTCTCTAAGTATCTGGCCAGTCATTTTCATTTTATTTATTTACTTATTTATTTGAGACAGGGTCTTGCTTTGTCACCTAGGAGGTACAGTGGCACACACACAGTTCACTGCAGCCTTGACATCTCGGGCTCAAGTGATCCTCCCACCACAGCCCAGCCCAGATATGGGGTTTCACCATGTTCGCCAGGCTGGTCTCAAACTCCTGAGCTCAAGCAACCCTGCCCACCTCAGCCTCCCAAATTGCTGGGATTACATGTGTGAGCCACTAATGCCGGGCTTACTTTATTATTCTTTTTTTTTTTTTTTTTTTTTTTTTTTGAGACAGGGTCTCACTGTGTAACCCAGGCTGGAGTGCAGTGGTGCAAACATGGCTCACTGCAGCCTCAACCTCCCAGTCTCAAGCAATCCTCCTGCCTCAGCCTCCTGAGTAGCTGGGACTACAGGTACATGCCATGATACCTGGCTAATTTGTTTGTTTTTTGTATAGACAGGTTGTTGTTAAATTGCCTAGGCTGGTCTTGAACATCTGTGCTCAAGCAACCTTCTTGCCTTGGCCTCCAAAGTGCTGAGATTACAGGCATCAGCCACTAGGCACAGCCCTATTTTCATTGTAAATCGCAGTACCCTTGTTTGAAGTTGCAGGAATTAAGAAAGCAAGCCCTGGTGACTTAAATGGAGACTTACAAAACACATAGTGTTTAATTTTTTTCTATGTTATTTCCTGTTTGTGCTTACAAAGCCTATTTAACCCACTAACCCACTAGGCCAAACTAATGCAACTAGACTGCCTCCACACTGGGTTCTGAAAGCAAGGAGGAAATGCACGCTTACCTATGAGTAAAGGGTAGATCTAACTTATAAATAACACCTGGGCTGGCCTGAGAATAGAGTCACCCATGATAGGCTCAGGAATTGTAAGAAGAAATGCTTTCAATATCCAAACACTCATCTCCATTACTCAGCTATCTTCATTCATTCACTGACTTCTCAAAATCCTCTGAGGATTTTGCTGGGTATTAAGCTTAGAGAAGGAACTGCAAGCTGCCCTCCAGCAAGGGAGACCAAAGGACAACCACAGAGTTCCATTATGAGTATTCCAAGGATTGTGTGTACTAAGCGCTGAGGAAGACAGAGGAGACACCACCTCCATGGAAGGACGTTGGGAAAGTTGGTCAAGATGGGCCTCAAGGGCTGGATGGGAGCCTGGGAAACCATGGCAAAAACCCATCTCTACAAAAAATACAAAAATTAGCTGGGTGTGATGGTACACAACTGTAGTTCCAGCTACTCGGGAGGCTGAGGCAGGAGGATTGCTTGAGCCTGAGAATCGGAGTTTGCAGTGAGCAAAGATCATGCCACTGCACTCCAGCCTGGACAACAGAGTGAGACCCTGTCTCAAAAAAAAAAAAAAAAAAAAAAGCCAGATGGGGCAGAAACATCCCACAGTATTGCGGCTGTCTCAGGCCAGTTGTCCCCTATTTAGTCGTTCGCTGACCCTCACAAATGTCTGCATCGCCTGCATTTCTATACAGGCTCAGGCACTGTTCTTGCCACTGGGCAAGTCAAGGACAGGGACAAGTTCCTACGGTTATGAGAGCTTACATTTTGGTAGAGCAGACAGACAATAAAATAAAACATAAATAAGTAGAATGGTTTCCTGTGTGATAGACACTCTGAAGTGAACAAAGCCGGGAAATGGGATAGGGAATGCCTCGCTGAGTGAGTGGAATGGTGGGTGGGATGTTGTTTTAGCTGGAGCTGTGTGTATATTGAGGGGAAGAGCATATTGGTCACAGGGAACAGCCTGTACAATGGCCCTGAGGAGGCAGTTAGCTTAGTTTGAGGGACTGACAGGACCACAGACAGGAATGAAAGAAGTCAGAACTCGGACGGACATGGTGGCTCACACCTGTAATCCTAGCACTTTGGGAGGCCAAGGCGGGCAGATTATGAGGTCAGGAGTTCAAGACCAGCCTGACCAACATGGTGAAACCCCATCTCTACTAAAAATACAAACAAAAGGAAAAAGAAAAAATTAGCTGGGCGTGGTGGTGAGTGCCTGTAATCCCAGCTACTCAGGAGGTTGAGGCAGGAGAATCGCTTGAACCTGGGAGGTGGAGATTGCAATGAGCCAAGATCGCACCACTGCACTGCAGCCTGGGCAAGAGAGCAAAACTCCATCTCAAAAAAAAAAAAAAAAAAAACGCAGAAGAAGAAGTCAGAACTCGAAGGGACTTGGCCCTGATGAGGAGTTTGGGTTTTATTATAAATGTAGCAGAAATCCATCTGTAGAAATTTTCAGCAGAGAACTCATATTATCTAAACTTTTTGAGAGCCAGGACTCTGTTTCTTTTTCTTTTCTTTCTTTCTTTTTTTTTTTTTTTTTGAGATAAGCTCTTCCTCTGTTGCCCAGGCTGAAGTACAGTGGCATGATCTGGTTCACTGCAGTCTCAACCTCCCGGGCTCAAACAATCCTCCCACCTCAGCCTTCTGAGAAGCTGTGATTACAGGTGTGTGCCACATGCTCAGCTAATTAAAAAAAAAAAATCTTTGTAGAGATGAGGTCTATCTATATTGCCCAGGATGGTCCTGAACTCCTGGGCTCAAGCAACCTTCCTGTCTCAGCTGCCCAAAGTGCTGGGATTGTAGGTGTGAGCCACCATGCCCAGCCAGGACTCTCTTTCTTAATGTTTTCCAACCATTTATTGAACTGAATTGAATTTCACTCACTCTTCCAAGAATTAGCTGTCTGACTTTGGCCAAATCCCTTCACAGACAACTGTCCCACAGGGTCTTCTTTGCACTTAGTAGGCATTAGCCCAGTGTTTGTTGGATGGAGACCTGCAGCTGCCTCACTGTCATAGGAAGTCAGAGGATGACTCCATCCAACTCCAGCATTTGCATGAGTCTGTGACCTCAGGCTGCTGAAATGATCATAGAGTTATCCATGCTTCTCCAAATGCTTGGTTCCAGGTGCCTTATTACAGCCCATTTCTCTCCAGAATGACCCAAACCCCTCCCTGTACTCTCGGCCACAAAGGGGAAATTAACAGTAACATAAAAAGTTAAGCAGGTGAGAGAACATTATCACTCTTGTCAACAATAAAATCTGCTGCTGATCTTCAGTTGTGAGGACAGGCACATCTATTATTTATAGAATACAGATTGTTAAATATTAAATACTTGAGCCTGGGATAGTGTGAAGGTAAAACCAGGAGTGTAAACTTGTCAAAATCATAAAAATGGTAATTCTTTGCAAGGGTGAAGTGCACCTACATTTATTACTGCTTTTATTGCACTATAAATTAAGGGGGGAAGCCCATGATGTGTCAATTCCAAGTTCTTTTTTTTTTCTTTTGAGACGGAGTCTCGCTCTGTCACCCAGGCTGGAGTGCAATGGCGCGATCTAGGCTCACTGCAACCTCCACCTCCCAGGTTCAAACAATTCTCCTGTCTCAGCCTCCCGAGTAGCTGGCACTACAGGTACATGCCAACACGTCCAGCTAATTTTTGTATTTTTAGTAGAGACGGGGTTTCACCATATTGGTCAGGCTGGTCTCAAATTCCTGACCTCAGGTGATCCACCCACCTCGTCCTCCCAAAGTGCTGGGATTACAGGCGTGAGCCACCGCACCCGGCTGTCAATTTCAAGTTCTAAGTGATAAGCATTATCGTTGGGATGGCATCTGTCTGTACCTAGCTCTGCTTCACAAACAGCTCCTAGCCGACTTGCCTAGAACTATGAGCTATTTCTTCTGGGAAGGTGGTAAGAGAGAGGTTTTCTTCCTTATTTACCACGTGACAGAATGGCAGGCAAGTCAAACATTTAATGAACTGGTAATTTTTCTTGTAGTTACTTGCACCTATGTCCAAAGGTTCGTGTTGATGAAGGCAAAAATACTTCTTAAAAACATTGAAAGTCGAGGCTGGGTGCAGTGGCTCACGCCTGTAATTCCAGCACTTTGGGAGGCTGAGGTGGGTGGATCACCTGAGGTCAGGAGTTCAACACCATCCTGGCCAACACGGTAAAACCCTCATCTCTGCTAAAAATACAAAAATTAGCCGGTGTGCCTGCGCATACCTGTAATCCCAGCTATCTGGGAGTCTGAGGCAGGAGAATGGTTTGAACCCTGGAGGCAGAGGTTGTAGTGAGCCAAGATCGAGACTGGGCGACAGAGTGAGACTTTGTCTCCAAAAAAAAAAAAAAAAATCTTAAAAGTTGCCAAACATCTTAATTTTTTTTTTTTTTTTTTTTTGAGACTGGATTTTGCTCTTGTTGCCCAGGCTGCTGGAGTGCAGTGATGCAATCTTGGCTGACTGCAACCTCCGCCTCCCAGGTTCAAGCAATTCTCCTGCCTCAGCCTCCTGAGTAGCTGGGATTACAGGCACACACCACCCTGACCGGCTAATTTTTTGTTCTTTTAGTAGAGACAGGGTTTCACCATGTTGGCCAGGCTGGTCTCGAACTCCTGACCTCGTGATCCACCCGCCTCAGCCTCCCAAAGTGCTGGGATTACAGGCGTGAGCCACCGCACCTGGCCTCATCTTAATTTTTATATGATTTTGACATCCCTCAATTTACCCTAATTTATTTCTGCCCTGAATTTTTCATGCAAATTTAGAACTTAACCCACCACCATTTGCTTCATGACATGAAGTGAGATACCATGAGATGTTTCAGTCTGCCCCTAAGGACTCATAGATGTAAGAACTTGATTTCTTGATTTACTGCTCATAAGAAAATGATTTTTTCCTCTCTTCTTACAAAGAAGATTTGCACATCCAATTTGTTTCTCCTTTTTAAAAAATGTGTTGAATTAAGCCAAAATATTTCCAATGAAGCACCTGATTCAAACACAAATTCTGTGCCCTGGAATATGCAGCCTCATGTTTAATAAGTACCCAGCAGGGATTATGCATTAAATTATCTCCCTTAAAAACTTTTTGATAGATTTATCAGTATTTGGATTAATTTTAATGTTAAAGACTTAAATCCTTAATATTTCCACTTTAGGTAGGGAAAGAAAACTACAACTTAATTGTATAGCAATTTAACCTTGATTATCTTTTTTTCTGATTGAACCCTATACAATGATATCAAATTCAAAAATTAACCTTGCCCGCAGGATGGATAATTAGTCAAAACCAGGGAAAAGTCAGAATAAATTAACAATAAAATCAATCCCTTCATTTTATGTCACATTCTGGGAATTCTGAGGCACATTTTCAATACGAGCCCATCACCTTCTTCCAAATTCTGCTGAAGTTATATTCTGGAAAGATCTAGTCTACTTTTAGAGATGGGCAAACTGAGGTTAAGCAAAATTACATAATGACAAGAGTAATAATCAGAAGAAGAAATGATTCAGGAAGAGACTAACCAGGAAAGAGGGAAAAACCAGAGTTCAGAGGAGCTGAGATGACCTGCCCAAGGAGAGAGTAAGGACTGGGGATAAGACAGAGGGAAAATTGCTTTCAAAAAGCTGCTGGCAGCCAGGTGTGGTGGCTCATGCCTGTAATCCCAGAACTTTTGGCAGCTAAGGCGGGAGGATCGCTTGAGCTCAGGAATTTGAGACCAGCCTGGGCAACATAGCCAGACCTTGTCTCTACTAAAAATAAAAAGATAAAAATTAGCCACGTGCAGTGGTGCAAGCCTGTAGTCCCAGTTACACAGGAGGCAGAGTCAGAAGGATTGCTTGAGTCCAAGGAGGTCGAGGCTGTGGTAAGCAGTGACTATACTGTTGCATTCCAGCCTGGGAGACAGAGCAAGGCCCTGTCTCAAAAAAAAAAAAAAAAAAAAAAAAAGCCAGTGAGCAACCATCCATCCAGTTTAGATCAGGAAGGCAGAGCGTGCTCAGAGAAAGATCTCTGGTGAAAAAAGGAGACTTAATAGAATAGATGGAATAATTGAGAGCTTAAAAAATAATTAAGGAAAGGATTAACACAAGTCATGCAAGAAAAAAAGGAAAAGAAAGGCAATTAGACACTCTAGGAAAAACAAGCGTATACAAGAAATAATGGCCCGCAAATGAAGCAAATGAAATGTGTCATAATGTTAAGCACTAGGTGGAACATGACAGATTTTTTTTCACATTTGGGAAAATGGCGTACAGCTCACTACCGGGCCAGGCAACAAACATTCCTGAGAATGGTATCATAATGGGAAGCCGTTCATGGGTTTCTGACTTTTAAAGTCAAGCTGCAGACATCGCACCCAAGACTTGGTTGTGTTGGCAAGATAGAATGCAAATGTTAACAAGCACTAACACGTGAAAAAGTTAAAAAGTGAAACTGATAGATGTTACAATGAGGAGAGGAGGAAAAATGGGGTGTGAATATCCTTGTCTGATCAAGTGAAATTGTGGAAAGTGGATATACAAGAAATCAAAATAGATCCTTTTGCAGTTCATTAGCATAATGTGAAAAAACGTTTTAAATGGTCCATTTTTGGTCGGGTGCGGTGGCTAATGCCTGTAATCTCAGCACCTTGGGAGGCCTCCAGTGATCTGCCCGCCTCAGCCTCCCAAAGTGCTGGGATTACAGGCATGAGCCTCTGTGCCCAGCCAGATTTTCTATTTCTTCTTGAATCCTTTCTTGAGTTTTTCCCCTTCTCTTAATGGTTGATATTTATATTATTACAGTACTTAAATTATTCTATCCATCACCTTTCTAACTTTTAATAGGCTTACATTTTGATTTCTTATTTTATTTTATTTTTCTTTATTTCATGTCAGATGGGTAACGTCCTGATGTCGTAACTCATTTTGAGGGAGGCACTCTCACATATGCTCGTGAAAACCTAATCATCATGTGTGAGCAACACATATTCACTCCTTCAAACCCAAAGAATGGACTCGGAGACACGAAGAACAGTGGAAGTGAGACTTTTAATGGAAGTCTTGCAAGATGGGGCGTCTGGTAGGCAGGCACAGCCAGGGCAGCTACAGCAGGTAATTGATCTCCTAGCACACAGTCCCTCCCCCAGTTGCTCATTGGTCTAGTACTATGGGGTTACAGTCTTCCTGGACGTCACCTAAGTTTCATTATCCCCCTTTAAGGTCAGACCCAGGTCCCCTTCCCTGCTAAAGTTTTGATTTCCCAATAATGAAACTTTCTTCCCTTTTATGGGCTGACCCCTCCTCTACATTCTGTTCGCTTATCGTGACCTTCTAGGTGCATGAGCCATCAGGTTTGCTACATCCGCAGGCTGGCTGCCAGTACTCAGATTTATCATACTTGAAAATGGACTATTTATGTATTTATTTTTGAGATGGAGTTTCCCCCTTGTTGCCCAGGCTGGAATGCAATGTCAGAATCTTGGCTCACTGCAACCTCTGCCTCCTGGGTTCAAGCAATTCTCCTGCCTCAGCCTCCCAAGTAGCTGGGATTACAGGCACCTGCCACCACCACAAGCTAATTTTTTGTATTTTTAGTAGAGACGGGGTTTCACCATGTTGGTCAGGCCGGTCTCAAACTCCCCACATTAGGTGATCCGCCCTCCTCAGCCTCCCACAGTGCTGGGATTACAGATGTGAGCCACCGTGCCAGGCCAAGAGAATTTCTTGAACCCGGGAGGTAGAGGTTGCAGTGAGCTGAGCTTGCACCACTGCACTCCAGCCTGGGTGATAGAGCAAAACTCTGTTTCAAAAAGAGAAGAAGAAAGGAGCAGGAGGAGGAGGAGGGGAAGGGGAAGTGGAAGGGGAGGGGGTACCTATAACGAGTAAGCAAATTGTATTAGTAATCAAAAACCTTCCTCTACACACAAACACACACACACACACAAAGCCCAGGCCTAGAATTCACTGGTGAATCCTACCAAATGTTTAAAGAATTAACAACAATCCTTCACAAGCTCTCCCAAAAATTAAAGCGGGCGGGAATACTTCTCAACCTATTCTCTAAGACCAGTATTCCCTAGTACCAAAACCATACAAAGGCATCACAAGAAAATCACATACCAATAGACCTTGTGAAGATACACAAAAAGCTCTACAAACTAGCAAATTGAATCCAGCAAATACTAGCAAATCAAATACTAACAAATTGAATCCATATAAAAAAGATTATAGGCCAGGCGCGGTGGCTCACGCCTGTAATCCCAGAATTTGGGGAGGCTGAGGCGGATGGATCATGTGAGGTCAGGAGTTTGAGACCAGCCTGGCCAACATGGTGAAACCCCGTCTCTACTGAAAATACAAAAATTAGCTGGGCAGGATGGTGAGCGCCTGTAATCCCAGCTACTTGGGAGGCTGAGGCAAGAGAATGGCTTGAACCCGGAAGGCAGAGGCTGCAGTGAGCCAAGATCGCACCACTGCACTCCAGCCTGGGCGACAGAGCAAGACTCCGTCTCAAAAACAACAACAACAACTAAAAAAGATTATAGTGGGGCATGGTGGCTCATGCCTGTAATCCCAACACTTTGGGAGGCTGACATAGAAAGATCGCTTGAGGCCAGGAGTTCAAGACCAGCCTGGGCAACACAGCAAGACCCTGCCTCTACCAAAAAAAAAAATTTAATTAACGGGGTGTGGTGGCACATGCCTGTAGTCCCAGCTACTCAGAAGGCTGAGGCGAGAGGATTGCTTGAGCACAGGAATTGGAGACTGCAGTGAGCTATGATTGTGACACTACACTCCAGCCTGGAGGAGACAGCAAGCCCCTCTATAAAAAAAAAAAAAAAGAGAAATCAAGAAAGAAAGAAATTAACATTCTAAATAAATGGAATCTATGTTCACAGATTGGAAGACAATACTGTTAAGATGCCAACTCCCCACATTAGTCCACAGATTGAGCACAATCCCTATTAGAGCAATGAGGAAGACAGTTAAACTATAACCTAAGAAGCAGCAGTTGCAAACATGCTATGTGACAGTTTCCAGGGCTTAACTCCCCACATGGCACAATCAGCTCTGAATGTAAGAGCAAAGACTATACAAATCATAGAAGGAAACACAGGAGTAAAAAATCTTCACGACCTTGGATTAGGCAATAATTTCTTAGAAACATCTCGAAAAGTGCAAGTAACAAAAGAAAAAATAAATTGAACTTCATTAAAAATTTAAACTTTGGTCATGTAAAGAACACCATTCAAGAAAATAAAAAGGATAACCCATAGAATGAGAGAAAATATATGCAATCATATATCTGTAAGGGTCTAGTATCCAGAATATGTAAACAATTGTTACAGCTTAGCAATAAACAGGCAATCCAAGTTAAAAATGACTGAAAGGTTTGTATAGACATTTCTCCAAAGAAAATATATAAATGACCAATAAGCTCATGAAAAAATAAGCTCAAAATAATTAGGGATATATGCAAATCAAAACCACAATTAGACACCACTTTACATCCATCACGATGGCTATAAGAAGAAAGACAGCCAGGTGAGGTAACTCATGCCTGTAATCTCAGCAGTCTGGGAGGCCAAGGCAGGAGGATCACTTGAGCCCAAGAGTTTAGACAAGCCTGGGCAACATAGCAAAACCTTATCTCTACAAATATTTTTTTAAAAAAATAATCAGGCATGGTGGTGTGCATCTGTGGCCCCAGCTACTCAGGAGGAAGTTTGAGGTGGGAGGATTGCTTGGACCCAAGATGTTGAGGGCAGTGAGCCATGATCATGCCATTGCACTTCAGCCTGGGCAACACAATGAGACCCTATCTCAAAAGAAGAAGAGGCTCAAGAGGTTGAGGACAGTTAGCTGTGATCATGCCACTGCACTTCAGCTTGGGCAACAGGTTGAGACCCTAACTCAAAAGAAGAAGAGGCCCAAGAGGTTGAGGACAGTGAGCCGTGATCATGCCACTGCACTTCAGCCTGGGCAACAGAGTGAGACCCTATCTCAAAAGAAGAAGAAGAAGTCTGAGAAGTTGAAGGCAGTGAGCTGTGATCATGACACTGCACTTCAGCCTGGGCAACAGGGTGAGACCCCATCTCAAAAGAAGAAGAAGAAGAAAGAAGGAGAAGGAGAAGAAGGAGGAGGAGGGGAAGAAGGAGGAGAAGAGGAGAAGGACAGACAGAAAAATAACAAGTATTGGTAAGGATGCCAGGGGTTGAGAAGAAGGAATAATAAGAGTCCTTGCCAATGAAGATAGGGGTTTCTTTTTTGCAGGGACAAAAATGTTCTGGTTTTAGAGAATGGTGCACAGTGGATTTAGAGATGGTTGCACAACTTTGTGGATATGTGTACTAAAAACCAATGAATGGTACACTTTAACAGAGTGAATTTTATGACCTGTGAATTATATATCTCATTAAAGCAGTGATGAAAAATAAAAAGAGAGAAAAGGGCAGAGAGGGAAGAGGTAGAATGTTTGAGCTAAATCTTCATCTTCCTATTTAGGAGTCAGAAGGTATTGTCCAAAACTGAAAAATCAAATCAGAGAGGTGTATTAGTCTGTTTTCACACTGCTATAAAGATACTACCCAAGAGTGGGTAATTTATAAAGGAAAGAGGTTTAATTGGCTCACAGTTCTGCGTAACTGGGGAGGCCTCAAGAAACTTATCATCGTGGCGGCAGGGGAAACAGGCATGTCTTACATGGCAGCAGGAGAGAGAGAGAAAGTGAAGCGGGAAGAGCCCCTTATAAAACTATCATATCTCGTGAGAACTCACTCAATATCACTTCAGCCTGGGCAACAGGGTGAGACCTTATCTTGAAAGAAGAAAGAAGGAGAAGGAGAAGGAGGAGGAGGAAGAGAAGAAGGAGGAGAAGAGGAGAAGTACCACTGCACTTCAGCCTGGGCAACAGGGTGAGACCCTATCTCAAAAGAAACATGAGCAAAACCGTCCCCATGAGCCTATCACCTCCCTCCCCTGACACGTGGGGATCACGGGTCCCTCCTTCCACATGTGGGAATTACAATTCAAGATGAGATTTGGGTGGGGACACAGAACCAAACCATATCAAGAGGTATGATCATAGAACAGCAGAGGAAATTCCAGAAGAATTAAAGAAAGAAACAGTTAAAATTGCTTTGGGGACTGGGGTGAGAATGCCGCTTTTCAACATTATTATCTTTCTGCTTTTTTTTACTTGTTATTGTATGTATATTATTTTGGTATGTCAACTTAAAATAATCAAAATGGTCAGAATCTGGTTTAAAGGGAGTTTATTCAGGCACAAAGTTTGAAGATGAGCTGCCTGGGAAGCACAGATTCCAAAGAATGGAAGTCAGTGCTCCAAAGTGTAGAAGTTTGCGATTCTTTATATAGACAAAGCTTGGGGAAGCGTAACAGAATCTCAACGTCTTTCTATATAAGGTTTAATGCATAATTACAATATCTGGTTGGTTGAGGTAGTCTTTTTCCTTTTGGGAAAGGTATATTTAACCTTCCACACTAAAGATGTAATAGACATGGGGTCTTTTGCCCCATCTGGTCTAAGTTAGGCACGGGACAATAAAGGAGGCAGTTCATCTACAACAAAGATCAGTGATTGGAAGGGGAGGAGGTTTGGTCTCTGGTCTCTCCCAGTCATTTACAGAACAAGAGCAATGAGGAAGAGAGTTAAACTATCACCTGAGAGCAGAAGTTGCATACATGCTGTGTCAGTTTCCAGGGCTTAACTCCCCACATGGCATAATAAATTTAGAGAGTCCTGAATATTTTTTCTTTTACAGATATAAAATAGATAGATAGATAGATAGAGATATATATTCAAAATGCAAGCATATTTTCGAGACTTTTTTTTTTCTTGAGACAGCGTATCACTCTGTCACCCACGCTGAGTCCAGTGGCATGATCTCAGCTCACTGCAACCTCTGCCTCCCAGGCTCAAATGATTCTCCTGCCTCAGCCTCCCAAGTAGCTGGGATTACAGGTGCTGAGCCACCACCACCTGGCTAATTTTTGTATTTTTAGTAGAGATAGGGTTTCACCATATTGGCTACGCTGGTCTCAAACTCCTGACCTCAAGTGATCTGTCCGCCTCAGCCTCCCAAAGTGCAGGGATTACAGGCGTGAGCCACCCCGCCCAGCCCAAAATGCAAGCATTTTTTCAAAGCTCCTAGAGCTTGAGGCCAGGACAGGGGAAGCTTTGAAAGGTACTCCTGGGAAATGGAGATGCAGCTTCGGACCCAGCCTCTTCCTGGAAACTGTCTGCACAGTGAAATCTTGTCTCAGCTCCATGCCTGCTTCTGTTCCCCGCTGCATCTCCTGCTGCTGTTCCCCCGCTGCATCTTCTGCTGTGGCCAGATGACCCAGTCTGGGCTTCAGCAAGGGTAATGACTGATACAGATTTTTCCCAACCAGCTGAGAGATCGGAGAGTGACACTGTCAAAAACGGAACGGTGAAAAGAATGAACTGTAAAATTAATTAAATGTCATGCACTCTAAAACGCAGCAAGCCTGGAATAAGAACATGGGTCAAGGCTTCAACAGTCAGCACTCAACTCCCAAGTACCTCTTTATTGTCCCCCCAAGAGCGTGCCAAGAAATTGGGGGTTCATGCTGTCATCAGTGTCACCCCCCCCACCCCGAGCTTCTATCGCTTAAATTCCAAACTGCTCCTCTCCTGGGTTGACTCTGTTGCTTAGCTAGCACACAGCTCAGACGGTTCTCCATTTGATCCAGTACTCAGGAAATTTAAGAAAAGAAAAAACAACCAAAAAAAATGGTGTGTAAGGTAATTTTGTCCCAGATCTTTCCCTCCGAGTCATGAACATAATAGATTTGACTTTTTACGTTGTGTGCCCCCCTAAGAAGCATAAAAGAAAGGTTACCCTGGCAAGCAGCTAGAAAAGAGTTTAATTAATCCCAAAGTGTGTGCCTCGTTTGGAAAGCACATCACAAAAGAATCCTGTGTTTACTGAACTAGATCCTTAAGGCTATTATCCCTCCACCAATGGTGAGATTTTTCTGAGGGAGCCCCGTCCCTTGTGGTCTAGAAGGTACCGCCATTAAAACTAAGATCCACACAGGGAACTATTTATGATTGAAGATGCTGATGGTGCAGGAACTTTGCCCTTGGCAGAGGGAATTGGGGGTCCCTGAGTTTGTGCAAAGCTGTCTAAGCCCTAACCCTGTGGATTTCTTCACTCTCCTGAGCAGAACGGAGGGGTGCCCAGCTGGCTTTCCCCAGACCATTCCAAAGGAGCAGAAGTGGTAGGGAGCTGCCTTTGGCGTGCTTCTGGTTTGCCATCCCTTTTTTGAAAGCAAATGCTGCCCTACCTTAGCAGATGTGCTAGGACTAACCAGAAACTGGTTGCCTAAAATAAAAAAATGCAATCATGGTTTTTGGTTTTGTTTTTGATTTTGAGACCAGGTCTCCCTTTGTCACCCAGGCTGGAGCACAGTGGTGTGATCATAGCTCACTGTAGCCTCGACTTACTGGGCTCAAGTGATCCTCCCACCTCAGCCTCCCACCAAGTAGCTGAGACTACAGACACACGCCATCATGCCTGTCTCATTTATTTATTTTTTGGAGAGATGGGACCTAGCTATATTACCCAAGCTGATCTCAAACTCCTGGGCTCAAGCAATCCTCCCACCTCTGCCTCCCAAAGTGTTGAGATTACAGGCGTGAGTCACTGTGCCCAGCCTCCTCTATCAATTAAATGGGTGATTTTTTTTTTTTTTTTGAAACGGAGTCTCACTCTGTAGCCCAGGCTGGAGTACAGTTGCGTGATCTCGACTCACTGCGACCTCCACCTCCCAGGTTCGAGTGATTCTCCTGCCTCAGCCTCCCAAGTAGCTGGGATTACAAGCGCCCGCCACCACACCCAGCTAATTTTTGTTATTTTTAACAGAGACAGGGTTTCGCCATGTTAGCCAGGCTGGCCTCGAACTCCTGGCCTCAGGTGATCCACCCGCCTCGGACCCCCAAAGTGCTGGGATTACTGGTGTGAGCCACCGCGCCCGGCCTTTTCTTTTCTTTTAAGAAGCTTAGGCCACTACATCATGGGTGAAACTTGAAAACATTATGCTAAGTGAAATAAACCAGTCACAAGAGGACAAATATTGTATGATTCCACTCATGTGACAGACCTACAGTCATAGCATTCATAGAAAGTAGAATGGTGGTTTCCAGAGGATAAGGGGGTGGCGGGGGAATAGGGAGCTCTTGTCTAATGGATACAGAGTTTCAGTTTCACAAGATGAAGAGCTCTGGAAATGGATGGTGGTGATAGTTGCACAACTGTGAATATACTTATGCCACTGAATGGTATACTTAAAGGTGGTTAAAATAAGCCTGGAGCAGTGGCTCACGCCTGTAATTCCAATAATTTGGGAGGCCGAGGTGGGCGGATCACCTGAGGTTGGGAGTTGGACACCTGCCAGACTAACATGGAGAAAATCCGTCTCTACTAAAAATACAAAATTAGCCACACGTGGTGGCACACCACCCACCAACTACTCGGGGGTAATTGGAGTAGTAATCCCAACTACTCGGGAGGCTGAGGCAGGAGAATCGCTTGAACCCGGGAGGCGGAGGTTGCAGTGAGCCAAGATTGCGCCATTGCACTCCAGCCTGGGCAACAAGAGCAAAATTCCGTCTCAAAAAAAAAAAAAGTGGTTAAAATATGAAAATAGTACACTTTATGATATGTATATTTTACTAGAATTTTAACAAATAAATTGGGCCAGGCAAGCTGGCTCACACCTGTAATCCCAACACTTTGAGAGGCCACGGAGGGAGGGGATCACTTGAGCTCAGGAGTCCAAGATCAGCCTGGACAACATAATGAAACCCCATCTCTACAAAATATGCAAAAATTAGCCAGGCTTGGTGGCGCATGACTGTGGTCCCAGTTACTTAGGAGGCTGAGGTGGGAGGATCACTTAAGCCTGAGAAGTAGAGGTTGTAATGAGCTGAGATGGTGCCACTGCATTCCAGCCTGGGTGACAGAGTGAGACCCCGTCTCAAAAAAAAAAAAAAAAAAGGCCGGGTGCAGTGGCTCATGCCTGTAATCCTAGCACCTTGAGAGGCCGAGGTGGGCAGATCACCTGAGGTCAGGAGTTCGAGACCAGCTTGGCCAACATGGTGAAACCACATCTCTACTAAAAATACAAAAAATTAGCTGGGCGTGGTGGTCCGCATTTGTAGTCCCAGCTACTTGGGAGGCTGAGGCAGGAGAATTGCTTAAACCCAGGAGGTGGAGGTTGCAGTGAGCTGAGATCGCGTCACTGCACTCCAGCCTGGTAACAGAGCAAGACTCCATCTCAAAAAAAAAAAAAAAAACCACCAAATTAATTAACAAAAAAAGCTCGGGTCTTAGTCTATTAAAAAATATATGGTATCCTGCTTTATTGTAGGTGTTAGCATTATGTTGATTTCAAAGACAGCTTAGAAGCCCAGGCAGGGGCAGCTCAGTGGGCATTTGAGGGCAAGCCCGGACTCTTCTGGAGCCTGGGAGGGAGGAAACTTCTCCTCCTCATGAGTAATGACTGTGGTTTTCTGGCAAACATTAAGGAGGAAGGAACTAAAAATACTTATCGGCCACTCTGCCAAAACTCCACAGTGCTCGGAACGTACCAGGCCAACATGTTGAAGCACTTTCAGAGTGAGAGGGATCTGCCTAAACACCAAGGTCAAAGTCATTTCACACCTTCGCCTTTGCCTCTCGCTGAGGCTGGTGCACAGGAGGAAGGATGGGGCCTCCAGCACAGCTCTAGACCACTGTCCACCCAGGAGAGAGGCAGCAGCAAGGGGAACCAGCCCAGACCCCAGGCGTGTGTCCACAGAGAGGCCTCCCCCAGCCAGCTGCAGGGCCCAGCCGAGCGCTGCCAGGAGGGGCCTCTTCTGCTGCCAACTCTAAGAAGCTAAGGCAGAAAGAGCAACATAGATAATTCCCTAATGCGTCCTCCCCAGCTGCAGGAATCCAAGCCGAGACATCTGCGGAGGGGGCAGAAGAAGAGGAGAAATAGGTGTGAGAAGGCAGCCCAGGAGGAGCATGGTCCTCCAGGGAAGAGCTTCTTAAACTCCACTGGGCACGTGACTCACTGTGGGGGGCTCTGGTTACAATGCAGATTCTGATTCAGCTGATCTGGGGTGGGGCCGAGATTTCGCCTTTCTATCAAGTGCCCAGGTATGCCAACGCAGCTGGCCCATGCACCACATTTTGAGGAAGAAAACAAACTCCCCCAACCCCCCACCAGGCACAGAGGGCAAATAGGGATGGGAGTTGGGGGTTGGCAGTGGTGACTCGGGTGTGGTGAGGTCCTGGTTTGGGGACTGAGGGACATTTTCTGAATCCTGGTGTTACCATACAGGTAGACATGAAAGCCAACGGCCTGTGACTTTGTATTAGGTGTTGTGATGGCTAAGACTGAGTGTCAACTTGATTGGATTGAAGGATACAGAGTAGGGATCCTGGGTGTGTCTGCGAGGGTGTTGCCAAAGGAGATTCACATTTGAGTCAGTGGGCTGGGAAAGGCAGACCCTCCCTTAATCTGGGTGGGCATAATCTAATCAGCTACCAGCGAGGCTAGAATGTAAGCAGGCAGAAAAATGTGAAAAGAGAGACTGGCCTAGCCTCCCAGCCTACGTCTTTCTCCCGTGCTGGATGCTTTCTGCCCTCGAACATCGGACTCCAAGTTATTCAGTTTTGGAACTCGAACTGGCTCTTCTTGCTCCTCAGCCTGCAGATGGTCTGTTGTGGGACCTTGTGACGGTGTGAGTTAATATTTAATAAACTCCCCTTTATATATATATCATATAATATATATAATATATATTATATGTTATTAAATATATATTTATATAATTTATATAAAATATATAATATATTTATTTATATTTATAAATAAATATATTATATATTATACATATTATATATTATATAATCTATAAATATATATTATACATAATATATAATCTATAAATATATATTATACATAATATATAATCTATAAATATATATTATACATAATATATAATCTATAAATATATATTATACATAATATATAATCTATAAATATATATTATACATAATATATAATCTATAAATATATATTATACATAATATATAATATATATGTTATATATATATAAAGGGGAGTTTAAGTATTAAGTTTTTATATATATATATATAATATATAGTCCATGAGCTCTGTCCCTCTAGAGAACCCTAATACAGGTGTGAAAGAATGTTACTCAGTTTGGGTGCTGCCAAGTGGGTTTGGGGAGTACAGGCACCCACTAACCACGGGGGAAAGAGTGTCATTGCAGAAAGGGCACACGCTGACCCAAATGAGTAAGCCTCAGTGTCTGACACACGTAGATTTAAATCCCGGGTGTTCCACATCAGCCACGTGCCCTGGGGCAGGTCATTCTGAGCCTCAGTTTGTTTATTTATCTATCACCTTTCTGTGACCGATAGAATAATGGCCACAACCATGTATTAATACATTTCCTAACCCTCAGAGCCTGTGAATGTGTGACCTCATATCACAAAGGGTCTTTTTTTTTTTTTTTGGTGAGACTGAGTCTTACTGTCACCCAGGCTGAAGTGCAGTGGTATGATCTCAGCTCACTGCAACCTCCACCTCCGGGTTCAAGTGATTCTCCTGCCTTAGCCTCCCAAGCAGCTGGGATTACAGGCATGCACCACCGCACCCACCTAATTTTTGTATTTTTAGTAGAGACAGGGTTTCACCATGTTGGCCAGGCTGGTCTCAAACTCCTGACTCCAAGTGATCCGCCTGCCTCGGCCTCCCAAAGCTCTGGGATTATAGGCGAGAGCCACCTCACCCGGTCCACAAAGGGTCCTTACAGATGTGATGAAATGGAAAGATGTTGAGTGAGTTATGGGGACTCTCCTACATCATCCAAGTGGACCCAGTGGGATCACAAGAGTCCTTAGAAGAGGGAGGCATGAGAGCCAGAGTCTGAGAAGGAGATGGGATCACAACCGCCAAGGTCAGAGCGAGATGTGAAGAGGCAGCACTGCTGGCTTTGAAGAGGAGGAGGAGGGGACCACAAACCAAGGGATGTGGGCAGCCTGGGGGAGGGGGAAAAGGCAAGGAAAGGGATTCTCCTGCAGAGCCTAGAGCAGGAACGCAGCCCGGCCAACGCCTTCATTTTGATCCAGTAAGACCCATTTCCTCCATAACGTAAGATAATAAATGGATGTGTTGTTTTAGGGCACCATGTTTGTGATCATTGGCTATAACAAGAGTAGGAAACGCATATATTTTCCCACAGGATAGTTACGAAGATTAATGAAATTGGCAGCGGGCAGTGGCTCACACCTGTAATCCCAGCACTTTGGGAGGTCGAGGTGGGTGGATCACTAGAGGCCAGGAGTTCAAGACCAGCCTGGGCCAACATAGGGAAACCCCATCTCTACTAAAAATACAAAAATTAGCCAGACTTGGTGGCGGGCACCTATAATCCCAGCTACTCCGAAGGCTGAGGCAGGAAAAATAATTTGAACCCAGGAGGCGGAGGTTGCAGTGAGCTGAGATGGTGCCACTGCACTCCAGCCTCAGCTCTGTCTCAAAATAATAATAATAATAATAATAATAATAATAATGAAATTATGCATCTTGGAGCACAGGGTCAAAAAGAGAAAAGAAATTATGCATCTGCAGGGTTCCCAGCACAGAACCCTGCTCTCCTTAAGCTGCAGTTGTTAGCAGGCTTGTGCCATGTCATGCATAGCAGGGACAAGCATGTTTATTACTGTCAGGAACATAGGTGCTGCTCTATCAGGGGCACCCCCCACCGTCCCCTGCACCAGAAGCAATGGAGATTTCTCATACCATGGCTGATCACTAAATGGTGACCACAGACCTCCTGAATCCACACACTTCGATGACTCTCAGGTCGGACAATCATTGGAGTGGGGGAAGGAGGGGTCCCCAAAGTAAGATCAGGAACCACTGATGAAGCACAAAGGGGACATTCGTCCTGAGGATTCCAGCCAGCATCATGCCCTTTCCTTTACCTAAGAGAATTAAAGTCCACTGGGAGAAAAGTCTCTAAACCTGCAAACTTCACACACACACACACACACACACACACACACACACACACACAATGCCATTTGAGGCCAGACATCGTGACTCACACCTGCAATCCCAGCACTTTAGGAGTCCGAGGCAGGAAAATCACTTGAGCCTCGGAGTTCAAGACCAGCCTGGGCAATGATGTGGCAAGACCTTGTCTCTACAAAGAAATTAGATAAAATAAAATTAGCCAGGCATGGTGGTGTGCACCTGCAGTCTCAGCTACTCAGGACACTAAGACAAGAGGATTGCTTGAGCCCAGGAGTTTGAGGTCAGCCTGGCCAACTTAACAAAACCTCCTCTCTTAAAAAAAAAAAAAATTAACCAGGCATAATGGTGCATGCCTATCTGTAGTCCCAGCTACTCAGGAGGCTGAGGTGGGAGGATCGCTTGAGCCTGGGAGGCAGAGGTTGCAGTGAGCTGAGATCGCAGCACTGCACTTCAGCCTGGGCGACAGTGAGACCCTGTCTCAAAAAAAAAGAAAAAAAGCCATTTTGGGAATGGGGAGGCAATAGTGTAAAATGGGCTCATCTGCAGTCACAATTTTGGGTTGACATAAATGAAACAGACACGGAGTGGAGGCTCTGTAAAGGAAGGGGTGGTAGGGACCTAGGCTACCCAGTCCTAACCAGGACTGAGATCTCCCCCTTTGCTCTGAGATTACCAGCCTTAGGCCTGGGCCCGGGCATAATGTATTATAACTATGAAGTAAGTTCTTCAAATTATGATCATTTCAGGAACCATTTTTTATGAAAAAATAAATTTTAAATAATGGCATTTTAAACTTTTTGTGGTTACATTTGCCATGTGACTGGTGACAAGGTATATTTTTGCACTAAATGGGATGCATTCATTATCTCCGAAGTAACACTCACTCACAGGAACCACATTAGCAGGATGAAGGGACAGGCTGAATCAGACAGCCATTCTTTTCACCTGCGACACATGAGCCCACGTTCAGTGGGAAAAACACATGCACACAAAGATGAAGGTAGGATAGTTGGGCCCATGAGTCTAAAGTAGGTCCCTAAAAGGCAGAGGAAGATTCCGAACAGAGCAATAGATTTTTGAGACAGAGTCCCAGGCTGGAGTGCCGTGTTGCAATCTCGGCTCACTGCAACCTCTGCCTCTCGGGTTCAAGCGATTCTCATGCCTCAGCCTCCCGAGTAGCTGGAACTACAGGCATGCGCCACCACGCCCAGCTAATTTTTGTATTTTTAGTAGAGATGGTGTTTCACCAAGTTGGCCAGGCTGGTCTTGAACTCCTAACCTCAGGTGATCCGCCCGGCTTGGCCTCCCACAGTGCTAGGATTACAGGCATGAGCCACCATGGCCGGCCCAGACCAATAGATTTTAATTCAGGCCCAGCAAACATAGTAGTTCGTGTGTGTGTGTGTGTTTGTGTGTGTATTTGCTTTACTCATTTGTTTAGCTGTTAATTAAATAGTTTAACTTTGGTCTTATACTTCCCAAAACTTCCAAAAACTGAAAACAAACTTCAACGGATAATGAATTCTCTACCTACCTCTCCACATTCCTATGGGAACACAGTGGGTCGGAGTTGACCCGCTGTCTGTGCAGGCTATCAGGGGTCAGGCAGCAGACAGTTGGAGAGTATGGATGGGAGGTTTGCTGGCAGGAAGACCCATGAAACTAGGCATAGGAGGCTCACATAGTATCTTTTGTCCCTGGGGAGAAGGACAGGATGCTTTTGTATAGTGCTTTACAGTTTACACACTCCTTTTCTAAATGTTCTGTCACCTGCCTGGGACTGTCTACACAATTTGTAGGGCCTGGTGCAAAATGAAAATGCAGGCCCCTTGTTAAAAATGTATAACTGGATATAGTGGCTCACACCTGTAATCCCAGCACTTCGGGAGGCCAAGGTCAGAGGATCACTGTAGCCTAGGAGTTCAAGAGAAGCTAGAGCAACATACTGAGACCCAATCTCTGCAAAATAAATAAATTAGCCAACTATGATTGTGCACGCCTATAGTCCCAGCTACTTGGGAGGCTGAGGCAAGAGGATTGCTTGAACCCAGGAGTTCAAGGCTGTAGCGAGCTATGATCGCACCACTGCTCTCCAGCCAGGGCAACAGAGCTGGAGCCCATCTGTAAAATAAAATTTAAAAAAAAATTTAATAGGAATTTTAAGACAGCAAAGCATTAAGCCAAGTACAGGGCCCTCTGTGACTTCTCGGCTGTCTGCTTATGGAGCTGGCCTGCCCCCTGCATAATATTCAGAATTCACCATTTGAAATCACACCCTATACATTCCCCGCCAGGCCCACAGGCTCCCCCTACCCAACCTGCCCCCTACTCCCAGCCATGCTTTTAGCTGCAAATTACAAAAGCCCAAAACTGGCTTAAACAATAAGGACATTTATTGGATCAAATGACTGGAGGCCAAGAGAAAGGGTGGGCTTTGAGACCTAGCTGTTCCACTGGCTCTGCCTCAGTTTCCCTGCCATGCTCTGAGTCCTACCCTCTTGAGCTGGCGATGTCATCCTTGGGGCAGAAGTAAGAATGGCTGCCGCAGCTCTGGGCTGTCCCATTTATTTGTGCACAGCAATGTTCAAAGGAAGAGAGACCCCTTCTCCCTACGGCCGTTCCTTAAAAACAAGCACATTTCCTTCCCAACAATGTCCTTGAGAAAACATCAAACTGATCTGCAGACCCATCCCTGAACCTCTCCCTGTCACAGAGGAATGCCACTTGCTGGCCCAACCTCGGATTCTTTGACCAAGAACAGGCAAGGGGAAGGTGTGGAATTAGCTTGATTGACTTCAGCAGCCCCCTCCCCGCCCAGCTGGGGTCAAACCACTGCACCACATTGCTGCTGCACGATGGAGAGATTGTTGCCCACCACTCTAAATGGCAGTCCCCATGACCCGCCTTATCCTTTGGTGAAAACTGTCTATGGGCAGCCATGTTTTGTAGCATATGACATTGACCCTTAGCCATATTTGATAGGACTGTGGGTCTCCTGACCTAGAACAGCCAATCCAGGGACTGTGCATCACCCTGGTTTAGAAAGATGAGGTAGCCGGGCCCAGTGGCTCATGCCTGTAATCCCAGCATTTTGGGAGGCTGAGGAGGGCGGATCATTTGAGGTCAGGAGTTCAAGACCAGCCTGGCCAACATGGTGAAACCCGTCCCCACTAAAAATACAAAAATTAGCCAGACGTAGTGGCACACACCTGTGGTCCCAGCTACTCGGGAGGGTGAAGCAAGAGAATCACTTGAACCCAGGAGGTGGAGAAGGTTGCAGTGAGCCGAGATAGTGCCACTGCCCTCCAGCCTGGGCAACAGAGTGAGACTCCATCTCAAAAAAAGAAAAAAAAAATGAGCTGGACCAATCAGATTGTTGCCTGGGGCATTTGAAGGAAGAAACCGTAAGCTTGAGAGAATAGGGCAGTTAATGTTAAAAGTTGATATTCGCAGCCATGAAAAAGAACAAAATCATGTCTTTTTTTTTTTTAGATGGAGTCTCACTCTGTCACCCGGCTGGAGTACAGTGGCACAATCTCAGCTCACTGCAGCCTCCACCTCCTGGGTTCAAGTGATTCTCCTGCCTCAGCCTGCCGAGTAGCTGGGATTATAGGCGCGCACCACCACACCCAGCTAATTTTTTGTATTGTTGGTAGAGATGGGGTTTCACTGTGTTGACTAGGCTGGTCTCGAACTCCTGGCCTCAAGTGTTCCATCTTCCAAAATCATATATTTTGCAGGAACAGGGATGCAGCTGGAGGCCATCATCCTAAGCAAATTAACGAAGGAACAGAAAACCAAATATCACATGTTCTTACTTATAAGTGAGAGCTAAAATTTGGGTACTCATGGACATAAAGATGCCAGCAATACACCCTGGGGGGCCGGGCATGTTGGCTCACATCTGTAGTCCCAGACCTTTAGGAAGTGGAGGCAGGAGGATTGCTTGACTTGAGGAGACCAAGACCAGCCTGGGCAACATAGCAAGACCTCATCTCTACTAAAAATTTAAAAAAAAAAAAAAAAAATTAGCCAAGCATGATGGTGCACGCCTGTGGTCCCAGCTACTGGGGAGGCTGAGGTGGGAGGATCACTTGAGCCTGGGAAGTTCGCCAGAGTGCCACTGCACTCCAGCCTGAGCAACAGAGTGAGCCTGTCTTTAAAAAAAAAAAAAAAAAGAAAGAAAAGAAAGAAAGAAAGAAAAGGAAAAGAAAAGAAAAAAGACACTGGGGAGTCCTAGAGAGGAGTGGAGAGGAGAAGGAGGGGGACAGGGTTGCAAAACTGACTCTTGGGTACTGTGCTCACTCCCTGGGTGATGGGTTCCATTGTACCCCAAACCTCAGCATCACACAATATTCCCATGTAACAAACCTGCACAGGTACTTCCAAATCTAAAATAAAACTTGGAGGAAAAAAAGTTGACCTTTAAACATTATAACTTAGAAAGAAGCCAGGGAGGCCGCAGTGGGCCCTGTGCAACTTAAGTTATGAAGGAGAAGAAATGTGGATGGGATGAATGTATAAAGTAGATGTAGACTGACAGGCGAGACACAGCAGGAGAGAGCAGGGAACAGGAGGCCTGGAGGAGCCCATGACTGTGTGACGGTGTCAAGGGCAGAACACCCGAGTGAAACCCACAGACTCCTGCTCCCGCGGCCCCTGGGGCAGCCCTGAATCCAGAAGCGTCCTTTTGCGGCTCCAAGACTTCAATCCGCCTGTCCGGCTTTTCCTGGGCTCCTGTGCCTGGATATCTCCTTCATCACCCACCAGGCTCTCGTTGCTTGAGTGTCTTTTGTTTTTTTCTTTTTTTCTTTTTTTTTTTTTTTGAGACGGAGTCTCGCTCTGTCACCCAGGCTGGAGTGCAGTGGCGCGCGATCTCGGCTCACTGCAAGCTCCGCCTCCCGGATTCACGCCATTCTCCTGCCTCAGCCTTCTGAGTAGCTGGGACTACAGGCGCGCCCGCCACCGGGCCGGCTAATTTTTTGTATTTTTAGTACAGACGGGCTTTCACCGTGTTAGCCAGGATGGTCTCGATCTCCTGACCTCGTGATCCACCCGTCTCGGCCTCCCAAAGTGCTGGGATTACAGGCATGAGCCACCGCGCCCAGCCTGTTTTTTTTCTTGCGACCAGAAGAGTCCTGTCTTAAACAGGGATCTTAGATGTAACTGCACTTTTCAGCTGAGTAAGAGGAGAGAAATACAAGAAAAGAGCCATTCATTCGCTGAACGCATGTTGAGAACTCTTTGTGCCCTGAGTCACTTTGGGGAGACAATGATAACTTGAATCCACAGTATTATTGAGGGAAGAAAGAAGACAGACAGCTAAGCAAGTAATTCTACTGCGATGAGATGAGCATGAGAGGAGGAGGAAGGAAATGATTGTCTCCAAACCCTAGCATCCCCAGAGCCAAATGTCTCCAAAGCATAAACCACACTGGAAATGTATGCTTGGAGTTGAAGATGAGATGCAAATGTTTGATAATGAACAGGCATATGGGAAATTTATTTCAGCTCCCCTCCTTACCACTACCCCGGACCTGCAATCCTTCCATCTCTATTAAAAAGAATTAAAAACAAACAAACAAACAAGGTGTATCCTGAGAGCTTTGCACAGATTAATTTTTACAGTGGGTGAAGCCCACAAAAGTGCAGCCTTTGGTTACGGAGAACTGTGATAACAAAAGCAGTATCCATGGTAACTGATCAGAAACATAGGAAATCTATGACGAATCTCTGATGAAACAGATAATCCGACTAGATGATACTGACTCATTAATCTAGTTATGGAACCTTACAAGAAAAAGAATTGTACTTTTAGAGAAGCAGGAGACCCACATCTCAACACGACATCCATCTGCATCAGGATTCCAAGGGAATCACCTTTTTCTCTGAAAATAGATAGGGATCTGAGACCCAAAATCTCAGTGTGTGTTGACAAGTTGGGGGACGGGCAGGAGGCATGTAATGATGAAGAGCTTGCATATTCTGTTGGGGAAAATTTAGCCTCAGTTTCTTGATTCACTTATCTCATGGGCATTTAATATATCCACTGGCCCATGCATGTAATCCCAACACTTTGGGAGGCCAAAGCGGGAAGACTGTTTGAGATCAGCTGTCTCAAAAAAAAAAAATTTTTTTTTTGAGACAGGGTCTCACTGTCACCCAACCTCCCCCTCCCAAGTTCAAGCGATTTTCCTGCCTCAGCCTCCTGAGTAGCTGGTACTACAGGTATGCACTACAACTCCCAGCTAATTTTTGTATTTTTAGTAGAGACGAGGTGTCACCATGTTGGCCAGGCTGGAATTGAACTCCTGACCGCAGGTGATCTGCCCACCTCAGCCTCCCAAAGTGCTGGGATTACAGGCATGAGCCACCATGCCTGGTCTACAAAAAAATTTTACAGGTATGGTGGCGCGCCTGTAGTAACAGTAACTTGAGATGCCGAGGTGGGAGGATTGTTTGAGGTTGGGAGTTCAAAGCTGCAGTGAGCTATGATCGCACCCCAGCACTCCAGTCTGGGTGACAGAGTAAGACCCTGTTTCAAAAAAAAAAAAATTTGTAAGGCCAGGCAAGGTGGTTCATTCCTATAATCCCAGCACTTTGGAAGGCCAAGACAGGTGGATCCTTTGAGGTCAGGAGTTGGAGACCAGCCTGGCCAACATGGTTAAACCCTATCTCTACTAAAAATACAAAAAAATTAGCGTGGTGGCGCGCTCCTGTAATCCCAGCTATTCAGAGGCTGAGGCGGGAGAATCGCTTGAACCCGGAAGGTGGAGGTTGCAGTGAGCCGAGATCGCACCATTCCACTGCAGCCTGGGCAATAGAGTGAGACTCCCTCGCAAAAAAACAAAAAACAACAACAACAACAAAAACAAACAAACAAACAAAAAAACAGGTTCAAGCGATTTTCCTGCCTCAGCTTCCTGAGTAGCTGGGATTACAGGCGCATGCCACCACGCCTGGCTAATTTTGGTATTTTTTAGTAGAGACGAGGTTTCACCATGTTGGTCAGGCTGGTCTCGAACTTCTGACCTCATGATTTGCCCGCCTCTGCCTCCCAAAGTGCTGAGATTACAGGCGTGAGCCACTGCGCCCGGCCAAAACGAAAATTTTTAAAAATCTACTGTGGATTCACAGATTGATGTTGAATATTGAAAGGCACATTTAAGAAAGCGGTAAAGTCCCGTGTTTGAGGAACCCTCTGCCCAGACCTCTGAAGCAAAAAAGGTCCAAGGAAATTTGTGCCAAACTTTGCAGCAGGACTTTAGCTCTCTCTCTCTCTCTCTCTCTGTTTGTGTGTGTGTGTGTGTGTGTGTGTGTGACAGTGACAGGATTTCGCTCTGTCCCCCAGGCTGGAGTGCAGTGGTGCAATCATAGCTCACCACAGCCTCCATCTCCCGAGCTCAAGCAATCCTTCCGCTTCAGCCTTCCGAGTAGCTGGGACTACAGACATGCACCGCTATGCCCACCTGGACTTTAGCTTAATTCTCACAGACTTAGGAGAGACATATGCCATGCACAAGACCCCAGCAAAGGCCTGGGGTGTGATTGCTTGGCAATTAGCCCTGGCCCAGTGGCATTTCTGCTAACGTGGATTGGAGAGTAACCTGCAACCCTAGGCATGGATGGATAGGACTTTATGCCCAGCTCTTCCTCTTTCTATGAACGTCTCTATACACAAAAGCTGGACAGAATTACAGACCTTCCCCTCCTTGCTTTGTGGGGACCTTGTGAACACGCACTATGTGCTGTTAACTTCTGAAAGAAATAGCACATAGGCGGCCGGGCGCGGTGGCTCACGCCTGTAATCCCAGCACTTTGGGAGGCCAAGGCGGGTGGATCACGAGGTCAGGAGATCGAGACCATCCTGGCTAACATGTTGAAACCCCATCTCTACTAAAAATACAAAACATTAGCCGGGCATGGTGGCGGGCGCCTGTAGTCCCAGCTACTCGGGAGGCTGAGGCAGGAGAATGGCGTGAACCTGGGAGGCGGAGCTTGCAGTGAGCCGAGATCGTGCCACTGCACTCCAGCCTGGGCGACAGAGTGAGACTCCGTCTAAAAAAAAAAAAAAAAAGAAATAACACTGCATAAATCATATGGGCTGAAATTTAATTTTTATATTACAATTGAGAAAATCAAGCCTGTGAAGATGGCCCTAAGGTCAGCTGAAGGAAACGGGAATTGATTTCTTCATGAAGTCATGGTGTGACAAACCCCTGGCCAGATGTGACCTGGCAAATGTCCACATTTGCATCAGAGAACCCACACTGTCATCCTTTCATACTTAGAAAACAGTTTAATAACGTGGCAAGGAGTGATTACGTTAACCGTGGAACAGCTGCCTATCTGATGAATTGGAATGGGCAGCAGTATATGCAAGTTACATTTCAGAGTCAATGAGTTTTGATAATTGAGTTTATCCCTAGCAATGAGTACAGTTCTAGGAAGTCTAGATAAAAGCGTTATGGGTTCTGTTGGCTTAAGTGTTTCCTGAGCAAGGACCATTAGCTTTGTGTGACTTTTTTGAACTTTTTGTTGTCATTACATCTGGGATAGAACTTCAGTGTTCTCCAGCCTCATTGCTACCCCACAGAACCCCTTTTTATTGTTTTTGGTTTTTGTTTTTTGTTGTTGCTATTTTGAGACAGGGTCTCACTCTGTCCGCCAGGCTGGAGTGCGGTGGTGTGATCTCAGCTCATTTCAACCTCCACCTCTGGGTTGCAGTGATTCCCCTGCCTCAGCCTCCCGAGCAGCTGGGACTACAGACTCACACCACCACACCCAGCTAATTTTTGTATTTTTAGTACAGATGGGGTTTCTTCACGTTGGCCAGGATGTTCTTGAACTCCTGGCCTCAGGTTATCCTCCCGCCTCAGCCTCCCAAATGCTGGGATTACAGGCGTGAACCACCTTGCCCGGCCCTAATCTCTTCTTGTGAAAACAGCAGTCATGTGAGATTACAGCCTACCCTAATGACCTCCTTTTAACTTAATTACCTCTTGAAAGACCCTATCTCCAAATAGAGTCACAATCTGAGGTACTAGGGGTTACAATTCATATGAATTCATATGAATTTGGGGAACCATAGCATCAAGATTTACATTTACCTTATATATTCATGTTATAATATATACTATATATGTTAATATAATATACTTATGTTATAATTTATAATATATATTTATGCTATACAATATAACTATTATATATATATTTAAAAATCATCTGTTAATCATGCAAAATAAATTTGATAGGCCCCAGGCATAGTGTGGAAGCGGAAGGAGTGAAAACAAGGTGAATCTGGAAGATGCAGCACGTAGCGCTGTAAAATAGCACAGGTGCAATAAGCGGAGAGCAATAAAAGGTGGTTGTAATTAAATGCTGGCCAGGATGGTGCAATCCCTAACTACCACAGGAGCTCAGGGAAGGGAAAGAAATCGGCGGCGGGCAGAAAGTGTGGAAGAGGCTTGTAGAGGGGTTGGACCTCAAAGCATGGGGCGGTCGTAGGTAGGAGAATTAAGGGGGAGCTACCTTAATAAAGAGGTGCAGGCAGAACCACAAGGACTGGCTTCATAGCTGGAGCTCCAGTTTGCAAAGCTCTCTATTTAAGGTCTGGACAGGACTGCATTGCTGGGGTCTTCTCAGCCAAACTCATTAGCTTAGGAAGCCGCTACTCAGGGCACACTATTTAAATATGCAGGACTCTGCCCTTGCGTCTTAATTGATCCTGAAGAAATGCCCAGACATAACGCTGAGAACCCCAGTCAGCAGGAAGAGCACTTCCTTCATTCAGTGACTTGGTATTTTGCATCGGCATTCTATTGGAACCCACCAGGCAACCTCTTACTGCCTCTGAAGCCCTCCGAGGAACTTACAAACGCCAGCCCCCGACGGGGGAGAAAGGTGGGGCGCCGCAGTGGGAGCAGTCACAGGAACCTGACACCCGCTGTCGGGTACATGGCCGTGCGTGTTTCAATGGGACTGATTTTTTTTTTTTTTTTACTTATTTTTAGACAACCTCAAATAACAATCTAGAAAAGCCAGACTCCAGAGAACAATGAGAAAATGTAGAGAAGCCAAATATAAAAATACCGGCACATGCAAAAAATAAAACAAAATAAAAAAATCAATTCACTTCCACAGATTACAAGTGGAAATTCCCAGAGGGACGAGTAGATTTTTGGAAGAGAAAAAGAGATTATATTTTATGGGAAGAGATACAATAACCATTCTCTTCCCATAAAACAAGTGATGGAAGATTGTCTCTGCTTCATAGATATACACTGCACATTTTCAGGATGATACTAACAGGAAATCAATAGGATCTTTTATATGTGAAAAGACATTATCTCTCTGGACTCCCAGCACGGCTAATCGGGCTACAGAAGATCTTCACGAAAACTTGCCACTGGCCATTAATCTTGGTCCTGGGACAGTAAGTAGCCTGCAAATCCAGATCTTTGTTTATTTTTAAATTATCCTTATTATTTATTTATTTTTTTATGGGGGAGATAATCGCATTCAAAGCATCACCCTCCATTAGAGCCACAGAGCCTCCAGATGACAAGTGTCTCCACAGCAGACCAGATGCTCCCGGAGAGCCCCTCCTGCCCACGTCCACGCTGGGTGATGGCCATGTCATTAGCCACCAGAAGCTTTATCTGGGTATAATTTGATAGCTATGACAGGCTCAGCGGGATTTATGGGATCTCCTGGTTTTTGCCTTTATTGATCTGAAATAGGACCAAAGTTAACATTAGCAAAAAACACTTTGTGCTGGGGTCATTTACCCATGAAAGGCTTTGATGACTGGTGGCTTTGAACATTTATTATACAAGTGTTCTTGGCCAGTTCCAGGTCATGAGCCTCATGATGGCCAACAGACTACACATTCTGGCCTCTCCTGCCACGGGAGTATCTAACCACTGTCCTGGTAAGACCCTTTCTTTATCCAAGACACCTTAATCATCACAGGGTATAGAGCCCATTAGTATCAAGTTTGGATTTAGCACTGGCTCTGCCCTGGCATTAGTTTGCTCCAGCTGCCCTAACCAAGTACCAAAGTCTGGGTGGCTTAAAACAACAGAAATCTCAGTGGGGCACAGTGGTTCATGCCTGTAATCCCGGCACTTTGGGAGGCCAAGGCGGGAGGATCACTTGAGGCTAGGAGTTTGAGTCTGGGCAACATAGTGAAACCCCCATCTCCAAGAGAAATATTTAAAAAAATACACACACAAAAAAATTACAGGCATAGCAGTATGTGCCTGTAGTCCCTGCTACTTGGGAGGCTGAGGTGGGAGCATTGCTTGAGCCCAGGAGGTCAAGGCTGCAATGAGCCAGGATCATGCCACTGTACTCCAGCCTGGGTGACAGAGACTGACATATATATATATATTCTCTCGTAGTTCTGGAGGCTTGAAATCCAAACCCAGGCATCCCCAAGGCCATGCTTTCCCTGGTGACTGTAAGGGAGGATCCTTCCTTGTCTTTGCAGCTTGCAGAGGTTGCCTCGACATCCCTCGACTTGCAGACGCATCATCATGCCCAAAAGATGGCCGTCTCCTCCCTGTGTCTTCACATCATCTTCCCTCTGTGTGCACCTGTGTCCGAATTTCCTCTCTTTAAAAGGACACCAAGGCCAGGCATGGCGGCTCACACCTGTAATCGCAGCACTTTGGGAGGCCAAGGCGGGAGCATCACGAGGTCAAGAGATCGAGACCATCCTGGCCAACATGGTGAAACCCCATCTCTACTAAAAATACAGAAATTAGCCAGGTGTGGTGATGGGTGCCTGTAGTCCCAGCTGCTTGGGAGGCTGAGGCAGGAGAAATGCTTGAACCCAGGAGGCAGAGGTTGCAGTGAGCCGAGATCATACCACTGCACTCCAGCCTGGCCACAGAGCGAGACTCTATCTCAAAAAAAAAAAAAAAAAAAAGAAAGAAAGAAAAAAAAGACACCAGTCATATTGGATTAGGACCCACCCTAATGATTTCTTTTTCTTTTTTTTTTTCTTTTGAGACAACGTTTCATTCTTGTCACCCAGGCTGGAGTGCAGTGGTGCAATCTTGGCTCACTGAAACCTCTACCTCCCAGGTTTAAGTGATTCTCCTGCCTCAGCCTCCTGAGTAGCTGGGACTACAGGCATGAGCCACCGTGCCCAGCCTAATGATTTCAATTAAATTACTTCAAAGGCCCTATCTCCAAATACAGGCACATTCTGAGGTCCTGGGCATAGGACTTGCCTTCAACATATGAACTGGGGGGACCCAGTTCAACCCATAACAGCCCCCAAAAGACTTCCCTCTTATTAAATGCAGACTAGATCATTCCTAATATGATCAGCGTAGATCAGGGGTTCTCAGCCTCGGCACAGTTGACATCTGTCCAGATAATTTTTTGTTATGGGAAGCTTTCCAGAGCATGCCATAGGGTATTTATTAATAGCAGGATCTCAGGCCTCTACCCGCTAGATGCCAGTAGCACCTCTCCCCTCCCTTGTAAGAACCAAAAATGTCCCCATTTATTCATTTATTGCCAAATGTCCCCTGCAAGGGGAAGAGCGCCCCCAGTGGACAGCCACTGAATTAAGTGAAATGTAGGCCGACCTTAGAGAAGCATTGCAAGGGGACTGAACACAGATGAAGAGGTTAGAGTGCTCACACATCAGGCAGAGAATCTTCCCTAAAAGCGGCGGATTCTGAGGAACCCCCTAAATGTCCAGATTCCTTCATGAATTTCAAGAGTAGTTATTGTGTGCCAAGTATACATCAGGCGCTGATCTGGGCACTGGAGGAAAAAAGAGAACAAGACATTTTATTTTTATTTATTTATTTTTTTTTTTTTTGAGACGGAGTCTCACTCTGTCATCCAGGCTGGAGTGTAGTGGTGTGATCTCGGCTCACTGCAAGCTCTGCCTCTGAGGTTCAAGCGATTCTCCTGCTTCAGCCTCCTGAGTAGCTGGGATTACTGGCGCCCGCCACCACGCCTGGCTAATTTCGTATTTTTAGTAGAGACGGGTTTCGCCATGTTGACCAGGCTAGTCTTGAACTCCTGACCTCAGGTGATCCACCTGCCTCAGCCTCCCAAAGTGCTAGGATTACACGTGTGAGCCACCATGCCTGGCCGAGAACAAGACATTTTAAAACCCCTGCCTTAAATATCATACATTTGAGTGGAGAAGACTGAAAATAAATAAGATAAATAAAATATGTAGAATGCTGGATCGTCATATGTGTGAATGTGAAAAAAAAAATAAATAAGGGAAGCAAGGAGGACAAGAAGTGCTGGGAGGATGATACTGAGCTTTTTTTGTGTGTGTTAGATGGTGTCTCGCTCTGTCGCCCAGGCTGGAGTGCAGTGGCACGATCTCGGCTCACTGCAACCTCTGCCTCCCAGGTTCAAGCGATTCTTCTGCCTCAGCCTCCCAAGTAGCTGTGATTACAGGTGCACACCACCACACCCGGCTAACTTTTGTATTTTTAGGAGAGACGGGGTTTCGCCACGTTGGCCAGGCTGGTCTCAAACTCCTGAGCTCAAGCAATCTGCCTGCCTTGGCCTCCCAAAGTGCTGGGATTACAGGCATGAGCCACCACGCCCAGCCTGGGATGCTGAGATTTTCCAGAGTGGCCCAGGCAGGGCTCACTGAGATATGGGGACAGGCTGAGAATGGGGGAGTGGGCATCGAATCATGCAGATTCAGGAAGAGTGTTGTAGCGGGAGGGAATAGCCAGGGCAAAGGCCCTGAGGCAGGAGCAACCCTGGGGAGTCTGAGGAACAGGAGGAGGCCTGTGGGGCTGGGGCAGCGTGGACAATAGGGAAAGGGTGGCAGATAGAGTCAGCGAGGGAGGGGCAGGAGACAGATGACGGGGGGCTTTCGTCATGGCAGAGACAGGCTGGCACCCTAGAGTTATGAGGAGCCAGTGGAGCTCCTATGTGTGTGTGACAGGGGTTGTGGGAGGTGGGGGGTAAATCATCCAACATTTAGCAGGATTCCTCTAACAAGGGGCTGAAGAAGTGCCAGGGCAGAAGTCCAGCTATGTGACCATTACTACATCCACGAGAGAAACAGGGATCCACGGACTAGCGCGGTGGGTGGCGCGAGGTGCGGGGAGATCCTAGATGGATGTGTTTGATGGCAGTGCCAACGAGATTCGCTGATGTGCCAGACGTGGGCTCTGAGAGAGCGGGGAGGTCTTTGGCTTCAGCAAACGGAAGACAGAGCCACGATTAATTGAGACGAGGAGTCAGCAGAAGCAGCAGGTTTGGAGGGAATATCAGAACGTTCGCTATTTGTTTTCATTGGGGTAAAATAGACATAACGTAAAATGTACTATTTTAGCCACTGTGAAGGGCACAGTTCTGTGACCATTAGTACATTCACATTGTTGTGCAGCCATTGTCACCACCCATCTCCAGAACCAGGGCAGGAAGCCAGGGCACTTCGACACTGAGTTCCATAGTGGAGCCGGGTACAAGTTGGCCTAAAGATAGGGTTACAGCCAGCTGGACATGATGGCTCACGCCTGTAATCCCAGCACTTTGAAGGGCCTAGGCAGGTAGATCCCCTGAGGTCAGGAGTTCAAGACCAGCCTGGCTAACATGGTGAAACCCCCGTCTCTACAAAAATACAAATATTAGCCAGGCCTGGTGGCGGGCGCCTGTAGTCCCAGCTACTTGAGAGGCTGAGCCAGGAGAATCAGTTCAACCCAGGAGACAGGGGCTGCAGTGAGCCAAGATCACGCCACTGTGCTCCAGCCTGTGTGACAGAGCGAGACTCCATCTAAAAAAAATAAAATAAAGATAGGGTTGTCAGATGTCCCTCTTCTCCAGGGACAGACCAGATTCTAGCCATTGCCCTATAATTAATAGTGGCTCTTCACACTCTGAAAAGTGTTCTAGTCTGGGTGATAACATGGCCACCCCTCTTACTCTGAAGTAAGAACTCCCAGGCAGCATCTCTTGTAAAGTAAAGATGCAGAACTTCAGGGACTCAGAACCTCCACCTGGGCTTCTCCACTAGGGGCACATCTCAGTTACTTGGACTCAGTTCAAGGATGGGTGAAGGCCTGTTTTTGCCAATGACTAAACAACCTTGGAGAAGTCTGTGCACATCGGTCACTATGTCCTTGGTTCTGGCAGGAAGCAAATGTAAACTCCCGGTTGTGAGGGCAACTGCATAGCCTTGGGTCTCCTTTCCTCCTCGACTCACTGGTTCTGACGCACTAAACAAACGATAAGCCTAGATTGCTAGTCTTTGGCTGTGATATCTCCTGCTAGAATTTCCATCTCTCCCACAGCCTACCCTGTGGGACCATCTGCTTCTTTACAGCAAATCTCACCTCACCTGTTGACATTTACATGCACATGCCAAAACTAAGAGAAAGCCTGAAGAATGTGGGACATGAGGAGCTGGGATGTTCCTGGGTCGCTCCACGCTTCATGAGTCAGGCAGGCTGGAATGTGGTTGAAAATCAGGGAGTTATGGATACACATTCCAAAGTCCCTGGTGACATGTTCAAAATGAACGGAACTCCATGACAGGCAAAAACAACAGCCCTTGTTTAATTCTGAAGTTTACATGCACATTGGCACTGTTCTATCCCAACCTTTTGTTTCCATGGAAACCATTTATGATACCACAAAAAGAGGATTCTGACCAAAGTAAGGAAGGAATAGCAGCAATGGAAACTAGCTTTCAAATGAGCTTCAGGTAGAGGGAAGGACAGGGAAAAAAAAAACCAAACAAAATGTGGAGCCTGATGTGGTTTGGATTTGTGGCCCCGCCCAAATCTCATGTCAAATTATAATCCCCAATGTTGGAAGAGGGGCCTGGCGGGAGGTGATTGGATCATGGGGGCAAACTTCCCCCTTGCTGTTCTCGTGATAGTGAGTGAGTTCTCGTGAGATCTGGTTGTTTGAACTTGTGCAGCACCTCCCCCTTCGCTCTCTTTTCCTCCTGCTCCAGTCACATGGGACGTGTCTGCTTCCCCTCTGCCTTCCACCATGATTGTAAGTTTCCTGAGGCCTCCCAACCATGCTTCCTGTACAGCCTGTGGAACCGTGAGCCAATTTAACCTCTTTTCTTTATAAATGACACAGTCCCAGGTAGTTCTTTACAGCAATGCAAGAACAGACGAATACAGAGCCATGCCCAGAGCTATTGTTAGGGAGAATGACTCTCTCGGGATGCCCTAGGATGGATGTTTGTGGCCCAGGCACAGCCCACTCAGAGGGCTGTTGATTCTGACGATCTAGCTGGCTGAGTAACCCTTCCAAAAACTGCTTTACCCTTGTGTTTTCTTTTCTTTTCTCAAGAAAAAAAGTGTTGTTCAACCAAGGGGAAAGCACTCTCTGTTGTAACCCAAGCATGCAGAGGCATGGGGTGGAGGAGCAGAAGTCACCTAGAGTATATTTCCTGAGCCTGCTGTAATAAACTTGGTAGCTTAAAACAATAGAAATTTATTTTCTTACAGCTCTGGAGGTCAGAAGTCCAAAATCTGGGTGTCAGCAGATCCACGCTCCCTTTGAATACTCTAGGACAGACTCCTTCCTTGCTTCTTCTGGTATCGATGACTTGTTGGCCTGTTGTTGCTTCACTCCAATCTCTGCCTCTGTCTTCTCATGGCCGTCTCCCCTGTGTCTGTATCTCAAATCTCCATCTACCTTTTTCTCATAAGGACACCTGTCAGTGGAGCTAGAGTCCATCCTCAACCCAGGATGATCTCAAGATCCTTCATTACATCTGCAAAGACCCATTCTCGAAATAAGGTCCCTTTCTCATGTTCTGGGGGTTAGGACTTAGACATCACTTTTGGGAGCCACGATTCAACCCACTATACCCATATAACAGGAGACTTTGCCCTGGCAACTATAAAAATTCACATTCCATTTTGGGAGGCCAAGGTGGGCAGATCATGAGGTCAGGAGATCGAGACCATCCTGGCTACCATGGTGAAAACCCGTCTCTACTAAAAATACAAAAAAAAATTAGCCGGGCGTGGTGGCACACACCTGTAGTCCCAGCTACTCAGGAGGCTGAGGCAGGAGAATTGCATGAACCCAGGGGGCGGAGGTTGCAGTGAGCCAAGATCATGCCACTGCACTCCAGCCTGGGCGACAGAGCAAGATTCTGTCTAAAAAAAAAAAAAAAAAAAATCACATTCTGAGCACTAAATGGGAAACCCCGTAGGTCTTGAAGCTTTGGCCAATTTCGGAAAAATTGCATGAGCAGTTCCTGCCACTCCAAGACCTGGGCACGGCAGGGAATCTGGGGCGTTGCCATGGTGATTCTAAACCTTGAAACTTTTGTCTTTTCATATTGTTTGCAAGGAACTAGTTACTCAAACCTCATATGAAATGCAGGAATCCAACAGATAGGCTGTTTCTAGAGTAAGCTCATTGCTTGGAGTGAGAACTCCCCTCTGCCTTCATTGAAGAAACAGCACCTGTGACGTTCTTGGGATTCTCCCCAATGACCACCGTACTAGGCTTAGCAACAACCTTAAACTTTCAATATAATCAGACATATCTGAGAGTGAGGAGGACAGACGAGGTAGAAAAGAAATGCTCCAGTACTGCCCTCCACCACTCCTATTCAGAAGAAATTTTGAAAATGCTTGAAGGAGGCCAGGCACAATGGCTCACACCTATAGTCCCAGCATTTATAGAGGCTGGGGCAGGTAGATTACTTGAGCTCAAAAATTCGAGGTCAGCCTGGGCAACATGGGGAGAACCCGTCTCTATAATTAAAAAAAAAAAAAAAAAAAGAGGCCAGGAACAGTGGCTCAAGCCTGTAATCCCAGCACTTCGGGAGGCCAAGGCAGGTGGATCACCTGAGGTCAGCAGTTAGAAACCAGCCTGGCCAACATGACAAAACCCCATCTCTATTAAAAATACAAAAATTATCTGGGTGTTGTGGTGTGTGCCTGTAATCCCAGCTACACAGGAGACTGAGGCAGGAGAATTGCTTGAACCCGGGAGGCAGAGGTTGCAGTGAGCCAAGATCATGCCATTGCACTCCAGCCTGGGCCACAGAGCGAGACTCCATCTCAAAAAATAAATAAATAAATAATAAAAATAAATTTTAAAAAAGAAAGAAAATGCTTGAGGCTGGGTGTGGTGGCTCACACCTGTAATCCCAGTAACATGGGAGGCCCGAGGTGGGAGAGGATCACTTAAGGCCAGGAGTTCAAGACCAGCTGCAGCAACCTAGTGAGACCTCATCTTTATTTTAAAATTAAATAAAAAATATAAAAACAAAACTCTTGACTCTACTAAGATACTGTTGGTAACACAGACAGTGAGTGAAAAGCCTCTGTATGAACAGCTTATCATGATTGGCATGACTCTGCCACCCATGTCTGTAGTTACGAGGAGCTGCAGAGGGCCAGGTGGCAGGTGAAAGCTTGTTTCTTCAGGAAACAACAAACTCGGAGAAGCCATGGCTTTTGTTGAATCTTCCTGGAAAGCCTGGAATCTTCCAGGAAAGCCTGGGAAAGGGAAGATTTGGGTAAGTTCATCAGAGTTTCAGTCTGGACAGGATTTTGGTTGCAGATTCTCTTGGTAATTTCCTTTTACATCAAGTAAAAACCTGAGTGACTTTCCTCATGTTAATACATCCATCACCTTCTAGATCCAGCATCCTGTTTCCAGTAGCGTGCTGGGGCCTCTTGTAGCATGCTGGGGCCTGAACACATGGTCTGACTTTGCAGTCATGGCACTGAACCCCTGAGAACCTACCAAAAAGGAGGAGGCAGAGGAAAACCCTGTCCTTGATGGTGTCCCACGTGGCAGAAACAGGCTTTGCTCCTAGAATACTTTCAGGCCCAGGATCATCTTCAAAATGAAAAACCAAGACTAGGCCCGGGCGTGGTGGCCCATGCCTGTAATCCCAGCACTTTGGGTGGCCAAGGCAGGCGGATGGCTTGAGCCTAGGAGTTTGAGACCAGCCTGGCCAACATAGCAAGACACTGTCTCCACACAAAATACAAAAATTAGCCAGGCATGGAGGCATGTGCCTGTAGTCCCAGCTACTCAGGAGGCTGAGATGGGAGGATTGCTTGAGCCCAGGAGGTGGAGGCTGCAGTGAGCCAAGATCACACCAATGCACTCCAGCCTGACAGAGTGACAGAGACACTGTCTCAAAATAAAAAAATACAAAAAGATAAACCAGGACTGGGAAAACAGAGCTAAGTTGGTATGCCCACTTATTGTGAGCCTTCTGGAAGGAGGTAGTGCACTTTTGAAAAGAACCAGAGAGGCCAGGTGCGGTGGCTCACGCCTGTAATCCCAGTACTTTGGGAGGCCGAAGCGGGTGGATCACAAGGTCAGGAGTTCAAGACCAGTCTGGCCAACATAGTGAAACCCCGTCTCTACTAAAAATACAAAAAATTAGCCGGGCGTGGTGGCGGGCACCTGTGATCCCAGCTACTCAAGAGGCTGAGGCAGAAGAATCGCTTGAACCCGGGAGGCAGAGGTTGCAGCGAGCCAAGATCACACCATTGCACTCCAGCCAGGATGACAGTGTGAGAGTCTGTCTCAAAAAAAAATTAGCCAGACACGGTGACGCATGCCTGTAATCCCAGCTACTAGGGAGGCCGAGGCTGGAGAATTGCTTGAACCCGGGAGGCGGAGGTTGCAGTGAGCCAAGATTGCAGCATTGCACTCTAGCTTGGGCAACAAAAGCAAAATTCTGTCTCAAAAAAAAAATGAAAGGAAAAAGAAAAAGGAAAAGAACCAGAGAATCAAACACATTGTCCACAAAACAGCCCTGCTTCTGCACAAGCAGGTGATGGGAGCGCCATTTTCCTGAAACGTCCCCCTTCCTGTTCTAAACCTTCAAGTGCAGTTTCTTTGTACACTTCTGTTCATTGGGACCACAAGTCTGCCCTCTGCTGGTTAAGGGACATGCAAGCATTATTACAACTGGTAAGGGGACCAGTGCTGTGGCCCCTTAACCGACATTTTTCCCAGAGGGGCAGTGATGTAGGCAGTAATGTACTTACCTCCTAACTCACAGAGACTTTATCTTAAGAGTCACAGCTGTTGAGTGGCCGATAAAACATTTTCTACCTTCATGGGTCACAGATAACATCTACATGCCGCATATCCCAGGGAATTCTAAAATCAAGCTGGTGTTATCACACCTATGGCTAAAAGTCCTCTGAAACATCATCATATAAGTTAATCTAAAAGAGAAAACATAAATAAACCAAGGAAACATAAAAACAGTCATTGAACGATAGAAACCTGAGTCTGAATCCTGGTCTTTCTATTTACTAGCTCCACGAGCTGGAACGAGTACTCAACTTCTCTTTTTTTTTTTTTTTCTTTTGAGACACGGTCTGACTCTGCTGCCTAGGCTGGAGTGCAGTGGGGCAATCTCAGCTTACTGCAGCCTCCGCCTCCTGAGCTCCCACCTCAGCCTCCCAAGTAGCTGGGACTACACGCAAGCACCACCACACCTGGCTAAGTTTGTATTTTTTTAGAGACGGGGTTTTGCCATGTTTCCCAGACTGGTCTCAAACTCCTGGGGCTTGAGCGATCTGTCCACCTCAGCCTCCGAAAGTGCTGGGATTACAGGCATAAGCCACTTCGCCCTGTTATTCAACTTCTCTAAATCCCAGTTTCCTTAACTGTAAAATGAGGCTGTCTATAATTACATCAGATAATTGTTGGAAAGATGAAATGAGATCATTCATCAGGTAGCACAGTGCAGTGTCTGGCACATTGTAAACATTCTTTAAATCAGGGGTGTCCAGTCTTTTGGCTTCCCTGGGCCACATTGTTACAATTGTCTTGGGCCACACATAAAATATACTAAACACTAACAATAGCTGATGAGCTTCAGCAAAAAAAAAAAAAAAAAAAAAAAAGGCCGGGCACGGTGGCTTACGGCTGTAATCCCAGCACTTTGGGAGGCCGAGGCAGGCAGATTACCTGAGGTCAGGAGTTCGAGACCAGCCTGGCCAAGATGGTGAAACCCCATCTCTACTAAAAATACAAAAATTAGCCGGGCGTGGTGGCACCTGCCTGTAGTCCCAGCTATTCAGGAGGCTAAGGCAGGAGCATCACTTGAACCCAGGAGGCAGAGATTGCAGTGAGCCAAGATCACGCCACTGCACTCCAGCCTGGGCAACAGAGTGAGATTCCGTCAAAAAAAAAAGCAAAGACATCTCATAATGTTTTAAGAAAGTTTACAAATTTGTGTTGGACCACACTCAAAGCCGTCCTGGGCTGCATGCAGCCCACGGGCCGCAGGTTGGACAAGCTTGCTTTAAGTGTTAGCTTAAATATTTTTCTTTTCAATTCATTTTATTCTAGAAGCTAGAAATCTTTGCTCACAGTGGCGCAGTAGGAAAAGCCAGTGTTGGAGAAGAGAAGTGTGTATTGAGACCGACAGCTTCGTCACCAACGGTCCTCAACCAGGGGCAATTTTGTGTGCCCAGGGGGTTTTGGCAATGTCTGGAGACATTTTTTGGCTGCCACAACCGGGGACTGGTGCTACTAGAATCTAATGAGTAGAAGCCAGGCGTGCTGCTAAATATCCTTCAATGCATAGATCGGTTCCTACAACAAGGACTTATCCAGCCCAAAATGTCAATAGTGCTGAGATTGGGAACCGTCTCCGGCCTCACAAGAAGCATTTTCAGCTTTAACATTGAAGACCTGAGTCCTTGGCCAGCCACTGTATACAATCAAAGCTGTGCTTCTCTAAAGTTGAAAACTCATTTGGTAATGCCAGCTATGAGTACTGTGAACAGGTATGGAACTAAGCAATGGTGACTCTGCTGAGTTCCAGAACTTTCTATCTCTTACTAACCAGTAGCATCTCTGCTTACAGCTTGGCTTTCCAGATGACAATAAAAATAGAAGCAAAGTCTCTGGATTAAAAAGCCACCCAAAGTCAAGGGGTAAAGGCTCCATATATATATAATATATATATAATATATATATAATATATATATTATATATATAATATATATATTATTATATATATTATATATAATATATATATTATATATATAATATATAATAATATATATATAATATATATTATATACATATAATATATATATAATATGTATATAATATATATTATATATATATTTAATCATAATAAAATACACATTAAAAACTACCATCTTAACCATTTTTAAGTGTACAGTTCAGTAACACTACGTATATTCACATTGTTGTGAAATCAATATCCAGAACTCTCATCTTGCAAAACTGAAACCCTATACCCATTAGACAAGAACACCTCCATTTTCCACCCCAAGGACTCTCAATATTTTTCATAAGATAAAATACTCACAGAAAAACAAATTGAAACAAAACAAAACAAAACACAAACTGACCAACAAAAACCCAGAAGGTTTTTTGTTTGTTTTTGGTTTTTTTTTTGAGACAGAGTCTTGTTTTGTCACCCAGGCTGGAGTGCAATAGTGCCATCATAGCACACTGTAGCCTCAACCTCCTGGACTCAAGCGATCGTCTCACCTCAGCCTCCCAAGTAGCTGGGACTACAGGCATGTGCCACCATACCCGGCTAATTTTTAAACATTTTTTGTAGTGATGGGGTCTCACTATGTTACTCAGGCTGGTCTCAAATTCCTGGGCTCAAGATTCCCGAGTAGCTGGGATTACAGGTGCCCGCCACCATGGCTGGCTGATTTTTGAACTTTCAGTAGAGGTGAGGTTTCACTGTGTTGGCCAGGCTGGTCTCGAACTCCTCACCTCATGTATTCTGCCCACCTCGGCCTCCCAAAGTGCTGGGATTACAGGCGTGAGCCACCACGCCCAGCCACAAAATATTTTTTAAAATTATCTGGGCATGATAGTGCACGCCTATAGTCCCAGCTACTTGAGAGGCTGAGGTGGGAGGATTGCTTGAGCCCAGGATTTGGAGGCTGCAGTTAGCTATGATCATGCCACTGCACTCCAGCCTGGGTGACAGAGCAAGACCCAGTCACTAAAAATAAAAATTAAAGAATAAATAAATAAAAGGGGCCCTGGGGAGGCCCCTCAGCCCTTCTGCCATATGAGGAAACAGTGAGAAGATAGACGTAAACCAAGAAGCCAGCCCTCACCAGACACCACATCTGCCGGCGCCATGGTCTTGAAGTTGTCCAGCCTCCAGAACTGTGAGAAATAAACGTCTGTTGTTGAAGCCACCCAATCTATAGGCTTTGATTATGGCAGCCCAAACGGACTAAGACATGAAGCTTACCAAATGGCAGAGCCATGTGCTTCCCGAGATCAGCGATGCTGAGGAGAAGGCTGATCTACCCCAGTTCAGGAAGAGGGACTTAGGGCTTTCCTTGGCAATGTTCTGCTCCTGGGGGGTCCTTGGTACTCACATCTGAACTCTGTTCCTCTGCCTATCAGTGAATGAAAACACCTCCTGGCTTCTCCACTTCCATCATTTTTTTGTTTCCAGCTGTTTCTCTCCTCCCAGTTTTAGCATACAGTAGTCCCCTCTTATTCACAGGGGATATGTTCCAAGATCCTCAGCGGATGCCTGAAACCTCAGATGGTACCCATCCCGATATACATTGTTTTTTCCTACAGACTACATGCCTGTGATAAAGTTTAATTTATATATTAGGCACAGTAAGAAATGAACAATAAGTAATAATGAATAGGACTATTCTCATAATGTGCCAGCATCACTACTCTTGCAAGTTGGGGCCAATGTTAAGTACTATAAGGGTTTCTTGAACACAAGCACGGTGATACCACGACAGTAGCTCTGACAACCAAGATGGCTAAGTGACTAACCAGCAGGTAGAGCCTGGATGCGCTGGACAAAGGGAGGATTCACGTTGCAGACGAGATCAAGCTTACAGCGAGAGATCTCATCACGCTGCCCAGAATGGTGCACAGCTTAAAACTCATGGAATATTTCTAGAATTTCACATTTAATATATATTTCTTTTCTCTTTTCTTTTCTTTTCCTTTCTTTAAGACAAGGTCTCCCTCCATTGCCCAGGCTGGAGTGCAGTGGTACCATCAGAGCTCACTGCAGCCTCCACCTCCTGGGCATAAGCCATCCTCCCACCTAAGCCTCCCGAACAGCTGAGACTACAAGCGCACGCCACCACGCCGAGCTAATTTTTGTATTTTTTGCAGAGATGAGGTTTTGTCATGTTACCCAGGCCGGTCTTGAACTCTTGGACTCAAGGGATCCACTTACCTTGACCTTCCAAAGGGCTGGAATTACAGGCGTGAGCCACCATGCTTGGCCCATTTAATGTTTTCAAACTGCAGTTGATCATGGATAACTGAAACCTGAGAGGGTGAAACTGTGGATGAAGGGGAACTATGTACATTAAATACATTCCTTCAGGTACATGCGCGAAGAACTGGTTGTATGCTAGGCACACGATGCTGCTGGAAATAGAAATATTTCAACCACTTTTCTCAAGGCGTTTATAGTCTAATGAGAAAATAAATTTAGTTTTTTGTTTGTTTTTGTTTGTTTGTTTGTTTTTTGAGACAAGTTCTCATTTTGTCTCTGGCTGGAGTGCAGTGGCGCAATCTCAGCTCACTGCAGCCTCTGCCTCCCAGGTTCAAGCAATTCTCCTGCCTCAGCCTCCCAAGTAGCTGGGATTACAGGCGCCTGCCAACATGCCTGGGTAATTTTTGTATTTTTAGTAGAGATGGGGTTTTGCCATGTTGGCCAGGCTGGTCACAAACTCCTGACCTCAGGTGATCCACCCACCTTAGCCTTCCAAACTGCTGGGATTACAGGTGTGAGTCACCACGCCCAGCCCAGAAATAGATTTCTAAATGATGGAAATTTGGAAATGAAATATAAGTTGTACAAATGGACAAGTGGCATAATATTATGTTGTACAAAGGGACTTTCATTATTCCTGATGAAAACTCATGCCGGAGCTTACATTTGTTCCCTCCAGAAATCTCAAACATTTATAAATGCTTATGGGCAAAAGGAATGGAAGAGAAGATGATATCAGACAAAAGACAGCAATTAAATTTTGGAAGATGTAAAATGGAGGGGCCCGTGCCACCTGGAAAATAAGCTGGTTTGTGCTGCGGGACCCAGGAGTGGTCAGGAATCGGAGGCTGAGCAGCAGTGTTGATGATAGTCTTTAAAAAGAATAGGTAAGAACCCCAGATCTCCTTTCCCAGCCCAAGCAGCCACGCAACTACACCACCTCCACCACTACAGCAAGTTTATTAACTCCAAAGGAAGACTTTGGAGCCTCAATATCAGAACATAGCTAGACACCAGATATTGTTCCAAAAAAGGGAATTTTGTGAACATTTGGGTACTGAGATGCTATTCCCAGATCCTTCCCCTGCAGGGCTTTTACCTTCCCCAGGCAGGAGAAAGGAGGAAAACTCTCTGGGAAAACTGATCCATAGGCCGGGTGCGGTGACTCAAGCCTGTAATCCCAGCACTTTGGGAGGCCAAGGCGGGCGGATCACGAGGTCAGGAGATCGAGACCATCCTGGCTAACAAGGTGAAACCCCGTCTCTACTAAAAATATAAAAAATTAGCCAGGCGTGGTGGTGAGTGCCTGTAATCCCAGCTACTTGGGAGGCTGAGGCAGGAGGATGGCGTGAACCTGGGAGGCGGAGCTTGCAGTGAGCCGAGATCACGCCACTGCACTCCAGCCTGGCCGACAGAGCGAGACTCCGTCTCAAAAAAAATAAAGAAAGAAAGAAAGAAAACTGATCCACCCAAGGGGGAAGAAAATCTACAGATCTAACATCTGGGGACCTGACCTATGACTCTTCATGATGCTCACCAGAAGAATAGCTTCGAATGTACACATGGAGCTGTCATGAATAGACAGCCAAAGACTACTAGAGCTTTGAGGGAAGTCCGCCCACAAAAAAAAGACCAAAACATGGCCAGGCGTGGTGGCTCACACCTGTAATCCCAGCACTTTGGGAGGCCGAGGCAGGTGGATCACCAGAGGTAAGGAGTTCAACACCAGCCTGGCCAATGTGGTGAAACCCCGTCTCTACTAAAACTACAAAAATTAGCCGGGCATGGTGGCAGACACCTGTAATCCCAGCTACTCAGGAAGCTGAGGCAGGAGAATCACTTGAATCAGGAGGTGGAGGTTACAGTGAGCCAAGATCGCACCACTGCACTCCAGCCTGGGTGACAGAGCGAGACTCTGCCTCAAAAAAAACAACAACAACAACAAAAAAAAAACAAGAAAACGCCCATACAAAGTACATCACATGGAATTTCAGAACACCAAGAATAAAAGCAATGCTTCCAAAGAAAGAAAGAAAAATACAGTTACAAAGCCTAGGACAGAATCAGTCTTAGTGCTAACAATACTGGGAAATTGAAGATGGTATAATAATGTCTTCAAAAGTCTGTGGAAACATTTTTGCAATCTAGACTTTTATACCCAGCCACACAATCTACCTATCAAACTATCAAATATACAGGTAGAATAAAAATATCCAAGTTCTCAAAAAATTGTGAGAAGATTTGGTCGATCAAAACAATGGAATAAAACAGACAAAAGAATAGGAAACAGAGCATTCAGGAAACAGGGATGCCAATACTGGAGAGAGAAAAAGGGTTATCCTACAGTGATGGTATAGAGAAGATACAGGATTGGAGCAGGCCATATGATTCCATATATAAAATTCCAGAAAATGCAACTAATCTATGATAATAGATAGTGGACCAGTGGTTGCCTGGATATGGGGGTGAAGGGAGGAATAGATTATAAGGGAGCATGAGGAAACTTTTGAGTGTGCTGGAAATGTTCATTATTTTAATTACATTAGTGGATTCATGGGTGGACATGTGTCAAAACTCATAAAATTGTTCACTTTAAATATATGCATTTTATTGCACCTTAAATCAGAGTAAAGTTGTCAGAATCAATAAAAAATAAAAAACAACAATAAAAGGCGAACCCTGATAAATGAGTCAGGGAAGGTCCTGAAGAAAGGGTTCTCATGCTTGTATGCCTCATAAAACACTATCACAAATGTTGCAAAAAACACAACCTAGTGCAACAGCCATCCCAACCTTACACAAAAAATACTTCTGCAAGGACATCTGCTCAGCAATTGCCTGTCCAGCCTCAGACAATAACCTTTGTTATTGATCTTTGTAGCAAGGATAATTATTTCAAAACAATTATGTAATCTTTCTCTCTTTTTTTTTTTTTTTTTTTTTTGAGATGGAGTCTCCCTCTGTCGCCCAGGCTGGAGTGCAGTGGCACGATCTTGGCTTAGTGCAACCTCCACCTCCTGGGTTCAAGTGATTCTCCTGCCTCAGCCTCCCCAAGTAGCTGGGACTACAGGTGCACACCACCACACCCAGCTAATTTTTTTTTAATTTTTAGTAGAGACAAGGTTTCACCATGTTAGCTAGGCTGGTCTCAAACTCTTGACTTCAGGTGATCTTCCCACCTCGGCCTCACAAAGTGCTGGGATTATAGGCGTGAGCCACTGCACCCCGTCTCTTCCTCATTTTTTCCTGTAAACAATGTGTCTTCTTGTCTGAATATGCACATAGTTTACCACGGCATGCATATTTCCATTGCAATGCTCTATTCCCAAATAATACCTTTTTCTTTCGGAGAACTTCTCTCTCCTTGTTATTTAGGTTGACACTTTTGTTTTTCTTTTTCTTTTTTTGAGACAGAGTCTCGCTCTATCACCAAGGCTAGAGTGCAGTGGCATGATGTCAGCTCACTGCAACCTCCGCCTCCTGGGTTCAAGTGATTCTCATCCCTCAGCCTCCCGAGTAGCTGGGATTACAAACACCCGCTACCATGCCCAGCTAATTTTTGTATTTTTAGTAGAGGTGGGGTTTCGCCATATTGGCCAGGCTGGTCTCAAACTCCTGACCTCAAGCGATGCGTCTGCCTCGGCCTCCCAAAGTGCTGGGATTACAGGCATGAGCCACTGCACCCGGCGGTTGACACACTTTATACCAATAAAGCAGTAAAAAAAAAAAAAATTAGGAAAACAAGAGAATTGGTGAAGTGGAAGATTGGTCAGAGGTAACTATCCACAAAGAAGCCATATAAATAAAAAGAAGCAAGATACAGAAGAGATAATAAAAAGCAGATATGACATGCTCAAAAGGTCTACTGTGTTTTTTTGGAGTCCCAAAATGAGAAGAAAGAATCCCTTTCCAATAGCTCTAACAGAACCTAAAGGAAGAGAAATGATATCACCAAAGTGCTGGAAGACAAAATAACTGCTAAAACAAATTTTCTACCCAGAGAAAATATCCTTTATTAATGAAAATAAGAAAAAGACATTTTCAGATTAGCAAAAGCTGAGAGACTTCTCCAAGAGCAGGCCTCCCCAACTCAAATTCCACAGGGTGTTTTTTGGGCTGAAGATCAATGACCTCCACATGGAAGCTCAGAGACGCAGCAAAGAATGAAGAACTAAGACGTTCAAGGAGTGTTCAGAGAATAAGCGATATATTTTTTCTGACTAGAACCAAAGATCTGTAAAGGAAAGCTGGAGGGTATAAGGCTGAAAATATGTGAACCGAGATCAACAAGGATCCTAAAACCCAGGCAGGAGGAAGAAGAAAGGGGAGCATAGCTGGAGAAATATTAAAGTTAAGAGAGGCCAGGCATGGTGGTTTATGCTTGTAATCCCAGCAACTGGAGAGGCTGAGGCGGGAAGATGACGTCAACCCAGAAGTTTAAGGCTACAGTGAGTTATGATGACGCCACTGCACTCCAGCCTGGGTGACAGAGTGAGACCCCATCTCCTAAAAATAAAATAAAATAAAAAATGTTAAGAGAGAGAAAAAGCTCAACAGCCAAGGACAGAGAGGTTACAATGAAGAGAAGTCAGGTGATATTGTTAAATAATGCCTAGTCCAGGCAGATGGCAAGAGAACAAGGCCACTGGGTTCAAGAAGTCATAGGAAACTTTGAGAAGGTGATATTCATGAAATGATGGGATGAGCAAAGAATTCAAGAGTGAGTGGTGGCCAGTCATGGTGGCTCACGTCTGTAATCCCAGCACTTTGGGAGGCTGAGGTGGGGGAATCACCTGAGGTCAGGAGTTCGAGAATAGCCTGGCCAACATGGTGAAACCCCATCTCTACTAAAAATACAAAAATTAGCTAGTTATAGTGGAAGGCTGAGGCAGGAGAATCGCTTGAACCCAGGAGTCAGAGGTTACAGTGAGCCGAGATTGCACCACTGCACTCCAGCTTGGGCGACAGAGCAAGATGCTGTCTCAAAAAAAAAAAAAAAAAAAAAAAACAACACCAAGAGTGAGTGGTAAAGGAAGGAGAAGCAGTAGGTGCTTCCACTTAGAAGTCCAACAAAGACCAAACTCTACTTCTCCAAAATAGGACCCTTGGTCACTCCCCTCCCAAGCCTGCCTCTTCCCCAGTCTTCCTCAGCTCCACAAACAGCCTTACTACCTAGTAACTCAAGCCAAAATATAGAAGTAACCACCAATTCTTCTCTTTTCTTTATTCCCCAAGCCCAATCAATCAGTAATTCCTGTTGCCTCCTGTCCAATGTGTGGTCCATGTGTGACCATGCCCATTGCTCCTGACTGAGTCTAAGTCCAAGGCTACGGTCATCTCTTCCTTGGAACACTGCAATAGCCTCTGATGGGGTAGGCGTGAGGGGATGCTTCCATTCTTGCTCCTTTGAATCCAATCTCCCTGGAGAGATCATTCAGGAAGGACAAAAATCAGACCATGTCATTTCCCTGCTTAAAATCCTTCAGTGGTTTCCCATTGTTGCCGGAATGAAATTTCAATTGCTGAGCACCACGTTTAAGGCCCCTGGTGATCCCGCCCTGGTGTGGCTTCTCTAACCTCCTTTCCTATCGCTCTTCCACCTTCGTCAGCTCTGTGCTCACCTGCTCTCTCCCTGGTCCTGCACACCAAACTTGTTCCTGCCTCAAAGGCTTTGCCCTGGAAGATTCTTCCCCCTGGTCTTGCAAAGCTGAGTCCTTCCCATCATTCAGTTCAAAATCACCTCCTGGGATAAATCTTCCCAGACCAACCAATGTAGAGTACCTTTCCTCCACCGGAGATGTTCTACCATCACATCACTATGTTGTATTTTACTTACAGCACTGATCATCTGAAATTATCTTGTGTATTCACTAATTTGTTTCTTGTCTGCACCTCCCCCGTGCCACATTGAGTGTTAATGTGGTGCCTGGCCTTGAGTGTTAGTTTCACTAGCATAGCACCCATTTCTCTCTTGTGAATTGCTGAAACTCCAGTGCCCATTTCAGGACTCTGTCTTCAAACTTAAGGATAAGAGGAATAGACACTAGGGTGGGGGGAATGTATAGCGTATTAATATGAGATGAAAATGAAAAGATTGCCAGGTAACACTGCAGTCCAGTTGAAGTTAGATAGCACGAACTCTGTATTTTCCAAGACTTTCTTCACCTACTCTTGACAGCCTGGGAGGGAATAGAAAGGTTGACAACAGAGACAACACAAATTTTGGGCAGAGCTAAAGGACAAAGGACTGTATCACTGAAACGGCCAAGAAAGCAGACTGGAATGGGGTGCCCCTAAGAGATCTGACGGATTTTGATAGATCAATACATAGAGACTAAGGACCTAAAGTCCCAAGCAGTGAAAACCAGTCCCACAGGCACAACGGAAGAATGACATTGCAGGTAAAATGCTGAGTGGCGCTAGATTCTCAGCCTCTCTGGGTGGCTATCTCCGAAGAGGCAGGTGTGGCTCTTCCCCCAGGGTATCCCGACCCTCCTGTAATGATCATCTTGGCTAAAGACTAGTCAGTGAATACTCAGAAAGAAGATAACATCAAGAAAATTTAATTATTGAATGCTGGCAAAGTTCCCCTTCTTTCCTTAAGCAAAGGATCTTTTTTCCCTATCTCCTTTAACAGGGTTGTCAGAGCTCACGAGGGAGAGGAAGGGCAGGCTATGAATGGCAAGCATGCACTAAATCCCAGTCTTGACTCAGTGACAAAGGAGTAATAAAAAGATTATAGGTAATTTTTCCTCCTGAATTATAGAGAGGGTGTGGATTCAGCCTGGCTGTAGAAGGGGTGGGGCAGGCTGCCCACCTCTGCTCTCAGGAGCGTTACTCAGGAAAAGGGGGAAGGGCTGCAAGGCCTCCAGCTGGGGTTACAAATCAAAATACAGGATTCTCGCTAGTACAGTGGCCCACGCCTGTAATCCCAGCACTTTGGGAGGCCAAGGCGGGCTGATCACCAGAATTGCTTAAACCTAGGAGGCAGAGGTTGCAGTGAGCCAAGATCATGCCACTGCACTCCAGACAGGGCAACAAAGCAAGACTCCATCTCAAAAAAATAAAATAAAATAAATAATAAAGCAGGATTCCCAGAAAAGTAGTTATTTAGTATATGTATACATCCCCATACAATGTTTGTGTGTGTGTGTGTGTGTATATATATATATATATATATATATTTTTTTTTTTTTTTTTTTGAGACAGGGTCTCAATCTGTCACCCAGGCTGGAGTGCAGTGGCAATGTCACAGCTCACTGCAGCCTCAACCTCCCTGGGCTGTGGTGATCCTCCCATCTCAGCCTCCCAAGTGGCTGGGACCAAAAGCATGTGCCACCATGCCTGGCTAATTTTTGCATTTTGTGTAGAGTTGGGGGTTTCACCATGTTGCCCAGGCTTGTCTTGAACTCCTGGGCTCAAGAGATCTGACCACCTTGGCCTCCAAAAGTGATGTGATTACAGGCATGAGCCACTGCACCCAGTCCTTGGTATACTTATACTAAAAAATTCTTCATTGTTCATCTAAAATTCAAATGTAACTGAGCATAGTGTATTTAATCTGGCAACCCTAATCTCCAGTACTAAACGGGGGGTCCCAGCACTGGACTGAGCCATTAACAGAGAAATCTTCCTGAGCGGCTACACAGAGTAGCTGTGCTGGAAGCCAAAATGTTTTGGGGTCATTCTGCATATGAATCATGGTGGAGGTAAATATTCTTATGTTTACTATTTAAAGATGGGGCCAGGTATGGTAGCTCAAGCCTGTAATCCCAGCACTTTGGGAGAGCCGAGGCAGGTGGATCATCTGAAGTCAGGAGTTCGAGACCAGCCTGGCTAACATGGCGAAACCCCCATCTCTTCTAAAAACACAAAAATTAGCTGGGCATGGTGGCAGGCGCCTGTAATCCCAGCTACTTGGGAGGTAGAGGCAGGAGAACCGCTTGAACCCAAGAAGCCGAGGTTGCAGTGAGCCAAGACTGTGCCACTGCACTCCAGCCTGAGAGACAGAGTGAGACTCCACCTAAAAAAAAAAAAAAAAAATTGGCTGGGTGCAATGGCTCACACCTGTAATCCCAGCACTTTGGATGGTCAAGGTGATCAGATCACTTGAGGTCAGGAGTTCAAGATCAGCCTATCCAACACGGCAAAACCCTGTCTTTATTAAAAATACAAAAATAAGCTTGGCATGGTGGCACATGCCTGTAATCCCATCTACTCAGGAGGCTGAGGTATGAGAATCACTTGAACCCAGGAGGCAGAGGTTGCGGTAAGCCGAGATCATGCCACTGCACTCCAGCCTGGGCAACAGAGTGAGACTCTGTCTCAAAAGAATAAATAAAATAAAGATGAGAGAATCTGTTAGCAGTTGCATAAATGTGTATATTTCATATAATATTTGCGTAAATATAAAATACTTATGCCCATGTATATATCGTTACATAAATATATTACATAAGTTTATATTTAAACGTTACCTATTAAGTTTTGCTTTACAGCTATGTTACAGACTGTTTTGTGGTTTCACCCAACAAAAAGAAAACAAAAGGCCAGCCACGGTGGCTCACACCTGTCATCTCAGCACTTTGAGAGGCTGAGGCGGGCAGATCACTTGAGACGGGAGTTCCAGACCAGCCTGGCAACATAGCAAGACCCTGTCTCTACAAAAAATACAAAGCTTAACCAGGTATGGTGGTGGGCACCTATAGTCCTAGCTACTCTAGAGGCTGAGGTGGGAGAATTACCTAAGCTTGAAGAGGTGGAGGCTGCAGCGAGCCATGATTGCACCACTGCACTGCAGCCTGGGTGACAGAGTGAGACCCCGTCTCAAAAAAAAAAAAAAAAAGAAAAAGAAAAGAAAGAGAAAAGAAAAAGAAAACAAAGTGCAAGGCATGAGTTAAAGCAGCTGGGTTTTGTCGGTTGCTCAGCGTGAGTAGTTTGTTGGATGTGCGTTTTTAACTTATAAATTTGTACTGCCTCTGGTTTCCATTATTTTGCCCATTGAAGATTAGGGTTTTGGAGGAGAGAAATGAGAGAGCCAGCCTCAGAAATAGATGCATTCCTCAAGCCTGTGGTGCATCTGAGTTAGCTTTCTATTTATCACCACCACTTTCCAAGTAACCATAACACAAAATCTCGTGGGCCCAAGACAGGACAGCCACAGAGCATTCCTGAGTCACTATTTATCTTGTTTGAGTGGTGATAAAAACCAGGTCATTCTCAATCATAGAAACACAGACCTGGGCGTAGTGAAACATATGTTATGTTCCATTTATATAATTCCTAGAGGCTGTGTTTTCCAAAGCAGAGGAGGGATGGCAAAGAACTTCTCTACCCAAGTAAGCATTATGGCCCAATTAATGTCTACAAACCTAAGGAGGCCGGGCGCGGTGGCTCACGCCTGTAATCCCAGCACTTCGGGAGGCCGAGGCGGGTGGATCACGAGGTCAGGAGATCGAGACCATCCTGGCTAACACGGTGAAACCCCATCTCTACTAAAAATACAAAAAAAAATTAGCTGGGCGTGGTAGCAGGCGCCTGTAGTCCCAGCTACTCAGGAGGCTGAGGCAGGAGAATGGCATGAACCCGGGAGGCGGAGCTTGCAGCAAGCAGAGAGAGATCGCGCCACTGCACTCCAGCCTGGGCGACAGAGCGAGACTCCATCTCAAAAAAACAAAAAACAAAACAAAACAAAACAAAACCTAAGAGAAAAAGGAATGTCTCAACATTGTCATTTTTACCCTCAGTCTCTGTATGAAATTCTTGGCCGGGCGCGGTGGCTCACGTCTGTAATCCCAGCACTTTGGGAGGCCGAGGCAGATGGATCACAAGGTCAGGAGTTCGAGACCAGCCTGGCCAATATGGTGAAACCCCGTCTCTACTAAAAATACAAACATTAGCTGGGCGTGATGGCGCATGCCTGTAGTCCCAGCTGCTTGGGAGGCTGAGGCAGAAGAATCGCTTGAACCCAGGAGGTGGAGGTTGCAGTGAGCCAAGATCGTGGCACTGCACTCCAGCCTGGGCAACCGAGTGAGACTCTGTCTCAAACAAAAAAAAAGAAATTCTTAAAGACTGTCAAATGTCAGCATGCAGTTTGGCCCTAACCACAGCTCTTTTCTCTGCAAAGGAGAAAAAGGAAAAGCCCGTTAACATTGCTGGAAGAGCTGATGGACCATGGAAGCTGTTGTGAAGAAGCTTCACACAACTAAAGAAATAGCCCTTAATATACAACCTGGGCTGACAGTTTGTTTCAGGCTGACTCAACCCACCCGAACAATCTGTCTCAGCACACCTAAGTGTCTCATGCCAAAAGATCCTAAGAGGGCTGGGCAACTTGGAAGGGATGAGACATAGGCCCAGATGGTGCACATCTGGCCAAAAATTAGAAAGAGAAAGAAATCAGCCTCTCAAATCCACAGACAGGTGTTCGGGGCTTCCCAGGAGACCTGCTTATGAAGGGCAACGGGGATGGCTACGGACTGGTGGTTAGTAAAGGAACAACAAAGGTTTCTGAGACTTGCGCAGGTCAGCGGGAACCAAACAGGTGGCAAGAGTGGGCTGCTGTCCACCTTCCCTTGACAATGGCATCATTTCGAAGACGTTTAAATTATTTAGATTATTGTAACCAAGACATCTTTAATAATGCACCAAACAGCAGGCACCAGGTTGAAATCAATTAGACTCCACTGATAAATTATAAGGGAGAAATTTACAGGAGAATGGCTCTGGGGTAGGGACTGCAGGTACACACGCCTGCCAGAGACAATTATATCGGGGAACCAAATAGTTATTGCTTCGTCATTTAAGCAGCAGAAAAGATGGCCAGGTGCTCCTAAATTAGAGCAATAACAAATAACTAAAATGAGGAGGCATGTTCTGGGCAGGAAGGCTTCTGGGTGGCCAAGAGAAAAGACAATGGAGGTAGGAACAAATCTCATTTAGGAGATATCTGGGATCCGGATGCGCCCTGCACTGGGCACCTCGCGCTTCTTCCAGGAGTTTGGGGCCAGTGGGGTAACAGGTGGTGTCACAGGGGTTTGTCTCCCAGAGGATGACAATCTCCTGGAGGTGACTTCAAAGTTTCCCTTTCTAGGCAGGACGCGGTGGCTCACGCCTGTAATCCCAACACTTTGGGAGGCCGAGGATCTCCTCGGGAGATCAGGAGTCCCAGACCAGCCTGGCCAACATGGTGAAACCCTGTCTCTACCAAAAATAGAAAAAAATTAACCGGGCGTGGTGGCGCGCGCCTGTAGTCCCAGCTACTCGGGAGGCTGAGGCAGGAGAATCGCTTGAACCCGGGAGGTGGAGGTTTCAGTGAGCCGAGATCGCGCCACTGCACTCCAGGCTGGGCGACAGGGTAAGACTCCGTCTCAAAACAAAACAAAACAAAAAGGCAAAGTTTCCCTTTCTAGTACAGGAAAAGCCCTAGGGAGTCCTGGCTGGATCTCAGGCCCCCGAGGACGCAGCCACACCGCGCGCCACGCGTCCACTGGGAGCACGAAGAGAGACCCCCGTGGTCACCCCGCCAGGGCTGCTTAGGCGCCGCGTCCCGCCCCAGGCCGAGCGGGGGCGCAAAGCGCAGGCGCACTCCTGCCGGGCGCGGACGGCTCCGGGCCGCCAGGGACCGCTGTGGCGCAGCCGGGCTGGCCCGCGCTGTCCCTGACGCGGATCACTGGCCCCTCTTGAGCACGGCCTTGCCGGTTTGGCGGGGTGAAAGGTTGCGAAGATGGCGACGGCCTTGAGCGAGGAGGAGCTGGACAATGAAGACTATTACTCGTTGCTGAACGTGCGCAGGGAGGTGAGGCCAGCGGCTGGACGCTCTGGGGGCTGAGGCCGAGCCCGGTCGTTCGGGAGGGCCGGGCTGGCGGCGGCCGCCCCACCCCCGCCACGGGAGGCTCGGGTCCGGCGGGGAGGCCGCGTGACCCCGGCGACGTGCACGCCAACCGGCCGACGGAGCCGTCCCCACCGCCCAGACCCTCCCGCCGGGTGTGCCGGGGCCGGCCTCCGCCCCAGCTCCTGGAGGCCAGTGCGCCGCGTGCACTGTGTCCGGGCAGGGCCAGAGACCCCGCACCCACAGGAGGAAACGGGGGCCCGGAGGAGGCCACCGTAGTGGGGTTCGCAGTCCTCCGAGACCCCGTCTCGCGCTCAGCCCACATACTCGTCCTGGCTGAGGGGCTGTGTCATCGCCCGCCGCCAGCAGGATGGCAAACTGAGTCTCACCCACCAAGGTCAAGGCCACTAGGGAACGTCCTTAGGGCTTTTTCCGGTCCCCGAGTCTTTCGTGGGGACGCCCTGCCTCTAAGTGGGTCCAGCCTCAGAGGCACGCGTCTCGTGCCCTCTTTCATTCCCCTGGACCCGCTGTCCAGAAATTGAAGGCAGAGTCTCCGGGACACAGACCCTCGGCTCGGAGGCTGCAGATTAGGAAGAAGTCCTAGGCCAGAAAAGTGATGCCCTAACAACAGCTTCAACATTCACACCAAGCACTTGTACCCTGTCTCCTCAACGAATAAAAGACAACATGAAAGAGTCTCACATAATCTGGCAGTGGTAGGGCCCCACTATACTCCTTTGTTCATGACTAGTCTGGAGTTGAGATAGGTGTGAAGGGCGAGAAGGCTTCCAGGGTCAGGTCATAAGGTGGATCAGTTTCTTTAAGCCGATGGGTCCAGACTTTTCAGCCCTGCCAGAGAATTCCTAATTCCATCTCTCAGGTTTTCCAGTAGTAATGAAAGCTAGCCAAGTTTGGTTATGCTAACCAAAGCGGGTTCAGTGTGCGTTGTCAGTAAATATTGGTCTATGTGGTGTTAATAATACGAACTTATTTTGTGTGGGACCACTATGCTGAATGAAGTTTGTACTGTTATCTCATTTAATTCTGAGGATAGCTCTTAAGGTAAGTATTATGATAGCCCTTGATTTACACTTGAGGAAACCAAGGCATAGAGAGATTAAGTAGTGTGTCTAAAGTCACACTACTAGAAAGTGCAAGAGCGTGAACTCAACCCAGGCAGTCTGACTCTGGAGCCCAGCTTGTGAGCTCCGTGCTATTCTGTCACCTTAACTTACCAGTCCTTGGACTACAAAGCTGCTAGTTCTGGTACTGTATCCTTGAGTGTCACGCGTGTCCGTGTGAAGAGACCACCAAACAGGCTTTGTGTGAACAATAAACCTTTTTAATCACCTGGGCGCGTATGGGCTGAGTCCGGAAAGAGAGTCAGCAAAAGGTGGTGGGATTATCATTAGTTCTTACAGGTTTGGGATAGGCGGTGGAGTTAGGAGCAATTTTTTGTGGGCAGGGGGTGGATCTTACAAAGTACATTCTCAAGGGCAGGAAGAATATTACAAAGTACCTTCTTGAGGGCAGAATATCACAAAGTACATTATCACAAGGGCGGGGAGCGTGTATTGTCATAAGGCCAATTGATCAGTTAGGGTGGGGCAGGAGCACATCACCATGGTGGAATGTCTTCAGTTAAGGCAGGACCTGGCTATTTTCACTTCTTTTGTGGATCTTCAGTTGCTTCAGGCCATCTGGATGTATACATGCAGGTCATAGGGGATATGATGGCTTAGTTTGGGCTCAGAGGCTTGACACTGAGCACCTCATGAAAGAATCCCTCGAATGTATGGGCCACTGTACTATGAGAATGTCCAGTGAAATATCTTTGAGAATTGCAGATTTTGTTAGGCTGCCATAGGGCACCTGGGGGTTCTTGTTCTCATTAATCAACACTTTGGGCTAATCACTTCTTTTTTTTCTTTTTTTTTTTTTAATTATACTTTAAGTTCCGGGATACGTGTGCAGAACGTGCAGGTTTGTTACATAGGTACACATGTGCCATGGTGGTTTGCTGCACCCATCAACCTGTCATCTGGGTTTTAATGGGCTAATCATTTATTTAGCCTTCAGTCTCTTTCCCTTTAAATGAAGATGTCTGGCTAGTTATACTTTTTTTCCAGTTTTTATAAGTCAAGCAATAAATGAAGCCAGCCTTTCTGAAATCATTCCTACTTAGTCTGGGTTGTCAGTAATTGAGCAGCCATTTATCAGGCGTGCTGATAAACTGTAGGCAGCTGGTGCAGATGATCAAGCAGGTCTAGAATAATAGTTTTAGCCAGAGTCCTAGGTGAACATTTTGTCAAAGGTATACCTTGAAACTGCTGAAACTGTAGAGCCTGTCATTGTTTTTGGACTTACGGATGGGAGCCAAAGAAATTTTGTTTGTTTGTTTAGAGACAGGGTCTCGCTCTGTTGCCAAGGCTGAAGTGCAGAGGTGGATCACGGTGCACTGCAACCTTGAGTTCCCTGGGCTCAGGTGCTTCCACCTCAGCCTCGCTAGTAGCTAGGACCGCAGGCACATGCCACCATACCCAGCTAATTTTTGTATCTTTTGTAGAGACAGGGTCTCTCTGTGTTGCCCAGGTTGGTCTCCTGAGCTCAAGCGATCCTCCCACCTCTGCCTCCCAAAGTGCCGGGATTACAGGCATGAACCACCATGCCTGGCCAGGCCTGTCACTGTTATTAGACTCAAGGATGAAAAATATATGTATTTTTATATATAAGTAGACTTCACCCAGGCTGGAGTGCAGTGGCGCAGTCGTGGCTCATAGCAGCCTCGACCTTCCCCAGCTCAGGTGATCCTCCCGCCTCAGCCACCAGAGTAGCTGGTATTACAGGCACACACCACCACACCCAGCTGATTTGTGTAGTTTTTGTAGAGACAGGGTCTCACTGTGTTGCCCAGGCTGGTCTCAAACTCCTGAGCTCAAGCAATCCGCCCATCTCAGCCTCCCAAAGTGCTGGGATTACAGGCATGAGCCACTGTACCCAGCCAAGAAATATTTCTTAAAATTTTTTTTTTTTTTTTACTTCTCCTAATGAGTGAAGGCACTTTGCATATTTATGGCTATATGGCTATAGGTTAAATCCATATGAAACATGCCCCCTTGCAGAAGTCACTTTCTGTTGTCTTCGTCAGCAAACTCGGTGTTAAATGTCATACTCAGGTGTGGTGTGCTGGTTTTCCGTCCCGGGATTCCTCTAGAAGCTCTGAAGGTGATGTCTGAACTTGATATTTACTGGAATTTTTTGTGTGAAATCAAACGTGAAGTTGAAATAACGTGATTTAGTTGGAAAAAAGTCAGGGTAATCTTAAATCTTAATGTGTGGTTGGAAGAATATCTTAATACCTGTTTGTGTGTTTGCTGTCAGTTCTAGAGTAGTTGCCATTTAAGTACAGCTGTGAGAGGCAAGGCCCTCTTCCCACTGATACTTCAAAGTACCTTCAAAAGAGTGTCCTCAAAACTCTCAATGTTCAGTAGAGTTCAGAGACTTTTCTTCAGAAATCTCAAATGGAAACAATTCCAGACAAAACCAGGGAATCCTGCTTTAAAATTATAAGCATAGGCCGGGCGCGTGGCTCATGCCTGTAATCCCAGCACTTTGGGAGGCCGAGACGGGCGGATCACGAGGTCAGGAGATCGAGACCATCCTGGCTAACACAGTGAAACCCCGTGTTTACTAAAAATACAAAAAAATTAGCCGAGCGCGGTGGTGGGCGCCTGTAGTCCCAGCTACTCGGGAGGCTGAGGCAGGAGAATGGCGTGAACCCAGGAGGCAGAGCTTGCAGTGAGCCGAGATTGCGCCACTGCACTCCAACCTGGGCAACAGAGCGAGACTCCGTCTCAAAAAAAAAAAAAAATTATAAACATAATAGAGGTATATATTGGATTAATATAGAAATGTCAAAAATCAGCTGAAGAATCTCCCTCTCCAGGTTTTAAACTTTAAAATATTCCCTTAAATTTGTATTCTAGAGCAGGGGTCCTCAACCCCCGGCCATGGACCAGTACTGGTCTGTAGCTTGTTAGGAGCTGGGCCGCACAGCAGGAGGTGAGTGGCGGGCAAGCAAGTGGTTAGCATTGGGCAAGCAAGCGTTACCACCTGAGCTCTGCCTGTCAGATTGGTGGTGGCATTAGGTTCTCACAGGAGCGTGAACCCTATTGGGAACTGCACATGCAAGGGATCTAGGTTAGGTGCTCTTTATGAGAATCTGACTAATGCCTGATGATCCCAGGTGGAACAGTTTCATTCCACTCCCACTAGTCTGTGGAAAAATTATCTTCCATGAAACCAGTCCCTGGTGCTAAAAGGTTGGAGACCCCGCTGTTGACACTGTTGGAGAGAGTGAAGCAGGCAGCTGGACAGGACCCCCCATTCTCCTATGTCAAGACCCATGATCTTTAATGATTCTCCTTCTAGATTTCCTGTTTACAGAGCAGGGCCATCATCTGTCATGCCTGCCTCACATTGAGAGGAGGGAGTAATTTATCATTAACTGGGCACACCAAAACCAGACTGGTTTTCTGGTTTAGTGTTAGAAGCATCATCTGGTGCCTAAAATCTAACTCCTCTGAGATTTCCAGGATGATTTTCCAGAATTTATTTGGAGAAAGGATTCCTTAACTGTAAATCAGAGTTAAATTTACCTGATCCATTAATTAGGAACTTTAATTGACACAGTTCAAACCTAATTTATTCCCAAGACAAATGGCTACAGTTCTAACTTTATCAATGTCTTTGAAAGAATTTCATTTTTGCAGTGTTTGTAACCTGTTTGAAGATCTCTGGTCCCAATTGTTTTAACCTTAAGGAGCCATCCTCCTTTTCAAGTTTTAGACACTTTTGGAAAAACGCAGTTAAGTAAAAAATGAAGTTGTTAATAAAGTTTTTTTCTTGCAGTCCATATATGGAGGTCAGTGTTCTGAGATCTTCATCCTTCCAGAACAGCCATGAAACTAGAAGTACAAAAGTGTCACCTACCAGTAAAAAGTTTACCTCAAGTCCCTGCATTTTCATTCCTTCTCTGGTACAGGGTAGATCGTTATTTTCACAATTTTGTGTTGTCGGGGTTTCTTTAGCTGCAGGTTACAGCCACAGAGTAAGACCCACCAGTTGAGTTTGAACTGCAGATTGAAAGAAAGGGCTAGAAGAGTAGAGGAAGGTCCCCTGGTCACTCTCAAGATTGTCCTAGGGTCAAAGTCACCCACAAAGAAGGAGGCAGCAGACCCTCCAATCAGGACCACTGACTCAGCCATCTGCAGAAATTGACGTGTAAACGGCTCAACTGTGCCAATTTGAGCCACTCAAATCCCTAAAGCAGTGAGGTGGTGTGTGTTTACACATTCATTGCTTTCTTATCAAACCTCATGATGGGCAGTTAATTTTTTCTTAATAAGAGAAATAAAGATGGCTCTGAAAAGGTCAGTTCCTTCATTTTCCATCTACTACATTATGTTAAAGTTTGATATTTATAATGACTCCAGTTAAATGTGTGCCTCAGGCACATAGAGTTAAGCCTTGGTTGTCCAAAAACAAGTTATCCAGATGTCCGCATTCCATAGGGTGTTCTGTAAGCCAAGAGGCTGAGGAGCAAGAATTTCAGCCCATGCTGCCTGCCTCTTGTGTGACCTTCAGTGAGTCATTTAACTTCAGCCTCTACTTACCTGCAGAATGGAGGCACCAGTACTTCTTAGTTAACAATGGGACAGAGGGAGACCACCATGTAGGGCTTTGCAGCTGGAGTCCAGTATTCAAATCCCATTTTACTCTTCTGGAAGTTCTATGCTTAAAGGCTAGTAATTTAACCTTTCTGCTTCTCAATTTCTCTCTTTTTTTTTTTTTTTTTTTTTTTTTTGAGATGGAGTCTGTCACCCTGGCTGGAGTGCAATGGCGCGATCTCAGCTCACTGCAACCTCCACCTCCTGGGTTCACGTAATTCTCCTGCCTCAGCCTCCCAAGTAGCTGGGATTACAGGCACACACCACTATACCCGGCTAATTTTTTTTTTTTTTTTTTTTTTTTTTTTAGTAAAGATAGGGTTTCACTATGTTGGCCAGACTGGTCTCAAACTCCTGACGTCGTGATCCATCTGCCTCAGCCTCTCAGAATGCTGGGATTACAGGCATAAGCCACCGCACCTGGCCGTCAGTTTCTTTAATGTTGGAATGTAGGTAACAGGTAACAATGGCTTAAGCCCTTACTGTAGGCCAGGATGACCTGTGTGGTATGTGCATTGCTAGGTGCTGAGGATGTATATAAATTGCCTGTCATAAGTAGATATTTAGTTAATACGTATTGTTATTTCTTGGATTTTTATAAGTTTGAAGTTTTGCTTATTTTTAAAAAAGACATAAGGATTAGGGGGTGGCTCACACCTGTAATTCCAGCACCTTAGGAGGCTAAGGCAGGAGGATAGCTTGAGGCCAGGAGTTTGAGACCAGCCTGGGTGACATAACATAGCAAGACCCCATCTTTAATTAAAAAAAAATTTTTTTTTTTTTTTTTTTTTGAGACAGAGTCTCACTCTGTCACCCAGGCTGGAGCGCAGTGGCGCAATCTTGGCTCATTGCAAGCTCTGCCACCTGGGTTCACACCATTCTCCTGCGTCAGCCTCCTGAGTAGCTGGGACTACAGGCACTCGCCACCACGCCCGGCTAATTTTTTGTATTTTTAGTAGAGACGGGGTTTCACCGTGTTAGCCAGGATGGTCTCGATCTCCTGACCTTGTGATCCGCCCGCCTCAGCCTCCCAGAGTGCTGGGATTATAGGTGTGAGCCACCGCGCCCAGCCAAAAAAAAATTTTTTTTGAATTAGCCGAGCATGGTGGTGTGCGCTGTAAGCTGTAGTCCAGCCTAAGGTGGAAGTACAGCCAAAAAGCAGGTCAGTTGTTTACCGCATGCGGAGTCCAGCTAACAAGAGTGAGGCGCATACAAAGCCGGTGAATTTACTCTGAAGTCAGCTTGGGGAAGGGGCACGATGTCCTGCTGTACCGCTTCACTTTTAGAGCAGAAAGCAGGCACTTTTATAAGGAGGAAATGAGCAAGGGCAGGGGTCCCCCTGCTATCTGGGTACTTTATCTACCTGGCAATTGAGTTGGCACCTTCCTGGGCAGAAATAAGTAAAAGTGGCCATGGGGACATGATTTGGTCTGCAAATCCACTGTCAAGAGATCCGTCTTGGAGCACCTAGTTAGATGAACTTGCCCCATAGAGGATGTCTGGTGAGGAGGAGGGGAAAGGTTATATTTGCATTTCTAAAGGGCTAAGTAGGAAACAGGATACCAGGGAAAGGGGGAGAGGAGAAAATAATTAAACTATCTCTTAGAAAAATGGGGCCGGGCATGGTGGCTCCTGTCTGTAATCCCAGCACTTTGGGAGGCCGAGGCCAGTGGATCACTTGAGGTCAGGAGTTCAAGACCCACCTGGCCAGCATGGTGAAACCCCATCTCTACTAAAAATACAAAACTTAGCCAGACTTGATGGCAGGCGCGTGTAATCCCAGCTACTCATAAGGCTGAAGCAGGAGAATCTCTGCTGGGAGGTGGAGGTTGCCGTGAGCAGAGATCACACCACTGTGCTCCAGCCTGGGCAACAGAGTGAGACTCAAAAAAAAAAAAGAAAAATGGGGGTACTTGGTTACAGGAGGATTGCTTGAACCTAGAAGTTTGGGTCTGCAGTGAGCTACAGTCACACCACCACACTCTAGGCTGGGCAACAGAGCGAGACTCTGTCTATAGAAAGCGAGACTCCGTCTACAAAAATAATAAATAAAAGGCTGGGCGTGATGGCTCATGCCTGTAATCCAGCACTTTGGGAGGCCGAGGCGGGCGGATCACGAGGTCAGGAGTTCGAGACCAGCCTGGCCAACATGGTGAAACCCTGTCTCTACTAAAAATACAAAAACTAGCCTGGTGTGGTGGCGGGCGCGTGTAATCCCAGCTACTCGGGAGGCTGAGGCAAGAGAATTGCATGAACCTGGGAGATGGAGTTTGCAGTGAAGCAAGATCGCACCACTGCACTCCAGCCTGAGTGACAGAGCAAGAATCCGTCTAAACGATAATATAATAATAAATAAATTTAAAAATGTGAAAGACATACGTGTACATAGAAAGCCTTGGTATGCTTCATCCTGGCTAAGGATGAACTTTGCTATCCACTTGTAGTATTACTAAAAATCATAGTGCTAGAATGTGTGCTAAGCATTAGTTTATGAAATTCCTGAGGTTGGGCGTGGTGGCTTACGCCTTATAGTCCCAACACTTTGGGAGGCGGAGGCGGGCAGATCACCTGAGGTCAGGAGTTTGAGACAAGCCTTGTTAACATGGTGAAACCCTGTCTGTACTAAAAATACGAAAAAAAAAAATTGGCCGGGCGTGGTGGTGCTCGCCTGTAATCCCAGCTACTTGGGAGGCTGAGACAGGAGAATTGCTCAAACCCAGGAGGCAGAAGTTGCAGTGAGCCACTTCTCCACTGTACTCCAGCCTGGGCAACAGAGCAAGGCTCTTGTCAAAGGAAAAAAAAAAAGAGGCTGGGCGCGGTGGCTTATGCCTGTAATCCCAGCACTTTGGGAGGCTGAGGCGGGCAGATCACCTGAGGTCGGGAGTTTGAGACCAGCCTGACCAACATGGAGAAACCCCATCTCTACTAAAAATACAAAAATTAGCCAGGCGTGGTGGCAAATGCCTGTAATCTCAGCTACATGGGAGGCTGAGGCAGGAGATTCACTTGAACCCTGGAGGCAGAGGCTGCGGTGAGCCAAGATCGTGCCATTGCACTCCATCTTGGGCAACAAGAGCGAAACTCCATCTCCAAAAAAAAAAAAAGAAAGAAATTCCTGAAGCATTTTTTACTTTCTGTTCAAAACACTGAGTTTGTTGTTTTTAAAAGACAGTGATCTCTCTGAACTTGTGCTTCCTGGAAAGTTGACATGGGGATAGGGAGCTTTCCTGGAAGTTGGGGCTAAGCATGGGAGTAGGGTGCAGGCTCAAGGATAACCTTTTTTGGGTGTTTGGAGTAAAGATAGGATAGTTGTGAGCCAAGCAGAGAGGAGGCAGAGCTGGGGGCGGGGGTGGGCTCAAGAGGGTGCCCGGGAAGTGGAGTTTAGAGAAGCTGCCTGTGCGCGGGGAGGGAGCTGTTGAGGACGCCCCACCACTTCCAGTGTCATCTCATAATGTGATTGGCAAACGTGAGGTTACATTTTACAGTGTGTTTCTTTAATGATCTATAAGCCAGTTATTTTCTGCTTTGGGCATTTCAAACAATTGCTTCTTGTAATGTTAATGCTCTAATTTTGCATTATCTACCAAAACACCTCTTTTATTTTCTTTCTTAAAGAGAATTCAATGGAAAACTTTTGTATTTGCTGTGAATTTAGTAATAAAACAACAGAAAATAAAATAGGGGACATGATAGCAACATGCTTTGCTTGGCTGTAGAATTTTAGTGTCTGCTTTTTATTAACCTTTCATTTTAATTTTACTTATTTACACCTTTGTTTAAGAAAAGATGTAAGACAACAGATGAATAAATAAAATAGCATATATTTTTTAAAGGAGACACACATTTCTTAAAAAGAAGACAATTGAGAACATTGCTGCTTTTTACCACTGTTACGGCATGTGCCTGGTACAGATCACAGTCCCTGGAAGGAGCTTGCAGCTTGGAGTGGAACCTCCTTCGAGATGAAAATCTGACAGCTGGATTCCTGTTTGGCTCATGGACTGTTGGAACCACTTCTGCATGTTTTGAGTGTGCAGCCTACCCTCCCTAGTTGACAGGAGCCAGAAAATTCTTCAGCAGTAAAATGCCAAGCCAATAGAGATCAACCACAAGAAGTCTGCATGAGTAGGCAGGGTATAACAGATGAACACGAATGACAGAAGGTATAAGGTCAGGCTTTTAGGGAGAAATAAGCCGATTTCTTACTGTAAAGATAGGATCTGAGCCATCAATTTTGGTGCAACTCTGGAGCTTGTTTCTAGAGACTAGGGCCTTTTTATTTTCTATTCGTCTCAAGGGCAACAAATAAATATATGAACATGACCAGGAAGAGTAATGAAAACCAAGTTGTACAATGGTAGCAAAAGAATTCCTGAGCCCTTGGAATGACCTCTGATTAGGAGTTAGGATTTTTGCTCCTTGGGCCCATTTGTTCTTGAATTCTATGATTGTAGCCGAGATGTGTGCTGCAAGACCCGATTCCTCCTCTGCCCCGTAAACCTTACAGGTGATGTGCTTCCTGCCTTTTTTTTTTTTTTTTTTTTTTTTTTTTTTTTCAGTATTTGGGATTCTGTTGTTACTTAATTGTGTAATCTTTTTTTCAAATTTATATTGCCATCTTGGAGGTATTGTGTTTTGTGAGTTTTGTAAGTTTTTTCCTTAACTCTGTGTTAAGTAGAACTCACTTAAGTTTCAAAAATTATTCCTATTTATAGAAACTTTTTAGAATTGTTTTATCTGTCTCTTTGTTCAGCTTTTCTGACTCGTTTGTGGTTTGATTATTTCTCTGCTAAGCTCTTTCCAAAGTGAAATCTAAAATGGCTGTAGGAGCCAAACTTCCAAAATCAGTGGAGGTCAGCCTGACCTCTGTCCTCAACAAAGATGTGGTAGAATTCAGGATTTTTGTTTGTTTGCACCATTCTCCTGCCTCAGCCTCCTGAGTAGCTGGGACTACGGGAGCCCGCCACCACGCCCGGCTAATTTTTTGTATTATTAGTAGAGACGGGGTTTCACTGTGTTAGCCAGGATGGTCTCGATCTCCTGACCTCGTGATCCACCCACCTCGGCCTCCCAAAGTGCTGGGATTACAGGCGTGAGCGACCACGCCTGGGCAATTCAGGGGTTTTAAGTGAAGGACAACTGAAATCACCTAGCCCACCCCTTGCGTGTTTAAGCATCAAGGAGCATTCATTGGTGATGATTTGAATGTCCTGGGACAGTGGTGGAGTTTCAGAAGGGGTCATTGTGAAGATAGCACAGCCGCAGGAGTCAGATCCGAGTTTGAGTTTCTAGCAGGTTTTGTGGGGGGCAAATTACCTAACCTGTCTGAGCCCGTTCATCCATAAAATCCAGACAGTTTTACTGTCGTAGAGCTTTTGTGGGAATGAAGTGGGAGTGCATGGAAATGCTTGACATAGCAGTGGACATGCGACTGTCACATGAATGCCATGTATTTCTATTAGTGTCATGAGCATAGCCATTAATAAGGAAGGCTCTTATTGGTTAGTTATATAATTTGGATGAATTGTTGATCTGGTATATATATATATAGTAAATGCCTCTTCCTTCTATGTTGCCTTTCACTTTCATGAACTGAAGTTTGGTTTGAGTTAGGCTACACATTATTAGTTTCTAACCATCTTTCAGGTTAGGGGTCCATAACCAAATAAACTCCTCCTCCATCTTCAATAAGTCACTTGATCTTTCCGATCCTCGGGATTTTTATCTGTAAAATGGGAGTCTGATACCAACCTCAAGGCGTTTTGAGTATTAAAGTATTAAGTGAGGAAATAGTGGAATTATTTTGTTAGCTGTAAATCTGTATAAATGCATTTGTGACACCATTGACACGCCTTTAAAGCTCTGTGATGCTTCTCAGTCCTTCTTTTTCACTTTGCCAGTTGCACATTCCCTGTCCTCCTTACATAGCCCTTTCTCCAGTTCAGTCCTCACCTCCTTGGATTTTTTTTTTTTTTTTTTTTTTTTTTGACGGAGTTTTGCTCTTGTTGCCCAGGCTGGAGTGCAATGGTGCAATCTCAGCTCACCACAACCTCCGCCTCCTGGGTTCAAGCAATTCTCCTGCCTCAGCCTCCTGAGTAGCATGCGCCACCATGCCTGGCTGTTTTTTTGTATCTTTACTGGAGACGGGGTTTCTCCATGTTGGTCAGGCTGGTCTGGAACTCCCAACCTCAGGTGATCAGCTCGCCTCAGCATCCCAAAGTGCTGGGATTACAGGCGTGAGCCCCCTTTTTAAGTCTCTTGCTTCAACCCTGCATCTCTATCTGCCTTCTGGACATCACGCCACCTAGGTGTTCAAATTCACCTCTGCCCCAAGCCTGACTACCTCCCAATTTCTCCCTAACCCATATTCGAGCCGAAACCCTGGAATGCTCGTTGATTCTTCTCCATTTCACATTCAGTAACTGTCCCGTAGATCCGTGAATCCTCTAGGACTTCAGCAGACTCTGATCCTTCATTTCTGTTTCAGCTTCCAGGCTGCTGGCCGCACAACCGTAGCCTTGAATTTCTGCTGCTGTTTCCTTAGCTCTCTCTGGTTTTTTTTGTTTGTTTGTTGTCTGTTTCAGTCAAGCTGTACCAAATTAATCTTAACAAATAATACTGGTGACATTATTTCTCTACCCAGAAACCTTGTATGACTTCCTCTTATTTCTTGGGTCAGGGTCAAACTCCTTGGCTCCATTTTTAAAGCCCTGTGTAAGTTAGATGTTTTGTGTATTTTCTGGCTACTTTGTGGTGATGTTCTGCCCTCTTCCACTGCAGAGGAAGCACCGTGTGGTCAGGGGCCGTGGCTGTCTGAGTCACCATTATATCCCCTGCACAGTGCCAGGCACATAATGGTACTTAACAAATGTTTGCTGAATACATTGAGCAGACAGCTGGGTGTCCAAATTAGTTTCTTACCTACTTCCTGCCTTCTTATGCCCCTTTACGCCTGCTGGTTTGGTCAGTGTTTCTGTCCCCAACACCGGCCTGTTTCCTCAGGGTGTTATTTTCCCCTGAAATGCCGCAGCCCATCTTGGATACCCAAAGTAAATCAGAGTCCACCTTTGTGTTCTCATTGGGGTCTCACCACCTCCATGAGGTTTTCTTTGCATTCTGACTTCTGTGAACTTCTTTCTGTATCATTAATGTTAGCATTCCTGTTTTATATTGTTTAGTTAAATCAATGTTTACATGGAGTTTTTTTGGGGGGGGTGGGGAATAGGAAATAGATAGGGATCTATGTGTAATTTCTCTGAGCTACAGACCATGTTGTATTTCTTTTGTGCCCCTAGTGGGTTCTAAAGCCAGTTGACATTCAGTAAACTTACTGATTGAAGTGATAAGTATTTGCTAACGACATACTCACCTTGTCTACTGGTATTCTTGAGGAATACATTGCAATTTTAGCAATCAAATTCTAGAGGAACTTATTATTGGAAGGAATTTATTTGTTGTTAATTTGATAAATCTAAATCAGGTACAAGAGGAGGAGAGCAAATTCAAACATATGCCGTTATGCTCAGGCTCCAGAGTGAGTCAAGGCCTATGGAGACTCAGTCCAGGACTGAATAGCATGCCAGAAGATGAAACGACGGCTTTTCCCTTTTGCTGGGCTTGTCCTTTGCATCTGGCAGATACTGATTATCTTCCTCTTATGTTTCTTATTGAGGTAGGAAAAGGTTACTTTATCATCTTTTGCACTAGCAACACTAATAACATTTGTAAAAGAAAATAAGTTTCAGATGGATCAGATATATTTTTGTATGGTATTTGGTCGTTTTTTGTTTGTTTTTTTTTTTGGTCAATTAAATGGAACTGCATTTTTACCGTAGATACAGATTAGTCTCACGTTAAATCCTGTTCTACTTGGATTGTTCCTGTGGAGATCAGTCAGGCAGAATGAGTTACTCCAGTCTACACAGTGCTTGATGTTGTAGTATGATTCCAAATATATCATTGGGGTTTATTTCTGTTTGAGGATGAATCCCATATTTCCAGACTTTCCAAAGATATTCTACATGTGAATGAAAATGAGAGAAGGGGGGCGTTGAGCAGGAAAAATGCCATCAGAATATGGTGGAGCTGGGAATAAGAGGGACTAGGGCCGGGCGCAGTGGCTCACACATGTAATCCCAGCACTTTGGGGGGTCGAGGTGGGTGGATCACGAGGTCAGGAGATTGAGACCATCCTGGCTAACACGGTGAAACCCCGTCTCTACTAACAAATACAAAAAATTAGCCGGGCATGGTGGCGGGCACCTGTAGTCCCAACTACTCAAGAGGCTGAGGCAGGAGAATGGCATGAACCTGGGAGGCGGAGCTTGCAGTGAGCCGAGATCATGCCACTGCACTCCAGCCTGGGCGACAGAGCAAGACTCCGTCTCAAAAAAAAAAAAGAGGGACTGTATTGTGTAAAGCTTCAGGCTATATGGTTGGAACCTTTACAAAATGAAATAGGGAATTTTTTTTTTTACCAAGTCCAGTTAAGTGGTTGCTTTTTAATGCCTGATAAGTAAGTGGCTTGCTCTCTTAGTATAATCAGTATCTACTAAATGACACCAAATAATATATGACACTCTTTCTCTCCATAGAACAGCTCTTACTCAGCACAAAGCACCCGTGCTGTCTTGGTGTTAATTAGCTCTGAAATCTGCTTTTTCTTTTAAAGTGTATAAGCACCAACTATCATAATAAACACTGCAGGTTTTTATGAGCTGATGCAGTTTCTTTCCATCAGATTATTGGGGAACATAGGGACAATAATGAATCTTCAATTGTGGTAATCAGGCAAACTTCCCGAAATCAGTAGAATATAGTTTGTGGAGCCTTGGTTGGTGAAATTTAGTAATACAGATACATCGCCTGGAAGTTCGAGTTTGAAAATATAGGCTAAAGCAACAAAAAACCTGGTGGCTTTAGTATTCCCAAAGTGAATATAAATATGAGGTATTATTAAGTTGTTATTTGCATGCTCTATTCAGTCTTCAAAGTATCAAATTAAATATCATCATCATGGTAGGTATAAGTACCGTTCACCCAATGTGGTTGGTTCTTTGCTTGCCCAGCACATGGTAGGACTGCACTTGCTAGTGTCCTTGTGATCAAGCAAGACGACCTTGGGACTAGTTCTAGCTGGTGATGTCAGTGGAAGTGAGGTGTGTCACTTCTAGGTCCAAGCATTTAAATGCCAGTGTGAGCCAGGGAGCCTGCTCTCCCCTCTGCCTTGGTGATTGGCACAGGATGACTGCTCTGTCATCCTGGGACCTGTCAACCTGGGACCTGAAGACATTGCCAAACCATACTAGCTGGCGTCAAATGGACATGTAAAGTGAGAGAGAAATAAGCCATTGAAATTTTTGGATTGTTTGTTACTGCAGTATCATCTAGCCCAGCAGTTATCAGGCTTTTTGGTGTTAGGATTCCTTTACACTCTTAAGTTATTCCTTACATAAGGATTCCTTTACATTCTTAAGTTATTTGGTGTTAGGATTTCTTTATATTCTTGAGTTACTACATTCTTAAGTTATTCTTAAGTTATTCCTTTACATTCTTAATGTTATCCTTTACATGCTTAAGTTATTAAGTTATTGAGGATCCCAAAGAGCTTTTGTTTATGTGAATTATAGCTATTGATATTTAGTCAGAAATTAAAACTGAGTAATTGCTAAAATATTGTTGTAAAACAAGACACAAATACAAATGTATTTCAGTAGAAGCACAAGGAAAACGTTTAAGGATTTAAAATGACTGTATTGGACAATAATGAGATTATAGATACACAGACATCACAGCAGATATAACCAACGATAGCACAGTCAAGGAACTGAGGGCTAATTGAGTTAATCTCAAAACTCTTGTATTTATTTAAACTCTTGTATTTATACCAACCTTAGAAATTTCTAGAAAACATAAGACATGTACACACATTCCATTAAACATCAGAACAATGATATTGTAACTAAAAGTTCTCTGAAAGATAATTTGGAAAAAAGAGATTTTACTCCAGTGAATACTTTGCAAACCGGGGAAACTCAGCCTGCAGTATAAAACAAAGGTGGGTTCCAGAGAACAAAAGGAAAACTCAGGTTTTATAGCCAAAGTTCCTGCGTGGGTTCCCAATCAGGTCCATTTATGTAAATGAAGGATTGAAACTTGCTTAGCTCTGATTGGTTGATACAGGTGAGTCCTGATTGGCTGGGGCAGATGAGCTTGGATTGATTGAGGTGGGTGAGCTCCAAAGATAAAAAGATGTGGATTTTGGAAAACTGTGCAACCTCTAGTCAGCAAAAGGCCACCTGACTATTTTAAATTTAGGTATCTCAGGATCCATCTTGAAGGATTGCCTCTTTTAGGCTCATGTTTGTTCCCAAGATCATCACACGTCCTGTAACCTCAAGATTCCACTGTACACTCAAGAAAGGATGAGAGTGAAAAAGGCAAATAACAGCTTCGTGTTATTAGAAAAATAGTTTTGACTTTGTGGATCCCTGAAAGGGTCTCAGAGATTCCTGGGATGCCCCAGACCACACTTTGAGAACCACTGATCTAGCCTATCCTAACCAAATGCAGTCGTGGTACAGACATATTATCCAGACATGTTTTAGCTTATTTTGCCTTAGCCTCCTGAGGTGCTGGAAGTACGCCTGGATAATTTTTTTAAATTTTTTTCTAGAGACAGGATCTCGCTATGTTGCTCAAGCTGGTCTTGAACTCCTGGCCTCAAGCGATCCTCCCACCTTGGGATACCAAAGTGCTGGGATTACTGTACTGGTGTGAGCCATTGCACCCAGCCCTGTTATTGATTTCTGACTTCATCCTCTTGTGGTAGGAGAAGATATTTTGTATGATGTCAGTCTTTATAGTCTATTGAGACTTAATTTGGGACCTAACATATAGTCAAGCCAGAAAATATAACCAGGTGATTGAGATGATGAAAGATTATAGACTTAAAGTATGATACATTTCTTAATTTTTATTACAGAATTTTAGGATAAGAATGTACCTTTAGGTATCATTCTTAATGATAATCTCATTGCATTTTGAAATAACAGTATTTCTGTGAGAGTGAAAGAGGTTCTCATTTATGAAATATCGAACCAGTGACCTTAGCTATTCAGTTATAATGAAAGGACCAATCTAACCTTTTATTGAATGTGATATTTATTAAAAATGAAACATCTTATTTACATTACTTAATCAATAGCATATTAAGCCATTTATTAATAAGATTAAAGAATGTCTTGCAGAGTAGATATTCTACTCTCTTGTCATCTAGGTTAATTTTAATAACCAGGAAATAGCAGTCTAACTGAGAGTCAGTTAAATCTGTCTAATCCAGTACTTGTAACTTTATGAGATACAGAAAAGGACAATTAAAATTTGCACAAAGAAAATAATTTGTGACCGGGTGCAGTGGCTCACGCCTGTAATCCCAGCACTTTGGGAGGCCGAGGCAGGCGGATCACCTGAGGTCAGGAGTTCAAGACCAACCTGGCCAACACAATGAAATCCCATCTCTATTAAAAATACAAACAATTAACTGGGCATGGTGGCGTGTGCCTGTATCCCAGCTACTTGGGAGGCTGAGGCAGGAGAATTACTTGAACCCAGGAGGCGGAGGCTGCAGTGAGCCGAGATCACAGCACTGCACTCCAGCCTGGGTGGCAGAGTGAAACTCCATCTCAAAAAAAAAAGAAAATAATTTGTAATGGCCGTGTGGGAAAAAAAATAAGCCCCTTTTACATCATCACATAAGTAAACCTACCTGGAAAAGATTATTTTCCCATGATTTATGTTTGAAACACCAGGGTTTGGTACAGGTGGTATATTGATAAGTGTAGCAAGAAATGCATTAAAAGTTGGGAGGAAAACAAAACACTACAGCAAGAAGAAGAAAAAGGAGAAAATGCAGAGATGGAAATATGGAGGCCCACCTCTTCTAGAGAACCTTGTATTTTTATAGAAATAGAATATACATGCAGAAAAGTGGTCATCTCCTGAATATACAGCACAATGAATTGTCACAAGCAGGACTGTTTCATAAATGAATGTTTCCGTTATCCAGGCACCAGGGCGGTGCCCTCCGAATTGTTCCAGTTTCAGTACTCCTGTCGCCAAAAAGATACCACAACTAATTGTGATGATGGTAATAACAAAAGTGGTTATGGTCCTAGTATGAGCTGGACATTGTTAAGCATTCGTGCTTGTATTATCTCAATTATGCCTCAGACTCAGAAAGAAGCACTATTGTCCACAGTTTGCAGGTGAGGAAACAGAAAGGGGCTTAAAGGAGCTATAATTCCTAAGTTTTTGCTGTGTGTTGGACACTGTGTGAAGCACTTCATAGTCACTGTCGGGTTTCATTTTCACACCGTCCCTGCAAGGGCTGTCATCCCCTTTTATGGAGGAGAAGACCAAAGGCCAGAAATCTCACTTGCCGTGGTCACAAAGCTTGGAAGTGACAGATCCTGCATCTGAACATGGGCCGTTTGACTGCCACACCTGCATTCTCAACCAGCAGAATGGAAGGCTGTGTTGCCCCAGAGCGAACCACATGGGCGTGGCTGGAAGACAGGCAGCCAGCCCCTGTTTGGCAGTGCTGTCCCTGAAGGCTGCACCAAAGGGAAGATGGGAGAAAGAGATTTGCTGTGGAGTGGGGTCTCACCAGTTCTCAGAGGCCAGGAGCTGCTCATTCAGCAAGATCCTTGACCCTATTCTGACACAGTAGTTCATGGAACCTTCAAGGAGCTCCTGATTTAAAATGGCATGCAGCAGAGTTGCCTCTCTCCAAACCAGCGGGAAGCTCTCTGTGGCCTGCTTTAAAGGGCAAGCTGAATGTCTTGGGTCTAGCTAGTTTTTTTTCCCCCTCTGTCACCCAGGCTGGAGTGCAGCGGTGCAATCATAGCTCACTGCAACTTCAGCCTCCCCAGGCTCAGGTGATCCTCCCACCTCAGCCTTCCAGGTAGGACCACAGGCAGGCGCCTCCACACCCAGGTAATTTTTGTATTTTTGGTAGATATGGGGTTTTGCCATGTTACCCAGTCTAGTCTTGAACTTTTGGGCTCAAGCAATCTGCCCACCTCCGCCTCCCAAATTGCTAAGTCTACACGTGTCAACCACTGCGTCCAGCCTTGTTTCTTTTCTGGATAGCAGAATCCAGTAAAGTTAGAGCCAGAAGGCTCCTGGAGGTCACCCACGCCATCACCTACTCCTCAGATGAAGCTGGCCTGAGCCTGGTCTAGGGCTGAGGAGATGGGCTTGAGGGAGCAGAACCCGGGCCCCAGCACCACTGCCGCTGCCCCCTCAGGCACATGGGACCGATGGGCCGATGTCCTCTGCACGTCTTTCCAGTCACGTTTATTGTCTTCCTCTTGGAGTCCTTCAGAATTCCTTGTTTAGAACCCCTGGTAAACTCGCACAAATACCCTGGCTTTCTAACATCTGAATAACTTAATCCTGTAGAAAATATTTAGATTCTGGGCCAAAAATTATTACTAAAGTACAGTAAAATTGTACTTTTTTTGCTGGTGAAGAAGCTCATTAGTCCTGGGACTGAAAGATATTGAAAAATTGTGGAAGTAACAGAGAATACAGGGTCATCTTTTTTTTTTTTTTTTTGTAATTATGGTCCCAGGACCAACTATGTCTGTGTGACCTCTTTCTTTGAGGATCTGTGTTCCAGGCCCTCATCCTAGAGGACTGTCAATCCTCACATCCCCTCCTGGGACCTGGGCCTATTCTGTTCAGTTGGCAGATTTTTGGGGCCCCTCTAGCATGTTGTCAGTGACCCAGAAATGTGCTTCAGTTGTCAAAATGGTGGGGATATGTCCCCAAATCAAATGTTCTTTAACTGATATACCAAAGGGTAGAACTGCCCATCCAATACCACCCCGATAGGCCAAAATAGCCTCTAGAATCAAACATAACACTTCCCAAAAGCAGACCTGCAGGGCCAGCCACATAGCCCGCCTAGTGTTCCAAGGCCTCTGAGGGGCCCTGTCTAGAGACCCTCTTGGTGGCTGTGAGGCAGGCCACAGTGAATGTGGGTTTGCCTCGTTGGCACCCGCCCCCCACTGTGGTTAAAGCACACCAGAGCCCGTCTGCCTTGTGCCGTCCCTTTGGATGTTCTGTGTAGAATTGGAGAGTTGATGCCTTTTGGTTTTTAGGGGGTCTGGGGGTTTTGGGGAGGGTTGGTTACTACAGGTTAGGGAAGCATTTCTGCCACTGAATGTGCTGCCTTCTGGAATTAGAGGTTGCATTCGAGTGCACGTGGGCCTTACAAGTTTGTCTTTGAATTTCAAGGATTCATGTTCGTTATGTCATTAAATTGATGTCATTTCTGACTAATGGTATGTAGCTTTTCTTTGCCTGAACCTATTCTGTTGAAAGTGCCTTGGCATGATTTACTTCAAATAACTGAAGTCAAAGAGTTAGCACGTCTCTGTGACATTTTTGTTTCAGCTCAGAGCACACTGAGCCATTCCAGAGACCCAAACGTTCATTCATCGGATAGCAGCACTTCCCAGCAAAACCCAGTCCCCATTGATGTACGTAATTGATCACTTTATTAACTGGCAAAAAGAAGCCTTGTTGAGGTAATAAACCTAACTTCATTACATCCTGTATGTCGAGAGCAAACACATTGGGACGTGGCTGATGGGTCCCCATTTCAAGGCTGATTCTGATAATGATAATGTTTAAGTAGCATTGATTGTTCTCTAATTGAATTTTTCTTTCTTTAGGCCTCTTCTGAAGAGCTGAAAGCTGCCTACCGGAGGCTGTGTATGCTCTACCATCCAGACAAGCACAGAGACCCAGAGCTCAAGTCACAGGCAGAACGACTGTTTAACCTTGTTCACCAGGCTTATGAAGGTCAGCGGAGGGCTGGACTTTGTAGAAACATCCTGGTAGCAGATATTCGATTTTTAGGAGGTGTAATTTGTAGAGGATAGAAAAAGAGAGTCCTTAGAGGTATATAAAACAGGTGGTTAGTTTAGTACTTTTCACTGACAGGGTCCTTTGAAAGAGTAGTATTTTGCTTTGGAAATCAATATGTGTCCAGTAAGTAGAAAATGAGAGACTGGGTGAAGTAATAGACAGAGTCTCAATTGCAAGGGAATACTCAAGTTTTAAATCGTTTACCAGTTTTCTTCTAAAGGGAACTCTTATAGGTAAAAGGCTGATCGTTACAGGGAAGGTTTCTTTGTTCTCTTTTTTGTTAGAAGATACAAGGACATTTTTTCATCCAAAAGTGATTTTATTGGTTCTGAAGCATTCAGTTACCGGTTCTAATAAAAGAAAGAAAATGATGTTAAGAAGGCTTTTAGGAAATAGAACCAAGTGATTCACATTTTTATACTTATGTCTTATGTATGTCAGAAAGAACATTCTGTGATATATTTGTTTATAAAATATTAAAGTCACGACCGGATACAGAGCTTCTGTTTGGGATGGCAAAAAGTTCTGGAAATAGAGAGTGATGATGGTTACACAACATTGTAAATGTACTTAATGCTATTGAATCGTATACTTTAAAATGGTTAAAATGGTAAATATTATATGTATATTTTACCACCATTTTTTAAATTTAAATTTAAAAAAATGTTAAATCACTGTTATATACATCAAGTACAATAAGTTATTTGTTCCAGAACCATTTGGTGATTTCCTCCTTAGACCAAAAATTAGATAATGTGTTTCTTTATAAAATCATAAAGTCATCTCACTGTATACGTAATAGCTTGTAGTGTTTTTCACTTTGTAGTTTTACCAAAAAGTTAGATTTTAATGGCCAGTGAAAATCAGGCTGCAGTGTGTGATAAATGTGTACAGTCGGTATAGTGTCATTACCAAATTTAACTCTATTCAGATCATTTGCATGGCGGTTGTGAAGAGTAGCCTGTTCTTTTTATTGTATTCTGTTACCTAAATGGGTGCATTAATTTTACTGTTGTCTAAATTAGCCACATAGTTTGCTTGTATTGTGTTGGAGACCTGGGGAAGAGTTAAAGAAAAACCCTAGCAGTGCTAGTGAAAGTGCCACAACAGCAGACCTGGCCTCATGTTTAGCCTAAAGGGAGACTCAGGTAAAATAGTGAGTGAATAATTCCTTATTAAATGCTGGAGAGGAACACAAGTTTGGCTCCTGTGTTTTCCAGGGGCCAGCATTTCTTCCTTTCCCATTAGATTTGATTATGCATAGGATCATTTATGTGGTTTTTAAATTAGGCCTACAAATATATGGGAACTGTCGGGGGAAGAGACCCAAAGGTCTTGGCAGAAATTGGTGAAGCAGAGGGGGAAGAGAATGACCATTGGCCTTGCTGACATTTGAGTTCAGTTGGGATATCGTTCAGTTGGGATATCATTTGAGCAGCCCTCACCCTTAGCTGAGAAATCCTTTTCTGATGTACTTTGGGTGATGTGGCTAACAACGTGGTAAGAGGTGTTTTTGTCTTTTAAAATTATTTACAAATAGAGAGGAGAGGTGCACAGAAGAAATGTAGCCTGTCTTTGGAGTTAACAGAACTCTATAGAGTAAATAACAAATCAGCTTTTTCTAGTATCTGAGCCTGTTTCTACTTTTATAGCAAGCTTCTTTAGAAACTGGAACCCACTCTTTCAAGTCAGTGTACTTTTATACACCGTGGCAGAAATTTACCAAATTATTTTAAAAACAATGTTCATGTCCTTTCCCAATGCAGGAGCCAGTGCCGCTTCCTGCATGGTGCACCTTGTACACCTTGTACCTGTACCTTCCAATCAAGAGTAACTTGGGTACTGGAAAATCTGACTTTTCTCATTTGTAGCCACCTTTAAACATATCCTACATTAGCTGGGTGAAGTGGCTGACACCTGTAATCCCAGCACTTTGCAAGGCCAAAGCAAGAGAATCATTTGAGATCAGCCTAGGCAACATAGTGAGACCCCATCTCTACAAAAAATAAATTAGCTGGGCATGGTGGCACACACCTGTAATCCCAGCTGCTTGGGAAGCTAGAGCGGGAGGATTAGTTAAGCCCAGGAATTCAAGGCTGCAGTGAGCTATGATCTTACCACTGCACTCCAGCCAGGACAACAGAGAAGGACTCTGTCAGTCAATAAGTCAATAAACAAATCCTAGGTTGAATCAAAAAAGCAGTTGGGAGGAAAGATGTGTAGAAAATGAAAGGGGTCTCTAGGAAGATTGTGATCAGACAGGAAGAACAGAAGATGGGCTTACCTAATGACGTCAGTGTTCTCAGGAAGGACTGAAGGTGAATTTTATATTTTATGAACATGTTTAATTTTTAATTTGCAGTGCTTAGTGACCCCCAAACCAGGGCCATCTATGATATATATGGGAAGAGAGGACTGGAAATGGAAGGATGGGAGGTAAGAGAAACCGCGTCTGGTGTCCCAGAAAAGTCATTAAACAGTTACAGAACATCTCCCCAAAACCCTGCAATCCGTAATAATGTCTTTGGGAATATTCAAAACCATTAGAGCCCCCTTCCTTGCCCTGTATTTTCATTTTAGAGGTTGAGTTCTGGACTTGGCTTTGCCACTTTGTAACTCTGAACTTGGGCCAGCCACTCATCTGAGTTGTCTTTCGTTTCCTAACCTGTCAAGTAAAATGGAAGAGGGATGGACTGGACCAGTAGTTTTTAACCCAGGTGTGGGGCAGGAGCAAGCGGAGCAGGGGGTTGATGGGAGACGATTTCTTCAAGGGTGCAGTTCTGTCTCCACATACACTCCCTTCCACCCTCCACAGTTCTGTGCCTCTCTACACCTCAGTTCTGAATAATTGTGGTGAAGAAATATTTCAGATGGGAGTATGTTATGCACGTGAGCACAATGGAAGCAGAGTTGCCGGGGTTGCATTGCCTGTAATGACCCTTTCAATTCTCATGTATTATAATATTCAAGCTTTGTCAAATGTGATGAGTGAAACAAAATATATAGCAAATGTGTCGCCCTGGGCAGCCATGCTGTGGGAGAGCAGTCACTAAAATCCAGACAATTTGTTTGCTTTCACACTGCCACTGATTAGCAGTAGAGCCTTGGGCAAGTCATTGGGCTACTAGTGCTTCCATGTTACTATCTGAAAAATGAATATGAAGATTAATTGTGAAACTCTAAGTTGCTACAGGGATATATAGGTATCATTAAAGAAACTTTGTTCCGACCCAGGCAAAGTGGCTTACACCTGTAATCCTAACACTCTGGGGAGCCAGGCTGGGAGGATCACATGAGGCCAGGAGTTGAGATCAGCCTGAGAAACATAGCAAGACCCTGTCTCTACAAAACATTTTTTTAAAAAATTAGGCAGGCTTGGTGGAGCACACCTGTATTCCCAGCTATTCAGGAGGCTGAGATGGGAGAATCACTTGAGCACAGGAGGTTGAGGCTGCAGTGAGCTATGATCACGCCACTACACTGTAACGTGGGCAGCAGAGCAAGACCTTGTCTCACAAAAAAAGAAAGAAACTGGGTTCTGATGCCCAATAAATTTTGCTAGTTTGTTAATAACATTGAATTGACCTTCATTGAGTTATGTTTTCACCATCATGTAAGATTTCCCTTGAAGTTCCTTCAATGTTTTTTTTTTTTGAGACTGAGTTTCACTCTTGTTGCCCAGGCTGGAGAGCAGTGGTGCAATCTTGGCTCACCACAACCTCTGCCTCCCCCGGTTCAAGTGGTTTCCTGCCTCAGCCTTCCTAAGTAGCCGGGATTACAGGCATGCGCCACCACACCCGGCTGATTTTGTATTTGTAGTAGAGACAGGGTTTCTCCATGTTGGTCAGGCTGGTCTCGAACTCCTGACCTCAGATGATCCGCCCACCTCGGCCTCCCAAAGTGCTGGGATAACTGGCATGAGCCACCACACCTGACCAAAGTTCATTCAATGTTTAGTCTCAAGCATGCGTGCCTGTCTCTTCCAGTTCTAGCATCAAAGCCTTGTAAAGGCCTTCAGATGAGGAGTGGAAGAAAAGCAAAAGAGGATCCTGTTTCCTTTCCTGCCTTTCCACTACTGCTTCATATTGGCGGCTTGTGGGCCATATTCCACTAATAGCCTTTTTTGGTGTGCGTGTGTGTGTTTGTGAGAGAGCACGCGCATGCTCTGTCGCCCAGGCTGCAGTGCATTGGTGCCATCACGGCTCACTGCAGCCTCAACCTCCCGGGCTCAAGTGAGTCTCCCACCTCAGCCTCCCAAGTAGCTGCAACTACAGGCACACACCACCATGCCTAGCTAGTTTTTTAATTTTTTGTAGAGATGGGGTCTTGCTATGTTGCCCAGGCTGGTCTCAAACTCCTAGCCTCATTCTACCCTCCCACCTCAGCCTCCCAAAGCGCTGGGATTACAGGTGTGAGCCACCACGCCCAGCCTGTTGCCATTTTTTGATTGCCTCACACAGTGAATTCTAGTTGCTAAGATTTCAAACCTGGGAGGTTCTGCATGATAATTCAGTCTTCTGTCTTTTCTTGAAACGTCTGAAGATCTGATAACACTGGATCTGAGGAGCCCTTGCCCTTCAGATGGGGCTGGGCTGTCCAATTTGTCCCAGTCCCCACCACTCCCCCTTGCATTATGTCTGGCTCTTCTCATCTGCATGTCCTCCTGGCTCCAGTGGGCAGTTGGTATTTGGCCTCTGGCTTGATGGGAATAGCAGTGCTTCCTGTCGCATTGGTTCATTGCAGCTAGGTATTAAGCCAAATAACTTAGCATTTTCTCATCCAAAAAGGAAAATAGAATTCTGTTGTATTTATTCAATTTCCCCCTCACTCTTTATACACTCCTTAAAGCTTCTTTGTTTTTTTAAGATGTAGGTTGGCTACAATTTTTCAAGTCAGCAGTTGGAGTCACTGAAAAGCTGTAGGACTTCATTACATATTCCCTCTTCAAAGACTAGGTTTTTAGTCCCCAGCAGCATTATCCCAATCAGTGGAGCACTGGGGTCTGCTGATAAAATATTGTATGGTTTCCTCTCATCAAACCAGATTATCTTCCCATTAGAAACAAAGCAAATCCACACACAAAATGGTGGTTATACAAATATGTAGGGCTGGGTGCAGTGGCTCACACCTGTAATTCCAGCACTTTCAAAGGCTGACACAGGAGGATCACTTGAGCTCAGGAGTTCGAGACCAGCTGGAGCAACACAGTGAGATCGCATCTCTACAAGTGATAAAAAATGAAAAACTTAACCAGGCATGGTGGCGAGTGCCTGTAATCCTACTTCTTGGGAGACTGAGGTGGGAGGATTGCTTGAGCCCAAGGAGGTTGAGGTTTCAGTGAGCCATGATCACACCACTGCACTCCATCCTGAGTGACAGTGAGACTGTGTCTCAAAAAATAAAAAATGAAATAAATAAATGAAAATAAAAATATGTGCACAGTCGTGGGTGGCAAGTGGTTAAACATTATTTTCATATTTTTTTAGTAAACTAAGGAAGTCAGGTTCTCATGGATCAGAATTGGCTTTTTTTTTTTTTTCATGTGGATACTAAGCTTTCGCTGCAAGATAAAAATGCCTTCAAAGAAAACTAAATGAAGATACCTCCCCAGATATTTACTCAGAGATGTATTAGTGCTTAACATCCAATAGGAAAATTGAGCCCATTATTCATAATACACAGAAAGTCTCATTGAACTCAAGCACATTCCACGAAGCTGGCGTCAGCATTCCTTCAAGGAATTCCTACAGCTGGATGGATTGTTCCATATGAGGATTCTCTCACTGCAATAATAGCTTTCACTGCAGGGAGGAAGCTGTATTCCTTTCATGCTGTTGCTGGTATTTTTAGACTATTAAACTCTTCAATTGCTGAAGGGTATCCATTTACCACATATTTATTAGTCTACCATATGGGTAGTCAGTGAAGGGTGAAGGGCATTGATTGTTGGTATCCTGAGTGTCTTATGCCTTTAATCCAAAGATCTCAAAGCACTGCACCAGCTAGAAATCATTCCCCAACCCACTGGAGCTTCTTTAGAATGTACAAAATACTGGCCCAGTTGTCAGTCATTAGATAAATTTTCAGTCTTTTTTTTTTTTTTTTTTTTTGAGACAGTCTCACTTTGTCACCCAGGCTAGAGCGTAGTGGCATGATGGTGGCTTACTGCAGTTTCGACCTCCCAGCTCAGGCCATCCTCCCACCTCAGCCTCCCAAGTAGCTGAGACTACAGGCATGCATCACCACGCCCCGCTAATTTTTTTATTTTTATTTTTTGAGACGGAGTCTTGCTGTGTTGCCCAGGCTGAGTGTAGTGGCATGATCTTGGCTCACTGCAGCCTCTGCCTCCAGGGTTCAAGTGATTCTCCTGCCTCAGCTTCCCGAGTAGCTGGAATTACAGGTGCGCACTACTATGCCTGGCTAATTTTTGTATTTTTGGTAGAGACAGAGTGTCACCATGTTGGCCAAGCTGGTCTCGAACTCCTGACCTCAGGTGATCCTCCTGCCTTGGCCTTCCAAAGTGCTGGGATTACAAATGTGAGCCACCGTCCCCAGCGCCCCCCCCCACTTTTTTTTTAAGGCTTCTAGAGACTGTTATTCTTTGGGAGGATTCCCAAGGAATGAGATGTAACCATTCCCAACTTATAAAATCAGCCATACTGTTTACTTCTTGAGGTTGGTTAGTGATGTTTGTGCAGATATCCGCATTGAAAACGAAACTGATCATTTTTTCAGAATGGCAAAAATCTAACCTTGAATTGTGAATGCTTTGACAGTGTTGATTCTGGTAATGGCTGGCAACTGCCGTGGAAACCACGTAACTCATCTCCTGCAGATGTCACTTTCAGATGTTAGATTACACCCAGAGTTGCATCCTTTGGCCCAGATCATCTGCAGTTTGGTTTTTGTCTGCGGTCCTTTACATTATTTATATTTTACTTTTCCCTGTCTCTGACATCGGTTTTATAGTATATGAGAAAGTCAGCCTGTATTAAAAGCAGTGATATGGTCAAGATCATGAAAAACTAGCAAAGGTTTAGAACTGTCACAGAGCAGAGAAGACTAAGGACACCTCATGTCTAAATGCAACGTGGAATCTTGGATTGGATCCTGGAACAGAAAAAGGATGTTCATAGAAAATCTAGTGAAATCTGAACCCTAGGTTTAATTAGTAGAAATGTATTAATGTTGGTTTCTGAGATTTGAGAGATCTTCCATGGTTATATAGGGTGCTAACATTGGGGGAACCTGGGTGCAGGCTATACTAGAAATTTCTGTACTGTTGTTGTAGCGTTTCTAAATAATTTTCTAAAATTACCCCAGAATAAAAAGTTTACTAGCTAGAACCAGATAACACTTTTCAAATGATGTCGCTTAACCCTCCTCATTTTATAGCAGGGAAACTGAAGCTTAGAAAGGTGACTTGCCTGAGGTCTCCCAGGAGGTTTGAGGTCCTGTCTGTCCTCCTTCCATTATGCCACCTAGCTTTTGGGTATCTCCTCATTCCTTTCATCAATAAAGTCAGTCTTCTTGGTGGTGGTTTTTTTGTTACAGAGATGGGGTCTCACTATGTTGCCCAGGTTGGTCTGGAACTCCTGGGCTGAGTCGGTTTTCTTTTCTCTTTTTTTTTTTTTTTTTTGACATGGAGTTTCGCTCTTTCACCCAGGCTGGAGTGAAGTGACACGATCTCCGTTCAGTGCAACCTCTGCCTCCTAGGTTCAAGGGATTCTCCTCCCTCAGCCTTCCGAGTAGCTGGGATTATAGGCGCCCGCCACCACGCCCAGCAAAATTTTGTATTTTTAGTAGAGACAGGGTTTTGCCATGTTGGCCAGGCTGGTCTCAAACACATGACCTCAGGTGAGCCACTGCACCTGGCCGCTCAGTCAGTTTTCTGGTTAGCATAGGGATAGACCTAGTTGGTGAATGCTCCGGTGAACAGCAGTTATATGGATTCATGAGCTGCATGTGATACACTCTGTCCATGGGAAACATTGAAAATGTCTGGTATTTATCAACTGTCATGCAGCTTTGGATACTATGTTCCCAGATGCCTCTGTCTGTAAGGGTTGCTGATAAGGAGAAGAGCAGCTCACAGCTGGCTTAGTCCTGTTCCCCTCTCTGGCATCATGTATTCTGTTTAAAGGAAGATATAAATCATCAAGGCTGGTAGAGGCCTGTGGGAGCTGAGAATGAAGTGCCCTGCCCTGCTAAGTGTCTTCACCGCTCCAGAAAGGCTGGCCATTTTGGCTTTGCTGTTAGCTCTGATTATGCACCAACTATTTGCAAAACTTGTGTAAAATATGACTAAAAATGGAATGATCTGCCACCTTTGGATTATTTGCCTTTGTAATTCATCACAGAATGTAACAGAGAGAAAGTAATTTTCAGCTGTTAGTTCAGTCTTCAAAGATTAAACAGCTAAAATTCCTGAAAATGAATCTTTTCCTGCTGCAGCCTTTGTGAAGCCTCACACTTTCCAGGTTTTGTTTTGTTTTGTTTTCTCCTACAGGGTTTGAGTCCAGGATTTTAATTCTCAGCAGCTTGCAAACCTGTTTCTGAAAAAAATAGTAGTATATGGGCATATTCATGGGCTTGCTTATGTCACTGATTAAAGTTATGGAGAATCAAACTTTCATTAAAATCTGCATTTTTTAAAACTAATATCCTGTTGAATAGAACACTCAATTATAAAATTTCTATCCAGGCCGGGCGCAGTGGCTCACACCTGTAATCCCAGCACTTTGGGAAGTCAAGGCAGGTGAATCACTTGAGGTCAGGGTTCAAGACCAGCCTGGCCAACATGGTGAAATGTTATCTCTACTAAAGATAAAAAAACTAGCTGGGTATGGTGGCACAAACCTGTAGTCCCAGCTACTCGGGAGGCTGAGGCAGGAGAATTGCTTGAATCCTGGAAGCGGAAGTTGCAGTGAGCTGAGATCGCACCACTGCACTCCAGCCTGGGCGACAAAGCAAGACTCTGTCTCAAAAAAATAAAATATTAAAATTAAATAAAATATCGCCGGGCGTGGTGGCTCACGCCTCTAATCCCAGCACTTTGGGAGGCCGAGGTGGGTGGATCACGAGGTCAGGAGATTGAGACCATCCTGGCTAACATGGTGAAACCCCGTCTCTACTAAAAATACAAAAAAAAATTAGCCAGGCGTGGTGGCGGGCGCCTGTAGTCCCAGCTACTCAGGAGGCTGAGGCAGGAGAATGGTGTTAACCCAGGAGGTGGAGTTTGCAGTGAGCTGAAATTGCACCACTGCACTCCAGCATGGGTGACAGAGCGAGACTCCATCTCAAAAAAAAAAAAAAAAAATGGCCAGGCGCAGTGGCTCACGCCTGTAATTCCAGCACTTTGGGAGGCCAAGGCAGGTGGATCATGAGGTCAGGAGATCAAGACCATCCTGGCTAATACGGTGAAACCCCGTCTCTACTTAAAAAAATACAAAAAATTAGCCGGGCGTGTTGGCGGGCGCCTGTAGTCCCAGCTACTCAGGAGGCTGAGGCAGGAGAATGGTGTGAACCCAGGAGGTGGAGCTTGCAGTGAGCCGAGATCGCACCACTGCACTCCAGCCTTAGCAACAGAGCAAGACTCCGTCTCAAATAAATAAATAAATAAATTGAGCAAGACTCTGTCTCAAATAAATCAATCAATCAAATCAAATCAAATCTCTTTATCCAGATTGGAACATCCTGCGTCCTCTGGGCTACGTAGAGGAACTGTCTGCATTCAGACAGCCTCACACTTAGACCTCCTTGTCCTTGGGATGGTCACTTAAGTCACCATCCGCTGGGTCCAGAGAAAATGTGGCTCCACAGTCAGGTCCAGGTCCACTGAATTGGGCTGTAAAGTCATGAATAATTTTTAAAGTATTTTAAAGCATATTTTCTGGATCTTCAAACTTACATGGAATAGTTGATTACCTACATTTCCCTGAAGCTCTTTCATTTTTATTTTCTTCTGATGCAGGGAGGGGCTGACATGAGATTGAGAAGATAATGGAAACTTTGAAAAATTGTACCTTGCTTTTGTCTATGTCAGGACGGGTGGTATTGGAAAGTGAGAGTGCTGTAGATAGGTGACGCGCCCTCGATGATTTTAAGCCTGGGCAGCGGGAACGCATCTTGTTCACGAAATAGAACCCAGAATGCCCTTGCGAGGTCACGGAGCAATCACTGTCACGCCACTTAGGACCTTTAGTTTATTCTTGGATGATTTTAACAATCTTTTTATTTTAAAGCTTCCTTAAAAAGAACCACTTCCCCCTTTTTAGTAATTATTGATTTATATTGGGTTATTAGAGAGGAAAATGTTTTCACTATTTTTAATGTTTAAAGTAGTGGACAAGTTCCTAGGACTTTTTTGGATGAGTTTTTGTGTGGTTTTTTTTTATTTGTTGAAAAATAAAATCAAGTTGCACAAAGCCTGTAATATTTATATTGAATGTGTGTATGTGTGTGTGCGTGTGCACATGGGCACATATGTAGGTACATACGCATGCATAGAGAATTAGGAAGAGATATAAAAAAATTGAGTGTGAGCCTGTGAGATGAGTGTGAGCCTGTGAGATGATGAGTGTGAGCCTGTGAGATGAGTGTGAGCCTGTGAGATGATGAGTGTGAGCCTGTGAGATGAGTGTGAGCCTGTGAGATGATGAGTGTGAGCCTGTGAGATGATGAGTGTGAGCCTGTGAGATGAGTGTGAGCCTGTGAGATGATGAGTGTGAGCCTGTGAGAAGAGTGTGAGCCTGTGAGATGATGAGTGTGAGCCTGTGAGAAGAGTGTGAGCCTGTGAGATGATGAGTGTGAGCCTGTGAGATGAGTGTGAGCCTGTTAGATGATGAGTGTGAGCCTGTGAGATGAGTGTGAGATGAGTGTGAGCCTGTGAGATGAGTGTGAGATGAGTGTGAGCCTGTGAGATGATGTGAGCCTGTGAGATGAGTGTGAGATGAGTGTGAGCCTGTGAGATGAGTGTGAGCCTGTGAGAAGAGTGTGAGCCTGTGAGATGATGAGTGTGAGCCTGTGAGATGAGTGTGAGCCTGTGAGATGAGTGTGAGATGAGTGTGAGCCTGTGAGATGAGTGTGAGATGATGAGTGTGAGATGAGTGTGAGAAGAGGGAATATGGGTAAGGGGAGTCGCATACTTTTTATTTCCTATCCTTCTGTTCTATTGATTTTTTGCTATAAGCTTGTATTTTTAAAAATAATTTGGGCGGGTGGATCACGAGGTCAGGAGATCGAGACCATCCTGGCTAACACGGTGAAACCCCGTCTCTACTAAAAAATACAAAAAAAAATTAGCTGGGCATGGTGGCGCACGCCTGTAGTCCCAGCTACTCAGGAGGCTGAGGCAGGAGAATGGCGTGAACCGGGGAGGCGGAGCTTGCAGTGAGCTGAGATCGCGCCACCGCACTCCAGCCTGGGTGACAAAGCAAGACTCTGTCTCAAAAAAAAAAAAAAAATTATTTTTTGAAACGTGACATTTCCAAGGAAACTTTCTCACATCACACCTTTTTAGATAGTCTGTGAGCAGCAACTCAAGACTCCCCTGTATTTCTCCCACCGATGGGCGGAATCTGCTTTCGTACACCCCTGCCCCCTCCCCCATCCATCTGGTCGTGATAGAAAAAGAGTAACCACTTTTTCTGTCCTCTTCCCACACTGTGTGTTTCTCACCGGTGCACACAATTTCACACCATGAACAGGACCCTTAGAAATCGTGCAGTGCGGTTGCCTCTTTCACAGTGGCCTTTCCACTTCTTTGAAATGTCGAGTAGATGGTCTTCCTTTCATGACCAGCTAAGGAGGGCTGAGCTGGAATTGGAATACCTTCTTTTCTTTTCTTTTCTTTTTTTTTTTAAGACGGAGTTTGTTGCTCATGTTGCCCAGGCTGGAGTGCAATGGCGTGATCTTGGCTCACTGCAGACTCCGCCTCCGGGGTTCAAGTGATTGTCCTGCCTCAACCTCCCAAGTAGCTGGGATTACAGGCACCCGCCACCACGCCCGGCTAATGTTTTGTATTTTTAGTAGAGACAGGGTTTCTTCATGTTGGCCAGGCTGGTCTCAAACTCCTGACCTCAGGTGATCCACCCGCCTCGGCCTCCCAAAGTGCTGGGATTACAGGTGTGAGTCACTGCGCCAGGCCTGGAATACCTTATTTTCTTTTTTCTTTCTGCCACTGTGCCGACCTACCTTAAATTTCATAGTGTAAATTTCCTAATGAATCTCAGATAACAAATGTTAAATATCAAGACGAAGGCAAGCTGGCTCTCCCTAGTGGTCTGAGACAATCGCTAGAGACTCCTTTTGAGTTTCTTGGACCAAGGATCTCGAGCTGTCGGGTCTGGGTGTTTTTATTCTGTTGTTGTAGAAATGAGATCTTGCTGTGTTGCCCAGGTTGGCCTCAAACTCTTGGCCTCAAAAGGATCCTCCCACATCAGCCTCCCAAAGTGCTGGGATTGCAGGCATGAGCCGCCATGTCTGGTGGGTCTGAGTGTTTTCAGAATCATGGGACTCTTCTTCTTATAACAGTATATGAACCTTAGAATGTGGGCTGTCAGTTATAGGCTGGCGTAACAATACTCAGGTACCACACAGCAGTCCTCATTAAACTCGGGGATGCAGAGTAATGTCAAATCTGAGAAAATAAGGTATTCCGGCCTGGCGCAGTGGCTCACGCCTGTAATCCCAGCACTTTGGGAGGCCGAGGTGAGGGGATTACCTCAGGTCAGGGGTTCGAGACCAACCTGGCCAACATGGTGAAACGCCATCTCTACTAAAAATACAAAAATTAGTCAGATGTGGTGGCAGGTGCCTGTAATTCCAGCTACTTGGGAGGCTGAGGCAGGAAAATTGCTTGAACCCAGGAGGTGAAGGTTGCAGTGAGCTGAGATCATGCCACTGCACTCCAGCCTGGGTGACAGAGCGAGACTCCGTCTCAAAAACAAACAAAAAAAAAAGAAATTCATAAGGTGACATTTTCCTTGTAAGATTTCTGCAGCCTCAGAGATAAGTTGCTAAAATAAAGAATGTTTAAGTCACTCTGGAGAGCGGAGTGAAAACTCATTTCAACCTTGGGAAGGGCCAGGAGGGCAGTGAGCTCTCCCTCACCCAGGCCTGAGCCATCGGATGGTGGAACTCATGGTTTGGGGTCCTTCCTGGGGAAAGGCTGTGGCCGGACCCTAGGCAGCATGCACACACCAAAATCAATAACTGCAGCTCTTTGTGTACGTTTCCCTTACCTCCTGGGTCCTCAGCTGTCTTCCCATCTTGATTCTGTGCATAGGTTGTGGAAAGGAGAAGAACCCCTGCTGAAATTCGAGAGGAGTTTGAGCGGCTGCAGAGAGAGAGGGAAGAGAGGAGGCTGCAGCAGCGAACCAATCCCAAGGTAAGCCAGGGGCCAGGTTTCATGAGGACATTTGATGAAAAGGCCTCATAACTAGAAGCCAGGTCTGAAATAATGAGATGCTGGTGGATTGTTAAAGTAAAAACATACAAGCTGGTGGGACAAAATTTAGCTTATATTATGTCAAAGTCGTATCTTTCTGGAAAACACCTCCCTGGTAGCCATCAGCCACACTGCTGCTGATCTCCAGGAAATGAAGGTTTTGTACCATGTGGAGGGAAGACAAAACCAGTCCCCTGTTTTTTCCAGAAGTCGGAGTTTTGCCAAGCAGATATACAGGCTAGTCATTGAAGGCCGTTTCCTCCGACTGTGCTGCCCAAGTCCTTCACACTGGAAATCAGTTAGAGGACAGAGGCAGGGCAGAGGACAGCCACCTAACCACCTAAGCGTTGAGGCAGCAGAAGTCCTTGCTTACCCGTTAGGATACGGAGAGCCAAATAATGCAGAGGGCTCAGGGCATGTCCGCATGGCCTTGAGCAGAAGGCCCTGTTCACATCACCCCAGGGCACTGGTGCTGTGACCACCGGTCACTGGGTTGTTTGAGCAGCATCGGTGTCCCAGATCACCGATGGAGTTTAAGTCCTTTAACTACTGAGTCAGAGTTACTTTTCAATGCTAAGTATGCTCTCTTTTTCCTTTCAGTTTGCTGGGGAGGTTGTTTTGCATGTGTGCCCCAGCTCTGTGGCAAGTAGGATAGCTTGGTCACTTTGAGATTCCAGTTGTACTGAACGACTAATGAAACATGGCCCAGTGTACTGTTCAGCTGTGTTTAAAAAGAGGGCTCAGTGGCCAGACCCTATCAGTGTGGCCAGGATGGCCTGGCAGAGAGCCTGTATCTGTCATGATAAGGAGCTGGGAGCTCCCTGGTCTTCCATCAGTCTCTTCTCCTATGATCTGTGTCAAATCATCAACGTTGTTGGAAGGAGAGCAGAAGCCATACAAAGTTATAAGAAGCATTATTATTTTCTTTAAACCTTGTAAAAGAATAGGCCGCGTGTGGTGGCTCACTCCTATAATCCCAGCACTTTGGGAGGCAGAGGCGGGCAGATCACCTGAGGTCGAGAGTTCGAGACCAGCCTGGGCAGTATGGTGAAACCCCAGCTCTACTAAAAATACAAAAAAATTAGCTGGGCATGGTGGTGCATGGCCACCAGCCTCCCGAGTAATTTCAGCTACTTGGGAGGCTGAGACAGGAGAATAGCTTGAACCAGGGAGGCAGAGGCTGTGGTGAGCCAAGATGATGCCACTGCATTCCAGCCTGGACAACAGAGTGAGACTCTGTCTCAAAAAAAAAAAAGAAAGAAAAAAAAAAAATACTGGCTTAAACTGGGATGCATAGTAAGATAAACCTCTGATGAAATACATTCCAGAAAGCAGTTTTTTAAAGACCCATACAGCATTTAAAGGACCATATATCCAGAACATGTCCATCTCTTTGAATCCCACATTTCAAAGTATATTTGACCAGATAAAATTATGGATGGGAATGAAGCTTGTGTATCACTCATTATCATGTGCAATCAATAAATGATATAATTTTCTTGGAAAAAAATGTATATTTGAAAATGGTAACGCCTCCGCTCCCATCTACTCACTCTCCCCCTCAACAGGTGAGGACCTCAGAAGTGCAGGGTTGCCTTTTGGTCAGATGGAGGTAGAGAATCAAAAGCCTGGGTGAACCAAGCCGGGGAGTTTGGGATGATTGGGAGAGTTGAAAATCTCCGAGGTGCCCTGAGCTGTGCTAATGATTCCTGCTTGGATCTCCCAGCAGGTGCCCAAGGGAGGTCTGGTTTGGAAGGTCGGCATTGGCAGATGGAGGTGGGGTAGGGGAGGTGGGGGTGCCTGGCAGGAGCGGGCTGTTCCTTTGGTGTTTTTGCTGTTCTGGCTGGAGGTTTGCTGTGTTAGGAGCAGTGAAAGGGAAAGAGAACCTCACTATCATCCTGCGTCCGTGTCCTATGATCAAATCGGCCATCTGGGGGTGTGTGGCAGTTGCTTATTGGGACTCTATGCAAATGTGTCTGCAGGCCATGTTTCTGTGGAATGAGGGAGCACAGCTGTGACCATCTCACACAGGCACGCAAGTGATTTTTAAAATGTCCTATACTTTGCTACTTCCATAAAACTGCTTCCAAATAAATAAAACATTTTCTAATCAGAAATATTGAGTGATAACCAGATGTTGGCTGTCCAGCATTTTAAGGAGAGGATTTGAGGTATATCTTTCATTCCATTTCTGAGGGTTTTTTTTTGCCTTTCAAGATGAGCAAAAACCCTTGTCCTGAGAAGAAAGGGGTGATCTCCGCTTTAAGGAGACCATGGAGGGTGGGCGTGGTGGTGCACGCCTGTAATCCCAGCACTTTGGGAGGCCAAGGTGGGCGGATCACTTGAGTTCAGGAGTTTGAGACCAGCCTGGACAACATAGTGAGACTCCATCTCTACAAATAAAATACTAAAATTAGCCAGGCATGGTAGCATGCACCTGTAGATCCAGCTGCCTGGGAGGCTGAGATGGGAGGATCACTTGAGCCTGGGAGGTCCAGGCTACAGTGAGCCAAGATTGCGCCCCGTACTCCAGCCTGGGTGGCAGAGTGAGACCCTGTCTCAAAAAAAAAAAAAAAAAGACCATGGGGAAGCCAGGCATAGTGGTTTACGCCTGTAATCCTGGCACTTTGGGAGGCCAAGGCAGGAGGATTGCTTGAGTTCAGGAGTTTGAGACCAGCCTGTGCAACATAACAAGACCCCCATCTCTACAAAATATTTACAAATTAGCTGAGCACAGTGGCACATACCTGTAGTCCAGGCTACTTGGGAGGCAGACGAAGGAGGATTGCCCAAGCCCAGGAGTTCAAGGTTACAGTGAGCTGTTATTGCACCACTGCACTCCAGCTGGGCAACAGAGCAAGGTCCTGTCTTAAACAAAAACGGAAGAACACTTTTGATGACTTAGAGGTCAGCCTGTCAGCTGGACCCCCCACAGAGGACCTCAGCTCAGAGGGGTTTGCAGGCTGTATCCCATGCGTGATATTGCCGCCCGAAACGCAGGTGCATATTTCTCTCTGTTTTCATCAATAAGAGCAGATTAGGTAGGGATTTCCAGTAGATTGATGTATCTACCAAGCAAAAAGGCCTAGTGAGGAAAAGCCCAGGTTAGAAGGTACAGCTGCCAGCAGGAAGCAGGACACAGAGTGAGCCGTTTGACAGTGCTCCCTTTTCTCTTCTGTAAAATGAGGACGTCTGCCCTGACTACCATGCCAAGTTGTGAAAAGACTGAAAACACATGAAATAGATGTTAATTTATTAGGGAAAGATAATCTTACTATATAAATGCAAAGTGGTACTGGTACGAAAATGACGTTCAGAACTAAATGTGGTGGTGATGTTTCATTCAACACTGAGGAGGAAATTCTTGGCTTGGTCAGGAATGGTGGGACCTGTGAGTTGGGATTTGTAAATGGCCCTTGAGGCCAGGTGTGGTGGCTCACGCTTGTAATCCCAGCACTTTGGGAGGCCGAGGCGGGCGGATCACGAGGTCAGGAGATCGAGACCATCCTGGCTAACACGGTGAAATCCCGTCTCTACTAAAAATACAAAAAATTAGTCAGGCGTGGTGGCAGGCGCCTGTAGTCCCAGCTACTCGGGAGGCTGAAGTAGGAGAATGGCGTGAACCCGGGAGGCAGAGCTTGCAGTGAGCTGAGATCGCACCACTGCACTCCACCCTGGGCCACAGAGTGAGACTCTTGTCTCAAAAAAAAAAACAAGAAAAGAAAAGAAAATGGCCCTCGAACAATTCTCACAGCCTTGCCAGGCCCGGTGCTGTTTGCAGTATGGCTGGCTGTGATATGGACCTCTGTGGAATGTGCCTTACCAGGCACCATGGTGCCCAGGAAGGAACGTGTAGAATCCCCAGCCCCGGGGTGTGTCCACTTTGCCTGGTGGCTCCAGCTGATGAAACGCGTGCATGCACACACACACAGACGAACACAGGCACATCCGTGTGTGGGAGGCGGCATGGGAGAGCCTTGGACTTGGTGTCCAGGGCCCTGCGTCCAGACTCAGATTCCACCTTCCTGTCTGTGCCGTTGATCAAGTCCCTTCTGCATATTCTTAGTCCAGTTTCCGCCTCCATGAAATGGGAGGCCCGCTCTCTGGGTTGAGTCTTTGGACCCCACAGTCCTTAGCTCTAATCACCTGTTTTCTGCCTTTGCTTTGTCCTGTGGGAGTAAATTCCTGTCTGTATGTCCTGCTGGAAAACGCCACCCTTGGGTTGCTGGGGTCCCAGTGACTTTAGGGCCCTCCACATTGAACTGGCATCAGGGAGAGTATTGGTGGCTGGGCAGGACATGGGTTCATACCTGAGAGCAGTATGCGAAACGAGCCCGACTGGACCACCCTGGGCATCCTCCTGCCATCTTCAGATTTCTGTTTTATTTGCATAATCCATCCACATTTCTTGCATTTTAAGGACTTAAGATCATGTAACAGTGTCGTTCTGTGTTGTATTCACTTCGTATTGATTATTTTAATTCCTTTTTTCCTTAATACCCATAAATCTTCTCCCTCTGTGGAGGGCAGCCACTTTGAGCATATTTAGAAGGCAACTTGATCCCAGGCAGCTTGTCCGACTTCATTGCTGCCTCCTTCGTGAACTTGTTTAGATCCTGTGTGGAGCAGATGATTAAGTTAGGTTTGTTTGGGGGTGTGGGGGCGAAGGAGCTTGACTGTCTCTGCGGGCATATATTGCTTTAGTTTTTTGACCCTATGACAAAATAGTTTGATGGAGATTTACGTTATTTCCTGGCCATTTTTGCTATTACAGAGGTTGATATACACTCTTTGGCAAGACCTCTCTATCTAGAAAACTCCATCATCAGCATGGTTTGTATAATTGCTGAGAAACACAATTCAGCTTTATTAGAAAAAAATGTAAATGATGTATCAGCCAGGCGCGGGGGCTCACACCTGTAATCCCAATGTGTCCAGAGTTCATTCCTTTTGGTGGGTTCATGGTCTCACTGACTTCAACAATGAAGCCGTGGACCTTTGCAGTGAGTGTCACCTTAAAGGTGGTGCGGACCCAGAGTGAGCAGCAGCAAGATTTATTGTGGATAGCAAAAGAACAAAGCTTCCACAGTGTGGAAGGGGACCCAGGCAGGTTGCTGCTGCTGGCTGGGGTGGCCAGCTTTTATTCCCTTATTTGTCCCTGCCCATGTCCTGCTGATTGGTCCATTTTACAGAGTGCTGATTAGTGCACTTACAATACTCTAGCTAGCCACAGAGCACTGTTTGGTGCCTTTTACAGAGAGCTGATAAGTGCATTTACAATCCTCTAGCTAGCCACAGAGCACTGATTGGTGTGTTTTTACAGAGTGCTGATTGGTACATTTACAATCCTCTAGCTAGCCACAGAGCACTGATTGGTGCGTTTTTACAGAGTGCTGATTGGTACATTTATAATCTTTTGTAAGACAGAAAAGTTCTCCAAGTCCCCACCCGACCCAGGAAGTCCAACTGGCTTCACCTCTCACCAACACTTTGGGAGGCTGAGGTGGGTGGATCATCTGAGGTCAGGAGTTTGAGACCAGCCTGACCAACATGGTGAAACCCCATCTCTACTAAAAATACAAAAATTAGCCAGGCGTGGTGGCAGGCGCCTGTAATCCCAGCTACTTGGGAGCCTGAAGCAGGAGAATCACTTGAACCTGGTAGGCGGGGGTTGCAGTGAGCCGAGATCGCACCATTGCACTCCAGCCTGAGCGACAAGCTCAAGACTCCGTTTCTAAATAAATAAATAAAAATAATGTATCAAGAGCCTGGGCAACATAGTGAAATCCCATCTCTACAAAAAAAAAAAAAAAAAAAAAAAAAAAAACAATTAACTGGGCATGGTGGCGTGCTCCTGTAGTCCCAGCTACTCGAGAGGCTGAGGCAGGAGGAATGCTTGAGCCCTGGAGGTGGAGGTTGCAGTAAGCCAGGATTGTGCCAGCCTGGCTCCAGCCTCCAAGATGTACTCCAGCCTGGGTGACAGAGAGAGACCCCATCTGAATAATGTATCAAGGAAGGCATATAACTATAAAAATATTTTTAAATGCCAAAATGTTTTCATAAAGATGTAAGCATGCATCACTTGATTATTTTTAAAGGATGTTGGGGTTGCCCTGGCTAATAACCGTAGCCAGCAAAGTCGCCCATGGTTATGACTTCAGTCTGTTCTGCGGAAGTGATTCTGATGTCATAAAACTGCCTGGACTTGGCTGAGAGGATGATGGGGCAGAAGAAGGGTTGTTTAAGCCATATGTTTGTTGTGCGTAGTGGCAGGAAGGGGCAATTTACCGTCTGCAGAAATGGGCTGCTGTTGCAATTGGAGAACGTGGAAAGTTGTCTTGTAAGGAGAAAAGGGACCAAAGCCTGGTTAATCAGGTCTGGGAAAGCTCTGTGATAATGAAACTGAAACCCTGGAGAAGAAGAGTGGTCTTGGCAATCGGGATAGAAGGCACAGAGGGATTCAAAGGTAAAACAGCTGTTTGTCTTGAAGTGAGTATCCGTTGGAGGGCTGTTTCACCCCCTCATGTCAGCATAATCACTCACAAACAAGGTTTCAGAATTAAAGACTACTGTTTATACGGGGAGGACAGGCTCTGACTTCCATTTGAGATAAAGTGATTTTCTGTGGGAACTGTCATGAGTGCCATGCTGGGTTCATCAGTTATAAAACAGGTGAATTTCACATTGCCTCGTATCACCTCTTTTGGTGGAATTTTCAGTTAGTAAAGAGTTCCTTTTGAGATTGCAGTTGACAGAAATTTCTTATGTTACCCTCATGGCCAGATAAATATAAACATGAAAATAATTCCGCCTGGGTGGTGGTGAATGTGTTAACATGATTGTGATCATCACTACACAGTGTCTGCATGTATCAAATCAGCATACTGTACACCTGGAACGTGTGCAGTCTCTATTTGTCAGTGAAATGTTTTACATTTTTTTTTTAAGAAGATTTGAAACTAAAAAATAAAGAATTTAGAATGGTACATTCCTGGCTGAATAAACAACTGATTCTACTCAATGAGTACAAATACATCATTTCCTACCTGGTAAGAAGTTTCTCATTGTGGGAGAAAGGCTCTAACTCATGCTCAGAATTTCTGAGTGATGTCAGTGAAGACGTGTTTATCACATTCACAGTTGACCCAAGGCAGAAGGTTCTAAAAGAGCCCAGTGAACAAGAATGAAGGGATTAAACTACAAAATAAGATTTAACAGGGAGAAATGTGCTAGCTACGAAAGGGGGGAATCAGGGAAAATGGTCATCTTTCATTGACTTGGTTTAATATTAGCAATTTTGTGGGTTGGGGGTGGGTAAAAATGGTTGATTTATTCATAAAGTAATTTAATTTGGGTGCCTGCAATGTGCCAGACACTTTAGGAATGTGAACATTCCTCAGAGAATAAAACAGACAACCTAATCGCGCCATGAAGCTTAATGATCTAGTTGAGGGACAGAGAAGCTGCAGTAAATGCAATATATAAATTGTGTATTAAGACTGGGCGCAGTGGCTCATGCCTGTAATCCCAGCACTTGGGCAGGCCGAGGTGGGCAGATCATGTAGGTCAGGAGTTCAAGACCAGCCTGACAAACATGGCAAAACCGCATCTCTACTAAAAATACAAAAATTAGCCGGGCTTGGTGACCTGCTCCTGTAGTCACAGCTATTTGGGAGGCTAAGGCAGGAGACTCACTTGAACCCGGGAGGCAGAGGTTGCAGTGAGCTGAGATCGTGCCACTGCACTTCAGCCTGGGCAACAGAGTGAGATTCAGTCTCAAAAAAAAATATATATATATATATGTATATATATATTAGAAGGAGAGAGAAATGATGCGGGGGATACATAAAGCGAAGAAAGTGGGGAAGGCTGCAGTTTTTTTGTTTTGATTTTGTTTTTTTGTTTTTTTTTTTTTGGTTTTTGAGACGGAGTCTCGCTCTGTTGCCTGGGCTGGAGTGCAGCGGCGCAATCTCGGCTCACTGCAAGCTCCACCTCCCGGGTCCACGCCATTCTCCTGCCTCAGCCTCCCGAGTAGCTGGAACTACAGGCAACTGCCACCACACCTGGCTAATTTTTGTATTTTTAGTAGAGACGGGGTTTCACCATTTAGCCAGGATGGTTTCGATCTCCTGACCTTGTGATCCGCCCGCCTCAGCCTCCCAAAGTGCTGGGATTACAGGCGTGAGCCACCACGCCCGGCCTTGATATTGTTTTTGAGACAGAGTTTCACTCTTGTTGCCCTGGCTGGAGTGCAGTGGCACTGTCCTGGCTCAATGTAACCTCCACCTCCTGGATTCAGGCGATTCTCCTGCCTCAGCCTCTGAGTAGCTGGGATTACAGGTGCATGCCACCATGCCCGGCTAATGTTTTTGTGTTTTTAGTAGAGACGAGGTTTTACTATATTGGCCAGGCTGGTCTCAAACTCCTGACCTCAGGTGATCCACCTGCCTCGGCCTCCCAGAGTGCTGTGATTACAGGCGTGAGCCACCATGCCCAGCCTGCAGTTTAATTAGAGTAGTCAGGCTTCACTGAAAAGGTGCCACTGGAGGAAGGATGGGAAGCAGATGACAAAGTTAGCCACGTGGCCATCTGGTGAAGAGTGTTGCAGATACAGGGCAGAGCCAACGCAGAAGCCAAAATGGAGAGGTGAATCTGGTATGTTCAAGGAACAGCAAAGACGCCAGCGTGTCTGGAACGATGAGGGAAGACGTTAGTAGGAGTTGAAGACATTCCATTTCCCCAATGTGAAATAGGGACCAGGCATAATGTGTGATGGTTCAAGAGACAAGAACCAATAGCAATAAGTCAGTGTTACTGGGAGATGATTTGGGGTTAATATAAGGAACATTGAGCAAGTTGGGCTGCTGGGGACCCATGGAAACTGCTTCGATCCACTGTCTAGTCATGAACACAATGTGATGAGGACCTCCGTCTTCCAACAGGTAGCAGTGGGTGGGATGGGTGTGTAATTTAAATAAAAACCAAGTCTTATAGACTACTTGCAGAGCCAGTGCAGGACTAGACCCAGGGCCGGCAGGCATTGCTCCTGTCTAGGCTAGATTAACTTGGATCAGGAATTATTGGGGCCATTGATGACATCTGCTGGCCAGGGGGGCAGCAGTTGGCCTGTGAGTATTGATGTCATATGGTTATGTTGGATCCTCCCAAGTGAGAAACAGCTGAGGTTTACGGACACAAGAACTCTACTAATTTAAAAATATGCCTATAAAGAACTTTTCTATGAAGTAAGTTTTTAGGTAGCTTTTTGTTTGGAAGTCCTTAAGATATGGGGATTTTTTTTTTTTCAATTTTTTTTGTCAGAGTAATATGTGTACAAGGTTCAAAAGTCAGGTATTTACTAGACTTATAAAGAAAAGCCCTGCCGCTCCCCCCTTTCTACTCCTGACTCCTGTTCCCTTGAGGCAGCCACTCCCAGCTCTTGGAGCTGTTTCTTCTGACATCTTTACATGGTTCTCTCAGTTTCTTCAGTTTTCAGTCCACCCAGTGTAATTATAATTGGATTACATTAATATTCACTATATACATTGCGGTGACCATATAATTACTCAGTTGACCCAGATCACATACCAGGATGACCTAGCCTTTCTTAACACTTCTTCCTCTGTGATATTAGTAATTGTCTCATTTGTTTCCTTTGATTAGTTTTCTATAAATCTATCACAAAGTCATCTCCAGACTCTCTGTCAGAGCCGAAACGTTCCTCCCAGTTTCATTAGACGCTTCAGGTATTGTGTCGCTCATTCTGATCTCAGTGGCATCCCGGAGCCCTCAGTCCCCAGATCCCGTCTGAAGGTGTCACTCAATTGCTGCAATCTCATGATCAAGCTGGAGCAGATGAGGAGTATCGATGCACAGAGACGGTGGTTTCTTGAGATGGAACCTAGTCCTGGTGAAGATTCTGTGATCATTGTTGAAATGACAACACAGGATTTGAAACATGACATAAGTTAGCTGATAAACCTATTTTCACTTCGTTATCTTTATATCCCAGAGTCTGGCCGGGCGCGGGGCTCACGCCTGTAATCCCAGCACCTTGGGAGGCCAAGGTGGGTGGATCACGAGGTCAGGAGATGGAGACCATCCTGGTTAACACTGTGAAACCCCGTCTCTACTAAAAATACAAAAAAATTAGCTGGGCGTGGTGGTGGGCGCCTGTAGTCCCAGCTACTCAGGAGGCTGAGGCAGGAGAATGGCGTGAACCCAGGAGGCGGAGCTTGCAGTGAGCCGAGGTCGTGCCACTGCACTCCGACCTGGGCGACAGAGCAAGACTCCGTCTCAAAAAGAGTAGGAATCATTATTTGGGGCATGTATCCACAGACTTTAGTCTGTTCACCAACCCTGTCTATCTCCAGTATCAGTGTTCTGATTATGTGCTGCTGTATAACCATTTCCAAACTTGGTGGCTTCCAACAATAATTCCATACTGTATCACAGTTCTGTGGATTGGCTGGGACTTGACTGTGATGGGATGGTGCTCACAGGGGTTGCAGTCACATGGCAGCTGGGTCTCGTCCTCTGAAGGCTGGCTGGTCTGCATGTCAGCAGTGGTTTCTGCATTCATGTCTCACGCACCTCAGCAGAGGTGGCTGGCATCGCTGTCTCTCTAGGCAACCTCTCCCCAGGCCAGCTCAGGCTTCCTTGCCAACAGCAGTCTCTGGGTAATTGAACTTAATACATATTAGCTAGTGTCCCCCATATAGTGCATTTTAGAGACCTGGGCCAAGCTGCAAAGCTTCTCGTGAGCTGGTCTTGAAGTCAGCACCATCACATCCACGCATTCTGTTGGACAAAGGCAAGTCTGAGAGTTGCTTTTGTGAACCTAAGAGGTTCAGGATCAAGGAGAGGGCTCTGTACAGGGGCGTGAGTACCCGCAGGCATGGTTCCTTAGGAGGCCTTTGATCTAACTCCACAGTGTGTCACACTGTTTTTTGAAGAGTGTATTTCCAGTGTCTTTTTCTTTCATAACATTGCCTACCATCTTTATGAAAGTTGCATTTATATTTAGCAAGTTTTATTTTACTTTGAGATAGGGTCTCATACTATCACCCAGGCTAGAGTGCAGTGATGCAGTCACAGCTCACCGCAGCCTTGGCCTCCCGGGCTCAAGGAATCGTCCCACCTCAGTCTCCCAGGTGACTGGGGCCACAGGCGGACGCCAGGCGGACACCACCACTCCCAGCTAATATTCTTCTTTTTTTTTTTTTTTTAGTTTTCGTTTTTTTATGGAGACACAGTCTCAACATGTTGCCCAGGCTGGTCTCGAACTCCTGGGCTCAAGCAATCCCTCCACCTCAGCCTCCCAAAGTACTGGGATTGCAGGAGTGAGCCACAGCACTCAGCCGAAATTTTTGACACATTTAATTGATTCGTCTCTGTATATCATATTTTTAATTTAGAAAATATTCTCTCAATTCTAAATTTCTTCATATTAGAACATAAATATATCTTGGCCCAAGTATTTTGACAGGTATTGTCTTTTTAACTTTATTCACAACAGTCTTCTTTGACACATTTTTCTAAATCATCTTTATTTATGATCTTTTGAATGTTTTATCAAATTTAGATGCTACAAGACTGTAGACCTTTTCAATTCCATTTCATTCTAGAGCAGAATAAAAATTTACCCAATTAAACATGACAGCTCCACCAAGATTCCTACCCAAAATAGAGACTCCAAAATGCCGTTATGGAATTTCAAAATTATATCTCATAAACCGTTTGAACTCTTATTTATTTTGTATGGGTTTTTTCCCCCTAGAAAGATCAGCTTCAGATTATTTTTCATCATTACAAGCTTTATTTTCAGTGATTATAATTTTTTTTTTTTTTTTTTAGGCGGAGTCTTGTTCTGTCACCCAGGCTGGAGTGCAGTGGCACAATCTTGGCTCACTGCAACCTCTGCCTCACAAGTTGAAGCAATTCTCCTGCCTCAGCCTCCTGAGGAGCTGGGATTATAGGTGCGCGCCACCACGCCCAGCTAATTTTTGTATTTTTAGTAGAGATGGGGTTTCACCATGTTGGTCAGGCTGGTCTCAAACTCCTGACCTCGTGAGCCGCCTGCCTCGGCCTCCCAAAGTGCTGGGATTACAGGCCTGTAATCCCAGGTGGCAGGGAGCCACCTCACCTGGCCTGTTCTTGTTTTTGAGACAGAGTCTTGCTCTGTCACCCATGCTGGAGTACAGTGATGCAATCTTGGCTCACTGCAACCTCCACCTTTCAGGTTCAAGCAGTTCTCCTGCCTCAGCCTCTACAGTAGCTGGGACGTGTGCCTGGCTAATTTTTGTATTTTTAGTAGCAACAGGGTTTCACCATGTTGGCCAGGCTGGTCTTGAACTCTTGACCTCAGGTGATCCCCTCTCCCTCAACCTCCCAAAGTGTTGGGATTACAGGTATTAGCCACCACACCTGGCCACAAATTGTTCATATCCTGCCATGCAGTTTTGTTGATTATTCAGAATCATCGTCATGACAGAGATGTGTTCGTGCTGTTACTCTGTGAATATAAAAAATTTGTAAATTTTGGCAACTACAACTTCATTTTCCATGGGTAGAATACTGCAGCTTGTTTTGACACAATTATACATTATGTGTATCACTACAACTAATTCTAAGGATGTTTCTAGTCCATGGGTTTCTTGATTTAATAAGAAAATTTTTTACCATAACACTATACTGCCTCCAAGTTGGTATTTGAATATCACCGCAAAAACAAACACGTTTACCTTTAATGTGGAACTTTTTAATTGAGTTTATAGTAGCATTTATAATGTCAGGTGTTTCACCCTCAACAGAAATCAAGTACTTATTAGGGTTAATGCATTTTCAGATTGAAGCATCTGGTAGAAAGCTAGCACCGGCTGGGCACGGTGGCTCACGCCTGTAATCTCAGCACTTTGGGAGGCCGAGGTGGGCGGATCACGAGGTCAAGAGATCGAGACCATCCTGGTCAACATGGTGAAACCCTGTCTCTACTAAAAATACAAAAATTAACTGGGCATGGTGGTGTGCGCCTGTAGTCCCAGCTACTTGGGAGACTAAGGCCGGAGAATCGCTTGAACCCAGGAGGCGGAGGTTGCAGTGAGTCGAGATCGTGCCACTGCACTGCACTGGACTAATGGCTAATGTTGCCTGGTGACAGAGCGAGACTCCATCTCAAAAAAAAAAAAAAAAAAAGCTAGCAAAAAACATTGTTTCAATGGGCTGCAAAAAGTTTAGTTTAAAAAATGTATGTGGCCATGGTTTTATATACTGGATTAAGATATATGTCCGTTTTTAAAGTTGTGACTATAAAAGAATAATAAACATTGATTTTCTGAGTAACAAGCATTTTTATCAGCAAAATTTTAGCTTAGAATTCCTTGAGCAAATACAGTGTTCTGTTTCTCAAACTTAATTCTCATTAATTTGAGAAGGTGGATTAATTTTAAAGTCTCCCATTTGTTCATAATTTGTGCTGCTTTATCTTTGAAGGTATTTTTATTTAAAGAGTTTTAGGGTAGTTTTGTGGTATAAGGGTGTTTACCAAAAAATGTTTAATCCATGTAGCTCATTTCTAGGTTGTTTTGTGCATTCATGGGTCCTGTTTGGTCTCTGAAAATCAAACTGCGTAGCTCTTACTCCTTTGACTAACACTTTTGTCTTTGGTGTGTCATTGCTCTGCAGACATGCGGACCGGCTCTCCTGGTCAAATGATGTTTTCTAGCTCTGGACGTCTGTGGTGCTCTGCAGTTTGGTTCGGACTGTGACATTCATGCTTTGTGGGCTTCCTGGTGGAGTGTCCTACCTAAACCCAGTGAACCCTGAAGTCAAATGACTTGTTCAATTAAAGCGAGCTGGCTGTTGAAGTGTAGCATTGTCTTTCATTCCACAAATACCACCCCTTCTGCTGACGGTTTGTTTTTCTGCCCCAGGGAACGATCAGCGTTGGAGTAGATGCCACTGACCTTTTTGATCGCTATGATGAGGAGTATGAAGATGTGTCCGGCAGTAGCTTTCCGCAGATTGAAATTAATAAAATGCACATATCCCAGTCCATTGAGGTAAAGCACACAACCATCTCTCCGAGTACAGCAAGGGCTTGAGTTAATGAGGCACAGCACACCAAGCAGCTGGAATGAGAGTCTGCCCAGGGTTTTTCTCATCTTTATTTATGAAAGGATGCAATTAGCCACTTAAAAAAGAAAGCGCTTCAGTCCCAGCCGTGTGTTACCGCTGTGCTGGCATGTGAGCCAGCAGGAGTGTGGGCTGGGGCACTTGGCTCCCAAGGTCTTGGACCTTTCCAGCAGAGGGTGTTAATGGTCTGGGAGAAGTAGAGGCCCAAGGTCATGGGGTTCTGGGAGAGAAGGCAGACCTCCATGGATCATTCTAACAACCGGTTTTAGTTTTAAGGCAAATTCTGCTAGATGCCGCAAGGCTATAGCAGCTCTCATCTTGAGCCCTGGGCACACGAAAATGTCACCATTCTGCCTACTATTTGGATGTGGCGAGGTCAGGTCATTCTCCTGAGCGTTTATAGTAGGTCTTTGTCTCCTCAGCTCATTAATTTATTCTCCATTGCATCAGCCAACAGCGTGGAGTCCTAACTTGGGGAAATTTGCCCCCTCTTGGAGCTCCCTGAGTCAGTTGATACAGAATACAGCCATGGGAAGGTCTTCAGTCCCCTCGGAACCCTGATGGCAAACCACAGAGGGAAGGCACACAGTGAAGTCACTGTGCTATCTGATACCAGTGGGACATGCAGCCCCATGTTTCCCCTGGTGTTGTGAAATGTGCCCATTAAAGCTTTTGCAAAGCATATTACCCTCATGGTCACATGCAGACCAAATAACAAAGCGGAAGAAAAGTGAAGCTGATGCGGCAGTTCTGCATCCATGTGTGCTTCTGAACAGAGGAGTCTGCACCTTTGGCCTTGGGCTCACAGTGCGTTCTTTAGGCTGCTGCCATTGGCACTTCCTGTTGTTTTGATTCATTCATTACCAGCAAATACCATTTTTAGGCACCCTTGACAGCGACAGACACAGCCATCCTCTCTGGAAGCCTCTCAACCCAGAATGGAAATGGAGGAGGTTCCATTAACTTTGCGCTCAGACGAGTAACTTCGGCAAAGGGATGGGGAGAGGTAAGAATGTCATTGGCTGAGTTGTGTTGTCTGTGCAAAGCCTCATTTCTGAACATTTACACTCTCAAAGCTCACCCTCAAACTCACCCCGGGGGCCCTGTTGTTGTGTAACAACGGTACCAAGTGTCAAGGTTCCATACGTTGACTGTCCTAAAAGAAAAATAGGTCTCATAAGCCTGGCCAACATGGTGAAACCCCGTTCTACTAAAAATACAAAAATTAGCAGGGCGTGGTGTCACCTGCCTGTAATCCCAGCTACTTGGGAGGCTGAGGCAGGAGAATCACGAGAATCACATGAACCCGGGAGGCAGAGGTTGCAGTGAGTCAAGATCGCGCCGTTGCACTCCAGTCTGGGGGACAAGAGCAAAATTCTGTCTCAAAAAAAAAAAAGATAAATAGGTCTCATAGCTGAGAAGTCCTGTCAGTCTTCCTCACAGTTTAAAATTAGGATAGAAAAACAAGGTTTCCTATGAGATGCCAACTTCTAGAAATCCACCCTCTGAAACTCAGTGTGTTTGTTCCCTTTGAGCAAAAAGCCTGTGGGCTCTTTTTCCTGCACAATTCAGAAGGCAAGTGCTCTCTTCAGCGTGATAGTTCACTGATTGGTGGCCATTTAACAGCCAATTCTGCCAAGCAAATTGAGCTGCATCAAATTAACATTGAAGAGTTGCTTGAAAGTCACCCAGACTAGTAAACACGGCAGCCAGGCTCAGCTGTGACTTCCAAGGCTGTGCGAGTGTGGAACCGCTGCTGGGCTTTAACGTCAGGCCCCTGAGGACCACCTCAGTGACCTGGGAGACATTTGGTGCAGGATGAAAATGAAAAGGAGTCAGCAATGCATGCGGGGGTGGGGGGGCACACCTGACCGCAGTCGGTGCTGTGCAGGTGTCGGGGGCTGCGCCGGGAGGGGTAGGGGGAGCCAGCTGGTCTCCTGACCTCAGCCTGGGAGGCAAGGATCAGAGGTGAGCAGTTTTTTCTTTGGAGGGACACCAATGAAACATGTGCCTTTGAAGCCTGGGTCTCCTTTGGATCTGTGGCAGCAGACGGCTCCATTTGGCAAAGGTTAAGATGAGACATTAACAAGCTTCCACCCCCTTCTTTTAGAGCCCTGGCAAGACCAGTGAATTGAATGAAGGAATTATACCCAGAGGTACATACCTGAGCCTTGGTTGCTGCTAGGAGATAAAACACCATTAATGCCTTCTCTTTTTCCTTTTCAAACAGTTGGAATTTGGAGCCGGAGACCTACAGGGGCCTTTGTTCGGTCTCAAGCTGTTCCGTAATCTCACACCAAGATGGTAAATATGAGAGATAGCAGCTCCTCTTTGGTGGTCTTTGTTGGCTTAGGAGACTAGAACTGTGTGTTCTTTTTATCACAGTGGTTGGCACTATCTTGTCTGTCCTACAAGGTCACTGCATACATCAAGGGCAGCTATAGCACTGGCATGAAGCCCAGGCAGTGTGCAGGTGGGAAGAGGCGGGATTGCGGGGGCCGGACCCTTGTCCCAGCCCCAGCCAGGCTGCACCATCCAGGACTCGCACCTCCCTTACCTATGCCACGAGGCCACATAGAAAGAGTGCCTTCAGGGAGAGTTGGTCAGTGGACCGAAACACTTACAGACTTATGGATCGTTCCATTGTCCCAGAGAATGACAGACTGCCTCGTCATCGGGTTGATTGACATATGCCAGAGATGTAGTCCCCAGCCAGCCTCTGCTTCCTGTTGTCTCTGCTGCTGCCATGTCACACTCCTAGAACTATATATCCCTGTCCCTTCTAGAACGACAGCAGTGTCTTCATTTCCTATATGGCGGGGGCAGTGATGTCTGTGTGAGCTCAGATAAAAGAATTGGTGGAGGGTAAATAATACCTCTTTCTTCCAGAGGAAGATATAGCTGAAGGAGTCCTAGAATGGAGCACACAGAGTTTATTTTATTTATTTATTTATTTTTGAGACAGGGTCTTGCTCTGTCTTGCCCAGGCTGGAGTGCGGTGGTGTGATCTCGGCTCACTGCAGCCTCTGCCTCCTGGGTCCAAGCTATTCTCCTGCCTCAACTTTCCGAGTAGCTGGGACTACAGCTATTTTTGTATTTTTAATAGAGACGAGGTTTCACCATGTGGCCAATCATAGTTCACTGCAGCCTTGAACTCCTGGGCTCAAGCAGTCCTCCTCCCTCAACCTCCCGAAAAACTAGGACTACAGGCATGTGCCAACATGCCTGGCTCATTGTTTAGTTTTTTTTTTAGAGATAAGTTCTCTCTATGTTGCCTAGGCTGGTCTCAAGCTCCTAGATTCAAGCAGTCCTCCGACCTCAGCCTCCCAAAGCGCACTGAGATTAGAAGCATGAGCCACTTCACCAAGCCTGGAGTACATGTTTTTTGTTTTGTTTTTTGTTGTGAGACAGGTCTCACTTTGTCACCCCAGCTGGAGAATAGTGGTGCAGTCTTGGCTCACTGCACCCTCAACCTCCCAGGCTCAGGTGACCCTCCTGAGTAGCTGGGACTACAGGTGTGCACCACCATGCCTGACGAATTTTTGTAGAGTTGGGGTTTCTCCTTGTTGGCCAGGCTGGTCTCTTAACTCCTGACCTCAGGTGATCCTCCCACCTTGGCCTCCCAAAGTGCTGGCATTACAGGCGTAAGCCACCATGCGCAGGTACAGTGGCATGAATAACTTTCCTATCAAACATGTACCGTAGGCTGTACAAACATGTACAAACAAGTACAGGAGTACGAGACCAGCCTGGCCAACATGGCGAAACCCCATCTACTAAAAATATAAAAATTAACCAGGCATGGTGGCGCTTGCCTGTAGTCCCAGCTACTTGGGAGGCTGAGGTGGGAGGATCTCTTGAACCCGGGAGGCGGAGGTTGCAATAATCCAAGATCACACCACTGTACTCCAGCCTAAGCAGCAGAGCAAGACTGTCTCAAAAAAAAAAAAAAAGTTATTACACTTCCAATGAGACATGTATCTGTGTGCCTGCCAGGCTCTGCAGGGGTTGACCTAATCCCTGCCCACTAGTCTGGTCGTTTGTCTGTGGGGCATGGGGCAGAGAACCCAGGCAGGCTTGCAGGTCAGCCTGTTGTAGGGAGAGCAGGAGAAGTTGGGAGAGAGCCTGCAAAACAGGAGGATGTGGCCCGTGGGGCAGGCGGAGGCCACTTAGGCACCAAAGCAGTGCTTCCTGGCTGGGCGCAGTGGCTCACGCCTGTAATCCCAGCACTTTGGGAGGCCAAGGCGGGTGGATCATGAGATCAGGAGATCGAGACCATCCTGGCTAACACGGTGAAACCCCGTCTCTACTAAAAATACGAAGAATTAGCCGGGAGTGGTGGTGGGCGCCTGTAGTCCCAGCTACTCGAGAGGCTGAGGCAGGAGAATGGCATGAACCCGGGAGGCGGAGCTTGCAGTGAGCCGAGGTTGTGCCAGTGCACTCCAGCCTGGGCAGCGACTCCAGCCTGGGCGACTCCGTCTCACAAAGAAAAAAAGAAAAAAAAGCAGTGCTTCCAGACACACAAAGAGGAAAGGAGCTGGTGTGATCCCACCTGCAATCCCAGGGCTTTGGAAGGCCAACGTGGGAGGATGGCTTGAACCCGGGAGGTTGAGGCTGCAATGAGCTGAGATTGCACTACTGCACCCCAGCCTAGGCAACAGAGCAAGACTGCCCCCGAAAAAAAATTTTTTTTGAAGATGGAAGGAATGCGGGACATGCTGCCATGGGGCACCACCTGGGTGCTGCTCACAACACAGCTCCACAGGCCCCTGCTCTACATAATTGGATTCACCTACTGGGTCTGAGAAGGGGACTGGGAGTCATACTTAGAAGAGAACAGCAGGGAAACAGCATCTGTATACACATCAGTGTTGTCCTGACCCTGTCTACTTAGATTTTAACCAGATGCTGGTTAAAAGCTGCCTCAGGGGCAGGGTGTGGTGGCTCATGCTTGTAATCCCAGCACTTTAGGAGGCCCCGTGGGATGATCACTTGAGCTCAGGAGTTTGATACCAGCCTAGGCAACATGGCGAAACCTTGACTCTACAAAAAATATAAAAATTAACCAGGTGTGGTAGCACACACCTGTAGTCCCAGCTACTTGGGATGCTGAGGTGGGAAGATCGCTTGAGGCCAGGAGGTCGAGGCTGCAGTGAGCCATGATGACACCACTGCACTTCAGCCCGGGTGACAGAGCAAGACCCTCTCTCAAAAAAAGAAAAAAGAAATGCTGGTCAGGTGCAGTGGCTCACGCCTGTAATCCCAACACTTTGGGAGGCCAAGGCAGGCAGGTCGCCTGAGGTCAGGAGTTCAAGACAAGCTTGGCCAACATGGTGAAACCCTGTCTCTACTAAAAATACAAAAATTAGCCAGGCGTGGTGGTGGGCACCTGTAATTCCAGCTGCTTGGGAGGCTGAGGCAGGAGAATTGCTTGAACCCGGGAGGCGGAGGTTGCAGTGAGCCAAGATCGTGCCAGTGCACTCCAGCCTGGGTGACAGAGCCGAGACTCTGTCTTAAAAAAAAAAAAAAAAAAAATGCTGCTTTGGGTCTTATGAGGGAGGGGACTGGGAATCTAGGTGTTTCAAGCGCCCCAGGTGATTCTTAAGGTCACACAGCTTGGGAGACACTTCATCAAGGAAAATCTTTCGGCCGTTTTGTTCTGGTTGAGCCTCAGTGTCTGTTCATTGAGTGGTCACCAAGAGTTTGGGGTGGACTGATCATCAGCATTTACAGGTTTGGAAATTGAATTTAGTTCTGCTACTCAGAGCTTATTAGACTTGAGCAGATTTAAATGGAAGGACGACTGATTTATAAACAAGGGGGATCACGGGGGATGATGTGTGACCAAGGATGCCAGCTTCTTTTTTTTTTTTTTGTTTTGTTTTGTTTTGTTTTTGAGATGGAGTCTTGCTCTGTCACCAGGCTGGAGTGCAGTGGCACAGTCTTGGCTCACTGCAACCTCCACCTCCCAGGTTCAAGCTATTCTCCTGCCTCAGCTTCCTAAGTAGGTGGAACTACAGGCACGCGCCACCACGCCTAGCTAATTTTTGTATTTTTAGTAGAGACGGGGTTTCACCGTGTTGGCCAGGATGGTCTCAATCACTTGACCTTGTGGTCCACCCACCTCGGCCTCCCAAGGTGCTGGGATTACAGGCGTGAGCCACCACGCCCAGCCTACTAGCCCAGTTTCTTAATATATAGTGACCAGATTAGTTACGGATGTCTGCTAACCAGGGTTCTCTAATCCTCGGATCAAGTTGCAGATGTTCCTTGATTTACGATGGAGTTACGGCCTAATAAGCCATCTTAAATCAAAAATATCGACCTGTTGGCTGGGCACAGTGGCTCACGCCTGTAATCCCAGCACTTTGGGAGGCTGAGGCAGGTGGATCACCTGAGGGCAGGAATTTGAGACCAGTCTGGCTAACATGGTGAAACCCCGTCTCTACTAAAAATATAAAATATTAACGGGACATGGTGGCAGGCGCCTGTAGTCCCAGCTACTCAGGAAGCTGAGGCAGGAGAATCACTTGAATCCAGGAGGCAGAGGTTGCAGTGAGCTGAGAAGATCACGCCATTGCACTCCAGCCTGGACAACGAGCGAAACTCCGTCAAAAACAAAAACACGACCTGTCCAGGCTTAAGTGAGCCTTCCTTCTCAGCCTCCAGAGTCGCTGGGACTACAGGGCGTGCCACTACACCCAGCTAATTTTGTGTATTTTTTGTAGAGATGGGGGTTTTGCCATGTTGTCCAGGCTGTTCTTGAACTCCTGGGGTGAAGCGATTTGCCTCCTCAGCCTCCCAAAGTGCTGGGGTTACAGGTGTGAGCCAGTGAGCCTGCCTACTGTTATTTTAATGGCATAAACATCACCTCTAGAGCTTAGAAAGGAGAGAAAGAAACTTAGGCATTGATGTTGAGCTCTTTATTAAAGAAACCAGCTGTTAGTTTACCCTTCAGCACCTTGAATGAAGTGAATTTCTGTTAGTAAAATGAAATACCCCTTTTCAACCAGAAGATGGGGCTGGACTCCCTTGGAAAGAAACTGCAGAGGCTCTTTTCAGGAACTGGTTTCGTGTGCTCGCTTTGCCTGTAGTTTCTGTCACTAGTACCCAGCTGTGGTCACTAGTACATCAGAAATCACACAGCAGCTTCAAAAATATACTGATGCCTCCACCCAGAAATTCTGGTTTCATAGGTCTGGGGTGTCCTCTAGGTAAGTGATTCTCAAACTCTCTACTGCACATTGGAATCATTGGCACACTTCGCACTCCAAGCCCACACTGAAGGAATCAGCATGCCGGCGGAGAAGCCAGCCAGCCGTGATTTGTGGATGAGCCGGGTGATTCCAGCGTGCAGTAGTTTGAGCACCACTGTCTTGGACTGCTTAATTTGAGACCCTCCGTAGGTGATTCTGACTTGCGCTCCTCGGCCGCCATGCATTCTAACTTGAGTGGGCTTGCCCCTGCTGGCTTAGGGATGCAGACAGTCAGGTGCCTATTTGGTTGTAGCTAAAGTTAGGGCGGCTGAGGGGAGTCGGGAGGTTACTGGGAAGATTCTGGCTAGGACCCTCCCCCTCTCTGTGTGGATAGAGGCCTGACCTCCTGCTTTTTTTTTTTTTACTGGGAGCTGGCCCAGGGATGCATAGACGTGACAGTAAGTGAGGTCTTAGCCAGGCAGAGAGGAAGTGACAGAGAGCAGCTGAAAGCAGGTGCCATCCAGGACCTTTTCTGTCTCTGTGTCTCTCCAGCTTTGTGACAACAAACTGTGCTCTGCAGTTTTCATCCCGTGGAATCCGACCCGGCCTGACCACTGTCCTAGCGCGGAACCTAGACAAGAACACCGTGGGCTACCTGCAGTGGCGATGGGGTATCCAGTCAGCCATGAACACTAGCATCGTCCGGGACACTAAAACCAGCCACTTCACTGTGGCCCTGCAGGTGAGCCCAGCAGCCATCATCTCCTGCAGACAGAGCTCTGGGAGGACCCCTCCTCCCAAGCACTCAGTGCGCCCCTTAAATCCTGTGTCCTGATCACCACTAAGTCCAAGCCCACACAGGGCCCTGAGGGGCAGGCTCTCGGTGCTCACACTCGAGTGACCTGGTGGAACCTTGGAGTATGAAATGCAGTTGCCTTCAGGCGCCTGGGGCAGCTTTGTCGGATCATCCTAAAGCAGAACAACATCTTAATGTCTGGTGGGAGCCGCCCATGGAATCAGGGGCGGGCAGATGAAGCCCCATAGCAGAATCTTGCCCTCGGACGCCCCTGTGGCCACACCAGGGCTAGTACATGAGAAGCCCCACACGGGCCACTGCTCCTTGGCTCTCACCAGCCGCTGCCACCTAGGAGCGTAGGCTCAGTGTCGCCAGAGCTTTTTATTTCTTGTGAGAAGCTAGAAAACTGGGTTTTCTGTGAAGTCTCCCAGTTTTTAACTACTGGCTGCTAATAAATCATGGTGCACTCGGTGCGGCTGCCAGACCGTGACCCCTGCCTTAAAGGCCTGTGTGCAGCAGATGCCCAGAGCTAGTGGGAGGGCAGATACCCACCTCCCCATGGAGTCTCACGCCCTAGCCACGCATCCTTGCACCCTCTGTCTCCCCAGCTGGGAATCCCTCACTCCTTTGCACTGATCAGCTATCAGCACAAATTCCAAGATGACGATCAGACTCGTGTGAAAGGATCCCTCAAGTAAGTCCTGGCCTGGCTAAAATGGAAGCACACTGGTTCTGCATGCGGGTCTTCACAGTGGAACCAGTTGGTGTAAGATACGTTGCTCATGTGAATATCTACGTGTGTGTGACACTTTTGGAGAGCTTCCTATTTTGAGGCTGTGGGGGATTTAACACTACAGTCCCAGCCCTTGAGGAGCTTAGAGAGTGTTGTGGAAGAACTAGACCATGGGTGTCCCGACTTTCTTCTGTCACGAATCTGCTCGCTGGGGGTCGAGGAGGCTGGAGGGAGGAAAGGGAAGGTACCTGGCCTCTTCTCAAATGACAGCTGCCCCTGAAGTGATGAATGAGGGGGCACAGGCACAGACCGCATTCTCTCCCTGCAGAGCAGGCTTCTTTGGGACGGTGGTGGAGTATGGAGCTGAGAGGAAGATCTCCAGGCATAGCGTTTTGGGTGCAGCTGTCAGCATTGGAGTTCCACAGGGCGTTTCTCTGAAAGTCAAGTAAGTTGAACTTAGGCCTTTCTGGTCAAGGAATGCCTGTCACCTTCACTCAGCCAGGCTTTACCCAAGTTTAAGGCTGAAATAGCCTTTGCATTGTAATTTTGTTCTTAAAGACACAGTTGCTTGGCTAGGTGCAGTGGCTTATGCGTGTAATCCCAGCACTTTAGGAGGCCAAGGCGGGCAGATCGCCTGAGGTCAGGAGTTCGAGACCAGCCTGGCCAACGTGGCGAAACCCCATCTCTACTGAAAATACAAAAATTAGCCAGACGTGGTGGCACGCGCCTATAATCCCAGCTATTTGGGAAGCTGAGGCAGGAGAATTGCTTGAACCTGAAGGCGGAGGTTGCAGTGAGCTGAGATCAAGATTGTGCCGCTGCACTCCAGCCTGGGGGACAGCGAGACTCTGTCTCAGAAAATATAAAAAAAAAAAAATTCGGCCGGGTGCAGTGGATCAGGAGGTCAGGAGATCGAGACCATCCTGGCTAACACAGTGAAACCCCGTCTCTACTAAAAATACAAAAAATTAGCCAGGGGTGGTGGCGGGTGCCTGTAGTCCCAGGTACTCGGGAGGCTGAGGCAGGAGAATCGCTTGAACCCAGGAGGCGGAGCTTGCAGTGAGCCAGGATCGCTCCATTGCACTCCAGCCTGGGCGACAGAGTGAGACTCCGTCTCAAAAAAAAAAAAAAAAAAAAAAGTACAGTTGCTTGTGTCTTTGCTGAGTAAGCGAATTTCAAGGAGTGGATAGTTCCAACACCGAGTGAGTGAGGTGTATGTCTGAGCTCCAGCAGCCTCGCCTGATGTCACAGGATGCATCCTAGCAGCCCAGGCCTCCTGGAGTCACTGGCCTGGCAGGTATCACCTGGGCACAGCATCTCCAGTAGCAGCTGCCATGTCGGTTCATCCCTCTCACCAGGGGTTTCCATTGGCACACACACCCTTGCTCCACCTGAGTCTAGTCACTGTCCTCTCCTTAGTTCCTCAAAAGAGTTGTCTGTTTTTGGCTCACTGGAGCCACTTGGGAGGCCAAGGCAGGCGGATCACGAGATCAGGAGATCGAGACCATCCTGGCTAACATGGTGAAACCCTGTCTCTACTAAAAATACAAAAAATTAACGGGGCGTGGTGGCGGGCGCCTGTAGTCCCTGCTACTCGGGAGGCTGAGGCGGGAGAATAGTGTGAACCCGGGAGGCAGAGCTTGCAGTGAGCCGAGATGGCGCCACTGCACTCCAGCCTGGGCATCAGAGCGAGGCTCCATCTCAAAAAAAAAAAAAGGTTGTCTGTTTTCGCTTACATCCGTCTTATTTCTTTCTAAACCTGCTCCAGTCAGGCCTCTCCAGAAAAACCAGCCCTTTCCAGAATCAGCCTTTCTCACCTCATCAGTGGGGCACCCTCCCTCCTGTGGCAGATCAGAGGGTGATTCTTCTTCATCTCATTTGGTCTCTGCACCTGCTGTCTCGGTGGCCGTTCCCTCCTGCCCTTACGGCCTCTCTGCCCTGAGTTTCCAGGATACCACGCCCTGCTCTGGCTTTCTGTACCAGATGGCTGCTGTCTCCCAAACTCCTAAATGGAAGCACCACTGCAGGGCACAGCCCTTCTCTCTCCAGACTCACTCCCAAGCAGTCATGTCCAGCCTCATGGCTCTCATGCCCTGAGCACTCTCACGTTGCAAGCGCCAGCTTGGACCACCCCCTCAATCTCCAGCTCATATATTCGTCCAGCTTTCTCTTCCTAATCTCTACTTGGATACCTAACAGCATCTCAAATGTCACGTATCCAAACAGAACTCGATCCCTCCCTGTGCCCCCAGAAACGCAGAACCTTCAGAACCTGCTCTGCCCGAAGTCGTTCCCATCTCTCTCTTTTTATTTCTATAGAGACAAGGTCTCACTTGGTTGCCCAGGTTGGCTTGGAACTCCTGGCTTCAAGCAGTTCTCCTGCCTCGGCCTCCTAAAGTGTTAGGATTACAGGTGTGAGCCATAGCGCCCAGCCTCCTTTCCTATCTCAGTAAATGAGAGCTCCGGCCTTCTACTTGATCTGTCCAAAAACCTTGGAGTCAGCCTCGATCTCTCTCTCTCCCACACTCCAAATCAGACATATCTCAAAATCATCTCCTGAACATGTATTCCAAAAGCGTATCCCCAATCTGGCCATTTCTCAGCCTCACCGCGGCCAACATCTTTGTCTTAGTTCCACAGCACCCTCCCCACTGAACCCGTCTCCCTCCTTGTGTGTCTGCTCTCCATAGGGAGCGTCCTTTTTAAAATTGAAGGCAGTTCACGTCTGTCTTCTGCCTAAAACTTCAGAGGTTCCCTCAATTCCAGGCGGAGGCCAAAGCCCTTCAGAGACTTTGGAGCCTACAACGCCCTCTGTGATGTAGTATTCCTGTCTACCCCTCCAGCCATCCTGACCCCCTGGAGCTATTCCTGGCACACACCAGGCCCCCTCCTGCTTATGAGGTGGCTTTGCTATTTCTCAGTCTGCAGATAAATATGTGGCCATTTCCTTCACTCCCTGTAAGTATCTGCTTTCTGCTCAAATGTCCCCTAATTCACCTTGTATAACATAGTAGCCCTTCCCCTTGCCCCAGGTGATCCCCACCATGTTTACCATGTTCAGTCTCCAGCGAACCAGTCTCCATCTGAAGGGCCATCTTCTCCACTCCTCATCAGACAAGCTCTTGGACTTGGTCCATTTTATTCTCACCTGCACTTCTAGAACCTAAAACCCATCGTAGTACTTGAGAGGAACTCAGTGAGTGAATAAAAGTGGATCACAGCTCAGTTTTGGAAACAAAAGCCAAATCACTTACCTTGATTAGAGTTGGTGTCAGCCGTCTCTCCTCAGATAATACTTGAAGGCTCAGTACGGTGGCGCACACACTTTGGGAGGCCAAGACAGGAAGATCACTTGAGCCCAGGAGCTCAAGGTGGTAGTGAGCTGTGATTGTGCCCCTCAGCCTAGATGACAGAGTGAGACCCTGTCACTTCAAAAAAAAAAAAAAAAAACTTTTTGTCTTGAAGTCTACCTTATCTGTTATTATATAGCTTTTTTAACCTTCTTATGCTTACTATTTTTTTTTGGCCCATTCACATTTAACCTATCTCTGTTTATGTGTGTGTGTGTGTGTGTGTGTATATTTTTTTTTTTTGGAGACGGAGTTTCGCTCTTGTTCCCCAGACTGGAGTGCATTTGGCACAATCTCAGCTCACTGCAACCTCCACCTCCCAGGTTCAAGCAATTCTCCTGCCTCAGCCTCCTGAGTAGCTGGGATTATAGGCGCCCACCACCACACCCAGCTAATTTTTGTATTTTAAGTAGAGACGGTTTCACCATGTTGGCCAGGCTGGTCTGAAACTCCTGACCTCAAGCGATCTGCCTGCCTCGGCCTCCCAAAATGCTAGGATTACAGGCGTGAGCCACCGCGCCCGGCCAAGTTTTGAGTGTTCTTTATCAATTCTGGAATTGCTTTTATTCTGGAAAAGTATGGTCAGGTATTGTCAGTGGCTACTCAACATGTTTTCTTTTTCTGGCTTTTCAGTAGTTTGTGATGTACATAGATAAGGATTTTGTTGTATTTATCATGCTTGGGGTTTCCTAAACTTCTTGCATCTGTAAATTTCCTTTTCCTCACTGGGGCTCTAATTACCAATATATTAAACTTAACACTCTTCCACGGGTTTCTGAGATTCTGTCCATGCGTCCCCAGTCCTTTTCCTCTTGTTGACCAAGCTGGAGTGCTGTGGTACAATCTGCCTCCTGCGTTGAAGCGATTCTCCCGCCTCACTCAGCCTCCCGAGTAGCTGGGACTACAGACAGGTACTACCATGCCTGGCTAATTTTTGTATTTTTGATAGAGATGAAGTTTCACCATGTTGGCCAGGCTGGTCTCAAATTCCTGACCTCAGGTGATTCGCCCACCTCAGCCTCCCAAAGTACTGGGATTACAGGCGTGAGCCACCACGCCTGGCCAAATTTTTTATATGTGGTCCAGAGTTTACACGTTGGTCCAATAGGAGCTACTCAGCCACCACTGGAAGCAGAACCTCCTTAACTGACTAACTTTTGAAGTCTTCACCAACTTCTTTGGAAACCTCAGTTAAGGACTGAGATGTGACTCTCCAGTGACATCTGGAGGAGCCCATTCCTGTCCTCTCCAGCCTATGACTAAATGCACCTGTAGGGGATGTTGACCCTGTGAAGTGTTCCTCTTGTTGCTTTGGCTTGAGGTCAGCAGACCCTGGGATCTTTCTTCTGTCACAGTGTCAGATCCATCAGCCAGACTTTGGAACGGGAGGCCAGCAGAAGGCGGTGGACTGTGAAAGGAGCAGACTGCAGGCTCCTTTAACTCACGGCTGCACGCAGCACAAGTTCTCTTCCTGTGGCTGACACCCCATTGCCCTTCCCTGGAAAACCTGATTCATCTTGGCTGTTTGTTTTTTTTTTTGTATTTTTCCCCAGGCTCAACAGGGCCAGTCAGACATACTTCTTCCCTATTCACTTGACGGACCAGCTTCTGCCCAGCGCCGTGTTCTATGCCACCATGGGGCCTCTAGTGGTCTACTTTGCCATGCACCGTCTGATCATCAAACCATACCTCAGGGCTCAGAAAGAGAAGTGAGTTGACACGTCATGGGCATGTCACTAGCCAGCCCTGTGCCTCAGTTTCCTCACCCTTAAAATGGAGAGGATAACAGAGCATCCTGCGTCGGGTGATGAGGAAACCTGAATTAATTAATGCATGTAAAGCGCTTAGGCTGATGTCTGGGCCACGATTGGTAAATGTTAACTATTTCTCATCATTGTCAGTAGTTGGACTGCTATTATCCCTTCATTTGTAATTCTTACTCTTAGAAAGGACTGGAGTTTATAGAAGTGTTGGGCCTCGGCTGGGCGTGGTGGCTCACGCCTGTATTCCCAGCACTTTGGAAGGCTGAGGCAGGTGGATTACCCGAGGTGAGGCATTCAGGACCAGTCTGGCCAACTTGGCGAAACCCTGTCTCTACTAAAAAATAGAAAAATAGCCGGGCGTGGTGGCACGTGCCTGTAATCCCAGCTACCCAGGAGGCTGAGACAGGAGAATTGCTTGAACCTGGGAGGCAGATGTTGCAGTGAGCCGAGATCGCACCATTGCACTCCAGCCTGGGTGACAGAGCAAGACTCAGTCTCAAAAAAAAAAAAAAAAAAAAGTGTTGAACCTCTAAACCATGGCCTCAAGAAATAAAAAGTTTTCCTTTTTCCTTTCCCGGCACTGAGTTTAAGAGGAATGCGTTCTGGATTCTTATATGAGGGGCCTGCATTAACTATAGTCTTGAAAGTCATAGAAACGCAGTTTTTTTGCAGTTTCTTAGATGATCCATTGGGGCATGCCATGAAACCTAAATTATTAGTGCAAGCATCTCTACAGAAAACTGGGAGCTGGTATAGATTTGTTACTTTATAATATCTCATTTAGTAAAGCATTGCACTTAGAGAATCTCAGATAAAGGAATGAATCTCCTCTTCTGGGCCCGTCTGGCCTTTGGATTCAAAATCCTAATTCCCTAGGAGGCTTGAGGCTTAGAACAAGACATGTGCTGGCCCAGCCTTCTCTCAGAAGGGAGGACAGGCATATGCTGACCCCAGGGCCCATACTTTGTTACAGGAAAGCAGATCTATGTGTCTAAAGTGGTATTAGTTGTTCCTACCAAAAGTGTTATTTAACAACTCATGCCTGTAATCCTAGCACTTTGAAAGGCTGAGACAGTAGGATCACTTGAGCCCAGGAGTTCGAGACTAGCCTGGGCAATATAGTGAGGCCCCCATCTCTATTTTAAAATTAAAATTCAAAAAATAATAATCCCACAAGGTTGGTGGGATCTCCTGAAATTCTCATGTGGCGGGGTCTTCTTTCCAAAGAGACTGACAGTCGGTGTTCCGTCAGCTCGGTGAGGAGGTGGGGCAGAGACATCTAAGGGTAAAATGAAAGCTGCCAGCCTGTGACTAACAGACTTGCCTGAGACTGTCGTGGGAATATTTTTTAAAGTTCTAGAACTGAACTCCAGTAAGATCACAGACTGTTTGCTGGGCTTGGGTCCAGCACGGGAGGGGCTGTGTTGGCTGGAAGCTGGGCAGCGCCACGCTAACGTGGGGCTTGTGTTCCTCTCGCGTAAGGGAATTGGAGAAGCAGAGGGAAAGCGCCGCCACAGATGTGCTGCAGAAGAAGCAAGAGGCGGAGTCCGCTGTGAGTGTTGCCCCGCCGTTCTTAAGCGAGGGCTGTAGGGGACACACTCCACACCCCACATGTTGGTCTCAGGGCCTTAGATGGCAGACTTCTCTTCTCCAGCAACTTGGCTCTCTATTTAGTCTCTATTGTGGGATGCGGTGCTGGGCTCTGCAGTCCCTGCCCTGAAGATAATTACCCTCCAAAGGCATAACAAGGGCTTTTTTTAAAGTGGTGAGTATTGGCCTCTTTTTCTTCCCTCTGAGTGTTCTGCCTTTTACTGAGCAGGAGGGAGCAGGCTTCCTGGGTAAGTGGCGAGCATACTGCCAGGTGGCCATGGGCCGTGTGTGTGGCCTGGTGAGCACATGCCTGTCTGAGGGGGCGGCACAGCTATACCCAGCAGAATGGCACCACAGGAGAACACAGGTCCTTTCTCAAGAGGAGCTGGGATTCCAGCTTCTCCTGTGAAATCTCTTTATTTTTAAAGCTGACAACGCATTCAGTGTTTTTTTATTGGGTCAACAAATCCCACCCACACATTAATGATCCCTAGAAAGGGAGCTCCCACCGGTGGCCACGGGAGGGTCATGCCGTTTCAGGTGCTTCTCACCTTCTGACCCAGAGCTGCCTGCCCTAGGTCTAGGAGTTTCAGAGTGAGCCACTTGGGTAGCAGAGCTGTCAGGGCGCCCACTCCCTTCCTTTCCAGGCCCTGAGCAGGTATGTTGATGTGGACAAGACTGCCTGCCTGTGGCCCTCTGACCAGAGGTGGAGCAGGCCTGGTGGGGCCCTGACTGTGTCATCCTTGTTCTCTGGCAGGTCCGGCTGATGCAGGAATCTGTCCGAAGGATAATTGAGGCAGAAGAGTCCAGAATGGGTGAGAACATGTGTCCTCTCTTGGTCCAGGGTGGGCACTGGGGGTCTCTAAGCCACACAAGGAGGTGCCTGGAGGAGGCCTTCCTCTACTCGGAGTCTGTCCTTAGGCCTCATCATTGTCAATGCCTGGTACGGGAAGTTTGTCAATGACAAGAGCAGGAAGAGTGAGAAGGTGAAGGTGATTGACGTGACTGTGCCCCTGCAGTGCCTGGTGAAGGACTCGAAGCTCATCCTCACGGAGGCCTCCAAGGTACAGCAGCACCAGCCACCACCTGCCATGTGCTCACAGATTTGAACAGGCTGGGTGCAGTGACTGAGGCCTATAACCTTAGCACTTTGGGAGGCCAAGGTGGGCGGACTGCTTGAGCCCAGGAGTTAATCAGCCTAGGCAACATAGCAAAACCCTATCTCTACAAAAAAAGAGAAAAAATTAGCTGGGCATGGTGACATGCGCCTGTTGTCCCAACTGTTTGGGAGGCTGAAGCGGAAGGATTGGTTGAGCCCAGGAGGTTGAGGCTACAGTGAGCTGTGATTGTGCCACTGCACTCCAGCCTGGGTGACAGAGCAAGACCCTGTCTCAAAAAAAAACAAACAAACAGTGGTTTGAAGAATAGGTTCAGTCTGACAAGGACAGCCTGGCCCCTTAAAGTGGGATCTTTGCCGTCATCAGCATCTACTGCATGGGATGCTGCCCAGCTCCTGAGTAGTACCCACGTTGGAGCTATTCGCTTCATTCAGTCATTTCTTTCACCACTCACTCAGTAAGGATTTACTGAGCCCCTGTATGTGCCAGCCACACCAGCAAACAGAACACACGCCTGCCTTCATGACATTTGATTCTGTTTATTTTTGCCTCATTCCAGAAAGCATGAGTTCACTTGTAACATGTGTGAGTCTTGCCTCTGGGGCCTGGGGCATGGACCATCCAGAAGGATGAAAATGCAGGTTAGCTCAGGCCAGAGAGCTCCTGGCACCCTAGAAGTCATCTAGTGGCCCTGTCTTAGTGTGAGGATAGGGCCTTTATTAAGAAGCGAGTTTTGGCAACTTTTTCAAATTCTTGTTTCTTTTTCTTCAAGCCCCAAAGTTTGCATCTCCCCAGGGAATGTCAGAGCCTGTGCACACTGCCCCTCTGGTGGTAGTAAGGAGGAGTGCTGGTCTTAGACCATCTGGAGTATTGAGAGTAGCAATTTGTTTGTTACAGGCTGGACTGCCTGGCTTTTATGACCCGTGTGTGGGGGAAGAGAAGAACCTGAAAGTGCTCTATCAGTTCCGGGGCGTCCTGCATCAGGTGATGGTGCTGGACAGTGAGGCCCTCCGGATACCAAAGCAGTGTGAGTAGCCGTCCCTTCGCAGTCACCAGCTAACGGGGGCGGGGACCTCGAAGCAGCTGCTCAGTGTGTGGGCTGCCAGCCACCTTCCTCAGCTGCCCGCCTGGGAGCAGAGACGCCAACTAGCCCTTGACCCGTGATTCACTCAGAGCCCATGATTTGTGCCCTAAAAAGGGGGCTGGGGCCCTTTCACAGGTAGAATTAGAGTGAGCGCGTTGGAAACTGCGGCTTGAGTGGCGGGGGATGAAAGCAGACCTCCATGTTCCAGAAGCAGTTGATTTTCAGCAGCGGGTGCTCTGCCTCGCCTGGGCCCAGCCAGCTGCTGGTCCAGGTGACTGCTGAGCCCCATCAGTAGAAAGGTGCATGGGAACGGCCACCTTCTGATCACCTGTGTCTGTCTTTTCCTTTACAGCCCACAGGATCGATACAGATGGATAAACTGCCAAGAACCAGATTTTTAAAAGGCTGCAAAAAATCTTTTCCTGGGAGTCTACAAATTTGGAAATGGAAAAAACCCCGACATCAGATGTTTTTATTTTATATTATTATTATAGGAGGTGGCACCATTATCAATTATGTGAAGGGGCATGCGGACACCCCAGCTTTTGAGGGTGCTGGGGGTAGGACTGAGGCAGCCCCACTGGAAACCAGACTGCAGCCTGGCCCATGGCTGTTTTCCCAAGGACCAGTTCCTGGAGGGAAGGGCCCTGGCCCTGACTCTGCTGGGTCCCCTGAGCACACGTGCTGACCGCAGCCTGCCGCCCTGTAGTTCTTGGTTAGGTCTGGAGGTGTTTGTGGAACACCCTGCCCTCACCACAGGAGCGTGAGCCACTTCTGAAGTCCACGCTGAACATGCGAAACAACCTGAAAAGCAGGCAGGCCTCCAGGTCAGGGAGCCTCTGCTGCGTTGACTTCCCACGACCACCTCCTCCTGCTGAAATATTACTGCTTGAATCTGGAGCAGATTGCGGGTTTATAAAACTGCTTTTTATCTGAGAACAAACGGGTTTGGAAATTAGTCTTTTTTCCCCACTCCCAGAGCTGCTCAAATCATTCCACCGGCCCCCTCGGCTTGGGACAGGGTAGTGTAACTCCCGATCCCAGGGCCTAGCCCTGACACAGGTGGCTTCCCGTATCCCTGTGGGAAAACGCCCTGCCACCAGTGGGCTTGAGCTGGCCTGTGTCCCTCCACCGCCTGCACCACCCACCTCCGGAGTGCAGTGCTGGGCAAGGGGGCAGCTCAAGAGGACAGGACCAGGCGCTTGGCAAGACATCAGACACACCCAACCCGGAGGCGTGGACCCCAGGCCTGGCCCGTGGCACGCGGTGGGTGGCACTGCAGCTCCCCGCTCCTGCAGGTCCAGCGTCCTCACAGGAACACCAGGGCCTGTGCTCCGGAGCCTTCCTTCAGACCCTTCCTCCACGTGCCCACTTGGGATGCAGAATGCGGCGGAGCCAGGATCCCCTCCACGGCCTGGGCTTCGGCTGCAGTAAAGTTACGTGAGGCCTGTCTAACGGGTCCTGGAAGTGGCAGCCATCAGTTGCTCTTGTTGACCCCTCCCAGCAAGCACTGCACAGGTGGTGGCTGAGACAGCTGGCGCGGGGGGCCCCAAGCTGCGCCGGCCTCCAGCCCACCCACAGCTGTTGCTAAAGTCACGCCTCCCTCCCAGCACTGGTATCTGAGTAACGGCTAAGAACCTCCTTCCTCTGGTTTTGAAAGGCAGTTCAGGTTGTCCAATTCTGTAACATTCATCTCCATTTTTAAAAAACGTTTCTCTGACGGCCCCACGGCCCGAGCCGCGGTGAGCGTCGTGTTGCATGAGCCTGGGCCCCGGGCTTCCCGTGCGCCTCTGCCACAGGTGCTTCTGGGCACCCATCCTCTGCGTTTCATTTGCAGTCGACTGTACAGAAGGCACTCACCACAATAAACCTTTCCTGAAAGCAGAGGCTGGCGCTCTTCCGTGTATTGTGTGTTCATCTTCAGGAGGGAGGGAACCCCTTCCCCAGAGGCGGCCTCCCCATCCTTCACTCCTCACTCAACCACAGGGCCTCACGTGAAGCTGGGGTTCCATTTTCTACATTAAACATTGCCTGAGAAATAGACCCCAAGTTAGGAAATCAGGCTAGAACTTTTCTTTAATTCACTAAAGCTATAAATTAGACAAAATAGGAAGTCAGTTTTTTTTTTTTTTCAGATGGAGTCTCACTCTGTCACCCAGTGACAATACTGGCAGTGGTGCGATCTCGGCTCACTGCAACCTCCGCCTCCCGGGTTCAGCTGATCCTCCTGTCTCAGCCTCCCAAGTAGCTGGGACTACAGGTGTGTGCCACCACACCTGGCTAATTAATTTTTGTCTTTTTAGTAGACATGGGATTTTACCATGTTGACCAGGCTGGTCTTGAACTCCTGACCTCAAGTGATCTCCCCACCTCGGCCTCTCAAAGTGCTGGGATTACAGGCATGAGCCACCGCGCCCGGCCATGGAAGTCAGTCTTCTTAGCAGAAGGAATCACGGTACTAGAGAAAATGATGGGAGCGACACCGTATAGAAAGATACTTTATTACACTGCCCACTCACACCAGGCCGGAATAGGAGTCAGTCACTCCTTAGAACCCCGAGCGGCTGTCCAGGCTGATGGAAGAGGGGCCTCCCTGAGGAGCATCTCCCACACTGGGGCTTCCAACGATCTTCGCTCTGCGTGTGCTGAAAGGACAGCGTCCAGAATCAGCCTCAGCCTGGACTTCTGTTACCATGGGAGGATAAGCTTGTCATGCTCACAGATGTGCACTCCTAGTGCCACGCCTCTAAACGTCCCCCAGACGGCGTCGGGGCTCTCGCCGGGGAGCTTGGCTACTGTCTGGATCCCCGGCCAAGCAGGCCTCATGGCCAACTTTCTCAGTGTCCACAGCAGACAAAAATGTCCACAACCAGAGCTCCAAAGCCCTGCCGGCCCTGGTGCCACTGCCACCTCTGCGTCCGGAGCCTGTGGGGCTCAGCTCTGCTGCTCTGGCCCAAGTCTGGCCTGGAGTCCCCGGTGCCCTTTGCAGGCACGGAGGCGACTGGACATCCTTCGCATCACCAGCCTCTGGGCCTGCAAGCGCTTACGGAGCTTTTCATTTTCCTTCAGAGTGAGGAAGAGTTTTTTCTTCAGGGAATCTAAGTCCAAAAGGGCATAGCTGTGATCAGATGGCTGCTTGTTGGGGGGCCTTCTCAGGCCTGCAGGGCCAGTCGGCTGGCCAACAGCCTCTGTTGCTTGCGGCCTCCGTGGTGAGACCTGAGGACAGGGGAGTGAGAGCCGAGAGCTGCATCACCAGCAGGAAGGCGGGCCATGGTGAGCAGGCCACCAGACACGCACCCAGCACAACCCCAGGGCAGCCGGACGCTCCTGGCTGCTCCCCCAAAATCCAGATGTGCCCACACCATGGTGGAGAATTTGACTGGGGAGCTCTGAAACCCAGGCTGCACACCCTGCCTCGGCCACACAGGTCTCATGGTGGGTGCTCACTGGTTTCCATTTTGTTTGGAGCAAGTCATCTTGTGTCCAACCACAGACCACCTTTGCACTCAGTCTTACCTGTTTTACGGGGTCTTCGGCATTTGGGGGCAACTGAAGCTCTTCAAGTGCAGTGTCCATGTTTCTCCCAGGACTGTCCTCTCCGGCCCCCCCCTCAGGGAGGACCTGGGAACGGCAGGGTGGAGTCAGGCACTACAGCCCTGCAGATGCAGGGCCCTCCTGCAGCTGCTACTTGTCCCTCTAGGGGAGTGGCAACAGCCAGGGACCAGCTCCAGGGTCTGTGCCCCTCCACAACCAGCATCTCCCTAGCACACACCCTGGAACTGAACTTTTTTTTTTTTTTGAGACGGAATCTAACTCTGTCACCCAGGCTGGAGTGCAGTGGCATGATCTCGGCTCACTGCAACCTCCGCCTCCCGGGTTCAACCAATGCTGCCTCAGCCTCCTGAGTAGCTGGGACTACAGGCACCTGCCACCACACCTGGCTAACTTTTTTTTTTCTTGAGATGGAGTTTCGCTCTTTCGCCCAGAGTGGAGTGAAGTGGTGCGATCAGCTCACTGCAACCTCCGCCCCCTGGGTTCAAGTGATTCTCCTCCAGAGTAGCTGGGATTATAGGCACCCACCACCATGCCCCAGCTATATTTTTGTATTTTTAGTAGAGACGGGGTTTCGCCAGGCTGGTCTCGAACTCCTGACCTCAGGCAATCCACCCGCCGCAGCCTCCCAAAGTGCTAGGATTACAGGTGTGAGCCACCACGCCCAGCCTAATTTTTGTATATTTAGTAGAGATGGAGTTTCACCATGTTGGCCAGGCTGGTTTCGAACTCCTAACCTCAGGTGATCCGCCTGCCTCGGCCTCCCAAAGTGCTGGGAATACAGACGTGAGCCACTGCGCCCAGCCCGGCTAATTTTTATATTTTTAGTAGAGATGGGGTTTTTACCATGTTGGCCAGGCTTGTCTCAAACTCCTAGCCTCAAGAGATCCACCCGCCTCAGCCTCCCGAACTGCTGGGATTATAAGCGTGAGCCACCTCGCCCGGCCCTGGAACTGAACTTTAAGCAATCAGGCACGGCCAGGTGCAGTGGCTCCCGCCTATAATTCCAGCACTTTGTCGGGGCCAAGATAGGAGAATCCCTTGAATCCAAGACTGGGCAAGACAGCAAGACCCCATCTCTAAAAAAAAAAAAAAATTTTAATTAGCTGGGCATGGTAGCACATGATTGTGGTCCCAGCCACTTGGGAGGCTCAAGTGGGAGGATGGCTTGATCCTGGGAGGTTGAGGCTGCTGTGAGCCATGATTGCACCACTGTACAGAGCCTGAGCAAGAGTGAGACCCTGTCTCAAAAACAAAGAAAAAGGTTGGGCGCAGTGACTCACATCTATACTCCCAGCACTTTGGTAGGCTGAGGTGGGAGGATGGCTTGAGCCCGGTAGTTTTGAGACCAGCCTGAGTAAAATAGCAAGACGCTATCTCTACAAAAAAAAAAGTGGGGGCCAGGCGCGGTGGCTCACACCTATAATCCCAGCACTTTGTGAGGCTGAGGTGGGTGGATCACCTGAGGTCAGGAGTTCAAGACCAGTCTGGCCAACGTGGTAAAACCCCGTCTCTATTTAAAAATACAAAAATTAGCCGGGCGTGGTAGCGGGCATCTGTAACCCCAGCTACTTGGGAGGCTGAGGCAGGAGAATCACTTGAACCTGGAAGGAAGAGGTTGCAGTGCACCGAGATCACACCACTGCACTCCAGACTGGGTGACAGAGCGAGACTCCATCTCAAAAAATAAAAAAAAAAAAAGAAAAGAAAAAGGGAATCAGGCACCATCCCTACTAGCAACTGAGATTCTTTGATATTGAAAAGAAGGAAGCTGAGAGGTTTGGGCCTTCCCTCCAGAAAAACAGGGAATCCAAATTGGCATATGAGGAAAGGCGACAGCCCTGCAGGCCGGCTTTGCTGGGAGGATCCCGCCTCCCTGTCTCAACCCACAGCATAATTTAAACGTTCAAGTACCTGGCCCGGTGCACTCACCTTTTCTTTCTGAGAAGAGCTGGCATTTCCTCTCTCACTGGCCGGGTCTGTGTTCTCCCTCACCTGCTGCAAGAGACACACACAGAGTGGATGCAGACCCCAAGAACCCTCAGAGCTCGGGGCAGGCCTCGGGCATCATGCTTGTCCCACTGCTCGGCCCACTGCGTGCCACAGTCAACGAAGTTACTAAATGAAACTGACCTGAAGCTCAACCCAACTCACACTGCCCACTTGGTGTGCTTCTCTTTCTCCAAAGATGCCCTGAAATCACGGTCAGAGTGCCCTGAATAGGTCCCTGTACAGCTAGGGACCCATCTACTTCCTATGTGTCACCCCAGGGCCTGGCACCTGGCCCCATGACCGCCAGCAAGCGGCAGAAGCCCAGCTCACCACTCGAGGTGCCACTGACGCAGAACCTGCAGCCCCTGGGCCACACTGGGGTGGGGCCCACAAAGCAGAGTTGGCAGAGGCCGTACCCAGCTTGTCCCCACCAACCCGGCACTGGAAGCACTGAGGGCTACAGTGACAAACGTCCCCACTCCCAGTGGCTCAGGTGTCATCTTTCCAGGACAAACGTTATCACAAATACATGAAGCTGATTAAAGTGCTCATCTATGGACACATACCCCAAGCACCTGGGCTGTGCCAGGCAGCATCCTGGGTGTGGGGCCTGAGGCAGGGAAGGCAGCCCCTGCCCTCATGGAGATTCTGTTCCAGGGGAGAAGACAAAACCAATGAGGGAAATAGGAAGGACAGCAGGGGCCAGAGGGGCCAGGAAGACCGAGGGGCAGGAAGGGGTCGGAGGCAAGCGGGTGTTTGAGGGTCCAGAAGGGCTTCCTGAAGGAAGGGACTGCCAACCTGAAGAGGTTGAGGCAGACTGCATGAGGCTATCTGGGAAGGGTGCTGGGGAGGACAGATGGGGCAGGAGCTCCCAGGCGGCCGCTCTGGGTGTGTTTGCTACGTGGCCGCCTTGTTCTTCCCATCGGCTCCACTCTCCACTCATGGATCCCTTTCCTCTCCCCATAAATCCACCAATGCAGGGAGTTGCTGGCCTGTGGCTTGTCCCGCCACTGCTCTGCCTGCCCACTCCACGTGGGTGCCCCGTGGCCTCTCATCCGAGCTCAAGGCTTCAGCATCCAACTCTTCGTGAGCCCCCTCCTGAGCCAGGCCCACACATCCCGCCGCCACCAAGGCAAGCTTGGCTCACTGCAACCTCTGCCTCCCAGTTCAAGCGATTCTCCTGCTTCAGCCTCCTAAGTAGCTGGGATTACAGGTGCCCACCAACACACCCAGCTAATTTTTGTATTTTTAGAAGAAATGGGGTTTCAACATGTTGGCCGGGCTGGTATCGAATTCCTGCCCTCAGGTGATCCGCCCAGCTCTGCCTCCCAAAGTGCTGGGATTACAGACATGAGCCACCGCACCCAGCCATAAAATAATTCATTTTTAAAGTGCCTTTAATTTATGACTTCTCTTAAAGCCGAGGTCATGGCCAGCAGGGCCACAGGGCTGTGGATCCCAGAAGCGTGATAGCGCTGTTGTCACTGTAGTTCTTGGCCTTGGCTTTTCCCACACATGCCGCCACCCACACTGCTCCCAACTGCTGGTAAACAATGCAGGCTGGATGTGACCAGACAGAAGGCGCAGTGCCCTCCTACCTGTGTGGGGTCCTGAAAGGCGAACACCGTGGGCACAGCATTGTGCTTCAGGTTCTTGCGGTTTCCAAAGGCGCTGAAGCACTCTGGCCGGAAGTGCTCGGAGCAGATGACCGTGTGCTGCTTGGGCTTGAAGTTGCCCCGGCCGATGTTCAGCACCCATTCCTTCAGCAGCTCCGGGCGGCTGAACGGAAACCTAAGGGCAGAGGCAGGGGGTATGAGGCCCAGCAAAGCTGGACCCAGCGCCTCAGAGTCATTCGGAATTTTCACATCACTGCAGAGTACTTCCCTGGACAGCTGTGGACGTTTAGTCCTCTCAGTTTGTTAAATCACATCTAATTTCTGGAAGCTTCTGTCACAGCTGTTGAAGCACTCTTAATAGGAAACCCGAGACCACGAGCATGGCCAGAGAGCCCAAGTGAGCTGTTTCTGATGCTACATTTGCCAGGAGCCTACCAGGAGCCGGGCCCTCTTCTTCGTGCTAGGGATGGGGGGTAATGATATTCTGGAGCGGGGGCACAGCGATGAGCCACACAGATGTGGACGGTGTCTTCTGGGGATGACAGCTGCTCCAGAGAACAGACAGAGGGAAGCCCTGGGGTGGTGAGGAGAGTCAGCTGAAGGGGTGATGTTTGAGCACAGACCGCAGGAAGTGGCAGCACAAGCGATGCAGGCTTCAGAAGGGACAGCAGGAACGGCCACTCACGCAGGTCCAGCTGAGACAGCAAGAGGGAGTGGGGACTGCATGACGCAGGGCCCTGAGCAGCTGGGGGAGTCCCTGGAGGCTCTAGACAGAGGTGAGATGGAACCTGAGTCCACCCTGGCTGCTGTGGGACCAGGCGTTGGCAGAAGTGGTAATGAGAGGGCAGATTTGGATGTATTTTGAAAGCCATGCAGTAAGGTTTGCCTGTAGATGGTAAAATTGAGAAGGAAGGAGTTTCATGTTTGAGATAAAATTAAGTTACAGGACGGCAGGTTAAGGGGATCAGAAGTTTGTTTTGTAGCGGCTGAGCATGGTGGCTCACGCCTGTAATCCCAGCACTTTGGGAGGCCAAGGCAGGCAGACTGCCTCAACTCAGGAGTTCAAGACCAGCCTGGCCAACATGGTGAAACCCCATCTCTACTAAAGATGCAAAAATTAGCCTGGCATGGTGGCGCACTCCTGTTATCCCAGCTACTTGGGAGGCTGAGGCACAAGAATCACCTGAACCACGGAGGCAGAGGTTGCAGTGAGCCGAGACTGTGCCACTGCACTCCACCTGGGCAACAAATTGAGAGTCTGTCTCCAAAAAAAGAAGTTTGTTTTTTATGTCAGGAGTTAAATTCGAGGTGCTTTTTAGGCTCTCCATGTGCTGGGGTGACAGGCAGCCACACGCATCTGGAGATGTCAGTGTGGAGGCTAACCCTGTGGAACCGATAAGCCTGGGTGAGATGGGCCCCTGGAGAGCAAGTGTGGCTAGAAGCCAACCCTGGGCCGTGGCCCACACCCCAGGGCTCCAACACTTAGTGCTGGAAATAAGGAGGATCCAGCAAAGGAGACTGAGAAGAGACACCTGTGGCCACGAAGTGTACCAGACGTCATGCAGGAAAAGTGACCCAGGCTCAGGGGTTAGTTGTGTGAAATGCTATGCAATCAATTAGCATCACAAGGCTCACTAGTGATGTGACAGAGCTCTCGTGGGAGTGGAGGGAACGACTTCAAGAGAGAAGGCGCGGCAATTCCATCCCCAGGTACATACCTGACGGAGGCAAAACAGATAGATGCACCGCAACACAAGTCCCACCAAAACTGGCCAAAACAATGTTTTTTTGTTTTGTTTTGTTTTTTGAGACGGAGTCTCGCTCTGTTGCCCAAGATGGAGTGTAGTGGTGCGATCTCGGTTCACTGCAACCTCTGCCTCCCAGGGTCAAGTGATTCTCCTGCCTTAGCCTCCAGAGTAGCTGGGATTTCAGGTGCGCGCTACCACGCCCGGGTAATTTTTGTATTTTTAGTAGAGACGGGGTTTCACCATGTTGGTCAGGCTGGTCTCGAACTCCTGACCTCAGGTGATCCACCCATCTCGGCCTCCCAAAGTGCTGGGATTACAGGCGTGAGCCACCACGCCCAGCCTCCAGAACAATGTATTTGTCATCCAAAAAATGGGGCCACCCAAATGCCCTTCAATTGTAGAACAAATCAGTAAATTCTGGCACTTGCATTCAATGGAATATTATGTGGCAACGAAAGCGAATGAACTGCAATCCACTCTGATAGCGGGTAGGATAGGGTTCCCTTTGGGCAGGAGAGAGGAGGAGGACCTGGGAGGGGGTCCAGGTGGGGGGTCTTCTCGGGGGTAGTGATGTTTTATTTCTTATTTCAAGATAAGGTATCGCTCTGTCACCCAGGCTGGAGTGCAGTGGCAAGATTATAGCTCATTGCAGCCTCGAACCTGGGTTAAAGCGATCCTCCTACTTCAGTCTCCCGAGCAGCTGGAACTACAGGGGCACACCACCTTGCCTGGCTAATTTTTTTAAATTATTTGTAGAGATAGGGTCTCATTCTGTTGCCCAGGCAGGTCTCGAACTCCCAGGATCAAGCGATCCTCCCGCCTCGGCCTCCCAAAGTGCTGGGATGACAGGCTTGAGCCACCGCGCCCAGCTGGTAACGTTTCAGTTCAGTGGCGTTCACTTGGGGAAAACTCGCCGGGCTGTATACTTATGATTCGTGTATTTTTCTGCATGTACATTACGTATACTTCAAGCAAAGCATTTATCACAAAACAGAGCAATGGGAGCAGAGCGAATGGGAACGATGAGCACAAGCCGCCCTTCGAAGATGTGCCCAAAAGTAGGTAGAGAAATGGTGCCGTGACTGGACCTTGGAGAAAGCGCAACTTTAACCAAGGACGATTGCTCCTGGGCCGGGCCAGGCCGGGCCGGGCGAGTGCAGGAGCAGACTCCAAAGTCTCCAGCATCCTCCCTCGACCCTGCAAAGTCCCTTCCCACTGCCGGGACGCCCCGGGGGTTCCACTCCTCCACTGCACCGCCCAGGTGCCGGGCTCCCTTCAGGACCGCGCGCGGCGGGAGCTGCAGGGGCCAGGGACACAGCAAACCCCGGCCGCTGCCCGCTAGTCTGTTCAGCAGACACCTGTTCCGCTCCCTGCGCGTCCCGGCCCCGGCCCCGGCCCCGCCAGGTGCGCCGCTGCCCCTCCGTCCGCCCCTCCCCGCATCCCCGCGGCGTGCGCAGCGGCGCCAGCCCCTCTGGGCCCAGGACCTTGGCCTGTCCCCGGGCCCAGCGGCCGCACGCCTTCGGGCCTCCCAGGCGCTCCCGCCCGGCGCGCCAAGGCCTCAGAGTCGGTCCGCGGACCCCAGGTCTGGGCCTCCCGCGCCCCCGGGTCCCCGCCTCTTACCGGTGGAAAGTGAGCTGCTTCCTGCGGCTGCTGTAGCGGTTGCAGCACTGTCGGGCCGCGCACGACTTCGGCATCTCGAGCCAGGCCCGGCTGCCCCCAACAAAGATGGCGGCGGCGGGGCCTGCGGAAAGGGGAGGGACCTGCGGGGAGGGGCGGGGCCGCCGAGAGGTGGTGACGGGCCTGGCGCGGCTCCAGGGCGCGCTCATCCTGCCATCCCAGCCACCCGCGTCTCCCCAGGGTCGGACGGGACCCGGGGCGCCACGTCAAGGGGTGCTCCAGGCCCCAATTCAGGCCCGAAACCCCAACTCCTAGCCTTGGGCCTGTGCAAGTCTTACCCCATTCGCCAATGCCGATCGCCTTTCACCTCCTTGCTTTAAGCACCCAACCAGGACACATAGCCACTCACAGGCTTGGACAACTGGAAACCAACGGCTAACCCCTCAGTGTTTTAGGGCTTTGAATTGTGAATAGGCCTGGACTCCTCTGACGTCACTGGAGGTGGTACTAGTTGGCCACTGGTGGTGTCAGTTCAGAGGCCAGACAGCTCACTGCCTTAAGTTTGGTCACAGGGAACCCCCAAACGTGAAGAGGCAAAAAGGGCAACTCAAGGGGAGGGAGATTCCTGTTCAGGCCTTGCAGAAACTCCGAGGAGGCTGCAGCTTTCTCAAAGCAGGCTACAGGGAAGGCGTCATCTTGTGATCTTGTGAGAAGAAAAAAAAAATCGGCCAGGCGCAGTGGCTCACACCTGTAATCCCAGCACTTTGGGAGGCCGAGGCAGGCGGATCACCTGAGATCAGGAGTTCAAGGCCAGCCTGACCGACATGGTGAAACCCCATCTCTACTAAAAATACAAAAATTAACCGGGCATGGTGGCGGGCACCTGTAATTCCAGCTACTCAGGAGGCTGAGGCAGAAGAATCGCTTGAACCCGGGAGGCAGAAGTTGCAATGAGCCAAAATCTCATCACTGCACTTCACAGCCTAGGTGACAAGAACAAAACTCAAGTCTCAAAAAAAAAAAAAAAAAAAAAAAAAATCAAAAGTAGGCTAACCACTCACTGGAGCTTGAGCTAATCCACAATCTGATGAAGAAACTGTGAAAACCATTCACATCTACTCGTCCTGTGGTTTGTTTCTGAGGAATTCACCAGCAAGGTACCTTAACACCGTGGGCATTTTCCATCCTGCTAAGTGCACACTGAGACGCTGCCTTCCCAGAGACTTGATGTAATCATGCTTTGGGGAGGTAGCAAGGAGAAAAGAAACACAATTGTCCTTCAGCACAGAATGCAATCACCTGAACCTTGAATCATGAACCTCAAAGTAGCAATATATTTATTTACAAAATATACAGTTTCACAGAAACAGCTTCGCTTTATACACATAAACTTTAAAATTACACAGAACCATGTAAACGATGTGAAGTGTCTGGCCTGGCCAAAGCCGATGGGAGGGCCTACTTTTGGGGTGACATCCCTCCCTCCCCTCACTTCATTAGCCACCAACCAGGAACCCCAGATGGGTCGTGCCTAATTTGCATATAAAGAAGCTGATTGCAGCTGCCCAGCTCAATCTAACACAAAAACCAAGGTGTCCGACTTCTTAGACACCACCCACAGGGACAGATCTGCTAAAAGAACAAAAATGCAATCAAGGAAACAAAATGGAGATGAGTATCACATGCATTCCAGAGGCATCGAACCTTCTAGCACACATGACAGTTGCCAGGGCTGGCAGTTCCACTCTAAAGTCACATGGATTCTTAAATGCACCTTTAAAAGCTTGTGGAATTTTTTTTTAAAAAGAAAAACACCTTGGAGCTTTGGTTATTCATATGGTGAAGACACTGGACAGGCATTATCTCAGGGCAGATCTTTGGCAAATTCCTCTCCAATGCATCCTGGCTGTTTGCCCTCGTCAGTTTCTAAACCAGCTTACTATTTTTCTCTACCGAACCTCCCCCTTGGGGATCTTCACAATAAACTGGCTTCAGAAACTATTTCTCTCTAGTTTCGTGTTAATACAAGCAACAGAACTTTTAAAAAATAAGACGGTTGGACAAGTGTGAAAGATACTAGGACAAAAAAAGCCTCTGATTAGCCAAATTACGGTTCAAGCCCCTTGGTGCTTCAGTGGGAGAAGGTGGGAAGAGTCTGCCTGGTGGCCTGGCACAAAGGTGCCACATGAAGGGGAAGCCCCCAGCAGGGAGAACGCGGGCCCATCCCGCTGAAAACAAACATGACTCACTTGAGCATTTTTCCCTTTCCATGCCTTAAAGAAATTATGCTTATGAAAACCTACCAGTCAATTAGAAAACGTTTTGAGAACAAGTACTTGAATTGCCGAAGAGCAGTGTTCATTTCAGAGAAAGCCGGAGCCCCTCTCCCTCCCAGCCCCAGAACTACCAGTGTTCCGGGGAACCCTGCCCTCGAGCAGAGTTCTTCCACAGCCTCCGGCATCAACTCCCAGGTTTCTCCAGAGCTGGCCCTCACAGGGGCCTCCCAGGTCCAGGATCCCAGCTGAGATTTAAGGAACTCGGCAGAGTTCCAAGGGGTCATCCTGAAGGCCCATGTTACCCTATCACTCACTCACCAACTCAAAACAGAAAAAGAAGGACTCAAGTCCTAACCTTGCCCTGTGGAACTGGCAGGCCAGCCTGTCTAAAGGGCACACAAGAGTCACCCAACGGAGAGGGCTCCCTCCCAGCTCTCCTTTACCCTATTCTTTAGAGGAACACCATGCGGGTCCCAGTGATTGCCTAACCTTTATGCTGCTACCAGAATGAGGTGAAAGGAAGAGACAAGGACAGAACCTACGAGTTCCCACACTCGCAAACAGCTGGCCTGGGCCCCACCAAGACCTCACACACCAACTAAGAGGGCGCTCAGCAAGAAATCAGCCAATACTTTTGGCTGTATCGTGCAAAAAGACAGGGTTTTTACATCGTGCAAAACAGGAAACTGAGTTATGAACACGGGCCACCTCAACCCCCCAACCAACCCCCTTTCCACAGAGAAGTGGCCACATTGTCCCTTTTAACAAACAGAAGGAAACCTAAGAACCACCAGCTGACCCACCACCCCAGTGCCCTTCCAGGGGAGCCCGAGGCCTCCCGCCAGTGTCTCCCCAAGCTGGCTAGGCAGCAGCTGAGGCAGGCAGAGGGCAAGCCACTAAGTAGGGGCAACTTGGATGGCTGCTGTACAGACACTTTTGGTAAAAGACTTAACACTCAAGAAAAAGCTTACACGTATGGCTGTTCATTAACAGGCCGGGGAAACTGAACACCTCTCCCCAACACAGTGGAAGCAGAGTAACAGCTGGCACTGAGCTCAATCAGCGGGAATCTCTTAGCAATGATAGCAAAACGCACAGCTACCATGGACCCTCATTTTCAAATGAGCCAAACCCGCTGCACGTGGGTGTCCAGTCCACCTCCACTGCAGGGAACGCAGCTCTGGCAGCAGCGCTGGCCGGCAAAGGTCGCATTCGGTCACCAGCTATGTATAGTTTCTACCTTGGACAGCCTATCCTTTTGCTTAGGCACCTAAATGGCAGGGATCTGCCCGCACCAGAGCTGAGGGTTCTGTGCTCAACTAAGAGAAGGGCAAAAAAGCCCACCGTCGCTTCCGATTCCACGCTCACAGCCTCCTTGCCAGCCAGCAGTCAGTCCAGGAACAGCTTCCGGGAGCCCGTCCGCGAGCGGTTGGAACGGCGGATGTCAAACTTGGAGTCCCGGCACTTTTGGCAGACAAACACTTCTGGAACATTGGATTTCCGGATTTTCGCACAGGACAGGTGAATCCAGGTGTGGCACTCATTACACTCGATCATGGGGCGGCCGGCAAATGGCTTCATGCAGAAGCAGGTCACGAGGTCCCAGGAATCGTCATCTGGAAGGAAAGATACTCTTAAGGAGGGAAGAGAAATTCCTCTCGTTCCCGCCATCAGCTGGGCTTCCATGAAACCCATTAACTCTACTGACGAGAACACTTGCAACTGCCACTCTAAGCTGACACTTCTCTCTGAAAAGGCACAAGGGGCTCCAAAATGTGTAGGAACCAGGTATTACCCAGGAGATGCTTACTTTTTTTTTTTTTTCCTAAGACAGGGTCTCACTCTGTCACCCCGGCTGGAGTGCAGTGATGCAATCATACCTCATTGCAGCCTCAAACTCCTGCAGTCAAGCCATCCTCCCACCTCAGCCTCCCACGCAGCTGGGACTACAGGCACACACCACCACACTCGGCTATTGTTTTTGTTTTTGTTTTTTTTTTCTTGAGACAGAGTTTTGTTGTCGCCCAGGCTGCAGTGCAATGGCGCGATCTTGGCTCACTGCAACCTCCACCTCCTGGGTTCAAGTAATTCTCCTACCTCAGCCTCCTGAGCAGCTGGGATTGCAGGCGCGCACCACCACGCCCAGCTAATTTTTTCTTTTTTTTTGTATTTTTAGTAGAGTCGGGGTTTCACCATGTTGGTCAGGCTGGTCTCAAACTCCTGACCTCGTGATCTGCCCACCTTGGCCTCCCAAAGTGCTGGGATTACAGGCATGAGCCACCGTGCCCAGCCTTTTTTTGTATTTTTGCAGTGACAGGGCTTTGCCATGCTGCCCAGGCTGGTCTCCAACTCCTGAGCTCAAGCAATCCACCCGCCTTGGCCTTCCAAAGTGCTGGGATTACTGGTAGAGCCACCGTGCCCGGCCTGGATGCTTACCTGGATGCTTACTTAGAACTATACCCTTTTTATGTTCTGAGGTCTTAGAATCTCAGCTGTCTCTAGCAGCAATCAACCCCTTCCTAAACATCTCGATATCCACATTCCTGCAGCTCTTCTCCTTGGACAGTGGGGCTGTCACACTCTACGGAAGGAACCAGACCCTCTGCCCCAGAGAGATGACCACTTAATAAAATAACCTCTCTTCTAACCACAAGCCAACAAGGGTCATCATCCTTCAGGGACCACTCACCTGAGTCCACCATGATGTCCTCATCATTGCCAGTGCTGTCCTCGTCTCGGAACACCACCTGCTTTCCCTGCCGGACGATAGTCCGTTTGCCTTCAGTTTTTATTTCTTTGACCTGATCAGGTGACACAGTGGCACAAGATCCACTCGAGGGAGTATCGGAGTCCCAGCCCGAGCAGGGGTCGCTGGGAGCCTGGGGGATATCCTGCAAGGTGGGACTCGTGGGGGTCTCCACATAGGGGTCAGCGGCTTCCAGCTTCAGCAAGCCCCCCCTGTACTCCTCCTTCCCAGGCGCATCGCTGTCCCTGCGCTTCCTCTTCTTCTTCTTCTTCAGCTTGTCCGTTTTCTTTCTGTCCAGCAGGAAGTTACTGGGCTTGGCTCGCTGCAAGAGAGCGGGCTGCAGGTGGCTAAAGCAGCGGTCAGAGACTGGCAAGGGCACTGAGGACGCGATGTCTGAGAAACCCGCGTCCCAACCGTCACTATCAATGGTACCAGCAGTGCTGTTGGCAGGGCTGGGGCTGCTCCTTAAAGGGAGTTCCTAAAAAGACAAAGGTGGTGGATTCCAGTTACTGGTGACAAGATCCAGCCCAGAGCAGAGCATCCCCAGCCACCCAACCATGTCAGACCTCCAGAGACACCTGCACAACTTCGAGCTTCTCTGCCCATCAGCATCACACTTGAAGCAACAGTAGCACGAGTTCTGGCCGGGCGCGGTGGCTCACGCCTGTAATCCCAGCACTCTGGGAGGCCGAGGCAGGCGGATCACCTGAGACCAGGAGTTCAAGACCAACCTGGCCAACATGGTGAAACCCCGTCTCTACTAAAAATACAAAAATTAGCTGGGCGCGGTGGTGGCGCCTGTAGTCCCAGCTACTTGGGAGGCTGAGGCAGGAGAATCGCTTGAACCCGGGAGGCGAATGTTGCAGTGAGGCACTGCACTCCAGCCTGGGTAACAGGAGTGAGATTCTGTGTCAAAAAAAAAAAAACAAAAAAAACCCAGTGCCATGAGTGCCATGACTTTAATGTGATGCCATAAGGAGAGAAACTCCCTGCTGAACCCTCAGCCCCATCTTAGAGACAGAAAATTATTCAGTGTGCAACAGGTGTCTGTGGGAAGAGTGCTGTGGACACCCACTCCTATCTGCTCATCATTCCCTGATTGTAAAACCTCTCCTTCCATTTGCCCTCCCAAGAGATATACTGTTTTAAGTGAATTTAAATTAGTTTTGAGAATTTCCTGACACTCTTAAAAAACGAGACATTCCAAAATATTGCAGAATCCAAGTAGGTAATTACTGCCCCAAAGCAGTGAAGTAAACTCTATGGTTCCTTCAGATCACAAGCATATCATTTGCAAACAGTGGCAATGTTCTCCTTGTCTTGTTAGAAAACAGGCATTAGGCTGGGTGTGGTGGCTCACACCTGTAATCCCAGCACTTTGGGAGGCTGAGGTGGGTGGATCACCTGAGGTCAGGAGTTCGACACCAGCCTGGCCAACATGGTGAAACCCCCTCTCTACCAAAAATACAAAAAAATTAGCTGGGCATGATGGCTGACGCCTGTAATCCCAGCTACTTGAGAGGCTGAAGCAGGCAGAATTGCCTGAACCCAGGAGGCAGAAGTTGCAGTGAGCTGAGATCGCACCACCGCACTCCAGCCTGAGCCACAGAGCAAGACTCCGTCTCAAAAAAAGAAAAAAAGGAAGAAAACAAAGCAGGCATTAGCCACCTATGTAGCAGATGGAAATAAACCAATGCTGGCAGTTTGCCTGCTAGAAATATACTGAATGCAGCTGGGCACAGTGGTTCGTGCCTGTAAACCCAGCACTCTGGGAGACCAAGGCAGGAGGATCACTACCTCAAGACCAGCCTCGGCAACACAGCGAGACCTTGTCTCTACAAAAAATAAAATTACGGCCAAACGCAGTGGCTCACGCCTGTAATCCTAGCACTTTAGGAAGCCAAGGCAGGTGGGTCACTTGAGGCCAGGAGTTTGACACCAACCTGGGCAACATAGCGAAACCCTGTATCTACTAAAAATACAAAAATTAGGTGGGCGTGGTGGTGGGCCTGTAGTCCCAGCTACTTGGAAGGCTGAGGTGGGAGGATCACTTCAGCACAGGAGAAAGAGGCTGCAGTGAACCAAGATCGTGCCACTGCACTCCAGCCTGGGCAACAGAGCAAGACCTGTCTCAAAAAAAAAAAAAAAAGGCTGGATTGTTCAATTTTGAACTTAATAGAATACGAAAGAGGCCTGAAGTTTGAGCACCACAGCAGCTCTCCTCCAGTCCTGGCCTTTTCTCAGCAAGTAAAAAACAAAACCTCCTTCATCTACATCAAGTTGTAGCCACGAGTCCCTGAAGACAATACGCATTTCAGGCAGCCAGGGAGCTGAGAGAGAGGCAGCGTGTGCACTGAGTCCAGCCATCTGGTTGAACCCCAAGCTCCACCACTAATTAGTGGGTGACCTAAGACAAAGTTTTCCCTCTCTATGCCTTAGTTTCCTCAGCTTATAAACTAGAAATAAAAAATAGCACCTACCTCATAGCATTACATAGGCCAAGAATAGTGTCCAGCCATGGTCAACAATCAATAACTACAGACCCTTATTAAGAGCAAGCAGACAGCCAGGTGCAGTGGCTCAACGCTTGTAATCCCAGCACTTTTGGGAGGCCGAGGCAGGCGGATCATGAGGTCAGGAGTTCGAGACCAGCCTTGACAACACAGTGAAACCCCGTCTCTAGTAAAAATACAAAAAACTAGCTGGGCGTGGTGGCGCTCCCAGCTACTCGTGAGGCTGAGACAGGAGAATCGCTTGAACCCAGGGGGCGGAGGTTGCAGTGAGCCACAATTGCATCATGGCACTCCAGCCTGGGTGACAGAGCCAGACTCCATTTCAAACAAACAAACAAAAAAAGCAAGCAAATATCACATATTTCATTTGTAAATAAACTGAAAGTTTACTAAACCGGCTGGGCGGTAGCTCACGCCTGTAATCCCAGCACTCTGGGAGGCCGAGGCAGGTGAATCACCTGAGGTCAGGAGTTCGAGACCAGTCTGGCCAACAAGGTGAAACCCTGTCTCTACTAAAGACACAAAAAACAATTAGCTGGGCGTGGTGGCGCACACCTGTCATCCCAGATACTGAGGAGGCTGAGGCAGGAGAATCCCTTGAACCCGGGGGGTGGAGTTTTACGCCACTGCACTCCAGCCTGGGCGACAGAGCAAGTTTCCATTCCAAAAACAAAAAAGAAAGTTTACTAAACCATTTTCTAGACAAGCCTGCATATTCTACCAGAGTTTTTACCAGAGTTTTAGAACCATTTCCCCAGCTAATTCAAACTCTCAAGAAACAGATTTCTGCCAGACTAGTGACTGGGGTCACCACAAGCAGCCCCTTCCAAATCTACTGACCCTGTGACCAGTCAGAAGCCCACAAACTTGCGGTGGAGGCACTGGGTTTGACTACTCATCAAGAAAGGTCTCAGAAACTCAAATGATTACCTCCTTCGGATAAGGGATGTAGCCAGCATAGGCCAAGACAAAGGTGCAGAATTTGTTGAAGTCTTCCACGGTCCTGCGCCTCTTGCAACTGGGGGAGTATTCCTATTAAGGGGAGAGAAGAGGGAATGTGTTTGAAGGAGAGGCTTCTAGGCGGAATCACAGAAACAAAAGGAAGCAAGCTGGAACTTTTGTAGTCAACCACTCAAAAAATACCGTTAGATTTACACGGTCCACAAACAAGATTAAGGTAAGTTCAGGTCAAGAAATAACACCATTTTCAGAAAGCAGAAAGAGGAGTATTAAGACTTTATGCAAAGAATGCTGGGAAATCAGCTGGGAGATAAAAACTTGTACAAAAGTCTATTTCTTAGTGCTCATGTGGCATTTTCTGACTTTATCTATTAGTCTCCACAGGCCTATCAGGAAAAGCTCTAATAACTACTTTTTTGCTACAGATTTTCCATTCTGAGTATGAACTGCTGCAGCAGCTGTAACTGACGTATGTTAAGTGATTTCAAAAATCAACCACTCGCCGGACGCGGTGGCTCACGTCTGTAATCCCAGCACTTTGGGAGGCCGAGGCGGGCGGATCACGAGGTCAGGAGTTCGAAACCAGCCTGACCAACATGGTGAAACCCCGTCTCTGCTAAAAATACAAAAATTAGCCGGGCGTGGTGGCGTGCACCTGTAGTCTCAACAACTCAGGAGGCTGAGGCAGGAGAATCGCGTGAACCCGGAGGCGGAGGTTGTAGTGAGCCAAGATCGCGCCACTGCACTCCAGCCCGGGAGACAGAGCAAGATTCCGTCTCCAAAAAAAAAAAAAAAAATCAACCACTCATTCTCCAGAGCTCTCGGAGACCTGGACCCTGGAGCTCATTCCTGGCTGACCCTGCCAAGCTAGCGCTACCTGAGGACCCTTCTCTCGTGCTCAAAGGGTCCCCTCCACTCTCCCAGCACTCGGGATGCCAGGCACCCAACTGTCTCAACTCACAATAAACCAGGAACCTTACTGCGAAGCTTAGTCCTACATTTAAACGGAACAGTGGAGGTTTTTGCTCGCGGGTCCCAGCCCCATTCAATCTACAAACACCCATCACAAGAAGAGATTTTCTCCTGAGAGAGGAGCACGGAGAAATGGAGCTCTTATTTGCTCCTAAGCAAAACAAATGTGCCGTATAGCTGTTTATTCGCTCGGCACGTTCCCTGAGGTTCCTTCCAGTGCCTAGTCCGACCCACCCCCATCCTTCCCGAGGTGCTGTTACCCGGCCGCCGCTCTGCTGGGGGAAAGCCGGTGGGGAAATGGGAGGCAGGGGTCTCGGGCCGCCCCTCCCGCCGCGAGGAGCAGGCGTGCGGCCCGCGGGTTTTCTTTCAGAAAGTCAGTCCCCTTAGAAAATTATTTTCTCAACCTGGTTCAAGCAAACCTCCTCCTCTCCCCCTCCTTGGACCCCAGGGCCGCCCACGGAGCGGAGGCGAAGGCCCGCGTTGACCGCGTTCCCCGCACTGGCGAGCCTGCCCAGCCACGGGAACCGCGGGCCGCCACCTGGGCCTCCAACTCCCGCGAAGAACTTTTCTTTCGGCGGGGAACCAGCAGAAGTGGGTCAAAAACCCGAATGCCAAGTGGAGGGCAGCGACAGCCTCGGGCCGGGGGCGCGCGGGAGGCAACGGCGCGGGGACTGGGGGAGCTCCACGCCGCCCCCACACGGCCCACGCCGCCCGCCCCCCCCGGCCGCCTCCTCGGAAAGCAGATGGCGGAGCGGCCCCCACCCGCCTTCCCGCGGCAGCCGCCCCGCGCGACACTCGGCCCCGGAAGGTGCGGGGCCCATCCCGCGGGTATGTGTGGCGGGGGGGCGCCAGGCAGGATTCCGGGGTGCCAGGCCTGGGGAGGCCCTGCGAACCCCCGGGGGCGGCAGCGAGACCGGCGGGCTCCGGCGCCGCCTCCCCTCCCCCACCCGCCCGCGGTCGCCGGACCCGCACACCCGACCCCAACGAGCCTCGGCTGGGGGGAGGGGACCGCGCCGGGGGAAGGCCGGGAGCCCCGAGGGCCGATCCCCGGAAGGAGAGGGAGTGAGCCAGGGCGGAGCCAGCAAAGCCCCGCGGGCGGGGGGCGGGGGCCCGAAGAGGGAGGCCAGCGCGCCGGGGGGCGGTGGGTGGGGGCAGGACTCGGGTCCCCAGAGCGGGTGGGGCCCCCGGAGGACGCGGCCCCCGAGAGCCGTAGGGAGCGGGGGCGACTGGGCCGCGCGCGGAGTCAGGGGGCGGGGCGCGGGCCACCGGGCCCGGGGGGCCGGGGGCCTCGGGAGCCGACCCCGGTCCGAGGGGGGCCTAAAACTCCTCGAGAGCAACCGGAGCCAGGGGCGGGCGGCGGCTCGGACCGCGTCCCCGGGGGCGGGGAAAGAGTAAGCAGGCCGGCGGGGAGGGGCTGGGGGCGCCGACAGGTCCCAGGGCGACGCGAGGCCGGAGAGGGGCGGCCCGGGGGAGAGAAATAGGCGCAACGGCCCTGGGGAAAGGGCGCGGGGAGGACGCGGAGGCGAGGCCCGGCGGGGAGGACCGAGCGCGGGCCCGAGCAGGGGGCGGGGGTTGGGCTCCCGGGGGGGCCGACGAGGGGAAAGCGGGGGAAGGGAGGGCGGCGCTCCGGGCGACCGGGGGTCCGGCTGCCTGAGGAGGGCAGGATCGCGGAGGGGGTGGTCGGGGGCGATTCGGACGCACAGCTTCACTCACCTCCGGGTGGAAGGCGGCGGCGCAAGAGTCAGAGTCCATGTTCCGTGCGGGGGGCGGCGGCTGCGAGAGTGCAGGAGCTGGGATGCGGGAGCGGGGCCGCCCGGGGCTGGGGGCTCGGGCGGCTGCGCAGGGCGAGGGCGGACCCGGGAGGGGTCGCCCGGGCTGGAGGTGATGGGGGGCTCAGCGCGTCGCTTCTCAAGCTCTGTGACCCCGGACTGGCGGTTCCACCGCCGAGCGGAGTAGACGATGCAGCTCCCGCGGTGGTAGAGGCGGGAGAGTGGCTGCGGGGGGCGGCGGCGGCGGCGGCGAGCGGGAACCCGACCGGCTCCCCGACCTGACGCCCAGCTCGGCTCGTGTCTCGGGAGGGAGGGCGGGAGAGAGAGCCGTGAGGCCTGTCGGGAAATGTAGTCTGGGTGACGACTGGAAGCCAGCGGCGAGGGGGGCGTGGCGCGGGGGGGGCGGGCGCGGTGCCTTGTGGGAGTGGTAGTCCGAGGCCCCGCCAATACTGCGCACAAAGAAAGCCTTGGGGACTCCAACCCCCATGAGGCTCCGCGGCGGCGGCTCGTTGTGTGGAGGCGGGTCTTCTGGACTCGAGTCCGCGCGAGCGGGGGAGGTGCGGGGGCCCGCGCCGGCTCGGCCGCGGGGGGAGGGGCAGTGTGAGCGGTAGCGCCTCGGTCTCGGCGGGCGCGGGGGCGGGGGTCGCTGCGGCGGTGGGGGCGGGGCTGACGGCCCGGGTTGCGAAGGGCGGCGGCGGCTGGCACCTACCCTTCTTCGTCTCCTGCTTGGGGTTCGCGCCCCTTTGTGGGGCGGGGGTCCCCGAGGCCTGGCCGGGAGTAGGGGCGGCAGGGGCGGGGACGCTGACGTCGCGGCCGCCCCGGGCATCGCTCCCCGCTCCCCGCTGAGGGCGGAGTCGCCGCCGGGGCCCCCGCTCCAGGCCGGGCTCAGCGAAGTTGTTTTCGCGGCTGCGGGCTTCGTGCGGCTCCCTGCTCCGGGCCCGCGGGGCCGGGACTGGATCCGGCTCTTCTCTAGGCATCTGCGGGATTCACTCGAGGTGGCCGGGTTCGTGCATTAAAAACACCGGGCCAGCGTTGTCAGTGTTCTAAAGAGGTGTGCGTTCAGTTCGCTTTCTGTTGCCGCCTAAGCTTAATCTTGGGACCGGCCGTTTTCCCACTCTCCTGAATATCCTCCGGCCCGCAGGGCGAGGCGGAGACGCGGTGTTTGGTACTGGCATCGACTGGTACTTGTTTAGTGGTGTTTAACTGGGATGGGCAGTGTGTAAACGCTGGACCGCAGAGTATCCGACAGCTGTACGTGTGGTAGGCTGGCCGGACATGGAGGGGACTGCCCCTATGCGGTGACCAAAAGGCGGTCTGACGGGAACATTTTTAATAACCATTCGAAAGTGGGGGGAAAAGGTAAGTACAAAACGCAGGTGATTCAGTAACCTGTTTGGTAGCTTCGAAGAAGTTAAAGGGGAGTGACACAAAATTTAAAATTCAAATTAGAAAACGAACTCTTGTAGATACTAGTAAGATATTTGACAGGCGCCGAATGCTCCATCAGCTAGCCAGCTATTTCAAGGGTTATGATCATTCCGATGAAGATATTTAATAGTTAGGAGATGGTGTTAATCTTAGAAATACTTCTCTGAGCGGCCGGGCGTGGTGGCTCTCGCCTGTATTCCCAGCACTTTGGGAGGCCGAGGCGGGTGGATCACGAGGTCAGGAGTTCGAGACCAGCCTGACCAACATGGTGAAACCCCGTCTTTACTAAAAATACAAAAATTAGCTGGGCGTGGTGGCGGGCGCCTGTAATCCCAGCTACTCGGGAGGCTGAGGCAGGAGAATTGCTTTAACCCGGGAGGCGGAGCTTGCAGTGAGCTGAGATCGTGCCACTGCACTCCAGCCTGGGCGACAGAGCAAGACTCCGTCTCAAAAAAAAAAAAAAGAAATACTTCTCTGAGCCTCAGATTCCTAAGCTGTTAAGTTTTTAGCGTAGTGCCTGGCTAAATAAATGGTAGCTTACTGTTGTTGTTGCTGTTGTTGTTTTATTATTTCTGCAATATCGTAGTCCATTGGAGGGCTTCCCAGAGGTGATAAATTGAGGTACTTTACAAGATAAAACATAAAATTACTATGATTAAAACAGAGACATTGGACTTGGTCCATCGAGACTTGATTAACAACTTCTTATACAATTGCACATTCAGATGATTTAGCCAGATTTGGAATGTTACCTGGTTACTGTGACCAAAGCAGATGCCCCGAGGTTAGCCTGTATTGCCCAAGGCCATATTCACAAGGAGCAACTCGTTTTGCCAGAATAAGAAACACTGCTAAGGTGTTGATCCCGTTGGTAGTTTAAAAATGTAAATACCAAAAAGAATAATTTTTTTTTGGAGACGGAATCTCCCTTTGTCGCCAGGCTGGAGTACAGCGGCGCGATCTCGGCTCACTGCAACCTCTGCCTCCCGGGTTCAAGCAATTCTCCTGCCTCAGCCTCCGGAGTAGCCTGGACTACCAGCGCCCACCACCACGCCCAGCTAGTTTTTGTATTTTTAGTACAGACAGGGTTTCACCATGTTGGCCAGATGGTCTTGATCTCTTGACCTCCTGATCCACACACCTAGGCCTCCCAAAGTGCAGGGATTACAGGCGTGAGCCACCGCGCCTGGCCAAGAATAATTATTAGAGGTGAAACCCAAGTGAAAGAAGAGGGAATTTTTCTTTTTTTACACCTCATTATTACCCGCTGTGGTAAATGTTTCACATAATAAACATTAAATCTTTCCCCACATACACACACATTAAGAAATCGGGCCAGGCACGGTGGCTCACACCTGTAATCCTAGCACTTTGGGAGGCCGAGGCAGGCAGATCACCTGAGGTCGGGAGTTCGAGACCAGCCTGACCGACATGGGTCAGGGAGGCAGACATTGCAGTGAGCCAAGATCACGCCATTGCACTCCAGCCTGGGCAACAAGAGCGAAACTCCATCTCAAAAAAAGAAAGAATGGCCGCCCGCCTCAGCCTCCCCCAAAGTGCTGGGATTACAGGTATGAGCCTCCATGCCAGGCCTATTTTTTTTTTTTTTTTTTTTTAAGACAGGGTCTCCCTATGTTGCCCAGGCTGTTCTGGAATTCCTGGGCTCAAGGGATCCTCCCGCCTAGGCCTCCCAAATTGTAGTTTACAGTCCTGAGCTATCTTGCCTGCCTGGAGTGAATACCCATTCTGAGCAGAAGTTATCACTTGGGTCTGAAAATCTGTCCCTTGACTCAATCCATGTTTGGGATTTTTCTTCCTTCATGTAACCAAGTAACCATGTAACCAAGTAGCCCGTGAATTCTAAGCTCAGTTTTGTCAACAAGTCCATTATTCTGAGTAGGTCCTTCATTTCCAATTTGAGAGTTCATTCTTCTTTCTTTTTTTCTTTTTTGAGACAGTTTCACTCTTGTTGCCCCCGCTGGAGTGCAGTGGTGTGATCCCGGTTCACCATAACCTCCATCTCCCAGGTTTAAGCGATTTTCCTGCCTCAGCCTCCTGAGTAGCTGGGATTACAGGCATGCGCCACAACACCCGGCTAATTTTTTGTATTTTTAGTAGTGATGGGGTTTCACCATGTTGGCCAGGCTGGCCTCATGTGATCTGCCTGTCTCAGCCTCCCAAAGTGCTGGGATTACAGGCATAAGCCACCGCACCCAGATATTTATTGAATATGTTTTTAGTAAACAGTAATTTTTAGTACATAGATATGACCTATATCTTCCTGCTACTCCAGTGAAAGAGAAAACTTCACGAAAAAGGACCTCTTTTGTCTTTCCTTCTATTTGCCTTAGAAATACAGCCCTTTGGAGGACATTTAGACATTAATGTTTACCATCCTTTCCCTAAATTCAGAAAAAGGACTATACCACTTGTAGTTGACCCAAACAATCTCATAATATGTAGCTGCGGAGTAATAAAGTTGATTTTCTCACGCCTGTAATCCCAGCACTTTGGGAGGCCGAGGCGGGTGAATCACGAGGTCAAGAGATCAAGACCATCCTGTCCAACATGGTGAAACCCTGTCTCTACTAAAAATACAAAAATTATCTGGGTGTGGTGGCACGCGTCTGTAGTCCCAGCTACTCGGGAGGCTGAGGCAGGAGAATGGCGTGAACCCGGAAGGCAGAGGTTGCAGTGAGCAGAGATCCTGCCACTGCACTCCAGCCTGGCGACAGAGTGAGACTCTGTCTCAAAAAAAAACAGTTGATTTTCTCTGTGTGACAGGATTAGGTTTGTTCAGTATCTCTCGTTTTTTTCATAGGTGTATTGTACTACTTCTGGGCTGCAGGGGGCGAATCTGAAATTCCTTGATTAGTTCAAGAACATTCACCATAGTAGCCAGATCTTGGAGTCTACGATTCTTTGTTTTCTGCTAAAAACAAAAAACAAACTAATTATACCAACTGCTGAATACTAATTCTCAGATGATTATAGTTACTTAGGAGAGAAGGAAAAAAGTCAACGTTAGCACAGGTTGCAACAAGTTAAAAATACTAAGAATACCATGGTTTCCCAGTAAGTAACTTGAGAATGTGGTTATTTTAATTGAGTTACCAAATATAGCTTCACCTTCCTAAATCTCAGCAGCTACACTGCATCCACTTGAGGGAACATACAGGAAAGCTTTCTGTCTCCCATTTTAGCTCTGTGCTTGAGTGCAGGTGTGAGCATAACCAAAGGTTTGCTTTTCAAATGTTTCAGCTTTTTGTTCAACTTAATAGTTTTTGTTTTTGTTTTTTTGAGAGGGAGTCTTACTCTGTCACCCAGGCTTGAGTGCAGTGGCGCGATCTAGGCTCACTGAAACCTCTGCTTCCCGGGTTCTGGAGATTCTCCTGCCTCAGCCTCCCAAGTAGCTGGGATTACAGGCGCGTGCCACCGCGCCCGGTAAATTTTTATTTTATTTATTTATTTTTTATTTTTTATTTTTATTATTATTATTATTTTTTTAAAAACTTTTTTTTTTTTTGAGACGGAGTCTTGCTCTGTCGCCAGGCTGGAGTGCAGTAGCGTGATCTCGGCTCACTGCAACCTCTGCCTCCCCCGTTCAATCAATTCCGCTGTCTCAGCCTCCCAAGTAGCTGGGACTAGAGGCACACGCCACCACACCCAACTAATTTTTTGTATTTTAGTAGAGACAGGGTTTCACCATGTTGGCCAGGATGGTCTCCATCTTCTGACCTTCTGATCTGCCCATCTCGGCATCCCAAAGTGCTGGGATTACAGGTGCGAGCCATGGCACCCAGCCTAATTTTTTGTATTTTTAGTAGAGACAGAGTTTCACCACGTTGTCCAGGCTAGTCTCAAACTCCTGACCTCTGGTGATCCAACTGCCTCGGCCTCTCAAAGCGCTGGGATTACAGGCCTGAGTCACTGCACCCAGCCTCTTTTTTTTTTTTTTTTTTTTTTAAGCCCGGAGTGCAGTGGTTCGAACACGGCTCACTACAGTCACTGCACCCTAGGCCTCCTGGGCTCAGGTGATCCCCCTGCCTCAGCCTTCCTAGTAGCTAGGACTACAGGCATGCACCAGCACACCCAGCTTATTTTTGTTTTTTGTTTTTTTGAGACGGAGTCTCACTGTGTCGCCCAGGCTGGAGTGCAGTGGCACGATCTCGGCTCACTGCAAGCTCCGCCTTCTGGGTTCAGGCCATTCTCCTGCCTCAGCCTCCCGAGTAGCTGGGACCACAGGTGCCCGCCACCACGCCCGGCTAATTTTTTATTTTTTTAGTGGAGACGGGGTTTCACTGTGTTAGCCAGGATGGTCTTGATCTCCTGACCTCGTGATATGCCTTCCTCGGCCTCCCAAACTGCTGGTTATTTTTGTATTTTTTGTAGAGAAGGGATTTTGCCACATGGCCCAGGCTGATCTTGAACTTCTGGTCTCAAACGATCTCCCCACCTCGGCCTCCCAGAGTGCTGGGATTATGGGCATGAGCCACCATGCCCAACCTAGTATATTCTTAGGAATTCTTTTTACCCTCTGTTTTCTGCCTTGCTCACTTCCATTTCCAGGAGATGGGAAAAAAGTAAAAACTCTTCTTTTCTTCTTTTCAGCTTACAAAATCTCCTTTTCAGCTTTTAGTAACTTGAAAACTGTATGAATATGTGTGTGAATCATTTGAAATCATTAATTTATAGACTACATATTGTCAGCGTTTCACACAGTGAATCTGACCTACACATAGAAGAATCAAATGAGTTTCTTGAGTTCATACTTGTAGAATACAAAGGTAATAGCTAAGCTGGACGTGGTGGCTTACACCTGTAACCCCAGCACTTTGGGAGGCCGAGGCAGGCGGATCACGAGGTCAGGAGTTAGAGACCAGCCTTGCCAACACAGTGAAACATCGTCTCTACTAAATATAAAAATTACCCGGGCATGGTGGCGCACATCTGTAGTCCCAGCTACTTGGGAGGCTGAGGCAGAAGAATCGCTTGAACCTGGGAGGCAGAGGTTGTGGTGAGCCAAGATCGTGCCACTGCACTCCAGCCTGGGCAACAGAGCAAGACTGTCTCCAAAAAAGAAAAAACAAAGTTAATAGCTAAAGGCTGGGTGCTGTGGCTCACGCCTGTAATCACAGAACACTGGGAGGCCAAGGGAGATGGATCATTTGAGGTCAGGAGTTGGAGACTAGCCTGGCCAACATGGCATAACCACATCTCTACAAAAAAAAATACAAAAATTAGCCAGGCATGGTGACAGGTGCCTGTAATCCCAGCTACTCAGGAGGCTGAGGCAGGAGAATGGCTTGAACACGGGAGGTGGAGGTTGCAGTGAGCCGAGATCATGCTACTGCACTCCAGCCTGGGGAATAGAGCAAGACTATGTTTGAAAAAAAAAAAAAAGATAATAACTAATACTATATGTCAAACACTGTTTAAATGTTTTTACTTATACTATCTCATTTACATATGTAAATGCATTTAATAAATAGAGAATAGTGCAACATTCCTTAAAGAAAAAAATGTTTAGGTTGGTCACAATGGCTCATGCCTGTAATCCCAGCAAGAGGCTGAGGTAGGCAGATCACCTGAGGTCAGGAGTTCAAGACCAGCCTGGCCAACATGGTGAAATGCCATCTCTACAAAAAATAGAAAAATTCGCCAGGTGTTGTGGTGCATGCCTGTAATCCTAGCTACTCGAGAGGCTGAGGCAGGAGAATCACTCGAATTCAGGAGGCGGAGGTTGCTGTGAGCTGAGGTTGCACCACTGCACTCCAACCTAGGCGACACGAAGACTTCGTCTCAAAAAAAAAAAAAAATGGAGTTATATATGGTAAGTGCATTATACACCATACCTTAGAAAACCAGGAATCTGAAAAGATCAGGGTGTATGATACAAGAAAAGGCACAATAGCTGTGGACGTAATCAAGGCTAAGGAGTGTGTTCCTAAATATTCTTAAAGAAAAAGAATAACAGCTGCTCTTTTTTTTTTTTTTTTTTTGAGGCAGAGTCTTGCTCTGTCCTCCATGCTCGAGTGACACGATCTCGGCTCACTGCAACCTCCGCCGATCTCGGCTCACTGCAACCTCCGCCTCCTGGGTTCAAGCGATTCTCCTGCCTCAGCCTCTGGAGTAGCTGGGATTATAGATGTGCACCACCGCGCTTGGCTAATTTTTGTATTTTTAGTAGAGGTGGAGTTTCACCACGTTGGCCAGGCTGTAAACAGCCACTTTTAAAATGACCTTAGGGTCTGGCGTGGTGGCTTATGCCTGTAATCTCAGCACTTTGGCTCAGCACCAAGGCTGGAGTATTGCTTGAGTCCAAGAATTTAAGACCAACCTGGGTAACACAGCGAAACCCCATCTCTACAAAAAATTTAAAAAATTAACCAAGCGTGTTGGCTCGCGCATGTAGTCCCAGCTCCTCGGGAAGCTGAGATCGGAGGATCACCTGAGCCTGGGAGGCAGAGGTTGCAGTTAGCTGAGATTGTGCCACTGCACTCCAGCCTGGGCAACAGAGGGAGATCCTGCCTCAAAAAAAGGTAACATGGCCAGACGAGGTGGCTCATGCCTGTAATCCCAGCACTTTGGAAGGCCGAGGCGGGTGGATCATCTGAGGTCAGGAGTTTGAGACCAGCCTGACCAACATGAAGAAACCCCATCTCTACTAAAAATACAAAATTAGCCAAGAGTGGTGGCGCATGCCTGTAATCCCAGCCACTCAGGAAGGCTGAGGCAGGAGAATTGTTTTAACCCAGGAGGCGGAGGTTGCGGTGAGCCGAGATCGCGCCACTGCACTCCAGCCTGGGTGACACAGCGAGACTGTCTCAAGAAAAAAAAAGGTAACGTAATTTTAGTCACCTCTTGCTCTGTCTGCCTTAAATTAGAATTTAAATACTAAAATTAAGTTGTTTTTTAAAATAATAACTATTTGTTAAATCACATCACACATTAAATCACTTTTTAATTTTTAGTCTCAGAATGTTCAGGTAAATCACATTATCTTAAATTACTTAGGCAACGACCATTTTTGTAATTTTAATTTTTTTTTTTTTTTTTTTTTTGAGATGGAGTCTCACTCTGTCGCCCAGGCTGGAGTGCAGTGGCACGATCTCAGCTCACTGCAACCCCCTCCTCCCGGGTTCAAGCTTGAAGTGTTTGAACCTGGAGGCAGAAGTTGCAGTGAGCTCAGATCATGCCAGTGCACTACAGAGTGAGACTCCGTCTCAAAAAAACAAATAAAAAACATTTCACCTAGGTGGTTATGTTCATTTTGTTTTTGCTTGCCTGCATTCTCTTTCTGTACTACACGTACATTATCTGTTAATGTTAATTTAAGTTCAAAATAAAATTAAGAATTCATATCTTGAGAAAAGAGGTATTTCATTGATAACCCGGGCCTACCAGGCATGTGAAACCATGTATATATATAGCTAAGTCAACAAAGGAATGTGGTGAGAAAAGAAAGGAACCGATTTAGACCTATCAGCTGTGTCAGGAATTTTGAATAACCTACTCACCCAGACATGCTATTTAGCTCTTTCTTTTTTTCAGGGGTGGGGCAGGCAGAGTGGGAGCAGTGGAACAATGACAGCTCACTGTCACCTGGGCTTATGTGATCTTCCCACTTCAGCCTCCCAAGTAGCTGAGACTAAAGGTGCATGCCACCACGCCTGGCTAATTTGAAAACTTTTTGTTGAGACTCAAAATATTGGGTCTCACTATGTTGCCCAGGCTGGTCTCAAACTCCTGGCCTCAAGAAATCCTCTTGCCACAGCCTCGGCCTCCGCGTAGCTGGGATTACAGGTGTGCGCCACAGCACCCAGCTAATTTGTTTTGTTTTTAGTAGAGACAGGGTTTCGCCATATTGGCCAGGCTGGTTTCAAACTCGCTACCTCAGGTGATCCACCCACCTCGGCCTCCCAAAGTGCTGGGATTACAGGCGTGAGCCACGGTGCCTGGCCGAAAATGTTAACTTAATACATTTTTTTAGGCATATGAATACATATAAATCAATTTGGGTCATACGATGAGTAATCTGATTTTTCACTTTATAGCTCGAACATCTTTCCATTTCAATAAATACATCATTATTCTTCAAGGCTGCATAGTAAGACTGAAATATGATGTTTAAAAATAATCCCTGTTATTGGGAATACAGAAAAACCGTACTCAATCCTCAACTATGGAAACATTATTGATTTAATCATTGGACTTATGCAAGATGGGTAAGCTGACCCAGGGGACGGGAGTTCTTTTCCCTACAAACATTCCACTTCCTGGCTACTCAGCCTTTCTTGTCACAAAGCCTGTGCAAGGAAGCTATTGGCCCTGCTCCTGGGCCCAGGAATGCTGCCGCTGCCTTGAATAGCTGTGTGAACAGTCCTTCTATGGGCAACAGGCAGCCCGCCTGGGTACCTGAATGTTTTCTGATTTGGGCCTGTGCTGCCCATGCTCACCCTGAAATTCAGACCAGATGCATTCTTATGGCAAAATGACGTGAAACTCTTAAGTAGAAGAGAAAGCCTGCGGTTCTCATTTCAGAAGTGGAATAAAAACAAAATGTCTTCTGGAAACGCTACGCGGCCCTAGACCTCGCTGGAACCAGGGAATGATAGCCAGCCCCATGCGCCTGGCCTGCTCTGGGACCCACGTGGGCGGGCGCCTTCCTCAGGAATGCGTTCTCAAAGGCCCACCGGTGTAGGGGGGCTGGAAAACAGCACAAACCCAAGTGTCCTCTGCAAAGCAGCAGTCCTGGTGGTGAAATAGGGGTCTTTTCTAAAATTGAGCAAAGCCTACCTTCCACTGAGGAAAAAATGGCTTCCAAGGGAGGGCTCTTTTTCCCCTACAAGTGACATTCAAAGTGGTGCTGTCGCTATCAGAACTAAAATAAGGGCGATTCCTTCTTTCACCATTCCCCACCACAGTACAGGTGACGGCGGGACTGTGCTTAGTGGCGTCATCTCCTAGTTTCAAGGCGGACTCCTATCTGACCCAGTTACCCTCTCGTGGAGTCCGAGCAGCTGCTTCAGGGAGGCCCGGGAGCCCGCAGCTGCGCCGCAGGCTCGGAAACTACAACTGCGCCTAAAGCCGACTTAAGTGTGGTTGAGTCAGAAGCTCCTGCAGGAACACAGGAGTGGGGCAGACTCCTGGAATCTGGCCCCGGGTCGCTTATAAATGCGCCAAGAAAAAAACGTCACCGAAAAACTTTATACGCGTTCTTGCTTTGGTCCAGAATGGTAAAAAGCCTATCCTTTGAATGTGTCCCGTGATGGGGTTAACTAGCAACCCTTGAAACTAGTGGAACTCAAAAGCAAAACAAAAAGCCATTGTACCCAGCCGCCCCGGGACCTGGGCCGGCTCCCTTGGGAAGTCTGGCGTGAAAGGAGGGGTGGCTTTGGTTTCAGGGCCGAGCTCGCCTCTCCCGGGTTGGGTTCAGCAGCCGGGCCGGGTGGGTCGTGGGCAACCCCGGGAGGCCCCTGGTCCCGGCGCGCGGCGAGGCCGCCCTCGGAGCTGGCACTTGTCACTCGCTGTCCCCGGCCCAGGCGTCAGCGGGGAGACGCAGAAGGGCGGAGGGAGGGAGCCGGCCGCGGACAGCGGTGACTCAGCCTACGGAGCCGGGGGCGGGCGCCGCGCGGGGGACAGGCGAGCCCGCGCTTGCGGGGGGCGGTGGCGCCGGGCACAGAGGGGTTAAGGGGGCGGTGCAGACGTCTCTCCGCCCATCCCGCCCCTCGAGAGCCGCGGCGCCCCGCCCTATTTATAGCAGCGGTGCCTGGCGCGCCGCGGCGTCCCCGACAACCTAGCGAAGGCGTCATGGAGCGACCGGCGCCCCTGGCCGTGCTGCCCTTCTCGGACCCCGCGCACGCCCTGAGCCTGCTGCGCGGCCTGAGCCAGCTCCGCGCCGAGCGCAAGTTCCTGGACGTGACCCTGGAGGCGGCGGGCGGGCGCGACTTCCCGGCGCACCGCGCGGTGCTGGCCGCCGCCAGCCCCTACTTCCGCGCCATGTTCGCGGGGCAGCTGCGCGAGAGCCGCGCCGAACGGGTGCGCCTGCACGGAGTGCCTCCCGACATGCTGCAGCTGCTGCTGGACTTCAGCTACACTGGCCGCGTGGCGGTAAGCGGCGACAACGCCGAGCCGCTGCTGCGCGCCGCGGACCTGCTGCAGTTTCCGGCCGTGAAGGAGGCGTGCGGCGCCTTCTTGCAGCAGCAGCTCGACCTGGCCAACTGCCTGGACATGCAGGACTTCGCTGAGGCCTTCAGCTGCTCGGGGCTGGCGAGCGCGGCGCAGCGGTTCATCCTGCGCCACGTGGGCGAGCTGGGCGCCGAGCAGCTGGAGCGGCTGCCACTGGCGCGCCTGCTGCGCTACCTGCGGGACGACGGGCTGTGTGTGCCCAAGGAGGAGGCCGCCTACCAGCTGGCGCTGCGCTGGGTCCGCGCCGACCCGCCGCGCCGCGCCGCGCACTGGCCGCAGCTGCTGGAGGCCGTGCGCCTGCCCTTCGTGCGCCGCTTCTACCTGTTGGCGCACGTCGAGGCCGAGCCGCTGGTGGCGCGCTGCCCACCCTGCCTGCGCCTGCTGCGCGAGGCGCGCGACTTCCAGGCGGCGCGCTACGACCGCCACGACCGCGGACCCTGCCCCCGAATGCGTCCTCGCCCGTCCACCGGTCTCGCCGAGATCCTCGTGCTCGTGGGCGGCTGTGACCAGGACTGTGACGAGCTGGTCACTGTCGACTGCTACAACCCGCAGACGGGCCAGTGGCGCTACCTGGCCGAGTTCCCAGACCACCTGGGCGGAGGCTACAGCATCGTGGCGCTGGGCAATGACATCTACGTGACGGGTGAGTGGGCCAGGGGCTGGGCAGGCTCTCTGGGGTTGAGCCTCGCCGGTACGGGAGCCGAGCTACTCGCGGGGGAAACGCACAGAGCCTGGAATCCTAGGGCCGCACCTGAGTCCAAGTTGGGGCTCTGGTGACTACATTTCTCTGGGCGATACTTTCAACCTTGAAGAAGGGCGCCTTGTGTGAGCTGGGACAAGTAGCTGCTTGTGGGTCTCTGTGCTCTGTGCGGCCGGGGCTGCCAGGCTAAGCCAACTCCGTGCCCCGGAGGTGCCTCCCCACTTGGTTGGAAGATACTGGGGCATTCACCCCGCACAATGGGTGCTTTCTTTTTCTCGTTAAGGAATTCAGGGACGGGCAGGAGGCCGACGCCCGGTGAGGCATCTGTTCCCCACAAGCCGGGGAATTTCTCCCTCCCTGCTGAGCCACACCGGGCCCCCTGACTCACTCTTTGTCACCCGGTGACAAGGTTCCCTGGGGCTTGCACCTAGGCTCTGTGTCACATGGTGTTTAGGCTGAACTCCCCAGAGACTGTAAACATGGTCACATGTTAAGAGGTTTTCTTCCAGTTACTTGGCCCAAACCCCAAAACACTGCCGAGTCATGGTAGGCGGGTCCCAGTCCGCCTGAGTTTGGGCTTCTACGGTTTTTATTAAAGATAAATCCCAGTTCAAACACGAGGCTACCTCCTTTGCCGGGGTGAGGAAGGGCGGTCTCTGTGACTGCTATATAAGGAAAGAACCCACCAAGCAGGCATGTGAGGCGGTTATCAGGCAAGGAGGTGGGGACTGGGATGTCACAGCTGCTGTGCCCAGCCTTGCATGTTCGCGAGAGAGCCCACTCTGGGGCGTGCTCCGAGTTCCAGTGGGGCTCTGAGGTGTCAGGTGGGACAGTTGCTGGATTCTGTTGCCACAGCTTCCTCAGCCTGCTGCTCTGAGTCCAGCCTCTGCTGGATTCTGCCAGAATCTGCCTCTTTCCAATCCAAGGTTGTCCCCAAGTTGATTGGGGACCGTGTCCCTCCCCTCTCCTGAAAGTCTGACCAGTGGCTTTGAGCAGAGAATTTCTTCCCAGAACTGGCCAGACTGGCCCCAGCTTTCTGCACACCCTTCCATAAATGTCCCAGCAGAGTAGTTAATCCCTTGGGTTTAGGCAGGTGGCTGGTTCATTCCTTTCAGCTGCCTTTCACACAGCTCCATGGAAGGGAGGAGGCCGGCAGAGCTCACTTCCTAAGAACAAGAACTTGCTCTTCTCCCTTTAGAGCTCAGGGCTGTGGAACAGAATGTCTTGTCCGCTGTGTCCTGTGACGCCAGCCTGGGAGGCCAAGGGGTACAGCCCCAGGGTGCTTGGGGTCCCTTCATGTCCTGGGATTTCTAATAGACCTGGTGTAATTTATGATTACAGCCAGTACCACTTTTTATTCTTAGCTTTTATTGAAATTAAAAATACAGGGCCAGGCGCAGTTGCTCTTTGTAATCCCAGCACTTTGAGATATCAAGGTGGGTGGATCTCTTCAGCTCAGGAGTTCAAGACCAGCCTGGACAACATGGCGAAACCCCGTCTGTACAAAAAATACAAAAATTAGCCGGGTGTGGCGGCGTGTGCCTGTTGTCCCAGCCACTCAGGAGGCTGAGGTGGGAGGACTGCTTGAGCCCAGGAGGTGGAAGTTGCAGTAAGCTGAGATCATGCCACTGCACTCCAGCCTGGGTGACACAGCAAGACTCTGCCTCAAAAAATAATAATAATAATAATACAGGCAGAAGAATATATATATATATATTATACTTACACAGCTTCATGGATTTTTCTAAACCAAACACAGCTTTGTAACCTGCACCAGAATCGAGAAGTGGCCTCGCGGTGTAGCGTTAGGTCTCTTGCTTACAGCAGGAAGTGGGTTTCCGCTCATCTTGTCCTGGCAGTACCTTGCTTGGAGGGTGCCCAGGAAGCCTAGGAGTTAGTGAGCAAGTCCTCATGCGCCCTACTGACAAGCTCTGTGGCTCCCCAGAACTGTCCCGAGGCCCGGGGCTCTGGTCTGCTGAGGTATATGCATGGCTGGGGGGCGGTGTCCAGAGGAGGCTGCTGGATTCTTCAGCAGTGCACTCAGGACCTTTGTTTGGTAGAGGCTTGGCAGCAGTCATCTCACTGGGCAGTGGTCAGCGTGTGCTTTGCCTTAGCCACAGCATGTGGCCTGGGCTTTGGGGAGAGAATGTGCGTCTGGGGTGAAGCCCAGTGATGTGAATTCCTTCCAAGGGAGAGGCCCTCGCGGAAGTTCGGGAGGGTGCAGGTGGGTGACTCACCTGAGTGGGCTGATCACCTGCCTGTCACGCGTCCTGGCAGGTGGGTCCGATGGCTCCCGGCTGTACGATTGCGTGTGGAGGTACAACTCGAGCGTGAACGAGTGGGCGGAGGTGGCGCCCATGCTGAAGGCCCGCGAGTACCACAGCTCCTCTGTGCTGGACGGACTGCTGTACGTGGTGGCCGCCGACAGCACCGAGCGCTATGACCACACCACCGACTCCTGGGAGGCCCTGCAGCCCATGACCTACCCCATGGACAACTGCTCCACCACCGCGTGCCGCGGCCGGCTCTATGCCATCGGCTCCCTGGCCGGCAAGGAGACCATGGTGATGCAGTGCTACGACCCGGACACCGACTTGTGGTCGCTGGTGGACTGCGGCCAGCTCCCGCCCTGGTCCTTCGCCCCCAAGACTGTGACTCTAAATGGACTCATGTACTTTGTCAGGTGAGTTCCAGGTGCCGAGCCCCACTGTGTGTTTGGTGTCTCTTACCAGACCCTGTCCTAAGCACGCATCATGGCTGTTCTCCCTTTTCCACAGATGAGAAACTGAGGCCTAGCTGGGGTCGGAGGCTGGGTCTGTCTCTTTGGGGTTTTTTTTGTTTTTTTTTTTTGAGACGGAGTCTTGCTCTGTCGCCCAGGCTGGAGTGCAGTGGCGCAATCTCAGCTCACTGCAAGCTCCGCCTCCCGGGTTCTTGCCATTCTCCTGCCTCAGCCTCCAGGGTAGCTGGGACTACAGGCGCCCGCCACCATGCCTGGCTAATTTTTTTGTATTTTTTGTAGAGACGGGGTTTCAGCGTGTTAGCCAGGGTGGTCTTGATCTCCTGACCTCATGATCGGTCCGCCTTGGCCTCCCAAAGTGCTGGGATTACAGGAGTGAGCCACTGCGCCCGGCCTGTTTTTTGTTTTTTTGTGTGTTTTTTTGTTTTTTTTAAGAGAAGAGTTTCGCTTTTGTTGCCCAAGCTGGAGTACAGTGGCGCGATCTTGGCTCACTGCAACCTGTCTCCCGAGTTCAAGCCATTCTCCTGCCTCAGCCTGCCAAGGAGCTGGGATTACAGGCATGCGCCACCATGCCTGGCTAATTTTTGTGTTTTTAGTAGAGACAGGGTTTCTCCATGTTGGTCAGGCTGGTCTAGAACTCCTGACCTCATGTGATCCAGCTGCCTCAGCCTTCCAAAGTGCTGGGATTATAGACATGAGCCACCACACCTGGCTCATTTTAACTTTTTGTAGAGACAGGGTCTCGCTGTATTGCCCCGGCTGGTCCCAAATTCCTAGCCTCAAACAATCGTCCCACATTTCCGGCCTCCCAGAGTGCTGGGATTGTAGGCGTGAGCCCCCACACCCAGCCAGGCCTGGTCTTTCGGAGCCCGGAGTGCTTGTTCCATTCCTTTGGGTTTAAGGAAAACCCCAGGCTTTCTTACACGATTTCACAGGTGGTGGAGTTGGGCTCTTCCAGCAAGAGCAGGCTGTAGCCTGGGCAGCACGGAGCGGAGACAGGCAGCCTGTGGGTCATCGTGTATCTGCTGGCCTTGATGACCTATCTGGTCACAGCCAAATGCTGCCTCCGGCTGGTTGCTGGGCATCAATGATGGCGCGGGGCAGCCCCTGCCTGCTGTACTCCGCTGCTTGTTCACATATCCTGCTGCTCCCTCCCTGCCTAGAGCCTGCCTGAAGCTCTGGGTCCAGGAGGGAAGGGGAGGAACTGAATGACAGTCCCCACTGTGCCCTTTCGTTCTGGGGCTTTGAACGGGGAGCTTGGGGGATGTCAGCTCCCTGCTCCTCGGCCCCCTGCCTCGCACTGCCAGAGCTGCCCTGGCCTTGGCGTCTGCCCCACCGTCCCCCCAGACAGGAGACTCCTTACCAGGCTTTTGGAGTGAGCACCAAGAAGAACAGGGGTGGCGTTGCTTGTCATGCAAGTAGCTGGGCACCACCACGTGCCCAGAACCAACGGTCTTGCTCTGAGAAAGCCCTGGAATCTCAGCCAGCTCTGGTCCCGTTATAAAACATCATCTGACCCTTTGCCCAGCTCTCCCTCCCCCAAGTTGTGAAGGTGTCTTCAAAGAGGGGGTGGAGATGGCTATAAATACAACTTATCAGAGCGCCAGAACCTTCCTTTCGGCCCCTAGGCAGTGGTTCCAGGCCCAGTGCCTTTGAGAGTTCCCCTCCCCTCCCCGATCTGTCCTAGAGCAAGATGTGAAGATGTGCCCCAGGGAGGTCTGCCTGCTGGGTTAACCTTCCCATAGGGAAGCATGAGGGTCTGCCCCCCACCCCTACCCACTGCTAGCCTTTACAGGGGTTTCCTAAGCCACTTGCACGTGTGGGAGGAGGCAGTGCTCTGGAAAGGCTGCATCCGTTCATCTTACCAATGTGACCTGTGCCTGAGGACAGAGGAGGGGCGCCCAGGCTCAGCCTGAGTGGAGGCTGCTTGAGCCCGAGAGAGAAGGCTAAGCATGCAGGGGCCCTGCTTGGGGCTGGTCCCCCTGGGGTATTTGTCCCAGTGTCACCTTGTCTGTGTACTTTGGCTCTTCAAGAGCCACATACTCCTCTGCCCAGAACACCACCTGTCTTTGGGCAGCTTGTGCCTAGGACGTGCCATTCTCAGGGAGGCCACAGCCTCAGCCGTTGTCCATGTGACCCACAAATGACCTGGGCCCCCCTCCCCTTGGTTCTGGTACCAGATGGCTCCTTGGCTGGGGTACAGTTTCCCCCTCTGGGAATGCCAGAGAGCTCTGTCCAGCCTCTGGGCTGTGGTTTGCAAGTCTCTGCTGGGGAAAGAGAGGGCAGCCTAGCAGGTTCCAGGGTTTAATCATCATCATCATCACCGCCACCATAGGGCCCACAAACTGAGGGTGACTTTGACATTTTGAAATGATTGGGGGCAAAAAATCAAGACAAGAATAACATTTCAAGTTAGACGAGATGTAAATGTCTGTCCGTGCACAAAGTTTTCTTGGCACACAGCCAGGCTCGTGTCTATGCATTGTCTGTGGCTGGTTTTGTGCCGCAGTGTCAGGTTCACAACTACTGTTGTTTGTCTTGTGTCTTTGTGTTTCTTTTTTGTTTTTGTTTTTGAGACGAAGTCTCACTCACTATGTCTCCCAGGCTGGAGTGCAATAGCACGCTCTTGGCTCACTGTAATCTCCGCCTCCCGGGTTCAAGCAATTCTCCTGCCTCAGCCACCCGGGTTCAAGCAATTTTCCTACCTCAGCCTCCCGAGCAGCTGGTATTACAGGCACATGCCACCACACCTGGCTAATTTTTGTATTTTCAGTAGAGACGGGGTTTCACCGTGTTGGCCAGACTGGTCTCGAACTCCTGACCTCAGGCACTCCACCAGCCTCGGCCTCCCAAAGTGCTGCATTACAGACGTGAGCCACAGTGCCTGGCCTGCATCTTTGCTTTTCAAGGCTGTGCCTTTGAGCCTTTTACTGTTGGGATATAAAGGGTGTCAGATGAAGTTGAAGGGTCTTGATCCCAAAGTGAGGGGCACTTCGACATAGTAGTGAACAGGACAGGGTTGGGGGCTCACAGTGATATTGGGGACAGTGGCAGGGAGTGTTCCAGAGCCTGTGGGGATGCACAGTGGAACAAGGAGCCTTTTTTAAGATCTGAAGGGAGCTACTGTAGGCTTAGGGGGTGGGGGACAGCCACCTTGGTACTGGGTGATGGGGAGGCACTGAATGGGCTTCAAGTACTCAAAAACCTGATCTTCAGGTTTGGGAGTGAGGGTCCTGGCCCTGGAGCCCTGGCTGAGTGGGCACAGGGGGCTGAAATTGGCTCCTAAGAGCTGGGGATGGAGCCTACCTGGCAAGGGTGCTGCTGGATGGCATCAGAAAGATCCAGGTCACTGGAGGAGTCAGTGACCCAGGGGAGGACTCCGCTCCAGCCCTGCATGTGTGCACTTCCTCCTCGCTCTGAGCAGTTATCCTCCTGCTGCCCCCTCCACAGGGATGACTCCGCCGAGGTGGACGTGTACAACCCGACGAGGAACGAATGGGACAAGATCCCGTCCATGAATCAGGTAAATTTTCAGGCGGGCCAGCATTGGAAGCATAGGCTGGTCCTGATTGTGCAACCCAAGTGTCATCGTGATGAGTGTTTGGGATCCACAGCCATGATGGGTGGGTCTCATCTCAATAGAAGGCTGCTCTTACCCTTATTTTGCACTTGAGGCTCACTGAGACACAGACGTTAAGTAATATCCCAGGATCACACAGCCTAGCACGCATTTGAGCAGTGTTTATTGAGTATCTGCTGTGAGCCAGAGAGCAGAAGGAAGTGAGGGAGCAAGGCATACTGTCATCTGGGGCCACCTGTTCCAGAGATGGACGGCAGGAACAGAGGCCCTGCAGCAGGGCACCCTGGCGTGTTCTTGGATACACCAGCAGCCAGTGTGGCCGGAGCAGAGTCAGCATGAGGTCTGTGACCTACCTTTTTTATTTTTGAGACAGGGTCTTGCTCTGTCACCCAGGCTGGAGTGCAGTGGTACAGTCATGGATCACCGCAGCCTCCACCTCCTGGACTTGCAGTCCTCCCACCGCACCTTCCTGAAGAGCTGAGACTACAGGCATGTGCCACAACTCCCAGTAATTTTTTTTCTCATATGTAGATACAAAAGGATATTCTTAAAATTTTTGTAGAGACAGGGTCTTGCTGTGTTACCCATGCTGGTCTCACACTCCTGGCCTCAAGTGACCCTCCTGTCTCAGCCTCCCAAAGTGCTGGGATTATAGGCGTGAACCACCACGCCCAGCTGGTTCCTGAGGAAGTCAGTGTGGGAATACTTTTTTTTTTTTTAGACGGAGTCTCGCTCTGTCGCCCAGGCTGGAGTGCAGTGGCGTGATCTCGGCTCACTGCAAGCTCCATCTCCCAGGTTTACGCCATTCTCCCGCCTCAACCTCCCGAGTAGCTGGGACTACAGGCGCCCGCCACCACGCCCAGCTAATTTTGTTTTGTATTTTTAGTAGAGACAGGATTTCACTGTGTTCACCAGGATGGTCTGGAGCTCCTGACCTTGTGATCCACCTGCCTCAGCCTCCCAAAGTGCTGGGATTACAGGCGTGAGCCACCATGCCCAGCCCACTGTGGGCATACTTCTGTTGAGCACTTGCTGTGTGTTCTGAATAGGACAACCAGGGTCCACCCGTTCTCTCTGGGCTTGTTGAGAAGAGGGGTGCCCAGCGTGACAGTGATGGGACAGGGAGGCTTCAGTGCCATTTGGCCATGTGAGCAGTGTTAGTCTGAGGTACACATCATATTGCCTACAGCCTTCTTTCCTGTCTGTTAACATTTCCAAACCTACACTCCGTGACATCTAGCCTCCCAGCTTACATCACAGCTTAATGTGCTTGCGTTTAAGAGACCCAGCTTTCTATTTCCCCGCAGTAAGCTGCACATAGTCATAGTGAATTTGGGAAAGATGGAAGGAATCATCCAGCCTCGCGGTTCGGAGCCCAGCTCTGCCACTGTCAGCCATGCAAGCCTCAGTTTTCCCATCTGTAACATGGGGAGAACAGCACTGCTCAGCCCGGAGGGCCACTGCAGAGATTCTGAGAGAGAACGTAGGAAGCGCTGCTCGGCACGACCTGCACGTGGGGAGGCCTGGCACTGCAGCGGGCACCCTCATCACCATAGGGAAGGCCCAGCTGCCCCTGGGGAGGCCTGTTCTCCTAGGCAGGGTGTTGGAAAGGGGTTAGCCTCTCTTGCTTTCTGAGAGAGCCAAGGCCACCCCTCTGGGGTGCTGACAGGGCATGCCTTGTCTCCAGTGGTTTCCCAGGTGGGGCCCTGCCCCACCCTCTCCTCTCACCTCCACTCGCTCATCCCTTTGGCCCACAGGTACACGTGGGGGGCAGCCTGGCCGTCCTTGGGGGAAAGCTGTATGTCTCTGGGGGATACGACAATACATTTGAACTCTCGGACGTGGTAGAGGCCTATGACCCAGAGACTCGCGCGTGGAGCGTGGTGGGGCGGCTCCCAGAACCCACCTTCTGGCATGGCAGTGTCAGCATCTTCCGCCAGTTCATGCCCCAGACCTTCTCGGGTGGGCGTGGCTTCGAGTTGGACAGTGGCAGCAATGACATGCACCCGGGCCGACCCCGGCCACCGCGGGACCCTGATGAGCTGCACTAGCCCCGGTCTGGCCCGGCACGGGCCTCGGTGCAGGTAACTGGCACCTCTGCGGGGCAGTGCCCCACTCTTTTGTGCACAAGGACAGGTTGGGCTCACAGGAGGAGCACAGGCTCTTGGGTGGCGGAGCCAGCCCAGGATCCATTACCTGGAAGGTTTCTGTGCCTTGAGAGCCTGAATCAGAGGCCGTCGGGAACGCCCTCCCCGCAGTTGAGGAAGAGCCACTTTCCTGCCGGCACATGTTTCTGGGTCTTGGAGGTCACCCCCACCCTGCGGATCACAGCTCACCCACGCGGTGCACACCCCTCCTGTCGCTGTCATCTGCACCTACTTGATCCCACCTTGGGAGAGGACGACGACTTGGGAGGGACGCGTGAAGGGAGAAGGGGTCCTCCCGTGAGGCTGAGGATGGCCTGAACCTGGAGCAGCGGACCAGGCAGACAGGCTGAAGTGGGGTCCCAAATTCCATGTCCAGAGGTGTGGGGAGCCTGCCTCCCTAGCTCCTGGCCCCTGCCAGGGGCGTACATCAAAACACCTCAGAGGGCTGCCCTCCAGAGGCTGCACTCAGAACAGTGGGACATCAGCAGGGGTGTGGGCTTGGAGGGTGAAGAGGATGTGGCCCTATCAGATGCTGGGCCTCCTCAGCCATAGCCCCCCACTCCCGCCCCCTGACTGGCTCTTGTGTCCTCACCTCTCACCCTCTCCTTCACCGGCCTGGGACAGAATCCCAGGGGAGGTTTCAACGCCAGATCATAGCTCCTTCCCAGGAGGCCCTAGGAGGTGGTCATTGACACCCAGCCAAGCAGACAGCTGCGGGTGCCCGAGCCCTTGCTGGGCCTGCGCATGAGGAGTCCCACTGCTTCTAAAGGAAGTCCTGGGCAGGAGGTGGCCTTGGTGGTTGGTTCCAAAGTTGAAAATGCTTACAGTTTGACCTTAGAAGAAGTGGGAGAAGAAGGAGCTCTTCTACAGGGCCAGCTTTGTTCGATTTTTCAAGTCTAAAAAGTCCCATTGCCAAAGCTTTCTACAGGAGCTCCTGGGTGAATGCCGCAGCTTGGCAGCCCCTGGTTTTCTCTTGGAAGTGGTCAGTTTCCCCTCAAAGTACCCAAAGTAGCCTTGGCTTGAGTTTTTGTCCTTGCCTCCTTTTTAGAGAAGAGGGCGTTTAGACTGCATTTTCCTCGTTAAAGAAGATTAAAGCAAATGTTTATTGCCTTTTCTAGTGAACTAACTTGTAGAGATGTTCTCAGCAGGAAGACAGTCTTAGCACTGTCACTTAGCAGATTGCACTTAAGTCCCTTGTGCTGGCCAGATGGCATGGCTGGTTGCCTTAATATGTCCCAGGACACCTGACAGGGCTGCCTGGCCCCTCGTGCTCCTGAAGAGCCCAGTGCATACACTGTGGATGTCATTGCTGTCGGGTTAGGAAGTCTTGTCCTAGAACGCCCTGGCTGGTGTGGCCACAGTTCATGGCGGCTCTTGTCCCTTGGGTCACGGTCATCTTCCAGCACCTGCTGTGCACCAGGTGCTGGTGGGAAGGCCAGGGATGGGGGTCCAGCACTGTCCAGGGCTGCTGGGGCCTGGCTGGGAGTCCTGTGGGCAGCGTGGAATGTGCAGCTGGGCTTCCTGTGACCAGGCGCCCTCTGGCACTGTTGCTTGCCCTGTGCCCTGGGCCTGTTCCTGCCCTCCTCCCTCTGCTCCCTTGGGGCTACCCTTTGGCCCCTCCTGGTCTGTGCAGACTCCCTCAGGGAGCTCTCCTGCCCTGTAGCTCACTTAACTTCCTGGGGGGCTGCTGAGCCCACCCAGAGGTTGGAGTTCATTGGGGCAGCTTGTCTCCCTTGTCAGCAGGGGCATAAGGGCCGGGTTTGGCCATACAAGGTTGGCTACGCCCTCAATCCCTGACCGTTCCAGGCACTGAGCTAGGCACCCAAGGAAGGACATGCTGTCCAGAGTGTGTGATGACTGCCAGCACAGGGCATCTCGGGCTTGGCTGGTCTGTGAGGCCTTGCCCCTGTGGAACTCTGGGTTCCTGTTTTCAGTCTTTTTGTGGCTTTGCTGTGGTTGGCAGCTGCCGTACTCCGGGCCTGTGGCGGCCACTCAGATGAGGGCTGTGGCGCGAGCCAGTGCAGGAGAGCTGGGCTTGGGATTGTGCCCTCTCCTGCGTCTGTCCTCCGGACCTACCCAGGTCTCCACCATCAGGACCACGTCTTTGGGTTTAGAAGACCAAGTATGGGGAAGAGCAGGCAGCAGCCTCTGCAGCAATGGGTCCCTCTAGCCTGTGGACACCAGCTGGGGGATCCAGGGTCAGGCCCCTTCCTCTCCCCAGTTCCCCTCTGCTGTGGGTTCTGGGCTGTCATGTCCCCACCACTTAAGAATGTCTTTACACTGACTTCAGGACAGATGCTGGGACGCCTGGGCATGGCCACGTGTTACATGTACAGAACTTTGTCTACAGCACAAATTAAGTTATGTAAACACAGTGACTGGTATTTAATGCTGACCTACTATAAGGTATTTTATATTTATATGACTTCAGAGACGCGTATGTAATAAAGGACACCCTCCCTCCAGTGTCCACATCCAGTTCACCCCAGAGGGTCGGGCAGGTTGACATATTTATTTTTGTCTATTATGTAGGCTTCCATGTCCAGAATCCTGCTTAAGGTTTTAGGGTACCTTCAGTACTTTTTGCAATAAAAGTATTTCCTATCCATTTGGAGTCATTGCCTTTGTCCTCCTGTCTTCTGGGACTCCTTTGGGCTGGGGACAGATGTCGGGGGAACAGGCAGCATGGAGCCCAGGGTTCACACTGAGGGTCTTCAGCAGCCGTCCAGGCCCTTTCTCATCTCAGATTGTAGCAAGCGATGAAGCAGTGGAAAAGACATGCCCGAGAGGCTGGGCGTGGTGGCTCACACCTGCGATCCCAGTGCTTTGGGAGGCTGAAGAGGGAAGAGCACTTGAGCCCAGGGGTTCAAGACCACCCTGAGCAATACAGGAAGACCTTGTATCCATTTAGAGAGAGAAGCCTGAGAAGTAAATGCTGTGGAGCGGATGATGCCCAGGAAACCTGCCTGCTCCAAAGCTGGTCTCTGCCTGTTGGTCCTCTGCCCGGGCCCGGCTCCCACAGCCCTTCCTGAGGTTGTGGTACATACAGGTGGTGATGAGACTCCCATCTGCAATGAGATGGCCCTTGGACCTGGGGAGGTGGAGCCTTTCAAATACAGTCCCAAACCAGGCTGTGAATCCACACAAGCCGTCTGGCTCAGGATGTTTTTCCTATCTGCAGCGTCCATCTGAACCTGAGAGGCCAGTGTCTTGGCTGGGAAGGACAGCATTGTTGAGACCACAGTGGGCCTTTTTTTTTTTTTTTAAGACGGTCTCATTCTGTCACCTAGGTTGGAATGCAGTGGTGCAATCTTGGCTCCCTACATCCTTCACCTCCTGGGTTCAAGGGATTCTCGTGCCTCAGCCTCCTGATGCACCACCACACCCAGCAATTTTGTATCTTTAGTAGAGAAATGAAGCTGTCAATAACTTACCCAGGGCCAACTTAGTTGGGAAGAAATTTAAACGAGCAATCTGCTCTAAGGCCCACGTGCATTTGCACCTTGCCACACAGTACCCCACAGCTATAGAACGTGGGGACCAAAGCCTCCTGGACACAGACCAGGCTGCTCGAAGGAAGGGCCCCACCCTCCTCAGACCCCCAGGCGTGCTCAGCTACACTAACTGGGCCCAATCCTTGATTCTGCCCAACAAGGCCAGCCCCGTGGGTCCTGACCACTCTACTGAACTCCAGAAGCTTAGTAATGAATTCTATCCCCAGAAGCCGGTATCACCTCAGCTCTAAAATAGGAATACTGGTGCTCTAACTGGCCAGCGTTCCCCACTCTAAAATCCTGCAGTAACGAGGAACAGAATACAGATGTGGAGAGCCTCCAAGGCCAGAGGTTTGGCCCCCAAAGGAACCCCATCCAAGCCTCGCTCAGCTGAGGTTTCCTGACAGGAGGGGAAGCTGCCGGCTGAGCTGAGGCCCACACAGGAGCAGGCAGGGCACCACTCTGTCCTGAGGGCATGGGTGGGAGGGCAGTACTTCCCCAACTCCGGGACACGGGAACAGACTGTCAGGCTGAAATACGCGAGTCCAAAGCCACACGGTTTATTGAGGGGTGGGGCCAAGTGGGCTCTGGTGGCTAGAGTAGGCTATGTGTCACAGTCCTCGGGGACAGCAGCTGTGATGATGAGGGAGGGCTCCAGGACACCTGGGCCGGTGAAGCTCTCCTCTGCACACAGTCTCTGGCCGGGGAGCTGGGAGGCCAGGCCGCCCTGGGCCAGGGACTCCACAATGACCTCCGCCGAGCCCACCTCCAGCTCTGCAGGCGGCTGCAGCGCCACCACCACCATCTTCTCATCCTCAATGATCAGGTTGCGGAGCTTGCGCTGCCGCGGGTTGTAGTTCTCCACCCGGTCGTGGATCTCCATGTGCCTCCGCAGGTGGGCCTGGCGGGGAGGGTGAGCTCAGGACTTCGAGGGATCCCGGGGTAGGGGAACGGACCTGGGCCCTGGCCTACCTGTCGGGTAAACTTGTAGCCGCACTCGGTGCACTCGAACTTCCTCACCCCCTTGTGCCGTCTGACATGCACACGCAGTTGCTCCACGGCTGCAGGAGGGAGAACACGGAGGGGATCGTGCAGGAGCCCCGGGACCCTCAAGGAAACCCAGCAGGAGGTTGGGACAGGCAGCAAGGGAGTGGACCAGTGGTTTACAAGTGCTGCACAGGCCCTGCCAGGCTCTCCAGTGCCACCCAGAGTCACTACTGCACGGGACACCCCTGCCTTCAAAGCAGGTCCACTCTCAACTCTAACCATGTGGGGCACAAAAGAGGTTCACTGGCAAGAAAGGAGCGTTTCCTCCTCAGAGACCCTCCAACTCGGATGAGCAGGAAATGGGTCTCCCAGGGCCACCCAGGTACCTTTGAAGGTCTTGCCGCAGATCTGGCAGAAGTGGGGCCGGCCCTCCTGATGGCGGCTGGCCACGTGCCTCAGGAGGGGCCCCTTCTCAGTGAAACGCTGTTCACAGAACTCGCAACTGAAGGGCCTTTCCCCGGTGTGGGTGCGGTTGTGCTTGTCCAGGCTGGCTGCAGGCACAAGGCAAGAGCTCAGCCTGTGGCCTGGGGATGGGGACGGGGACGGGGACGGGGATGGGGATGGGGATACCTCACCTTGGGTTCGGAAGGTCTTGCCACAGAGGTGGCACTGGAAGGGCTTCTCGCCCGTGTGTGTGCGCAGGTGCATGTTGAGATTGGCCTTTTGGGTGAAGGCGTGGCTGCAGAACTCACATACGTGTGGCCTCTCATTCCTGTTAAGGTGGGGACATGGGGCAGAGGCCATCACCAAGGGAAGTGACCCCTTCACTCTGCTATAGCTAGGAGCATGCCTGGTGGAAAGAGGGCTTGGGCAGTGCTAGGAAAGGGACACCACCTCCACCCCAAGAGCAGAAGGACAATCTATGAGCAGGGCGTCACAGGAAACTAAGGAAGCTCAGAATCTGCCCCGGGGGCACAGAGGCTTGTCTGAGCCTGAAACATCTGCCCCCAGCCTCTCTGCCTGGCAGAGCTGCTTGCCCCTCAGGTCCCACTACCCCAGAGAGGCTGTAGGCACTAGATTCAGGGTGGAGGCCGAGGGCACACTCATCTGTGTAAAAGCAAACTCTGTCTTCCCTGCCGGTGCAAGCCTGGGCTGGCAGCAAGACTGGGCCCCAGGAGAGAACGGGTGACACGCACCTGTGCTTGGCCTTGATGTGCATCTGCAGGCCATTCCGGCTCGAGGCCCGGTGCCCACACTCCTCACACACAAACAGCTTCTCACCACGGTGCTTGAAAGCTTCGTGCAGCTGCAGCTCTGTCCGAGACAGGAAGCACTTGGCGCAGGTGGGGCACTGCAGGCAGACCAGGCAGGCAGAGGGAGGGACCAGGGCCAGGTTGAGAGCAGGGAAGGGCTGTCTGGGAGACCCACAAGCACCCCTGCACTGAAGAGCAGACCCACAAGCCCCCTCCCGCTGAACAACAGAAAGTACATGGCCAGCTGCCCACTCTGGGCACAGCTCACTCTTGCTCATGCCAGCATCAAAGCATACCCAGCCCTCCCTGTCACTTACTGCATGGGGCTTGGGGGCTCCATGAAGCTTGATCATGTGGCTCTGCAAGTCTTTCTTCTGCATGAACTGCTGGGAGCAGGAGGAACACTGAAAAAGAGGCCCACAGTCACCTCCAGGGCGGCCTGCACCCATGAAACCCTGCCACCCACCCTTGGGCTGTAGGGCAGGAATTAGAGGGAGGCCCCGGTGAGATGATTCTGGGAGGACCCCTGATCTGGTGTGAAGGATGGTGCAAAGGAGGGCCCTCAGGGCTCAGCTGCCCAGAGGATGCCAAGCCTGTCCTCCGTGGAAAGAAACAAGGGCCTAATAAGGACCCTGGAGGTGAGGCTGCAGACAGTAGCCCTGCCTAGATAAGGGGGCACTAGACAGGCAGGGAAGGCAGGCTCCCTGACAGCTACTGTGAGGGAGGTGCCTGATAGCACCCCACGTAAACGGCTCAGCAGAAAGGATCCTGGGGCTACCCACCCCTGGCCCTGGAGACAGGCCAAGCCTGACCTTGTAGGGCATCTCCCCTGTGTGAGACACCATGTGCACCCGCAGCTCCATCCTTCGGCGGAATGTCTCCTGGCACACAGAGCACGTGAAGACCTGGCAGTGTGAGGGGCAAGCAGGGCCGGCATCAGCGGGGGCCTCTGCCAACGACAGCAGCCTCTGCCCGGGCTTCCGCTTGCTGCTGGAAAGAGTCTGCCTGGGGAGGGCGGGGGACGCTAGGGTGGGAGAGGGCAACACATAACCTGCCTGGCCTGACCATCACTGAGTGCTGCAAGCCCAACGCACACCAGGCCCTTCTCAGGCCCAGACAGACGGGGGGCAGGATCTGAGTGGCCTCACCCACAGTCCCTGGCCCTAGTGGCTGCTGACAGGCCTCTAGGAAGAGTGGGTCTGGGTTTCAGCAGGCCCTGACACAGAAGCCAGCAGTGGGGTTGCTGGGGGTGGCCAGGGGGCCTTTCCCAGCTGCCATCCCCTGTAGAGGCTCCCCTTCTCCAAAGCCAAGGTGGAGGTGGGCCAGGGGCCTAGGAAAACCAACCCCAAATGCCTCCCACAGAGTCCCTCCTATGCCTGTCCCTTCCGCCCTCAGGACCTGTGTCCCCACCTGTACCAGGGCATGGACCTCATGACATCCAAGGACCCCACAGCTTTCCTGAGTTTACAGTACCCCTCTCAGACAGTCTCCTGGGGCCCTTCCCGGATGGCACGAAGACAGAGAGGCCAGTGTGCCCTGCCCACAAGTACCTGGGCCAGCTCCCAAGTACCTGTTCCGAGCGGTTCATGCAATTCCGGGCTTCATGCTCCAGGAGGTTCTCCTTCCGAAAGTAACATTTCCCACATTTGGGACACTCAAAGGGTTTCTCCCCAGTATGTTTCCTGCCAGGAGAAGCCACAGGGTGGGGGTGCTGAGAGGGTTTCCCATCTCTCCCTCACCCAGGGCCCCCTCTGGGTCCCTTCTAAGGGGAACAAGTGTTCTGAGGTGACACCAGCTGGTTAAGGTGCAGGGACAAGCCCAGAAGCCTCCCCCAGCATGGAGACTCTGCAAGGGAGAGTGCCGTGGCAAGAAGCTCACACAGGTCCTAAGAGGCTGCCGTGGATCTGACCAGCACAGAGGCTGACGGGGAGGCCCAGCTGACCGCATTCTGTCTGAAGGCAGAAACAGATCTTGGGTCCTGACTATTGGAGAAGCAACTCAGTCTTCCCAGAGCTTCAAACCCATGGCCAGATCCTTACCTGACTCCACTGCCCCACCGAGGCCGGCAACAGCTTCTCCCGGGTAGCCAGGGGAGCTGCCCATCTGGTCTCCCCGCTCTGTGACTGCCTCCCCCACAGGTTTCAGTTCAGGAGCCAGAAGGACCCTTTAGTTTAAGGCAGACCTCAGTACCTCTTGGCTCACGTATCCCCAGTGCTTCCTCATTCAGAGAAAGGGTCCAGGAGGCCCATCAGGACACAGGCAGCCCTCCCCTTGCCTGCTTCTCTCCCAGGGTATCGTCTGGCCACCTGGATCAGGCATATGCCTCCTTGCTGCCTGTCACGCCCCCAGGATCCTCCTACCCAAGCGCCCTGGCTCTTCTCTCTGCCCAGATGCTCCCCAGTCACCCACTTGGTCAACTTCGTCACCTCCTTTGAGTCTTTGCTTAAATCTCACCTTCTCAGTAAGACCCTAGCGACCCTGGCTACTTAAAATCGCAATCGAACCCCACCCACAACTCCCCAACCCCTTGGCCCGCCTCTGCTTTTTCTTCTTCTGCAGCACTTCCTCACCGTCTACTGCAGGCAGATGGACTTATCTGTTATCTGCATTGCCCGGCAAGCAGGTCGGCTGCACAAGGACCTTTGTTTAGTTCCCTTAAATGTATCCCAAGCACCCACACAGCCTTGCTGGCCACCTGGTAGACTGCTGAATGAATGAACTAAATGAACTCGACCTCAGAGCCCCTGTGCAGCCTGCGACAGCTCCTCCCACCTGCCAGAGGCCAAGCATCTCTCTCATCCTCTTCCTCTACAGCAACTATCTTCATCCCCCATCAAAATGACTTCATGAAGCCATCCCCTCCCAGTTCTCAGGGCCAGTCCAGCAAGCTGAAGCCCAAGGAAGGAATGGAAACCGCCCCAGAGTCTTACCCCAGCAGACTACTTGAGAGTGAGCAGCCAGCAGCACACAGGCTGCCCCAGGACCCCCCTGACACTGGAGTTATCCCAGCATTCCACTGGCAGCAGCTGCCCCGAACACGGTGCACAGGGACAGGAAACAGGTTTCCCCCTAGCTCCCATTCCAGGTGATTACTAGTGTGCCGCCCAACCTGGCCTGGCAAGAAAACACACCATGATAGACTAGTGATGTCTTGGCTGGGAGTGGCAAGATTGGAAGGCATGCCACTGGGCCGCCATCCCCACAAGCCTTGCAGGGACTCCAAAGCAGTGCTGCCCAAGGGGATTCTCCACGATGATGGGAATGTGCTATGTCAGCACTGCCCGATTCAGCCACCAGGAGACACGTGGTTCCTCACCACTTCAGATTTGGCTAACGTATCTGAGGAACTGAATTTTTATTTAATTTTAAATTTTAAGTTAAAATAGCCCCTGGGGGCTGGGCACGGTGGCTCACGCCTGTAATCCCAGCATTTTGGGAAGCTAAGGCAGGTGGATCGCAAGGTCAGGAGTTCGAGATCAGCCTGGCCAATACGGTGAAACCCATCTCTACTAAAAAGTAAAAAAATGGCTGGGCGCAGTGGCTCACGCCTGTAATCCCAGCACTTTGGGAGGCTGAGGCAGGCGGATCACAAGGTCAGGAGTTCGAGACCAGCCTGACCAACATGCTGAAACCCCATCTCTACTAAAAACACAAAAACAATTAGCCAGGTGTGGTGGCGCATGCCTGTAATCCCAGCTACTCAGGAGGCTGAGGCAGGAGAATCGCTTGAACCTGGGAGGCAGAGGTTGTAGTGAGCTTAGACGGAGCCACTACACTCCAGCCTGGGCGACAGAGGAGAAACTCCATCTCAAAAAAAAAAAAAAAAGTAAAACAATTAGCTGGGCGTAGTGGCGCGCACCTGTAGTCCCAGCTACTGAGGAGGCTGAGGCAGGAGAATCGCTTAAACCTGGGAGACAGAGGTTGCAGTGAGCTGAGATCATGCCACTGCACTCCAACCTGGGCGACAGAGTGAGACTGTCTCAAAAAAAAAAATAACAGGCCGGGCGCAGTGGCTCATGCCTGTAGTCCCAGCACTTTGGGAGGCCGAGGCAGGTGGATCACAAGGTCAGGAGTTCAAGACCAGCCTGGCCAAGATGGTGAAACCCCATCTCTACTAAAAATACAAAAATTAGCTAGGCGTGGTGGCAGGCACCTGTAATCCCAGCTACTCGGGAGGCTGAGACAGGAGAATCGCTTGAACCCGGGAGGCAGAGGTTGCGGTGAGCCTATCTCATGCCACTGCACTCCAGCCTGGTGACAGACTGACACTCCATCTCAAAAACATAAAATAAAATAAAATAAAATGAAAAACAACATAGGCTGAGCGTGGTGGCTCACACCTGTAATCCCAGCACTTTGGGAGGCCAAGGCGGGTGGATCACAAGGTCAGGAGATTGAGACCATCATGGCCAACATGGTGAAACCCCATCTCTACTAAAATACAAAAAATTAGCCGGGTGTGGTGGCAACTGCCTGTAATCCCAGGTACTTGGGAGGTTGAAGCAGAGGAATCACTTGAACCCAGGAAGCAGAGGTTGCAGTGAGCTGAGATCGCGCTACTGCACTCTAGCCTGGTGACAGAGCAAGACTCCAACTCAAAAACAAAAACAAACAAACAAAAAACATAAAATAGCCCCTGGGGGCTGGGCATGGTGGCTCACACCTATAATTCCAGCACTTTGGGAGGCCAGGGTGGGTGGATCGATTGAGCCCAGGAGTTTGAGACCAGCCAGGGCAACAGAGCAAAACCTTGTCTCCACTAAATGTAAAAATAAAAATTTTAATAGCTCCTGGAGTTCCTGGTTACTTTATTGGATGCTGAAGGTTTAGACAAATAGACTTTAATGACCCACTGACACCCCAGAGTGAACACTTCCCTGGAAACGCAGGTAGCACTGAACCAAGGCTTGGCGTTGTGGCCCAAAGCCCACACTGCCAGGCTTCAAGCTCACACTGCCAGGCTTCAAGCCCACACTGCCAGGCTTCAGAAACACCCAAGGTTGGGCCCCAGCTCTAGCACAGGGGCCACAGGTTTCTCATTCTGTTAGCAGAGGCCAGCTGGAGGTCAAGGTCCACAGTGGGTGGAACCTGTTGACAAGATGTACACAAACCCATCTCCAACCAGAGTACTCACAGGACAGCGAGGAAGAAGAATCCAACCCAAAGCAGGCTCTCACTTCCTGATTATCAGAGGTGTGCCAAGGCCAGGCACTACGTGGGTCTGAGATGGATCCCCCAGCCCCTACCTCACCCAGAAATGGGAAGTGCAGGACCCCTCCCCCAACGTGGGAATGGCAGACAGGAAAAGAAAATAGAAAAACAGAACGTTTACCTGTTGTGGACTTTTAGATAATATTTGCTGAGGAACTTTTTATGACATGTGGGGCATTCGACCGGCACCGCTGTACCTTTTCTGTTCTCAGCAGGCTCAGCTGCTAGGGAGCCCGCATTCAGGGCTGGCTCAGCTGCACAGGGCTTTCGGATTACATTTGACTTCCTCCTGGTCAGCACAGCCTCAGGCTCAGACATGTAATCGCCATCCCCATCGTCCTCCACTTGAACCACCACTTCCCACTAGAGCACAACAGGCAGCAGGAGGGGGTGGCGTCACCAAATGAATCAGCAGGAGTTGTAGGGACCCAGCTTCAGTTCCATCCCAAGTCCCAACCCTGACAAGTCCCTTCATCAGACACTGTTCCTTCAGGGGCCCAAGGCAGAGCATCTGAATCTTGGATTCAGAGGAAAGTGGCTGTGTTTGTGGGGAAATGGAAGCTCAGCTGGAAACACTGCCCTGAGGAAACACCTGTAACCCTGATGCTGCCCACTCCTCTCAGGAAGGTGGCAACCATGAACAGCTGGGGCTTGCAGAAAGGTCAGCCTGAGGTCACCAGCTTCGTCTGGAGAAAGCCTGTTCCAAATCCACATTAACAGAGATTGTCTTAAGGTCCACATTTTTTTTTTTTTTTTGAGACAGGATCTTGCTCTGTCGCCTGGGCTGGAGGGTAGTGGCACCATCTCAGCTCACTGCAACCTCCACTTCCCGGGCTCAAGTGATCCTCCCATCTCACCCTCCTGAGTAGCTAGGACTACAGGTGTGTGCCACCACACCCGGCTAATTTTTGTATATTCTTTGTACAAATGAGGCCTCGCCATGTTGCCCAGGCTGGTCTCGAACTCCCAAACTAAAGTGATCCACCCCCTCCTTGGCCTCCCAAAGTGCTAGGATTACAGGAGTGAGTGAGCCATCACACCCAGCCCAGGGTCCCTATTATACCAAAAAACTGTCTATTCCCTCTATTTGTCTCCCCAGTCCCAACACCCTGGGCACAGTACCTCATTACTGCCGCCCTGCAGCTGGGCACCTTCAGCCTCGAAGGGCCTTGGGAGCACTTTGCAGTCCTCGAGTTTCTTGTCCTCGGGGGGACAAGGCTTCGAGGCCTGCTTGAGTTTCCCACAGAGGGAGGAGGGGCTCTCACTCTGAGCTAGGGAATGGAGCTTGGGCCTCTGAGGACTATGACTGCTTCTGGGCTCCTGATCCCTGGGGACTAGACCCAGAGTCCTCGAAACCTCCTCTTCTTCCAAGCCTGCCGGCTCCTTGACGTGGCTGTTCACATTCTGGGAGGCAGGGGGCCCCTGCCCACTCTGGCCACCTGCTGCCTGTCCCACTGAAGTTTTGGGCTTGAAGCTCTGGCACAGCTCTACGGCCTCTGGCACTCGCAACTCCCTGGCTGCCAGGAGCACCTGATCCCGGTTCCCTGAGGTGAGAGCGAGGTGACCAGTGTAGAAAAAGTCCAACAAGAGGCCAAAGATCTCAGCGAAGCCAGCAGGGAGGACGACACTGCCCCCTGAGCCATCCCCGTAGAGGCTCTGGAAGAAGTGACTGCAGCAGGCAAGGACACTCCAGTGCGCCTTAAACACCAGGCCCCCCACGTCCAGAGTGGCGTCGCAGTACTGGCCCTTCTCCCGTTGCTTGTTGAGCTCCTGCAGAACCCTCACACTGTGCTGGACGAAGGAGCCGTCCATGGTCTGGAGGGCAGGGAGGCAGAAGTGACACCCCGGCCAGCCCAAGCAAGGGTATGCAAGAGATAGCCCCTGGAGTCAAGAGAGAGAGAAACGAGAAGTTGGCCTCTACTCAAATAATCACATTTATCAGCACGAGGGCTTGGGTCAGGGTGAGGGGTGCACGCGGAGGGCTGGAACACACTGACAGACTCCCGGGGGCCGGGGGCCATATTGGATTGGCCAGGGGGGATGCTGATGGGGGGCCAGGGTCGTGAAGAAGGGCCTGGTGGGAAAAATCCAAGTTTGGGGAAAGGAGACATGGGATGAGCGCGAACTGACTGGCCCGGCACAGTGAGAGGATCCTGGACGGGGGAGCCCACGCCGCGCCCACAAGTCCCAAGCAGCCGAGCGGAAGGCAGCCACGGCGGCCCGCAGCCCCTCCCTCCCTCACCCCGCGCCCTCCTCACCCAGGCAGGTCCTCCCTGAGCTGGCCCCACCGGCCCCCCGCTCCGTCGCCTCCACAGCCCACGAACCTACTGCCCGGCTACGCATACCCCGCCAACCGTGCGGAGACTCCACCGTCTCTGCGCCGGACGTGACGTCAAAGCGTGCCGGCCAGGAGGTGCACCTCAGAAGCGTAGAGCTTCTAGCTCCGGCCCCCGAGGGCGGGGCCCCGCAGAGAACGGCCAATGGGATGCGGAGACGAGGCCTCGCCCTGTTCTTTTGGCGCTGGGCCCGCCTCCGGAGTTGCCTAGCAACGTCAATCTGAGCGGCCAGGCTTTTCCAGGCTCTGGGTTCAGACTTCAATCCGCTACACCTCACCCTCTCCCCCTACAGGAGACCAGATACGCATTTCACTTCTTTATTGGCAACCTGTAGCCTGGTCTAGGCTCTCTCGGGCGCTTACACGTCCCAACCCCAGACTGCGGTGCCCAAAGTCCTCCCGGACACCCCCGGCCTGCTCGACCTTCGACCCTCAGGGCAGAGAAGGCTGCCAGCCGTGCCTGCTGACCCACTGGTCAGGTGGAGCCGCAGCGCCTCGTGTAGTCCTGAATGGAGGCCTGGAAGTGCTCTGTGCTGTTGAGGTCTGGGCGGCAGAGGATCACGTAGCACTTAGGCAGAAAATACCCGCCGAAGCCGCTGCCCAGGCTGCTCAGCCCAGCCATCATGTTGGCCGCAGGCAGGTACTTGCCGTCGTAGACGCTGGCCGTGGTGAAGAAGGCGATCCAGGACACGAAGTTGAAGAGCAGGCTGAAGGTGACACATTTGGCCTCGTTGTAGTTCTCTGGCAAGTCCTTGCCCAGGTAGCTGCAGGCAAAGGCACTGATGGAGAGGAGGCCATTGTAGAGGAAGGCCAGTATGAAGCCCAGGGAGTTGGCCTCTGTGCACTCAAGCATCACCAGATGGGGGAAGCGCTGGTATTCCCTAGTGGGCAGTGGGGTCCACACCACCAGCCAAGTTAGACAGATAAGCAGCTGGACCGCTGAGCTGATGATCACAAACAGGCCAGCACCGTGGTTTTGGACCCAGGCATGGTAGAACGTAGGTACCTTGATGGAAAACTTGAAGATGATGATTAGTTGGAATGAGCGAACTGTCAGGCAGGACAGGAAGGTGGTGAAACCAAGGGCAAAGAGGGCCTGGCGCAGCAAGCATGCAGGCCTTGTGGGTTCCCCAAAGAAGCCATAGAGGCTGCCACTACCTGCTGCCAGGGAGCCCAGCATAAGAAAACACAGGCGGCCCCCTGCTGACCTCACCACAGGGGTGTCTAGGTGCCAGGCAAACAGGCCAGCAGTCCCAAGCAGCAGCAGCAGCAGCAGCGTGTTAGCTGCCAGCAGCACCCAAGAAGTGTGCTCATGCAAAGCCAAAAACACCACAGTGCGCGGGAAGCAGGTCTGGCTTCCCTCAGGTGCCCACTCTTCTTTCCCACAAGGCTGGCATCTGTAGAGGTCTGAAAGGGAAGGCCAAGAAGGTTCCTGAGAGCCAGATGAGCAGAGTAGGAATAGGAAATAGGGGCCTGCAAGAAACTGGGAAAATTGTACCGGGGCAGCTAGACTATACTAGGCATAGTGGGATGGGGGTAGCCGGGAGTGGGGCCTGAGGCCAAGCATTTTCTCAAAATGCCTGTGTTAATTACAGACTCTGGAGACACACAGGTCAGTACTGTATGGCTCATGATCCCATGAGGGTTTTGCAAACCCTAGGGAGGACCTTAACCTGGTAGCTCTGCCCACATACCAGAGAGGCTACGCTCTGACGGGAGCAGCCTGCTCCCAAGGGAGGGCATTTTAACCCCTCTCTCTTGCCAGCATTTCCATGAAGCACTTTCCTGAGCTGCTGCTCTGTGGTTTCTCTGAGTCCTGACCCTCTGAGGACAGAAGGGAAGTATTCCTGTCCCTACAGAGATGGTGAAAGGAAAGAATGTGGCCCCTGGACACCAACTAAGGACCTGAGTCCTTAGCTACCTGATTTGCTCTCTGTTCTTGACCTTACATTTCTGGATGGGGAATGCTGTTTTTTTCTCTGCTGCAGACACGCTAGTATCTGTATTCAGGCCAAGCTGTTCAAGGAGCTAGCTGTCTTTGGCATGGGCAACAGAAGGGACAGTAGGACAAGAGGGCACAAAGGGAACAATAGCTACATTCATTTAGAGAAAGAGGTTGAATTCAGGATACGATTGCATTTGTAGGAGTTGTGATGACAGCTCTCTAACAGAGGACACACCTCAGTCTAAGGCTTTCAGTTGGCTAATTCTTTGTTTCTTTCTTTCTTTTTTTTTTTTTTTTTTTTTGAGACAGAGTTTTTCTCTTGTCGCCCAGGCTGGAGTGCAGTGGTGCAATCTCGGCTCACCGCAACCTCTGCCTCCCGGGTTCAAGCGATTCTCCTGCCTCAGCCTCCCGAGTAGCTGGAATTCCAGGCACACGCCGCAACGCCCAGCTAATTTTTTTTGTATTTTTAGTAGAGATGGGGTTTCACCATGTTGGTCAGGCTGGTCTCGAACTCCTGACCTCAGGTGATCCGCCCGCCTCGGCCTCCCAAAGTGCTGGGATTACAGGCCTGGCCTCTTTTCTTTTCTTTTTTTTTTTGAGACAAAGTCTCGCTCTGTGGCCTAGGCTGGAATGCTGTGGCACCATCTTGGCTCACTGCAACCTCCGCCTCCCGGGTTCAAGTGATTCTCCTGCCTCAGCCTCCCCAGTAGCTGGGATTACAGGCACGCGCCACCACACCCAGCTAATTTTTTATATTTTTGGTAGAGATGGGGTTTCACCATGTTGGCCAGGCGGGTCTCGAACTCCTGACTTCAAGTGATCCACCCGCCTCAGCCTCCCAAAGTGCTAGGATTATAGGCATGAGCCACCGCACCCAGCTGCTGATTCTCTTGATCAGAATTCTGTCTGGTAGCAGGTGTCCTCCAACCTGAAGCTAACTGGCAGCCCAGTGACTGGGCCCTGGTTCTGGGGCAGGGCACATGGGGCCCAAGGGAGGCCCTCCCTCCACCGTGCAGCCCCCGGGAGTACTGGGTAGCTCGCCTGCTCCATTGCCCACTCACCACTCTTGTTGAGGAAGGTCCCAGCCCCACAGGGCACACACTCAAAGCAACAGTGATGGAAACCCATAACCACTCGCTGGTGCCCTTCAAGACAGTCGCTGGAACACACAGACTTAGGCACCTGTAAGAAGCCAGAGGGACCACACATAGGGGCCCAAGTCAAAGGACAGCTCACATGTGGAACAGAAAACAGAATCTCTGTGCATCTGCCCTCAGGGCTCACTCCCAGGGCAGGGCCCCTGGTTGTGTGAACTTCCGCCCCAGCGCATCTGCACACTCGCCTACGGAGCATCTTCCCTGCTTCCCTGGCCAGGATGTGTAGAGTGGTGGCAGCTGGCCCCCTGGGGTCCCCCTCCTGCTCCCTGTACACTGTGTCAGCATCACCCCCAGGCTCTAGGCTGCCCATAAGGCAGTTACCTGGTGAGTAGCCACATCCCCATTACCTGGTTGTCCTTTCCGTGCCACTGGATTTTGGTCTCATTTATGTTTAGCTGAACTGGAGACCATGTGGAGGAACCGAGGACCGTGAAGGTCCACTTGGGTCCATTCCAGTCCCAGGCAATTATGTTATAGCTACTGAGGGGATCTCTGTTGTCATTAAACGTCACAGTGTCCTTGTGTAGAAGGAAATTCACCTTGTGGATCTGCTCCAAAAGCTGAAAGAAACGCATATCATGAAGCCACCATAGACGGCACAGACCCACATGGTCCCAGAAGCAACGGCCTGGGGCCTTCCTGGGTTTCCATCCTGGTGGTTTCAGCCCATCAGGAAGGTCTAGTCCCTTCCTTCTTAGGAAGCCCCTCAATCCTCCCCACCAACCTCCTGAGAGGAGGCCTCTGACAAAGGCTCCTTTACAGACAGTTTTAGCCCTGGATCTTGTCACTTGACACTTCCAAGACACAGTGGGTGAGAGAAGGCAAGGATCAGAGAGAAAGATCTGTCTAAGAGAAGAGACCTAATGCCTGTAATCCCAGCACTTTGGGAGGCTGAAGCAGGAGGATCACTTGATGCCAGGAGTTCGAGACCAGCCTGGCCAACCTGGTGAAACCCCATCTCTACTAAAAATACAAAAATTAGGCCGGGTGCGGTGGCTCACGCCTGTAATCCCAGCACTTTGGGAGGCCGAGGCAGGCGGATCACGAGGTCAGGAGATTGAGACCATCCTGGCTAACATGGTGAAACTCCGTCTCTACTAAAAATACAAAAAAATTAGCTGGGCATGGTGGCAGGCGCCTGTAGTCCCAGCTACTTGGGAGGCTGAGGCAGGAGAATGGTGTGAACCTGGGAGGCGGAGCTCACAGTGAGCCAAGATCGTGCCACTGCACTCCAGCCTGAGGAACTGAGCAAGACTCCATTTAAAAAAAAAAAAACAAAACAAAAATTATCCAGGCGTGGTGGTGGGTGCTTGTAATCCCAGCTACTCAGGAGGCCGAGGCAGGAGAATCACTTGAACCCAGGAGGTGGAAGTTGCAGAGAGCCAAGATCACATCACTGCACTGCAGCCTGGGTGACAGAGCCAGACTGTCTCAAAAAACAAACAAACAAACAAACAAAAAACCTCAAGTTAGTGGCATTTATCGCCCCTTGGCATTTAGAGTGACCGGAGAGTGCCCACTCTGCTCGTCTCAGGATTGGCTGTTCTCCCTGACAGGAGGTGCTGGGGTGGACTCTCTTACCTGCCAGGGGTAGACTCGGCCCCTGGAACAAGCTCCAGAGGCACAGCCCAGGAGCTGGTGGAGGCCATGGGCCACTGCATACACAGCCCGGTACGCGTTGTAGGCAGAACTCATGGAGAAGGCTTTGAGCTTGGGCATCTTGTGTGCCGTGAAAGCTTGGCATTCTCTGCAGAGCTGATTGCTGCTGCACCAGGAGCCCTTGTGGCAAGGCCTAGGGGCCCCCTTGTCTGCCCGGGCATAGGCTTCTTCAAACGCCTTCAGGCCAGGGACGGTCCTCTTCTGGATGGCCACGCCCAGCACCGTCCCAATGCGCTGGATCCCCGGCACCCCAGTGATGTGCCTGGAGAGGGCCCAGGCTTCTGAGGCGACCCACACCTTGCCAGTCAGGTTGGCCAGCACCACGGACTCGAAAAACACCCTGGCCAACTGCCGGCTGGAAAAAACGACCACGACGGTGGCCCTGGCCTGGGCCAGGTGACGCATGAGGCACTGCATCCTCTCATCGCCCACCTGGGCAGAGAAGGGCATGATGTCCTTGAAAGCAATGCAGATCCCCTGACCAGTGGCCTGGTTCTCCAGTGCCTGCACCCCTAGCTGCCCATAGTCGTCACTGCTGCCAACCAGAGAGATCCAGGTCCACCTGAACTTCTGCAGCAGCAGCACCATGGTCTCCACCTGGTACTTGTCGTTGGGGATGGTACGCAGGAAAGAGGGATACTGCCGCTTCACGCTGAGCGTCTCGCTGCTGGCTGCATAGCTGATCTGTGGGAGGTCCCGTTCAGCCAGTTCAGTGGCATCAGTCTCCACTGAAGGCCCCCCCAGTGCCTGGCCCTGTGCTGGGTGTGGGGATACAGGGAGCACGGGAGACCAGGAGAGCACCCCTCATCCTGTGAAACTGACAAATCACCTGTGAAGGCTCCACTGGGGCAGGTTCTGGGGGAGGGGTGGGAATCTGCCTGGGGACAAGGGGTGAGGGGATGCATTCCAAGCAAAGGAGACAAAACCTGCATAGGAGTGAAATAGTCCCGTGTATTTGGGGACCTTCAGGGACTTCGGCTGGAGGCAGTTTGCAAGGAAGAAGAGAAGCATGTGTAGGTCAGGGCAAAAGTTAGGTCAGTGGCCTGTTAGGAACCGGGCCTCACAGGAGGAGGTGAGCAGCTGGTGAGTAAGTGAAGCTTCATCTGTGTTTACAGCTGCTCCCCTCCTGTCAGATGAGCAGCAGCATCAGATTCTTGTAGGAGCGAGAACCCTACTGTGAACTGCACATGTGAGGGATCTAGGTTGCACGCTCCTTATGAGAATCTAATGTCTGATGATCTGTCACTGTCTCCTATCACCCCCAGATGGGACCATCTAGTTGTAGGAAAACAAGCTCAGGGCTCCCACTGATTCTACATTATGGTGAGTTGTATAATTATTTTATTATATTAATACATTATGGCTGGGCACAGTGGCTCACACCTGTAATCCCAGCACATTGGGAGGTCGAGGTGGGCGGATCACGAGGTTAGGAGTTTGCGACCAGCCTGGCCAATATGGCAAAACCCCATCTCTACTAAAAAATACACAAATTAGCCGGGCGTGGTGGTGAGCACCTGTACTCCCAGCTACTTGGGAGGCTGAGGCAGGAGAATTGCTTGAACCCGGGAGGCGGAGGTTGCAGTGAGCCGAGATCACACCACTGCACTCCAGCCTGGGCGACAGAGCGAAACTCCGTCTCAGACAAACAAACAAATATATAAATATATGTATAAAACAATGTAATAATATAAAGTGCACAATAAATGTAATGCACTTGAATCATCCTGAAACCAACCCCTCAGACACCTGTCCTTAGAAAAATTGTCTTCCACGAAACCAGTCCCTGATGCCAAAAAGGTTGGGGGCCACTGCTGTAAGCCACAGGGAGTCCCTAAGGATGTCCGCAGAGAAGTGCCATGTTCGGACTTGCATTTTTTCTTTTCTTTCTGAGACAGAGTCTTGCTCTGTCGCCCAGGATGGAGTGCGGTGGCGTGATCTTGGCTCACTGCAACCCCCGCCTCTTGGGTTCAAGAAATTCTCCTGCCTCAGCCTCCTGAGTAGCTGGGATTACAGGTGCCTGCCACCACGCCTGGCTAATTTTTGTATTTTTAGCAGAGATGGGGTTTCACCATGTTGGCCAGGCTGGTTTCCACTCCTGACCTCATGAGCTGCCCACCTTAGCCTTCCAAAGTGCTGGGATTACAGGTGTGAGCCACAGCGCCCGACCAGGACTTGCATTTTATGAGCATATCTCTGACTTCAGTGAGGAATAAGTTGGAAGAGATTCAAGACTAGAATCAGGGGGAAGCCTTAGGACACTGATGGAAGAATCTAGCTGAGGGGTGATGCTGGTCTGAATTCCAGCTGTGGCTGTGGCAGTGGAAAAGGAGGCCAGAAAGGATGAAAGGTGGGGAGCAGGGCAAGGAGAAGCGGCAGTGGGCAGGACTCCAGGGTGATGGCCACTCCATCACTACCCTCTACCAAAGGGTTGGGGCTGATACAGGAAGAAAAGAGGCTTTTGTTGTGTAGGGAGGTAAGGTCAATCTGGGCCTTGCTGGGTCCGTGATGTGGCAATGTTGGGCCAGCATTAGGGGCTCAGATCAGAGGGGAGGGGACTGAGAATGGGAGGTTAAGCCACGAGCCCACAGCCTGCCTGGGAACTGGAAAAGGGGAGGAGAGGAGGGCGAAGCCTGCTCCGGGGAATCACCTACCTTTTCAGAGGAAGTGGGGCAAAAGGAGAGAAGGGCTACAAGTGAAAGCCAGGTGGGGGCAGGGGGCTGAGGGGGGCATAAATTCCAAGGAAAGACTCTCATAGGAGGAATGGTCAAAAATGTCACAAAGGGCACGGTGGCTCATGCCTGTAATCTCACCACTTTGGGAGGCCAAGGCAGGTGGATTGCTTGAGCCCAGGAGTTCAAGGCCAGTCTAGGCAACATAGTGAGACCTCTATCTCTACAAAAATATACAAAAATTAGCCAGGCATGGTGGCACATGCCTGTGGACCCAGCTACTTAGGAGTATGAGGTGGGAGGATTGCTTGAGCCTGGGAGACAGTGAGCCAACATTGCGCCACTGCAGTCCAGCCTGAGTGTCAGAGTGAGACTGTATCTGAAAAAAAAAAAAAAAAGAAAAAAAAATCACAAGTCACCTAAGATAAAGAAGGACTGCAAAGTAGGATTTGGAGACCTAGAAGGTGGCCCAGCTCACAGCAAAAGCAAGAGTGGTGGGGACAGAATCGGGCTGAGGGGCAATGAGGGCAGGGAGAGGCCAACAGGAAGCTCCCATGGGAAGGGGCAGGGAGTCAGTGCTCAGGGTAGAGGGCCTGGAGGAGGGAGAGGGATGAGGGCAACCACAGGCCAGGCAGGAACCCATGAGGAAGGATCCATAAGCCAAGGAGGGGCTGTGGTCCAAGGTACAGGGCAAGAATGAGCACAGAGACAGGACTGACATCAGCAAGGTGAGGCATGTCAGCACCTCTGCACCAGGAGGGAAGAAGGAAAGGCAGGCAGGAGAGACTGGGATGATGTGGAGCAGTCTATGGGGTCGGAAGCAAAGGGTGTCCTTTTTTGGGGGGAGGGTGGAGGGGACAAGGTATCACTCTGTCACCCAGGCTGGAGTGCAGTGGCGCAATCTCGGCTCACTGCAACCTCCACCTCCCAGGTTCCAGCAATTCTCCTGCCTCAGCCTCCCGAGTAGCTGGGATTACAGGCACACACCACCACTCTCAGCTAACTGTTGTATTTTTAGTAGAGATGGGGTTTTGCCATATTGGCCAGGCTGGTCTCAAACTCCTGGCCTCAAGAGATCTGCCCAGCCTCCCCAAGGGATTACAGGCATGAGCCATAGCGCCTGTCCAGGGTGTCCATTCCTAACAAAGGCAATGGAACCTCTGGAGGGAGGAGGGAAGTGGAGGGCAGCAGGGGTGCAGCTGAGTGGCAGTAGTTCCCAAGGAGAATGGGTTTTCCCATGAGAGTGGAGGCAGGGATCTGGAAGCAGCTCTGGAAAGAGAGGAAGGCTGGGGCAGGAACCATGCTGGGCAGGGACCCCTGACTTGTGACTAAAGACCAGTGACCACCCAAGAGATCCAGGGGGGCAGGCAGCCTTGGGGGAACAGCAGCTCTTGCCCACATGCCCCAACCCAGACTTGCCTGAAGGGAGATGGGCAAAGGTCTGAGGCTCCAGCTTACCATGGGCACCAGGAAAGGGCTCAGCAAGGCGGCTGTGGTGGCAGCACGGTTGGTGCTGTCAGGCCCAATCACTGCCAGCACCGTAGGGGAATAGTGGAGAAGGTCTCCTTGGAGCTCTATGTGGTGTGGCCCTGGCAGGGAGAGCACTCTCAGCGTGGCATACACATTGGCAGAGTCAGAGCACACATCATACAGCTGGTACCCCAGGGTGACGTTGGGCAGCAGGGCCGTGGAGTTGTTTATCTCCTCAACCCCAAGCCGCATAGCCTGGAAGAGGTGGTAGCCATGCTCATTGAAGCTACCAGACCTGTGGAGAAAGCCAGTAAGAGAGAGCTGAGAAGGACAAGGCCCTGCTGAGACCGTCTGGCCTCCTAGACTCTGAGGCTTGGGGGCAAAGGGAACCTTTGAGGTCATCGGTCCAGTCCCCCAAACCACAACTTCAACAAGGGCTCTGAAGCTCAGTAGGAGGAACAAGCTGGCCCTGATGGAGAAACTTATTAGCATCGAAAAGGTCCTGAGGTCCTGGAGCAGAGAAACCTGCTACATTAGTCAGTGTTTTCCATGGAGAGAGAGAAAGTGAGAAATTTAGTTTAAGGAATTGGTTCACATTGTGAGGGCTGGCAAGTTCAAATTTTCCAGGACAGGCCAGTAGGCTGGACATTCTGTAAAGAATTGATGTTACTATGCTCTTCAGTCCTAAGGCGGTCTGGAGGCAGAATTCCCTCAATTCCCTCCTTGTGCAGAAACCTCAGACTTTTTTTTTTTTTTTTTTTTTTTTGAGATGTGTTAGGGACCCAACCCAGCAAAGGCCCTCCGCCAAGGCAGATGTTCCCCTCGCCTTGTTTTTCTCCATCCCCTCCTTTTCTCACCACCTGCAGGCCCTCTGCCAAGGCAGATGTTCCCCAGCTGTTGTTTTTTCCCCTAACATCTGCCCATCAACCAGGATGTGGCTCTACCCAGAAACAGCCCCCACTCCCTCCCTAAAATATACTTACACCCCCTAGTCTGTAAGCCCGGGCTGCTGCCTCCTCTGATTGCTGTGGAGCAGCCCAGCAGGTTAATAAACTTGCTTGCCTGACTTTGGGTGTACTCATTCTTTCTCTTGGCTAACCTTACATTTTGGTGCCAAAACCCAGGAATGGGTAGGCTCTGGCCGGGCATCCCTAAAGGACTCTTTCTCTCTCTCTCTCTCTCTCTCCCTCCCTCCCTCCCTCTCTCCTCCCGGGCTGTGTGCTAGAGCCTTTCCCCCTCTCATCCCACCTCTCTCCTGGCCACCCTCCCCTTCCCGAACCTGCCAAAGACCCAGAGGATTTCTCAGACTCTCCCACTGTTGGCAACCTCATTCATCATTAGAGCTTCTGTGAGGGTGAGTAAAAGAGACTTGCCATTTACCCAGAATCCTTGACTGTCTCTGAATTCCTGAAAGACCCAGCGCTGGGCCAAGGGCTTCCTCTGGCCTCCAGGCCTCCGGTTCCTCCATTTCAAGGATGCCTGTCTCAGTGGCTACCTCCTCTATTCCAGACAGAGCTTGCGGGACACAAGACGCCCTCTCCCGCCATCCTTGTTGACCGGCAGTCTCTTCTTCCTCTGCCTGCCCCACTCCATTCACCATAGGAACTTCTCATTCTATGCTTCCTAAGACCACCCCCCTTGGGTGTCTTCTATGCAACCTCAATGCCCTTGGCCTCCATTCAGAGGTCCATCCTAAGAAGCTGCTTTTCTACTGTAATACTGTCTGGCCTCAATACAGATTAGACAATGGCTCCCAATGGCCTGAAAATGGCACTTTCAATTTCAACATGCTTAAAGACTTAGACAACTTTTGCCACTGCAATGGGAAGTGGTCCGAGATTCCTTATGTTCAGGTTTTCTTCACTCTCCATAGCCACCCTTCTCTCTGCCAGTCCTGTTCTACTTTCCAAATCCTCCTCGCCCACTCCAAACCCAACTCACCCTCTGTCACTCTTCCTACAGCCCCAGTCGATGACTCCTCTTCTTTTAACCCCACCGATTTTCCCCATCCTCGCCACCATCATGGTCCTCCATTAAGCCACCCCAATCCCCCACCTTACATCCCCATTCCTGTTCTGCCCCCTTCTCCCCCTCTCTCCAACCACCCTGCCTCTGACTCCGAATTTTCGCCGTCTCTACCCCTTACCCATTCTCGGGCCCAACATGCCCCTCAACCAGCCCCCTCACTTCCCCTCCGGGAGGTGGCAGGAACTGAGAAGATCGTCCGTGTCCATGTCCCTTTCTCCCTCTCCGACCTCTCCCAAATTGAAAAACGTCTCAGGTCCTTCTCCTCTGATCCCGATACTTATATCAAAGAATTTAAATATCTTACTCAATCTTATGAACTCACTTGGTATGATCTCTACATTATCCTCTCTTCCACACTCCTTCCAGAAGAGAAGGAAAGAGTGTGGCTTGCAGCACAGGCACATGCCGCCAATCTTCATCAGCAAGATCCTACTAAGCCCGTAGGAGCCGCTGCTGTTCCCCAGTAAGAGCCTTCCTGGGAGTACCAACCCACAGACCCCAGCCGGGCATCCCATAACCATATGATTACCTGCCTCAATCCAGGCCTTAACAAAGCTGCCCATAAGGCTGTAAATTTTGAAAAACTTAAAGAAATTTCCCAAAAGACAGACAAAAATCCTTCCCAATTCCTTTCCCACCTTACAGAGGCTCTCCAAAAATATACCTGCATCAACACTGCCTCCTGAGAAGGAACTATTGTTCTTTTTTTTTTTCTTTTTTGAGACGGAGTCTTGCGCTCCTGCCCAGGCTGGAGTGCAGTGGCGTGATCTCAGCTCACTGCAAGCTCCGCCTCCCGGGTTCACACCATTCTCCTGCCTCAGACTCCCAAGTAGCTGGGACTACAGGCGCCCGCCACCACGCCCGGCTAATTTTTTTTGTATTTTTTTTTTGGTAGAGACGGGGTTTCACCATGTTAGCCAGGATGGTGTCGATATCCTGACCTTGTGATCCGCCCACCTCAGCCTCCCAAAGTGTTGGGATTACAGGAGTGAACCACAGCGCCCGGCTGGAACTATTGTTCTCAATACCTATTTTATCTCCTTATTTTATCCCCAACACCTGGTGTAAACTTAAAAAGGCTGAAGATGGCCCTCAAACCCCACAACAAGACCTCCTTAATCTGGCTTTCAAAGTCTTCAATAATAAGGATGAGCAAAGTAAATTAGATACAGCCTAAAGAGATCACGCTAAATACCAGCTTCTAGCTGCAGCTGTCTGTCAATCTAGCCATAGTACACAAGGGCACAAAAGACCCGATAGCAGTAATCCTCCCGGGCCCTGCTTTAAGTGCGGCAAAGAAGGCCACTGGGCAAAGAAGTCCTAATCCACAAGTGATGAAGAGCACTTGCCCAGTCTGCCAGCAGACAGGCCACTGGAAGTCTGACTGTCTTCTCAACAGATGGACAGAAAAGCCTGCACCTCAGAACCACCTCCCTTTCAGTGAGACAGAAGGTTTAGAATTGCTTACACTCCCGCAGCTCCTTGACCTAGCCGCTGAAGATGGACGAGGCCCAGGGCCCCCGGCCCCAACTACCAAACTGCCGTCAATGCAGCAGAGCCCAGGGTAACTGCTAGTATCAGGTAAGCCGATCTCCTTTTTTTTTTTTTTGAGACGTAGTCTCACTCTGTCACCCAGGCTGGAGTGCAGTGGCTCGATCTTGGCTCACTGCAAGCTCCGCCTCCCGGGTTCACGCCATTCTCCCGCCTCAGCCTCCCCAGTAGCTGGGACTACAGGCGCCCGCCACCACGCCTGGCTAATTTTTTGTATTTTTAGTAGAGACGGGGTTTCACCGTGTTAGCCAGGATGGTCTCCATCTCCTGACCTCATGATCTGCCCGTCTCGGCCTCCCAAAGTGCTGGGATTACAGGCGTGAGCCACTGCGCCCAGCCGCCGATCCCCTTTGTAATCAATACCAGGGCCACCTACTCAGCCTTGCCTGAATTCTCAGGACCAACTCATCCCTCTCAGTCTCAGTTGTGGGGATTGACAGAATCATCTCACGTCCACGCGTCACCAGACCTCTTACTTGTTCCCTATTCAATACCATTTTCTCATAGTCTTTCTATCATGCTTCATTGACCCATCCCCATTCTAGGCTGAGACCTTTTAGCCAAATTCAAGGCTTGTATCACATTTTCTTGCCTCCCCGAACCCGAGTCCCTCCTACTCCTCTCTGCCAGTCCAGTCCCTGATCCCTCTCCCCAGCACCCACTTCCCACCTCTCTTGTTAACCCAATAGTGTAGGATACCACCATCCCTTCCCTAACTGCTCACCATGACCCCATCAAAATCCAGCTAAAAGGCCGGGTGCGGTGGCTCACGCCTGTAATCTCAGCACTTTGGGAGGCCGAGGCGGGCAGATCACAAGGTCAGGAGATCAAGACCATCCTGGCTAACACGGTAAACTCTGTCTCTACTAAACATACAAAAAATTAGCCAGGCGCGGTGGCAGGCACCCGTAGTCCAGCTACTCGGGAGGCTGAGGCAGGAGAATGGTGTGAACCTGGGAGGCGGAGCTTGCAGTGAGCCGAGATTGTGCCACTGCAGTCTGGCCTGGGCGACAGAGTGAAACCATCTCAAGACCCCTCCAAATTCCCCAACGTCCCCCAATACCCCATTTCTCTAACCCACCAAAAGGGTCTACAGCCCATCGTAAACAAGCTCTGCTCACGTGGTCTTCTTTGACCAACACACTCTCCTTGTAACACCCCCATCCTCCCCATTAAAAAATCAGATGGCTCATATCGACTCGTTCAAGACCTCCAAGCCATTAATCAGGCAGTCCTCCTATTCACCCTGTAGTCCCTAACCCCTATACACTTCTCTCTCTCATCCCCTCCAGTACCACCCACTACACTGCTATTGCCCTAAAAGATGACTTCTTTACCATTCCCCTACATCCTGATTCCCAAAACCTCTTTGCCTTCACCTGGACTGACCCTAACACCCTCCAATCACAGCAACTCACATGGACTGTCCTTCCCCAAGTCTTCAGGGATAGTCCTCATTTCTTTGGGCAAGTCCTAGCCCAAGACCTCACCTCCTTAGACCTTTCCCCCAGCTGTCTTCTTCAATATGTGGGTGACCTCCCCCTCTGTAGTCCTTCCCTAGAAGACTCTCAGACTCACACTATTACCCTTCTAAACTTTCTTGCTAACAAAGCGTATAGGGTCTCCCCCTCCAAAGCACAACTCTCCACCCCAACAGTAACGTACTTAGGAGTCCAACTCTCCCCTGGGGCCAGAGCCATGACCCTGGCACGGGCAGCCTTAATAGACAGCCTATCCCCACCTTCCTCTAAGAGTGAAATTCTCTCTTTCTTAGGACTGGCAGGCTTCTTCAGGATATGGATCCCCAACTTTGCCCTCCTAGCCAGCCCCCTCTATGAAGCAGCCAAAGGCTCTCTAAATGGGCCCCTAAATTCTTCTCACAACATAATCCCTAGCTTCCACAAACCTAAAACCGCCCTTGTGAATTGCCTGAACCCAGGAGTCGGAGGTTGCAGTGAGCTGAGGTGGCACCACTGCACTCTAGTCTGGGCAACAGAGTGAGACTCCATCTCCAAAAAGAAAGCAAACAAACAAACAAACAAAAAAACGCCCTTGTAACCGCTCCTGCTGTATGTTTACCTGGCATTTCTCAGCCCTTCACTCTCTACACAGCCGAGAACCATGGAATAGCCCTTGGTGTCCTTGACCAACAAAAAGGAACCCTCCTTCTTTTGCTCCCGTAGCTTACCTTTCTAAACAACTAGACAATACCACTCGAGGATGGCCAACTTGCCTCAGAGCTCTAGCAGCAGTAGCCACCCTAGCCTTAGAAAGCAAAAAACCAACATTCGGTCAAGACACCACCGACAGCCCACATAATCTATAAGATCTTCTTTCCTCCCGAGCACTAAGTGCCCTTTCTCCATCCCGCATCTAACTACTTCATGCTCTCTTTCTTGAAAACCCTGAGTTCTGTCTCTCCAAAAGTGCTCCCCTTAACCCTGTATCTCTAATTGCAGTATCTTTCTCTCCTCCCACCCACTCCTGTACTGAGATGCTTAATCACCTGCAGCCTTATTTCCCTAATATCTCCCATGAACCTCTCCTCAACCCTGAAGTTATCATAGAAATTCTAACATCTCTTCACCAATCCTTCCATATCGGTGCATGCCCCCGTACCTACTCCTTCACCCTTATTTCTCCTCCCCTCACCTATTCACCTCACTAAGAGACATAACCTCCAACTGTCGTATATTCTCTGTTACTTCCTCCCAAGCGGCGCTCCGCTCCCCCGATCCCTACACATCAGCTCAGAGGAACACTCCCAGGGGAGGACTGGCAGGTAGACTTCACCCACTTGCCTCCCGTCAAGAGGACAAAATTTCTTCTTACTCTTATAGACACCTTCTCTGGGCGGGTATAAGCATTTCCGACCTCTTCAGAAAAGTCCGCAGTAGTCGCCCAAATTCTTATAGCAGAAATCATCCCTGGATTTGATCTCCCTTGCTCCATACAATCAGACAATGACCCTAGCTTCATCTCCCAAATCACTCAACAGGTTTCTCAGTCCCTCAGCGCCTGGTGGCGCCTCCATATCCCATACTGACCCTAGTCATCAGGAAAAGTTGAAAGGGCAAATGGCATCCTTAAAACTCAGTTAACCAAACTCACTCTTGAAGTCCAGAAACCCTGGACCTCCCTTCTGCCCATAGCCCTAGCCTGCATCAGAGCCAGCCCAAAAGCACCCTCCTTCCTCAGTCCATTTGAGTTAATGTATGGACACCCTTTCCTCTTACAAAACAGGCCCCCTTCTAACTCTCAGCTAGGAGAATACCTCCCAACACTCTCTCTCATCCACCATCTCCTCCGCGAACAAGCTGACCAGGCCCTCCCAAAACCCCATGAAGGCTCCACGACCAGACTCTCCTTCTAGGAGAACATGTCTTCTTAAAAACTCAACCCAGCCAGCCCCAGGTCTAAATGGGAAGGCCCTTTCCAAGTCATCCTCACAATCCCCACCACAGCCAAACTCTCAGGACATGCTTCTTGGTACCAACTTTCTAGATTAAAAAGGGCTCCTACGACTAATCCGCCTACAAGTGACCCACCCGCTGCCTTCCGCCGATTCTCCAGTACTCTCCTTGGCCCAACTAAACTCTGCCTCATGCCCGTCCCTAAAGAAGACCCTCAAACAATTCCCAGACTCCTCCTTCTCCTCCTGACAATCGCAAGTACATTCCTGATTTCTCTCAAATGCCCTGTTCCTGCCTACCTTGCCACTTCACTCTCTTCATCCTCTCCATTTGCCAAGACATCTCCTGGTTTTAGCCCCAAATTCCCACTCTCGACTCTCTTTTAGAGTGGATAGATGACGTCCTCTTTCAAGGCACCCTGTGTGACTTTTCCCCAGATGAAACACACTTATTTACTTTCCTACTTACTCTTTGCCTATCTACCTCTCCTAATCCCTTGGCTGCCCCACGTAGCCACACCTCCCCTTTCCAATAGTACCCAGCTACCTCTACAAGACCCTTAGCTTAACTCCCTCCCCACTAAACCAGTCCAACTCCATCCTAGCAAAAGACTGCTGGCTCTGTATCTCCCTATCAACTACCTCCTATGTTGCCACCCCCGTTCCCTCAAAAGACTGAGTTCTTACTAAGTTAACCTATCACCCCTGTTATGAAGGAAAAAGCCCCTTACAACTTTTAGACATGCAGTCATTGGCTAAATTTTCTATCATAGATATGACAGAAAACTCTCTGACAGGGCGCATAGTACAACTTTTACTCTTCTGTATCTCCAGTCTTACCCAATATACAAGTAACGACAAGCCCATTCATGGCCCTGTGACCACTGGCACCGGTCTGACTTTCCAAGCCCCTGTGTGTATCCAATGCAACCTGCCCTCAGGTCTGACTTTAGGTCACCTACTGTCCCATGAATGTAACCATACCTTACAGCTTCAAGCCCCAAACGACCACCAAAATTTTAAGGTCACCCAAACGGCCCAATTTAAACAACTTGTCCACTTTTCAGGACCCCCAAAAGTCACCACCAGCTCTTTACTAAACAATCGAGATTTTGGAATGGCAGACATACAGGCTGTGTGGCCACTCACCCATGGACCTCTTGCAGCACGGCTCCCCTCCCTGCCAAATGCCTCTTTATACCCTCTTTGAATTACTCTTCCAAATGGCTCCTGGTAGACACAAAATGATTCTTTCTCCAGTGGGAGAATAAAACACCAGGAGCCACTCCAATTATTCCTGCAACTCCTTTTCAGCCACTCACTGGAGCCGCCTTAGCAAGCACTGTAGGCACGTGGGAGGATGAAAACAATAAACTCACATGCTGTTTCAATATACATAACCAGTTCTCTCTGCCCAGCCAAGGTGTATTTTTCTTGTGTGAAACCTCAACCTATGTCTGCTTCCCTACCAATTGGACCAGCACCTGCACCCTAGTCTTCTTAAGCCCCAAAATTGACATTGCCCCTGGAAATCAGAGTTTACCAATCCCTATTAAAGCTCAAGTCCGTCAACGCAGAGCCGTACAGCTAATACTCCTGCTTATAGGACTAGGAATTAGCACTGCAACAGGAACAAGGATAGCAGGCTTGTCTGTTGGGAGAAAAGCTGAGTGTTGGGAGAGAAGCTGAGGCAGGGTTTGCATGTCTGACATAATGTAAAAGAGTCTTGGAACATGTCCAGGGTCCAGGGTCTAAAACCCCCCGTGGCCTGGCCAGGCGCGGTGGCTCATGCCTGTAATCCCAGCACTTTGGGAGGCCGAGGCGGGCGGATCACTAGGTCAGGAGATTGAGACCATCCTGGCTAACACGGTGAAACTCCGTCTCTACTAAAAATACAAAAAAATTAGCCGGGCGTCGTGGCAGTCGCCTGTAGTCCCAGTGACTTGGGAGGCTGAGGCGGGAGAATGGCGTGAACCTGGGAGGCAGAGCTTGCAGTGAGCCGAGATCACGCCATTACACTCTAGCCTGGGCGACAGAGTGAGACTTGGTCTCAAAAAAACCCAAAAAAACAAAAAAACCCTCCTGGCCTTTGGAATGTCTCTAGACTTGCTGGCTCCTTGCTTCTAGAACTCCCATTATCTCAAGTAGCCATATGTTTCAAAGAAAATGCTACACCAGCACAGCTGTAGCTCATTCACTTGATACAGCGCTTCCTTTCAACCCCCACATCCTCACCACCTGTTTCTTTGTTTAATCACCAATAAATAGTGTGGGCTCCCAGTGCTCAGGGCCTTCGCAGCCTCCATACTAGAGTTGGCCTCCTGGTCCCACTTTCTCTCTTGTCTTTTCTTATTCCCACTTTCTCTCGTCTTTTCTTATTCCTTTGACTCCGCTAGACTTAGTAGCCCCCACGGCCTGGTGTTGGGCGTGATCACCCCAACACTTGTCCACCTCTCTGTCCTGCTATCACGCTCTCTCAAAAGATCTCTCAGACAGCCCACAAGTCATAGCTGAATCCATCCTTACTCTCCAATCCCAAATATACTTTTTTTTTTTTTTTTTGAGACAGAATCTCATTCTATCGCCCAGGCTGGAGTGCAGTGGTGCGAGCTGGGCTCCCTGCAAGCTCCACCTCCCAGATTCAGGCTATTCTCCTGCCTCAGCCTCCCAAGTAGCTAGGACCACAGGCGCCGCCCGCCACCACGCTAATTTTTTGTATTTTTAGTAGAGATGGGGCTTCACCGTGTTAGCCAGGATGGTCTCGATCTCCTGACCTCGTGATCGGCCTGCCTCAGCCTCCCAAAGTGCTGGGATTACAGGCATGAGCCACTGTGGCCGGCCCCAAATAGACTCTAGCAGCAGTGTCAATTCAAAACCGTTGAGGTTTAGATCTCCTCACTGCTGAAAAAGGTGGACTGTGCATCTTCTTAGGAGAAGAGTGCTGTTTCTATACTAACCAGTCAGGACTAGTATGAGATGCTGCCCGATGGTTAAATGAAAGGGCTTCTGAAATCAGGCAGCGCCTTTCAGACTCCTGGCCCCAATAATTTTGAAACCCCTAGGCACCCTGGCTAATGCCCCTCCTAGGCCCTGCCATAACCCTTTTTCTCCTTTTAGCATTTGGCCCTTGCCTCCTACATCTCCTTACCCAGTTTTTACAGGGCCATATTAGAGCCTTCACCCATGGGACAGTACAAGACATGATGCTACCTCAGGAATACCAGCGGCTTCAAGAACAACCATCCCAACCCCACAGCCTTTCTCCATAAACATCGCCCCTCTTTTTTTTTTTTTTTTTTTGAGACAGAGTCTTCCAACTCTGTCACCCAGGCTGGAGTGCAGTGGCGTGATCTTGGCTCACTGCAAGCTCCGCCTCCTGGGTTCACGCCATTCTCCTGCCTCAGCCTCCCGAGTAGCTGGGACTACAGGCGGCCGCCACCACGCCCAGCTAATTTTTTTTGTATTTTTTGTAGAGACGGGGTTTCACCATGTTAGCCAGGATGGTCTTGATCTCCTGACCTCGTGATCTGCCCACCTCGGCCTCCCAAAGTGCTGGGATTACAGGTGTGAGCCACCACACCCGGCCAACATTGTTCCTCTTTAGCTAGAAGCAGTCAGAAGGCAATGACACCCCTTCCTATTACCTATTAAAGGATGGAATGTTAGGGACCCAACCCAGCAAAGGCCCACCGCCAAGGCGGATGTTTTCCCCACCCCTTGTGTTTCTCTGTCCCCTCTTTTTCTCACCACCTGCAGGCCCTCCGCCAAGGCAGATGTTCCCCAGCTGTTGTTTTGCCCATCGACCAGGAATTGGGTTTACCTAGAAACAGCCCCTAGGCACCCCTGCTCCCTCCCTAAAATATACTTATACCCCCTAGTCTAAGCCTGGGCTGTTGCCTCCTCTGATTGCTGTGGAGCAGCTCAACTGTTTAATAAACTTGCTTGCCTGACTTTGGGTCTGCTTGTTCTTTCTCTCGGCTAACCTTACAAGATGGAGTTTCGCTCTTGTTGCCCAGGCTGGAGTACAACAGCACGATCTCGGCTTACCGCAACCTCTGCCTCCTGGGTTCTCCTGCCTCAGCCTCCCGAGTAGCTGAGATTACAGGCATACGCCACCATGCCCGGCTAATTTTGTATATTTAGTAGAGAGGGGGGGTTTCTCTATGTTGGTCAGGCTGGTCTTGAACTCCTGACCTCAGGTGATCTGCCCGCCTTGGCCTCCCAAAGTGCTGGGATTACAGTGAGCCATTGCACTTGGCTTTTTTTTTTTTTTTTTTTTTTTTTTTTGAGACGGAGTTTCACTCTTGTTGCCTTGTTGCCCAGGCTGGAGTGTAATGGCAGGATCTTGGCTCATTGCAACCTCTGCCCACCAGGTTCAAGCGATTCTCCTGTCTCAGCCTCCAGAGTACCTGGGATTGCAGGTGTGCACCCACACGTCCAGCTAATTTTCGTATTTTTAGTAGAGACGGGGTTTCACACGTTGACCAGGCTGGTCTCGAACTCCTGACCTCAGGTAATCCACCTGCTTCGGCCCAGTTGATCCACCCACTTCAGCCTCCCAAAGTACTAGCATTACAAGCGTGAACCACTGCGCCCGGCCAAAACCTCAGGCTTTTTTTTTTTTTTTGAGAGGGAGTCTCGCTCTGTCGCTCAGGCTGGACTGCAATGGTGTGATCTCTGCTCACTGCAACCTCCACCTCCAAGGTTCAAGCAATTATCCTTCCTCAGCCTCCCAAGTAACTGGGATTACAGGCACCTACCACCATGCCCAGCTAATTTTTTTGTATTTTAGTAGAGACAGGGTTTCACTGTGTTGCCCAGGCTGGTCTCGAACTGCTGAGCTCAGGCAATCCACCCGCCTCAGCCTCCCAAAGTGCTTGGATTACAGGCATGAGCCACTATGCCCAGCTCAGGTCTGTTGATTTAATTGTTTACTACATCTAAAAAATAGCTTCAGGCTGGTCATGGCGGCTCATGCCTGTAATCCCAGCACTTTGGGAGGCCGAGGTGGGTGGATCATTTGAGGCCAGGAGTTTGAGAGCAGCCTGGCCAACATAGTGAAACCCTGTCTTTATTAAAAGTACAAAAATTGGGGCTGGGCGTGGTGGCTCACACCTGTGATCCCAGCACTTTGGGAGGCCGAGGCGGGTGGATCACGAGGTCAGGAGATTGAGATAATCCTGGCTAACATGGTGAAACCTGGTCTCTGCTTAAAAAAATACAAAGAATTAGCCGGGCGTGGTGGCGGGCGCCTGTAGTCCCAGGTATTCCGGAGGCTGAGGCAGGAGAATGATGTGAACCCTGGAGGCGGAGCTTGCAGTGAGCCAAGATCGCGCCACTGCACTCCAGCCTGGGCGACAGAGCAAGACTCCATCTCAAAAAAAAAAAAAAGTACAAAAATTAGCCAGGCATGCTGGCACATGTCTGTGATCCCAGCTACTTGGGAGGCTGAGGCAGGAGGATCGCCTGAATCTGGGAGGCGGAGGTTGCAGTGAGCCGAGATCACACCAGTTGGCTCCAGGCTGGACAACAGAGGGAGACTGTCTCAAAATAATTTTTTGTTTTTTTAGACTGAGTCTTGCTGGAGACTCTAGCCCAGGCTGGAGTGCACGATCTCGGCTCACTGCAACCTCTGCCACCCCGGTTCAAGTGATTCTTGTGCCTCAGCCTCCCAAGTAGCCATGATTACAGGCACCAGCCACTAAGCCCGGCTAATTTTTGTATTTTTAGTAGAAGCAGGGTTTCACCATGTTGGCCAGGCTGGTCTGGAACCCGACCTCAAGTGATCTGCCTCCCTCGGCCTCCCAAAGTGCTGGGATTACAGGCGTGAACCACCACGTTCAGCCAAAATAAATAAATTAAAAATACCTTCATGGCAACAGCTGGACTGATGTTTGACTACACAACTCTAGGCACCATAGCCTAGACAATCTGACACGCAAAATTCACCACTGCAGCTCACGCCTGTAATCTTAGCACTTTGGGAGGCCTAGCACTATAAGAGGACTGCTTGAGCTCAAGAATTTGAGACCAGCTTGGGCAATGTAGTGAGACCCTGTCTCTACAAAAGTGAGTGGTGGCATATGCCTGTAGTTCCAGCTAGTAAGGAAGCTAGGGCCTCACTGAGGCCCAAGCAAAGCTGCAGTGAGCTATGATTGTACCACTGGACTCCAGTATGAGCAAAAGAGGAAGACCCTGTCTCAGAAAAAAAAAAAAACTAACCACTACACCTGCTTAACCTTGTTTAATTAGTGCTTCTCACCAGGACACTTATGAATGTGTTGAGGGCCTATATGCCTTATCACCCCTCCTTCGGGAACTCCTGTCTGGAGCCCAACAGGAATGAGCCAGGGACAGGATTCAGCCCCGTTTAAAGAGCAGGCTAAGCCAGGTACAGTGGCCCATGCCTGTAGTCCCAGCTACTCAGGAGGCTGAGGATGGAGGATCGCTTGATCCCAGGAGGTGGAGACTAGCCTGGACAACATAGTGAGATCCCAGCTCAAAAAAACATTTTTGTAATGGCTGGCACAGTGGCTCACCTAGAATCCCAATCCTGTGGGAGACCCAGGCTGGAGAATCACTTGAGACCAGGAGTTTGAGACCAGCCTGAGCAACACAGTGAGACCATCTTCTCCACAAAAAATTAAAAAATTAGCCAGGAGTGGTAGTGCATGCCTGTAGTCCCAGCTACTTGGGAGGCTGGGGCAGGAGAATCACTTGAGCTTCAATGAGGCCCAAGTGAGGCTGCAGTGAGCTATGATTGCACCAGTACACTCCAGCCTGGGGGAAAGAGCAAGACCTCATCTCTATAAATAAACAAATAAACAAACAAATACATAAAGTGTGCTAGCCTTTTCCATTTTCCAGCCTCTTGCTTGTTAGAAGGTCTTCCATGGTTTCTACCACTTCTGTCCCCTGAGTCTCTCAAAGGAGGGTTCGTGCCTCCTGCCTGAGACAATTCTTCAGGTATCTGAAGCCAGTTTTCATGTCTTCCCTCCTCCTGCTCTACCCAATCTCTCTTCCCAGCCCATTCTCTTTATCTCTTTATCCAGGTTTCTAGCTGTAGCCCTTCGAGTAGGTCGTCATACACTAGATTTCCAGAAACTTCTTCCTGAGCCAACCATCTCGTGTGCTTCATGGGTAGGACATCCTGCAGCCAAGCCTCGGCAGCATTCTTGGGCCTCTGGGTCTGTGACTTCCACAGTCTGCAAGCAACTGTCATCTTTTTTTTTTTTTTTTTTGAGGTGGAGCCTCGCTCTGTCGCCCGGGCTGGAATGCAATGGTGTGATCTTGGCTCACTGCAACCTCCGCCTCCGAGTTCATGTGATTCTCCTGCCTCAGGCTCCTGAGTAGCTGGGATTACAGGCGCACACCACCACACCCGGCTAATTTGTTGTATTTTATGTAGAGACGGGGTTTCACTATGTTGGCCAGACTGGTCTCAGACTCCTGACCTCGTGATCCTCCCGCCTCGGCCTCCCAAAGTGCTGGGATTACAGGCGTGAGCCACCATGCTTGGCTGCAACTGTCTTCTTTAAAAGAAAAGCAGACTGGGCGTGGTAGCTCAAGCCTATAATCCCAGCACTTTGGGAGGCCGAGGTGGGCGGATCACCTGAGGTCGGGAGTTCGAGACCAGCCTGACCAACATGGTGAAACCCGTCTCTACGAAAAATACAAAAATTAGCCGGGTGTGGTGGCACACACCTATAATTCCAGCTACTCCCAAGGCTAAGGCATGAGAATCACTTGAGCCCGGGAGGAGGAGGTTGCAGTGAGTCAAGATTATGCCACTGCACTCCAGCCTGGATGACAGAGTGAGTCTCCATCTCAAAAAAATTTTAAAAAAAAAGTGTATATATATATATATTTATTTATTTATATATTTATATATACATTTATATATATATATATAAAAAAGAAAAGCAGTAGTTCCCCTCTACCTAGATTGTTGACTTCATGATGCCATCAACCTAATTTATATTTGTTAAGCTCCTAAAGCATCTAATGGGATGTGTCTTCCCTTCCCACCCCATGGAGAACCACGGAGAATCATACTTGTCATCTGGGACTCTAGGGAGCTTTGAACATGGGTAGGAGTGGAGAGAAGATAGAAGAGGGAAAAAGCTGCCCTTGCTTAGGCCTGGCCATCTAGGTATGGTACAAAGCCAAGAACCAGTTTCAATGAAGTTACAATACAACACATTCTAACAGCAAGGGTGAAATAACTGGAAACTGGCCGAAGTGTCTAGGAAGGTCTAGCCAGCACTTAGGTGGCAAGTGGATTGATGGACAAGGCCTGGGGACAGTTCAAGGGGCAAAGGCAGAAGAAAGGTCCTGTTTGAGGATGGCAGCCAGAGGGGCCCTATAGCCAGGGGTCCCACTAAGTGTGGCTCCGCTGACCCCTCACTCACCTGTCACACAGGGTCACCTCGGGTCTGTGCCTCACCTGCAGAGAGCCAGAATGGAGAGGGAACAGGCCTGCCAGGAGGTAATCTCCAGGGAGGGTGAATTCAGGAGAAGACTCCGTGCTATGGCAGGCAAAGGCCCAGCAGCAGAAAATGAGAAGCTGCAGGCCGACCAGGCGAGCTGTGCAGAGCAGCATGCTGGCCAGATACCCACGCCTGGCATGGCCAAGGAGTGGCCTCTAAGGAGGCCAGTTGCTTAAATAGAAGGCAGCTGCCGGATGCTTCCTAACTTCAGGCCCCCAAAAGGGGTGGGACTGGAGCCCAGTGGCTGAAGTAGAACTGTTTGCCTTGACATTCCGGGCCTGCGGTCCCACTCAGGAACTGGGCAGGACAAAGGCACAGATGCAAACCAGGTGGCACCCAGTGACCCTTCCTCTGGACGGTTGTGGGTTCTGTCCACGCTCTGTGACTTCACCTGGCTTAGAAAAGGAGCTGTGGCATTTTGGGGCGAGGTGGGAGGCTGGAACACAACTTCTCTGGGTGTTGCGAGGTTTTAAAACTTTTTACCTGGGCCTCAGTTTACTAAATGAGACACAGCTTTGAGTCGACACCCCCCTGTCCCAGTCTCCAGTTTTCTGACATTAAGATTCTGAGCAAATTGTCACATACTTTCCCCTTGTTACCCAGGGTTGCTCACTTAGAGACAAATGCATGCAAACCGAAGGTATGCAAATAGACATGTTTTGTTTAAACTGCCAATCCTAAAGCTTTTTCTGCAGGAGAAAAAAAAAATCCCGGTGTTTTTCCGGAGAGGTGGCCCATGGCTGGTCGCGAGGTTTCTGGCTTTCTCTCTCCGGCCGGCTGGGGTGGGGAATTTGCATAATGTAAATGGAGTCCTCAGTGGAGCCCCTCGACCAGTCCGGCTGGACCTTCCTAGTGTGCTTCCGGAGGTTGCCGGCAGAGGGCGCCGGCGGCTCCGAGGCCGCTCCTTTCCGCAGCTGGTCGGGCAGCGGGGCGGACCGACGGGATATCGCGAGATTCTCGCGCGGTAGGCCCCGAGGATCCAGCATGGCGGACTCGGGGCTAGTGCTAAAGCGGGGTTCCTGCCGTTCCACTTGGCTGCGGGCCCGCAAGGCCCGGCCCCAGCTCATCCTCAGCCGCCGGCCCCGCCGCCGGCTCGGGACCCTGCGCTGGTGCGGTCGGCGGCGCCTACGGCGGCGGTTACTGCAAGCCCAGGCGGCCGGCGTGGACTGGAGGGAGGGAGCCCGCCAGGTGTCGCGCGCGGCGGCGGCCCGGAGACCCAACACCGCGACCCCCAGCCCGATCCCTAGCCCGACCCCGGCCTCCGAACCCGAATCCGAACTCGAACTCGAATCCGCCTCGAGTTGCCGCCGGCCTCTCCTCATCCCACCGGTGCGGCCAGTGGGCCCCGGCCGCGCGTTGCTGCTGCTGCCGGTCGAGCAGGTAGGTGGGGGGCGCCGGTAGTAGTCCCCGAGGGCAGGGAGGGCTGGAGAGGCAGCCCCGGGAGAGCTGCAGGGTAGGAGAGGACCGTGGTCCCCCGGGCCTGTTCTCTGGCTGCCAGTCGGATTCAAGGCCATCCTCTTGATGGTGGCAACTAGGCTCCCCTGAGCAACAGGGTAACAGGTACCCTGCTAAGGGGTCCCTAGGCCTTACGAGCTAAAGGGACTTTATTTTGTTTTGTTTTCTTTCTTTTTCTTTTCTTTTTTTTTTTTTTTTTTTGAGACCGTCTCACTCTGTCCCCCAGGCTGGAGTGCAGTGGCACAGTCTCGGCTCACTGCAACCTCCGCATCACGGGTTGAAGCGATTCCCCTGCCTCATCCTCCCGAGTAGTTGGGACTACAGGCGCGTGCCACCTCGCCTGGCTATATTTTTTGTATTTTTAGTAGGAATGGGGTTTCGCCATGTTAGCCAGGTTAGTCTCGATCTCCTGACCTTGTGATCCACCCGCCTCGGCCTCCCAAAGTGCTGGGATTACAGGTGTGAACCACTGCATCTGGAACCCTGAAAGGGATTTTAATAGCTTAAAAAAAAAAAAAAAAAAAGATTGCAATTACTGAGAGCTCAGAAATTCCACGATTTAAGGGTTCCAAGTGTTTTAGGCTTTGAACCCATTTAAACATCCGGCTCTCCTACGGAGTAGTTATCCCTCTCTAAGTGTTTACAGACGAAGAGACTGAGGTTGGGTAACTTACACAGTAGAGGGAGAGCTAGGAGTCGAACTCAGGCGGCCTGATTCTTAACATGGACGCCATTCCTGGAGATTCCCTGTCTAATGCAGGAGGGAAGACAAAACCCAGGAAGTTCTGGAAGAGACTTGGCAAGCTGTGGGTCTTTAAAAGGACAGAGTGGTAGAGTCTGTCTGAACCAGGAGCACAGAGCCGAGTTCACGGTCACCATGCTCTCTCTGTAGCTGCCATGGGGTATGATCTTAGGTTAAAAATATAAAGTATGGGCCAGGAGCGGTGGCTCACGCCTGTAATCCCGGCACTTTGGGAAGCCGAAGCTGGCAGATCACCTGAGGTCAGGAGTTTGAGACCAGCCTGACCAACATGGTGAAACCTCATCTCTACTAAAAATACAAAAATTAGCTGGACATGGTGGCACACGCCTGTAGTCCCAGCTACTCAGGAGGCTGAGGCAAGAAAATTGCTTGAACCCGGGAGCTGGAGGTTGCAGTGAGCCAAGATCACGCCATTGCACTCCAGCCTGGGCGACAGAGTGAGACTCCGTCTCGAAAGAAAGGAAGGAGGGAGGGAGGGGAAAAGAAAGAAAGGAAAAGGAAAAGAGAGAGCTGGGCACAGTGGCTCACGCCTGTAATCCCAGCACTTTTGGAGGCCTAGGTGGGCGGATTACCGGAAGTCAGGAGTTTGAGACCAGCCTGGCCAAAATGGTGAAACCCCGTCTCTACTAAAAAATAGAAAAATTAGCCGGGCATGGTGGTATGAGCCTGTAATCCCAGCCACTCGGGAGACTGAGGCATGAGAATCACTTGAACCTGGGAGACGGAGTTTGCAGTGAGCCAGGATTGCGCCACTGCGCTCCATCCAGCCTGGGCAACAGAACAAGACTCTGTCTCAAAAAAAAAAAATAAAGTATGTTATGGTCACCCAATACAATGTGATCTGTTACTTAGAAATCAGCTGCCTTTTTAAATTATTTTATTTTATTTCATTTTTCTTCAACTTTTAAGTTCCGGGGTACATATGCAGGATGTGCAGGTTTATTACGTAGTTAAATGGGTGCCTTGGTGGTTTGCTGCACAGATCAACACATCACCTACGTATGAAGCCCAGCATCCATTCTTCCTAATGCCCTTTCCCAGACCCCCACAGGCTCCAGTGTATGTTGTTACCCACCATGTATCCATGTGTTCTCATGGTTCAAATCCCACTGGTAAGTGAGAACATGCCATATTTTGATTTTCTTTTTTTTTTTTTTTTTTTTTTTTGAGATGGAGTCTCTCGCTCTGTTGCCCAGGCTGGAGTGCAGTGGCGCAATCTGGGCTCACTGCAAGCTCCGCCTCCCTGGTTCACGCCATTCTCCTGCCTCAGCCTCCCGAGTAGCTGGGACTACAGGTGCCTGCCACCACACCTGGCTAATTTTTTTGTATTTTTTTTTTAGTAGAGACGGAGTTTCACCGTGTTAGCCTGGATGGTCTTGATCTCCTGACCTTGTGATCCACCTGCCTCGGTCTCCCAAAGTTCTGGGATTACAAGCGTGAGCCACCACACCCGGCCGATATTTCATTTTCTGTAGCTGAATTAGTTTGCTGAAGATAACGGCTTCCAGCTCCATCCATGTCCCTGCAAAGGACATGATCTCATCCCTTTTTATGGCTGCAGCCTTTTAAATTTTTTAATTTTATTTAATTTTTATTTATTTATTTATTTATTTTTGGGACAGTATCACTGTCGCTCAGGCTGCAGTGTACTGGCATGATCTCAGCTCACTACAGCCTTTGCCTCTGGGTTCAAGCGATTCTCATGCCTCAGCCTCTGGAGTGGCTGGGATTAGAGGCACATGCCCAGTTAATTTTTGTAATTTTAGTAGAGAGGTGGTGGTGGGGGTGGGGGTGGGGTGCAGGAGGGTTTGCCATGTTGTCCAGGCTGGTCTCAAACTCCTGGCCTCACTCAAGTGATCCCCCACCTCCTCCCAGAGTTCCGGGATTACTGGCGTGAGCCACCGTGCCTGTCCCAATGTTTATTTTTGATGGAGTGGAGCGGTGTAATTATGGTTCACTGCAGCCTCTACCTCCGAGACTCAAGCAGTCTACCCACCTCAGCCTCCCAAGTAGCTAGGACCACAGAGGCATGCCACTGCACCCTGCTAATTTTTAAATGTTTTATAAGGAGGAGTCTCACTCTGTTGCCCAGGCTGATCTTGAACTTCTGGGCTCAAGTGATCCTCCTGCCTCAGCTTCCCAAAGTGTTGGGATCACAAGTGTGAGCCACTGTGCCTGGCCTTACCTGCCTTTTGATGTGTGAATAGCAAGTTAAGATTTTAGAATTTGGCCAGGTGCGGTGACCCACACCTGTAATCCCAGCACTTTGGGAGGCCGAGGTGGGCGGATCACCTGAGGTCGGGAGTTCGAGACCAGCCTGACCAACATGGAGAAACCCTGTCTCTACTAAAAATACAAAATTAGCCGGGCGTGGTGGCACATGCCTGTAATCCCAGCTACTCTGGAGGCTGAGACAGGAGAATCGCTTGAACCTGGGAGGCGGACGTTGTGGTGAGCCGAGATTGCACCATTGCACTCCAGCCTGGGCAACAAGAGCGAAACTCCATCTCAAAAAAAAAAAAAAGATTTTAAAATGTTTCAGTCATTAGTGACACGATCTATAATGTTTGTTCTTTCTGTTTTCTCTCCCTGCTAGGGTTTTACTTTTAGTGGGATCTGTCGTGTGACTTGCCTCTATGGCCAGGTGCAGGTATTTGGTTTTACCATCAGCCAAGGCCAGCCTGCCCAAGACATCTTCTCCGTGTATACCCACTCTTCCTTGAGTATCCATGCACTTCATTACTCACTGCCTGAGAAAAGCAAGAAGGAACTGAAAAGGGAAGCCCGGAATTTGCTGAAATCTCATCTTAACCTTGGTAATGAAAAGAAATGGGTAATTTACTGAGGGCCTACTATAATAAGGCTAATTAATAATTTTTAGGGCCAGGCGCGGTGGCTCATGCCTGTAATCCCAGCACTTTGAGAGGCCGAGGCCGGCGGATCACGAGGTCAGGAGATTGAGACCATCCTGGCTAACACGGTGAAACCCTGTCTCTACTAAAAATGCAAAAAATTAGCCGGGCGTGGTGGCGGGCGCCTGTAGTCCCAGCTACTCGGGAGGCTGAGACAGGAGAATGGCGTGAACCCGGGAGGTGGAGCTTGCAGTGAGCCGAGATCACGCCACTGCACTCCAGCCTGGGCAACAGAGCAAGACTCCGTCTCAAAAAAAATTATTTTAGATGCTTACTATGGTCTAGACAGTGTGCTAAGGACGTTGCTGTATCTATATAAACCCTTACAAGGGTCCTGAGAGTGAAAGTACTATTGTTATCACCATTTTACTGACAAGAAAAACTGTTCACGGCCACAAAATTATTCTGTGGCAAACCTTGATTGACTTCTCCTCCCAGGTGTGTTCTTAGTATGCAGTATGGCCCACTGCAAAAGGCTCTCAACCATAATTCCTACTCTCCTAAAGTTTATAGTTTAGCCAAGGAGATGGCAGTCCTAAAGGGCGTGGAATGTAATGAAGTTACTGCTTCTAAGGTGGTTTATTTTTCTCTTTACAGATGACAGGCGTTGGTCGATGCAGAATTTTTCTCCTCAGTGTTCCATTGTGTTGCTAGAACATCTGAAAACTGCCACTGTAAACTTCATAACCAGCTATCCGGGTTCATCCTACATTTTTGTGCAAGAGGTAGAACCCGTTTTCATTCAGTTTTGCTAATTACTTGCACCAAAACAGTGATATCAAATGACTATGTAGGATGTTGTCTTGGAAGAACAGTTGGTCTGTCTAGTGCTCTCAGTCCTACAGAATGTAATACGTGTATACAGAAACTATTATAGAAAGGTATATCATGAAAAATGTTCATCCTCCCCTCCTTAGTTTCATACCTGAGCCACCATTTTATATCATAGTTGGTTAAGTGCTTTTTGGGTTTTTATTAACACCATGCTCCAGCCCTGCTTTTTTGGTTGGTTGGTTGGTTGGTTGGTTTTTTCGAGACAGAGTCTCACTCTGTCACTCAGGCTGGGACAGAGTCTCACTCTGTCACTCAGGCTGGAGTGCAGTGGTGCGACCTCAACCTCACTGCAACCCCGCCTCCCGGGGTCAAGCAGTTCTCCTGCCTCAGCCTCCAGAGTAGCTGGGATTACAGGCCCCTGCCACCATGCCCGGCTAATTTTTGTTTTTTTGTTTTTTGTTTTGAGATGGAGTGTCTCTCTGTTGCCAGGCTGGAGTGCAGTGGTGCAATCTCGGCTCACTGCACGCTCTGCCTCCTGGGTTCAAGTGATTCTTCTGCCTCAGCCTCCCAAGTAGCTAGGACCACAGGTGCATGCCACCATGCCCAGCTAATTTTTTTGTTTTTAGTACAGATGGGGTTTCACCATGTTGGCCAGGTTGGTCTTGAACTCCTGACCTCAGGTGATCCGCCCACCTCTGCCTCCCAAAGTGCTGGGATTACGGGTGTGAGCCACCATGCCTGGGCTTTTTTGGGGTTTTTAATGGTTGTCTTTATATTTCAGTTTATTAATTTGAGATAATATAAATTGTCTCTAAATTATGAATGAGTAGTTTAAATGTACTTATATTTTATCTCTTTCCTTACCTCTAATTTTTAACGAGACTTAATTTTTATTACTCAAAAAGGCTTCATTTTTTATTTAGCTTTCTGTCTGTGTGCTTGTGCCTTCAACACTTTTACAATGATGTTCTCCTCCTCGAGAAGGAAAGCACGCTTGATCCTGTCCTGAACACGTTTAGCACGCATGGAACCACCATAGGCTCTGCTGACATGTTTTTTGTTTTGGACAATCTCTTAAGAACTTTAGGTCTTGGCGGGGCGTGGTGGCTCACGCCTGTAATCCCAGCACTTTGGGAAGCTGAGGTGGGCAGATTACTTCAGGTCAGGAGTTCAAGACCAGACCGGCCAACATGGTCAAATGCCATCTCTACTAAAAATACAAAAAATTAGGCGGGCGTGGGGCACGTACTTGTAATCCCAGTTACTCCAGAGGTGAGGTGGGAGAATCGCTGGAACCTGGGAGGCAGAGGTTGCAGTGAGCTGAGATTGCGCCACTGCACACTCCAGCCTGGGAGACAGTGAGAATCCGTTTCCAAAAAAAAAATAAAAAGAACTTTAGGTTTCATGGCACGGACCCCTCAAAGCCTGCCTGGGCCACGCCAATGCAAATTTTGGTGTTTTCCCAACCTTCTTGGTACAGAGACAAACAATTTTATTACCAGGGGTTCAGGACAGCATAGTTTTGTTGGAGGCTGTATTGTAGAAAGCCTATGACGATGTATTGTAGGAAGCCTATGACGGTGTATTGTAGGAAGCCTATGACGGTGTATTGTAGGAAGCCCATGACGGTGTATTGTAGGAAGCCCATGACGGTGTATTGTAGGAAGCCCATGACGGTGTATTGTAGGAAGCCTATGACGGTGTATTGTAGGAAGCCTATGACGGTGTATTGTAGGAAGCCTATGACGGTGTATTGTAGGAAGCCTATGACGGTGTATTGTAGGAAGCCTATGACGGTGTATTGTAGGAAGCCTATGACGGTGTATTGTAGGAAGCCTATGACGGTGTATTGTAGGAAGCCTATGACGGTGTATTGTAGGAAGCCTATGATGATGTAGGAAAGCCTGTGACGATGTGTCAAATGCTGGACCATTCTCACTTTGTGTAGACAACGTCCCTAGAAGAGAGCTTTTATTTTTATTTTTGAGATAAAGTCTCTGTTGCACAGGCTGTAGTGCAGAGGCAAGATCTCAGCTCACTGCAGCTTCAACCTTTCTGGGCTCAGGTGACCCTCCCACCGGAGACTCTCAGTAGCTGGGATTACAGGTACACGCCATGACTCCCGGCTAATTTTTGTAGTTTTTGTAGAGATAGGATTTTGCCATGTTGCCCAGGCTGGTCACGAACTCTTGGACTCAAGCAATCCACCTGCCTCCAAAAGTGCTGAGATTACAGGTGTGAGCCACCGTGTCTGGCCTCACCTCTAAATTTTTGCTGACTGTATTATTCATTTCCTTAAGTTCTTTTTTTTTTTTTTTCCGTTTCCTTAAGTTCTATTACTATAATTGTCTCCCATGGGCCAGTAGGTGGAGTCTAATCTCCAGGATTGGCAGACAGACTGGATATGTGAGGGGTGAGGAAGAATCAAGGAATCACACCAGGTTTTTGGCTTACCGACTGAGGTGCATGTAGTTGCCATTAACTGGGATGGGGTCACTGCAGGAGGAGTGGGTTTCCATTTGTTAACCTTGAGATGCCTGGTAGACATCAGCTGGACATGTCAAGTGGGCAGTTGAATATGTGAGCCTGGAGTTCAGGGAAGAGTTTGGAGTGTAAATGTGGGAGCCTTCAGCAGAGAGGATACCCAGGCCACCAGATGCAATCATAATGCTGATGGAGTTGAATAGACAGAAACAAGATGGTTCCAGCTCTGAGCCCTGGGGCACTCCAAGAAGAGGTCCAGGCGAAGATGAGGGAGCAGCAGATAGTCATCGGTTTTGGTGGAAAACCCAGTGTGTGATGTCCTGTAGGTCAGGAGGTCTTTAAACAAGAGTTAACTGAACAGCAGTGGTGAAAGCTGCTGGTGGTCAGGTGAGACCTGAGAAAGCGCTGGCTGTAGAGGCCGGGAAGTAGCCTGATTGGAATGGGGTCAAGAGCCTGGGTAGAGAGGGACTCACGGGCTTAGCAGTAAAGTATTTTGCTTTGGTAGAAGTTGGCTGTAAAGGGAAGAAAAGAAATGAAGCACTAGTTGCAGGGGTAAGTATGATCAGGAGAGTTTTGTAATTTTGTTAAGATGGATGAAAAAAACATGCTGGAACATGGCAGATGGGAATGATCCAGAGGAGCGGGGAGGTAACCATGCAGCAGAGAGAGGAGAGGCTGCTGGAACTATGTAAGTTGGCTACCAGGGACGGGTCCGGTTCCGGCATCATGTGGCCTTAGGAGCACAGCCAGGTCATTCATAGTGGCTGGAGGAAGTCCCTAGGAGAGGGCCAGAGGAAGTAGAAGTTGTCCTCTGATTATTTCCTGCTGCAGTGGGAAGTGGAACCAAGGTCGTCACTGTGTGGGAAGCAGATAGATACGAGGTGGGTGGGGGGAATTTGAAGTGAAAGGAGAGAGGAAATGAGAGCAGGACAGCAAACGGACTGTTGTGATTGCCTTTTAGTCTTCTGCAGAGTCCAGTAGCTGGACCAGGACTGCAGAGGAGATGGAATTGCCTGTTCTCAAGCCTTGGTTACTGAAAGTGAATGTTCCAGATGCTATGGGGCAGCCACATTTTTTCATTTATTTTCAGCTTTATCTTTTTTTTTCTGGGACTTCACCACCACTGTTCATATTTCTTACGCTCCTTCTTGGATACTTCCCTCCCTATCCCACCCTCTGGATGCGTCAGTAGATTCTGGAGTTGTTTTTTCACATAAGGGAGATAGTAAACTTGGTTATCTAATTTTATTAGATGTTCTTGTTTTGCCCTCAGTGATTGATAATTGCACACAGTGTAGAATGGTTGGTTCAACAGACTTTTTTCTCAAATTGTTGAAGGCCTTTTTCTGTTGTTTTCTAGGATCCAGCATTGCCGATAGGAAGCCTCACACTAGGCTGCTTCTCTTTTTTTTTTTTTTTGAGACACAGACACAGTCTCGCTCTGTCGCCCAGGCTGCAGTGCAGTGCCACAATCTTGACTCACTGCAACCTCCAGCTCCTGAGTTCAAGCGATTCTTGTGCTTCAGCCTCCCAAGTAGCTGGGATTACAGGCGTGCACCACTGTGCCCAGCCTGCTTCACATTTCTTTATGGTATCTTTATTCTCAGTGTTGATGAATTGCAAGAGGATGTGCTCATGGGCGGGGCCCTTCCTTCATCCTCTTTGGTGAGCTGGTTCCAACTGAGCCTTACCTGCCTCAGCAGGGGCCTGCTCTTCTTTCCTTGGGTTGCTTTCCCAGTCCTTCTGGACTTCACAGACCTGTCTTCTCCCTCCTTTCAACTCTGTTTGCATATGTTCTGTCCATGTGTTTTTGCTTTATGTTTTCAGAGGTTGCCTTGACTTGATTCTACATCACTCACCTGGTCTAGAGCCAGGGCCTCCTGCTGAATGTTTCCTGTGCAGTCATGTCTTACCAGGCATTTTCTTTTTCTCTGGAGTCTCCTGCGGAGGCAATGGCAGCTCAGGAGAAAGCAGAAACTGAAAATAGACGTGGATAACTTCAGGAATAGAGTTGGTAACACTTGTTGATGGATTGGATTTTGGGGCAGGAGACAAAGGGAGGAAACAATTTATCTTCTCTAGCTCACAACTGTGTGAGGCTTGATTAATTTAGCACTGAAGAAAAAAAATGTGCATTTTTTCACCTTAAAGTTTAAATTGTTGATTTCAGAGTCCAACTCCCCAGATTAAACCTGAATATTTAGCCTTGAGGTCTGTTGGCATCAGAAGAGAGAAAAAAAGGAAAGGCCTTCAGTTAACTGAGAGTACCCTTTCAGCCCTGGAAGAGTTAGTCAATGTTTCCTGTGGTGAGTAATACACATTGATCACCCTGAATGTCTGTCCACCAAACCCCCAGAGGATTATTAGTCATAATTCGAGTCCAAGGAAGACGGCTAATTCTAGCGATCAATGTTTGTTTCCCCTTCAGAAGAAGTAGATGGCTGCCCTGTCATTCTAGTTTGTGGATCCCAGGATGTTGGAAAGTCAACATTTAATAGATACCTGATTAACCAGTTGTTAAATAGGTAAGAGTGCTTTTCTTATGGCTTTGACACATTGCTAGGTTTTTGTCATGAAGTGGGATTTTTGATTTGGAGGGAGTGCTTCTTGGCTTCTAGCTAGAGATTACATACAGGTCTAAAGCTGCCCAGCTGAAGCATCTGGTCCTCACTGCCGTCTGCTTTGCAGTATGTGACAATGCTCTAGCGTGGGCTGACTTTGCCTTACCTACAGGCAGACTTCCAAGAGGAGACACTTGGTCTCGGAGTCTGTATTTATAAGTTCTGGGGTGTGTGTGTGTGTGTGGGTGTGTGTGGGTGTGGGTGTGGGTGTGTGTGTGTGTGTGTTTTTTCAGACAGGGTCTCCCTCAGGCTGGAGTGCAGTGGCCTCAACCTCCTGAGCAGCTGAGACTACAGCCATGGGCCACCATGCCTGGCTAATTTTTTTATTTTATTTTTTATTTTTGTAGAGATGAGGTCTTGCTATGTTGCCCAGTCTGCTCTCAAACTCCTGGGAATTTTCTTTTAATTTTTTTTTTTGAGACCGTGTCTGACTGTGTTGCCCAGCAAAAAGTGTAGTGGCACAAACACGGTTTGCTGCAGCCTTGATGTCCTGGGTTCAAGCAGTCCTCCCACTTCAGCCTCCCAAGTAGCAGGGACCACAGTAGTGCATCACCACACCTGGCTAGTTGTTTGTTTTTGAGACAGAGTTTCGCTCACCCAGGCTGGAGTGCAATGGCGTGTTCTCTGCTCACTGGAACCTCCGCCTCCCAGGTTCAAGTAATTCTCCTACCTCAGCCTCCCGAGTAGCTGGGATTACAGGTGTGCACTGCCACACCCGGCTAATTTTTGTATTTTTAGTAGAGACAAGGTTCCACCATGTTGGTTAGGCTGGTCTCGAAATCCTGACCTCAGGTTATCTGCCCGCCTTAGCCTCCCAAAGTGCTAGGATTACAGGCGTGAGCCACCATGCCCGGCCTCTGGCTAGTTTTTTTGTTTGTTTGTTTTGCTTTTGTAGACAGAGGATCTTGCCATGTTGCCCTGGCTGGTCTTGAACTCCTGGGCTCAAGGAGTTCTCCTACCTTGGCCTCCCAAAGTGCTGGGATTGCAGATATAAGCCACCATGCCAGATCTGAAATTTTACCTTGAAAACAGCAACAGAGGTGGGTTATGGTGGCTTGCATCTGCAGTCGCAGCACTTTGGGAGGCCAAAGTGGGAGGCTGGCTTGAGCCAAGGAGTTCGAGTCTACAGTGAGCTATGTCACACCACTGCACTCCAGCCTGGGCAACAGAGTGACACTGTGTCTCAAAATAAATAAATAAATAAATAAATAAAGCCTGGGCGCAGTGGCTCATGCCTGTAATCCCAAGCCTTTGGGAGGCTGAGGCAGGCAGATTACGAGGTCAGGAGATCGAGACCATCCTGGCTAATACTGTGAAACCCCGTCTCTACTAAAAATAGAAAAAATTAGCCAGGCATGGTGGCACATGCCTGTAATCCCAGCTACTTGGGAGGCTGAGGCAGGAGAATTGCTCAAGCCCAGGAGATGGAGGTTATAGTGAGCCGAGATCGCACCACTGCACTCCAACCTGGGCAACAGAGTGAGACTCCGTTTAAAAAAAAAAAAAAATTCAGCCGGGCGCAGTGACTCATGCCTATAATCCCAGCACTTTGGGGGACCGAGGTGGGCGGATCACGAGGTCAGGAGATCAAGACCATCCTGGCTAACATGGTGAAACTCCATCCCTACTAAAAATACAGAAATTAGCCGGGCGTGGTGGCGGGTGCCTGTAGTCCCAGCTACTTGGGAGGCTGAGGCAGGAGAATGGCGTGAACCCGGGAGGCGGAGCTTGCAATGAGCCGAGATTGCACACTGCACCCCAGCCTGGGTGACAGAGTGAGACTCCATTGCAAAAAAATATATACATATATATATCTGAAAGCGTAAGTTGTCTCCATGTTACAAATGGACATTGTGACCACACCTGCACTGCATTTCTCTGGACTCGTTTTTAAACAGCGATTGTCATCTTGAGGCTTCACTTCTAAAGTGCTGTGTGGTGGATTATGCCTGTGTGTCACATGAAATCTTTACTGTCTGATTATCCTTTCTACCGAGTAAAGCTAGTTAGGATTTTCTTTCTTTTTTCTTTTTTAAAAATTTGCAGTCTTCCCTGCGTTGACTATTTGGAATGTGATCTGGGACAGACAGAATTTACCCCTCCTGGTTGCATTTCTTTGCTTAATATTACAGAACCAGTTCTGGGTATGTATTACATATTTCTCGAATGTCTTGGTTTTATGAAATTCATATGCGATGATGCTTACAAAAACTCAGAAATAGAAGAGTATAAAATATTAAAAGTGAACATGCGCCTACCAAACTCATGGTCTTTCCATAACTTGTTCCTCTAACCTCCAAAAAACAAACTATGGTGCTTTCTCATTTTAGGAAATGGAACTGCTACTCATTTTGTTTTATGAAATTAGTTGGGTGTGGTGGCAAAAATTATTTTGTTCTATGTAAATTAGAAACACATGTTTCCCTAATTTCAACATCTTATGTACAACTATCTAGACCAAGAAATTAATACTGAATCAATACTGTTAATCAGGCCGCCTGTGGTGGTTCACACTTGTAATCCCAGCACTTTGGGGGGCTGAGGCTGGTGGATCACCTGAGGTAGGGAGTTTGAGACAAGCCTGGCCAACATGGGGAAACCCCGTCTCTACTACAAATACAAAAATTAGCTGGACATGGTGTGCACGCCTGTAGTCCCAGCTACTCGGGAGGCTGAAGCAGGAGAATTGCTTGACCAGGAGACGGAAGTTGCAATGAGCTGAGGTCAAGCCACTGACTCCAGCCTGGGCGACAGAGCAAGTCTCCGTCTCAAAACCCAAAAAAACAAAAATTAGCTGGGTTTGGTGGCACGTGCCTATAGTCCCAGCTACTTGGGAGGCCGAGGCAGGAGTATTGTATGAACCCAGGGGTGGAGGTTGCAGTGAGCCAAGATCATGCTACTGCACTCCAACCTGGGCAACAGAGCGAGATTCTATCTCAAAAAAAAAAAAAAAAAGCTGTTAACCAGTCTACAGATGTTATTGAAAATTCACCAGTTATCCACAATTCTACATCACTTTAAAAAAATAATATGTTATCCTTGTGCAGAGCCCATTGCCAGTCTTCTCTGTATCATTCCAGTTTTTTAGTGTATGTGCTGCTGGAGTAAGTACCACCTTGCTTGCTTTTTTTTTTTTTTTTTTTTTTTTTTTTAAGATGGAGTCTTGCTCTGTCACCTAGGCAGGCTGGAGTGCAGTGGCGTGATCCGTGCTCACTGTAACCTCCGCCTCCTGAGTTCGAGCTGTTCTGCGTCAGCCTCCTGAGTAGCTGTGACTGCAGGCACGTGCCACCATGCCCAGCTAATTTTTGTATTTTTAGTAGAGACAGGGTTTCATCATGTTGGCCAGGCTGGTCTCGAACTCCTACCTCAGGTCATCCACTCACCTCTGACTCCCAAGTGCTGGGATTGTAGGCATGAGCCACTGTGCCTGGCCACAACTTGTTTTGTTGTGTTTGCAACATGGTGAGACTCTGTCTCTACAAAAAATTTAAAAATTAGTCGGGTGTGGTTTTTTGTCATCCCAAAATGAAAACTATACTCATTAAAGAATAACTCTCGGCTGGGCTTGGTGGCTCATGCCTGTAATCCCAGCACTTTGGGAGGCCAAGGCGGATGGATCACGAGGTCAGTAGATCGAGACCATCCTGGCTAACATGGTGAAACCCTGTCTCTACTAAAAATACAAAAAATTAGCCGGGCGTAGTGGCGGGCGCCTGTAGTCCCAGCTGCTCAGGAGGCTGAGGCAGGAGAATGGCATGAACTCAGGAGGCGGAGCTTGCAGTGAGCTGAGATCTCACCACTGCACTCCAGCCTGGGCGACAGAGCGAGATTCTGTCTCAAAAAAAATAAAAAATAACTCTCCTTGGGAGGCTGAGGCAGGAGAATCGCTTGAACCCGGGAGGCAGAGGTTGCGGTGAGCCAAGATCGCACCACTGCACTCCAGCCTGCGCAACAACAGCAAAACTCTGTCTCAAAAAAAAGAATAACTCCCTTAACTCTCTCTTGTCCTCCTCTTGTCCTCTTTCCTAGCCCCTAGAGACTTCACCTCTGTTCTACTTTTTGTCCCTATGAATTTGGCTATTCTTATGTAAGTGGAGTCATACAATACTTATCCTTTGTCTGGCTTATTTCACTCAGCATAGTATTGTCAAAATCCATCCATGTTGTAGCATGTATCAAAATTTAATTCCTGGCCAGATGCCATGGCTCACACCTGTAATCCCAGCACTTTGGGATGCCAAGGCGGGCAGATTGCTTGAGCCTGGGAGTTTGAGACCAAGGTAGCATGGTGAAACCCAGTCCCTATAAAAAAATACAAAAATTAGCTGGGCTTGGTGGTCCATGCCTATAGTCCCAGATATTTGGGAGTCTGAGGCAGGAGGATCACTTGAACCTGGAAGGTAGAGGCTGCAGTGAGCTGAAATTGCACCATTACACTCCAGCCTGGGTGACAGAGAGAGATTCTGCCTCAAAAAATAATAATAATAATTCTTTTTGATGGCTGAATGTTATTCAATTGTATGTGTATATCACATTTAGTTTATCCATTCAGCTGTTGATGGACACTCGGGTTCTTTCCACATGTTGGCTTTCGTGAATAATCCTGCTATGAACATGGGTATTCAAATATCTCCTCCATATCCTGCTTTCAGTTCTTTCAGGTATATACCGAGGAGTGGAATTGCTGGGTCTTATGGTAGTTCTGTGTTTCATGTTTTGAGAACTGCCAAACTGTTTTTCACAGTAGCTGCATTTTACATTCCCAACAGCAATGTACAAGAGTTCTGATTTCTCCGTATCCTCACCAATGCTTATTTTGATTATAGCTGTCTGAGTTTATGTGAAGTAATGTCTCATGTTGGTTTTTATTTACATTCCCTTAAATGACTAATGATGTTGAGCATGTGCTTATTGGCCATTTGTATATCTTCTTTGGAAAAATGTCTATTCCAGTCCTTGAATATTGCTTGTGTGTTTTTTTTTGTTCATTTGTTTCTGAGACAGAGTCTCGCTCTTTCGCCCAGGCTAAGGTGCAGTGGCGTGATCTTGGCTCACTACAGCCTCCACCTCCCGGGTTCAAGCAGTTCTCCTGCCTCAGCCTCCCAAGTAGCTGGAACTACACCACGCCTGGCTAATTTTTGTATTTTTAGTAGAGATAGGGTTTCACCACATTGGCCAGGCTGCTCTCGAACTCCTGGCCTCAGGCGATCACCCGCCTCAGCATCCCAAAGTGCTGGGATTACAGGCATGAGCCACCGCACCCAGCCGGCTTGTTTTTTTGTTTTTTGTTTGTTTTCCTTTTTGAGACGGAGTGCCGAGGCTGGAGTGAAGTAGTGTGATCTCGGTTCACTGCAACCTCCGCCTCCCGGGTTCAAGCGATTCTCCTGCCTCAGCCTCCCGAGTAGCTGGGATTATAGATGCCCGCCACCATGCCCGGCTAATTTTTGTATTTTTAGTAGAGACAGGGTTTCACCATGTTGGCCAGGCTGGTCTCGAACTCGTGACCTCAGGTGATCCACCTGCCTCGGCCTTCTAAAGTGCCTGGATTACAGGCGTGAGCCACGGCATCCGGCGGCCCCAGCCTGCTTGTTTTTGATTTGGATTGTTACTTTTTGTTGAGTTTAGTAGTTCTTCATATTAATAGTAGTTCTTTATGTTAATCCTTTATGAGATATGCAATCTGCAAATGTTTTCTGTAGATTGTTGTCTTTTTGCTTTCTTTTTTTTTTTGAGATGGAGTCTTGCTCTATCGCCCAGGCTGGAGTGCAGTGGCGCGATCTCGGCTCACTGCAAGCTCCGCCTCCTGGGTTCACGCCATTCTCCTGCCTCAGCCTCTGGAGTAGCTGGGACTACAGGCGCCCGCCACCACGCCCGGCTAATTTTTTTGTATTTTTAGTAGAGACGGGGTTTCACCACGTTAGCCAGGATGGTCTCGATCTCTTGACCTCGTGATCCGCCCACCTCGGCCTCCCAAAGTGCTGGGATTACAGGCGTGAGCCACCGCGCCTGGCCGTCTTTTTGCTTTCTTGACAGTATCCTTTGATGCACAGTACTTAATTTTAATGAAGGTCAGTGTATCTATTTTTTCACTTGTTGTCTATGCTTTTGGTGTCATATCCTTGAAATCATTACTAAATCTAATGTCATCAAGATTTTCTCTAATGTTTTCTTGTAAGAGCTTTATAGTTTTTAACTTTTTAAATTTTTTTATTTTTAAATTTTTCGGCCTGAATTTGTTCAGTTTTTACTCTTTTTTTTTTTTTTTTTTTTTTTTTTGAGATGGAGTCTTGCTTTGTCGCCCAGGCTGGAGTGCAGACGGGGTTTCACCGAATTAGCCAGGATGGTCTCGATCTCCTGACCTCGTGATCCACCTGCCTCGGCCTCCCAAAGTGCTGGGATTACAGGTGTGAGCCACCACACCCAGCCCAGTTTTTACTCTTAAGTTTAGGTTTTTGATCCATTTTGTATTAATATTTTCATATGGTTTAAGGAATTGGTCCAGCTTCTTTCTTTTGAATATAGATATTGAGATTTTCCACCACCATTTGTTGAAAAGACTATCTTGAAGATTGTTTGATCTTATATGTATGGGCTTATTTCCTGGTTCCATTTCTGTTTCATCGGGTTGACCCAGTATCATATTGTTTTAATCACTATAGCTTTTCACTAAGTTTTGAAGTCAGTACAAGTGCCTTACCCATTTTTCAGTTGGGTTATTTGTTTTCTTGCAGTTGAGTTTCTTGTGTTCCTTACATATTTTGGATATTAACTCCTTATCAGATGGATGATTTACAGACGTTTTCTCCCATTCTGAGGGTTGTCTCTTTGGAATTTTTTCCTTTGTTATGCAGAAGCTTTTTAGTTTGATGCCATCTCATTTGTCTGTTGTTAACCTTTGTTTTCGGGGTCATATCCAAAAAATTGTTACCTAGACCAGTGTCATGAAGCTTTTCCTCTAGTAGGTTTACAGTTTCAGGTCTTAATACTTAAGTCTTTATTCCATTTTGAGTTGATTTTTGTATATGGTGTTTGATAAAGATATCTAGTATCCTTCTTCTCCCCGTGGATAACCAGATTTCCCGGCCTTATTTATTGAAGACTGTCCTTCCCCCTTGTTTTGTTATTAGCACCTTTGTTAGAAGTCAATTGGCTGTAAATGCAGTGTTTATTTCCGGGCTTTCTATGCTGTTCCATTGGGTGATATGTCTTTTTTTATGCCATTACCGTGCTTGGTTTCTGAGAGAGACAGGGTCTCACTCTGTCACCTAGGCTGGAGTGCATTAATTAGCACAGTCATAGCTCACTGCAGCCTTGGATTCCTGGAATCAGGTGATCTGCCTCAGTTTCCCAAAGCACTGAGATGGCAGAGCCACCATGCCTGATCCTGCCATGCTGTTTTACTTAAAAAAAAATTAATTAATTTAAAAATATTTATGTATTTATTGAGACCGGGTCTTGCTTGTCACACAGGCTGGAGTACAGTGGCGTAATCACAGCTCACTGCATCCTCTACCTCCTGAGCTCAGGCTAGCTTTGCAGGTAGCTGGGAAAACAGGTATGCACCACCAAGCCTAACTACATTTTTTTTAGACTTTGTAGAGACAGGGTCTCCCTATGTTGCCCAAGCTGGTCTCAAACTCCTGAGCTCAAGTGATCCTTCCACCTAAGCCTCCCATAGTCCTGAGATTACAAGTGTGAGCCACTGCACCTGGCCTTATTTTTTCCTTTGAGACGGGATCTCAGTCTGTCACTCAGGCTGGAGTACAGTGGTGTGATCATAGCTTACTGCAACCTCAAGCTTCTGGGCTGAAGGGATCCTCCTACCTCACTTGAGTAGGTAGGATAACAGCTATTATTAGCCACCACACCTGGCTAATTTTTATTTTTTTATTTTATTTTATTTTATTTGAGACGGAGTCTCGCTCTGTCGCCCAGGCTGGAGTGCAGTGGCGTGATCTCGGCTCATTGCAAGCTCCGCCTCCTGGGTTCACGCCATTCTCCTGCCTCAGCCTCCCGAGTAGCTGGGACCACAGGTGCCCGCCACCATGCCCGGCTAATTTTTTGCATTTTTAGTAGAGACAGGGTTTCACCACATTAGCCAGGATGGTCTCGATCTCCTGACCTGGTGATCCACCCGCCTCGGCCTCCTAAAGTGCTGGGATTACAGGCGTGAGCTACTGCATCCGGCCTACACCTGGCTAATTTTTGAACAATTATTTGTAGAGGCAGTGTCTCACTTTGTAGCCCGGTCTGGACCATGCTCTTTTAATTATAACTGCTTTTGAAGTCAGAGAATGTGATACCTCCAACTTTTTTTTTTTTGAGATGGAGTTTCGCTCTTGCTGCCCAGGCTGGAGTGCAATAGCACGATTTCGGCTCACTGCAACCTGTGCCTCCTGGATTCAAGCGATTCTCCTGCCTCAGCCTCCCAAGTAGCTGGGATTACAGGCACCCGCCACCATGCCTGGCTAATTTTTTGTATTTTTAGTAGAGGCGGGGTTTCACCACGTTGGCCAGGCTGGTCTCGAACTCCTGACTTCAGGTGATCCACCTGTCTTGGCCTCCCAAAGTGCTAGAATTATAGGTGTAAGCCACCATGCCCAGCTGACCCTGTCTTAAAAAAAAAAAACGAAAACAAGAAAACTTGGCTCTCATTATTCTGAATACATTAATTTATGTGTACAATATCCCTATGTATAAGCAGCCGCTCTGCCCTGCTGGCCACCTCCTAGGACCTGTCTGTCTACTGAGCTCCTCTTACGTCCTAGGTCCTGACTGCACCCTTGGCCTGGGCCCTCCAACTGTACTGACCCTGGCTACTCCATGGCTCCATCCTTTTTTGAGCACTGTCTTAACTTTCAGGCAAAACAGGAAGTTCTGGGGTCATCTTTCACTTTCTCTTCCATAGCCTTGGAATGAGCTATTTTTCCAGAGAGCCCTGGCTCCTTTTCATGGAGAGAGATTGAAACCAGAGTTTCAGTACTTGCACGCTTGTTGCCTCTGGTGTGTCATTGTTTCTAGATCCCCTCAGTGCACAGAGCTAGCATATATTGCATATTTAAACCCAAACATACATATGTATATGTGTATGTATGCATATAGATCTATACTTCTGTAGATACCTTTTCTATCTATTTTCAGGCACGGTGCTTCATGCCTGTAATCCTAGCACTGTGGGAGGCCGAGGCAGGCGGATCACTTGAGGTCAGGAGTTTGAGACCAACTTACTTGGCCAACATAGCAAAACCTCATCTCTACTAAAAAATCCAAAAATTAGCCAGGTGTGGTGGCAAGTGCCTGTAATCCCAGCTACTTGGGAGGCTGAGGCAGGAGAATCACCTGAACTCAGGAGGTGGAGGTTGCAGTGAGCTGAGATTGCGCCACTGCACTCCAGCCTGGATGACAGAGTGAGACTCCGTCTCAAAAAAAATAAAAAGAAAAAAAGAGAGAGAGACAGAGAGAAAGAGAGCCATGAGTTTCTGACTCATCTGATTCTGGCTTAACACACCAGGTGTCACTCTCGTTAGCCTTCCTCACTTTCATATTTGTAAGTTGGTTCTCTGGTGGGAAGAAACCTGCCTATGATTATTTACAATATATTTGCATATTTGCTCAGTCTTCTTTCAGCTATACAGGCCACTCCCTCTGCTGCTGGCTGCCCCACATCCCTGCCCTTACTGGCCCCAACCTTGAAGGGAGCCTCGCTGGCTGAATTCCCAGCTCCCATCATAGTGGCCACTCTGACGGTTGAGTCTCTGTCACAGATGGCCTTGCTGTAGTCACACTGTGACCCAGGCCATCTCCCTTCTGACCCTGTCACACACAGTCCTGGTCACTGGCCTGCTGACTGTGTTGGCCCTGCCCTCATTGAACTGCTCAGCTCCCTGTCCCTGGCTAGAGGAGATATGTCATGATTAGGAGTGTGAACGCAGGAGCCGGGCCCTCTGGGTCCGGTAAAACAGCCAGCTTGCTGTTTACTGACTGGCTGACCTTGTTCAAGTTGATCTCTTTCCCAATTTCCTCATGTGTAAAAATGAGGATACTACTACCTGCCACAGGATTGTGAAAATTGGAGGCTCTTGGCTGTGCATGGTGGCTCACGCCTGTAATCCCAGCACTTTGGGAGGCTGAGGCGGGTAGATCACCTGAGGTTGGGAGTTCAAGACCAGCCTGACCAACATGGAGAGACCCCGTCTCTACTAAAAATACAGAATTAGTCGGGTGTGGTGGCACATGCCTGTAATCCCAGCTACTTGAGAGGCTGAGGCAGGAGAATCGCTTGAACCCGATAGGCGGAGGTTGCAGTGAGCCAAGATCGCGCCATTGCAGTCCAGCCTGGGCAACAAGAGTGAAACTCTGTCTAAAAAAAAAAAGAAAGAAAATTAGAGGCTCTATGTGAAGGGCCTAGAACAGAGTCATTGCTGTATTCCTATAAGACACACATGACTATTCATTGCCCTTTCATTGGGATAGAAGCCCTGTGAGGGTGGGGATGTTTGTCTGTTTTGTTTACAGATATGTCCCAATCACTGGAACAAGCCCAGCAGTTAGCAGATTTGTGTGTTCACTGAATGAATGGCCATGTTAGGACGTAATTGGCATTAGCCGTTTATGTGAAAGTGAGCATGTCTTTGTGTTAAGTTGAAAGCTTAGATTTCCAAAAAATGGAATTAGAGTATTCCTGTAGGTAGGATGGTCTCAGATTTCCTAAGGTTCTTTGTCAGTGATAACGGCTGAAACAAAACCCTCACCACCTTTTAAGTAGCCAGGACTGATCACTCACCTTACTCATCTGATTACTTATCTTTATCTTTTTAGGACCACCTTTCACTCACCTGAGGACTCCACAGAAGATGGTATATTATGGGAAACCTTCTTGTAAAAACAACTATGAGAGTTATATTGACATAGTGAAATACGTGTTCAGCGCTTACAAGAGAGAGTCCCCTCTCATCGTCAACACTATGGGATGGGTTTCAGGTAAGCCTGCATGTGCACATCTGCAAGGGGAGGACAGGCAGTGTGAGTACTGTTAGTTTCAGACATCCACGTTAAAGCCCAGTGTTTTGTTTTTTGTTTTTAATTGAGGCAGGGTCTCACTCTGTTGCCCAGGCTGGAGTGCAATGGCGTGATCTCGGCTCACTGCATCCGCTGCCTCCCAGGCTCAAACAATCCTCCCACCTCAGCTTCCAGAGTAGCTGGGACCACAGGCACACAGAGTGTGCCACTCTGCCCGGCTAATTTTTGTAGTTTTAGTAAAGATGGGGTTTTGCCATGCTGGCCATGCTGATCTTGAACTTCTGGCCTCAAGTGATCCGCCCACCTTGGCCTGTCAAGGCACGCTGGGATTACAAACATGAACCACTGTGCCCAGCCGAAGTCCAACGTATTGATGGTTTCTTTGTCTTAGAACAAATGCACCCATTTGTCGTAGGAGCATGTCACTGTTCTTGAGCGCGTCACTGTTCTTGAGCGTATCAGCTGTGCTAATGTCTCTTCCCCACAGACCAGGGGCTCCTGCTTCTCATTGATCTGATCCGATTGCTGTCTCCCAGCCATGTGGTTCAGTTCAGCTCTGACCACAGTAAATACATGCCAGACCTTACCCCGCAGTATGTAGATGACATGGATGGCTTGTACACAAAAAGCAAGACCAAGATGAGAAATCGACGTTTCAGACTCGCAGCATTTGCAGATGCTTTGGAATTTGCTGATGAAGAAAAAGAGAGTCCAGTTGAGTTCACTGGACATAAACTGATAGGTGTTTATACAGACTTTGCATTCAGAATAACTCCAAGAAATAGGTAACTAACCCTCATTTGGCTGAAGAATTATTTTTCCTTCCGTCGAAAAAGGCCTGCCATTCTCATTTCCTCTAAAGGCCTGAGTCCTCTAAAATCTTCAGGTCTCTATCACAGCTGTGCATTTACAAAGACGAACCAGTTGTTTTCTGAACTGTTATGTTCCCAGTGGAAATATCCAGAAGTGTCCCCTACCTCTGGCTGCCAGCAACTTTGACTTAAAGGAGAGTCTTTACGCTTCCTGTTTTTCCAGTTGGGGTCTGTCAAGGGGGCCAGTGTTGGAAAGCCCAGTACTCTGTGAAGATGCGACCTCTGTGATGACAGGTGTGGGAGGTGGCCGTTGAGGGTGAAATGTCTACTTACCTTGTTGTGATTTGCCTTTCAGAGAGTCACATAACAAAATTCTTCGAGATCTGTCCATCTTGAGTTACCTTAGCCAGCTGCAGCCCCCGATGCCCAAACCACTTTCTCCTTTACATAGCCTGACACCCTATCAGGTAATCTGAACTTACAGGAGAAATTGTCTTCATTTTGTTACACACTTGTGTGGTTTTTTGTGTGCTGGGCACTCTTCTAACCACTTCATAACTCCTCGCTCATTTAATCAGAACATCCCAGTGACACAGGTTGTGTCGTTATTCCCACTTTACAGATGGGGAAACTGAGGTGTAGAGAGGCTGAGGGACTCAGCACTAGGGGCCGGGCTGGCATGCAGGCCCAGGTAGTTCAGCTCCAGTGACTGCTCTTAGCCACGGTTCTGTACTGAGGATAAGTGTGGCTCCGTACTGGGTTTGAATGTCCCACCTGGTCGCACGGGCTGCTCCAGCACTTCCACTTTTCAGCTGTAGAGCAGGGGTGCTACTGGGCCTCAGAGAGTGAACGTGTGGATTCAGGGAGCGTTCACAGTGGAACCTGGCACCCAGAGAGCACTCTTAAAGTACTTCACATTAGCCGGGCGCGGTGGCTCACGCCTGTAATCACAGCACTTTGGGAGGCCGAGGCAGGCAGATCACGAGGTCAGGAGATCGAGGCCATCCTGGCTAACACAGTGAAACCCCCCTCTATTAAAAATAGAAAAAATTAGCCAGGCGTGGTGGCATGTACCTATAGTCCCAGCTACTCAGGGGGCTGAGGCAGGAGAATTGCTTGAACCCAGGAGGCGGAGGTTGCAATGATCTGAGATCATGACACTGCACTCCAGCCTGGGTGACAGAGCGAGATGCCGACTCAAAAAAAAAAAAAAAAAAGAAGTACTTCACATTACTGTTGTCAAAAGTAGATTCCACCACCAGAGTATTTGCAACTTGGAATCCAGGCTGCTAATAATTGTTTTGGGAGGAAAGCATGATAGTGTTAGGATTCAGGATGATGAAAAAAACAAAACTAGCGGCAGGTAGCACTTCTGAAATGCTTACTCTGTGCAGTGCTCTGTTCTAAGCCTGTGTAACTCCACTACTTACTGTGGTCCTGTTATTATCCCCATTTTACAGATGGTAAAACCAAGGCCAGGGACTGGGAGTCAGCTTGCCCAAAATGGTGTAGTCAAAGTTGAGGCTAGGACTGAAGCCACAGGACGCCCAACTCTGAGCCCAGGTCTGCTCTGCCGCACAGCCTGTCCGGTTTTGAGCGCTTGCTCCGTGCCAGGCACTCTGCCAAGCATGGAGGGGCTCAGTGACTTCGTGGCCACCCTATGAGAGAAAGGCTAAGACATGCTTCATTTACAGCTTTGAGCCTTGGGCACTGTCAGGTGGAAGCACTTGCCTTAGGTCACATAGGCTGAAGCGGCAGACCTGGGCAGCAAGGATGTGTTTCTTGGGCCCGATGGTGGCGTGGGCTCCAGGCCTCTGAGTTATCTCCCCTGGAGAGTCTAAGTCACTTTGCTAATGGGGTTTTAGTTTATGGGTCATTTATTCACCTGGAGGTGCTCTTTAAGTGAATGTGAAATTTATCTGCCGATACTTTAATCTGTCTTGTATTACTTCACATTTATTAATTTATTTTTTTGAGATGGAATTTCGCTTTGTTGCCCACGCCAGAATGCAATGCCACGTGCTTGGCTCACTGCAACCTCCGCCTCCCGGGTTCAAGCGATTCTCCTGTGTCAGCCTCCCGAGTAGCTGGGATTACAGGCGTGCGCCACCACGCCCAGCTAATCTTCTGTATTTTTAGTAGAAACAGGGTTTCACCATGTTAGCCAGGCTGGTCTCGAACTCCTGACCTGAGATGATCTACCCGCCTCAGCCTCCCAAAGTGCTGGGATTACAGGCGTGTCCTCCGTGCCCGGCCCACATTTATTTTTTAAATTTAAGTGTTTTTTTTGTTTTTTTTTTTTGAGACAGAGTCTTTCTCTTTCACCCAGGCTGAATTGCAGTGGCACAATCTTGGCTCACTGCAATCTCCGCTTCGTGGGTTCAAGTGATTCTCAGTTCTAGTGCTTCAGCCTCCCAAGTAGCTGAGACTAAAGGCATGCGCCACCACACCTGGCTAAATTTTTGTATTTTATTTATTTATTTATTTTTAATTTTTGTTTTTGAGATGGAGTCTTGGTCTGTCATTCAAGCTGGAATGCAGTGGCATGATCTCAGCTCACTGCAACCTCCGCCTCCTGGGTTTAAGTGATTCTTGTGCCTCAGCCTCCCAAGTAGCTGGGACTACAGGCACGCACCACCATCCCTGGCTAATATTTGTATTTTTAGTAGAGACAGGGTTTCGCCATGTTGGCCAGGCTGGTCTCAAATTCCTGACCTCAAGTGATCAACCCACCTTGGCCTCCCAGTGGGTTGAGATTACAGGCGTGAGCCACTGCTCCCAGCCTAAAGAATTTTTTATTTTATTTTATTTTATTTTTTATTTTTATATTTTATTTATTAATTTTTTTTTTTGAGACAGTCTTGCTCTATCGCCCAGGCTGGAGTGCAGTGGCGCGATCTCCACTCACTGCAACCTCCGCCTCCCAGGTTCAAGCGATTCTTCTGCCTCAGCCTCCCAAGTAGCTGGGATTACAGGCGCCCGCCACCATGCCCGGCTAATTTTGTGTTTTTTGTAGAGACAGGGTTTCAGCATGTTGGGCAGGCTGATCTTGAACTCCTGACCTCGTGATCCGCCCGCGTCGGCCTCCCAAAGTGCTGGGATTACAGGCGTGAGCCACTGTGCCTGGCCGTTTGTATTCTTTAGAGATACTTTGGGGTAGGCACTTTGGCAGACCTATCTTTAGATAGCTGGTTAATCTAGTTGTAAAAATTAAGTGGTCTTTCGAAGTAGCAATGAATAGAGTGAGATGCAAATTCATTTTCCAGGTCCCTTTCAATGCAGTTGCACTCCGGATTACCCACTCTGATGTCGCCCCTACCCATATACTATATGCTGTGAACGCCAGCTGGGTTGGTCTTTGCAAGATCCAGGATGACGTCAGAGGATACATGAATGGGCCCATCCTGCTTGCCCAGACTCCAATCTGTGACTGCTTGGGCTTTGGTGAGTCTGAGAGTAAAACATATCCATAAACCTACTGAAAAAGATCCACTGCTTCAACTGTAGATGACTGGTCTTGACCTTGTAGCTGTGTCTAAGCTACAGAGGTAGGAGAACCCCCACTCATCTATATAGCACGCCTTAGGGGCTGGAGGCCAGGAAGGAAGCAGCTATTTCTCTGCTTCGTCTGCCAGCTCCTGTAAATGTAGGCTTCCCAAGGGCCTGGGCTTGGCCCTCTTCTTCTTGGTCGACACTTCTCCCCAGGCTGTCTCAGTCACTGCTGGGTTCTAAATCCATCTTTAGGTGTTCCCTTTTTGCAGTGTCCTCCAACACAGCTGTTCATCTGCGTTCCAAACCCACCTTGTCAGTGCGCATCTTCACTTGAGTGCCTGACTGGCATGCAGGTCTGGGACCCCCAGGACCCTCCTGCCCGCACCCTCTCCTCCTTACCCCAGGCTCGTACTTGGTCCATTGGAAGATTCACTCTGACATCCAGGTCAGACCCTGGCCCCTCCTTGGCATCCCCTAGCCTTCATTTGCTACTTTCAGCCCATTAGATGGTCTGGTGGCTTCTCTCTTCAAAATATGTCAGCTTCTTCTACCTGTTCTCAACATGCTAGTCAGCCACTGGCATCTACTGAAAAGTTTCTTAACTGAACTCTCCACTTCCTCTCTTAAAATTCATCCCCACAGCCAGGAATGACCTGAACCCAGGCGCAATTGTGCCACAGCCTGGCACTTCCCATCATTCAGATGCAGGGTCTGGACCAGGGCTCGAAGTCCCCAGCAGGATTGGGTCCCCACTTCCTTGACCTGCCCTGGTTTCCTGAGGTCAATAAATGTGGAGTTTTGGAAGGGTGCTGGAGCTAAGTAATCCCAAATTAGCAAAGTCCTTAAATGCACATTTCAGATTTGGACAACACTGTATTTCTCAAAGGCATTTTCACAGACTATAAAGGAGGAACAGTGATATCAGGTTGTCTTCTGTATGTTCCTTAGTGGTGGATTTTCCCCCTGGCCTGTACTCACCAACAATCAAGGACTTTTTTTTTTTTTTTTTTTCCGAGACGGAGTCTTGCTCTGTCACCCAGGCTGGAGTGCAATGGTGCAATCTCCGTTCACTGCAACCTCCGCCTCCCAGGTTCAAACGATTCTTCTGTCTCAGCCTCCTGAGTAGCTGAGATTACAGGCATGCGCCATCACGCCCAGCTAATTTTGTATTTTTAGTAGAGATGGGGTGTCACCATGTTGGTCAGCCTGGTCTTGAACTCCTGACCTCGTGATCCGCCCACCTCGGCCTCCCAAAGTGCTGGGATTACAGGCGTGAGCCACTGTGCCCAGGCTGGGGTTTTTTTGTTGTTTTTTTGTTTTTTTGTGGTTTTTTTTGAGACAAAGTCTCTCTCTGTCTATTTGGGCTCACTGCAACCTCTGCCTCCCGGGTTCAAGTGATTCTTGTGTCTCAGACTCCCGAGTAGCTGGGATTACAGGTGTGCGCCACCATGCCCAGCTGATTTTTGTGATTTTAGTAGAGATGGGATTTCACCATGTTGGCCAGGCTGGTCGCAAACTCCTGACCTCATTCGATGCACCCACCTCAGCCTCCACAGTGCTGGGATTACAGGCATAGCCACCGCAGCCAGCCCAATCTAGGACTTTTGCATGTAGACCATTTTGGTTCCTCGTGGCTGAACACAGGGAAGGTAGGAATTGTCCCAATGTTCAAGGACTCCGTCTCTTGACTCTTTGTATTTTCTTTTTTTCTTTTTTTGAGACAGAGTCTCACTCTGTCACCTAGGCTGGAGTGCAGTGGCGCCATCTCGGCTCACTGCAAGCTCCACCTCCCGGGTTCAAGCTATTCTCCTGTTCAGCCTCCCGAGTAGCTAGGACTACAGGTACCTGCCACCACGCCCGGCTAATTTTTTGTATTTTTAGTAGAGACAGGGTTTGACTGTGTTGCCCAAGCTGCTCTCGAACTCCTGATCTCAGGCAGTCCACCTGCCTCGGTCTCCCAGAGTGCTGGGATTACAGGCGTGAGCCACTGCACCTGGCCAACTCTGTATTTTCAAAACAAAACAGAGTTGATATCAAGACTTATGTTCAAAACCATTCTGCAGTTTCTAACGGTGGAGAGGTTTGATGTTTTCCAAAAGGGTGATTTTTGTGTTGTGCGCGTGTCTTGAAGGCATCTGTAGAGGCATTGACATGGAGAAGCGGCTGTACCACATCCTTACCCCTGTGCCCCCAGAAGAGCTAAGAACCGTGAATTGTCTGCTTGTTGGAGCTATTGCCATTCCGCATTGTGTCCTTAAGTGCCAGGTGAGCTTTACCCCGGCCACAGCCCTGGAAGGAGCCTACTCAGGTCCACAGAAATGAGGAGCTGAAGTAGGGTCAAGGGTCATGGGAATGGGTGATCTGGGAAACCTGTAGTTTGTTGTAGATCCTGAGTGAGCCAAGACGGTGTCAGGGCCACCTCCAGGGTCTGAGACCATGAATCACTGTCACTCGTGGTGTCAGTGTCGCGATCTGGGCTCACTGCAACCCGTGGTGGAGCCTTTACATAGGAGTAGGTTGTGTTGGAGCAAGCAGAGGCCCTCCCAGGTTTGCCCTCCTGAGGACAGTCTTCAGAGGCATCACGGGACCAGGCCAAGGTATCTGTGTGCCCCAGAGCCAGCCACAGGGGCTGCGAGTGGGCTCTGGGGACGGGGGATGTTCCTACCATTCTCATCCTCCGGTGTCCCTCATTTGAAAGGGGCGTGCACTACACCCCCACTCAGCCTCACGCTGTTTGCTGTGTTGATGGAATGGGACAGAAGGGAGGCCTTGGCACGTTTGTTACCGAGTCAGTTGATTAAAGGGGGCTCTGAAGAAGGGATCAAATGCCTTAAAAGTGAGAAGTCCCCATCCAGACCGTCACCATGACACTACCTTCTAGGTGTGAGAGAGTGCTGTAAACCCCTCTGGGCTGGACCTGGAGTGTTTCCATGCATTCTCTTTGTGTTTCCATTTCAGCGTGGGATCGAAGGGACAGTACCTTATGTCACAACAGATTACAATTTTAAACTTCCTGGAGCATCAGAGAAAATTGGAGCAAGAGAACCTGAGGAGGCACATAAAGAGAAACCATACCGAAGACCTAAGTTCTATCGAAAAATGAAGTGATGCTCGCGTTTTTAATAAGGGAAGAAACTTTCCTACCAGAAAGCTTTGTCTCGAGCCTGACCACAAGAGACGTGATGGAGCTTCATGGCCATGAACGGTGCCCTCATTAGCAACAGTGTTTTTATGTAATTCGTGAATGTCGTATAATAGTCTTAAGTTTCTCTTTTAAAGCTGCATGAGCTAGAATTTGCTCTAGTCTTCTGTGTGGTACTCAGGAGTAAAACAGCAGAGAACAGTTTGTGTGCCATTAAAACAGAGATTCCTCAAAAAGTTCTTCAAGGACCTGGTTATTAGAATCAGGATAAAAATAAGGAAACTGGGGCCATAACAATGTACTGAGAAGGAAGGAAGAAGGCCGACCTGCAGGATCTCAAGCATAATGGATACAAGGGCTCGCCACGGGCCTTGCCTGAGCCACGTGCAGACCTGGGGTCCAGCGGTCTGCTTCCTTGGAGCCAGTGTGGATGGTTACAGCCCATCCGTTTGGTGCAGTTGTACTTGGTCTGTTACATTCAATCAAGGTTTAATAGATAGGGCTGGGCATGGTGGCTCATGCACACCTGTAATCCTAGCAGTTTGGGAGGCTGAGGCGGGAGGATTGCTTGAGCCTCGGAGTTCCAGGCTGGAGTACACCAACTACTCCAGCCTGAGCGACAGAGTAAGACCTTATCTTTAAAAAAGAAAAGAAAAACTTAAACGGGTTTGATAGATATAAATTTGGACCCAAGAGCCCTTCCTTTTTTTTAATCCTGAGATTTTATGCTGAGGAAATTTCTTTCAAATCTGGAAAACCTCACGGCCAGGCGTAGTGGCTCACGCCTGTAATTCCAGCACTTTGGGAGGCCAAGGCAGGCAGATCACGAGGTCAGGAGATCGAGACCATCCTGGCTAACACAGTGAAACCCCATCTCTACTAAAAATACAAAAAATTAGCTGGGCATGGTGGTGGGCACCTGTAGTCCCAGCTACTCAGGAGGCCGAGGCAGGAGAATGGCATGAACCCAGGAGGCGGAGCTTGCAGTGAGCCGAGATCAAGCCACTACACTCCAGCCTGGGCAACAGAGCAAGACTCCATCTCAAAAAAAAAAAAAAAAAAATCTAGAAAATCTCTTCCGGGGGCTCTTAAAAAGTAGATTTATCCAAATTGACTTCTGATGTGAGGCCAGAGACAACCACAGGGCAGAGCTGGAGACTGGGCTGTTTGGAAGGAAGAAGAACTGGCAGACCAGCTCTTGGGAAAGCTCCATTTTTGCCTGTGGGAGGCTGGACCTGAACTTGCACCTATGAACAACCCTGCCATTTAGAGCTTTTTCCTGGGGGTGCCGGAGGCTGGTGACCAGACTGCCATTCTTCATGTTCTCCCTGGTGCTTCCGACTCTGTCCTCTAGGTTGGAAGTGGTTTGTGTCAACGGGTGATGGGACCAGGTCACATCATTTCTGTATTTAAGACAGCAGGGTACTTCCTGGGGCTGAGGTTCAAACTGGTATTGTGACCACCGCTTTGACAGAGTTCCATCTTCCCCGCATGATCACATTGTAAGACTATTAGGATGTGTGGGTTTTAACACATATACACTTAGATACAACTGTTGGTTATCATTGTCTTTAGTACTTTATGGTGGCCCCTCAGCACCTCTTAGACCCAACAGCAAAGGACTTAAAATAAGCACAGGAAACCTTGCTATGGTGATTAGTTTTGATACCTTTGAGACAATTGAGTCTAGCTTCTTAGTTGCCCCTTATTTATGTTGAAATCTGGCTCATTCATATGATGTTTTACTGTGCTGGCCTTGTAAAGAATTTTAAGACAATCCACCACCATCAACGTTTTGCCTTTCTCCACTTCCTTGTATCTTTACAGTTATACTCACTGGAGGTCATTTGCAGCAAGGCTCTGGAGGAATGAAACTGGTGCCCTGTAATTGCATTTGCATTTAATCTAGGTTTGCCTTCAGGCTTCAAATGCGGCCTGTATGAAGGTCAAGTCTTTTTCTTCAGTCCCTATCAGTAAAGAAAAATTGTTGCCTCTAGAGGGAGCTATCAGCTGTGGGTCAGGTGGCCGAACTGGGGCTAGAGTTGGCCCAGGAAGCTGTACAGGGTTTAGGGAAGGAGGTTCGGAGACCCAGAGCCTAGGCCTCTGTCAGCTCTAGCTTGTGCCGGTCAGACCTGCAGCAGCACCATTCTCCGGGATGACGATTCATCCCATTATTGATGGCAGTGGCTTTTTTATCCTTTTTTTTTGAGACGGAGTTTCGCTCTTGTTGCCTAGGCTGGAGGGCAGTGGCGCAATCTGGGCTCACTGCCACCTCCACCTCCCGGGTTCAAGCGATTCTCTTGCCTCAGCCTCCCGAGTAGCTGGGATTACAGGCATGTGCCACCAAGCCTGGCTAATTTTCTATTTTTAGTAGAGAAGGGGTTTCACCATGTTGGCCAGGCTGGTTTCGAACTCCTGTCCTCAGGTGATCCACCTGCCTTGGCCCCTCAAAGTGTTGGGATTACAGGCATGAGCCACTGCACCTGGCTGGTGGCAGTGGCTTTAAGGGCATTTAGGGGAAGGACAAGATTGGACTTTTTGTCATTTCCCACAGTCTGTTATGGGTCAGATTAGGTAGTAAGGAGTTCTCCATTGGAGCTGCTATTTTTTTTTTTTTTTTTTTTTTTGAGACGGAGTCTCGCTCTGTCACCCAGGCTGGGGTGCAGTGGCACGGCCTTGGCCCACTACAGCCTCTCCCCTCCCGGGTCAAGCGATTCTTCTGCCTCAGCCTCCCAAGTAACTGGGATTACAGGCAAGCGCCACCATGCCTGGCTAATTTTTATATTTTTAGTAGAGATGGGGTTTCACTGTATTGGCTAGGCTGGTCTCAATCTCCTGATCCGCTTGCATCGGCCTCCAAAAGTGCTGAAGCAATTTTTTTCTTTTTTTTTTTTTTGACAGAGTCTAGCTCTGTCGCCCAGGCCGGAGTGCAGTGGCGTGATCTCGGCTTACTGCAACCTCCGCCTCCCAGGTTTAAGCGATTCTCCTGCCTCAGCCTCCTGAGTAGCTGGGACTACAAGCATGCGCCACCACACCCAGCTAATTTTTGTATTTTTAGTAGAGACAGGGTTTCACCGTGTTGGTCAGGTTGGTCTCGAACTCCTGACCTCATGATCCGCCTGCCTCGGCCTCCCAAAGTGCTGGGATTACAGGCATGAGCCACTGTGCCTGGCCTGAAGCTATTTACAAAAACCCTTAGTTTTTTTGTTTGTTTGTTTGTTTTGCGACGGACTCTCTGTCACCAAGGCTGGAGTGCAGTGGCCTGATCTCAGGTCACTGCAACCTCTGCCTCTTGGGTTCAAGCGATTCTCCTGCTTCAGCCTCCCAAGTAGCTGGAATTACAGGCGCCTGCCACCACACCCGGCTAATTTTTGTATTTTTAGTAGAGATGGCGTTTCACCTTACTGGTCTGGCTGGTCTCGAACTTCCAACCTCAGGGGATCTGCCTGCCTCGGCCTCCCAAAGTGTTGGGATTACAGGCATAAGCCACTGTGCCTGGGCCTCTTAGTAATTTTTAGATGTAATTTTCAAAGTATCCGGGATTACAGGCGCCCACCACTACACCAGCTAATTTTTTTTGTATTTTTAGTAGAGACGGGGTTTTACTATGTTGGCTATGCTGGTTTCGAGCTCCTGACCTCGTGATCCGTCTGCCTCGGCCTCCCAAAGTGCTGGGATTACAGGCATGAGCCACCGCGCCCGGCCTAGGTCATTTGTTTTTGGGTTTGGATGGCAAGATCATGGATAAGACAGCAGGCTTTGATTATAGAGCTCTGAGTTCAAATCCTGGCTCTACCACTTGTCAGTGGTGTAACTTGGAGGAAGATGCTTAGCCTGAGTCTGTTTTGTGTTTTGAAGATGGGGTAATTGTCCTTCCTTCAGTGTTCCTAGGTGAGGAGTAAGTGAAGTCATGTCTATAAGAGATTTAGCACAGTCTCCAGCATGTAGAAACGGTCAGTAACTCCTAGTGTGTGGCTAGCCTCTGATGAGATGGTAAACTCAGGAGGCTGGCACCACGGCTGTGCTACTCACGGTCATGCTGGAGGGATGCAGAAACTAAATGAATCCACAGCTACTTACTCATCTTGCCTCTGGCAGGTTCACCTTAAAATTGTTGTTGCTGCCAAGCTTCCTGTGGTCAAAAAGCCATTGAGGAAGTAAGCTTCACGGCCACCACAGATAACCCATTCCTGAAAGTTTTTCATAAACCCCCACTTGTTGCTTTTACAATTTTATAAGCAGCTTACACATGTAGAAAATGATCCTCCAGCCCACCACCACATAGTAATCACTGACACTGTGAGGTGTCTCAGCTGGGGTTCTGCTGTGTGTGTGTGTATTTTACAAAATATGTATGGTTTCTGTTCAGCTCTTTTCAGTTAACAGATGAACCTTTGTATCATTAAATATTTTTGAGAACATGAATTTAGTTGTTGTGTAATTTTATGTAGATAAGTCATTTTATTCCAGGCAATCACTTAAATGCTTAGAAGAAACTATAGTGAAAAAACACTGGGAGGAAAAAAAATGTTGAAAGGCGGTTAATGAAGTCTGGAGACTCCAGCAAATGCTTGTGATGTGTTTGTTTGTTTGTTTTGTTGTGCCTTTTTGTTTGTTTGTTTTGTTTTTTTTGTTTTTGAGACGGAGTCTCTTTTGCCCAGGCTGGAGTGCGATGGTGCATTCTCGGCTCACTGCAACTTCCACCTCCCAGGTTCAAGCGATTCTCCTGCCTCAGCCTCCCGAGTAGCTGGGACGACAGGCAGGCACCACCACACCCAGCTAATTTTTGTATTTTTACTAGAGAGAGGGTTTCACCATATTGGCCAGGCTGGTCTTAAACTGACCTCAGGTGATCCACCCGCCTCGGCCTCCCAAAGTGCTGGGATTACAGGCATGAGCCACTGTGCCTGGCCTGTTTTGTTGTTGTTGTTTTTAACCATTGAAGTATTGAGTGCAATGGGAGTTTATTTTTTCAGTATTTTTAATTTTTATTTGTCACTGACTTGAAGCTCAAGTGGGAGTTTAATTTTCCTGTCTTGGTTCATATGCAAGTAAAAAGGGGATGTTACATTCTTTCTGGGCTGTCTTTGGGAGTGTATTAGAAGGAAATGGCTTTGCTCCTGGAAGAGTTCAAGTTTTAAAAAACTAAAATGACTCATGCCTGTAATCCCAGCACCTTGGAAGGCTGAGGCAGGAGGATTACTTGAGGCCAAGAGTTTGAGATCAGCCTGGTCAACATAGTGAGACACCGTCTACTTAAAAGGAAAACAAAAAAAACCTGAAACAAACCCCTACCTAGTGCTGTGCCGATAAAACTGCCTCTCGGCAGCGAGGACTCATCCCTTATCTTCCCACACCTCATAGGGTTGGGCCTAGCAGAGAGACAGATTTGGCTGACAAGCCCAGCCTGAACAGTGGCTAAAATAAATATGGGGGCCATCTATGCAGTAAGTGGGGAAGCCTACGTGATGTTCAGGGCCTTTTCAGAAAGACCTTGCTAAGTATTCCCAAGGCTTTGCCAGGAAGAGTGGTACCCCCCAAGTTGGGGGGCAGCAGGTCCAGTCTGCAGTGCCAGGAGCTGAGCAAGCAAAGTCTTGCGAATCAGCAGAGTTGAGCTGGGCAGACAGGTGCTGGGCTGGGAAGCCAAGGGTAGCTATGGTAACCGGCCCTGAGGCGGCTGTGGTGCTCTGCAGACTGGCTTGGGTTTTTCTAATGTTTTGAGGCTAACTTGATCTCCTGCTGTAACCAGCCCCTCTGCCTGGCAGGGGAAAGCCACCAAACTCTAAGGCCTTCCTGGTAGCCAAGGATCCCAGCAGAGGGGCTGCTGCTGGCTGCTGGGACTGCAGAGGCCAGGGTCTCTGTGGCGTTGCTTTCCTGGAAAGGAGGGACGGCACCTCCAGGGCAGCCAGCAGTGTGGGAGCCCATTCCAGGGCGCGAATGGGCACTCGGGAATGGAAAATCCAAGAAGGAACCAACCACCAACAAGGAAATGCAGTGTGAGCGGCGGCTGCGAAGTCTGTGCCTTCAAATATACAGCGCCCAGGGGACCTGTGTTGGAAGGGGAACAAATTGGCAGGGCTGAGAGCGCCTTGGATTTCTGTGCAGACAGGTTCAGCTGCAGAAATTAAGACTGGGGCTGAGTCGGGGAGAAGCCTTCTATGTTGAGACGGCAACTGGGCAAAGCAGGACGGAGACCTGTGTGTCTGATTGGAGAGGCCTGTGGCATTGGCATGTGGCTGGAGGTCCAGGCAGGGTGCCACCACTGCAGAAGTCAAGCATGAATTCAGTCCTGACAAAACATGGGTCTCCACCTCGAAGCTGGCTCAGCCTTTGTTCAGGAACCGGTGAGTATGTTTTCTATCTCTTTTTTCTAGAAAGGAGGTTTGAGGACACAGTGAAAGGAGGGGCTTTGCAGGTCTTGGAGGGCTCCAAGGACTCACACTCACTGAATTAGTCCGGATGGTTTAAGAGCCACTTGCAGGCTGGATCCATTTTGTCTCATTCATCCATTAATCAGTAAGTTAAGCCCTCTCAGCCCTGCAGTTTGAGCTATCAGCTCTGATATGAGGGCAGAGGAGGGGGCCTTGCCGCTCAGCCAGAGCAGCAGACAGAAGAAAGACTTCTGACAGAAGAAAGACCTAGACTCCATATGCCAAAGGGTTGCTGGGTGCGGTGGCTTACGCCTGTAATCCCAGCACTTTGGGAGGCTGAGGCGGGCGGATCACAAGGTTAGGAGATCGAGACCATCCTGGCTAACATGGTGAAACCCCGTCTCTACTAAAAATACAAAAAATTAGCCGGGCGTGGTGGCGGGTGCCTGTAGTCCCAGCTCTCGGGAGGCTGAGGCAGGAGAATGGTGTGAACCCGGGAGGCAGAGCTTGTAGTGAGCCGAGATGGAGCCACTGCACTCCAGCCTGGGCGACAGAGCGAGACTCCACCTCAAAAAAAAAAAATATATATATATATCTGCCATGACTCATTTTGGGAGTCGGGGTCAGGAATAGCGTTCATGAAATCCAGTAACATTCTCCTACCCGAGTTGGAGCCTGGTCTGGGAAACATCCCGGCCCCAGCAGGATAGCCTGGCCTGGCCTGGCCTCGGGGCATTTGGGCCACGGACCCCTCTGGTTGTTGTCAGATCTGAGCCTGTTCCAACCTTTATCTCTGTCTCCCTGATGACTGGCCCGACAGATTTATGAAGCGGACAGCGAGTCATGGAGAATTCCTCCCAGGGCCATCCCCTCCCCAGCAAGGAATCTGAGCTGCTGACTTTTTCTTCCTTCGCTCACCCCCACAAGCTCATCCCCTGCTAGTATTCAGGGAATATAGAGTTATGTGGGCCACAGTGACAGTGACAGCATGTTGATATGTGAGCCCCTAGCACTCACATAATAAAATGGCCACTTAATTAAATAAGCCTGGCCCTGCTTATTTACTGAAGGGAGATTGCATCCAGGTGTGGGTGACACTGGGGGTTACAGACCTTTTGGAGTGTCCCCTGTATTATACCTACCCCATGAACAGCAGAGAATGGTCACCTATTCTCAGCATATGCTTGGTTGTATCTTTTTTTTTTTTTTTTTTTGAGACAGAGTCTCACTCTGTCACCCAGGCTGGAGTGCAGTGGCGCGATCTCGGCTCACTGTAACCTCCGCCTCCCAGGTTCATGCTATTCTTCTGCCTCAGCCTCCCAAGTAGCTGGGACTACAGGCGCCCGCTACCACGCCCGGCTAATTTTTTTGTATTTTTAGTAGAGACGGGGTCTCAGGCGTGAGCTACCACACCTGGCCTTTTTCTTGTATTTTTAGTGGAGATGGGGTTCCACCATGTTGGCCAGGCTGGTCTCAAACTCCTGACCTCAAGTGATCTGCCCGCCTCGGCTTCCCAGAGTGCTGAGATTACAGGCGTGAGCCACCTTGCCCGCCCACATGTGTACTTTTGTTCTGCTTGTAAAAGTAATACATTTGTGGCTGGGCAAAGTGGCTCACACCTGTAATCCCAGCACTCTGGGAAGTCGAGGCCGGCGGATCACTTGAGGTCAGGAGTTTAAGACCAGCCTGGCCAACATGGTGAAACCCCGTCTCTACTAAAAATACAAAAAATTAGCCGGGTGTGGTGGTGGGCACCTGTAGTCCCAGCTACTCAGGAGGCTGAGGCAGGAGAATGGCGTGAACCTGGGAGGCGGAGCTTGCAGTGAGCCGAGATTGCACCACTGCACTCCAGCCTGGGCGACAGAGTGAGACTCCGTCTCAAAAAAAAGAAAACACACACAAAAATTAGCCAGGTGTGGTGGTGGGGCACCTGTAATCCCAGCTACTCGGGAGTCTGAAACAGAAGAATCGCTTGAACCTGGGAGGCAGGGGTGGCAGTGAACAAGATTGTGCCACTGCACTCAAGCCTGGGTGACAGAGTGAGACTCTATTTCAAAAAAAAAAAAAATATATATATATATATGTGTATATATATATATATATATGCCAGTACAAAAAAACTTGCCAATACATAAAAACATTCCTCATCTTTTATTTAATTTTTTTCTTTTTTTGAGACAGAGTCTCACTGTGTTGCCCAGGCTGGAGTGCAGTGGCGTGATCTCGGCTCACTGCAACCCCCACCTCCCAGGTTCAAGCAATTCTCCTGCCTCAGCCTCCCCAGTAGCTCGGATTACAGACACCCACCACCACGCCCGGCTAATTTTTGTATTTTTAGTAGAGAAGGTGTTTCACCATGTTGGCCAGGCTAGTCTGGAACTCCTGACCTCAGGTGATCCACCCGCCTCGGCCTCCCAAAGTGTTGGGATTGCAGGCATGAGTCACTGCGCTTGGCCTCCTCATCCTTTTTAATGGCTTCACGATATACATGGATATGCCTGAAATTTTAAACTATGCCTCTAATAGCGAACTTTTGGATTGTTTCCAATATTTCACCTTTTTTTTTTCTTTTGAGACGAGGTCTTGCTATATCGCTTAGGCTAGTCTCTGAAAGTCCTTGGCTCAAGCAATCCTCCTGCCTCAGCCTCCTGAGTAGCTGGGTGTGTGCCACGAAGCCCAGCTCAGTTTTTCATTCTTGCAAATGGTGCCATAGTGGACATTCTTATGTCTGTGTGCACTTGTGAAAGAGCATCTGTAGAGGGAATTCCTAGGCCAGTGGAATTTCTGTGTGGAAGGCTGTGAGCAATTTCATTCTGACATTTCCAGATTGTCATCCAGACAGCCACTTATTCTCCCACCAGCAGAGTAAGTGGTCACCGTCTTCCGTGTCCATGTCCCTGAGATATGAGGGGCATGACTAGACAGGTGACCCCTTACGTGGTCACCAGGCATTTCCCTCTTGTCCCCTTGCATTGCTGAAATGCCGTGGCTCTTGGCAGAGGAGCAGGGGCAGCAGTAGGGGACTCTGGCGTCATGCCTCCAGAACTTCCAAGGGTGGTGTCCAGAGGATACGCTACATTAAATTTGCTTATCTTTCTGGTTAGATTTCCCACTTCTAAAGACCCTCTTATATAGTCTTTTTTTTTAAATTTAATTTTTTGCTGAGACAGAGTCTTGCTCTGTTGTCCAGGCTGGTTTCAACTCCTGGCCTCAAATGATTGTCCCACCTCAGCCTTCCCAAGTGCTGGGATTATAGGTGTGAACAACCATGCCCAACCTCATACATTTTTTCTTTTTTTTTTGAGACAGTGTCTCACTCTGTTACCCAGGCTGGAGTGCAGTGGCAAAATCTTGGCTCACTACAACCCCCACCTCCTGGGTTCAAGTGATTCTCCTGTCTCAGCCTCCCCAATAGCTGGGACTACAGGCACCTGCCACCACGCCTGGCTAATTTTTGGTATTTGTAGTAGAGATGGGGTTTCACCGTGTTAGCCAGGATGTCTCAATCTCCCGACCTCGTGACCCGCCCGCCTCAGCCTCCCAAAGTGCTGGGATTACAGGCGTGAGCCACCGCACCCGGCTTCATCCAGCTTTTTTAGTTGTCCCAAATGGGAAGGTGGGTCTGATTTATTGATTCCATCACTGTTGGAAGTGGAGTCCCTACTGAAGGCTCTAAATGTTCAAAGCATTTAGCACATTGTCTATTTGTAGCTGTTGTTATATCCAAAATTCGGTATGATTTTCTTTCTTTTTATTTATTTATTTTATTTTTTTGACGGAGTCTTGCTCTCTCGTCAGGCTGGAGTACAGTGGCGCCATCTCGGTTCACTGCAACCTCTGCCTCCCGGGTTCAAGCAGTTCCCCTGTCTCAGCCTCCTGAATAACTGGGATTAATGCCTGGCTAATTTTTTGTATTTTTAGTAGAGTCGGGGTTTCACCATGTTGGCCAGGCTGGTCTTGAACTCCTGACCTACGGTGATCTACCTGCCTCAGCCTCTCCAAGTACTGGGATTACAGGCTTGAGCCACCGTGGCTGGCCAATTTTCTTTTTTTTTTTTTTTCAAGATGGAGTCTTGCTCTGTCACCCAGGCTGGAGTGCAGTGGCATGATCTTGGCTCGCTGCAACCTCCGCCTCCCGGGTTCAAGCAATTCTCCTGCCTCAGCCTCCCAAGTACCTGGGATTACAGGCACCTGCCAACATGCCCAGCTAATTTTTGTATTTTTAGTAGAGACAAGGTTTCACCATGTTGGCCAGGCTGCTCTTCAACTCCTGACCTCGTGATCTGCCTGCCTCAGCCTCCCAAAGTGCTGGGATTATAGGCGTGAGCCACTGCACCCGGCCATTTTCTTTTTTTTTCTTTTTTCTTTTTCTTTTTTTGTTTTTTGAGACAGGGTCTTGCTCTGTCGCCAAGGCTGGAGTGCAGTGACACCATCACAACTCACGGCAGCCTTGACCTTCTGGGCTCAAGACATCCTCCTCCGTAGCCTCCTGAGTAGCTGGGACCACAGGCGCATACCACCGTGCCCAGCTAATTTTTAAACTTTTTGTAGAGACAGGGTCTCACTATGTTGCCCAGCCTGGTCTCAACCTCTCAGGCTCCAGAGACCCACCCCAGCCTCCTGAGTAGCTGGGACCACAGGTGAGTGCCACCATGCCTGGCTAATTTTTAATTTTTTTGTAGAGACAAGGTCTCAGCCATGTTGTCCAGTCTGGTCTTGAACTCCAGGGTCAAGGAGTCCTCCTGCCTCAGCTTCCCAAAGTGCTGGGACTGTAGACGTGAACCTCCATACCTGTCCCTGCTTTGTGCTTCTCGAGATGTAAATGAACAGGATCCAGGCAGAACCCCTCCAGGCCCGTATGGGAGGCTCTCAGGAAACAGCCTCCTCTGTAATGCCGAAATGGGTTAAGACCCCATAGCTGCCCTGCACAGAAACTGCCTCTGGAGGCTGGGCCTGTGTCCTGGGCTTAGCGGGGAAGGGCCCTTGGCTTCTGTGGGCCAACAGTCAGACAGGGCCCATCTGAGGCAGCCTGGGTCTCTGCTGGGCATGTCCACAGGGACAGTAGTGACAGTTTCCAACCAACAGGACCAGTGTTTCGACAATGGGGTAGATGGTTTGAAATCCTAGCTGTCCTGGAAGTCCAGCCTGTCTTTTCCGTGGTTGGGAGCCTGGCCCAGGAGCCTTTGTTCCTTGGACAGACTTGGCCCTCGAGAGGGCCCCAGTCTCTCAGTTTGTCTGGCCAGGATTAAAAGTCTGCAGTGGCCAGCAGCCGGCAGTCAGGCTGGAATGTAGCTGTGCTGGCTTGGCCGCAGACAGCCCTGAGGAACAGCCTTCATTTCCGCCTCTTCCCCTCACCTCAGGCTGAAAAATCCCTGGCAGGTGGCAGCTGCTGGGTCTTAGTCTGAGTCTCAGCTCTTCCAAGGGGACCAGGTTTGACCCCAGGCGGGCGTCCAGGCATGTGGGCTGCCCTCTGGGCACGGTCCTACTTGGATGCCAGGGAGCCCTGCCCCCTTGACACACAGAGTGAGGTGGAGCCCAGCTGGACCAAGCCTTGGGGTATTTGGAAGTCAGCCCTGGTGAGAGACGGTTGATTGCGAATTGATTCTAGTTCAAATCAACAAGCATTTCCCTGGCACCTGCCCTGGGCCAGGCTGGGCCTGGGTCCTGCATCCCCGATAGAGTCTAGATTCTAAGGGCTCCCAGGCTAGATGGAGCGAGGGGAGCTCCACAGTGGGATCCAGGCGTCGGTGAGAGGAGCTAACAATTCCACCAGGAACAGTGGGTGGGCGGGGCCCCAGGGTCTAAGTGGCTGCGCCGGGGGCAGGCTTTTAATCAAGACAGTGACATTTGCAGACTTGCGTTCTGTTCTTCTGCTGTGATTTTTGGCCACTGTCTCCGAGTTTGGAGGGCACTCTCCTGGATTAATTTATTCACCCCCCATGGCCACCCTGTGAGGCCTGTGAGGCCTACGCTGTATAAATGAGGAAACTGAGGCCCAACTTGTTCGAGATGGCACAGCCGGCAGGAGCTGGAGCTGGGATTTGAACCCGGGGAGCCCGGCTGGTTCTGGAGGCTGGGTTGGAGGGGGTAAGTGTGAGACGGGGAGGGACTGAGGCAGGGCGGTGGTGGCCTGAGGATGTGCCAGCGCAGGGCAGGGCTGATGGCACTGAAAGACATCCTGGAGACAGAGCTTAGAATGGCGTAGCAGCTGGTTTGTGGTCGGCCCACCCCAGGCTGCAGTTGTCCCGAGGCTGTGGCTGGTGGTTGGGTGGGTGATGATGGTCCGGCCAGATGCTGGGCAGTGACTGGGCCTCCCACCCCGCTGGTGAGCCGAGTGGGCCTGAGGGCCCTGCTGTCTGGCTTCCCTGCCCCCACACACACAGGGTAGCCCGGGGAGGGGCCCATGCCAGTGGGCTCGAAGGTCGGGGAGGTTTGTCCAGGCCTGAAGGGCTCCCAGAGTCCAAGTCAGGGGACACATCTGGGGCTGGGAGAGGCCCACTTGAGCTCACGTGGCCTCAGGGCTTGAACAGCGCTGAGCAAGAAGGACCACTCGCTCAGCCTGGGACGACCCCACAGCATGTGGAGCTCGAATATCTCGGCTGTGAAGGAGGAGCCAATGGTATGGAGGGTGGTGGAGAGACCCTGCGGCAGCGCCCAACTCCTTCTGGGCGACATGGGCAGTTCTCCAGGCGTCCGGAGCCTCCGCTTCCTCCTCTGTAAAACGGGGTGATGGTGATCCAATCACAGGGTCACTGCGTAGATTAAAGGAGATGCCACCTTGAAGGCCCTTGGTCCAGAGTCCTGGTATAATACATAGGGCCCCGGCAGATGTTAGTGTCCCTGCTGTAAGGACAGCCAGGGAAAGGGGGCTGAGAGAGTCCCTAGCTCAGCAGGAGTCTGTTCCTGAGCACAGGGAAGAGACCAGCACAGGCTCGGGCTCCCCGGCTTCCGAGGGCCTCTCCCCTGCCCGGCCCTGGGCTTCCTGCCAGCAGAACCCTCTCCCCCTTCCTCTATCCAGGCCACAGTGGCAGTCACACACTCACTCTCTGCAGTGCTGGGGGCAGCCTGTCTTGGGGGGGGCTGCAGTCAGGCGGCCTGCAGTGCCCACTCCAGGGCTGGAGGTGAAGCCACTGCGTGGATCTGCCGGCCCAGTCCTCGCTCTGTGAGCCCTGTCGTGGCCCCGCTGCCTCAATCCCCCATCTCACATGCCTCAGTCCCAGCGCCTGGGGGCCCTGAGGATTGGAGAAAGACCTGTCTGGGCAGCGCAGGAGTGTGTGGGTCCCCTCTCGGATCCCTCCTGTCTTGGGGGAGGTGGGCATCGGCAGCTGCTGGGTGACCGCCAGCCCCCTTCAGACGTTTCTCTCGGGCTTGCCAGGCTCCAAGTGGGGTCCTTTCATACAGGCAGCCTCATGTAATCACCCTAGTCAGGGGCTTAGGATTGTCTCCATTTACAGAGGAGGAAACTGAGGCTGGAGGAGTCAGTGACCTTTGGTGGCGTTGGTGGCGCCTGTCCCCTTTGTTCCATCCCCCACCCCAGCAGCACCCAGGGCTGGGACAGGGCCCATCAGAGACTGTGGGGAGGGGAGGGTGTTGGGGGCTAAGGCTGAGGCCTGGTTGAAGCTCAAGGACGGGCTGGCCAGGGGCCAGGTGGTTGTGGCCCGGGTTTCCGCCAGCATCTTCCAAACAAATGGACTGGCAGATGGGCTGGGGCACTGGACCCACGCATCTCGCCTTCAGAATTGTTTAATTTTTTTTTTTTTTTTTGACAGAGTTTCACTCGGTCGCCAAGGCTGGAGTGCAGTGGCGCGATCTTGGCTCACTACAACCTCCGCCTCCCAGGTTTAAGCGATTCTCCTGCCTCAGCCTCCTGAGTAGCTGGGATTACAGGCATCTGCCACCACACTTGGCTAATTTTTGTATTTTTAGTAGAGACGGGATGTCATCATGTTGGCCAGGCTAGTCTCGAACTCCTGACCTCAAGTGATCCCCACCCTCCTTGGCCTCCCAAAGTGCTGGGATTGTAGGCATGAGCCACCGTGCCCAGCCCAGAATTGTTTAATTTGGAGGAAGGGTCTGTGCTGCCCACACCAGGCCCTGTTCACCCCTCCCGCAGGTGCTGACACTGGGCCCACTGCTTGCTGGCTGGTGGGTTGGCCTCCACCCCACCTGGCCCCCACCCCCAGGGTCACCATCAGGTATTGGCCCTGGAGGGTCCTCAGCCCGTGCCTCCAGAGGGCAGAGGCAGATTCTTTTCTTTTTTGGAGACAGAGTCTCACTCTGTCACCCAGGCTGGATTGCAGTGGCGCGATCTCAACTCACTGCAACCTCCGCATCCTGGGTTAAAGCAATTCTCTGCCTCAGCCTCCCAAGTAGCTGGGATTACAGGCGCCTGCCACCCCTCCTGGCTAATTTTTGTATTTTTAGTAGAGACGGGGTTTCATCATCTTGGCCAGGCTGGTCTTGAACTCCTGACCTCGTGATCACCTGCCTCGGCCTCCCAAAGTGCTGGGATTACAGGCGTGAGCCACCGTGCCCGGCCGGGCAGAGGCAGATTCTTCTTTTTACTTGGCCTGGTGGAGCGTTTGGGGAGGGCCTGGCCAGAAGAACAGAGACAGGAGAGCCAGAGGGCAGGGGGAGTGGCTAGTGCCCACTCTTTCCAGATTACATAACGGGGCTCTGCAGCCTGGCCTGTGCAGAAACACTCACCCACAGCATGGCCGCCTGGGTGCTTCTCACGAGAGCCGGGTAGCTAGAACTGGGCATGGCGGCCCCGCATGCACGCTGCTGGCTCTCCCCGGCTGCCCTGGGGGTCCAGACAGGCCTCCTCAGACACCGGGAGAGGAAGGGAGGAATGTGGTTACCTGTCCCTGGGGCCTTGGGGGTCCACAAGAGGCCACAGTGGGCCTTGCCTGGGGACGGGGGGGAACGGGGCTCTTGTTGGGTACAGGGACCCCCCACCAAGTCTTTATCCCTTTGGGGTGAGCACTCACTCTGCGCCAGGCTCCCTGCTAAGCCCTGTGTGTGCAGGATCTTGTGGAGATGACACCCTGGGGCGCTCTCTCTTTGACCCATTTTACAGATGTGGAATCTGGGGAAGTGTCACGGCTGAGGCTGCCTAGCTCGGGAGGCAGAAGCCTAACCCTGAACCAAGCCCTCCCCTGCGGGGGGCTGCCCTCAGAAAACCCCTGCAGTGGGAAGGGGTCATCCAGGATGGTTGAGGGGAGAAAGGATGTTCAGGGGCCCGTGGAGCCCCCGGCCTGTGAGCTTAGGCAGGAAAAGTGCCCCAGAGCCTACGTCTCCTGGGTGGCCGTGGCTTCCTGGCGTGGGGGTCGATGGCCGGGTCCTGCCACCTGTTTCTCTTCCTCTTTTGGCCCCTTACTCAGCGAGACCTTGCGGGGGTGGACCCTGCTTGGGTCCCCCCTCACTTGGCACTTCCGCTCTCAACGAAACAGCTGTGGTTTGCAGAGGACTCGCCCCCTCCCATGTCCAAGGCCATTGCCAGGAACCAGATGAAGCGGGCCCTTGTCTTTAGCCCCTGTCCCTCTGCCTGTCCTGGCTCCAGCCCCAGGCCAGGGGATGCTCACTGAAGCACAGAAGGAACCAGAGGTGGGACGAGAGGCAAACCTTAGGGTCTCCCTGCCCAGGGCCACAGCTCCCAGCCCCAGGGGCAGCACACGTGAGGGCACAAACCAATTGTCTCTGCTCCTCTGGGATCTACCTGTCCAGAGGCCGTGAGGCTTCCAGGGGACCAAGTCCCTCGAGATAGGTCTGGGGCTGTGGGAGAGCAGCCCTCCAGCTGAGGGCCCACCTGCCTCTCTCGGGCCTCTAGCTCCCTGTCTGCACCCGGCAGTGACTTCGAGAGGCACTAGAGGTGGGTGAGGAGGGCCAGGCCTAGAGCGGGGTAGGCAGTGTGGCCAGCAGTGTGAGTACTGCTCTGGGGCTCAGCCCTGGCTCTCCCTCTTCCTAGCTCTGTGTGGCCCTGGGCAAGTTGCCTGTCCGTGGCCTCAGCTTCTCCATCTCTGTGGTGGGGACAGTAGCACCTGCTGTTGGGGATGAAGTGTGGATTGGAGATGATGTGTGAATAGTGCTTGCTCAGTATGGCATTGGGCCATGGTAAGTGGAGTGCCTGCCTGAGGCTGGGCACACAGCAGAATGCAAACAGACAGCTGTCCCTGAAGGCACCAAGAGCAACCCCCGTGTTTGTCAGCGGCGTAGCTAGTCAGTCTTGTTTCCTGGTTTCCCCCAGACCCTAGGAAAAGGCCCAGGTGTGTCCACCTGCCTTGGACAGCTGCTGCCTCAGAGAGAAGGGCTGGTGTTGCACCCTCGAGCACTGTGGGGGTCTACTTCACCGGCCTGGGGGGGCCTCCCCTGACCCACTGGGGCTGCCTCTGCCTTCCTGCATCGGGAGGCTGGGTGGGGTACCCTCTAGCCTTGTATGGAAGGAGCGTGGGAGACAGAGGAGGACAGCCGGGCAGCAGGAACAGCACAAGCGAAGGTGGGAGGTGGGAAGCAGGAGGCACATTTGGAGACAGAGGGAACACAGAAGATGATGCTCCGTGTGGTCAGGATGGAGGGTGGAGCCCGGCCTCCTCCTCTTGGCATCCAGGGCTGCAGCCCCTCAGGAGGGTTCAGCCTCCGAGCCCCAAATGGACGCCTGGGAGTGGGGCCCCCCCAGGTGGCCGCTGCAGCAGGGGCGTCCCCTTGTGCTCAGCCCACAGTTGAGGGTAGGAAAGAGTCTCTGCCACGCTCGGGCGGGGATGCTCTGGGGTTGGCTGTCCTGAAATAATAACCAGGTGTGGCTCCCACCAAGCCCAGACAAAGAGGGGCTGGGGCTGAGTAAAGGCTCCAGGACCCACCCCACTGGCCCTGGCTTCTGCTAGGGTGGGTCTGAGACAGAGATGGCTGGCCAGGCCATGGATGGTCCTACTCCCTAAGCCTCAGTCTGACACCCCCAGGCTGGCCACTTGCCACATGAACACGAGCCAGGGACACCCCCAGCTCCTGTGGGCTCAGGCCCAGGTCGTGTGGGTGCCAGTGATGAAGGCCAAGGGCCTGCGTTTGTCCTCCCTGGCCCCGTGCCGGCGGGGGAGGGGCCGGCCAGGCAGGCATATGGTTCGAATTATTCAAGCCGCCTCTTGGCACCTTAGCCCTCAGCTGGGGGCGTGCAGGCTGCCTGGATGGCCACCCCAGCACCCCCTGCCACAGGCCTGGGGTGACCCCTCCACCCCCCCCGCCCCCCGGAAACAGAGCCTTCTGCTGCCAGCTCCCTCTGCCTGGGCCTTGGGTCTCTGTTGCCAGGCATCTGGTCTGGTAGGGGAGCCAGCTGTGCCCTGGCTCTGCTCCTTCAGACCTGGCAGGCTGGGGGGGTATAGGTGGGGTAAGACAGAGGAGGCTCAGCAGAGCCTGGCTGGGGAGCCCAGTGCAAGCTGCCCTTGGCCCCGTTCAAGTCTGGATTTCTGAAGGGCTGCCGCATGGCCCCACCTTCTCCCCCAGCTGCTTGTTCAGGTCCCCAAGTTGGCTTTGAAGCTAGACAGTCTTGGGGTCAAATCCAAGTTCTATTCCTTGTGAGCTGAGCCTCAGCTTCCTCATCTGTGCCACGAAGGAAGTGCCCACCCACGCAGGGAAAGCCACAATGACCCTGCTGGGGCACAGGTCACGTGGATGCCGTGACAGAGGTCTCTCCACAGGAGGGCCACCTTAGGCTTTGAGTTGTTATTTTCTAGCTTGAACATTTTGGAGTTTTGACAACACTCTGGAATCAACTGACCAGTGGCTTTTCATTTCCCCGCCTGTCTGCTGGCTTTTCCTTCTTCTCATGGTCCTTTCTGTGAAGGGTCTGTACCCCCAGCCCTCTGACTTCCTCCAACTCCACCCACCGCTCGGGAGCAACAAGGCTCCCCTGAGGATGCGGGAGGCTCAGCTGCCTAGGGCTCTATGCCTGGGCTGCCACTGGTGTAGGCGACATGATCTGAAGGAGGAGGCAGCCGGGTGAAGTGTGGCCAGCCCCTAAAGGGAGCCCAGAGAGCAGAGCCCGGACCTCACAGGCAGGCTGAGAGTGAGGCCTGGCCCACAGCTCCCGCCCCACTGGGGGACCTCTGGGGGCCTCCGCTCAGTGGAGGTGAGGGACATGCCTTGAGCTTCCTGGGGAGGGTCCAGGCAGGAGCTGGAAACATCTCTAGGGGCAGCCTAGAGATGCCTCCCCACAGGTGCTTCTATTCCTCACTGAGAAATCCTGCAGGGTTCCACTGGGGCTGGGAGCGGGGTCACGGGTCAGGGGTGGGGAGCTGGAATTGCTCCTCGGGCAGCACATTTTTCTTCTCTGAAAACCTATCTTAGCAAAGAGACCACGAAACAATCGCACTCTTTTCCGGGCCTCTGTCGTCCCCAGACGGCCAGCCCGTCTCCTCGGCGGGGGCTCCGAGGGGGCCGGGAAGGCGAAATTTGTAAAATGTCTGTAGGAGGGGAAGAAAGGCGCTTTGTGTGGGGCCGGGGCCCTGGCCATTGGTCAGCTCCGAGGCCCCCAGCCGCTCCCAGAATGCTCCCCTTCCTGGGGAGGGTGCGCCTGCCAGCCGAGGCCAGCCCCAGTGGTCCCTGCAGCCCCCTGCGCCCCTGCACTCCCTGCGTCCCGTCCCCAGGCCACCCAGCCTCCGAGGGCGCGGGCCAGGCGGGGCAGCCTCCTCTGGCCTCAGCATGTTTCTCTACTGGAAGAAGCGGGGCACCTATGAGCTGGAGGCCTTGCCCGGCGACCTGGCCGAGCTGGAGCTAGGGACGGTGGAGCGTTTCTCGTGGAGCTCCACCCTGGACATCATCGAAGACCTCGGGGGTAGGTGCGAGCCCACCTCCCGGGAGGACTTTCAGCAGGCTCTGGCACTGGGCCTGCCCAGCCAGGGCCTGTAGCCCATTCACACACACATGCTACTGACGGTCACTTGCTCCATGGCGGTGTGGGGGCCAGAGCCACTCCTGAGAGCTGCCGCTGGTGCAGGAGAGGGGCCCGGAATTGAGGACCCTGGGGGCCAGAGGGCAGGCAAGCAGCAGAGGAGGCTGTCCTTCCTCCAGGGCTGGCCTGGCTGGGCAGCGTGGGCCCTGCACTGGGCTTCAGGCCTGGCCTCTGCCTCTGCTCTCCCCCAGCCCCCAAGATCAGGCCATGGTGTTTTCTCAGGGCTGGGTGGTGTAATGAGATGTTCTGGAACATTCATGTTCCAGGCCCCAGGACGTGGGTCATTTCTCCTTTTGTCCCCATTTTACAGATGACGAAACAGAGGTACAGGGAGTTTAAGCCCCTGAAGAGGCAGGACGAGCTCTCGGGGACGCTGAGCCCCGCAGCCTGTGTTTAGAGGGGTGGGATGTTGGGCTGCTCCTGGGTGTGAGAGGTTGGGGAACTGTGAATGGGAATAATGATGCCTTGGGGGTCACTGGGGGGCTGAGAGCACTAATGGGGATGACACACAGGGAGACTTCAAACAGCAGTGGCAGAGGCAGGGTGCACCTGTGCTGGCTGTCGGATGCCCATTCTGTCCGCTCAGCTCAGCTGACCGGCACTGTGGGCTGACTGGCACCGTGGGCTGACCGGCACCGTGGGCTGACCGGCACCGTGGGCTGGGGACCTGTGGGCTGACCGGCACCGTGGGCTGACCAGCACTGTAAGCTGGGAACCTGGCTCTGTCAGGGAGCTTTGGTGCAGTGACAGAAACTTGAGTCCGGTCTGCAGAAGCTACCGGAGCGCTGATCTCCAGCTCCCAGCACTGTGGAACTCTCTGGGGCCAGGGCCGGGGCCTGGGCCTGGGCCTGGGCCTGGGTTCTCTTCTCCATTAGCCTCACCCTCAGGCCCAGGCGCTGGCCTGCCCCAGGCCACAAGCCCAGGGAGCAGGAGCCTGTCCTGGAAGAGTCTCCCCAGGCTGGTGTGGTCCTTCCCTGAGCCCATCCGTGAGGCCAGAGGCAGGGTGAGTGACGGTTCAGCCTGCGGTCCACCTTGGGAGGCAGGAGGGATCCTGCGGACCACACAGTGACGGGTTTTGGAAAGGGAGGTGCAGGCTGGGCAGGGTGGCTCATGCCTGTAATCCCAGCACTTTGGAAGGCCGAGGTGGGCGGATCATGAGGTCAGGAGATCGAGACCAGCCTGACTAACACGGTGAAACCCCGTCTCTACTAAAAACACAAAAAATTAGCTGGGCGTGGTGGTGGGTGCCTGTAGTCCCAGTTACTCCGGAGGCTGAGGCAGGAGAATGGCATGAACCTGGGAGGTGTAGCTTGCAGTGAGCCAAGATTGTGCCACTGCACTCCAGCCTGGGTGACAGAGCGAGACTCCATCTCAAAAAAAAAAAAGGAAAAAAAAGAGAGAAGGGAAGTGCTGCTCCCAGGAGGGAGGACGATGTCGGGTGGGCATAAAGGCCAGGCGTCCCTGCCTGTGACCAGCCCCCAGCTGTGGAGGAGGGGGAATGTGGCTGCTTGTCAGGAGAGGCAGGTACAGTGTCCCACAGGCCCCAGCAGCTCCAGGCCCCATCGGGATGTGCGCAGGAGGCAGGGAGGGCAGGATGTGAGAGGGGCAGCCCAGCTGCCCAGCTGGTGGAGGCAGTGGGGATGCGGGAGGCAGCACGGGATGTGGGGGTGGGGTGAGGAGGAGTGTGGCAGCTGATGTTGGGGGGGCAAATCTCCCCTCCACCCTTAGCTGGGCACTGTCCTGGAGTCAGAGGGTTGGATGGGGGGCAGGCTGCTCTATTTCTTCACCTGGCAGCTTCCTGCCTACCTGAGGCAGGTACGGTGCTACAGGACCCAACAGAGCCAGAGACTTGACCCAGGTTGTTTAGCCACCCGGCCCCAAGCCAGCAGGGCCAGCCAATGGGAGCTGTGTCCCACCCCTCGACCCCACTCAGATTGTGCTCCCCTGGGCGGGGTGGGTCAAAGTGGGGCTGCTCACCATCTGCAGAGGCAGGCCCTCCCTGGGCTCTCTTAGTTGTTCTCTACATCTCAGTCACCCTGCTGGTCCCTCCCCCTGGGATGCCCTCACGGCTCAGATGCAGGAATCACATCTATGAAGCTGCCTGTCTCTCCTGCCTCTGGGACAGGCGGCTCCTGCTTCTGTGGTTTCACAGCTCTGGGGCCCCTCGATCACACTGGCCACACAGCTAACGTAGAGAGGGCTTACCCAGTGCCAAGCACTCTTTATTTTTCTCTTTAAGACAGGGTAGGCCAGGCGCAGTGGCTCATGCCTGTAATCCCAGCACTTTGGGAGGCCGAGGCGGGTGGATCACCTAAGGTCAGGAGTTCAAGACCAACCTGGCCAGCATGGTGAAACCCCATCTCTACTAAAAAATACAAAAAATTAGCCGGGCATGGTGGCAGCCACCTGTAATCCCAGCTACTTGGGAGGCTGAGGCAGGAGAATCACTTGAACCCGGGAGGCAGAGGTTCAGTGAGCCGAGATCATACCATTGCACTCCATCCTGGGTGACAAGAGCAAAATTCCGTCTGAAAAAAAAAAAAAAAAGACAGGGTCGTCTCACTCTGTTACCCAGGCTGGAGTGCAGTGCGAGATCACAGCTCGCTGCATCTGACCTCAAGCAGCACTCCTGCCTCGGCCTCCTAAGTAGCTGGGACTTCAGGTACACACCACCATGCCCTGCTGGTTTTTTAATGTTTTGTAGAGATGGGGTCTCTCTATGTTGCCCAGGCTGGTCTTGAGCATCTGGACTAAAATGATCCTTCTGCCTCCTTGGATTCCCACAGTGTTGGGATTACGGGTATGAGCCACCATGTCCAGCCTCAAAGCTCTTTCAACCTAGGCTCCTGGAATATCCATGCCCAGTCTCTGAGTCAAGGCCATTCTTGGAATCCCTTTTATCCTGGTGAGGTGTGGCGAGGCCTTTGAGATCCCAAGTGGTGGCACCCAGATACACCATGCACACCCTCAGCCTGAGCACCAGAACTGAGACCTGCTCACCCACATGTGCCTGCCCCAGCTCTCCCCGGGGCCGGCAGAGAGGCGCCGGGGGGCTGCACACAGTGGCTGGGTCACAGCACGTGAACAGTCAGCTCTCATGCGTGAGCTGAGGCGGCCAGGTGGGTGAGCCTGGGCACACGGCTGTCTGTGTGGGCTCTGTCCTCTGTGCCAGCCAGACCCTGGCCGGGGCCCATGCAGGGTAGGCCGATGCCAGCCCTGCCTGTGATGGGGGCAGGACTGGCGCTTGGAGCATGACTGTTGGGAATTGGGATCTCATAGCTATTTCTGCAGCCCTGCTTCTGTTCCGCCCTTGGTCACTCTCGGTTCCTCTGAGGAACCTCTGGAGGAAGCCCACAGGGGGCAGATGGGCAGGCGCCCACAGCAGCCTCAGCCAGAGGAAGTGGCTGGCTGGCCCCAGGCCTGTGTGCAGAGCTGTGTGGACAGTTTCTCGGGCCCCAGGAAGGAATCCTGAATTTGTCCTCCCACCTCTTCTTACTGAGCTCGAGCAGTGTGGGTGGGTAGGGCGGTGTTCAGCTCTCCAGTCCCCAGGGACTACGCCAGCGGTGGTTCTGGGCTGTAGGCAGAAGCAGTGTCCTGGCCGTGGTCCATGCCCCTCCCTGCAGCTGGGTCCCTACTTCACTGACCTGCCCCAAGGTGCCCCATGGCGCTTTGGGAAGGGGATCAGAAACACATTTCCTTCCCAGGCCTCCAGTGACTCTCCAACCAGTGTCCTGCATATGTAGTGGCGGATGTCCTGGGACTAGCAGCCATTTACCCAGGACATGCCTCTCTGGCGTTTGGCCAGGTTTGGGACAAATCTTGCCCTTCCCCAGGCTTCTGTGGCTAAGAGGTCCAGCCCCAGCATGGCCTGCAGCAGCTGCCCAGGCATGGACCGGTGCCCAGGAGGGTGGGGCTCACGCGGGAGGGGACATTCAAGGCCACAGCTGCTTCCTGAGAGGGGCAGCCTTTGCATGGCCAGGCCTGTGGTTGGGAGGTGGTGGGTAGGGAGGGCCTGTTTTCTTGAGACAGAAGGGTTCATCTGAGTGGAGGGTTCACAGGTGAGGGGCTACCCCGGAGAAGATGAGAACGAGGTGGTTTTCCGTGCACTTGTGTCAGCCTGGGGCCAGTGGGGAAAGGGGACACTCATGTCATGATGGGGAGACCAATTCACGTTTTCCAGACAGCTAATTGTGTCAGGCCCCATGGAAGCACTGTAGCCTGGCGGTTAGGAGCGCAGGCTTGGAGGCTTACACACTCACAGCCTCGTTACTGTCATTACTTGTGTGACCTTGGGCAAATCTCTCTACCCTCCACGCCTCAGTTTCCTCCTCTGTAAAATGGGGACAACGATCATTCCTCTGCACAGAGTTAGATGGTGAAACGACACCATCTATGGACAGCAGAGTTCCCAGCAGGTGGTTGGCTAGTGAGAGCTGTGGTCACTGTATGTTGTTCCTGAAGCCGTCTGATGGGGAGACAGGTCGGTGTTGGTTCAAAGGTTCAAGACAGTGGGAGTCCAGCAAGGACATGTTCACCTGGAACTGGGATATATGACAATAGGGAGGCCTTCCTGAAGGCAGCAGCCTTCAATTTGGGCCTTGAAGAGTGGGCAGGTCGGCAGCAGACAGCGATGGGAGGATGCTGGGGGAGGGCAAAGGAATAGCACCAAGAAGGGCTGGGCTGGGGTCAGAAGCTCAGTTGTGTCCGGCAAGTAGCGGAGTGAGGGGCCTGGGGTGGGGCGACAGGGAGTGGCGGGGACTGTGGAGGCTGGAAGCATTTGTGCTGATCCGAGGCAGACACAGCTCGGGAGCTGGAGCCGTGCAGAACATGGGTCCAGAGCTGCCAGGCTCCTCTGGTTTGTCAAGAGAAGCCAGAAATATGGATTTTTATGTGAAATCTCCTGACTTTTCAAAGTTGGCAACCAATTTAAATTCTTTCGAAACCCTGTTCTCAGCCAAACAAAACATGTCTGCCGGCCGTTCTGCCCGCGCCCCGAGGCCCGGTTCTGGTAGAGATCATGTTCAGGACAAAGCCAAAGTGGCCTCCTGCGACTGAGACAGGGTAGGGGGAGAACTGGTGAGTAGGCTCCTCTGCCTGGCCAAGGGTCCTGGTCTCCCTGGGACGGTAGGTGGGGGAGCCAGGAGGGCAGCTGGGCTGTTGCAGACGTGGGGAGGCAGTGTCTGGCATGAAGTGGCGGGAGTTCAGGGTTCCAGGTCCACCTCAAGGGGAGTAGTTCATGGTTCCAGGTCTGGCTAGGGGTGGTGGGAGTTCAGGGTTCCAGGTTTGCTTAGGGGAGGGGGGAGTTCAGGGTTCCAGGTCTGCTTAGGGTCGGGCTGAGGTCGAGGAGCAGACACTGCTCAGGCTGGTCCACATAAGAGGGGTTGATACAAAGAGGCAGGGCTCCCAAGGGAAGCCCAGGACAGGCAGAGGAGGCTGCCCCCCCCCGCCCCCGAGAGTTGCCCACTCTCACAAAGCTGCCTTCTCCTGCCCTGTCTGCTCTGGGGTGGTTTCCACTGAGTGGCTGCTCCCCTTGTTCCTGCTCCCCAACAATCTTGGGGCATCGTACCTATTTGGACTGACTCTCAGTGGAGTCAAGGCTCCAGGGCCCAGTAGGAGTCCTGCCTGTGGGCTCCTATCAGGAAGGGGATCGGAATCGTGTTTCCTTCCCAGGCCTGCCTCAATTCATAGTCTCAGGAGAGCAAATCTGACTGGCTCAGCCAGGCCATGTAGATGGCTCAACAACTATAATCTCAGCACTTTAGGAGGCCAAGGCAGGAGGATCCCTTCAGGCCAGGAGTTCGAGACCAGCCTGGGAAACATAGTGAGACCTCCCTTGCTATAAAAAAATTAAAAAGTTAGCCAGGTATGGTGGTGTGCACTGGTGGTCCCAGCTACTCGGTAGGCTGACGTGGGAAGATCACTTGTGCCCAGGAGGTCGATGCTGCAGTGAGCCCTGATCACAACACTGCATTCCAGCCTGGGTAACAGAGCAAGACTCTGTCTCAAAAAATAAATTTTAAATTAAATTAAATTAAGAAAAACCCAGCTATGTCCAGGGTACGCTATCACCTGATACAATATGTCCCCCTTATCAGGCCCACCCTTTCCTCGAAGGCTGTAGATGGGGATAGGTGACCTGCAGGAGAGCTCATGACAGGCCTATGGTGGGGACTGCTTGTGCTGACTCCACCCCCAAGCCCCACAGGCCCCTCTCTGGGCCCTGAGACTACCAGGGTCCTGACGGATTTTCCTTCGTGTCTGCAGTCTCCAGGAGAGAGGAGCTCGCCTACGCAATGCAGGAAGTTGCAGCTTTAGAGCAGAGCACAGAGTGAGCCACCTCCCAGGGGAGCCAGGACCAGGGGATCAGAAGTGTAGGGTCTAGAAGGCAGGGTGAGCACCTGGAGCCTGCTGAGACCGGGGTCAGAGGCCAGAGAGTTCAGGCCGGTAGACCCCAGTGCCAGGAAGTACCAGGCAGAGGAAAAGGAATTCCACAACCCAAGTGGCATAGAGGCTATAGGATAGTCAGGCCTGATGGTGGCTGTGACCTGAGCAGTCATGGGGGGGTCTAGGGAGCTGGTGAGGCAGACCCAGCAGCAGAAGACATGGCCCGGAGCCTTCAGAATATGGGGCTACAATCCAGAGGCCCTGGGGCAAAGGGTGTGAGAATCCAACCCCAGGCTCAGAGTTTTGAGAATGCAGGGGCTTGGAAACTTTCCGGGCCGACAGCAGAAGTTGTCCTTCTTAGCTGGAGAAGTCCCAGGCTGGGCGCATGGGAAACTCCCACAAAGCTGGCTGAGGGCTCCAGGTCCCTGTGGAAACGCAGATGGCAGAGGAGGGCCTGCTGGAGTCACAGCAGACAAGAGCCCCGAACCCCACTCCACCCTCAAGTCAGCTTCCTCCCTGCAGGCGGGGACCTCGCCACAGTCCTCACAGGGCCATCTCCTGCCTCGGCTGCCTCCACCTCCAGCCTAGAGGCGGGACAGGCATCGCTGGCCCCTTGGATGGCTGAGAGCAGAGACTCAGAGAGGGAAATGAGCACAGTGTGGGGGTGAGGCTGGGCTGGGCCTGAGGATCCTGAGAGTTCCCGCAGGCTGTGCACTGAGGAGGCCCAGGGCCCCGGGCAGCTGCTTCCCTCTCAGCCTGGAGGACCCGGGATGCCTGTGGCAGCCCCTCCTCGAGAGCCCCCTCCCCAGGGTCATGCAGATGTACTGCCCTCCAAAGGGCTACCCTGCCCACCAGGCCCCCTGTGAGCTCCCAAGGCTTGTCAGGGTCACCAATGGGTCCCCAGCACCCAGCTTAGAGCTTGGCTCATGGGGACCCTCAGAGGATCTTTAGTGTGTTTGCTGAACGAATCCAGAGAACTCGGGAGACCCGGGATCCGTGCTACTTCACTGTGCCAGGAGTCCTTGGGTCAGGCACCAGTTTCTGGTCACCTGTGGGTCCCAGGGCCGGGCCCATGTAAGGAGTCCATGCAGGGAGGCTCCAGCTGAGAAGCCTTCCAGTGAAGGAGTCAGGGAAGTCCACCCTTAGCCTTTGGGAGAGGGACCCGGCCCTGCTGGAAGCTGCATCTTCTATACCTAGGTCTTGTCGGCCCAATGCCTCCTGGTGCCAGTGTGCAGGGTGGGCTGGGGGTCCAGAGGCAGGCTTAGGAGCACTGAGCCGCCGCAGACTCTTGGCCACCTCTCTGAGGCTGTTTCTGTAGCGCAAAGGGTTTGCGATCTCCTGATTCCATTTACATAAAGTACAGGACCAGGCAGACGAATCGATGTGTTGGAAGTCAGGGCGGTGGTGCCCTTGGGGGGACCGGTTGGCACGAGGGAGGTGGTGGGGGCTGGGGACTGGATGGGGACGCTCTGCAGCTCGGTCTGGGCACAGGTTATTTTGTGAAAGTTTCCTGAAAATGTGTTGAGCTGTGCTCGCAGGACAGGTGCACTTCTCTGTCCGCGTTTGCACTTCAATGAAGTTTAAAACTGTGAACCAGCAGAGGAGACGCAGCAAGAGCAGTGGCAGGCGAGTCTCTCCTGGTGACAGCCCCCACCCTGCGCGGGGCAGCCTCCGTGTTGCCATGGAAACTGACCTCGGAGACAGCGATTCTGGGCTGGGGTGGGGGCTCTGCGTGGGTCCCGGCCTGCATTCCTGCGGACAGGCACCCTCCGCGTGGATGGCACCCTCCAGACCAGAGCCGTGCGCGCTTCCTGAGCCGCCCTGGTGCCCGCCCTGCGGGAGGTGGAGGCAGCCTCCGGACCGCAGCGCGCAGGGGCTGGGGAGCCGGGGAGGGAGGGGTGACACCGTCAGCGCCAAGGCCCGGCCGCGCTCCCGTCCCCCGCCCCCCGCCCCCGGGGCGGGGCCGCCGCGGCTCCTCCCCGCCCACCTGCCCCGCCCGCCTCCCGTGCGAGGGTCCGGCGGCGGCTGCGGCTCTGCGGCCTCCCCGTCCCCGGCGTTCCCGGCGCCCCCGCCCGCCGCCCGCCGCCCGCCCCCCGCGCGGCCCGGGGCCTGCTCCATGGGTGAGTGCAGGCGGGGACCCGGCGGGCGCTGGGCGGGGGCCTGGGGGGCCGGGCCGGCTCCTAACCTCCTCCGGGGAGGGCCCGCTCCAGGCAAGGGGGTGGGCGCCGACCGGGCTTCGGGCCGCTCGGACCCAAACTCGGCCCCCAAGTCGGGGCCTGCCTCGGCAGCACCCCGCTTCTCCTCCCTCACCCCGCCTCTTGCTGGTTGGGCCGCTCTGCCTCCACCGCGGTGCACTCCAGCCCCCAGGAAGAGAGGCAGCTTGGAGGGGGCCAAATTCAGGGTCAAAGATGAGTCTCGGGGAACGGGGGTCGCCCCAGAACTTCGGGGGCTCCTCTGTCTCTAAAGGGAGCGATGCAGGGCCTAGGGTTCGCAGGGATCTGGGATCTTGGAGCCCCTTCCCCCCAGCAGCCCTGCCGGGACCCCCTGGGAAGTCTGGGGCCCCTAAAGGTCACTGAGCTCTCCCCGACTTGTCCCCCAGACTAGAGGGACAGAGGGAGAGAGCAGCGTATTTCCAAAGATGTTTTCTCCCCGTGGAATCTGGATAATTTCCCTGAGGACTGCAGGAGAAAAGGGCTCTGCAAACAGATTCCCGTGCAGATAAGTTGGCATTTAAAAGAGAAAGGGACGCTGACCTCCTTTGAAGGGAGGACTGAGGAGATCGCCCCACCCCTCCTCCGGTCGGGAGGCCACTGGGGCCCAGGGGAGCCTGGGTGCCCCGCTGACTGATGCCCTCTGCTCCTCCCCTGCAGACGACCAGAGCCCCGCGGAAAAGAAGGGACTGCGCTGTCAGAACCCCGCCTGCATGGACAAGGGGCGGGCGGCCAAGGTAGGGAGGCTGGAGAGCCTGGGGACACTTGGGGGCAGAGGGGCCAGGGCTCTAACTGCCCTCTCTATCCCAGCACCAGCTATCCACAGAGCCCTGGCACGGGTGCGGCTGGCTGGGCTGGGTTCAAGTGTAGGTGGGGCCACAGTGTGTCTGGTTTAGGAGGCAGAGGGCCTGCCCCCGGCTCAGGAACAGTGGAGTCGGGGGACTTCTACAAGAACAGGGCGGTGGGGTACCCCAAAGCCCTTTGCTGCACTGTGGTCCTACCAACCATTCTGAGGTGACAGAAGCTGTAGCCCTATGTCACGGATGAGGAAGCTGAGGCTTAGCCAGGGGAAGTGGTCTCCCATGGTGCTGGTCCAGTGCCCAGCTGGCACTCTTCCTGTTGAACTCGGCCACTCTTCAGGCCTGGGCATGGGTCTGAGATGCTTTGGGACTTGGTGATGTGACCATGGCCCTAGGGATGACAAAAGGAGGAAGGGGCCAGTTGATCCTGGAGTGCCAGGGCTCGGGAGCTGGGAGTGGGGCAAAGTATAAATCAGGGAGAAAGGAGGCACGAAGAAGGATAATAGTACTGGCTGGGCGTTTCTGCCTGTGACGTGCTGGGCTCAGTGCCACCCGCTTTCTGTGCCATATGCACTGCTTGCGGCAGCTCTGCAGGGAAGGCATCGTCACCCCGTTTTCTAGATGAAGACACCAAGGTTCAGAGAGGTCCAGTGACTTGGCCAAGGCCCACAGCTCATGAGAGATGGAGCCGGGGTTTGGAGCCAAGTTTTGCCCCTCCCAGCAGGCATTTACATGACAATAGTAATAACTGCGCAACTTAGCATCTGGCCCAGGCACCAGGACTCACTGACTCCTCCCTCTGGCCTTCTGAGATGGTCCTGTCCTTATTCTCATTTACAGATGGGGAAGCTGAGGCTTAGAGAGGTGAAGTGGTTCACTCAGGGACAGACTGCTAGGAAGTGGGAGAGCTGGGATTTGAACCCAGTACCCAGGTCTGTGTCATACCAGGGCCCGTGTTCTCTTCCATCATGTGTCTCAGCACTGCCAGCTGCAGGAAATGTAAAATGCCACCCCCCCCCCACCCCCCGCTCCCCTCCCGCACCACCACCCAGACACACACACACTCATTCTGCACAGGAGGACCGTGGTGAGGGAACAGGGAGAACTGCTATGGGGCGGGGCGGGGAGGAGGCGGCCTCCAGTTGCCGTGGTCACCAGGCAGGGGGGCGGTGTGATGTCAGATACAATCTGCTGGCACGGATGGTGCCTGGCATTGGGCTCTGGTGTTGGCTGGTTGCCTCTTTCCCAGATCGGGGCTCCTGGCAACAAATTGGCCTCAGCTCCCCGCAATATACATCCTGCCAGAGGCCTGCAGAGCCCCGAGGCTTTTGCCTGACCTGAAGGGGCGGCTGGGGCAATAAGGCACACTGTCCCAGCCCCTCCTCTGGGCAGCTGCTCTCAGGGTGGGTCCTCAAGCTGCTCAGGCAGGGGCAGGGGTGGGATGGCCCAGCCTGCATAGAGGTGAGGCCTGGGAGAAGAGAGCTGGTCTCAGAGTAGGTGTGGTCCCTCTGCAGCCTCCAGACCTCACCTCCAGCCCTGGCCTGCCTGGAACTTGGCACAGCTGACATTGGCGTCAGCTGATGAGGGTCACCCAGCCTGCACGGGGAGAGTCTGGGCCCTGTCACTACTGGGACGCCCTTTGGGACAAATGGCACAGACTCACTGTAGGGGCAGAAATGCCTGAATTATCAGAGGCAGAGAGAGCCATTCAGGGAGGGCATCCTGGAGGAGGGGGCCTTTAATGGATGTGAAAACATGGATAGACAGAACAGAGGCAAGGGCAGTCCAGGAAGGGAGAGGCAGTGGTGGAGAGGAGGTGAGGGGCACTCAGATTTGGTAAGAGAAACAAAGAATAACATTGTTGATGATGATAATAATAACCACTACTGGCTGGGTGTGGTTGCTCATACCTGTGATCCCAGCACTGTGAGAGGCTGAGGCAGGAGGACTGCTTTAGCCCAGGAGCTTGAGGCCAACCTGGGCAAAATAGGGAGACCTCTGTCTACTAAAATTAAAAAAAAGGCCTGGCGTGGTGGCTCACACTTGTAATCCCAGCACTTTGGGAGGCCGAGGCGGGCACATTGCCTGAGCTCAGGAGTTCGAGACCAGCCTGGCCAACATGGCGAAACCCCATCTCTACTATAAATACAAAAATTACCCGGGCGTGGTGGTGGATGCCTGTAATTCCAGCTACTCGGGAGGCTGAGGCAGGAGAATTGCCTGAACCTGGGAGGCAGAGGTTGCAGTGAACCGAGATCATGCCATTGCACTCCAGCCTGGGCAACAAGAGCAAGACTCCGTCTAAAAAAAAAAAAAAAAATTAGCCAGGTGTGGTGATGGGTACCTGTAGTTCCAGCTATTGGGGAGGGTGAGGTGGGAGGATCATTTGAGCCTGGGACATTGAGGCTGCAGTGAGCCGTGATTGTGCCACTGCACTCCAGCCTGGGCAACAGAGCAAGACCCTGTCTCAAAAATAACAGGCCAGGCGCAGGGGCTCACGCCTGTAATCCTAGCACTTTGGGAGGCCGAGGTGGGCAGATCACTTGAGGTCAGGAGTTTGAGACTAGTCTGGGCAACATGGTGAAACCCCATCTCTACCAAAAATATAAAAAATAATTAGCCGGACATGGTGGTACACACCTGTAATCCCAGCTACTCAGGAGGCTGAGGCAGGAGAATCGCTTGAACCCTGGAGGCGGAGGTTGCAGTGAGCTGAGATCACGCAATTGCACTCCAGCCTGGGCAACAGAGCGAGACTCTGCCTCAAAAAATACCCAATAATAATAATAATAATAACAATTATTGCTGACCGAACATGTTTACATGCCAGGCGGGGCGTTAGGCCCTCCTGTTTGTCTCAGTGAAGCCTCTTGAGACCCTCAGGAGAACAGCATTATTCTTATGACCACATGACTTGTAAGGAAACCGAGGCCCAGAGAGGTAGAGGAACTTGCCCACATCACACAGCATGATCGTCAGAGCCTGGCCTGCGTGAGCCTTGTCTGATCAAGAGCCCTATTCTTACTCTCCAGGATGTGACTAGCGTTTTGAAGGAGATGACTTCATTTATTCATTTACCAGACCAGCTCTGAGCATCTGTCGGTGCCAGGCCCAGTTCTAGGCCCAGGAGATCTCCAGGGAACAAAGGGGATGCCCTCCTGGAGGTGACATTCTACCTGTGCTGGGAGGAAGGGAGGGAAGTGACCCTGGCTGGCCAAACTTCCCCCCAGGCTGCCCTGGCGAAGGACCAATTTCAGGCAGGGCTGGACCCTTCGGCTTCTGGGCCCACCCTTGATGTTTTATTTGAGGCTCTCCTGGGTGCTGGAGCTTCTGAGATGAATTTGCCATCTGTCCCCCACCTCCTGCCCCTGGAGTTCCCACTGGGAGGAGGGCTAACCAGGATGGGCTTCCTGGAGGAGGCAGCTGGAGTCCTGAGGATTAAAGAGGTACTGAGATAGAGGACAGCTGAGTGAGCGGGGGAGGGACATTGGGGGCCATAAGGGGCAAGCGAGGCCGGGGGCACAGGGAGAAGGGGACGGGAGGAGGGGGAGGCAGGCTGCACTAGGAGCACCTGCATGTCCAGGTGAGGGGTCTGGACTGCGTGTCATGGAGACCCCAGGAGAGAAATGGCCCCTCCCCAGGATGAAGATATGTAGAGCAGTCCACACCTCTGAGCTCCAGGATCAAACCTACTTTTTTCCAGCTGTGCGACCCTGGGGAAGTCACTACACTTCTCTGAATCCCAGGTTCCTCACCTGGAAAATAACCCAGCAGCAAGGATTAAAAGACGCCCATATATAGCATGCTCAGCATAGAGCCTAGCACAGCGTAGGTGTGCAAGGTGTCCTGGGAGTGGGGGTAACAAAGTCACCTCTAGACTTTGGGTGTGCCCTCCGTACCCACCCTGGGATCTGAGACCTCCCAGGCTCCATCCCAGCTTCTTGCACACAGGTGGAGCTGTGAGTGTGAGGAGATGGAGAAAGGCTGGGAGATGGAGGCAGACTGATGATATTATGGGTTCCCCCTGCCCTCCTGTGAGGTGGCCACGGGACAGTGTGTGGACTCCCCAGCTCCCTGCTGGGCTCCACTGGGCACTGCTTGAGGTCTAGTCAGGGCGCCCCAGGTCTCAAGGGGGCATGGAGGAGGACACTTGTGGCCCTGGGCCACAGGGGACATTGGGCACCACACGTGAGGGTGTTTATCATGGAGGAGGTAGTGATTCCAGCAGCCACCATTGATCCAGCACGTACTGTGCGCCAGGCCCTGCCTTAGCGCCTGGCACAGGAACCTCATCTGGCCGTCTCCCCCGTTGCGGTGAGGCCTTCCCCATCTCCATTTCCTAGAGAAGGCCCTGCAGAGTGGCAAGGTAAAATGACTTGCCAAGCAAGGCAAGATCAGGACTCAAACCAGGCCTGCCTGTCAGAGCCTCCCATTTCCTCAGAACTCTCAGGAGGAAAGGGAGGTGAATTTTTCTGCACAGCTCCCAAGGGCCTTGACAGGGAGGTGGGGTTCGGCACACTACAGGAAAGCGTTTCCAGCAGCTGGAGCTATCCCTGAAGTAGAGGTAGTGAGCACCCCATCACTAGACATATGCAAGAAGAGACAGAAAGGGAAGCGTAGAGGGGACTGCAGTGTGGAGTGGAGGTTGGACGGGAGGACTTCAGAGTTCCCTTGCAGCTTAACAATGGCCTGTGAGGTGGCAGGGATGAGTCAGGGTGTGCGTGCGTGGAGGGAGGGGTGGTGAGATGAAGACCAGGCAGAGGAAAGGGTGGACCTGAGGCCCCCATGGAGAAGGGATGGGCAGGCTGTGAATAATGGGAGAGGCAATCACCTATTCTCCTGGGCAATGCTTTGGGGGTGAGCAGCGGCAGACCAGGATGCCCCAGGGAATGGCCAGGTTTGGGCCATCTCTGGAAGTGACTGGTCCCTGGTTTGGGCCATCTCTGGAAGTGACTGGTCCCCGGAGAGAGGTGGTGGGGCTATCTGCAGCTGAAGAAAGGGGCAGGGCCAGAGAAACAATGCAAGGGGACTCCTGGATTTTGGCTAAGTAGTTTTGGGGGAGCAGGTGAAGACGTGGGGATCCCTGGCCCAGCCAGGAGCTGCCCTAGCATAGGCCCAGCCCCAAGGGTTGGGTGGGGCAGTCTGGAGGTTTTGGCCTGGGAAGGGGTCGGGGGAAGGCGGTGTAGAAAGCTTGAAAGTGCGGAACAGGCTGGTGGACCTGAACCCCACCTCCTCGAGTGGGCCCCCTGTATCCACACCCTTCCCAGTCCTGAGCCCAGAGTTATTCTAAACTCTCGCTGCTGGGAGAGGGGAACTGGGAACCACTAAATGGCAGAACAGCACCCTTTTCCGGCCATACCACCTGGGCCAGAAAAAAAAATAAAAAAAGAGGGGGCCCAGAAAAAAGCGGACTGTTTCTGGGGCACCGCGGAGGCCACAGATCAGAATCCAGCTTTTTACAATAGAGCGGAAGCGCGCCTGGCTCAGGGCAATTCCGGGGCGGGCTAGGCCTGCGGGTCTCTCTGCCTGGTCCCCCGGGGCTTTTCTGTCGCGGGGAGGCTTCCTGTCGCGGGCCCTGGTCCCCCCTAGCCCCCTTCCGGGATGGGCGAGCTCCCGTCTTGAAGCCCAAGTTAATGACCGGGGACTTTGAACTTTTTGGAGATCTGCAAAGGGCTGGCCCCTCGGGGACAGTGACGCCCCCCCCACCCCGTCCCTGAGCCCGGATCCTGGATTACCCCAAGCCACGGCCCGGCCTCCAGCCACCTCCCTGGCTCCGGCGCGGGGCCCTTCCTGGGACCCCTCCTCTCCCCCGTCCCAGCCGGGCGGCGCCGTTGGTACATCCCGGCCAGTCCAGGTGGTAGCGCCCGCGCGGCTACCGTAATTCCCCTACGTCCCGCGCCCCAGTTTGCGCGGAGTCGACTGAGCCCGTCCCGCAGCTCCCGTCCCCCTCTCCCCGAGCGCCCCATGAGGCTTTGGCAGTCTCGGCCCGAGCCTTAGACACCGGGGAGGAGACCCTGGTCCTGTTCCTAGGTGAGTCGCGGGGAAGTGGGAGCTGCGCTCCGGACGGGGGGTGGGACTAGGCCCCAGGACCCCCCTAAACCGATGGACAGAACCCGGATTCAAGAGTCCCACGTAGTGCCAGGCTTGTGGGTGGGTACGGGGCCCTCACCAGCTGTATCTCCATTTACGTGAGGATGGAATGGGTTCAAGCGCCCGCCCCCATCACAGTGTCTCTAGGGTGGGTCGGCTCGGAGATAGGGCTGTGAGGAGTCTATGGGACCCTGGCCCCGGTATGGGGGGTATTGGCGGGGCAGGGGTATCCTGGAGGGGCCTGGGCGCGCGGCGTGGCTGGGAGGCTCGGCCGACCCTCCCCATTTGGCCAGTCCCAGAGTCGGTCCCAGGCGGAAAGGCCATCTCGAGGCCGGCAGGGGGCGCCAGAGGCTGCGCCTCGGGCAGTCTGAGCAGACCCAGGCACCCGCTTAGGGGTGGGGGATGCGGGAGACCCGTGAATCCGGGGAGGCCCTGGCCTGCCTTGGTGGAAGTCTGGGAAATGGAGGCCAAAAGGTCCCCTACAGATTGCGCAGTAACTCCTCAAGTTGAGGGAGCTCGGGGCTATTTTACCATTCTCCTGCCCCTTAGCCAGGGTCCAGGCACACGCTAGGACCTGGCAGCCATCCCCAGATACTGAATTCTATGCTCTCTCGGCACAGGTGGGGAGATTGAGGCCCAGTGGGGGAAGGGCAGGGGAACGTAGGCTCCGGACCAGGTCTTCTGAAGCCCAGGCAGGTGCCCTCTTTCCCCCGCTCCCTACCAAGGAGCCTTCTAAGTGGCACCAGGGAAGGGGTTACCGAGACCAGGTGCTCCGAAGACACACGCTGGGGTCTGGGGCTGGGAACTGCAGGGAATGGGCAGGAGGGGATGTTCACAGACTGCAGCGCCTCCCTCTCTCGCTAGCACTGGGTCCCAGCCTTGGGCATCCCAGCCAGGACCGCTCCCTGGGGAGGAAGGGGCCTTCCTGGCTTCCAGGGCCCGTGCGGCGGGCTTAGCCTGGGGAGAGGTTTTCTGTGTCTCTGCCATCTGCCCAGCACAGGGCAGGGCCTTAGGTCAGGCTCTGACTCCAGGTGAGCCTCAGAACCCAAGGGGTGATGGGTGAGGCCTGGGCCTAGGGGAAAGGAGGGTGGGCGGGCTGGGTGGAGTGTAGAGAGCCGCCTGGCAAAGCCACCCTGCCCTGGCTGGCCTGCCCATGCATGCAGTCTCCACCCCTGGATTTCCAAGGTGTCGGGTGGGGCCTTGGGACTAGCAGGCTCCCAGGGGAGCTTAGCCCTGGTGGGAACTCCTGGCAAGGACATCCCTCCAGCCAGAGAGCTCGGACTCCTGGTTCCAGGCCCGTCTGCTGTCGGCAGAGCCTGGAGCTGGCCCCAGACCTGCGTCCTTTCCTGGACAGGGAAGTCCCTCTCCCACCCAGACCAGGCTGGGGCCCCAACTCGTTGTGGGGCAGGGATGCCTGGGGGATCCCTGGTTTCCCATCTGCTTTTCTGGGGCTGGGGGAGGTGGTACTGAGGGAGAACAGCCGGGTGGGGGGGTCCTGCCTTGGAGACTCCATTATTCATCAGCCTCCGAATCTGGTTTCTGGGTATCAGTTTCAACAAGCCGGCCCTGACTCACAAGCCTGGAGCTGGGGCTGGGCTGGGGAGGGGCTCCCTCTCCAGGGAGTTGGGGGCCAGGACTTCTTGGGCCTGCCCCTGAGCTGTTTCAGCTCCCCACTGTGGAGAGGAGGTGGGAATGCAGGAGCCTGCCCAGGCCCACCCCACTGCCCTGGTACAGGGGCTGGGGGCTCCTTTCTGCTCTGCACTCTTGCCCCTAAGGAGCAGTCCCCCCACCCTTGCCGAGTACCCAGGCAGCAGCCTCACTCAGGGATGGCCAGGGCCCAGGCACTCAGGTGACCCCTGGTGATCCGCCCTGACCCAGCCCTGGCGGTCTCCACTTGATGCAACCTGGTTACCCCACACCGGTGGGCTCCCCGCAAGCTGGCTTTGGGATCTGCCGTGTCTTCAGGAAGGCAATCTCCAGGGCCCTGTTGCCCAAACCAACATTCAGCTGTCTTCAGGCCCCACCCCTGCCCTGTGCCTGAGGCACCCATTTCCCTACATAGCAGCAGCTGGTGACTTTGGGGCAAATCAGTTGACTAACAGATAGTTTCTCTATCTGTTAAATGGGGATCGTAACAGTATCTCCTCCTAAGAGTCTTTGAGAAGAGTGAATGGGATTCACGGCCCGGAACTCCCGGGACAGGGGTGGCACGTGGAATGCTCAGTGAAATGCAGTTATCTGCCTACGGGACAGTATGGGGGTGGAGGTCTGGGGCAAGAACACCTGATTTGAAGTAGGAACTCACCTGCCCAGGGCCAGCAGGCCGAAGGTCATGGATACTAGGAGGAGGAAGAGACCTTCGGTCTGGCAGTGGGGAAGGCTCTGTTGACCGTCGGCCACAGGAAGGGATATCCTGGCCAAGCCCTTTCCTGTCCCCATGTCCTTCTGTGGCATGAAGGCCCTTCTGCCTTCATCCATTCACCGATCTCATCCCCACCAAGCGCACCTACTGTGCACCAGGACTGTTCTAAGTGCCGAGGACACAGTGAGATGCAGACGGCCAAGGCTCTGGCCTCTGGAGAGGACAGTCTAGTAGGGAAGAATGATGATAAAAAAGTGAACAAAGAAATGAATTGCAGGTAGTAATAGTAATAAATGCTAAGAAGGAAATAATTTAACTTAAAGGAATCGAGAGTGGGAGGGTAAGCGTGGTTTATTTTAAGAGGAGGGAAAAGGACGTCTTGGAGGTAACACTTAAGTTGGGGCCCGGTGCTAGCTGTTTGAAGATGGGGTACGTGGAATTCCAGACAGAAAATACAGAGGAGAAGGCCCTGAGCTGAGCTTGGCGAGCTGTAGGGAGAGAAGGAAGACCGGCAGGTGGACCCTGTGCAGACCAGCTGGGAGCAAGGCGGGAGCCCGGCCATGGTGGGACTTCAATATAAGCAAGATGGGAAGTTTTAGTTTTCAAAACTCTGCCTGTTGGCCTGGCGTGGTGGCTCATGCCTGTAATCTCAGCACTTTGGGAGGTCAAGGTGGGGGTGGATCGCTTGAGATCAGGAGTTAGTGACCAGCCTGGTCAACATGGCGAAACCCGCTCTCTACTAAAATACAAAAATTAGCTGGGTGTAGTGGCGGGCGCCTGTAATCCCAGCTACTGGGGAGGCTGAGGCAGGAGAATCGCTTGAACCTGGGAGATGGAGGTCGTAGTGAGCGGGATCATGCCACTGCACTCCAGCCTGGGTGACAGAGCAAGATTCCGTCTCAAAAACAAACAAAAAACAAAAACACAACTCTGCCTGTGGTGTAGACAGTGGATGACCTGGGCTTTGGGAGTGGAGACAGCCCTGGAAGTCTCCCAGCCTCTAATAAACCGCTGCTGCCCTCCCAAAGCCATCTCACGGACCCTGGCCCCCTTCCCACCCTCTTTCCCCATGGAACCAGGTGGAGGAGGAGCAATTAGGGGTGGGTGGGCCGATGACAGAGAGCATGGCCACCTCACCCCCATGGGTTCTGAGGAGTGTCCCAAGGAGGCCATTCCAGAATCCCAGAGCCACAGTCTGAGTTTCAGTCTTGCCTGTAGACTTTTATGTCTCTTTATGTCACTTTATTCCCCCACCCCGTGAATGGGGATAATGGTGCCTGCCCTGCCTTCCTGGGAATCAGTGTAAAAGCGCTTTGACAGCCGTGTAGTGGTGACTCCAGCACCAGAGTCTGGGGGTTTGTGTCCTCTCGGGCTTTGCTGAGTGCCCCCTGGTGGTGGGGACCTGGCCTAGAGCCGCAGGGACCTGGGCTGCTGTGCCATGTGGGTCGCCAGGGTTTCCTGATGCCTCCACCTCACCCAGCTCCTGGGGGCTGCCAAGGACAGCCTCTCAGAGCAGCCCGCCTTCTGCCCACGGCCCTTTCCAGAGGCCACCGGCCTTTGGCTCTCGGCCTCTGCCGTACCTGGGCAGTGAGCAGTCAGTGTGAGGGGGTGTCCCTGGGGCTCAGGCTCTCAGGCAGGGGTCTCCAGGTTGATGGGAGGGACTGAGATGAGAGCTGGTTGTGACGTTAGGGTGTGTGTGTGACTGGGGCTCAAAGCTGGTGTTGGAGCAGAGAGGGGTGTCCCTGGGGCTACATGGAGAACCAGACCAAGGACCCCAAGGGGAGTGTGTCCCATCCTGGCCTCCCCCTTCTCGTGCCTGTATTCTAAGAGCTCCCTTGCTGGGAGTAAGAAGGGGTCCCCTGGGCTGAGGCTCTGAGGCGGGGGTGGGGATCTCCAGGAGAAAGGGAGAAGGGAAGGTACCCTTCTGGCTGGGAGGGACTGTGCGTGTTGGCGCTGAGGGTGAGGTGGGGACCACAGCAGAGTGGGCACCCCCAGGGCTGGGCAGGGGTCGAGTCACCCAGGGGAGGGGCTCCACAGTCTCCACGGTGGGGGGGGGGGGTGTCACCAGCGCCCCCTGCCTCCAGCATTCAAGGAGCTCCCCAGGAGAAAGAGCAAGTTCTGAGGAGCCCTCTGAGCCCGGCATTGGCGTTGAGGAGGGAGTCAGAGAAGAGAGGGGCCTGGGGCCGCGCAGAGGCGCAGAGGTGGGGGTACCCCGGGCCGGGCAGAGGCGGGGAGGCGGGGGTCCCGGGGGCCGGGCAGAGGCGGGGGTGTGTGGGTCCCGGGGGCCGGGCAGAGGCGGGGGTGTGTGGGTCCCGGGGGCCGGGCAGAGGCGGGGGTGTGTGGGTCCCCAGGCCGGGCAGAGGTGGGGGTGTGGAGTCCCCGGGTCTGGGCAGAGGCGGGGAGGCGGGGGTACCCCAGGCCGGGCGGAGGCGGGGGTGTGTGGGTCGCCCGGGCGGGGAGGTGGGGATCCCCGGGGCTGGGTGGCGAGGGCCCGGGTGGGAGGGAGGTGTCCACCTTCCTGGGGGGCTGGGGGCTGTTCCGGGCCCGGCCCTCCCCGGGGTCCCCGCGATCGGCGGGGGCGGGCGCGGCCGCACAATGGCAGGAAGCGGGGCTCCGCGCTTTGTCCGGCGGGCGGCGCAGACCGCGGCTTCCTCCGGCCGCCATGGGGACAGGACCCGGTGTCTCCGGACGCCTAGCGGCCTCCAGGCCGGGCCCGGGGCTGCCCCTCCGGGACTCGGAGCCCTCCTGGGCCGGGGGTCGTGCCCGCGACGGTGAAAGCCAGGTACGGGGCCGGGACGGGGCGGGAACGGGGCTGGGTGCTCAGTTCTCGCCTGCAGCCGCCCAGTCCTGTGCGGGAGGCCAGGGCGGGGGTGCCCGTGACTGTGGGCCCCGCGACCCCCAGGGGAAGGATGCGGCCCATGGCGGCCGAGTCCCCTACCTGGGCAGCTGCACCCTGGTGACGGGGACTTCGGACTCCGGGGTGTGTCCCCGCCGGCTGAGATGTCCCCGCCAATTCTTGGCTCTTTGTGTCTGGGGCCAGCTCCGGACACACCTGTGGGTCCCGGGCCCTATGCTGGGCCGCCCCTCTCCCTTCCTTCCTCTGCCCTGGCCCTGCCCACAGCCTCCCTCTACCCCAGAGGCCTCTGTTTCTCCTTCTGCCTCCGGCCCCAGCCCTTGTGTGAGGATGGACGCCTGGTTCTCTGTCCCCATCCTCACATGCGTGTGTTCCCCAAAGGGCCCCCCCTCTGTTATTTTGGCTGCCTGGCATTAGAGGAGGGTGGGAGCTGGTTGTTCCCATGGGTGGGCTCTCTCCTCCCTTGGGTTGAGACCTGGAAACATTCCCCCCTGGACCCTGGTGTCCCTCCTGCAGGACAGAAGCAGGACATGGTGGGCAGGCAGGCAGGTGAGGGAGGGGCAGTTGGGTCTGAGAGAAGGGGCTGGAGTCTGGCTTCAAGAAGGAGCCATTCCGCCCTAGTGCTGGGGGAGTCCTGCCCCTGGAGGGAGCTGGGGAGACTCTGGGGTTTGGGGGGTGGGGCGTGAGGCAGGATGGGGAGCAGAAACTGCACCGGGGGCTCTGCCCACCCCAGCTTCTCAGTTGGACTCATGGTTCTCCTGGGGGGCTTCCAGAACTTCATCGTCAACCAGATCTGCTCGATGAAATCGGAAACCACCTGGTTGAGATCCTGGGGCTGAGCCTCACTGTGCCCCCAGTGCCCTTGAGCCTGGGGACTGCTGAGAGGAGGGAAGCAGATGAGGTCAACCGGGCCTGGGCACCAGCCCGTGGCAGCAGCCAGAGGAGTCGAGCAGCCTCGGTGATGGTAGTGGCCACCCAGACCGTCACAGCAGGGAAACTGATCTCGAGTCTTTCAAGGGATCCAGGGTGGGGTGCATCATAGGGCTCAGTCCATATTTGTTGAATACTGACTCTTCTATAAGGAGTGAATCAGGGTATAAAATCTGCTGTCTGTATATTGGATTGATTTAAAAACAAGATTGTGGCACAGAATCAGACTTGGACTGGAAGGGTCCCAGAGACCCTCCCAGAACTCCTCCAACCTAGCACGGCTCCTTCCATGTCACCCCCTACCTGTGGTGAGGCCAGGGCTTGGGTCATGAGCAGGTCTGCAGCCCCAACTGGCACTAGGAAATCTCAGGAGGCCCAGAAGGGATTGGAGCCGGGAGCCTCTGCCAGGCTGGCTGGGCACAGAGGGCCAGAGGGCTGCGGAGCCCGCAGATGGGGGGCTCCCAGGAAGAGGGGACAAGGTGGGGCAGGGCCCTTCCCCAGATCATTCTCATGAGGAGACATGGCTTGGCTCACAGAAGCTGCAAAGCCTGATGTTTCTCTCAGCAGTGTGCTGTAGATTCAGGGTGAGGGTGTGGGTAGAGCCCTGGCTGAGGACAGCTTAGTGGTCTCTGTAGTTTTTTAATTTTTTTCTGAGACAGGGTCTCACTGTGTCGCCCAGGCTGGAGTGCAGCAATGTGATCATGGCTCACTGCAGCCTCAACCTCTTGGGCTCAAGCAATCTTGCCACCTCAGCCTCCCAAGTAGCTGGGACTACAAGAGAGCACCACCACACCCGGCTAATTTTGTTTGCTTTTTTTAGAGACAGGATCTCACTGTGTTGCCCGGGCTGGAGTTTTTGCACTTTCTTTTACAATAGATTAAGACAGAAACCAGAAAGAGCTGCAGGGGTTGAGGGATCAATACCATCACCCTCACTTCAAGCCCCACAAGCACAGTTGAAGATCACTCCTGAAGGGTGTAGAAGTGGGGGCACCTGGTGCTCAAGGCTGCCTTCAGGAATCTGGGTCATCCTGTCCCCAGCCACCTGCCTGGGGCCCAGCTCCATGCAGATCAGCCCCTCCCTGAGCATGTGGGCCTGCTTGGAGTGCCACCTGCCGACTGCCAGTCCTGTGCCCTGTTCCCTGTCCTGTCAGATGGAGACACGGAGGGACACAAGAACCAACAGGGCTTGCATCAAACTGAGACTGATTTCCTCCTGTCCCTGTAATCCCGGCTGACCTGAGGCCAGCCTCTCCCTCCTAAGATACCCATGAGAGGGCGTGAATGTGGTTAAAATCTGGGATCCAGGCTGGGTGCCATGGCTCACGCCTGTAATCCCAGCACTTGGAGAGGCCGATGTGGGTGGATCACCAGAGGGCAGGAGTTCAAGACCAGCCTGACCAACAAGGTGGAACCCCGTCTCTACTCAAAATCCAAAAATTAGCTGGGTGTGGTGGCGTGTGCAGTCCCAGTTACTTGGGAGGCTGAAACAGGAGAATTGTTTGAACCTGGGAGGTGGAGGTTGCAGTGAGCCAAGATCGTGCCACTGCTCTCCAGGCTGGGCAACAGAGCGAGACTCTATCTCAAAAAACATAAATAAATACATAAATAAATAATAATCTGTGCTCCAGAGCCCCACACACAGTGGCTTCAAGTCCTAGATCCACTAGCTGTGTGACCTTAGACAAGTCATTTCACCTCTCTGAGTTTTACTTTCCTCTTGTGTGAAATAGGGACAATAACAGCCCCTATCTTATGGGATGAGATACACATGTAACGCCCCCAGTGTGACTCCAGACACATGACGACCACATTAAAAACACACTCAGATTCTTCCCGGCCTCCTCCTCCCTCCTGTCTGTCACTTTCTCTGCTGTCCTCACCATGCCTATCTCGGAAATCTCTCATCGGGCTTTCACCAGCCAGAAACTCTTCAGCGCCTCTCTCCTGCCTTAATTCATAAATTAAACAAGGATTTATGGAGCAGCTGGGACCGGAGGTCAGGCGCTGAATCAGACAGAGTGATGTTTCTGTCCTTGCGGATGTGACCAGGTTGGAGGCAGCAGGGTGGAATATGTGACCTGTCAGGTGCTGGAAAGTGCTGAGGACAGGAAAGGAGCGTGGAGGGCGAATGAGGAGGATGAGAAGGTGACTTGGGGGGAAGCTAGCAGGAGGGGAGGGAAGGCAGGGAGCCATGCATTTCAATATCTGGGGAAAAGCATCTCAGTCCAGGGACTGGCAGATGTCACAGCTCAGAGGTGGGAGCTGCCCTGAAGGAGTGTGTCCCGGAATGACCAGGAGGCTAGCGGGTGAGGGGAGTAAGCCAGGATGGAAGAGCAGGACAGGAGGTCCCTGAATGGGGTGGCCTTAACCCTAAAAAAAAAAAAAAAAAAAGTCAGTGTCATAAAAGACTGAAAACCCTAACCTTAACCCTTTTGGATTTTTTTTTTTTTTTTAAGATAGTGTCTTTCTCTGTAGCCCAGGCTGGAGTGCAGTGGCGCGATCTCAGCTCACTGCAACCTCTGCCTCCTGGGTTCAAGCAATTCTCCTGCCTCAGCCTCCTGAGTAGCTGGGACTACAGGCGTGTGCCACCACAGCTGGCTAAGTTTTTGTATTTTTAGTACAGACGGGGTTTCACCGTGTTAGCCAGGATGGTCTTGATCTCCTGACCTTGTGATCTGCCTGCCTCGGCCTTCCAAAGTGCTGGGGATTACAGGCATGAGCCACCGCGCCTGGCCTTTTTTTGTTGTTGTTGAGACGGAGTTTTGCCCCAGGCTGGAGTGCGATGGCACAATCTCGGCTCACTGCAACCTCTGCCTCCCATATTCAAGCGATTCTCCTGCCTCAGCCTCCGGAGTAGCTGGGATTACAGGCATGCACCACCACGCCCAGCTAATTTTGTATTTTTAGTAGAGACAGGGTTTCTTCCATGTTGGTCAGGCTGGTCTCGAACTCCCAACCTCAGGTGATCCGCCCACCTCGGCCTCCCAAAGTGCTGGGATTACAGGCATAGCCACTGCTCCTGGCCCCTTTTGGCTTTTATTCAGAGTGAGATGGGAACCCTTGGAGGGTTTTGAGTAGATACAGTGGGACTCCTCTTTGAACAGGGCCCACTCTAGCTGCCCATGGACAACATATTGTGGGGGACGGGGGTAGCAGTGAGGCCAGTTTTGAGGCTATTGTTGTCATGTAGCTAAAAGGTGGCTGGGCAGTGGCACGCTTATGAGCTGTGGCTGGGTTGAGGCCACAGATACTAAAGGTGGAGCCAGTGGAATTTTCGGGCTGACCAAATGGTGGTGTAACAGAGAATGTCAAGAGTGACCCCAAGCCGGTATGGTGGCTCACACCTATAATCCCAGCACTAATTCCAGCACTTTGGGAGGCTGAGTGGGCAGATCAGTCGAGCCCAGGAGTTTGAGACCAGCCTGGGCAACGTGGCGAAATCCCATCTCTACTAAAAATTAGCTGGGTATGGTGGTACATGCCTGTAGTCCCAGCTACTTGGGAGGGTGAAGCAGGAGAATCACTTGAACCCAGGAGGTAGAGGTTGCAGTGAGCCAAGATTGTGGCACTGCACTCCAGACTGGGTGACAGAGCGAGACCCTGTCTCAAAAAAAAGGAAATCCCCCACCTTGCAGCCATCAGAAGAATCAAATAATTGATTTAGGTAAAAATCATCTATGTATGCTAAAGCTCTTAGGACTGCAGGCTCGCATCACCACTCCTGGCTAATTTTTGTTTGTTTTTTTTTTTTTGGAGACAAAGTCTCGCTCTGTCACTCAGGCTGGAGTGCAGTGGTGTGATCTCGGCTCATTGCAACTTCTGCCCCCGGTTCAAGCAATTCTCCTGCCTCAGCCTCCTGCGTAGCTGGGACTACAGGCACACGCTGTCACGGCCGTCTAATTTTTTGTATTTTAGTAGAGACGGGGTTTCACTGTGTTGCCCAGGCTGCTATCGAACTCTTGAGCTCAGGCAATCTACCCGCCTTGGCCTCCCAAAGTGCTAGGATTACAGGCATGAGCCACCGTGCCTGGCAATTTTTTATATTTTTAGTAGAGATGGGGTTTTGTCATGTTGGCCAGGCTGGTCTTGAACTCCTGACCTCAATTGATTGAGTGAGATTACTGGGGAACAAGACATCTGAAAGTGCCATGCCACAGATTACTTATTAATTATAGGGGAAAAAGGGACTCTACAAGGTACAGAGGTCCCCAGAGGATCCAGCATCACAGGCAAATAGCAAGAACACACAGCTCTGTGGTGTCCCCACCTGAACGCTCAGTTTGAAACTTTCTGAGGACCACCAGAGAGATCCACAGTGAGGAGCTCTGTGCGAGGCTGCTGGCTCAAAGACTTCAAAAATGTCGAGGTCGGCCAGGCACGGTGGCTCATGCCTATAATCCCAGCTCTTTGGGAGGTCAAGGCGGGCAGATTGCTTGAGCCCAGGAGTTCAAGACTAGCCTGGGCAACATAGTGAGACCTGTCGCTACTAAAAATAAAAAAATTAGTTGACGTAGTGGCATGCACCTAGTAGTCCCAGCTGCTAAGGAGGCTGAGGCAGGAGGATTACTTGAGTCCGGGAGGTTGAGGTTGCAGTGAGCTGATCATGCCACAGTACTCCAGCCTGGGCTACAGAGCGAGACCCTGTCTTGAAGAAAAAAAAAAAAAGTCGATGTAATAAAAGACCACAAAAAACAAGGCTGGGCACGGTGGCTCATGCCTGTAATCGCAGCACTTTGGGAGGCCGAGGTGGGCGGATCACGAGGTCAGGAGATCAAGACCATCCTGGCTAACACAGTGAAATTCTTTGGAGGCTGAGGCAGGAGAATGGCATGAACCCGGGGGGCGAGCTTGCAGTGAGCCAGGATCGCACCACTGCACTCCAGCCTGGGTGACAGAGTGAGACTCCGTCTCAAAAAAAAACAAAAAACAAAAAAGACCACAGAAAACAAGTAAGGAGTCTGGAGTATGGTGGCCTAATCTCGGCTCACTGCAACCTCCTTCTTTCGGGTTAAAGTGATTCTCCTGCCTCAGCCTCCCAAGTAGCTGGGACTACGGGCACGCACCACCATGCCTGGCTAATTTTTTGTATTTTTGGTAGAGACGGTGTTTTGCTGTGTTGGCCAGGCTGGTCTTAAACTCCTGACCTCAAGCGATCTGCCCACCTCGGCCTCCCAAATTGGTGGGATTACAGGCATAAGCCACCTCACCTGGCCAGCATTCATTCTTAAAGGATAAACAGACATAACCAAATGCCACGTGTGAACCTTGATTAGTTCTATATGAGGAAGTGTATCTGTAAGAACATTATTTAGACACTTGGGAAAACGTCAATATAGACTATATATCAAGGTTCAGTTTCCCAAGTGCGACAATTCTATGGGGTTTTGTAGGAAAACTGTCTTTGTTCTTAGGCAGCACCATGATTTCTGCCCCAGGGGAGGGGGGTGCTGAGAAGAGAATGGGAGAGAAAGCAGACGTGGCAGATATCAACTTGGGGAGTCCAGAGGGCATGTGGATGTCATGTGCTATTCTTATAATTTTTGGTAGGTTTGAAATATTTTATAACAAGTCTGGGCGCGGTGGCTCATGCCCGTAATCTCAGCACTTTGGGAGGCCGAGGCAGGCAGATCACCTGAGACCAGGAGTTCAATACCAACCTGGCCAACATGGTGAAACTCCGTCTCTACTAAAAATACAAAAATTAGTCGGGCGTTTTGGATTGTGCCTGTAATCCCAGCTACTTGGGAGGCTGAGGCAGGAGAATCGCTTGAACCCGGGAGGTGGAGGTTGCAGTGAGCTGAGATCGTGCCATTGCACTCCAGCCTGGGCAACAGAGTGAGACCCCTTCTCAGAAAAATTTAAAAAAATAAAAAGAAAAGAAATATTTTAAAACAAAACTTGGGAAAAATAAAGAGAGTGGGAAGAGAGAACTAGGAAGTCGTGAATACTGATACCTGTTTACAGAGTTTAGCTGTGAAGGGAAAGAAAGGCAGCCGTAGCTGGAGGGTGAGGTGAGGCCTCTGTAAAATGGAGAAATAAGGCTGGGCATGGCAGCTCATGCCTGTAATGCCAGCATTTTGGGAGACCAAGGTGGGCGGATCACTTGAGGCCAGGAGTTTGAGACCAGCCTGGACAACATGGTGAAACCCTGTCTCTACAAAAAATACAAAAACTCGCCTATGGTGGTGTGTGCTTCTAGTCCAAGCTACTCGGGAGGCTGAGGCTCGAGGATCACGTGAGTCTGGGAGGTCAAGGCTGCAGTGAGCCATGATTGTGTAACTGCACTCCCTGTCTCAAAGAAAGAAAAAAAAGATGGAGAAGCTGGGCGCGGTGGCTCACGCCTGTAATCCCAGCACTTTGGGAGGCCAAGGCGGGCTGTTCACGAGGTCAGGAATTCGAGACCAGTCTGGCCAACATAGTGAAACCCCGTCTCTACTAAAAATACGAAAAAAAAATTAGCTGGGCATGGTGGTGTGCGCCTGTAATCCCAGCTACTGGGGAGGCTGAGGCAGGAGAATTGCGTGAACCCAGGAGGCGGAGGTTGCAGTGAGCCGAGATGAAGCCATTGCACTCCAGTCTGGGTGACAGAACGAAACTCTGTCTCAAAAAAAGAAAAAAAAGAAAAAGGTGGAGAAATAACCACGTGTTGGTGTGCTGACAGGGGCAATGAGGGGAAACTTGATGATGTGGGAGAGGGGGTACTGCTAGGGGGCGTCCCCTCACCCTGGATCGAGGGATGGATCCATTAGGGAGAGCTGGCCCAGGTTGGAGCAGGGCAGTTCATTCTAGGTGCCTGCAGCCCTGGGCCGGGGTCGGGGGATGTCGTGGATCTCGTGGACCTCCTGAAGGCTTCTGTCCCCACCCCAGGTATGTCACCACGCCGACTGCCAGCAGCTGCACCGCCGGGGGCCCCTCAACCTCTGCGAGGCCTGTGACAGCAAGTTCCACAGCGCCATGCATTATGATGGGCATGTCCGCTTCGACCTTCCCCCACAAGGTGAGCACAGGCAGGAGCCGCAGCTCGGCCCCCAGAGCTCCTGTGGCAGTGTTTCAGTAACTGTTGGAACCATGCTAGGGCATCATAAGAACAAGTCGACTGTAAATAATGAAACCCGAGTATGTCACGGTTCCTTTTGTTCCAAATGTTTTTTAGCAAGAGAGAAAGTCCATGACCGTGCCCCTTCCAGAGGCAGGCCTTTCTCTATCTGGTGTTGTGTTCTCACTGGTTCTCACCTCCCCCAGCTGCTCTTGCCCCTGGCCTGTGGCCCACACAGAGAAGGCCCCTTTCTTTCTAGTTCTGCCTATCCTCAGGGCAGGGGACTTCTGGACAAGTCCTCCAAGCCAGGCTGTGGGCCTAGCAGAGGCAGTGTGGAGTGGGGGTGGCCAGGTCAGGAGGCACTTGTAGCAGGAAATAAGAAATTGCTCTTGCTGAGCAGGGACCCAGCTCAGGCTCACCGTCAACTGCCTGTGGAGGGGTGCCTTGCAGGCACCCAGGCCTGGTGAGAAATGCCAACCCCTGAGTCCTTTCTCAGCTGATCAGAGGAACACAAGGATTCTTCTGGTTGGGCACGGTGGCTCATGTCTGGAATACAAAAAATACAAAAATTAGCCAGGTGTGGTGGCACGCACTTGTGGTCCCAGCTACTCGGAGGCTGAGGTGGAAGGATCGCTTGAACCCGGACAGTGGAGGCTCCAGTGAGCCCTGATTGTGCCACTGCACTCCAGCCTGAGCGACAGAGCAAGACCCTGTCTTAAAAAACAATAAACAAACAAAAGACTCTCTCCCACTGCCAGGGCCCCTTGGGAATTCAGGTGTGGTCACAGCATGGGGGAGGGGAGGCCTGGAAGAAAGAGCCATGGACTTTGGTCCCTTCCTGTAACAACCTCAGAGGCAGGGCTTCCTTATCCTTATTTTATAGAAGGGTAAACTGAGGCCACAGGTGAGTTTGTTTTTGGGGTGGAGCTTCACCATGGGTGTCATCCCAGGGCCTTTGTGTCCTTTTGGGTCTGTGGGGATAGACAGCAATGACTGAGGCCAAGCGAGGTGGCTCACACCTGTAATCCCAGCACTTTGGGAGGCTGAGGTGGGTGGATCACTTGAGGTCAGGAGTTTGAGAACAGCCTGGCCAACATGTTGAAACCCTGTCACTACTAAAAATACAAAAAAATGAGCCGGGTGTGGTAGCGCACGCCTGCAATCCCAGCTACTCAGGAGGCTGAAGCATGAAGATCGCTTGAACCCAGGAGGCGGAGGTTGCAGTGAGCCGAGAGCATGCCACTGCACTCCAGCCTCGGTGACAGAGTGAGACCCTGTCTCAAAACAAAAACAAAAAACAATGACTGAGCCGCTCTCCTCACAGAACTGAAGGGCCCTTGCTACCTTTAATCTGGGGGTTCCAGGGTAACAGGCTGTGGTCCCTCTGGAGGCAGCCATGCTGCAGGCTAAGGAGGAGCGGGGGAGGCACAACCCCCTCCTGCTTTCTTCCAAGGCTCTGTCCTGGCCCGGAACGTGTCCACCCGGTCATGCCCGCCGCGCACCAGCCCCGCAGTGGACTTGGAGGAGGAGGAGGAGGAGAGCTCTGTGGATGGCAAAGGGTAGGTGAGGGATGAATGGGCAGAGAGATACCTGGGGGGCCCCAGGGCTGGGTCTCAGATCAGACATTCAGGACCAGATGCTTTGGTGCCTTCCCTGAGTAAGGCTGATGGGCAGACCTTTTCCCACCCCTGTGGCTGTCCTGACTCCGGGAAGAGGCCACCCAGCCTGGGCCAGCCTCCGGGGCGCTTGGGATCCTAGCCCACACCAGACCAGGTACCGTTCGGTGTGACTCCCGTGTTGGCCGCCAGAGGGCGCACAGCCCCATGCGGGCCCGGCTGGGTTGAATCCACGCGGGTTACCTGTCACCTGGGGTGAGCCAAGGGCGGGGAGGCCACAGGCCCACTCGCCGCCCACGCTGGCGAGGGCCACCCACACCTCCAGCCTCTGCCCTCCTCGCTTCCCTGCAGGGACCGGAAGAGCACAGGCCTGAAACTCTCCAAGAAGAAAGCAAGGAGGAGACACACGGATGTGAGGAGCCCCCCAGAGCCGGCAGATGCGGGCTCCCGACAGCCTGCGCCCTTCCCCGAGCCTGGGCCTCCCTCCGGGATAGGGGTGGGGAGGTCTGCATTCCAGGCTGCAGAGGCCTGGGAGATCGCTGGGGTTCCCATCCGAGACCAGAGGGTAGGGAGGGTGGGGAGGAGGGTTGGGAAGGAGGGTGGTGAGGAGAAGCTCACAGCCCCCACCCCCACCATCCTCTCAGGACCCGAGCAAGGAATGCTTCACTCTGAAATTTGACCTGAATGTGGACATCGAGACGGAGATCGTCCCAGCCATGAAGAAGAAGTCGCTGGGGTAGAGCTTGATGGGGCTCAGGGTGGAAGTGGGACTGGGAGTAGGGGTGGCCCCATGTCGCAGGCTCTGGGTCTCTGCAGGTGTGACGTGTGTGTGTCTGTGTGGTGGCCCGTGAGCGAGCGCGTCCCCGCGTGGGCAGACCCGTGCGGGTGTGCACGCCAGTGTGAGGGAGTATGGCGGGGTCTGTGTACTTGTGCGTTTTAATCATGTATGCAGGAGCCAGGCCTGCGTGTGGGCAGGCGTGTGACAGGTCTGCTGTGGTGTGCAGATGCGCCTGTGTGAGGACCTCTGCGGGCAGGTGTCTGTGGACCTGCGTGTGATCTCATGCGGGCTTCCCTTTTCCGTTGGGAAGGTGGGGGCAGCTGGGGCTGTGGGTGGGGCGGGGGCTCGTGGGGGCGGGGCCCAAGCTGAAGCGACTGGCTGCCTGGTTCTAACACACATGCCTCCTGTCCTGGGGGCAGGGAGGTGCTGCTGCCTGTATTTGAAAGGAAGGGCATCGCGCTGGGCAAAGTGGACATCTACCTGGACCAGTCCAACACACCCCTGTCCCTCACCTTCGAGGCCTACAGGTTCGGGGGACACTACCTTCATGTCAAAGGTGAGCAGCAGCCTGGGCCAAATGGGGCCGCTGGGGCTGGCGGAGCCTCCTGGAGATGGGCGCCCTTCCCAGGCTCAGGTTCCCATTGGCCGTGGGCCTGAGCAGCCTCATTAGCATACAGGTGTCTCTGCTGGGTGCTGCTGGGGGAGGGGAGGGTGCTGGCAGGGCGGGGCTGTCGGGGGAGGGCAGGCAGGCCTTGGTGTGGATCCTCCGGGGAGAGAGGACCGGGGACCCCCTCCTCCACCAGACCTGGGTACTGAGGATCTCTCGTGGCCCCCACATGCGGCCCCAGCCAAGCCTGGAGATGAGGGCAAGGTGGAGCAGGGCGTGAAGGACTCCAAGTCCCTGAGTTTGCCGATCCTGCGGCCGGCTGGGACCGGGCCCCCCGCCCTGGAGCGTGTGGATCCCCAGAGCCGCCGGGAGAGCCTGGACATTTTGGTGAGGAGGGGGTGTGTCGGGGAGGGGGTGGGAAGGGGCCCAGGCTGGGCCCACGGCCCCTCCTCAGAGGCAGTCACCCTGGGTCTCTCACCGCCCCCTCTTGGGGTTTTAAGTGCCCCTTCTGGAAAATGGGGTTGGCTCTGAGAGTAGGGGACCCTCTCTCTCTGGATCTAGCCATAGCCCAAGGTAAGGGCTTGTATCTGAGACTCTTCTAGTGCCAGGGGTTAGAGAATCTGTGTGTGCATGTGTGCGTGAGAGCACTTGTGCCTGGGGCTACAGACCACCCAGAGCTGTGTTCCAGAGTGCACCTGAGTGTGTGTAATTCTGTGCTTCATGCTTGAAGCTGGGGGACTAGGGGATGATAGTCTGGGCGTATCTGTGTCTGGACCTTCCAGTCTCCAGATATGTCTGGGTCCCAGGAGAGGGGACACCCCAGGGTAGAGATGCAGAGACTCTCCTCCATCCCAGGCTGGCCTGAGGCCCTGGAAACCCGCCTTGGGGTGGGCCATGGGGGCTGGCAGGGGGTCCCAGCCCTGACCACCCCTCCCTGGCCAGGCCCCTGGCCGCCGCCGCAAGAACATGTCGGAGTTCCTGGGGGAGGCGAGCATCCCCGGGCAGGAGCCGCCCACGCCCTCCAGCTGCTCTCTGCCCAGTGGCAGCAGTGGCAGCACCAACAGCGGTGACAGCTGGAAGAACCGGGCGGCCAGTCGCTTCAGTGGCTTTTTCAGCTCCGGCCCCAGCACCAGCGCCTTTGGCCGGGTATGTGGCCCCATCTGCCCAGGGTCAGGCAGCTGGCTGGCCGTGACCCCTGACCCTGACCAGGGTATCCTTCCAGGAGGTAGACAAAATGGAGCAGCTGGAGGGCAAGCTGCACACCTACAGCCTCTTCGGGCTGCCCAGGCTGCCCCGGACGCTGCGCTTCGACCATGACTCCTGGGAGGAGGAGGACGATGAGGACGAGGATGAGGACAATGCCTGCCTGAGGCTGGAGGACAGCTGGCGGGAGCTCATTGATGGGCATGAGGTGAGTGCGGGCCACAGTGCTGCTCCCTCCTTGTCCCAAAAGGAGGACAGCCCTTGGGAGGACCCAGTGATTACATGTTCCATGGGATGCCCCAAAGAGGCCACTGTTACCATTAGCCCACTTTGGAGACACTGAGGCTAGATGAAAATGGTGTGCTGCTTGGCTGTTTTAATGGCAGAGGAGGGCCTAGATCTTGGGTGTCTTGACTGTGATTACTCATCACAGGTGTCAAGGGTGACCCTGCTCCTCTTGGGACCTCCATGTCCCCATTGGGAAAATGAGAGAGTTGCATGCAGGTTGCTTATCCTCCCCGGCCACCCTAAGGTGCTCCAGGCCTCGTGATTGACCCGTCCTGCCCTCCTTCTAGAAGCTGACCCGGCGGCAGTGCCACCAGCAGGAGGCGGTGTGGGAGCTGCTGCACACGGAGGCCTCCTACATCAGGAAACTGCGGGTGATCACCAACGTGAGTAGGGGCTGTGCTGGTCCCCGTGGCCGCCCTGCCCCCCTCTTTCTGGCAGCCCTCAGCTGAGTCTGAGCCTTTGCAGAAGGAGCAGGTGCCTGGCAATGAGGTCGGGGCAGGAAAGTCAGACAAGGGCTGTGTCCAGGGAGGAGGTTGCTCCTAGAGGAACCTGGGAGGGGGGCTTTGGGCAAGTTTGCCAGGTTCAGCTGAATTAGCACAGGTGAGGCCTCATTCTTTCACTTTCATTCAGTGGCTGTTTCCCAACACTTGCTGTGTGCTGGGTGCCCACAGAGTGAGCTGGCACGGAACAGAGTGAGCTGGCAGTGTAGGGATTTCGGCTCAGGGAGGGGAGCATCTACCCTGGGCTTGGAGCTTCCTGGAGGGAGGAAGCACCCTCAGAGGTGAAATCTGGAGGCTAAGCCAGGGCAGAGGTGGAGAAGGGAATTCCAGGCGTGGCTTCAAGGCCAGTCTCCCCCGAGCTTCCCTCCAGGAGGGACCAGGGCAGTGTGACCCCGGGAGGGCTGTGAGGGCTGGGTCTTTCCTCAGGGTCTGGACTACCCAGGTGCGAAGGCCAAAGGGTACAGCCTCCTTATCCCTGGCTGCTGTGGGGCCTCCTGGAACGGGGAAGGAGAAGGAGTGGCAGGGGAGCCTGAGGCCGGGTGGGGCCCTAGGGCTGAGACAGCCTCCCGACCCCAGCCACACCATCCCCTGATCCCACAGCTGTTCCTGTGCTGCCTCCTGAACCTGCAAGAGTCAGGGCTGCTGTGTGAGGTGCGCTGGGGTTCGGGTGCGGCGGCGGGTGAGGTACCAGGAAGGAGGGCGGGACCTGGACCTGGGGCAGGGCTAACCTGGCGGAGGGGGGTGGCCAACCGTACCTCCCGCCGCGCCCAGGTGGAGGCGGAGCGCCTGTTCAGCAACATCCCGGAGATCGCGCAGCTGCACCGCAGGCTGTGGGCTAGCGTGATGGCGCCGGTGCTGGAGAAGGCGCGGCGCACGCGGGCGCTGCTGCAGCCCGGGGACTTCCTCAAAGGCTTCAAGATGGTACGGGCGGGGCCGGGCGCAGGCGGGGGCACTGAAGCAGGGCTGGGGCGCCGAAAAGGCTCCACGGCCCGATCCGGTCTGCCCAGCATCCCCAACCCCCCCCCGGGCCCGTAACCGCACTTGACCCCTTGTGGCCAAGGGTGAGGAATTACGAGGCGGTCGCCCGGGTTTGAGCCTCCACCTGACCATCTACCCCTGCTCCCTGGCCGCGCGGGTGGTCACTTTGGCTGAGGCTCAGTTTCCTCATCTGGAAACAGGGATCATAAGCTTGCTGCCCCCTTGGGGTGGTCGCCCAAGTGCAGTAAGGAAGCGCTTGCGCAGCGCCTGGCGCGGGCCGGCCTGCAGGGAGCGCGCGGTAACCGGCGCCGTGGTTGTTCTGCCCCGGGCCAGTTCGGCTCGCTCTTCAAGCCCTACATCCGCTACTGCATGGAGGAGGAGGGCTGCATGGAGTACATGCGCGGCCTGCTGCGCGACAACGACCTCTTCCGGGCCTACGTCACGGTGAGGGCGCGCGCGCCGTGGGCGGGGGCGCAGGAGGACGGGACCCTGGACTGGGCCGGGTGGGGCGGGGCCTGCCCTGAGCTGCGCCCCACTCCCCCACCGCAGTGGGCCGAGAAGCACCCACAGTGCCAGAGGCTGAAGCTGAGCGACATGCTGGCCAAACCCCACCAGCGGCTCACTAAGTACCCGCTGCTGCTCAAGTCGGTGCTGAGGAAGACCGAGGAGCCGCGCGCCAAGGAGGCCGTCGTCGCCATGGTAACCCTGATGGCCAGCGGGAGTGGTCTCCCCTGCTTGGCTCTCTGGTCCGTCATGACCCTGGGCCTGAAGCCCCTTCGCCTGCCCCTAGATCGGCTCCGTGGAGCGCTTCATCCACCACGTGAACGCGTGCATGCGGCAGCGGCAGGAGCGGCAGCGGCTGGCGGCCGTAGTGAGCCGCATCGACGCCTACGAGGTGGTGGAAAGCAGCAGCGACGAAGTGGACAAGGTGGGCGTGTGTGTCTGCGGAGGTTGCCGGCTGGAAGAGAGAAAGGCCAAGATGGCAGGCAGGGGCTGTGCTGGGCATCTCACTGAGGATGCCTAGCTGAGATGGGAGTCAGGCTCTGGCCTCCCCTACACTCACGTCATCCGTCCCCAGCTCCTGAAGGAATTTCTGCACCTGGACTTGACAGCGCCCATCCCCGGCGCCTCCCCGGAGGAGACGCGGCAGCTGCTGCTGGAGGGGAGCCTGAGGATGAAGGAGGGGAAGGACAGCAAGGTGATTCCAGGGCCACCCCACCCCTCTGCCCTGTCCTTCCTAGGGACCTCCTGGGCCCCAGTCACTGGTTCTCAGCTCCCCAGTCCCTTGGGTGGTTACTGAAGAACCAGTGACCTTGTCATAGTGAATGACACTTCTCTGCCTGCCATTCACAAATCCAGCAGCAGGGTCCTAGCCCTTGAAGGCACCAGTTGTGCCCATTTGTTGGTGCCACATGGGTTCCTGGTGGGAGGGCAGCCATATTCCACAAGCGGGCCAGGAACCCCAGAGCCTTGCTACCGTGCCATGGCCCCTTCAGGCATGAGGCAGGCTGAGAGCTTGCACACGGTGACTTCAAAGTCACCAATCTTCTTTTTAATGTAAACTTGTATTGAGATAAGTCGTCAACATACATCTCAGTGAAAGAGAATCATCTTCCTCCTCATTTTAATTTTACTTGGAGGTTCATGGTGAGAGGAGTGCTTGACAAAAACCGAGTGCTCCCAGGGGAGGCTGGTGCCACAGTCGCCGGCCCTGACCCTGCTGGCCTGTCTGGCCACCCCCCCTCCTGCCACTGCAGATGGATGTGTACTGCTTTCTCTTCACGGATCTGCTGTTGGTGACCAAGGCAGTGAAGAAGGCAGAGAGGACCAGGGTCATCAGGCCACCCCTGCTGGTGGACAAGATTGTGTGCCGGGAGCTACGGGACCCTGGTAAGGAGCCCTGGTCCCCTGTTCCTGGTCAGGGGCTGTGATGGGTGGGGCCGCCATCTCTGCTGACACTGACTTGGGCCTTCCCTAACCAGGGTCCTTCCTCCTTATCTACCTGAATGAGTTTCACAGTGCTATAGGGGCCTACACGTTCCAGGCCAGCGGCCAGGCCTTGTGCCGTGGCTGGGTGGACACCATTTACAATGCCCAGGTGAGCGCAGAGTAGTGAGTGGGCGGGCAAGGCAGATTAGGGAGATGCTGCTCACAACCCATTCTGTCCCATGTACCCCAACCTTGCCTGCAGAACCAGCTGCAACAGCTGCGCGCACAGGAGCCCCCAGGAAGCCAGCAGACCCTGCAGAGCCTGGAAGAGGAGGAGGATGAGCAGGAGGAGGAGGAGGAGGAGGAAGGCGAGGACAGTGGCACTTCAGCTGCCAGCTCCCCTACCATCATGCGGAAAAGCAGTGGCAGCCCCGACTCTCAGCACTGGTACGTCTACTCGTGACCACCCAGCAGGTCAAACCAGGACAAGTACTCCCGCCCGGGACTCCTGAAGGCCCAGCCACGCTCCCTTCCTCCCAATGGCCTCTTGTCATGAACACTGTGGGAGCAGGGCTCTGTCTCCCCCAGAGTCCAGGTGGGGAGGGCAGACACCTTTCCATGTGCTACCAGCCCTGATCCATTCGTGGTAGTTGCCTGGGGTGCTGTGCTGAGGATCCTTAGGGCAGATCCAGCCTTGGCAGGGAAGAGTGCTGGGCTCGCTACTGAGGTCTGTTGTGGGCACTGGAGCTGGAAGATCTGCCACACCTGCCGCATGCTGCCATCTCTGAGCCTCCAGCTCCAGGAGGGCAGATGGTATAAACCACTGTGCACTGCCCAGCCTGGGGCTGCCTCAGGCCATCTAGGTTTCATGGTCTGGGCTGACTCTGCTCCTGGCCCCACAGTGCCTCAGATGGCTCCACGGAGACCCTGGCCATGGTTGTGGTAGAGTCTGGGGACACGCTGTCCTCCCCCGAGTTCGACGGTGGTCCTTTCAGCTCCCAGTCTGATGAGACCTCTCTCAGCACCACTGCCTCATCTGCCATGCCCACCAGTGAGCTGCTGCCCCTGGGTCCGGTGGACGGCCGCTCCTGCTCCATGGACTCTGCCTACGGCACCCTCTCCCCAACCTCCTTACAAGACTTTGTGGCCCCAGGCCCTGTGGCAGAGCTAGTGCCTCGGGCCCCAGAGTCCCCACGAGCTCCTTCCCCTCCACCCTCGCCCCGTCTCCGCCGCCGCACCCCTGTCCAGCTGTTGACCTGCCCGCCCCACCTGCTCAAGTCTAAGTCCGAGGCCAGCCTCCTCCAGCTGCTGGCAGGGGCTGGCACCCATGGGACACCCTCTGCCCCCAGCCGCAGCCTGTCAGAGCTCTGCCTGGCTGTTCCAGCCCCAGGTATTAGGACTCAGGGCTCCCCTCAGGAAGCTGGGCCCAGCTGGGATTGCCGAGGGGCCCCTAGCTCTGGCAGTGGTCCTGAGCTAGTCAGCTGCCTGGCCAGGGAACCTGCAGGCTCCCACAGGAAGAGGTGTGGAGACCTGCCCTCGGGGGCCTCTCCCAGGGTCCAGCCTGAGCCCCCACCAGGGGTCTCTGCCCAGCACAGGAAGCTGACCCTGGCCCAGCTCTACCGAATCAGGACCACCCTGCTGCTTAACTCCACGCTCACTGCCTCGTGAGTGGCCTGGCCTGGGGTAGGGCAGGTGGCTCAGGGCACTGGCATGGGGGCCCACTCATGCCTGGGAGCATCGCATTTGGGGAGGGGTCATGGCGGAGGGAGCCTGAACCCTGCCCAGTGTCTGGGTGCAGGGGGCTGTGGTGGGCAGCAGTGAAGGGGCCTGAGGAGTGCCGTGGGGAAGAGAGGGTGACCAGAGCCACTCTGAATGGCGTCAGCCAAAGAAGGACTCTGTCCCCTCCCCACCCTGTAGGGAGGTCTGAGCAGAGGGAGGCCCCCAAGAGTGCCATTGACCAAGAGACAGCAGACAGCCTGCCTCCTGGGGCGAGCCGGCACCTGCTTCAGCTGCTGCCTCCTGTGTGCATGAGCCGGATGCTGGGCAGGATCCCTGCCTACGCCCGGGCCCGATTTGCGCTTTGCCAGACTGGATGGAGTGGAGGAGGCCCAGGCCACAGTACCACCCCACCTGCCCAGGCAGCCCCTCGTCACCTACTCCCCGAAGTTACCAGCTCAGCTCGAGTCTTCAGGGCTGGGCTCCCAGGCTGCCCATCCCACTTCTACCCTCACTGGCCTCCAGTGGGATTTGCTCCTGCCCTGCCCCCACCTTCCCAGTCCCACAGGCCACCCCTGGCTTGGGCTGGGTTCTGTAAAGTTACGTATTTATTGAGCTTTTGGTTCTTTTATAAAGACTTGTCTAGACTCCACTGGGAAGAGTCCTTTGCTTTGGGGCCCAGTGACTCGGGGCACTTGAGTTCAGGGCGGCCTCCTTGTGTTCCTGTGCCTCTCCACTTGTCACGGATGGGCCACGGATGGAGCTTGCCATGGGAAGCACTGGGAAGTAACGGGATGTGGGGTGCCACCAGACCAACACCCCCAGACTTCCCCATCTTCAGCCACCATCAGAGCCTCTCCCCAGGTGCCCCCCGGGGGATTCAGGGCTGAATCTGCCCAGTTCCCACACTCAGGCCAGCCCTCTTGGGAAGGTGGGTCCTCCATGGGGGTCCCTTCAGGTACTTTTTTTTTTTTTAAATGCAGAGTCTCACTCTGTCACCCAGGTTGGAGTGCAGTGATGTGATCTCGGCTCACTGCAACCTCTGCCTCCCGGGTTCAAACGATTCTCCCGCCCCAGCCAGTCTAGTAGCTGGAACTGCAGGTGTGCACCACCACGCCGGGCTAATTTTTGTATTTTAAGTAGAGAGGGCATTTCACCATATTGGTCAGGCTGGTCTCGAACTCCTGACCTCAAGTGTTCCTCCCGCCTCTGTCTCCCAAAGTGCTAGAATTACAGGCCTGAGCTACTGCGCTTGGCCCCTTGCGGTACTTTTGACCCAACCTCCTCCATGGCTGGGGGCGCGGAGGCCGAGAGAGAAGTCACTTGCCCTGGCTCTACCTTGAAGTGGTGGTTCTCAGGGTTGGGGCGAGACTCGGGGTGGGGACCGAGATGCAGCTCTATCCTGTGCCTCTGGTCGCAGCAGGCAGCCCAGCGCTTCGCGTGTTCCCCTTGGCCTGTCCGCTGCCGCCTAATGAGCTCAGGTCTAGGCCGAGCAGAGGGGGCACCCGGTCGGACTCGGTTGGGCTCGGGCGGCCCCGCCTCCCCCCGCCCGCCAGGCGGGCCCTTCTCGACGGCGCGGGGCGGGCCCTGCGGGCGCGGGGCTGAAGGCGGAACCACGACAGGCAGAGCGCACGGAGCCGGGAAGCCCCTGGGCGCCCGTCGGAGGGCCCAGCGCGGCGCGGAGGGCTATGGAGCAGCGGCCGCGGGGCTGCGCGGCGGCGGCGGCGGCGGTGGCTGCGGTGAGTTGAGACGCAGGAGGAGAGGGGCAGCGTTGAGCCCTGTCCCAAGAGCCTCGGTGAAGGAAGGGGCCCCGGGCGCGTCTCCACTCCAAGCCTCACTGGGGGCTGGGTTGGCCGCCCCTTCCGACCTCGTTAGAGGCTCCGCCAGGGCGTAGCCCTTCCACTGAGAGGAAACCCCTCCCAGGAGGGTCTGGGGGCCCCAGGCAGAGCATTATCAATGTCCCTCCCCCAGTAGAAAGCGTGGGTGGGGGTGGGGGTGCTGCCGGGTCCCTGCTCTGGTGGAGGGGAAACTTGTGAGGGGGCAAGCGCCCCCTCCGAAGCCTGGTGTGTGCGCAGGGGGAAGGAAGTTAGTTTCCTCTCCACCCATGGGCACCCCTTCTGCCCGGGACCTGGGAAGTGGGCTGCTCTGTGGGCAAATGCTGGGGCCTCTGAAATGGAGGAGACGCGGCAGGGAGAGGCCCCACGTGGGCAGCTGCGCTGAGAGTCAGCGGCACCTGTCCCCCAGGCGCTCCTCCTGGTGCTGCTGGGGGCCCGGGCCCAGGGCGGCACTCGTAGCCCCAGGTGTGACTGTGCCGGTGACTTCCACAAGAAGATTGGTCTGTTTTGTTGCAGAGGCTGCCCAGCGGGTAAGTGGCCACAGGAGTGGGAAAGACATGGGGCAGGCAGGGCTGGAGAGGTGGCGGGCAGGCCAGGGACGTAAGAGGAGGCTGGCAGGGGAGGTGGGAGGAGGCTGGCAGGGGAGGTGGGGGGAGGCTGGCAGGGGAGGTGGGGGGAGGCTGGCAGGGGAGGTGGGGGGAGGCTGGCAGGGGAGGTGGGAGGAGGCTGGCAGGGGAGGTGGGGGGAGGCTGGCAGGGGAGGTGGGGGGAGGCTGGCAGGGGAGGTGGGGGGAGGCTGGCAGGGGAGGTGGGGTAGGCTGGCAGGGGAGGTGGGGGGAGGCTGGCAGGGGAGGTGGGGGGAGGCTGGCAGGGGAGGTGGGGGAGGCTGGCAGGGGAGGTGGGGGGAGGCTGGCAGGGGAGGTGGGGGGAGGCTGGCAGGGGAGGTGGGGGAGGCTGGCAGGGGAGGTGGGGGGAGGCTGGCAGGGGAGGTGGGGGGAGGCTGGCAGGGGAGGTAGGGGGAGGCTGGCAGGGGAGGTGGGGGGAGGCTGGCAGGGGAGGTAGGGGTAAGCTGGCAGGGGAGGTAGGGGAGGCTGGCAGGGGAGGTGGGGGGAGGCTGGCAGAGAAGTGGGGAGCTGGAGAGAAAGAGGGAGGGAGGGCAGGTTGGGAAGCAGGTGGGGGGTTGCTGGGCAGCCCCTCTGCCTGCCTGACCCCTGCCTGGTTCCACAGGGCACTACCTGAAGGCCCCTTGCACGGAGCCCTGTGGCAACTCCACCTGCCTTCTGTGTCCCCAAGACACCTTCTTGGCCTGGGAGAACCACCATAATTCTGAATGTGCCCGCTGCCAGGCCTGTGATGAGCAGGGTGAGGGGCTTCTCAGTGCTTGGCAGGGAGTTCCTAAGGACAGGCCTTTCTGAAGGAAGTGGCTGGCTTGGGCCCAAACTTGGGGTGTGAGGGTCCTGCACCCACCCTTGCCAGAACCCTCCACCCTGATCCTCCTTTAGGGTGCCCTTGCCCCTTCTCTCTTCCTGGTGACCTTCCCATCTCTCCATGTGCCTTGGTCTCTGGTCGGCTTCAATCTCTGAGCTTCTGTCTTTTTTAGGGTAGCCCTGCACCCGTCTCTTTCACCTACTTCTGTCTCCATTATCTTGGGGGCGGGGGTCTGCCTCTGCCTCTCCATGGGAGCCTTTGGCCCTAACTCTCCACTCCCCATCTCCCTGCACCCCCACCAGCCTCCCAGGTGGCGCTGGAGAACTGTTCGGCAGTGGCCGACACCCGCTGTGGCTGTAAGCCAGGCTGGTTTGTGGAGTGCCAGGTCAGCCAATGTGTCAGCAGTTCACCCTTCTACTGCCAACCATGCCTAGACTGCGGGGCCCTGCACCGCCACGCACGGCTACTCTGTGAGTACCCCCACCCAGGGCTGTCTACTCCCAGACCCCCTTCTCCCTGCCTGCTCCACTCCTGTCCCATGGTGACGCACGCCTCTCCTGGATTGCAGGTTCCCGCAGAGATACTGACTGTGGGACCTGCCTGCCTGGCTTCTATGAACACGGCAATGGCTGCGTGTCCTGCCCCACGTAATTCCTAGCTGTCGTGGGATGGAGGGAAGGGCGGCTGGGAGCAGGGCAGGGGCCTGGGGTGGGGCAGGTGCTGCTGGTTCAGGAATAGGAAGAGGGGATAGGGAGGAGGGAGTTTGGCCCTGTGATGGGTGGGCCCCACTTCAGGCAAACTTAGATGGTAAAAGAGAAATCTGGATCCACCTTAGCCAGATAAATAAGGGTATGTGCCTTCACTTTCAGCCAGCATTCCCCCCAGCTATCCTTCTAGCCAGATATTACAGATGATTTGTCACTTATACAGAGAGTCACATTGATAGCTTTAAAACTTGGGCTGAAGGAGGTTGAGGCTGCAGTGAGCTATGATCGTGCCACTGCACTTCAGCCTGGGCAACAGAGTGAGACTTATTAAATAAATAAATAAATATTAAATCTATTAAATATTAAATAAATATTAAATCTATTAAATAAATAAATACAAAGGGCTGAGAGTCAGGACTGTGCTGCTAGTTCTCTAGGGGATCTTGGGCAAGTTCAGAGAATTTGCGTCTCTGATGTGTGGTGTCCCTTTCTCAACATGGGATGTTAGCAGCTTATTCACAGGCCTTTGATCAGAGGTAAGGGACTTTCTGTATCTATTCAAGTCTTTTTTTTTTTTTTTTTTTTTTTTGAGATGGAGACTTGCTCTGTCGCCCAGGCTGGAGTGCAGTGGCACGATCTTGGCTCACTGCAACCTCTGCCGCCTGAGTTCAAGTGATTCTCCTGCCTCAGCCTCCCAAGTAGCTGGGACTGCAGGAGCCCACCACCACCCCTGGCTAATTTTTTGTATTTTTAGTAGAGATGGGGTTTCACCATGTTAGCCAAGATGGTCTTGATCTCCTGACCTCGTGATCCACCTGCCTTGGCCTCCCAAAGTGCTGGGATTACAGGCATGAGCCACCGCGCCTGGCTTCCATTCAAGTCTTTATTGAATATCTGCTATGTTCTACACACTGTTCTAGGTGCTGGGGATGCAACAGGGGACAAAATAGGCAAAATCCCTGTCCTTTTGGGGTTGACATTCTAGTGACTCTTCATATAGTCTAGAAGCAGCTCAATGAATAGTGTCTGTGGTTGTTACCAGGGACACAATGACAGGAACATTCTTGGGTAGAGTGAGAGGCCTGGGGAGGGAAGGGTCTCTAGAATGGAGCAGATGCTGGGCAGTCTTAGGGAGCCCCTCCTGGCATGCACCCCCTCATCCCTCAGGCCACCCCCGTCCCTTGCAGGAGCACCCTGGGGAGCTGTCCAGAGCGCTGTGCCGCTGTCTGTGGCTGGAGGCAGAGTAGGTGGTGTGCTGGGAATGCGAGTGGGAGAACTGGGATGGGCCGAGGGGAGGCGGGTGAGGGGGGGCAACCACCCAACACCCACCAGCTGCTTTCAGTGTTCTGGGTCCAGGTGCTCCTGGCTGGCCTTGTGGTCCCCCTCCTGCTTGGGGCCATGCTGACCTACACATACCGCCACTGCTGGCCTCACAAGCCCCTGGTTACTGGTAAGTACACACACCCACACACGCACCCAGAAGCCTGGGGTCAGGATGGGTAGCCTAGAGTCTACTCAACCCTGATACAGAAGGGGAAACTGAGGCAGGGAGTGCGGGATGCAGAGGAACCCTAGAGGAGCTGTACCAGCACCCAGGTCCAGGAGGCTTGCCTGGTCGCTGACCGCAATCTCTCTGTGTCTGTCAGCAGATGAAGCTGGGATGGAGGCTCTGACCCCACCACCGGTAAGAACCTCACTGTGTGATCCTGGGCTGCCTTCTGGAGCTGGAAGATCAAGCCTTACTGTGATCCCTGGAGCTTGGCACGTGGCCAGCACAGGGTAGCCCTAGTGGACAGAGGTGTTGGGAGCTGAGTCATCAGTGGATGAGACCAGCACAGTGCCTGCCCTCAAGGGGTGCTCAGTCAGCTGGAGTTCAGATTTGTACACAGAAGCTAACAGTTCAATGGAAGGAGAGCCCCATGGTGCTGGGGGACAAGAGGAAGGAGGCGGGGGCAGGGGACTCAAGGCAGAAGCAAGAGTTCTGCTGGGCTACAGTGAGAGCAGGGCCAACTGTGGGAGGTGTCATTGCGGGGGTGTCTGCTGACTGAACCAGGGACTGTCCCCTCCTGGAGAGGCACTGCAGGTAAGGGGCCTTACTTGGCAAGCAGGGCTGACCTGGGGCCCCCCTTGGCTTCCAGGCCACCCATCTGTCACCCTTGGACGGCGCCCACACCCTTCTAGCACCTCCTGACAGCAGTGAGAAGATCTGCACCGTCCAGTTGGTGGGCAACAGCTGGACCCCTGGCTACCCCGAGACCCAGGAGGCGCTCTGCCCGCAGGCGACATGGTCCTGGGACCAGTTGCCCAACAGAGCTCTTGGTAAGGGACATCAGTGGCCTGAGGCCTTGACCCTATTCTCCTGTCTGCGGTGGGAAGTTGTGGTTTCACAACGTGTTCCTTTTCTGCCCCCTAACTGACCGGGTCCGCCCTCTGTGCACTGACCCACCGGATCCAGCGGGCTTCAGCCCTGGGGTACCCGCACGAACGCCTCTGACTCCGCCTCCCGACCGCGGCCCACGTACCCCATTGGCTCTCTCTGGCCCTGCCCCAGGCCCCGCTCCTGCGGCCCACGTACCCCATTGGCTCTCTCTGGCCCTGCCCCAGGCCCCGCTCCTGCGCCCACATTCTCGCCAGAGTCCCCAGCCGGCTCGCCCGCCATGATGCTGCAGCCGGGCCCGCAGCTCTACGACGTGATGGACGCGGTCCCAGCGCGGCGCTGGAAGGAGTTCGTGCGCACGCTGGGGCTACGCGAGGCAGAGATCGAAGCCGTGGAGGTGGAGATCGGCCGCTTCCGAGACCAGCAGTACGAGATGCTCAAGCGCTGGCGCCAGCAGCAGCCCGCGGGCCTGGGCGCCGTTTACGCGGCCCTGGAGCGCATGGGGCTGGACGGCTGCGCGGAGGACTTGCGCAGCCGCCTGCAGCGCGGCCCGTGACACGGCGCCCACTTGCCACCTAGGCGCTCTGGTGGCCCTTGCAGAAGCCCTAAGTACCGTTACTTATGCGTGTAGACATTTTATGTCACTTATTAAGCCGCTGGCACGGCCCTGCGTAGCAGCACCAGCCGGCCCCACCCCTGCTCGCCCCTATCGCTCCAGCCAAGGCGAAGCAGCACGAACGAATGTCGAGAGGGGGTCAAGACATTTCTCAGTTTCTCGGCCGGAGTTTGGCTGAGATCGCGGTATTAAATCTGTGAAAGAAACAAAACAAACAAAACAAAAACAGCTTCTTGGCGTTTCTGCGGGCCTGCGGTGTTAAGTGGCCTGGACTTTTCTCGAGGGAGTCGAAGGGGACGGGAATCTTGTCACCCCGGGGTCTGGCACCCATGGTGGAGTCCAGTGTGGCCTTAGCTCCCAAGCCTGCCCCTCCCGAGTACACTCTGGCCCAATTACCCGAGAAGGAGAGAGCAAGTCGCGGCCACAGCGAGTGAGTGAACCGGAGCCCAGATGAGAGCGCTTTAATGGGGCTGCGAGGTGGCGGGGACAGGGTCGGGATGGGGTGCAGCAGTTGGAGACACAGAGTCAAGGCCCCTCATCCTCCATTCACTCCACCGGGGCAGTGAAAGGGTCCCGGCGGCGAGTGGGTCTGGCTGGGGACGGGGCGCAGACTTGAGGGAGGTGGGGCCAGAGGTGGGGTCCCGGGGGCCGCAACTGCAGCCCGGCCAGACAGGCAGTTTTCATGTTTCTGGTAAACAAACGACTGAGAGGAAACCCTTGGCGGGGATAAGAAATGAGGCCTGGGCTAGGCCGTGCGCAGATCTGGGTCAGAGAGGAAGGGAAAACCCCTTCCCCGAGCTCGGGGCCTGCCTCCACCCAGGATGCGCCAGCGACGCCGGTTCCGGGGTGCGGGGGAGGGGGCTGCATCCTGGAGGGGGCTGAGCCCCGCAGGAAAACAAAGTCACCACCCACGGGGCTGGGGAGAGCGCTGCACTCGTTGATATTCAACGAACATGCAAATATATGTAAGTCGGCATGCAAATAAGCAGCATTTGTTGTTGTTTGCATCAGCAGCTTGGGCACTTTTTCTGGGCAACCGGGGCGGCGTGTGCACTCCAGTGTTGCCAAGGGCTGGGGACGCGGGGGCCGGGGTGGGGGGTCAGGGAGGGTTTCCAGCGCAGGAGGGGAGGGCTGTGCGGCTCTCAGCCCTTCCACCGGGGCCTGGCTGGCTGGGGCTGGGGTGGGGGGGCCCCACGGAGCTGCGAGGCTGCGGGCAGGAGTCTGCGGCCTCTAGTACTTAGCGATGTCCCCCTTCTTCAGGATGACCTGTCGCTGCCAGGGCGCCAGCTTGCTCTCATCGTAGCCCAGCGTCCGCAGCTTCTCTGACTGCTCCTTCTCCCGCCGCAGCTCCTCCTGCTTCTGTCGCTCCTCCTCTTTCCTGAGGCGGTGGGGGTGGGGGGGGGCAGACCCGGTGAAGTCTGGAGCCAGATACCCACGCTGGCAGAAAGGGTGGGGCCAGGTACCAGGCAGAGGCCAGGTCACCCATGCAAGGGGTGGGTTACTGAGGGCAGGGGCTGGGTTGCTGAAGACAGAGGTGCTAGACTGGGGGCAGAAGGGGGTTACTGGAGTACAGGGGAGTTGGGTGAGTGGGAGGCTGAGGCTGGATTATTGTGGGCTGGGGTGTTACTGGAAACAGAGGTGCTGGGTCACTGTGTGGTACCATGTGAGGAGGTGGTATTGCTGGGTGCAGCGGCAAGATTACTGGGACCAGGACTTGAGTTGTTCGGGAGCTGTCAATATGAAGTATTGAGGACTGGGGTGGGGCTGCTGGGGAGCCGAGAGACCATATAATTGAGAGACAGGGACTGAGAATTAGAGACAGTTATTAGAACATAGAGGGTAGATCTGCCCTGTTGACAGAGTAGTCACTAAGCACATGTGGCTGCTGAGCATTTGAAATGTGGCTGGTGTAAATTGTGATGGATTGCAGGTGTAAAATGTGCATGATATTTCAAAGACTAAGTTGTATTATTATTTGATACAGGATCTCGCTCTGTTGCCAGGGTGGAGCGCAGTGGTGAGATCATGGCTCACTGCAGCCTCGACCTCCTGGGCTCACGTAATCCTCCCACCTCAGCCTCCCAAGTAGCTGGAACCACAGGTGTGTGCCACTATGCCCAGCTATTTTTTTTTTTTTTTAATTGAGACAGAATCTCGCTCTGTCACCGAAGGCTGGAGTGCAGTGGCACGATCTCGGCTCACTGCAACCTCCGCCTCCCAGTTTCAAGTGATTTTCCTGCCTTAGCCTTGTGAATAGCTGAGATTACAGAAGCGCGCCACCATGCCCAGCTAATTTTTGTATTTTTAGTAGAGACGGGGTTTCACCATGTTGGTCAGGCTGGTCTTGAACTCCTGACCTCAGGTGATCCACCTGCTTCAGCCTCCCAAAGTGCTGGGATTACAGGCATGAGCCACCGAGCCCAGCCCGCCCAGCTAATTTTTTTTTTTGAAATGGAGTCTCACTCTGTTGCCCAAGCTAAAGTACAAAATGGCGTGATCCCGGCTCACTGCAACCTCCGCCTCCCAGATTCAAGTGATTCTCCTGCCTCAGCCTCCCGAGTAGCTAGGTTTACAGGCATGAGCCATCACACCCACCTAATTTTTATATTTTTAGTAGCGATGGGGTTTCACCATGTTGGCCAGGCTGGTCTTGAACTTCTGACCTCAGGTGATCCACCCGCTTCAGCCTCCCAAAGTGCTGGGATTACAGGCATGAGCCACTGCGCCCAGCCCCATGCAGCTAATTAAAAAAAATTTTTTTTTGCAGGCCTGGTGCGAAGGCTTACGCCTGTAATCCCAGCACTTTGGGAGGCTGAGGCAGGTGGATCACCTGAGGTCAGGAGTTCGAGACCAGCCTGACCAACATGGCAAAACCCGGCATCTACTAAAAATACAAAAATTAGCTGGGCGTGTTGGCAGGCGCCTGTAATCCCAACTACCTGGGAGGCTGAGGCAGGAGAATCACTTGAACCCAGGAGGTAGAGGTTGCAGTGAGCCAAGATTGTGCCATTGTACTCCAGCCTGGGCAATAAGAGCAAAACTCTGTCTCAAAAAAAAAAAAAAAAAAAAAAAAGGCCAGGCTTGGTGGCTCATGCCTATAATCCCAGAACTTTGGGAGGCCAAGGCGGGTGGATCACTTCAGGTCAGGAGTTTGAGACCAGCTTGGCCAACATGGTGAAACCCCATCTCTATTAAAAATACAAAATTAGCTGGGTGTGGTGGCACACGCTTGTAATCCCAGCTATTTGGGAGGCTGAGGCAGGAGAATCACTTGAACCCAGGAGGCAGAGGTTGCATAAGCCCAGATCGCCACTGCACTCCAGATTGGGTGACAAGAGTGAAACCCCATCTCAAAAAAAAGAAATTTTTTTTTTTTTTTTTTTTTGCACAATGAGGTCTCACTACATTGCCCGGGCTGGTCTCAGACTTCTGGGCTCAAGTGGTCCCCCTGCCTTGGCCTCTCAAAGTGCTGGGATTACATGTGTAAGCCACCATGCCTGGCCGAAGACTTACTTTTACAAGAGGAGTATAAAACATCTCATTAATAATTTTCATAATTGATTATGTGTCAAAATAATATTTTTGATATTTTGTGCCAAATAAAACAGTACTAAAATTAAGCTCACCTATATCCTTCTACATTTTCACTGTGGCTACTGGAAAATTTTAAATTACATCTGTGGCTCTCATTACATTTCTATCGGACAGCACTGGGCTGGGTGAGATTACTAGGGGCAGAAAGCACGTTCTGAGGACCAGACAATCAAGGTGATTGATAGTGGGGTTAGGTTCACTGAAGGGTAGAAAAGAGCAGGTTAATAGGAGGCAGGGACTGAGTAACCGGGAACAAAGTTCTCAGAGCATGAGAGAGAGATTCTGGGGGACAGCGGTCTGGGATATTATAGGGAGGAAGGAGGCTGTACTACAAGGGCCAAGAGACAGGAGGATGTACTCAAGTTGGCCTGGATGAAGGGACGACCCTCTGCAACTTGGGTGGGGATAAGGGTGGCAGGTTGGGGCCAGCCCTGCACTCACCGCTTCTGCTCCCTGGAAGGAAAAAGAGACAGTGTTACTTGGTACCTCTACCTCAGGGACGCAGTCAAGACACCCTGCCAGGCCAGCCTCTGCCTGACCCCCCAGCTCACCTCTCTTCTTCCAGCTTCTTCCGCAGGAGGTCCCGCCTCCAGGCGGGCATGCTGGCCAGCCGGGCCTCCTCCTCCTCCTCCTGAAACACAACCACAAAACTTCAGGGCCCGCAGGGGCTGGGAGATAGGGGGCACCCTCAGCCTCGGGACCTGAAAGAGTCAGGGTCACAGGAAGACATCCTTTTGATGCACTTCTGTGGGACAAGTGGATGGAGGTGCCTGGTCACACACCCCCTCAGAGCTGGCCTCCTTTCCCCTAGTAACCCAGACCCTTGTGTCCTACAGGAGGCACCAGAGAGATCAAAGCTGAGTGGGACAGAAGCAGAGAACAAGTAGCTGGGACCCAGAGGTCCTGAGCCTGATTCCCCACAGAGGCAGGTGGCCAATGGCCACAGGCCCAAGACCTCTGGGCAGACGCAGATGCGAGCCCCCACCCAGCCTCTTGGCTCAGGGAGACTCAGGCTGCCCCTGGCTCCCCTGCGAAGGGCCTTCAGCCCATGGTTGCCCTCTTCCCAATAGAGTGGATACGGGCTCTACAATCGTGGGGCTACAATGACATCAGGGGCAGGTGTGGTGTCCAACGTAGGCAGTTTACAGCAAAGAGTTTTATTTCCTGAATGTTACAGAGGAGAAAGGGTCTGTACACGGCACACTTCACACAGAACACTGTACACGTGGCTCCCTTGACCTCAGCCAATGAGGTAGCTGTGAACTCCAGTGGAAAACCAAAGAGCAGGCCACACTGCCGCAAGGAGGAGCCGCAGCCCCTCACTCAGAGGGGCTTCTTCTGCTGCCTGGCTCCATACAGAGCTCAGCAAGGCCACGGGGCCAGAGGCGGACACCTGGTTTGTTCTGTGCCTGCCCTGCCTATCCGACCAACGCCCCACAGCCTGCCACGATGGGACCTCAGAGGCTGAGGCAGCCTGGTCCTGGGCCCTCCGGGCTGCTCAAGGCCACAGTCCTGGGTTCTTCCTGCTGCTTCCAGCCTCTGGAGGGCGTCAGACAGGCGTCCAGGCCCACGTTAAGACGCTGGAGGGTGAACTGCCAATTCCAAATTCCGCTGCTCAGATGTCAAACAGCTCTGCCTCCTTCTCTTTCCAGAAGGAGAAGCTGCGGTCGATGTAGCGGCAGATGTCCTCGTTGCTGAACTCGCCCATCTCAGACACCAGTTCCAAGGGGTCTTCGGCGGGGGCTTCGGAACCAGGAGAGTCTGAGGTCGGGGGAGGCGCGGCGGGCGGGGGCGACGGCGGCGGCTGCGGCGCAGGGGCCAGGGCCTCGGGCTGCCCCTCAGGCGGGTCCCCCGTCTGAAGTGGAGCGGCCTCTTCGGTCCGCTCCTGTTCTTTCCTCTCCTCTTCCTTTTTCTTCGCCTGTTCTTCGGGGGCCGGCTCAGCCTCCAGGCCGTTTCCGAAGAACCGCTGCCTGAGGTCCTCGAAGCCGTCGCTCCAGCCGCGCCGGCCGGCCTCCACCTCCTCCAGCACCACGCGGTGGAAGAGGCGGATGCGCTCCCACGGGTGGCTGCCCAGCCTGTCGAACATCTCGTAGCACAGTAGGTGGCGGAACTTGCGCTCCTCGCGGCTCAGGCCCATCTCGAGTAGCTGGAAGTAGCCGAGCATGAAGAGGTCCAGCGTGAGGCTGTCGTAGCGCGGGGGTGCGCCGCCGTCCAGGGGCGGCAGGAAGTGCTGGGGCCAGTACAGGCCGTGCGCCAGGCCCGGGCTTGCCGGCACGCGCCGCAGCAGGCTCCGCCAGTGGCCCAGCAGCTTGCCCACCGCCTGCCGCTGCCTCAGCAGCTGCCGCAGCCGTTCGTCGGGGCTGTGGGCCTCGCCGTTGCTCGTCGGCAGCCGGGGGGCGTCCGTGGCCTCCAGCCCCGGGCCGGCATCGGCGGCCGCCACGCTGGGCAGCTGTCTGCGTAGGCGCGCCTGGGCGCGGCGGCCTTGTCCGCGGAAGGCCCAGCGGCGCCAGTGCTCCAGGAAGAGGTAAACGATGCGCTCCTTGCGCAGGTCGAGGTAGTCCTGGACGCCGCGCAGCTCGGTGCAGAGGGGCGGCCGGCGCGCCAGCTGCTCGGGCTCAGGCAGCGCCGCCTGGCGATCCTGTACCTCGGGCAGGCCCAGGGTGCCCAGGGGCTCCCCGTCGACCAGCGGGCCGTGGGCGGCGGCGGCGCTGGGCTGGCCAGAGCCGGCCGTCACGTAGTCCTCCTCCAGGATGGGCTCGCGGCCCGGGGCGCCAGCGGACTGCGGGGGCTTGCGGCGCGGACAGCGCGCGGGCGCCGCGCCCCGTGCGCGCAGCTCGTAGGTGGCGCGGAGATGCTGCACGGAGACGCCGCACTCGAGGATCTCGCGCGCCACAGCCTCGCGGCACCAGCTGAGCGAGTGCGAGCGGCCCAGGCAGAGCGGCCCGGGCAGCCAGGGTGCGTCGGGTAGCGGCGCCAGCGGCTGGCCCGTGTCAGCGGTCAGCAGCTCCGCCAGGTGCGCAGGCCGGCCGCCCAGTGCGGCCAGCAGCGTGGCCATGCTCTTGAGCAGCGTGGAGATCTTGCTGCACCAGGCGGGCAGGCTGGCGGCGCGGCCATGCATTCGGCGCGGGTCGACGGTGAAGCGCGGCCCCGACAGGGCGGCGGAGATGGGCAGCAGCTGCTCCAGCTCCAGCTCCAGTTGCTCGAGGCGCGCCTCCAGCTTCTGCGCCTTGTGCAGCACCTGCAGGTTCTCGATTTGCTGCTCGATGCGGAGGATGTCGGCCTCGGTCATGAGCTCGCCAAAGGGCCCGAGGATGGCGTTGTGCTCGCGGGAGTACCTCCAGCCCTCGCGGGGGTAGCAGCACGAGCTGGCGGCCGTCAGCTAAGGCGGGGAAGACAAAAGAGGGGAGGGAGGCGCGTCTCCCTCTGGCCCAGCTCCCGCCATGGCGCCGGGAACCTTTTGCATGTCCTGGGTGGTGTAATGGCTCCGCGGGGCTGCGTCTGCAGGGAGGGACCGCGTCTGGCCGGTGGGGGTGACGCTAGGGTGAGGCTTCGGCCCGAGCCGCCGCTCCAGGCTCTGGGCAGTGTCCACTTTGGTCGCTGGCGGGGGGCACGGCCGGTCGTGGTCGCTGCTGCGGCGGCAAGAACAGGCCAGCAGACGGGGTCTCCATGCCTGGCTTGTTCGCTCATTACACCACCCAAGGAACTTGCGAAAGGCGTTGAAGCTGAGAGGCGCGGTGGCCCTCCCCAACCCATCCGAGGGCGGCTATTGTGAGGCCTCTCCTCCCAGACTCATGACGCCTTCTCCAGCTCCCCTGTGGCCCAAGCCTTCCCGCTCCCTGTGGTCCATGTTTTCTGTGCAGAATGAGAGGCCACTCCGCTCTTAAAGAGGCTGCAGCTGCAGCTTCCACTGAGCTGCCCACCCTTCCCCTCCCTTCGTCCTGCTGGACAGCTGGGCACCGTAATATTCTCATTTGCTCACTTTTCTCCACCTCTGATGTCCAGTTTTCCCCCCTGGGCCTGCCATCGCCTCCACAGAGGTCCCTGATTCATCTTGACCCTATGCGATCCACTCTCCACATACAAATAGGAAGCAGCCTCTTCCCTGCTTAACACTCCCCGCACCCGGCTCCCCAGTGTTCCAGGAGAAAGTCCGTTCTCTTCTGGGCCTCTGGCCAGGTCTTGGTAGTCTGGCCCCCATTGAGGTCTCTCCAGCTCAGCGACCCCCCCCTTCCTCCAGGACAGTCAGGGCCACATCCGCTCTCACTTCCAGACCGCCCTGTCCCACCTGCGGCTCTTCAGCCCCCTCTCCTCCTGGCCACCCCTCACTCATCTTCCAAGTGTCACCTTAGATATCACCTCCTCCTTCCCTAACACACCCCCCAGCCCACATATAAGGTGGCCAGTTAGGGCTGCCCCAGTGCCTTGCGTTCCCCATTGCAGCTGGCTGTGTTGCATCAGCCCAGGTACTTCTCTCCACTGCCACCCACTCTCTCACACTGCCCCATTTTGTGTGCTTGGTGACTCGCACACATGTCCGCAGACACCTTAGAGCAGGCCTGGATATGTTCACCATGAATCCCCAGAGGCTATAACAGTGTGTGGGGCACATAAATGGCACTCGGGGGCCAGGCGTGGTGGCTCATGCCTGTAATCCCAGCACTTTGGGAGGCCGAGGCGGGCGGGATCACTTGAGGCCAGGAGTTCGAGACCAGCCTGGCCAACGTGGTGAAACCCCATCTCTGCTGAGAATACAAAAATTAGCTGGGTGTGGTTGGCGGGCATCTGTAGTCCCAGCTACTCGTGAGGCTGAGGCGGGAGAATCGCTTGAACCCAGGAGGTGGAGGTTGCAGTGAGTCAAGATCGCACCACTGTACTCCAGCCTCAGTAACAAAGTGATTCCCTGTCTCAAAAAAATAAATAAAAAATAAAAATAAATGGCATTTGGGGAATAGTTGTTGGATGAATGAAAGGCAACTCATCCTGCCAGCTGGTGCTGATCAGCCCACCTTACAGAGAAGGAAACTGAGGCTGGATGAGGCTCAGTATCGGCAGCTGGAAGGCGGCAGCGCAGCCATGGAGCCCAGGTCCCTAAGACTGAGACCAAAGCCCTCTTGGCTACTCAGTATGGTCCTTGGACCAGCATCATCAGCAGCCTCACCCAGGAGCTGGCTAGAAATGCAGAGCCTCAGCCCTGCCCAGACCTCCTGAATCCGAACAGGCCTTTTAACCAGATCCCAGGTGCTGGGCAGGTGAAGGAGAGTCTGAGAAAGGCTGCTGTCTCACTTCCAAGGACAAGCTGCTGGGGGTGTGTGTGGAGACTGGGACAAGCCCCAAACGGGGTGGTGCCACCCTGCTTTCCCTAAAGAAAATGGCCGGGCACGGTGGCTCATGCCTGTAATCCCAGCCCTGGCCAACACGGTGAAACCCCGTCTCTAATAAAAATACAAAAAAATTAGCTGGGCGTGGTGGCATGCGCCTGTAATCCCAGCTACCTGGGAGGCTGAGGCAGGAGAATCATTTGAACCCGGGAGGCGAAGGTTGCAGTGAGCCGAGATCGCGCCACTGCACTCCAGCCTGGGCGACAGAGCAAGGCTCTGTCTCAAGAAAAAAAAAAAAAAGAAAGAAAATGGGAGGTCCCGAGGTTGGGGTTGGGGGTGGTGTGGGGGATGGGCTGTGCATCCAAATGCAGACCCCAGGGCTCCCTGGGCACCCTGCCCCACCCACCTTCCGCCTCTGCTCCTCCTCCTCCTGCATCTTCAGCTGCAGCTTGCGCACCATCACCTGGCGCTTCCACTCGGGGATGGGCCGGCCCTGCTCATCGTGTGTGGGGATGAGCGCCTCCACATCCAGCTGCACTCCCGGCGCAGGAGTAGTGGGCGGCTCCGGAACCAAGTTTCCATTGAGCAGAGGCTGAAACCCTGCAGCTGGCGGTGTGGGGCTCCGGACTGGTGACAGTGCAGGTGACACAGATGCCAGCGGCGAATCGGGCTGCAGGGAGAAGCGGTGGGGCTGAGCGCCCGGTGGCCTAGGGCCAGGGAAGCCGGGTCGCAGGCTCCTGCTGGGCCCGCCTACCTGGAAGGCCGGCTGCCCGCTGCCTGAGAACACTGTGGTCAGCCCCTTGCTCTGCGGCGTCGGCTTCAGGCTCTTGCCTGCCTTAATCTCAGCCAGTAGCTCCGAGTTGTCGCCCGTCGGGGACATCATGTTGAAAGATTTGGTGCCTATGCAGAGGCAGGAGATGAGGCACTGGCCAGGGTGGGGCTGCATCCCCGCCACCCCTCTCCCGCCCCTCTGCAGCCCCGTTCCCAAGCCAAGATTGGATGGGTGCCCATCCTCGGGGCCAGTGGGCAGCTCTCCAGATCCCAGGTCCCGCAGGCAGCTTTCAGGGTCCCCAGAGGTGGGCCCTTGGTTCCCCGACTGTGGCAACCCCACCATCCTCCCCACCCTACTCACGGGATGTAGGGCCCCTGCCTGGAGGCCCCTGGGAGTTCATGGTGGCTCTTGGGCATATGTCCCCGCCCAGCCACTGACTGCCCAGCTCCAAAACACTACCTGGAATCAGCCACCCGACCTTTGTCCCGGGTTCCCTGGCTCAGCCCGGCTGGGGTGGAGCCTCCCTCTGGCCCTCTCCCTACATCAGCAAAGCCTCAGTGACCCTTGAACTGAGTCAATTGGGGCCTCCATGGACATGCAGAGTCCGGACCCCAGAGTGCCAGTACCCACCTGGTCCCCTCCCTCCCCACCACACCCACAGACAGATGCACAAGCAGACACATTGGTTGCAAGCCGGGAGCACATTTACGGCAAAGCACGGCTCAGCTCTAGGGGCCCAGGAAAGCAGAGCCCTTACTAAGGCTACGGGAGGCACCCAGGAGGAAGGGCAGGCGGGTAATATGCAAACACCCAGGGCAGAGTGTGCATTTTCCGGCTTAGCCAGAGGAGGCGAATGGAGATTTGGAGAGAGAGGTCTCTTGAGCCCCGAAGAAGGGGTCAGGTCTGGGAGGGAGGAATAAAATGGGCCGACAGCTCTTGGATTCTCAGGCTGGGGATCCCAGAGTGCAGTCACGGGGAGGAGAAGAGTAGGAGAAAGGGAAAATCAGTGTGGCTGGCTCATTTATTTAGGCAAAACCATCAGCCAGGCGCAGAATGCTTGGGTGCATATGTGGGTATGAGGGTGGGTATGAGGGTAGGTATGAGGTGCAAGGCCCCACCCATGCATCGAGGTTCTCTCGCCTGCCAGCCCCTGCCCCTGCCCTTTCCTCAAGTCTGGGCCCCTCCTGCCTTGCTGTTCCTGCCTCTTCCCCCAACCCCGCACCTCAGCCTCAGCCAGGAGCCGCGCATGCAGCTACTCACTCTTCCTGTGCCTCAGGACTCTCACTTCTAGGGACCAAGAGGAGAGAAGTGACAGCGGAGTTAGGAGGGAGAGGGGGCCAGGATGAGACTGGGACAGCAGGGGACAGGGAGCGGGCCTGGGAGAGCAGGAGGGAGGAAGTGGAGAAGAGAGGAGGAGCTTTTCTGTCCATCTGACCCTGGCTCAGCCTGCTCTGGGGCCCCATGAGGGTGGTCCATCGAGTTCCTGGCTTGGCTGGTACCCCTAAGGGCTGGGCAGGGCCACCACTGGCTCTAGCCCGTAGCAAGGGCCTCCACCTTGGCACTGAGTTGGGGTAGGGCACCCAGCCCTGGCTGTGCTGGGTGGGGGTGTCTGGGGAAGCCCAGAGTACATTTTTCTCTGCCCTTAGCTTCAGCCCTGCTGCAGGCTGTGGAGGGAAGGAGAAGGAAGCTCGGCAGGTGCTGGACATGCTTCCATGGGCTCTGGTCTGCAGGGGCTGGGGCTCCATAGGAACCGTAGGGGGGACAAGCTCTGCTCTGCACTCCTAGTCAGGGAGATGAAGCTTTGAGGGGTGCCACTAAGCATGATCTCTGCCCTGAGTGGCTGGGTGAGGAAGGCACCCCAGCCAGGCTGGGATGGGAGCACCACATCTAGGCACCCTGTCCTGGGCCTTCTAGGTGTCCTGGCAGGGGGACACTGTCCCACCGTACAGAAAAGAAGCCCAAGAATCCTGCACCAGTTTAGCTCTTAAAAAAGGATGCCTAGGGAAGTCACCGGGGAGGGAGGGGGAAACATGGTGGGTCACAGCTTTGCCCCCATAGCCAGGCCCTGGCTGGCCCAGGGCCCCTGGCAGGAACTGGCTAGGAAGAGTTCCTGGCATATCTAAGAAGGCTTCAGGTCTGCGCTGCTTGGAAGGACAAGAGAAAGACGTGGAGAGAGGAAGAGAGGCTCAGGATAGACAGGGGCAGGGGGAAGGGCGGCCAGCTGTGGGGCCTCTCTGAAGCTGGTTCTACTTCAAGTGTCCCTCCAGTACCAGCTCATCAGAAACACCAGCACCAGCTCATGGGAAACACCAGCCCCAGAGCTGGGAGGCCCTTTCTAGCTGGTGGGAGGCAGGCCCAGAGAGGGGAGGGGACTTGCCCAGGCCACACAGCTAGGGGGTGGGAGGCAGGCCCAGATTGGGGAAGGGACTTGCCCCAGGCCGTGCAGCCCGGTCCTGCTTTGGCAGGACCTCAAGCAACCCAGAGCCCTCTCTTATGGCCAAGTACTCAGTGGGGTAGGGGTGGCTGGAAGACCATGTAGAAGAGGAAGGACCCGGGCAGTGACAGCTGGGGAGGGGCTGGTGTCTAGATTTCCCTCCCCTTTCAGGGCTAGCGCCGCCCCCCACCCCTCAACCTGACCCTACTCACTGCCGGTGGACGAGGAGGAGCGGCGCTGCCCGCAGCCAGGGCCAGCGCCCTCGAGGGGCAGAGGCGGGGCCGGCGGTGGCGAACTCGCGGCCTCGGGCAGGGGCGGCGGCGGCGGCGGCGGCGGGGGCGGCGGGGGCAGCTCCCTGGACGCCTTGGGGTCCACGGCGCAGCCGTTAGGCACGTGGTTCCCAGGGAGCAGCGCCGCCTGCGGGGGAGCGGAGGGGCCTTCGAGTGAGCCGCGGGCGGCAGGGCCGAGGCGCGGGCAGCAGGCGGGCGCGGGCTGGCGGGCACGCACCTCCTCGCTGTGCGCCATGCCTGGGCGTGCGGCCAGCGTCTCGCCGGGGCAGCGGCCCAGCTGCCGGTAGTAGTCCCCCGTGCTGGGCTGCTTGCTGAAGGCACGGGGCTTGCGGCTAGAGTCCTGCCTCCGCAGCCCGTCGTGGCCGTCGCAGGAGCTCAGCTGCGGGAAGACAGTGACCGGTGGGGCTCGGGCACCTGCCCGGTAGGCGCCCCCCACGCCTCCCCACCCAGCTCTTCACCTCCTGGGGACTCGCGGCCAGCGGCCGTTGAGGGGTGCAGCAGCCGACTTCCTAGACCCCCTGTTCTCACGGTGGGCAGCGGACGAGGGTCATGGGGGCCTCGGTGGAAGGGCAGGCTCCACCTGCCTTACAGGGAGGGGTTCTGGGCACCGGCCAAGGGGCACAGGGGCCCCCACTGAGGCCAGAAGGGGCGGGCCCAGGGGCGGGGTGGCCCAGCCCCGACGCCAGGGGGAGCTGGAGAAGGGGCACCTCCCAGCTTAGCCCTCACCAGGCCCTCGGCCGCACTCTGCTCTCGGCTGTCAGAAGGACTGCGGGTCCCCAGGGCTCCGCGGAGCCCTGTCTTTGGGGGTCCCGGGCCGGAGGGAGCCCCCTCCAGAGCCTGTGCTCTCCGAGGCTCCGGCTTGCCCCGGACCCCAGTTGCCCGTCCAGGGGCTGCTCCTACCTGCCACGGTGCTGGTGGCCCCCGCTGTGCACCTGGCGGCGGGGGCGGCAGGACCCGACACCTGCGTTACCTGATACTTCCTCTCATGTTACAGCCACCGGCGCACGGCCAGCCTATGGGCTCCGACAGCCTGACATCACCCGGGGCCCGCCAATCCCAGGCCGAACCCCCCCAGCCGTCGCGGATGCCATGGGGGCGCCAACTACTCTGTCACACCTGGCCGCGGCTCTGCACCCGCCCCCCGCCAGATGTGACCCCGCCCCTTGCGCCTCTCCCTAAGCTGGGAGCTGAGCCCCCACCTTCATCCCCGCCCGAGAGGGAAGAGGGCTGACCGTGGGCAGACGGGGCCTCTCATATTTGGCCCCCGGCTCCGGCTCACGTCCCCACCCTTCCCCTCCTGCATCTGGAAACCATCGCCATCCACGAAAGCGACACCGACACCCGCGCTCAAGCCTCGGATTTCAGGGGCCGTAAGGCGGGGTCGGGTGACAGCGCGGCTTCCCGCCCCGTCGCAGCTGCCCCCAACTAGGCCCAGCTCAGTGAGGGAGAGTGAGGCGGCCGGGCCAAAGACTGAGTGACCGGGTGGGGGCTGTCCCCTGCCCCACTCTCCAGCCCATGCGTCCCTGCGGTGGCCTCAGACCCTTCACCCCGCCCGACCTGGCTCACGTTGCAGGAAACGCGACACCGCAGGATTTGTTTTCTGGGCCACCCCGCCCGCTCCGCGCCCCCTGCAGCCCGGAGGCTCGGACAACACGACCCTGCTCCCGCCCGCGGTCAGGCACCCGCGCGGGGGGCGCCGCGGCGACACAAAGAGCCCTTTGTGGAGCGTCCCGGCCCCGGCCCTGGCGCCTGCGGCCCAGCACGCACACAGCCGGGAGGGACGCACACAGCCGAGAGGGGCGTACACAGCCGGGAGGGACGCACACAGCCGGGAGGGGGCTCACACAGCCAGGAGGGGACCACACAGACCTGGCACTTGGGCTCAGCGGTGGAGAGGGGGCACTGGCTGGGTCACCTGTCCTGTGGATTTGGGCGGGGCCCACAGTCTGCGCTGGGAGCTCAGCGATTCCAGGGCCCCCTCTGCCTCCCAGAGATGAAAGGGGAAGCCACTGTGGGAGCTTGGTCTAAGGTGGCATGAAGAGGGCAGCTACTGGAGCTGGCCTGCAGGTTCGGTGTCCCTCCCATGCCTCCCTTGCCCAGTGGCCTTGTGACCTGAGTCACCTTGTATGAATTGGCCCTGGGGTGGCTTTGCCTTGGGCTTAAGAGAGAACTGCAAGGTCCCAGGCTCCAGCAGGACCCCAGGGGGCTGCCACACCACATCTGGCCACTTGTGACCTCAGGCTGTCCCCTCACCTCTTAGACCATCCTTGCTCTGTTCCTGTGGCCAGAACGCCAGTGTTCCCCAGGGCACCCTGCCCAGGATACCCAGAATTGCTCAGACCAGACCTCTGCCCCAACCCCTGCTCCAGAGCCTCAGCCAGGGGCCTGCAGGCCCCAGACATCTCTAGGCGCCTCACACTCCACCTGCCCGCCCTGGCCTCATCCTCTCCACACTGGCTCGCTTCCCTCCAGGGCTCCCAGCTCAGACCTGGCCCTTTCCCCCAGGAGCTCAAGCCCTAAACTGGAACCAGCCACAGCTTCACTTCCTCCCAGCCCCCACTGCCGGTGGGCGCCCAGCCCTGCTAGTGCCTGCTCGCCTTCCCCCCACCCTCCTTCCAGCCCTCACCTCCACAGCCATGCCACTGGCACCTTCCACCTGGCAGCCACCTCCCTTGGGCGACACTCTCCGACTGAGCCTGGGGCTGTGGGGGCCGGGGTGGGGGCATGCTTGGGGAGGGGCAGTCTCCATGCATTGTCTGTCAACTCCATGAGAACCCGGCCACTCTGTGCAAGAGGTGGCACAGGCCCAGTTCCTGGTGAGGCACAGCTGTCTGGACCTGCGTCCTTCACCCCCCAGCTCCCATGGAGGGCAGTGACCTGCTCTTACTCTCCTCCCAGTCCAGTGTCCAGCCCTGAGCCCTCGTGGGACTCGCCAGGAGCTTTGACTCTTGAACATGCCATGGACCCAGGGACCCCCACCCTATGCCCACTAGTGAGGCCAGGCCTTTGGCCTCACTGGCCCCCATCAGCCCAGTTCCCCTGCTGGGAGGCAGGCAGGGGGTGAGGGCTCGCTACCTCCTTCTTGAGGGCCTGTGTCTCCACGTGGCGGAGTTTGTTCTTGGTCTGCATGTAGATGTCAGCTGCCTGTGGTCCCACAGGAGGCTTGGGAGCTGGGTAGCCAGGTGGGGGTGGGGGCAGTTGGGTGCCTGGGCGTGGGGGTGGCGGGGGGAAGCTGGGTGGGGGTGGTGGGGGTGTGGGCTTCCCAATCGTGCCCCGAGGCAGGCCCGGCTCCGGGTTCAGCATGTCCATGTAGCTCTGTGTGTCTGCAGCTCTAGTGCTGGAAAGCCCTGGGGAGGCAGAGGGAAGGGCCAGATTTGGGAGCATGCAGACAGGCTGTCCCCCAAGACTGAGACTCTCCACCACCTGGAAACAACTTGCCGAGGGCCACGGTGGGCTCTGGGCACCACTTGGTACACCTGCTGTGGCCCCTGGTGGTGCTGGGCTTCCCCTCCCTGGCCCTGCCCTGCCCCAGCCCAGCACTTATTGGGGGAAGACCAGGCACTCCGGTTTGGAGGGGAAGCACTGGAGGCTTTGGTGTGTCTAGAGGGCAGGGTCACCTGGAAGGGGAGGGTCTACTCCTTGGGAGTACGGATGGCCACATCCAATCTTTGCAGGGCACTCCTGCCAGGTCTGGAGGCCACCATCTGGCGGCGTGAAGCAGGCATTGCAAGTGAACAGACGCCCATGCTCAGGGCATGGTCAGGGTGTGTGTACACACAAGCCTGCAGTCTGCCAAGGCAATTGTGCACTTGTGTATGCTTGAGTGTGTACGCATTTGTGCACATGCTTCTTTGTATTGATGAATGTGTGTGCATTGCTCTGTGGACATGGTTGTGTGTGCATATCTGTAGTATGGAAATAGGGCATTGTGTGCTTGTGTGTAAGGTGGGTGTGTGCAGATATTAGCATGGCTCTGTATGTGTGTTCATATCTGTATGCTGTATGTACACATGTACAAGTGTGTGCTTTTGTGTGTGAGTAGCTAAGAATAATGAATGGTGGGCAGCACACGTGGATTTTGTGGGTGGGGAGAGTACATGTGGATGTACATGTATGTTTGTGATGAGCACACACAAGTATGAGTGACATCTGTCTCTCACCAGAAAGGGTGTCGCCTCCCCATGTTTAAGAGCAAGTGATGAGGGTAGTGTCCGATATTGGCTGTGTCAGGGCGGCCCAAGGCCAACCCTCACAGCCCAGCAGTCTGGCTTCAGTCTGCTCTCCCTCCCCGTCTTCCTCCTGGGCACACTCACCACGTGGAGGGTGCTGGCCCTTGATGCTGGAGTGGCTGGAGGAGCAGGAGTCGTAGTTGGAGAGGGTGCTGGTAGGTGAGCTGAGGTCAAAGTTCAGCGGCTGGACCGACACCGTGGTGTTGGGTGAGGACATGCCTGAATCCGGCTGCTTCGCCTCCAGCTCCGCGGATGGATCCCGGGAGAGCACGCGGTGCTCCACGCTCTGAAGGGGCGGCAGGGAGGCCATGAAGGCAACCGCACCCCAAGATGCGTTGCTCTCCAGGCCAGGGTCCTACTCAGCCATGCCTTCGCTGTGGGATCTTGGCCAAGCCACACCGCTCTCTGGGGTCTCTTCCCCATCACTAGAGGGTCTCTCAGGTTCCTCCAGGTTAAGATTCAAGCCCAGCCCCGCCAGGCAGCAGGACCCAGGTTCCTGGGAAACTCCCTCCCCTGGCTCCTCCCTGATTAGGAGGGTGGAGAGATCGATGAGGAGGGGGCCTTGAGCTGCACCCCAAGGGGAGAACTGCCAGGAGATCGGCCTTCTCCCTCACGGATCGGCAGAGGCTCCATGGGGAGGGGCACAGCACAGGCCCATCCCTAGTTACCTGGCTGGCAAGCCGGCTCTCCTTGCCGGACCTGGGGCCTGGGGCAGACTCCCAACACCAGCCCGGCCTGTCTCCTGATGGGGCCCTTGGGGTAAGGGTGGGGCCTGGATGGCCAGCTGAGCAGTGATGGGCAGCCAGAGCTCAGGCTGCCAGGCCTGCCACTCCCCCGCCCTGCCCGGTCTGTGCGTCTGACCACAGGCCTGTCCCCTCCCAGTGCAGAGGGGGCTGTGGTGGGGGCCCTGCTTACATTGCCCATGCTGCCCCTGCTGCCGGCAAGCCCGCTTGCTCCGCTGCCTCCTGCCCAGGCCTGCTCCTCCTTGCCCCGTGCCCCCTCCCTGCCTAGGAAGTGTCACAGGCCCCCTGGGAGAGAGAGGCAGGCCTGGCACCAGGTAACGGCTCAGCGGCCGCGCTCATTGGCCCCGTAATTAGGGGCTCTGCAGGAGTGTTTGCCTTTTCTGGGCCAGCGTCTTCTGTGGCTTGGATCTGTCCCTGCCGCAGCTGGGCCTGCTTGGGTGAGGGGACCAGGGCACACACACCCCACCCATTTCAGGGCACCAGGCCCTGCTGCCTACCGCAGGAGTCAGGGGAGCCATAGGAGGTGGCGTGGGCAGCACCCGAAGGTGCTCTTTACCTGGCCAACAGCAGTGGGTGCTGAGGGCACCAAGCCCTGACCCCTGTAGGCAGCAGATAAGAGGCTGGGCCACAGCAGGTGTACTGCACCTGGCCTGAGCCACCCAGCTCTGCAGTCTGGGACAGTGGCTTCAGACTTCCCCTCCCTGACTTACTAGCTATTTCAGGCGAGTCACCTACGCTTTTTGTGCCTAAGTTTCTTTATCTGCAAATGGGGATAACAGCACTACTTGCTCTGCTGAGCTCCAGGACATGGCGTCCAGTAAATGCCATATTGTCAACTTTTTTTTTTTTTTTAAACAGAGTTTCATTCTTCCCGCCCAGGCTGGAGTGCAGTGGTGCGGTCTCGGCTCACTGCAGCCTCCACCTCCTGGGTTCAAGCAATTCTTCTGCCTCAGCCTCCCAAGTAGTTGGAATTACAGGCACCCGCCACCACACCCAGCTAATTTTTGTATTTTTAGTAGAGATGGGGTTTCATCATGTTGACCAGGCTGGTCTCGAACCCTGACTTCAGGTGATCCACCCACCGCCTCAGTTTCCCAAAGTGCAGTCATGAGCCACCACACCTGGCCTGCCAACTTTTTTTTTTTTTTGAGACAGTGTCTTGCTCTGTTGCCCAGGCTGGAGTGCAGTGGCGTGATCTCGGCTCACTGCAACCTCCGCCTCCCGAGTTCAAGTGATTCTCCTGCCTCAGCCTCCCAAGTAGCTGGGACTACAGGCACCCACCACCATGCCCAGCTAATTTTTATATTTTTAATAGAGATGGGGTTTCACCATGTTGGCCAGAATGGTCTCGATCTCTTGACATTGTGATCTGCCCTCCTTGGCCTCCCAAAGTGCTAGGATTGATTACAGGTGTCAGCCACCGCGCCCTGCCTTTTTTTTTTTTTTAGATGGAGTTTTGCTCTGTCACCAGGCTGGAGTGCAGTGGCGTGATCTTGGCTTACTGCAACCTCCGTCTCCTGGGTTCAAGCGATTCTCCTGCCTCAGCCTCCCGAGTAGCTGGGACTACAGGCGTGTGCTACCACACCTGGCTAAATTTTTTTTGTATTTTTAGTAGAGACGGGGTTTCACCATGTTGGCCAGGATGGTCTCGATCTACTGACCTCGATCTGCCTGCCTTTGCCTCCCAAAGTGCTGGGATTACAGGCATGAGCCACTGCACCCGGCCAACTATTTTTTTAATGTACTGTGAAGAGTAACTGATATTACACCTTTAAGGCACTCGGCAGGGTACCTGCCTAAGTCAGAATCCAATGAATAGTGTTTGCTGTCCTATGATCGCTAGCAGCTGCATCCAGAAAGGCCCTCAGGTGCCACCCCCCACGGTCCCTCAACAGAGTCACAGACTCTCTTAACTGAAGGGGACCCACCATTGATGCAGAAATGCCCTTCCCAGTGTCCACCCCAGCTTATATACCCTAGTGACAGAGTGCTCACTACCTGCTGGGCCATTCATTCTCTTCCAGAGACTCTTTCTCAGGGGGAAGTTCATCCCCAGGCCTGCCTGCAGCCTCTAGCCTCTGGGCCTTGCTGTGTTCTGCAGCCCCCAGAGCCAGGACCATCCCCCTGTGCTGGGAGGGAGGGCAGATGGACAGACAGTGCTCAGGGCACAGACCATCTGCCTTCTTCCCTCCGGGCCTCATTTCACAGCCCCTCCATGGCCAGGCTGCCCCATGGAGTTGGTCCGCATCCTTTTAGGGTTGGCTGCGAGGCCCACTCTCTTTGCTGCCTATTGCCTCAAAGCAGGCATTGTACCAGATGGTGCAGAGCCCTGCACTTGGAGACATCCACAGCTGAGTTCAAGTCCCATTGGATCACTTCATGGCTGTCTCACCATAATAACATAATTTAAAAAGAGTGGCGTGGGTTTCCAGTTATGACCCAGCCATGAAGTCAGCAAATGTATGGTGCAGGGGCTGAGAGGTGGCTCCTGGCCAGGCCATCAAGGTAGGTTCTCCACTCTACCACTTACTGGTGATGCCATCTTGGTGCCCCACAGACCCACTTTATCCGTATGTGGAACGGGACACTTACACTCTTTTCCGCAGAGAGTGGCTGTGAGTTATACCCAAGCTAATGTCTATGGATAGGTGAATGAGCTTGCCTGTTCCCAGTGGGGCCTGGTCTTGTGATTTCTCCAGCCTTACCCCGTGGGGTGACTCTGTTCTTCCCTGTTCTCTTTCCGTTAACCTTTGTGCCTCTAATCCCTCAGTCCCCAGTAGGCAGTGGTTCTGGACTGAGAGGTCGTGTGGGGTAGCGGGCTTCACGTCCCTGAACCTCAGCTTCCTCCTTGGTAAAAGGGGTGACGACACCCACCACTGGGGTGGAGGGGCGAGAAGAGAGAATGCGACAGGAGCAGCCCAGGGATCGTACCAGGTTCTCCACCGTGCGCAGGTAGCGGGTGCAGTGGCTGTGGCCGTTGAAGTCCGACAGGTCGGCGGCCGTGTACCCGTCGCGGTCGCGGACGTCCAGCTCCGCGCCGTTCACTACCAGGATCTGGCAGCACTGCGGGGGCACGCAGTGAGGACCCGGCCGCGGCCGCGAGCTGGGACCCCCGCGCCCGGGCAGGGCCGTGCTGAGAGCGCGGTGCCAGCAGAGGGCGCGCGCCCCCACCCCGGGCCCGCGCTGACCTCTAGCTCCCCGTTCTCAGCGGCGTCGTGCAGCGGCGTCCCGCCCCACAGGTCAGCCGAGATCTCCCCGCCGTGCAGCAGCAGCCAGCTGAGCACCTTGGTGTGGCCGCGGCTCGCCGCGAAGTGCATGGCGGTGGCGCCGTCTTTGTCCTGCTCGGACAGGCTCACGTCGGTGCAGCTCACCTGGGCGGGAGCGGCGGGGAGAGAGGGGCGGGGGCTGGGCGCCAGGCCCCTGCAGGCCCCGCCCCCGGTCCCCCGCCCCACCCCTTGACGGCCCCGCTCCCTCCACTCCCCGCCCTGCCGGCTCCGCCCCGCCTCCCCTCCTCCCCGCCCGGGCCCGGAGCTCACCAACCACACGATGACCGGGCTGTGGCCCATCTGCGCCGCGGCGTGCAGCGGGGTCATGCCGTCGTGGGCGCGCGCGTGCGGGTCTGCGCCGCATTCCTGCACCAGGTACTGCGTCACCTCCAGGTGGCCCTCCTGGCACGCCAGGTACAGGGGCGTGGCACCGTTCTTGGTTTGGGCATTCACTCCCCTGCGGAGACACAACGCCCACCGTGGGCTTTCAGCGCCTCACCCCCTCCGAGGCCTCCTTACCCGCCCCCATCCCCTCCCGGGGAGCCCTGGACGGCAGGGAGAGTGGGTGGGAGAGGGCCCTGTCACCGGCCCGCTGCTGCCCGGGGGGCTCCCCCTGGACTGAGTCCTGAGCCAACCTCCCTCAGAGGTCCCTGAGGGCGTCCCACCCAGCACTGCCCTGCCCTCAGTCCTACTTTTTTTTTTTTTTTTTTTTTTTTTTTTGAGAAGAAGTCTATCTCTGTTGCCCAGGCTGGAGTGCAGTGGCTCGATCTTGGCTCACTGCAACCTCTGCCTCCCGGGTTCATGCGATTCTTCTGCCTCAGCCTCCTGAGTAGCTGGGATTACAGGCATGTGCCACCACGCCCCGCTAATTTTTTGTATTTTTAGTAGAGACGGGGTTTCACCATGTTGACCAAGCTGGTCTCGAACTCCTGACCTCGTGATCCGCCCATCTCAGCCTCCCAAAGTGCTGGGATTACAGGCTTGAGCCACCGCGCCCAGGCTCAGTCCCACTTTTTAACCGAGGTCTACAAAGATGTAGTGAGCTGGCCTCTCCTCCCCTCTCACCCACTGTCACCATGAGTCACCACACCTGCTGTGTCTGACCTCTATCCCTTTCATTGTGTGCCCCCTCCATCTGGAATGTCCTTCCATCCTCCTCCCTCTTGAGGACTCAGTACCCATCCCTCCTCCATGAGGGCCACCCTGAGTTATTTCCCCCTTGCTGGCCTCCCCCCACACTGCCCAGGGCCACTTGAGCATGACCTGTCATGCTTGGTTGACCATAACTGATTTTGACCTTTGCCTCCCCCAGAAGACTGAGTACCCAGAGGGCAGGGTGGTAAGGGTTGCCAGACAAAATGCAGTTCACACAATTCAATCTGAATTTCGGATAAACAGATAATGCTTTAGTATTCTATATCCCAAATATTGCATGGGACATACTTATACTAAAGTACAGCTTGTTTATCTGAGATTCAAAGCTAGTCAAACGTCCTAGGTTTGGTTGTTGCTGTTTTTGTTAATCTGGCCGCCCTCGGGATGTCCACTATGTACTGAATGCTTCTGCTGTGCTAGCTCTGGGCTGTGGCAGTAGCAAGCAGGTTCTTCTTTTTTATTTTTATTTTTGAGACGGAGTCTTGCTCTGTCATCCAGGCTGGAATGCAATGGCGCAATCTCAGCTCACTGCAACCTCTGCCTCCTGGGTTCAAGCCATTCTCCTGCCTCAGCCTCCCAAGCAGCTGGGACTACAGTCATGTGCCACCACGCCTGGCTAATTTTTGTATTTTTAGTAGAAATACAGTTTCGCCATCTTGGCCAGGCTGGTCTTGAACTCCTGAGCTTAAGTGATCTGCCCTTCTCGGCCTCCCAAAGTGCTGGGATTACAGGTGTGAGCCACCGCGTCCGGCCCTCAACTATTACTGTGACCATCAACTGAGATTACACCGGTAAGGCACCTAGCAGGGGACCTGCCAGAATCAGAATTCAATCAATGGTGCAGCTGCAGCTGGGGAGGCTCACAGGTGGGGCTGGGACTCTGTGCCATCACCCATAGTCCCACAACAGAGGCACAGACTCAGCTCTCTCCTGGGTCACACAGCTGGTAAGTGGCATTTGAACACCCATCTGTCTCTGCATGCAGGGCCTGGCCAGCAATATGGCCATGCAGGGAGTGAAGAGCTGGAATGTGTCTCAGGGGCTTCTCCTAGGGCCTAGCTTTCGGCTGTCACTGTCCCTTATCCTTGCTCTCCCAGCCCAGAGGGGGCCTTTGAGCTGCGCCACAGTCTTGCTTCTTGTCTCTTTGTGTTCCCAAACCCATCCATGAAATGGGGGCAACAGTTGTCATCCTGACCTTGTGCGGAGTGCCTGAGAAGTGCTTGCAGAGCCCTGAGCACAGGCCTGGTGCCTGGCGCACAGCCATTGCTGAACTTTAGGATCCTTCCCTGTGCCTGGGAAGACCAGCCACCAGGAGGGTCTATGGCTGGCCTGGTGTGTCCAGGTGACCAGCCAGGGTGCAGTTACCACCGAAGGACACTAGGTGGAGCCACAACCTACCCCCCAGACCCAGGAGAAGCTCCAGGTTGGGGGCCGCGACCTATTGGGTTCCAATTCACCTTTTGTGCTCAGGAGGCCAATTCTTCACAGGACTTCACATCCTGCCCGTCTACCTCCCCCAGTGTTTCACCCCCTAGATCAACCACATGCCTATCAACGTGCACCAGGCTACCCCCCTTTGCCCATCCATCCTGTTGTTCCCAACACAACTTAGCCCCTCTTCTGACCCCTGTCACATGTGCCCTCTTCCTCCCTCTCACACACATCCTGAGACTCTCCCAGCTGGCATCTCCCTGTCCCTAAAGCCCTGGTTCTCTGTCCACTTCCTTGACTCCTGAGACCCCAAGGCTGTCTGCAGCCCCCATGGACCTCCACTCACTGATTTCTCCTCCATCCCCACTCCCTAGACACAAGGCTGCCATTTGCTGGGGCTGATGCTGAGCCTGGCACTTCATGATGGTGCGGGGAGCAGGCACCATGCCTGGTGATCCAGAGGGGGTCCCGTCGACACAGATGAGGGAGACAGAAGACTCAGCTACGTATCTATCTTCAGAAACATGCTGGCTCGTGGCTGCTAGCCTCCACACCCCAGGGCCAGCGTCACCCCCATGCACACTCACATGCTGGTGCATCGGGAACAGGCTGTTTAATATTTCATGACCGACACTCAGCGGCCTAAATTATTCACCCCGTAACCAAGGCACAGTGAGTGCTGGGGTCTTGGGGATCAGAGGCTGGTGGGGGCCCACTGGGTTCTTTCTGTAGAGGCCCACGGCGGTCTGCACAGCTGGTGGGGGGCCAGACCTGCAGTGAGCTCTGCTCTCCCAGCACCCCCCACTTGGCAGAGATCCATGACCCAGGGGTGCCCAGCCAGCTGGAGAAGGTCTGAGAAGCTGGCACCAAGCAGGATCTGAGCAGCAGGGGGCAGTGGTACCCACAGCCTCCTGCAGGGCCGCTGGCTGGCACTCCCAGTCCAAGTTCCTGGCACAGAATGAGCCCTCAGTAAGTGCTGGAGCTCATCACCATTCTTATTAGTATTTCACCATCTGCACTCATGTACCCCATTATGGAGTCAAAGCCTCCAGCTTGGAATACCCCAAAACATGGGACAGATACACTGATGGGCTGGGTGGGAGGGGATCTTGGCTCAACATCCCCTTCCACTTTGGCCTGAGGACAAGAAGAACAATGGGCACTCTCACAGTCACTGGGGAGTATTACAAATATATGGATGAGCATAAGGACCAAAATGAAATTCCCATCACACACTTGGAATCCAAGCACCTTGGGAGGCCAAAGCAGGAGGACTGCCTGAGCCTAGGAGTTCGAGACCAGCCCGGGCAACATAGAGAGACCCCCGTCTCTACAAACAATACAAAAATGAGCCAGGTGTGTTGGTGCACACCTGTAGTCCCAGCCACTCAGGAGGCTGAGGAGGGAGGATCACTTGAGTCCAGGAAGTTGAGGCTGCAGGGAACTATGATCATACCACTGCACTCCAGCCTGGGTGTCAGAGCAAGATCCTGTCTCTAAAATAAATAAATAAATAAATAAATAAATAAATAAGAAAATAAAATTTCCATCACTGGAGAGAGGAATTAATAAAAGTAATAATAGTAAATAATAATAATAGTGATAGCAGCCACCATTTACTGAATGATTACTCTGTCTCAAGCACTGTGATGAGTTCTCTCAGCTGGTCCTTGTAACAACCCCACAGGACAGGTGTTAGCATTGTTCTCCTGGTACAGATGAGGAAACTGAGGCACAGAGAGCTAAGATCACTCTGTGAGAAAGAGGCAGAGCCCTGATTTGAGGCTGCATCTGATGCAGAGCCTGCTTCTGACTCCAAATGTGCCATGTCTACACCCCTTCTGCTCTTGGTCGGTCTGTCCCTCTGCCTCCCTCGTTCCCACTGCACAGACCACTGCCCTTCCCCACAGACCTCACTGCTGGGAACTCAGGAACACTCTTTGCCAGCTGCTGGGGCACAGCCCTGCAGGAGGACCTGGCTTGAGTCCCGTGTCTTTGAGCTGTGCCACAGTCTTGCTTCTTGTCTCTCTGTGTTCCCAAACCCATCCATGAAATGGGGGCAACAGTTGTCATCCTGACCTTGTGCAGAGGGCCTGAGAAGTGCTTGCAGAGCCCTGAGCACAGGCCTGGTGCCTGGCGCACAGCCATTGCTGAACTTTTGGATCCTTCCCTGTGCCTGGGAGGACCAGCCACCAGGAGGGTCTATGGCTGGCCTGGTGTGTCCAGGTCCTGCCAAGTATGGGCCAGGCTGGGCTTCATTTCTGCTGTGGGGAACACTACCTAGAGGGGAGAGGATGGGTCTTGGGGGAGACCTCTGACTCCCAGACCCCTGCCAGCTCTAGCCCTGACCACAGTGACAGCTGTAGAAAAGTGCTCCCAGACCAAGCCCTTGCCCTTTGTCCTGGCTTTGACCCAAACCCTCTTTGTAGGTCAGAGACTCCCTGGCGATGATCATATAAATCATGATTTGTTTTCTTTCTCCTGGGAACAAAGATGCTATGGATGAATTGTAACTATTCATTAAGTCACCTCTGATTACACAAAAGAAACATGGGTCGCCCGTGTGGGCTGTGGGAATCTCCAGCGGAGACTGGTGCCAGCTGACTGCCAGTGCTGCCGCAGGGAGTGAGCTGCCCATGGAGCCAGACTCGGGCTGAAGAATGATTCCCGCGGCCCTCCCCACTGCCAGTAATGCCTCCCCAAAGGGAGGCCAGGAAGAGGCTGTCCCTCCGAGGATCAGTCCAGCTGCGGCCTGTGACTGCTTTGAATTGAAATTCACGGAGCCTTTGGTGGCTCTACGGCTCTCGGTGTCCTCCAGTCAAACTTCCTGGCCTGTGTTAAAAGATTCCCAAGTAGGCCTGGCCCAGGGAAGAAATGCAGCCCTGATTTGAGAAAGGTTCTACACCCCAGCCCATCAGCTAGCATGGAATAGTTCCAGAAGCCTACAGTTGCCTGCAACTCTCCCAGCCTCCCAGGTCTTCCTCTTGGCCCCTAATTAGGCCAAATTTGACCCCACCTGAGGCCTCTACACCTCCCCACATCACTGCCAGTTACATCACGGCAGGGCTGCGAGGCCGACCGTCTTTTCATTAGGGTCTCAGCTCTCCTCTCCTCAAAGACGCCTGGCTTCCCTGACCCCTCAACTTAAAGAACCATCCCCATCACTTCCTACCAAACTGCTCATTTCACTACACAGCACTTGTCACTCCTGAATTATCTTGTCCTCCTATTCCTCAGACCCATATACACACGTGGATAGAAGAATGTGTGGCTGACGTGATGACGGGCCGGGCAGTTGGGTGCACCCAGTTGCTGTTTGTTGAATGAATAAATATGAGAAGGGACATCCAGGCCAGGAGTAGGGGATGTCTCTTCACTCATGGTCGCAGCCTGGTAGGGCAGGTTAGGTCCACTTGCCAGGTAGGCTCGGGGATGCTCAGAGGGGAGTTTTGTCTAGGGTCACATGCAATGAGCTGTCGGCAGAGTGGACAAGTCCCTGGGATTCCACACCCCGCTCATTCAGCAGACGTTTACTGGAGTCAGGCTCTGGGCATACAGAGCTGGGAAGACAAAGCCCCTGGCCTCATTAGTCAGGGACAGATAGGATGAAAACACACATCTGTCTGTGTGATGCAGGGCCTGGCCGGAAATCAGCACGAAGGGAGTGAAGAGACGGAATGTGTTTCAGGGGCTTCTCCTAGGGGTTAGCTTTCGGCTGTCACGCAGGATGCACACAGAACGCAAAGCCAGGCAACCATAGGGCACCTAGGAGGCCAAGTACAGTGGCTCATGCCTGTAATCCCAGCACTTTGGGAGGCCGAGGCAGGCGGATCACCTGAGTTCAGGAGTTTGAGACCAGCCTGGCCAACATGGTGAAACCCCCATCTCTACTAATAATACAAAAATTAGCCGGGTGTGGTGCCCTATGCACCTATAATCCCGGCTACTTGGTAGGCTAAGGCAGGAGAATCACCTGAACCTGGGAGGTGGAGGTTGCAGTGAGCCACGCCACTGCACTCCAGCCTGGGCGACAGAGCGAGACTCAAGTCTCAAAGAAAAAGGGCAGCAGGGAACAAGGCCAGTGGGAGAGTGAGTGGGCATCATGGGCGCGGGTGACAATTTCAGCGAGGCTCAGGGTTGGCCTTGCTGAGGTGAGGTCTGCGCAAAGACTTGGAGGAAGGCAGGGAGCAGGTGGGGATCTCTGATCCCTGCAGAGGGATCAGCCTCTGTGAAGGCAGGGGCTCTGGCCTGTTGGAGGGGACCATAGCCCAGAGGAGGGACAGCCTCTGGGCCATTGTAAGGAAGTGGCCAGAAGCCTGTAATGGGACTTGTTCTTTTTTTTTTTTTTTGAAATGGAGTCTTGCTCTGTTGCCCAGGCTGGAATGCAGTGGCACAATCTCAGCTCACTGCAACCGCTGCCTCCTGGGTTCAAGTGATTCTCATGCCTCAGCCTCCCAAGTAGCTGGGACTACAGGCGGGAGCCACCACACCTGGCTAACTTTTTTTCCCCTTGAGATGGAGTCTTGCTCTGTCGCCCAGGCTGGAGTGCAGCGGCATGATCTTAGTTCACTGCAACCTCCGCCTTCCAGGTTCAAGCAATTCTCCTGCCTCAGCCTCCTGAGTAGCTGGGATTACAGACACCCACCACCATGCCCGGCTAATTTTTGTATTTTTTAGTAGAGATGGGGTTTCACCGTATTGGCCGGGCTGGCCTCAAATTCCTGACCTCATGATCCGCCCGCCTCAGCTTCCCAAAGTGCTGGGATTACAGGCATGAGCCACTGCACCAGACCAGGACTTGCGTTGTCTTTTCTTTTCTTTTTCTTTTTTCTTTTTTTTTTTTTGAGATGGAGTCTCACTCTGTTGCCCAGGCTGGAGTGCAGTGGCGCGATCTTGGCTCACTGCAAGCTCCACCTCCCGGGTTCCAGCAATTCTCCTGCCTCAGCCTCCCGAGTAGCTGGGATTACAGGCACGTGCCACCACACCCGGCTAACTTTTGTATCTTTTAGTAGAGACGGGGTTTCTTCATGTTGGCCAGGCTGGTCTCGAACTCCTGACCTCGTGTTCCACCCGCCTCAGCCTCCCAAAGTGCTGGGATTACAGGTGTGAACCACCGCACCCAGCAGGACTTGTGTTTTCAAAGGCTGCGTGTGGACATGGATGGGTGAAGGCTAGGGCCTTTCAGGCTTACTGGGGACTTCCCCTTTTCTGTTCTGTAGTACACAGCCTCACAGAGCCTGGCTGCTCCCATGGCCCAGCTGAGCCCAAGGGGTTCGGGTAGCCCCCACGTGAGGCAGAAAGGGGGTTTCTCAGAAGCCCCGGGACGCCCCAGCAGCGTGCTGCTTACAGAGCCCTTGGGCCCAAGGCTCAGCTCTCCCCCTTAGAAGGGTAGGGCAGGGGCACTAGCCCTGATTAGACGACAGCTGGGACCAGGAGCTGCTGGTGGAGACACGAGATGGTCTCCTGCCGTGAGGAGCTTCTCTGGACTCCACCAGGCCCTTCCTTTCCCAGAGCCTCCACGTGGGTCAGGGGGTCACAGATGGCAGCCACCTCCTCAGTGCGGACACAGGCCCCGTCCCCACGCCCTGCTGCCAGGTGAACTGACAGACACCAAGGGTAGGCCTGGGGCTGGTGATTAAAAAGGAATGAGCCCCCACGGCCTGCGGCAGAATCAGGGGCCCAGTGGGGAAAGGGGCCACCCCAGGCACAGCTTCCAGCCTTCTAAGGGGGAGAGTTGAGCCCTGGGCCCTGGGGCTCTCTAAGCTGAGAGCTGCTGGGGCTTCCCAAGAAACTCCCTTTCTGTCCCAGGTGGGGGCTGCCTGAACTCCTGGGCCGTGGGAGCAGCCAGGCTCCATGAAGCTTTGCACAAAGGAAGGGAAAAGGGGAAGTCTCCAGTGGACTTGAAAGGCCCTGAGTGATTAGGACCTGGACCAGGAATGGGCAAGAGACCCAGAGGGGAGATACAGCCTGCTGAAGGCCACACAGCAAGCCAGTGGTGACCACAGCTGGTGAATCAGCCTCTCTAAAACACCATTTCTGTACCTGTCAGCTCCACGAGGCAGGGAAGCTTGTCTGGTTCACCAGTGTATCATTGGCATTTAGAATATTGCCTGGCACATAGAAGATGCTCAATAAACATTAGTTGAATGAGTCCATCTGTAAAATGGGCTGATTACATAGCTACTGCTCAGGGTGGTTGTGTGGCTCAGATGACACTGGGTGGTGCCAGACCCCTAGAAGATACTCAGCACCAGGTTCTTTTTCTTTTCTTTCCTTCCTTTCTTCCTTTCTTTCATTCGTTCCTCTTTTTTTTTTTCTGACAGAATCTTGCTCTGTTGCCCAGGCTGGAATGCAACAGTATGATTTGGGCTCACTGCAACCTCCGCCTCCCTGGTTCAAGTGATTCTCCTGCCTCAGCCTCCCAAGTAGCTGGGATTACAGGCATGTGCCACCTGTACAGGCATAGTCCGGCCACACGCCCAGCTAATTTTTGTAGTTTTGGTAGAGACGGGGTTTCACCATGTTGGTCAGGCTGGTCTTGAATTCTTGACCTCAGGTGATCCACCTGCCTCGGCCTCCCGAAGTGCTGGGATTACAGGCATGAGCCACCATACCCAGCCCCAGATACTTTCCAATCCCATTCCAGTCTAGTCTGGTCGGGGGTAGGGGAGGCTTTCGGGGAAGGAGGCACCTGCTGAAGTTGACAAAATCTCTGGGCTAACTGGTTTTCCAGCTTGCTGTGACTGGCAGCACCCACGAGCCCAGGAGAAGAGCCTGGAGCTTCCTCACTCCCCAGCCTGGAAGCTCAAGCCTCAGGGTCCCAGCTGATCCCCAGCTCCCCGACCCCCACAGCCCTGCCCAGCTGCTCAGGCCCTGGGGCAGCCAGAAGCAGGTGTGAGGGGGGCAGAGTGAGCTCCTGGGCTCCAGGACCCTCCTGGGAGGATGGCCACTGGCCTTGGGGCCACCTGCTCTTCGCCCCTCCTCACTCTGCCCTGACTGGGGGTCTGGACCCCTTGTTCCCCTCCATCAGCCACTGGAACTCCTGCCAGGAGGGCCAATCCTCCCAACTCAATCTCCCTGAGATCCAGAGCCTGGGACTTGCCCAGCCCAGCTCCTGCCAGCCTCATGCCTCCCAACTGAGAGATCCCTTTTCTTTTTCTTTTTCTTTTTTTTTCCCCCTTGAGACAGTTTCACTCCTGTTGCCCAGGCTGGAGTGCAATGGCGCAATCTTGGCTCACTGCAACCACTGTCTGCCGGGTTCAAGCGATTCTCCTGCCTCAGCCTCCTGAGTAGCTGGGATTACAGGCATGCGCCACCACGCCCGGCTAATTTTGTATGAGAGATCCCTTTTCTACAAGGGCTCAGAGGGAGGGTCCCATGTGGCAGCAGCCCCTGAGGTCAGTGTGACAAGTCCTCTGCTTCTGGGAAGACTTGGCCCCATGAACGGGATAGATGGGGAGGTGTGGGGGACGTGCAGGACATTCCTGCCATCTCAAGCGCTTTCTATTATAACACCCCAAGGTGTAGCCCTGGAATTAGCTGAGCTTCCCCAAGGCTGTCCAGCCTTCCAGCTCCTCTGCAGTGTGTCACTTCCGTGTCCCGTGGCCACCCACAGCCTCCCTGGGCAGGATCGAGTTTCCCACCAGCAGGTCCAGGAGCCCTTCCTCCCTCAGCGCTCACCCACGCGCCAGCGAGAGAGCTGAGCCTTGTGAATAATTCACAGCGATTCACAGCAGGCCCCAGAGACTCACAAGAGCATGAAGCTGGGCCACCTGGGTCCCCTGATTGGGCCATGTGGCCTGGGGCAGCTCAAGCCTCTGCCCTCCCCAGTTCCCAGCCCTCATATCCACAGCCTCGGTGAGCAGGAATCCCTACCCCCAAGGTAGGAGGTTAAGTGGGTACCCCAGCCCCCAACCCCAATTCCCAGCTGCCCCTCCTGCATGAGCCCAGCCTGGCAACCACACAAAGACACCTTCTTATCAGTCGAGTCACACGCTGCTGTGGGGAACGGAGCCCAAGCCCTCTGTCCACCTCCCTGAGATTCATGGTAACTCCTGGGGGGCTGGCAGCTCATCAGTCCAGGCCATCTGGCCACTGAGTCGGCACCAGCGCCCAATCACACACAGCACCTGGCATGGCCTGGGAGGGGGTCAGGGTCCCCCAGCCCCGGAGCCCTGGAGGGCGTTCCACAGCACAGCCAGTCTTCCTAACACCTGGGATCCAGCTCACGGAGGGATCATGGCTTCTCAGTGAGGAAGGCTCAGGGGCTGGCAGTCCCCACCAGCACTTACAGAAGGCGGGCTCAGCGTCTTCCAGTTCACACTTGGGCCATATTGGTCCCGCCATCAGGGGCACCTGCCCCTCTCAAGACCTGTCCTTCTCCTCTGCTTGAAGTGAGGGGGTGGGACAGGTGCATCAGAATCACCGCTGTGAGGATGGGGACATGTCCCAGGTGTGGCTCCCAGGCCCCAACCTGGAGAGTCTAACTCAGGAATCTGGGACAGCCTCCAAGAGGTGCTGACAGGAGCCAGTTGGAACCCTCTACTCAAGGGTCCCTGGGGCCCTCCTAGTCTAAATCCCACTGACTTTGACATGATCCAAATCCTAGTTTGTTTGGAAGCAGTGAATTCATACCAAAGCGGCCACCAAGAAGGCCTGGCAGGGCTGGTTGTGAAGCGCCGCCTCCTCGGGGTGCCGCCTGTTGGGTCTCCCACTAACCAAACCAGGGAGCCCCTTCTAAGCAAGGATGGAACCAGGCCCAGCTCCCCTGTCCTGGGCCGAGGGGACCACTGGAGCCCAGCCTGGTGGGTCCTAGGGCCACCCTACATCCACGCCAGTGTGTCTGGGCCCAAGAGGCTGCAGCTGTGGCCACCTTGCCACATGGCCATATGGCCAGAACTGGCCTCCAGCTTGCTCCCTGGTGGCCAGGGGCCCTGCAGGCACACCCAGAAACTGACCAGTGGTGTGGACAGGCCAGACCCTCTCATCTCGCCTCCAGCTTGCTCCCTGGTGGCCAGGGGCCCTGCAGGCACACCCAGAAACTGACCAGTGGTGGGGACAGGCCAGACCCTCTCATCTCGCCTCCAGCTTGCTCCCTGGTGGCCAAGGGCCCTGCAGGCACACCCAGAAACTGACCAGTGGTGGGGACAGGCCAGACCCTCTCATCTCGTAGCTGCTCTCGTCCTGAGGCTGGGTCCACATTCACATTTACATCTCAGGCTCCCACTTAGACTAACGAGGGTCACCCATCAGAGAACCCCACTCCCCGCTCAGACCCCTGTGGCATCTGGCACCCTACCCTCTCAGACAGGCCCTGGGCAGCTTTCCCCAGGATCCCTGCCTCCCCAGGCGCACCTAAGACCTGAGTCCCTCCCTCTCTCCCCGAGACTCACACATGCCCCCTGCTCTGTGCGACCCCCCCCACCCCACCCGGGGGAGCTCCCAGCCCACTCCCCAGGAGGTTTGGGATCCCCATGCTTCCCTTGATAGTAGGAACGGGCTGAGGGGCCACAGGAGATAACGAGATGCCTCTGGATGGCCTCCAGCCAGGGGCTCTGCAGCCAGGAGGTGGGGTGGGGGTCTGGGAGGGGCCTTTCTCCCTTAACTGCTTGGTAACTGATGGGGTTCCCATTCTGCCTGTTTGACCAGGGCCTAGGAGGCGCTCCTGCCCTTGCTGCCCCCGAGTCCATCCTGAACAGTCTTGCAAATGAGCACAGCCCGAGCCAGAGAGAGCCGCTGCGGCGGAAGCAGCCCAAGGGGAACAGGTGACCTTGGCCTGTGTGCGCAGCCTCCCAGGTCCAGCTGCGTGCGGCCGGGCAGCTGAGGATGCTGGGAGCACCTGCTTGCAGGGCTCTGGGGGCAGCCCCAGAAGGGGTTTTCCAGGAGGGGAAAATCTCATGTTGAGTGGGAGCCATTTCTCTGGCCTGGCCCTCTGGCCCCAGGATGGCCACTGGAGGGATCATTGCCCTGGAGTGCCAGAGAGGTATGGAAAATCCCAGGCCTCCCCCAAAGCCCTGGCCCAGCCCACCCAGAGGACCCTGTAAGAGGGGTGATCTTACTCAGGGTAGTGCCCGACGAGAAGCCTCAGGGAGGGGAAGTCTCCTTTGGCGGCAGCGTAGTGGATAGGCAGGGCGCCCATGTCTGTGGCCGCGGTGGGGTCCCCACCGCCATGATGCAAGAGCCAGTTCACCACCTCGGGGTGGCCGAAGCGGGCAGCCAGATGCAAGACTGTGGCACCAGAATTGTCTTTGTCCTATGGGAAGAGAGCCGGTTCAAGTCCTAAAGCCTGTTGTTGCCCCGCCCCTGGCTTGGGCCACTTCCAGACTCCCACAGGCCTGGAAGGTAGCTCTGTGCTCTCTGTCTTCCCTGGAGGGACTGGCCAGGCCTCACTCAGCAATGTTTTTTTTGGGTCAAGCGGATCCTGGGTTTGAGTCCTGCTTCTGTCCTTGGGCAACTAATTGGCCCTCTCTGAACCGTAGCCAATAGGCAGCACCGTGCAGGGCTTTCAGAGGCTGCAGGTCCTGACTGTGAGCTGCCTACACGACAGGCACTTGGCTGTCACAGCAGGAGACTGGCTCCAGGCCCAGGGCCACAGCCCTGACTCCCAGGGGCTCCCGGAATGCCTGAAGGAGTGACACAGGGTTACTGGGCTGAGCAGGGCCGGGAAGGGGGGCTGTGGGGCTGTACCAAGCTAGCATCAGGATTGGGGGTCACCCCCTGCATCCAGCACTTGCCCCCGATCTCTCCACCCTTCCTAGGTGTCATGTGGGGACAGAGACCTCCGCCTTGGTGCGCCTCCAGGAACCCAACCTCAGTGCAGAAAACTGGCCCCCTCCCCTCACCAGTGCCCAGCCACAGGAGCAGCCTGTGTTCTTGCCCCTGTGGAGGTGGAAGTTGCTGGGTACTGGTGGGCGGGTCCGGGGCAGTCAGCCAGGGGTGCTAGGTGCAGGCTAGTGGTGGCCTGTGGGAGGGCTTGGACAAAACTCCCCCCAGGGACCTCAGAGCGGGTGGGGCCAGAGGTCTGGGCCCAGAACTGCTGAATGTGTCATTAGTGCACACCCCATTGTGTATGTCTGCTGAGAAAGGGGCTGGAGGGGAGTGCTTACAGGACCTGTGCTGGGAGGAGACTCCCCGGGAACATCTAGACACAGAGGCTGCTGCACTTGGCAGAGTGGGCACTGGTTCGGGAACAGAACAACCTCCCAGCACCAAGCACATAGGATGACAGAGGGGATGGGCAGGGTCGTGGCTGCAGGAGGCAGTGGACACACTTCACTAGGATCAGGGAGTAAAGCCTCTCTGCCTCGCCTTGCCCAGAGAGAGGGCACTGTGGTTACAGACTGGCAGAGGCAGCAGGAGCTGGCAAGAGACCCCAGGGCCTCAGGAAGCCAAATCACAGTGGGAAGAGAACCTCTGAGGCTCCTGTGAGAAATGCAAGGAAAAGAGGGCACGGAGGGAGCTGGGGGCCCTGGGGCCACTGGTAGGGTCTTCAGGCAGCCTGCAGGGTGGGGCAATGGCCTGGCAGTCCTGCTAAGGAGTCAGGCAGGAAGATGCGGCAGAGAATGTGATGGCCCATAGGAAGCTGAGGACAACACCGAGGCCCCTCCTGTGTGCTAGAAAGCTGGGAGTGGGGGGACCAGAGACTGGTTCAGTCTGTCCCCTCTGAGCCCAAAGGTAGGGACTGGCTAGTGGGCACCCGGGCAGAACTATGGTGAAATGTGACCTAAGCCCCAGCTCCTGAGAAAGGCGCTCCCTTCCTATTGGCCTTGGGGACTGTGGGTCTGAAGCTCCAGGGGTCCCACTGGCTCTGGGCCTCTAAGTGGTGGAAACTGTAAGGAGAGGGCCACGGGCCTCTGGGCTCTGGCCTGTGCCTGTCCAGGCTGTCCAGCTCTGCAGGCCCCAGGAGCCTCATGTGTGGTGGACCACACCCTAAAGCAGCTTATCTCTCTGGGCTGGGCAAGCCCAAGGATCCAGGTCATCCCCCCCACACTTTCTCCCCCCGCAACCAAGCCTGCACAGCCCAGAGGGCAGGAGACTTGATAAGCTGGGCCCAAGGCCACCTGCCTCTCCCAGCTCCTCTGCACTGGCCAGAGAGGCTTCCGGCCAGGGCTGGACACTGGATCAGGGAGGCACGCCACCGCCCAAAAGAGTGGGCATGGGCCCCGTGGCCAGGAAGCCCTGGTAACAGGACCCACTGAGAGATACCAGGCGGGCCATCTCCCAAGAAGGGTGGGAAGGGGGACTTGCTATCTGAAGGCAGAAGGTGGGGGTGGCCTGGCCATCTTTGGGGCATAGTAAGCCAGTTTAGAGTTACCCTGACTCCTCCCCTTCCATCTCTAGCTCACCCAGTGGGTCTAACTGGAAAACCAGCTGTGGCTCCTCCCTCCTATGGCTGCCCCCACAACCAGAATTTCATCCAAATCCCCAACCTCGGCCTATGATACTCTCTGGCCTGGCCCTGGCAGCTTTTCCCTTCCTCACCCACTCTGAACATGCTGCCTGAGGCTGGCCCTCTGACACGACAGGAGCGTCCACGCCTCAGGGCTCTGCGCTTCTTGTTCCCTGTGCCTGGAACTGTCCCACCGCTGCCTGGCTACCTGCTTCTCGGCAGCCAGGACTCCCCTTGGAGGTCACTGCTCAGAGTGACCAGGTGGGGTCTGGAGGCAGCAAGAATCAGCCTGGGTTGGAGAAGCAGCTGACAGCTTGACAGCACTGATGTCCTGGGGTCAGCCTGGGTTATGGGGAGACCTCCATTTACCACAGCTCATCACACTTCCCCCACACCCTGGCTGGGACACCTGAATCTCAGCCTGGGGTGGGCTGTGGGACTTTGCCCAGCCTCCTTTCAGATCCGGTCCTGGAGGACACGGGCGTCTGGCTCTGCTGCCCAGGCCTCACGTCCCACCCACTCCCAGGACTACAGGATCAGTGCTTTGCTTCTCCCGGTACATACTAGTAACCACAAGCCCCACGGAGGCCCCTCCCTTCTGGCTCCCATCACCCAGGTGCACTTCCAGGGAGCACCCAGGCTCGCCAGGGCATCTGCCCCAGTACTGGCAAGCCGGGGAACCCATTCACCTGAGGGCCTCTGGAAGGAGCTCTGTGCAGGGTTCAGCTGGGCCAGGAGGTGCCAAACCCCACCCATCCTTGAGCCCCGGGGGACTCTGGGCCAGGACTCTCTCCTGAGGAGGAAGCCTCAGTGCCCCTGGCGAACCGCGCGGACCCACCTGCACTCTGCAGCCGCCCTGCGACAGCAGCCACTGCAGGCAGGCGAGGTGGCCGGTGGCGGAGGCGTCGTGGGCCGGTGTGGCGCCGTTGCGGGCGCGGGCCGCGGCGGGGAGGGCGGCTTCCTCCACCAGGAAGCGCAGACAGTGCAGCTTCCCGGCGCGGGCCGCGTGGTGCACGGGCAGCGCGTCCAGCGGGTCGCGCAGCGAGGGCCCCAGGAGGCCTGCGGCGTGCAGCGACCTCAGCACGTCCAGCTCGCCCTGCCGCGCCGCCTGCAGCGCCTGCTCCAGGGCCATGGTGCCGCCTGCGGCGCCGCGACTCCGCACTCAGCGCCTTCCCCAGGACGCCATGCACGTGTCCTTGCGGGCCAGAGGAGCCCGCGGTGCGGCCGTCGGGGATCTGCGGGCCGGGAGGCGGAGCGGCTGTGGGCCCGGCCTCTGCTCCGCGCTGCCTGGCGCTCCGCTCCGCGGCGCTCTAGGACCGGAGCCCGCGGACGCCGGCTTAAGCCTCGGGCCCGCCCTCGCCCCGCCCCTCCCCGCCCCGCCCCTCCCCGCCCCGCCCCGCAGCCTCTGCCCGAGTTCCCCGCCCGCCCCCGCCGCGCCGCGGGGACACTCGTGTGACTGGAGCAAGGCGCCCAGGGGCTTCTCTCCTAATTTGCTTCACGTAACAGTTGAGACCCCAGAGGGCAGCAAAACTGGGTTCGAATTGGAGAGCCGTCCAGGCACAGACAAATTCATTCATCTGCCCAGTGCCCGCTAACTGCGGTTCCTCCAGGCGCTGGCAACGCAATTCCAGAGGTGATGGGGAGTGATTGTCGGGACCGCGTGGGCGGACAGGGAAAGGTCTCTGAGGAGGTGCCGTGGGGCTGGGTTTGAGTGGCGAGAGGGGTATTCCAGGCGAGGTGGGGAGCACGAGGATAACGGCCCTGAGGCAGGAGCAGCCCTACCACCTCCCTGAAGGGCTCTGGGTCAAAATCCCCGGAGATTGCAAAGAGCCCTGCCTTCCAGGGTCCCTCCAGATCCGAGAACTGCCCCCAGAGCTTCCAGCGGGGAGGACAGGAAGGCAGGACAGGAACCACTAGTGCGCTGGGAACGCCATGGCCTCAGGCCGCCCACAGCCGCTGTCGGGGTGGAGGGGCTTCCAGCCACATAGAAGGCAGGGATGGGTGGGGGGTAGGGTTTGTGGGAGACGCGGGAGCGCCGGCATCCAGAGAGAGGGGGCTGAGACCCCTGCAGGGGCGCAGGAAAGTGCCAGAGGGCGCGGGCAGGAGAGCGAATGTGTGTCAAGCCACCCTGCCGGCTCCACTGAACACCAGCCGTGGGAGCGGCTAGTGCCCAAAGGACGCGAGGAAAAGCTGACAGAAGGTGGGAGCTACATGGCTGTGGGAGTGCAGGCCGCCTATCATTGATCTTGAAGCACCCTGTGCCCTTCCTGTCCCAACACCCACCCCCTCTGGAGTCCCGTGGGGGCTTGGCCCCACCCCAGGCTGAAGGTTTCACTCCGCCCCAGCCCCAGCCTGGCACGGTCAGCACTGGAAATGCTGTAGAATGAAGGAAGCCCCTTCCAGGAACAGTGGGAGTCGTAGTGCTAAACTCATAGTGCTAAACTCGGGGGCTGCCTCCGGTCCCTTCCCTGGGCCTGCCACCTAGTGGCGACCTGCGTGATGGCCTCCCGTGCTCCCAGGTGCCCAGGTAACGGGAGCTGCTGGGCCGTGCCTAGCCAGGTGGGTTTCCAACGACTTCCACCCGACCAGATCGCCCTCACTCTCTCCATGGGACCTGTGGCAGCTGGAATCTGGGACGCTTGCCCAGTGGTTTGCAGACAAAGGGAGGGAGAAGTCATTTCCTGGCAGCCTCGCTGCTGGAGTTGGCGGTGGCCAAAGCAACAGGCTCACTGCAGCTGGCGCTGCCCTCTTCTGGGTGCCCAGAGGCAGGTGTGCCGTGAGGCCAGCAAGTGGCAGGGGTACTGTTGGGAGGAGGTGCTAAAATGGCTTGTCTTGGGCACCCCTCCCCTGGGCCTCCTCCATTCCAAAAGGCCCTGCAATTTGTGTTCTCCACTCCTAAGGTGGCTGCCTTGGTCACGGACAAGCTCATCTAGCACATGGTTTTGTGATTTTGTGGGCCAGGTCCAGGTGATGCTTTATTGCTATTCCAGTGGGCTGGGCAGATGCCCCTGAGCCTCTGCCACTGTTGCTAATGACATCTCCATTAGTGCCACACGTGAGCACCCACCCCTGCTGACCAACCTCTCAGACTCCTTTCAGGACATGGCTCAAACTCAGGCTGTGAGCCAGGCCCTTCCTGCCAGGCTTCTGTCCTCTCCGGGCTCTCCCATGTCCACCGGGCCAACTGGGTCCTCCCCAGCAGCCCCAGGGAGCTCACAGCAGCAGTAGCACTTTTATGAAATCTGTACCACCCACCAAGCGCTCACCATGCTTCACATGGATATTTAATCCAGGGGTGCTATGAGAGAGGTACAACTATTGTTCCCAGTTCACAGCTGGGGATAATGAGGCATGGAGAGATGGGGAGGGTTTTTTTTCTTTTTTCTTTTGAGACAAGTCTTGCTCTGTCACCCAGGCTGGAGTGCAGTGGCACAATCTCAGCTCACTGCAAGCTCCGCCTCCCAGGCTCATGCCATTTTTCTGCCTCAGCCTCCCGAGTAGCTGGGACTACAGGTGCCAGCTAATTTTTTGTGTTTTTAGTAGAGATGGGGTTTCATTGTGTTAGCCAGGATGGTCTCGATCTCCTGACCTTGTGATCTGCCCACCTCGGCCTCCCAAAGTGCTGGGATTACAGGCGTGGGCCACTGCGCCCGGCCTGTTTGTTTGTTTCTTGAGATGGAGTTTCACTCTTGTCGCCCAGGCTGGATTGCATGGCACAATCTAGGCTCACTGCAACTTCTGCCTCCCAGGTTCAAGTGATTCTCTTGCCTCAGCCTCCCAAGTAGCTGAGATTACAGGTGTCCGCCACCATGCCTAGCTAATTTTTTTATTTTTTGTATTTTTAGTAGAGATGGGGTTTCATCATGTTGGCCAGGCTGGTCTCGAACTCCTGACCTCAAGTAATCTGCCCACCTTGGCCTCTCAAAGTGCTGAGATTACAGGCATGAGCCACCATGCCCAGCCTTGTTTTGTTTTTTAAAGCATTTTGCCTGAGATGACACAGATGGGAAGTGGCAAAGCTCTCACTCCCTGGCTGAGCCTGCTGGGCTCTTCTTTCCTCTCCACCCAAGTTTCCTTCTGCCCACAGCACCCCCAGAGTCTCCCACCCTCCAGCTATCAGCTTAGGGATTCTCTCCCCAGGAGGCCTTCTCTCACCCCTCTGCTGGGCTCACCCCAGCCCACCCCAGGTTTCTTCTCAACCCAAGGGCCAGGGCACTTCCCAAGAGTAGAGACCAGGGGTGGAGTGTATCCTTACTGTATCCTAGGTGGCCCCAGCTCCCCTAAAACCTGCACCCGACACTTGCCCACCTAGCTGTCTTTAACGTTCCTCTGATTCCAGACCAGTCCTTCCAAGTAACCAGCAAAACCTGAAAATCCTTGAGTTGAAGAGAACTGTGGGTTACTTGGTTAAAGTCCTTTACCCAGTGGGAGAGTGGAGGAAGAAATATTTTTAACTGGGGGTAACTGGCAATGGAAATGGTGTTTGCTCCCCTGCCATTCAGTCTTCAAATGGTGATCCGCAAGCCTGGAGGGGGATGTTCTAAGGGGAGCCTCCTCCTTCAGCCTTTTTCTCCCAGGAGCTAGGATCAGTCCCTCCCCAAGATGCAGATGCTGCAGGCGGACTTGTGGGTGCAGAACTGAGTCAGCCAAGCTAAGTGGCTTGGCCTGGGGATGAGAGGGAAAAGATCCACAGAGTTTTTTGAGCTCTTAAAGAACAATTAATTGTCTTAGGGGAGGCCTATGGAGGCAAACTGGCCTCAACCACGGAGAACAAGGTCTCAGGTTCCTCCAAGCCCTGCTGGGCCAAACCTGTTGAATGATTTATTCTCACTTGTTAGGTCTTTTATGAGGGTTAATGCAGGCGCGAGCCTTAAAGCGTTAAGCCCTGAGCTTGGCACACAGTAAGCGTCCATGAACGGTGGCCTACATTCCTTCCCACGCCACAGATAGGTATGGGTGTCCTGGGCTCCCCTTGCCCAGGCTTCTCCGGGCCCCTTAGTGTGTTCGCTGGCCTTCTTCCACCCTGCGGGGAGAACCCTGAAGGAGGGAGACGTGGGGCTAGCGGCAGGGGTGGAGCTCGGAAGTGGGGTTCGGGGGACAGGGGGTTCATCCAGCACCCTGGACAGAGCCCTCCTTGGCCCCGCCCCATGGGGGCCTCCTCCTGGCTGGCTCTGTGGATCCCTCCAGTCATCTCTCTGCCCGGCAGTTCGCAGTGTGGTTCGCGGGCGTGGCCGTTGCCCCGCCAGCCGGTCGGGGGAAGGGAGCCTGGAGCAGATGGGCGGGGGACGCCAGCCAGTTTGCCGCAGCAACGGCCACGCGGCGTGAAGGCGGTCCTGGGCGGGCCACTGGGGCCCAGGCGGGCAGCCTGGGGCCCGCACCCAAGACTGTCCCGCCCGCGCGTCACGTGAGCCCTGACTGTCCTGCGGGCAACAACCCGGACCCCTAGCCGGTGGGAATGAAAACGAGTTCCGAGGGCTCCAGGGCTGCCTCTGCTTCTCTAGGATTCCGTTTCCCCACCCAAAGCCTGGAGTGGGGTAACCAAAAGACTCTTCACTAGGCAAGCCGCCGAAGGGTTCTACGGGCTCCTTAGAGCCGGGCGTCCAGCGACTGGGGCCCTTGTCCAGGCTCAGCCTGTTCCCAGCGTCGAGGGCTGGAGCAAGTCACGACCTCTCTCCGGAACTCGGATTTCCCGTCCAGCTCAGCCCTTCACCCGATAAAGCAGCTGGGGGTGCGAGTCCCTCCCGCTGCTGTCCCTCGTGGGAGCTCCCTTAACCGCTGGGTCCCCTGCTCCGGCCCAGGGCGGGGCTCAGAGGAGACGCTGAACCCGAGCCTGGGGAATGAATGAAGGGCAGCACTGGAGAGGAGGGACCGTAGCTCGAGTCAGGCAAGGCCTGGCCCCACCTGGCCCTCCTGCCCGCGGGGTCACGCAGCGAAGGCCCCCGATGGCGCCCTCACCACTCTCCCGCAGGTGCTCGGAGACAACTGGGGGCCGCCACCCCGCGGTCGATAGGACGCGAAGGCGAGGAGCGGGATCCCCGGGGGCGTCGCGGTCTCCCCTCCCGGCTCCACCCTGCGCAGGAACAAAGGCAGGAGGTGGGACCAGCGGTCGGCCGGACTCCGCGGGGCGGGGCGGGGCGGGGCGGGGCGGGCGAGCCGCTCCCTTAAAGCTCGGCCGCGGGCGCGGCGCGCACTCGTCTGGCACCAGCCCGGGCCGCGCCCGGGACCTCTTTCTGGACCTCGGTTTACCTTTGCGTGGGGCTCGCAGCTGCCACCGCTTTCCCGCGGAGCATGGGGCTGCCTCGCCGGGCAGGGGACGCGGCGGAGCTGCGCAAGGTGGGAACCGGGGACTGGGGGCGGGGCGGGGGACTCCGGGGACCCGTCTAACCACCGCGCCGCCGGTCCGCAGAGCTTGAAGCCGCTGCTGGAGAAGCGCCGGCGCGCGCGCATCAACCAGAGCCTGAGCCAGCTTAAGGGGCTCATCCTACCGCTGCTGGGCCGGGAGGTGAGCGCGCCCGGGCGGAGGGCAGAGGGTCCTGGGGCGCGGAGCGGGGGCAGGGGGACGGGGTGATCCTGCGGGAGGAAGCCACCAGGGGGTTCCGCGCGGCGCCCGAGGCGGAGGGCGGAGGGTCCTGGGGCGCGGAGCGGGGGCAGGGGGACGGGGTGCTCCTGCGGAAGGAACCCGCCAGGGGGTTCCGCGCAGCGCCCGAGGCGGAGCCTGGGTGGGGTGGGCGCGTCGGAGAGGACCCCTAGCAGGCCACGGCGCGCCCCACACCCAGCTCCCGACTAGAGCGCGGGTGCGCACGGTAGCCGGCCAAAGTTCTGTCTTGGTGGTTTTCTGTCGCTCTTCCTCGTGGCCGGGCGCAGAACTCCAACTGCTCGAAGCTAGAGAAGGCAGACGTCCTGGAAATGACCGTGCGCTTCCTGCAGGAGCTGCCTGCGTCCTCATGGCCCACGGCAGCGCCCCGTGAGTGAGCCCTCCCTGCCCTGCCGCGCGCTCTGCACCCCGCACCCCGCACCCTACCCCGCGCCTCACGCGGCTCTCCGCCCGCAGTGCCTTGCGACAGCTACCGCGAGGGCTACAGCGCCTGTGTGGCGCGCCTGGCCCGCGTGCTGCCCGCCTGCCGAGTCCTGGAGCCCGCCGTGAGCGCGCGCCTGCTGGAGCACCTGTGGCGGAGAGCGGCCAGCGCCACCCTCGACGGCGGGCGCCCTGGAGATTCCAGTGGCCCGTCTGCCCCCGCCCCAGCGCTCGCGTCTGCCCCAGAGCCCGCATCCGCGCCCGTGCCCTCGCCGCCCTCGCCTCCCTGCGGCCCTGGCCTCTGGCGGCCGTGGTAGCCCCTCGGCCGGTCCACAGACCCTGCCGACTTCTTGGGACCTTGGGGCACTGGACAGGTTGAAGCTCTTGGTGGCGGCTGCTGTTCCCATCATTAGGGGCCAGCCCAGTACCCACACCCAGGCCGGAAGCCGGATGTTTGTGACTGGCGTGGCAGACTGAAAGCCCTGGGGCTGGGGATCGGCTCAGGGAATAAAAAGAGCGTCAGTGCTTCAGCCCCCAACTTGGCCAGAGAAGAAAGCACAAGAGGCAGCAGGGTGAAGAAGAAGCCCCCCATCCCAACTGGTGGAGATAGTTCTGGAACTGGACCCCGCAGCTGCATGGGCAGCCGACACACCCACCCCAGCACTGGCACCAGACCAGAGCCAGGACCTGGGCAAAGTGCAGCTGTGCACCCTGCCTGGTCTCTGCTCTCCCAGCCCTGCCTGGGCCTACCTCCTGCCCAGCTCTGCTTGGGACCCTCTGGGCATGCAGCAGCAGTGGCCTAAGGGCTCTGGTCACTTCCGGGGCTCTACAGGGCAGCAGAGCAGAGCAAAAGGGTGCATAGGCTGGGAGCCGTCACCTCCACTCCTCGGCTTTTCTGCCCAGAGCCCCCAGTTACAGGGGCAGTATACATCCAGGGGTCTGTGCGGTGGGGCTGGGGGATTCCTTAAGTGACTTTGGGAATGATTTGTTTTCCCAAGCATCAATTTCACACCTGGGCATTGCACCCCAGGCTGTGCAGTCTTTCAGTGTGAGGAAGGGGCAGAACAAGAATGAGGCTGCCCTGTGGCCTCAAGGAAGCTTGTGGCTTTGGAGGGTCTGACTCCAGCACAGAGTCTGTGCCAATGTGGGGTGAGCAGGGCCCCTGCCATGGAGCAGCAGGAATTTGAGGGATGGAGCAGGTTAAAGAATGGGAAACATCTTCACTTGTTTTTTTTTCTTGCAAACTACTCCCTGCTACTCATTGAGACTGGTTACTGGAAGCAATTTGTTAAGATTTTTTTTTCTGGGTGGCTGCGGTGGCTCACGCCTGTAATCTCAACACTTTGGGAGGCCAAGGCGGGTGGATCACCTGAGGTCAGGAGTTCGAGACCAGCTTGGCCAATATGGTGAAACCCTGTCTCTACTAAAAATACAAAAATTAGCCGGGTGTGGTGTCGTGTGCCAGCTATTCGGGAGGCTGAGGCAAGAGAATCGCTTGAACCTGGGAGGCTGAGGTTGCAGTGAGCCAAGATTGAGCCATTGCTCTCCAGCCTGGGTGACACAGCAAGACTCCGTCTCAAAAAAAATTTTTTTTTTCTTTCTTTTCCGTGGAGGCCTAGAGTCTCTGTGAAGGCTAGGAAGGGGCTGCCGATCCCAGGAGTGCCCACGAGGAGTGGGGGCACTGGTGGCCCATAATCAGGCAAACACCCATCATTTCGTGGGGGATTCATGAAAGCATAGTCAGGCAAACACCCGTCATTTCGTGGCTGAGCATTTGCAGAAGGTGGAGGATTCTCCCCCAGGTCCCCAAATCAGCAGCCTGTGCTCGGGACCAGAGCACCGGGGGCAAGAAGACAGAACCAATGCGGGAGTGGGGATGATCACTAAATCTGACTGTGCCACACAAGCCCATGATGACTTTGGCACTGGTTTGGGTGGCAGGATATGAAGGAAGCTGTAGGCATTATTGAAAAAATCATTGTGAAGCCAACAGGGTGAGGTTCCCAGCAAGGCCGTGCCGTCTTCCCACCTCCCTGGGCCCAGAGGGTTAGACTGTAAGCTCCCGGAGGGCAAGGCTGGGGCTGAGCGCGCCTCCATGTCCCCAAGGCACAGGGTGCACAGTGGGTGCTCACTGAACATAGTGGACTAGTGAGCAGAGGATGAGAGGACGACCCTGTAATGAGCCTTGGACAGTCTGGCATTTGCCTTAACTCCCACTCCCACGCCCTGGGATCACTGTTGGATATTTACTCCATGAGGACAAATACTGGGGAGGTGTGGAGAGGAGGGAGGGCAGGTTCCTCTTACTTTCACCCATTGCTGAGAATGAGCGCCTGTTGGCACTGCCTTTGTGAGCCTCCGGGAGCACGTAACCTGCGGCCCAAGCCCACCTAGGACTCCACATCAGGCAGGCACAGGACTGGCCCCTTGTCCCCATAAAAACTCTCAGTACAGCTTAAACTCTGTAAGAACTAACCAGCCAGGAGGACCCTCGCTTCCTCTCAGCCGTGCTTGCCACCTCTTGCTTCTGAGAGTCCATCTCAGTTTGCAGTTCTGTGACTTGCATTGACCTGGCTCCCATCAAGCTACAACTCAAGCAGTCGGGGAGGAGGATTGTAGATGGGCTAGTGACTCACAGGGTCAGGCGCTCGGGGGAGCCTGAGTCAGGAGGCCAGTGGGCCCTGGAAGGGACGGGGTAAGCCTGGGTGGGTAAGGTTCTGGGCCCCAGGCAAGAAGGCAGAGTTTCTCCGCAGGGGTGTGTGCAAGAGCTAGCTGCCCAGAAGGTCTTTGCTGGCTCTCCAAGCCGGGTTTGTGAAATAGGAATGCCAACATCCTCCTCCACAGGCAGTGCCAGGCACCTCCTCCTCAGGTGCCCCCCAAGCCCTATCTGATGGGCAAAGGTGAGCGCAGGGCGGTGGGCTTTTCCTGTGCAGAGGGAGACTGATTCAAAGGGTCATTTATGACCCTTCACAAATCCCACATCCTGCCCAATGGCCAGGTCTTGGGATGCCTGTTCCAAGATGGTTCTGTGACTCCGTGTGACTGTCCAATGATTGCCCCAGCTGGGGAAAAGGCTCCCATGTGTCTTTCTCATAAAACCAGTGGGCAAGGCCGGGCGCGGTGGCTCACGCCTGTAATGCCAGCACTTTGGGAGACCAAGGTGGGCGGATCACCTGAGGTCAGGAGTTCAAGACCAGCCTGGCCAACATGGTGAAACCCTGTCTCTACAAAAATACAAAAATTAGCTGGGCATGACGGTGTGTGCCTGTAACCCCAGCTACTTGGGAGGCTGAGGCGGGAGAATCAGTTGAACCCAGGAAGTGGAGGTTGCAGTGAGTCGAGATCGCGCCACTGTACTCCCGCCTGGGCGACGGAGCAAGACTCCATCTCAAAAACAAACAAACAAAAAACTAGCAGGTGAAATGATTCAGTGACCTAAGGACAGCCAGAGCACTAAGCTGCTGGGAACCCATCTGTGCTGAAATGTAGATTTCCCAGGAAGCTCAGGCTTGGGACAGGCTCCTACCTGCTCCTCGGGCACCAGGTGATTAGGTGAGGTCGAATCTCATTTCCACGAGAGTGAGGATAAAGAGTGGGCTGCCAAGGAGGACTCCTCTGATAAACGTTGACAAATTGCTCTGCCCCGCCTGTGATCCCAGACTCCTCCGGCAGTCTGGGATCCTGAGTGTCCTTCGGGTTCATCTCGGATGGGCGCTGCATAAACAACCTGCAGGGAACGTCTGGGAGAACCAGCTTCACAACAGATATAATAAGGAAGAAGTTTGGAATATTGCAAGAATTGCGAAAGTGTGACACACAGATACAAAGTGGGCACATGCTCGTGGGAAAATGGTGCCAACAGACTTGCTTGACTCTGGAGTTACCCCAAACCTTCAATTTGTTTAAAAAAAAAAAAGGCAATATCTGTGAAGTGCAATAAAGTGAACTGCAATAAAATGGGGTGTGCCTGTACTTGTTTTGAGACAGGGTCTTGTTCTGTCTGGAGTGTAGTGGTGCAATAATGGCTCACTACAGCCTTGAGTTCCTGGGCTCAAGCCGTCCTCCGACCTCAGCCTCCTGACTAGCTGGGGCTACAGGCGCACGCTGCCACGCCCGGCAAATTTTTTGATTTTTTGTAGAGATGAGGTCTTGCTACATTGCCCATGCTGGTCTTGAACTCCTGGGCTCAAGCGATCCTCCCCCACTTCAGCCTCCTAAAATGCTGGAATTACAGGTATGAGCCACCTCGCCCAGCCTGCCTGTACTTTAAAAAAAATTCCAGGTTTCTAAAGCCATTGTAGAGAGGAGCTAACCCAGCCGATGATGTTGTTTGTGCTAGCTTTACTTCTTGTCTGATCCTCCTTCGAGTGTGGATGGATCTCTGGGGGCTGAGTGTGAGTGCTTGCGTGTGTGTAGGTGTGCATGTGCGTGTGTGTGTCCCTGTGTAACCGTGTGGCTGTGGCTGCCCTTCAGAGTGCTGCCCGGGCATGCAGTGTCAGGGAGAAGGCAGCCACCCACTTAGGCTTCCCAGTGAGTAACTAGTTTCACTTGGGGTTTTCAAAGGCTCTGATGAAGCCCCGGGCGCTTAAAGCAGCTGTAAGGCTCAATAATGGTTTCAGGAGCGTGAGAACGGGTCTAGAGAACACGCCCCACACACGTGGTGTCTTGTTACCCGAGGTCCATTGGGGGGCAGCAGGGAGCAGGGGCCAGGCAGCTGGTCCAGGACCAGGCGCAGGAATGAGGGGTTCCCTGGCCTGGGGGTGAGGCCTGAAGGAAGAAGATTCCAGGCTGAATACATGTCCACCGCTGGTTCTGTCGTGGAGGGGGAACCAGAGAGCCTCACATCTTGGTGTTCGTTATGTTAGGATTTTTCACGAACCTCAGGCAGCACAGGACAATCTTAAAGAAGAATGAACCAGGCTGGGCGTGGCAGCTCACGCCTGTAATCCCAGCACTTTGGGAGACTGAGGTGGGTGGATCACGAGGTCAGGAGTTTGAGCCCAGCCTGGCCAATACGGTGAAACCCCATCTCTACTAAAAATACAAAAATTAGCTGGGCGTGGTGGTGCACGCCTATAGTCTCAGCTGCTCAGGCGGCTGAGACAGGAGAATCCCTTGAACCCAGGAGGTGGAGGTTGCAGTGAGCTGAGATTATGCCACTGCACTCCAGCCTGGGCGACAGAGCAAGACTCCATCTCAAAAAAAACAAAAACAAAAACAAAAACAAAAACAAAACCCCGAACCTTTGTAGACCTCAAAAATCAGAGGCAGTCTGGGGCAGTGGCTCATGCCTGTAATCCCAGAACTTTGGGAGGCCGAGAGAGGTGGATCACTTGAGGTCAGGAATTTGAGACCAGCCTGGTCAACATGGTGAAATCCCATCTCTACTAAAAATACAAAAATTAGCTGGGCAATGTGGGCGGGGGGGTAGTGGCGCATGGTGGCTCACACCTGTAATCCCAGCACTTTGGGAGGCCGAGACAGCCAGATCACTTGAGGCCAGGAGTTTGAGGCCAGCCTGGTCAACATGGCAAAATCCCAGCTGTACCAAAAATACAAAAATTAGCTGGACATGGTGGTGGGTGTCTGTAGTCCCAGCTATTTGGGAGGCTGAGGCAGGAGAATCGCTTGAACCCAGAAGTAGAGGTTACAGCGAGCCAAGATCACGCCACTACACTCCCACCTGGGCAACAGAGTGAGACTCTGTCTCACACACACAAAAAATCAGAGGCAGATCTAGGTTTTGTAGGAACTAAATTTTGAGGCCCTTTGTAGGAGAACTAATCTAAAATTACGAATATAGACTTTTAAGTATGAAAATGAATATTTATTCAGAATGAAAATAAGTCATATTAACTAGTGGTGCTTGGAGATTCACATCTCATCCTTTTGGCTTCTCTTTTCATAGGATGCTTCTGGCTGGCACACCTGGCCTCCCCTCCATGCTCAGAACTGCCTTCTATTCTACATCCAAGCTCCTGAGCAGCCCCCAGCTTAAGCTTCAGCAGCTGCAGGGTAAATCCATCTCTGCCCAGAGCTGACTCCGGATCTGCCCCAGTGACAATAACAAGATAAATGCCTTCCATTCTCTTCATACTTACAGGATGTAACCCACATATTTACACAGTGTTTCATTTGCAGTAATGTTTGTTTTGTTTCTTGTTCCTTCGTACCTATCTGGGAAGCCTGTGCAATTCAGATGTCCAGGCCCACTTCAGAAGTTCTCATTCCCTGTGCTTGAGTCAATGGCCGCAGACCATACACCTGAGAGCAAGTTAATCTGCTCTAACAAAGATACCACATCTGAGAATGGTGGTTGGCAGGGGCTGGGGGGGTGGGAAGAATGGGGAATTGGTGCTTAATGGGTACAGAGATTCAGTTTTGCAAGAGGAAAAGAGCTCTGGAGATGGATGGTGCTGATGGCTACACAACAATGTGAATGTGCATGATGCTTAAATGTGCTTAAGATGGGCCAGGCACGGTGGCTCACGCCTGTAATCCTAGCACTTTGGGAGGCCGAGGCGGGCGGATCACGAGGTCAGGAGATCAAGACCATCTTGGCTAACAGGGTGAAACCCCGTCTCTACTATAAATACAAAAAATTAGCCGGGCGTGGGGGCGGGTGCCTGTGGTCCCAGCTACTCGGGAGGCTGAGGCAGGAGAATGGCATGAACCCGGGAGGCGGAGCTTGCAGTGAGCCGAGATCGCGCCACTGCACTCCAGGCTGGGCGACAGAGCGAGACTCCATCTCAAAAAAAAAAAATGGTTAAGATGGGCCAGGCATGGTAGCTCATGCCTGTAATCCCAGCACTTTGGGAGGGCAAGACGGGAGGACTGCTTGAGCCCAGGAGTTTGAGACTAGCCTGGGCAACACAGTGAGACCTCATCTTTACTAAAAATCAAAAAAATTAGCCAGGCATGGTGGCGTGTGCCTATAGTCCCAGCTACTCAGGCGGCTGAGGTGGGAGGATTGCTTGAGCCTGGTAAATCAAGGCTGCAGTGAGCCATAATGATACCACTGCACTCCAGCCTGGACCGCAGAGCAAGACCCTATCTCAAAAAAATAAAGGTTAAGATGGTTAATTTTTATTTTTTATCTTTTGAGATGGAATTTCGCTCTTGTCACCCAGGCTGGAGTACAATGGCATGATCTCCACTCACTGCAACATCTGCCTCCTGGGTTCAAGAGATTCTCCTGCCTCAGCCTCCTGAGTAGCTGGGATTACAGGCACCCACTATCACACCCGGCTAATTTTTGTATTTTTATTAGAGATGGGGTTTCACCATATTGGCCAGGCTGGTCTCAAACTCCTGACCTCAGGTGATCCACCCACCTCAGCCTCCCAAAGTGCTGGGATTACAGGCCTGAGCTACCATGCCCGACCAAGATGGTTAATTTTATGTTACGTGTATTTTACTATCAAAATAAAAAACCAAGCCCCAAAAGACAATATATCTGCAATGGGGGCTACTACTTGGCTGAGTTTGCTCTAGTCCTTTAGGGTCCATCTGGTTTTTGTAGGATCTAAACTAACTAATGCAATGAAGATGTGATGGAACCTTTACGTCTTTAGGAGTGACATCCATTTTTGGCCTCCTCTGGGATTCCAGATTGCTCTGATTTACTGTCTTGGGGGCAGGGAGCAGTGTTGAATTTATATGTGACCTTCCCCTCTGTGATAGCTCTCACCACAGGCCAAAGAGTTAATGTGGGGGCTGTGCCAAGTGTCAAGTCTCTATATTCCAGTTACACATTCGAGGACCAGAGAAACGGCCACAGTGGCCACTCGCCCAGTGGACGCATTGCAAGCCAGACAGGGCCAGGATTCCTTTCAATGTGGCCACCACCATGTCACCACTCTGAGAGGGACAGATGATGACCTTGGATCTCAGGATCAATGTGAGCTTCAACACTATGTCCAATGGTCCTAGAAATGGCTGTGTGTTCCACCCTCCCTATGGTACAATAACCCGATAAATGCTGTAGGCTTCTTTGGGGATAGCCAGGTAAGTCATTCCTGTGTATTTTGCTGGGTCCTTCTCCTGGGGACCCAGCCTTCCTTCCCGGTCTGAAAACTGTTCCAGGTATGGGAGGATCCTTACTTTTTATTCGGGCCATTGCCACAGTCTCCTGACCATCCTTTGTCCACTTTAATTGTCCAGTCCATAGAGTGCCCTTGCTGGCCACTCCAGCCCGGGACTTCAAAGCTGCAGGGGGCCGTGCGTGGTGGCTCATGCCTGTAATCCCAGAACTTTGGGAAGCCGAGGCAGGCGGATCACTTGAGGTCAGGAGTTTGAGACCAGCCTGGCCAACATGGTGAAACCTGTCTCTACTAAAAATACAAAAAAAAAATTAGCCGGGTATAGTGACTTGCGCCTGTAATCCCAGCTACTTGGGACACTGAGGCAGGAGAATTGCTTGTACCCATGAGGCACAGGTTGCAGTGAGCCAAGATTGCGCCACTACATTCCAGCCTGGGTGACAGAGCGAGACTCCGTCTCAAAAACAAAAAACAAACAAGCATAACGATAAAAGGGTCATTTCATCAAGAAGATAAAGACATTTCTATTTTGAAATATATTTTTATGGATATTTTGATACCTGCCATTTCTTTGTGTTGGGAACATTACAATTCTTCTCTTCTGGCTATTTGGAAATGTGTGTGTGTGTGTGTGTGTGTATCTGTGTGTTTACTTATTTACTTATTTTAGAAACAGGGTCTGGGTTGTGTCAGCTAGGCTGGAGTGCAGTGATGCAATCACAGCTCACTGTACTCTCCAACTCCTGGCCCAAGGGACTCTCCTGCCTCTCCCTCCCAAATAGCTAGGACTATAGGTACGTGCCACCATGCTGGAAAAACTTTTTTAAAAAATTAAAAAAAAATTTTTTTTTTAATTTTTTTAAATTTTAAAAATTTTTTTAAATTTAAAATTTTTGGCCGGGTGTGGTGGCTCACGCCTGTAATCCTCGTACTTTGGGAGGCCGAGGCAGGTGGATCACGAGGTCAGGAGATCTCCATCTCCTGTGGCTAGCCATCTCCATCCTGGCTAACACGGTGAAACCCCATCTCTACTAAAAATACAAAAAATTAGCCGGGCGTGGTGGTGGGCGCCTGTAGTCCCAGCTACTCAGGAGGCTGAGGCAGGAGAATGGCGTGGACCTGGGAAGCAGAGCTTGCAGTGAACTGAGATCGCACCACTGCACTCCAGCCCAGGCAACAGAGCGAGACTCCGTCTCAAAAAAAAAAAAAAAAAATTTGTGGAGACAGGATCTCACTGTGTTGCCCAGGCTGGCCTTGAACATCTGGCCTCAAACAATCCTCAGCCTCCCAAAGTGTTGGGATTATAGGAATGAATATATTTTTTATTGATATTTTGACACTTGTCCTTTCTTTGTGTTGGATACATTACAATTTTAAAAATTCCAAATGTGGGCCAGGCAGGTGGCACTTGCCTGTAATCCCAGCACTTTGAGAGGCTGAGCCAAGAGGATTGCTTCAGCCCAAGAGTTTGAGACCAGCCTGGGCAACATGGCGAAACCCTATTTCTACAAAAAATAAAAAAGTTAACTGGGCGTGGTGGCACACACCTATGGTCCCAGCTACTCAGAAGGCTAAGGTGACAGGATGGCTTGAGCCCAGGAAGTTGGGGCTGCAGTGAGCCACAATCAAGCCACTGCCCTCCAGCCTGGGCAAGGTCCCTTCTCAAAAAAAAAAAAAAAAAAAAAAAAATCCAACTGTGTATGCATTTAGTAACAGGGCTTCAAAATATAAGAAGTAAAAACTGGTAACTGAAAGAAATACTCAAATTCACAATTATAGTTGGGGATTTCAACACTCTTCTCAGAGTAATTGATAAAACAGGTAGAGAGAAAGCCAGTAAAGGTATAGAAGACTTGAACAACCTTATCAATAAACTCAGTCTAATTGACCATTCTTGAATCTTACACCCAACATCAGGTTCTATTCACATTCTGAAGGGCTTGTAGAACAGTCACCAAAGGTAGGCCGTCTGCTGGGCCATAAAAGAAGTCTCAATAGACTTACAGGAACTGAAATTATACAGTGTATGTTCTTTGACCACACAGAGTTAAATTAAAAATCAACAACAGAAAGATAGCCAGAAACTGGCAGGGCATGGCCTTAATCCCAGCACTTTGGGAGTCCTCGGCAGGTGGATCACTTGAGGTCAGGAATTTGAGACCAGTCTGGCGAAACTGGGTTTCTACTAAAAATACAAAAATTTCAACATGGTGAAACTGGGTTTCTACTAAAAAATACAGAAATTAGCCGGGCATGGTGGCAGGTGCCTGGAATCCCAGCTACATGGGAGGTTGAGGCAGGAGAATTGCTTGAACCCAGGAGGCAGAGGTTGCAGTGAGCCAAGATCACGCCATTGCACTCCAGCCTGGGTGACAAGAGTGAAACTCTGTCTCAAAAAAATAAAAAATAAAAAATAAATAAATAAATTTAAAAATAAATACATAAAAAAAAATTAGCTGGGTGTGGTGGCACATGCCTGCTATCCCAACTACTCTGGAGGCTGAGGCAAAAGAATTGCTTTAACCCAGGAGGTGGAGGTTGCAGTGAGCTGAGATCGCACCACTGCACTCCAGCCTGGGCAACAAGAACAAAACTCCATAAAAAAAAAAAAAAAAAAAAAAGAAAGAGAAAAAAGGGAGAGAGAGCAAGCCAGAAACTCCTCAGATTCTTAGAAATTACACAATTTTTTTTTTTTTTTTTTGAGACAGAGTTTCGCTCTTGTTGCCTAGGCTGGAGTGCAATGGCACCATCTTGGCTCACTGCAACCTCTGCCTCCTGGCTTCAAGCAATTCTCCTGCCTCAGCCTCCAGAGTATCTGGGATTACAGGTGTGCACCACCACACCCGGCTAATTTTGTATTTTTAGTAGAGATGGGGGTTTCGCCATGTTGGTCTGGCTGATCTCGAACTCATGACCTCAAGCAATCCGCCCTCCTCGGCCTCCCAGAGTGCTGGGATTACAGGCATGAGCCACCTTGCCTGGCCCGAAATTAAACAAATTAAACAATGACTTATAAATAACTAATGAGTCAAAGATGAAATCACAAGGAAAACTCGAGAATGTTATGAACTAAATGGAAATGAAAATACAACAACATAGCAAGATTTATGGGATACAGCTAAAGCAATGCTTGCGGGTACATTTAGAGTTTTTTTTTTGTTTTTTGGAGATGGAGTCTCACTCTGTTACCCAGGCTGGAGTGCAGTGGCGCGATCTCGGCTCACTGCAACTTCCGCCTCCCAGGTTCAAGTGATTGTCCTGCCTCAGCCTCCAGAATAGCTGGGACTACAGGTGCATGCCACCACGCCCGGCTAATTTTTTGTATTTTAGTAGAGACAGGGTTTGACCATGTTGCCCAGGCTGGTCTTGAACTCCTGCGCTCAGGCAATCCACCCGCTTCGGCCTCCCAAAATGCTAGGATTACAGGCGTGAGCCACCATGCCGGCCTGCGGGTACATTCAGAGTTTTAAATGTAAGTGAAGGAGAAATAAAATCCTTTACAGACAAGCAAATGTTGAGAGATTTTGTCACAACCAGGCCTGCCCTAAAAGAGCTCCTGAAGGAAGCACTAAACATGGAAAGGAACATCTAGGGTGCGTTGGCTCACGCCTGTAATCCCAGCACTTTGGGAGGCCAAGGCGGGCGGATCACCTGAGGTTGGGAATTCCAGATCAGCCTGACCAACATAGAGAAACCCGTCTCTACCAAAGATACAAAATTAGCCAGGCGTGGTGGCACATGCTTCTAATCCCAGCTACTTGGGAGGCTGAGGCAGGAGACTTACTTGAACCCAGGAGGCAGAGGTTGTGGTGAGCCAAGATCGTGTCATTGCACTCCAGCCTGGGCAACAACAGCAAAACTCTGTCTCAAAAAAAAAGAAAGAAAAAAGAAAAAAGTAACATCTAAAAGCAATTATTGGCCAGGTGATTGCACCAATGCACTCTAGTCTGGGTGACAGAGCGAGACTGTCTCAAAACAAACAAACAAACAAACAAACAAATAAAGAAAAGAAAAGAAAAGAAAAGCAATTATCTGGCCAGGCATGGTGGCTCATATCTGTAATCCCAGCACTTTGGGAGGGCAAGGTGGGCGGATCACTTGAGGTCAGGAGTTCGAGACCAACTTGGACAACATGACGAAACCCCTGTAATCCAAGCTACTCAGGAGGCTGAGGCAGGAGAATCACTTGTACCCAGGAAGCAGAGGTTGCGGTGAGCTGAGATTGCCCCACTGCACTCCAGCCTGGGTAACCAAGTGAGACTTTGTCTCAAAAAAATAAAAATAAAAAAAAGCAATTATCTAAACTTCCAGTTTAAGAAGCTAGAAAAAGATGAGCCAATTAAATCCAAAATGTGTCAAAGGAAGGAAATAAAAAGAACAGAAATCTAGAAAACAGAAAATAGATGAAATACTTGAAACCAAAAGCTGATTTCTTTAAATCATCAATAAAATTGATAAACTAAGCTTGACTACTAAAGAAAAAAGAAATGTTGCAAGTTATTAATATTGGGGATGAAAGAGGGGACTCACTATAGATGCCACAGACATTAAATGAATCATAATTTGGCAGGGTATGGTGGCTCATGCCCGTAATCCTAGCACTTTGGGAGGCTGAGGCAAGCAGATTACTTGAGGTCAGAGGTTCGAGACCACCCTGGCCAACATGGTGAAACCCCATAGTGAAACCCCATGTTCAACAAAAAAATACAAAAAATACAAAAATTAGCCAGGCATGATTGCGGGTGCCTGTAATCCCAGCTACTCGGGAGGCTGAGGCAGGAGAATCATTTGAACCTGGGAGGTGGAGGTTGCAGTGAGCCAAGATTGTGCCACTGCACTCCAGCCTGGGCCACTGAGTGAGACTCTGTCTCCAAAAAAGAAAAGAAAGAAGTGCAGGCCAGGTGCAGTGGCTCATGCCTGTAAGCCCAGCACTTTGGGAGGCTGAGGAGGGTGGATCACGAGGTCAGAAGATCGAGACCATCCTAGCTAACATGGTGAAACCCCATCTCTACAAAAAGTACAAAAAATTAGCTGGGCATGATGGCGGGTGCCTGTAGTCCTAGCTCCTCAGGAGGCTAAGGCAGAAGAATGACGTGAACTCGGGAGGAGGAGCTTGCAGTGAGCTGAGATTGCGCCACTGCATTCCAGCCTGGGCGACATAGCGAGACTCCATCTCAAAAAAAAAAAAAAAAAGAAAGAAATGCAAAGATCCTTATATTCATTATTCATGCAATGCAACATTTTACAGCAACAAGCATGCACAAATTCCTGCTACCCGCTACAGCACTGATGTTGTGGATGGTTATTCCCTTTAGGGAGAAGAGGTCCCCATATTTGGCAGAAAGCAAGAGAAGCACTTCTGGGGTGCTGGTGATGTCTTCCTTAATCTGGGGACGGGTTAATGGGTGCATTCCTTTATGATCATGCATTAAGCCATACAATTATGATTTGTGCATTTTTTCTGCAAGTGCACTTTATGAATACCCAGATGGTTTCTGTACCGTGTGGTATCATAGGTAAGATACTAGCGCCCAGCACAGGGCCTGGTATATATAAGATGCTCAATAAATGCCTGTTTGGCCCTTGAGAATGCTCATTATGAATTAGGTATAATGGTGCTACTATGTACCAGGCTCTCCCTATGCGCCAGGCCCTGCTCTGATGTGTACCTGGTAACTCATCTAATCCTTATACAAACTTGACAAGGAAGATACTATTATTGCCCCATTTTCAGATGAGAAAACTGAAGTGCAGAGGGGCCAAGGAACTTACCTAAGGCCACAGAGCTAGGAGGTGCCTGGAGGTGGGTTTGGGCTGTAGAACTCCAGACCCTTTGGTTTATAACATTTTTACTCAACTAGTTAGCCACCTCATCACCAGTTAGGAAGCCCTCCAGGTCATTCCCGCTGATACTGAATCTAACTTGAGTTATAGTCCTGCTGAGGACAAAAGGTAGTTCTGCTCTCTGAGTGATCCTAGGTGTCACGATGAATGTGTGGCCGTTTCACCCAAATCTCCCTCACCTGGTGGGCGTTTGGTTGGAAAGCAGTTCTTTCTCTGGGAGCCTGCTCACCAACAGTGAGGAAGCGACTCGGGCACCGTCCTGGGCTCCGGCCTCTGCTGGATGGGGCTGCGGGCTGGGAGCAGTCGCCTCCAGTGTGTCGGCCACAGTCACACTGGTGCAGAGCTCACGCTGACTATCTCCTGCACATGAGGGCCCTTTAGCTCTTCACACAGCAATTACTTGATGCATAAAACCAACATCATTTTTCTCCAAGGCCCTTGAGAAACATACAATTATACCTCAGCTTTTTATTATCATAAGGATAAATAGAATTACCCTTGACTGTGTGTTTTTTGTCATAATCACGGAGTTCTTGTTAAAAATTTGAGTGAGGGAACGTTTATTGTGATTTGTAGCAAGACCGCTCTAAGAGATGACGCCCAGGTGGGATCCCGGGTGGAGCGCGGGACCCAGAGCTTGGGAATTTACTCGGCCCCTAGGTGGAGCCAGAGGGCCACAGACCGAGAGACCGAGCGCCTTGCGGCCTATGGGAAGCAACGCGGATAATTTCACAGGTCATGTCACTTTTTACTTATTTATTTATTTATTTATTTATTTATTTATTTATTTATTATCTGAGACGGAGTCTCGCTCTGTCGTCCAGGCTGGAGTGCAGTGGCGCGATCTCGGCTCACTGCAAGCTCCGCCTCCCGGGTTCACGCCATTCTCCTGCCTCAGCCTCCCCAGTAGCTGGGACTACAGGCGCCCGCCCCCACGCCCGGCTAATTTTTTTGTATTATTAGTAGAGACGAGGTTTCACCGTGTTAGCCAAGATGGTCTCGATCTCCTGACCTCGTGATCCGCCTGCCTCGGCCTCCCAAAGTGCTGGGATTACAGGCGTGAGCCACCGCGCCCGGCCAGGTCATGTCACTTAGATCTCCACCCACTAACCCCGTTAATTTGCAGGCACCGGGGCACGGCTATAATTCTAGATATCAAGTTTGACCTACTTAAAGAGATGATTTCCAAATGCTGCTTTTGGGAAATGAATGTATGTCTACTCTAAACATAGAGGTGTTTTTCTTCTCCGGGAAATGACCCATTTATTTTTGACTTTCCCTCTTGGATTATGGGTCCTGCTTTCAAAGGGGCCGTTTATGAGTTTTAGGTTTCTTTGGAGTGGTTCATTCTGGGGTCAGAGCACTTGACTTTAAAGGTCAGGTTAGGCCAGGCACAGTGACTCACGCCTGTAATCCCAGCACTTCGGGAGGCCAAGGCGGGAGGATCACTTGAGTCCAGGACTTCAAGACCAGCCTGGGAAACATACTGAGACCCTGTCTCTATAAAAATCAAAAGAATTAGCTGGCCACGGTTGGTGGTGCACACCTGTAGTCCCAGCTACGCAGGAGGCTCAGGTGGGAGAACCTCTTTAGTCCAGGAGGTTGAGGCTGCAGTGAGCTGTGATCATGCCACTGTACTCCAGCCTGGGGGACAGAGCAAGACATTGTCTCAAAGAAAAAAAAAAAAAAGGCTGGGCGCGGTGGCTCACCCCTGTAATCCCAGCACTTTGGGAGGCCGAGGCGGGTGGATCACCTGAGGTCAGGAGTTCGAGACCAGCCTGACCAACGTGGAGAAACCCTGTCTCTACTAAAAATACAAAATTAGCCGGGCATGGTGGCACATGGCATGCCTGTAATCCCAGCTGCTTGGGAGGCTGAGGCAGGAGAATCTCTTGAACCTGAGAGGTGGAGTCTGCGGTGAGCTGAGATGGCACCATTACACTCCAGCCTAGGCCACAAGAGCAAAATTCCGTCTCAAAAAAAAAAAAGGTTAAGTTAGGAGGAGAGGCTTTTCTTTTTTTTTTTTTTTTTTTGAGATGGTCTTACGCTGATGTCCAGATGATCTCCCCAGGCTCAGGAGATCCTCCCGCCTCAGCCTCCCATGTAGCTGGTACCACAGGTGCACACCACCATGCCCAGCTAATTTTTTTTTTTTTTGAGACAGGGTTTTGCCATGTTGTCCAGGCTGGTCTGGAACTCCTAGGCTCAAGTGATCCACCTGCCTCAGCCTCCCCAAGTGCTGGGATTACAGGCGTGAGTCACCGCACACCCGGCTAATTTTTTAATTTTTTGTGGAGATGGGGGTCTCTGTATGTTGCCCAGTCTGGTCTTGAACCTCTGGCCTCAAGTGATCCTCCTGCCTTGGCCTCCCAAAGTGCTGGGATTCCAGGAGTCAGCCACTGAGCCTGGTCCTCTTCTATTTTAGAGCTCTGAGTTACAGACTCAAGGTTACACAAGAAGCAAATCTTCAGTTCAAAAACTGACATTTATTATGTTTAATGGAGTCAAATACACTAATAGTTACTATTTTAGAATGCTTAATTGCGTGTCTTCCCTTACTTGTTCAGTTCTCACAGCACCATGATCACATTACTGATGAAGCAACCTGCCCAGTGAGTGGGTAGGTGACCTGCCTGGGTAGGAAGTAAAGCTATGATACAGAATTTTGACTGTATGGTCCACACCCTTAACCACCAGGCAGGCTCACTACTTCCTTAAAAATATAAAGAAAGAGGCCGGCCTCGGTGGCTCACGCATGTAATCCCAGCACTTTGGGAGGTCAAGGCAGGTGGAACACGAGGTCAGGAGATGGAGACCATCCTGGCTCACACGGTGAAATGCTGTCTTTACTAAAAATACAAAAAATTAGCCGGGCGTGGTGGCACGTGCCTGTAGTCCCAGCTACTCGGGAGGCTGAAGCAGGAGAATCCCTTGAACCCAGGAGGCCAGGAGGCGGAGGTTTGCAGTGAGCTGAGATGGTGCCAGCGACAGCCTGGGCAACAGAATGAGACTCTGTTTCAAAAAAAAAAAAAAAAAAAGAAAGAAAGAAAATTGCCCATAACCTCACATCCCAGATATTCCCATTAATTTAAAAAAACTGGAACATAAACATAAAAATGCATAAAACATATGCACAATGTAAAACATTTATTGTAAGCATGTACACTATTCCCCAGGTCAAGAAAACATGAACACTCCCCACCCCCAGGTGATCCGCCAGCACAATCCTCTCGCTCCTGTTGAGATGTACCCGCTATCCTGAGTTTTGTGATAATAATTTCCTTGTTTTCTTTATAGCTTTACCACCTACTTATGTTCTCCTAACAGAGTTTTAGACCATTGCGTGTGTGGCGTGATGCTATAGGTATTCGTTGGTTTTTTTCTTTTGTTTTTGTTGTTGTTGTTGTTGTTTTTGAGACGGAGTCTTGCACTGTCAACCGGGCTGGAGTGCAAAGGCGTGATCTCGGCTCACTGAAACCTCTGCCTCCTGGGTTCGAGCGATTCTCCTGTCTCAGTCTCCCGAGTAGAGAAGGGTTTTTTTTTTTTTGAGAGGGAGTCTCAGTCGCCCAGGCTGGAGTGCAGTGGCACGATCTCAGCTCACTGCAAGCTCACAGGCGTGAGCCACCGCGCCCGGCCGAGAAGGGGTTTCATCTTGTTGGCCAGACTGGTCTTTTTTTTTTTTTTTTTTTGAGACGGAGTCTCGCTCTGTCGCCCAGGCTGGAGTGCAGTGGCGGGATCTCAGCTCACTGCAAGCTCCGCCTCCCAGGTTCATGCCATTCTCCTGCCTCAGCCTCCCGAGTAGCTGGGACTACAGGTGCCCACCACCACGCCCAGCTAATTTTTTGTAGTTTTAGTAGAGATGGGGTTTCACCGTGTTAGCCAGACTGGTCTTGAATTCCTGACCTCGTGATCTGCCCACCTTGGCCCGCCAAAGTGCTGGGATTACAGGCGTGAGCCACCGTGCCCGGCCAGGGATTCTTTTATATCTTCCTCAATATTATGATTCCTGGCTAGGCATGGTGGCTCACACCTGAAATCCCAGCGTTTTGGAAGGCCAAAATGGGGAGACTGCTTGAGCCCAGGAGTTCAAGACCAGCCTGGGCAACATGGGGAGACCCCCATTTCTACAAAAAATAGAAAAACAGCCAGTGGCATGTGCCTGGGGTTTCAGCTACTTGAGACGCCGAGGTGGGAGGACCGCTTGAGCCAGTGAGGTAGAGGCTGCAGTGAGTCTTTTTTTTTTTTTTTGAGATGGGGTCTCGCTTCATTGCCCAGGCTGGAGTGCAGTGGCGCGATCTTGACTCACTGCAGCCTCCGCCCCCTGGGTTCAAGTGATTCTCCTGCCTCAGCCTCCCGAGTAGCTGGGACTACAGGCGAGCGCAACCAAGCCCAGCTAATTTTTGTATTTTTAGTAGAGATGAGGTTTCACCATGTTGGCCAGGATAGTCTCGATTTCTTGACCTCGTGATCTGCCCACCTCGGCCTCCCAAAGTGCTGAGATTACAGGCATGAGCCACTGCGCCCGGCCTAAACCATATATTTAAAGATAGTTTAAAATATTTAAAGATTGTTTAAAGTGGCAGTTTGTCAATATTTCTAAAGAGTATAAGCTAAATATAGTGAATTAATATCTGCTGTTGATATAATTATCTCTATGAAGTCATTCATACAATATTTATTGAGTACCTACTATGTGCTAGGCACTCTTCTTGGAGCTTGGGATACAGCAGTGAATAAAACAGTAAAAAATTCCTGCTCTATACCTTCTAGTTGGGGGAGAGGCAATAAACATATGGGTGCAATATGTATTAAATGGTGTTAGGTGCTAACGAGAAAAATAAACCAGGGAGTAAAACTGGGAGTACTGGTGAAGAGTAGGGAGACTGCAATGGGCCTAATAGAGAATGGCTGGGGAAGGCCTTATTTAGAAGGTGATGCTTGCCTGAGTAAAGGGTGGTCCAGGCAGAGGAAGGAGCAAGTGTGAAGCCTCTGAGGTATGTCCGGCGCATTGGAAGACTGTCCGGGAGCTCAGGGTGGCTGGAGCTAAGTGAGCCAGGGGAGAGGGCTCACAAGGTCAGACGCGTGGATGTGGCTGTGGGGCAGATCCCTGAATGCCACAGTGAGGACTGGTCAGATCCCAGATTCATTTTGAAGGCGGAGCTTGCAGGATGTGCTGATGGTTTGGATGAGGGGTGTGAGGGAGAGAGGGAGTCACGGGTGACTCCTTGGGTCTTGGCTTGAGCAACTGGAGGAAAGGGACCGCAATTTCCTGGGATGGCCATTTCTGAGGGGCATCAGGACAAGGCAAGTGTCGGGTGCCTGCCATGCATCCAAAGTGAGATTTGGTGCAGACAAGGGGATGCATGGATCTAGAATTTAGGGGAGAGCTCTGAGCTGGCCAGAGATATGTATTATACAGATGGGACTTAAAGTGATGAGACAAGCTGGGTGCGGTGGCTCACGCCTGTAATCCCAGCACTTTGGGAGGCCGAGGTGGGCAGATCACCTGAGATCGCGAGTTCAAGACCAGCCTGGCCAACATGGTGAAACCCTGTCTCTACTAAAAATACAAAAATTAGCTGAGTGTGGTGGTGGGCACCTGTAATTCCAGCTACTCTGGAGGCTGGAGCACGACAATCTCTTGAACCCGGGTGGCGGAGGTTGCAGTGAGCTGAGATCGCACCACTGCACTCCAGCCTGGGCAGCAGAGCGAGACTTTGTCTCAAAAAAATAAAAATAAAAATAAATTTAGAGTGATGAGACAGCCAGGCATGGTGGCTCATGCCTATAATAATCCCAGCACTTTGGTTTGGGAGGCCAAGATGGGTGGATCGCTTGAGCCCAGGAGTTCGAGACCAGCCTGACCAGACTCTATAAAGAAATACAAAAAATAGCCGGGCATGGTGGTGTGTGCCTGTAGTCTTAGCTACTCAGGAGGCTGACGTGGGAGGATCATCTGAGCCCAGGAGGTCGAGGCTGCAGTGAGTTGTGATTGCACCACTGTGCTCCAGCCTGGGTGACAGAATGAAACCCTGTCTGAAGGAAAAAAAAAAAAAAAAGTGATGAGACAGAATGAGACCTCAAGAGTTCAAGCACTGCTGGGGGCGTGTCTGAAGTTCTGAGAGGAGGCAGCAGGCAGAGCCAGCAGAGCAGGCTGAGCAGTGGCCAGTGAGGGAGGAGCGCTTCCAGGATAGGGAGGTCACATCTGCTCAATGCCGTTGAGAGGTCAAGGAAAATGACTTCTGACAACAGATTATCGGATTTAGCAACTTGGAAGGAATTAGTGACCTTGACAGATTGTCTGGTACAATCAAAAACCAAACTGGAACAGGTTCAAAGGAGGATGGGAGGTGAGGGGAGAGGGTGTGTGTCTAAGCAGCTCTTTTGAGATGCTTTGTTGAAAGCAGGGATAGAAATGGCCCATAGCTTGAGGGGCAAGTAGAAAATAGCCTAACATAAGAAGGTGAGACTGTGGAAGGTGCAAAGTCAGTGTAAATCCATTAGCACTATGGCCAAAATCATTCACAAGGTTTTTGCCGAGGAATTTGGCCCCCCCATTGCCATCCTTAAAAACAGGGCAACATCATAAGTAGTAATCTGGAGCACTATTTTCTTTCTACAGTGCAGAATGGGTACACGATAATCTCTGGGCTGAGCTGTTATCTTTTCTGGGTCCCTCTACCACCTTCGGGGTTGCGATGTGAGCAGGAGGGACAGATGCTGTCTCAGGCGGAAGGGTAGCCACATCCTTTCCCAAAAGTATAGGAACTGTTCCAGATCACTTTTTGGCCTCACTCTGGAGGGCCCAGGCTATTTCATACTAAACCACTTGGCCCATCCTTGTCTAAGATTCCCTCTGGTTCAGCATGTGGCTGGAATCCGGCTTTTTGTGTCCCAATCAACATGTGAATTTTTTTTTTTTTTTTAAGAGACAGAGTCTCACTATGTTGCCCAGGTTGGAGTGCAGTGGCTGTTTACAGGAGCCATCAGAGGGCACTGCAGCCTCAAACTCCTAGGTTCAGGGGATCCTCCTGCCTCAGCCTCCTGGGATTATGGGTGCAAGCCCCCATGCCAGGCAGATTTAGAAGATTTTGAACAATGGAATGTTTGTAATGCTCAGAGGAGCAAGCACACCTATACAGGGAGCATGGGGTCTTAGTAAATTCTTGCTGCACTCACAGCTGGGGGAAGAGCAGTATAGAGAAACAGAAGGTTTGAGGAGGGAAGAGGAAGAAAGGCCCTAACTCAGCCTGCCAAGTAGTCCTCACAATGGTCAGGAAAGTATTTATCACCCCCATATCACAGGTAAAGAAACTGCCAGGCTGGGAACAGTGATGCACACCTGTAATCATAGCACTTTGAGAGGCTGAGGCAGGTGGATCACTTGAGCCCAGGAGTTCAAGACCAGCTTGGGCAATGTGGTGAGGCTCTTTCTATACAGAAAAGTACAAAAATTAGCTGAGCATGGTGGCACATGCCTGTGGTTCCAGCTACTCAGGAGGCTGAGGTGGGAGGGCTGCTTGAGCTCTGGAGGCAGAGGCTGCAGTGAGCAGGGATTGTGCCACTGTACTCCAGCCTGGGTGAAAGAGCCAAGACTCTGTCTCAAAAGATTAAAAAAAAAAAAAAAAAAAGGAAACTACCTTGCTTGAGGCTCTAAATCTAGTTACTGCTTCCAACCATTTCAGGATTCAATTGGGAAGAGGTGGTGTTTAAACAGGCTTGGGGGCCCTTGATGCTTGCATCAACTTAATTCTCACTAGAAAACAAAATTCTGCGTCCGGACGAGGTGTCTCAGGCCTGTAATCCCAGCACTTTGGGAGGCTGGGGTGGATGGATCACCTGAGGTCAGAAGTTCAAGACCAGCTTGGCCAACATGGTGAAACCCCATCTGTGAGAGGTGACAGCGTGCTGGCAGTCCTCACAGCTCTCGCTGGCTCTCGGCGCCTCCTCTGCCTGGGCTCCCACTTTGGTGGCACTTGAGGAACTCTTCAGCCTGCCGCTGCACTGTGGGAGCCCCTTTCTGGGCTGGCCAAGGCCGGACCCGGCTCCCTCAGCTTGCAGGGAGGTGTGGAGGGAGAGGCGGGGGCGGGAACCGGGGCTGTGCGCGGTGCTTGCCGGCCAGCGCGAGTTCCGGGTGGGCGTGGGCTCGGCAGGCCCCGCACTCGGAGCGGCCGGCGGGCCCGCCGGCCCCGGGCAGTGAGGGGCTTAGCACCTGGGCCAGCAGCTGCTGTGCTCAATTTCTCGCAGGGCCTTAGCCGCCTTCCCGCGGGGCAGGGCTCGGGACCTGCAACCCGCCATGCCTGAGCCTCCTCCCGCTCCATGGGCCCCTGTGCAGCCCAAGCCTCCCCAAAGAGCGCTGCCCCCTGCTCCACGGCACCCAGTGCCATCGACCAACCAAGGGCTGAGCAGTGTAGGCGCACAGCGCGGGACTAGCAGGCAGCTCCACCTGCAGCCCGTGCGGGATCCACTGGGTGAAGCCAGCTGGGCTCCTGAGTCTGGTGGGGACATGGAGAACCTTTCTGTCTAGCTAAGGGATTGTAAATACACCAATCAGCACTCTGTATCTAGCTCAAGGTTTGTAAACACACTAATCAGCACCCTGTGTCTAGCTCAGGGTTTGTGAATGCACCAACCGACACTCTGTATCTAGCTACGCTGGTGGGAACTTGGAGAACCTTTGTGTCAACACCCTGTATCTAGCTAATCTAGTGGAGACATGGAGAACCTTTGTGCCGACACTCTGTATCTAGCTAACCTGGTGGGTACCTGGAGAACCTTTGTGTCCACACTCTGTATCTAGCTAATCTGGTGGGTACCTGGAGAACCTTTGTGTCGACACTGTATCTAGCTAATCTGATGGGGACATGGAGAACCTTTGTGTCCAGCTCAGGGATTGTAAACGCACCAATCAGCGCCCTGTCAAAACAGACCACTCTGCTCTACCAATCAGCAAGATGTGGGTGGGCCCAGATGAGAGAATAAAAGCAGGCTGCCGGAGCCAGCAGTGGCAACCGACTCTGGTCCCCTTCCACACTGTAGAACCTTTGTTCTTTTGCTCTTCGCAATAAATCCTGCTGCTGCTCATTCTTTGGGTCCACGCTGCCTTTATGAGCTGTTAACACTCACCACAAAGGTCTGCAGCTTCACTCCTGAGCCAGCGAGACCACGAACCCACCAGAAGGAAGAAACTCCAGACACGTCACCTTAAGAGCTGTAACACTCACAGCGAGTGTCCGTGGCTTCATTCTTGAATTCAGTGAGACCAAGAACCCACCAATTCTGGACACATCTGTACTAAAAATACAAAAATAAGCCAAATGTGGTGGTGCATGCCTATGGTCCCAGCTACTCAGTGTGGCTGAGGCAGGAGAATCCCTTGAAACTGGACGGCAGAAACCACTGCATTCCAGCCTGGGCGACAGAACAAGACTCTATATCAAAAAAAGAAAACACAAGGCCGGGCGTGGTGGCTCACGCCTGTAATCCTAGCACTTTGGAAGACAGAGGCGGGCGGATCACGAGGTCAGGAGATCGAGCCCTTCCTGGCTAACACAGTGAAACCCCGTCTCTACTAAAAATACAAAAAATTAGCCGGGCGTGGTGGCGGGCGCCTGTAGTCCCAGCTACTGGGGAGGCTGAGGCAGGAGAATGGCGGGAACCTGGGAGGCGGAGCTTGCAGTGGGCTGAGATTGTACCACTGCACTCCAGCCTGGGTGACAGAGCGAGACTCCGTCTCAAAAAAAAAAAAAAAAAAAAAAACAGAAAAACAAAATTCTTAGTATAAAAGTCTTGAAATCACAGTGTTCTGACTTGGGCTGCCCCTGCTCCTGGGAGCTACAGATCATGCTATGGGCTGCCTACACGGTCTGGTAACTCAAGGGTGACCGGGGTGAGGCACAGTTCTTTCAGAGCTACCTAGCTGAGTGTAACGGGTTGTTCAAATTGCACTGGGGAGCTGGAGTTGCGTGGGTTTTAATTTAAAGATGTAAGTACAAATCTATGTGCACTGTAGAAAATTCGGAAAAGGTCAAACTGCCTAGCAAGTAAAAAGCTGTCATTCCAGCACGTGGGGGGTGACCTTTTCTCCCTTCTTGGGTGTTTTTTGGTGGATTTTTTTTGGTGACCCCGACTGGCCTGGACTCCATTCAAGGGCACATCTTGTGCAGTAAAACACGGCATGTTTCAGGGCTCCTCACTGCAACACGTGCACCTCCAGGCTGGCGCTCAGCGCTCCCAGTAAAAACTGCAGCCGGCGGTGTAGACAGTCGCGGGCCTTTCCTCCTCCCCACCTCGTGACGCTTTGTGCTGCGGCATCAAAGGCCCGTTCCCTTCCCCGTGTCTTCCCAGCAGCCGCCACCAATGCTCCTTTCTAGGAAACAGCCTTCCATTCTCTCTTAGTGCCGATCTCAGCGAGAGCTGCGATGCGGGAGACTGGTGCCGGGGTGGGTTAGGGGCGGGGGTGGGAATCAGGCCCCACTGCCAGGCGCCCGGGCCGCGCCTTCCGCTCTGACCTCATCCGGCCGCCCAGGCACTGGGCGCGGCAGCGAATCGGCAGCGCGGGCGGCCGGGAACGCCCAGCACAAATATTTACCGCCGCGCGGAGAGTGAAGGCCCAAGTCCGCCCTGCTCCGCCACTTGGGCCGCCCCAGACGCTTCCCTCGGGGCTGCCACCGGGTCGGGCGCGACTGCCGCGGCTCGCGGGCCTTCCCCGCACCAGCGCGGCCCAACCGCCACCGAACCTTCTGGAAGCGGCGCCTGCCTGGGCCCTCACGCCGCCAGAATCGTACGCCCGCGCGAGCTCGCTGCAGCCTTGGCGGCCTGGGAGGCGGGGCTCGGGGTGGGGCCGGCGCGGGGGCGGGGCCGGCGCGGGGAGGCCGCGTTCGATTCGCCCCCGGCGCGCAGGCCCCGCCTCACCAGCCCCATCGCTCCACCTCTGCCCTCCCCCTTTATGGCGCGGCCCGGGCTCATTCATTCCGCGCCGGGCCTGCCAGACACCTGCGCCCTTCTGCAGCCGCTCGCCGCATCCGCCGCCGCAGCCCCCAGCATGTCGGGCCCAGACGTCGAGACGCCGTCCGCCATCCAGATCTGCCGGTAAGAGAGGGCCCGCGCGCAGCCTGCAGCGGCTAGGCGCGCCAGTCACCGCCCCCGGCCTGCCCCGCTCGGCCCTGTGGTCCCCACCCGCCGAGGCCGCCCCCGCCCGCCGATTCCTCGCACGGCCTCCCGCGCCGCCGCCCCGGACGCCCGCCCGCCTGAGGCCGGGATGCGACTCGCGATGCCGCACAAGCCGGGCGGCCCCCGACCGCCTCCCGCCGGCTCCTCCCGGCCGCATCCCCAGGGCGGCGGCCGCGCCACGGGCCGTTTGGGCGAGGAAGCCAGGCAGGGATGGGGCGGGCGGAGGTCAATGCACAGCTCCAGAGCCCGGCAACCGGCGCCCGTGGGCCGCCCCGCCTCGGGCTTCGCCCGAGCATCCCGGAGTCTCAGCCCCGTGGTCCTGCTTAGGCTCCTCGAGGATTCGGGATCGTTACCTCGGCGGTTGTGCTGCGCTAACCAAAGCCCCCAGAGGTGGAGGGGAGGTGCCCAGAACCGCGCGAGCCCCTCGATGGGTGCCTCTGTGGGAGGAGGTTGCAGAGCTACCGTCTTCAGTGCACTGCTTCGGTTTGGGGGAGGGCAGGTGTTGAAAGGAAGAACAGATAATACTGTCTGCCTCTAACAGTTTACTGTCAAGAAAAGGGAATCAGTGGTCTATTGGGCCTGAAAGCATCTTACACAATAGAGGCAAAGGGTTGTCCTTCTAGAGCACCCCCTCTTCCTCCACCAGGTACTGAGTAGATAGATGCAGGCCCCCAGAGGAAGCTGGAGGCTGGAGGCTGGAGATCATGAACAAGCTCATTTCCCATAGGAGGTGGGGAGGGCAGCCTCAAGGTTACTCTGCAGTTCTCTTCGGCAGAATCGGAAGCAGCAGGCTGGCATTTGTGCATGAGCTAAGTGAGGACAAGGAGTCTAGGTTTTCAGCCACTGCACACAGGTTCTGTGGCCTGCGACTGGTCCTATCCTGCTTGATGAACTACGGGGAGTGAGAGCTGCTTTCTGTTTTGGTGGTGGGTTCCTCACATTTGGGGGTTGGGCATCACAGACTGACCTTGGGCTCAAGCCAAGTCCAATAGAAGCAAGTTACTTTCCTGTAGATGTTGACATCTCCAGGAAGGCTGGGCATATAGCAAGTCCTGGGTGAACGGCGCTCCTTGACTCCCAGTCTCATCTTCTGGCCTGGTCGAGGGCCTCTCCTTACCTCAAGGTCCGTTTTGACTTTTCCAGAGGGGGAACGTCTTTGGGGGAGCCCTGCCCCTTTGACTTTGGCTGTGTGGCTGTTCTGGTCCCATCGACTCTGGAGGTGGGGAAAGGGGGGCAAAAAAAAAAAATGGAAATAACTGGAGACAGCCTGCATCAGGTTCCTGAATCAGCTCTGCTGAGTATTGGCTGGGAACCTTGGGCTCCATGGTTTGCAAAGAGCTTATACCTGTCTCATCCCACTTGCTTTGCCCAACTTCCCTGGGAGGTTGATGGTCGGTAGTGCCACCCTTACCTGGGTGGAGGAGGAAATGGCAGTTTTGGGAGTTGAGTAACTGTGTAAGGTCATCCTGCTCCAGGAGCTCCAGGGACAGCCCCTGCCCAAGTCTTCTGACTCCAGATCCAGTATTCTTCCCACCCCTCTCCTGAATAAAGGAAACCTTGATTTAAATCTTCCTGTAGAAGGCTGGACTTTTACTTACTTCTTCAGGATGGTGAATAGCCAATTTATACATGTTGTCTTTTTTCACCCAGCTTCTAACAGTTACTAGATTTTTTGTTTTTTGAGACAGAGTCTCACTCTGTCACCCGGGCTGGAGTGCAGTGGCCCGATCTCAGCTCACTGCAACCCCTGCCTCCCGGGCTCAAGTGATTCTTGGGCCTCAGCCTCCCGAGTAGCTGGGACTACAAGAGTGCACCACGACGCCTGGCTAGTTTTTGTGTTTTTGGTAGAGATGGGGGTTTCTCCATGTTGGCCAGGTTGGTCTCGAACTCCTGACTTCAGGTGATCTGTGATCTGCCCGCCTCGGCCTCCCAAAATGCTGGGATTACAGGCGTGAACCACTGCACCCAGCTGGAAAAAGTTCTTGTGCCTCAGCCTCCCGAGTAGCTGGGACTACAGGCGTGTGCCACCACGCCCAGCTAATTTTTGTATTTTTAGTAGAGACGGGGTTTCATCATGTTGGCCAGGCTGGTCTTGAACTCCTGACCTCAGGTGATTCTCCCGCCTCAGCCTCTCATAGTGCTGGGATTACAGGCGTGAGCCACTGCTCCTAGCCTAGTTACTAGATTTTTGTATAGCTTTAGACACTTCCATACAGTGTGTGCTTTTTTTTTTTTTTTTTTTGAGACAGTCTCACTCTGTCACCCAGACTGGAATGCAATGGCGTGATCTCACTGCAACTTCTGCCTCCTGGGTTCAAGCGATTCTTCCACCTCAGCCTCCTGAGTTGCTGGGATTATAGGCACCCGCCATCATGCCTGGTTAATTTTTGTATTTTTAGTAGAGACGGGTTTTCACCATGTTGGCCAGGCTGGTCTTGAACTCCTGACCTCAGGTGATCTGCCTGCCTCAGCCTCCCAAAGTGCTGGGATTACAGGCGTGAGCCACTGCGCCTGGCCCGTGTGTGCTTTTTCTTACCCACTGTAAACCAAGTCTGCTATCTCAGCTTCACAATTGCATATTGTTTCTTTTTTTTGGGGATGGAGTCTCACTCTGTCACCCAGGCTGCAGTGCGGTGACACACTCTCGGCTAACTGCAACCTCTGCCTCCTTAGTTCAAGTGATTCTCCTGCCTCAGCCTCCCGACTAGCTGGGACTACAGGCGTGCACCACTGTGCCCAGCTAATTTTTGTATTTTTAGTGGAGATGGGGTTTCACCATGTTGGCCAGGCTGGTCTCGAACTCCTGACCTTAGATGATCTGCCCGCCTCGGCCTCCCAAAGTGCTGAGAATTACAGGCATGAGCCACCGTGCCTGGCCAATTTCATATTGTTTCTAAGTGGCTGCCTTGGCCAGACGACTGGTGAGCAGGATGCCTGGCTGCCCCTGCTCATGAGTGAGCGGGTGAGCCTCAGGTGCAGAGCGTGACTGCCAAAGGAGTAGGCGGGAGTGGTGGTGGGGGTAGGCCTGTGAAGAGAAGGCTGTGATCACATCGGCTTGACTCAGAGAAACCGCGGGACACTGGAGAGTGACTGTACTAGGATGGGGAGCCCTTTAAGGACATCTGAGCTGACACCCCAAGTTGAAAGAGGAGCCTCCTGGCCTAGCACAGCCAAGCCCATGAATTTAACAAGGCTTTACTGGACACTGCCAAGAAGCATAGCACCAGGAGGGAAACGTGGAAAATTTGGCCCCTGCCTTAAGGGGTCACAGTCTAGCAGGGGTGAGGACGTCCAAATTTCCACCATCTTAGACAGAATGGTCACATGTTCTCAGTTCAGACACTGTTGAAGGGATAGGGGCTTTTTTTTTTTTTTTTTTTTTTGAGGTGGAGTCTTGCCCTGTCCCCCAGGCTAGGCGCCATCTCGGCTCACTGCAACCTCCACCTCCGAGGTTCTACTGATTCTCCTGCCTCAGCCTCCTGAGTAGTTGGGATTACACGCGCCTGCCACCACGCCCAGCTAATTTTTTTGTATGTTTTTTAGTAGAGATGGAGTTTCACCATGTTGGTCAGGCTGGTCACAAAGGGAACAGATTTTTAAATTGCATCAATTTAAATTCAGGTGGGTAGCCACCTGTGGCTGGTGGCTATCTTTTGGGGAGTGCAATATGTAGAGAAATTTAAACATCAATTTACTGGTAGGTCTGTGGGGGGCAGGGTGTTCCTAAAGGAAGTTCCAAGGCTTTGTGGGGACTGTAGCCAGCTCTGGAATAACCATGCTGATGGAGGGGGACCTTGGCATGGACACCACCCAGCAGGCAGATAACTTGGCATGCTTTATTTGTAGGTAGATGTGTGAAATCTACAAGGTTTTTTTGTGTTTTCTTTGCTTGCCGTGCTCTTAGATGCAGATCTACCAGGAAGTTTCCTGAGATCAGGAATTGTGTTGTACCATGTGGTACCATGAATGCCTGGAATAAGGTCTGAGGTCTAGTTGACAGGTCAATAAACCTGTAGTTGAGTGGCTATGAGTTTCAGTATGTTATGGGGTTAGAATTATTTCCCCCAAGGGAAAAGACAAAGAGGGGCTCTACCTTTGTCTTTTTTTTTTTTTTTTTTCTTGAGATGGAGTCTCGCTCTGTCGCCCAGGCTGGAGTGCAGTGGTGCGATCTCGGCTCACTGCAAGCTCCACCTCCTGGGTTCACGCCATTCTCCTGCCTCAGCCTCCCTAGTAGCTGGGACTACAGGTGCCCACCACCATGCCCGGCTAATTTTTTTTTGTATTTTTAGTAGAGATGGGGTTTCACTGTGTTAGCCAGGATGGTCTCGATCTCCTGACCTTGTGGTTCACCCACCTCGGCCTCCCAAAGTGCTGGGATTACAGGTGTGAGTCACTGCAACCGGCCTTTTTTTTTTAGAGAGTCTCACTCTGTCACCCAGGCTGGAGTGCAGTGACAGGATCTTGGCTCACTGCAACCTCTGCCTCCCCAGTTCAAGCAATTCTCCTCTCCTCAGCTTCCCGAGTAGCTGGGACTACAGGCACCCACCACCACACTCGGCTAATTTTTGTATTTTTAGTAGAGACAGGGTTTCAGTGTGTTGGCCAGGCTGGTCTCGAACTCCTGACCTTAAGTGATCTGCCCGCCTCGGCCTCCCAAAGTGCTGGAATTACAGGTGTGAGCCACTGCATCAGGCCAGGCTCTGTCTTTGGTTTTATAATGGAATTAATGAAAAGAAAGAACCTGGCCAGGGGCTGTGGCTCAAGCCTGTAATCCCAGCACTTTGGGAAGCCAAGGCAGGTGGATCATGAGGTCAAGAGATAGAGACCATCCTGGCCAACATGATGAAACCCCATCTCTACTAAAAATACAAAAATTAGCTGGGCGTGGGCCAGGCGTGGTGGCTCATACCTGTAATCCCAGCACTTTGGGAGGCCCAGGTGGGCGGATCACGAGGTCAGGAGATGGAGACCATCCTGGCTAACACGGTGAAACCCCATCTCCACTAAAAATACAAAAAAATTAGCTGGGCGTCGTGGCAGTCGCCTGTAGTCCCAGTGACTTGGGAGGCTGAGGCGGGAGAATGGCGTGAACCCGGGAGGCGGAGCTTGCAGTGAGTCAAGATCCCACCATTGCACTCCAGCCTGGGTGACAGAGCGAGACTTGGTCTCAAAAAAAAAAAGAAAAAAAAATTAGCTGGGTGTGGTGGCGGGTGCCTGTAATCCCAGTTACTTGGGAAGCTGAGGCAGGAGAATCGCTTGAACCTGGGAGGCGGAGGTTGCAGTGAGCCGAGATTGTGCCATTGCACTCCAGCCTGGGTAACAAGAGCAAAACTCCATCTCCAAAAAAAAAAAAAAAAGCGAAACAAAGAAAGAACCTGATTTACAGAAGCCACACTCAGAGCTTGTATTCTGGAGCGTTCCGTAAAATGATTTACAGTGCTGGCTCTCTTGCTGCTGGGATGTGGGGACCCTGGGTGAAGATGCAGTCTTTGTAGCCCAGAGAACCTGTACGTGGGGAGGCCTTTGTCTACCCACTATCCAACCTCACGCTGTAAGTGGGCCAGTTAGCCTGGCATTGCCCTGGAATTGGCACCTGCAGCTAGCTGGCTCCCCAGTTCTGGTCAGACCAGAAGTGGCTTTCTCCTGTGTGACCCACCTGGCCTGTGTAGCCTGCACCAGGGGGTGACCCCATAGGCTGTCTTGCCATCCCACCCCTTGGCCTCTCACTCTCAGAGCCCTCCTGGGGAGGGGGATCAAGGATGTGCCTCCCCATCCTTGGACACCTGCGTGGGAATAACTGGGGAAGTCTGTTACAAATACCGATTTTCTGCATGTGAATAGTACTTCAGCAGAGAGTCAACAAGATGAAGATTGAGGAGATAATGGGGAAACCTGAATAGTCCCCTGATAATGATTTTAAGGAATCACTACTTTTTTTTTAAGGTAAGATAATTGTTTTGTAGTTTGCTTTTTTAAACCAGCTTTATTGAGATATATTTAGAATGCATCCACAAGAATATTTGAAACATACAGTTTGCTGAGTTTTGATGAGTGTGCGCACTGAGTAGTGGCCGGCCCAGTTGTGATGTCGAATATTTCCAAACTCCCAAAATTCCTCTACTGTTGGCCCCTGGCAAAAAGATCTGCTTTCACTCACTCACTGTGCCTCTTCTAGAATTTCGTGTCGATGGAACCGAATTGAGCTCAGTGCTGGGCCTCACTCCTGTGTCCCCGTAGCCCTGTAGTACCCTGTTCCCTGCACACTGCAGTTTCTCTTCACCAGGCAACAAAGACTTGGGATCTTGTGAATGAAGTTCACAAATGCAGATTTCAATTCATTTAGGACAGAAACATGAAGTCACTTGGTATTTAATGGTATTAGGAATTTGGATGATATTTTAGATGAAATCTTTGTTTTGTGGTTTTTATTTTTATTTGAGACAGGGTCTCGCTTAGTTGCCCAGGCAACTAAGTGGTGCAGTGGTGCAATCATGGTTCTCTGCAGCCCCAACCTCCTGGGCTCAAGGGATTCTCCCACCTCAGCCTTTCGAGTAGCTGGGACTACGAGTGCACGCCTCTGTGCCTGGCTAATGTTAAAAAGATTTTTTGTAGAGACATGATCTCACTTTGTTGCCCAGCAGGGTCTCGAATTCCTGGGCTCAAGTGATCTTCCCACCTCGGCCTCCCAAAGTGCTGGAATTGTGGGCATGAGTCACCATACCCCTCCTTTAGGTTTTTTACAAAGAGCTTTTATCTTTGAGAGGAAATGCAGACATATTTACGATGTCGTACTGGGAAGTCCAGGATTTGCTGCAGAATAACCTGGCACGGGGAGCAGGTGGGAGCAGAGACCAGAGATGACCTGAGCTGACTGTTTTGGGGCTGCTTGATGGGGACATAGGGGTTCACTCCCTCCTCCCTCTACTTTTGTAAGCATTTGATGTTTACCACAATGAAGAATAAAAAGAAAACCAGGCTCCTAAGCCTCCACCCAAGAGCTACTGCCTCTAACTCCAGGGACGGGGAAGTTCAGGGATGGGTAGGCCCAGGAATCTGCATTTTCCTCAGCCCTCCCAGAGCTTGAGGGCCACTGTCAGAGGAGGGCCAGGCACCTGCCGTGTTGTGCGGTGTGTTGGCCTTCCTCGGCTTCCCCGCAGCCTTCCAGCGCTCCTGGTGCCTGTGAGCCAAGACTTCTCTGCCCAGCTGGAACTCGGCCCAGGTGGAACTCCTTCTTCTACTTGCCTGAGGGCCAGCCTGAGTGGTGCGAGGTTTAAGGTCCTGGAGGTGGGAAGCCTTATGAGTGTTGCTTGCGGCCCCACCCAGTTCATCCTCTCCCGCAGAGGGGTGGTGGCTCTGTTCTGTTTCCCTGTCTGTGAGTTCAGGCCGAGTCATGGATTCCTTGCATCACTGGTCTTTTGTAGAGAACATCCTGTGATCCAGTTCCGGAAGCCGAGGAGGCGGCTTGCTGGGGGCTGGTGGGGGAGGGGCGGTCCTAGGAGGAGCAGGAGCCTGGTGCTTTCTATCAGGGAGGGATCACATTAGCTCACTGTTGAGCCGGCCAGGCAGACACAGGCTTGGGCTCTGCCGGGCATCATGCTTGTCACTGGGTAAACAGTTTGCCCACTTACCGCAGGATGAAGCTGCTTGCCAGGGTTCTCCAGCTCTGTGAGTTTGGGAGGCAGGCATCTTCCAGGAGGCTGGTGGCTGGCCAGGGATGTGTGGGGCCCTGGCGAGGGTGCTGTGCTCCCATCCAGGTGGTTGGACCCAGGGCTGATCTCCCACCCTGTGGAGCCTGCATTACTGGAAGGTAGGATGACTGGGAATATTTTGTGCCCATGGTGTCCCACTTGCGAGGCCGACTGGGCAGCCAGGGCCTTGGGCCACATAACTTGGAGGAGTTTTGGGGAGGGTAGTAGGGCCGGGTGTTGGATGAGCTGTGTGTTTTGCTGGATTGAAGGTGCCCACTTAAGTGGCCATGCTCAGTGGATACCTGGCATGTTCTTCCCCTAGGGACCAGCGGAACCCCTGGGCTTTGTTGGAGGAGGTGACCTGGCAGCCCTGGGCTGTGGGAATCTGGGCCTCTGCAGATCAAGGCTCCTGCGAGCCAGCAGCTGTGCTGGCTCACAGCTGGCAGCTGGCATCCGTGCCCTGCTTTGTCCCTAGGCTGGATGTTAAGCTGTGATTTTAGACCAGAAGGTTGGTGCAGGGCCAGAGGGAGCTGTCCCTGCACGATTGGCTGATCCTAACAGTGCAGTGTTTAGCTGCTTACAGATGGCTTTTGCATACTTTATTTCTCCTAAACTTTACAGAAACTCTGTTGAGTGGGCATACATACCTCCTCCTTTGTGCCAGCTTTATTGGGTTATAGTTCTCAAATGCCATACAATTCATTCACTAACGTGTACAAGCTAGTAGATTACAGTTTTATGTTCACAGAGCTGTGGGACCATGACCTCCATCAATTTTGAAAGGGGTGGTAGGGAGGTTTTTTGTTCTCCTGACATGGAGCTCCCCAAGCCCTTGGGACCTCTGTAGTCCTAAGAGTGTCTAGTATGCTGATGAGAGAACTGGTGGCTGGGGACCCTAGATATAGCTTCAGGATGAGAGCTGGTCTCCAGAAAGACCAACAAGGGAGGATTAGCAGGTTAGCACTTTCAGCCTTACCTTCCTACATGGCAGAAGGTAGTGCCAGACTTTACTTGAATTGTAGGACACCCACCTAGTGTCAGAGAGTTGGAGAAGTGGGGTTGAAAGAGACACCCATGTTTGTTATTAAAAGCATGAGTAAAAACAGCTCGCCTAGGAATATAATTTTTGGGTCATATGGTAATTTTGTGGTTATTCTCTTGAGGAATTACCAGACTGTTTCCAAAGTGGCTACACCATTTCACATTCCCACCAGCACTGTAAAAGGGATTCAATTTCCCCATATCCTTGTCAGCACTTGTTATTATCCATCTTTTGAATTCTAGCTATGCTAGTAGATGTGCAGTGGTATCTCACTGTGGCTTTGATGTACATTTCCCTAATGAGAGAAGATGATACTGAGCATCTTCTCATGTGCTTATTGACCACTGTGTATTTTTAGAGAGCTGTCTAGTCAGGTCTTTCCTCTATTTTCCAATTGGTTTAATTGTCTTTTTGTTGTTGAGTGATGAGAGCTCTTTACATATTCTAGATGCAAGTCCCTTCTCAGATAAAATTTTTTAATTAAGAAAATTTTCCAATTCAAAAAAGTTGTCAGCCTGGGCAACATAGGAAGATCTGATCTCTACTAAAAATTAAAAAATTAGCCAGATGTTGGCTGGGCGTGGTGGCTTATGCCTGTAATCCCAGCACTTTGGGAGGCCGAGGCGGGCGGATCATGAGGTCAGAGGATCGAGACCATCCTAGCTAACACTGGGAAACCCCGTCTCTACTAAAAATACAAAAAATTAGCTGGGTGCGGTGGCGGGCGCCTATAGTCCCAGCTACTTGGGAGGCTGAGGCAGGAGAATGGCTTGAACCCGGGAGGCGGAGCTTGCAGTGAGCCGAGATCGCGCCACTGCACTCCAGCCTGGGCGACAGAGCAAGACTCCGTCTCAAAAAAAAAAAAAAAAATTAGCCAGATGCGGAGTAGGTGGGGTGTGCCTGTAGTCTCAGCCACTCAGGAGATTGAGGCAGGAAGATTGCTTGAACCCAGGAAGTTGAGGCTACAGTGAGCTGATTGCACCACTGCAATCCAGCCTGGGCGACAGATCAAGACTCTGTCTTTCAAAAAAAAAAACTCTGTTAAAATACACATAATATATAATTTACCATTAAAAAAATCTGCCGTCAGGCCAGGCGCGGTGGCCCACGCCTGTAATCCCAGAACTTTGGGAGGCCGAGGCGGGTGGATCATGAGGTCAGGGATCGAGACCATCCTGGCTAACAAGGTGAAACCCTGTCTCTACTAAAAATACAAAAAATTAGCCAGGCGTTGTGGCGGGCGCCTGTAGTCTCAGCTACTCGGGAGGCTGAGGCAGGAGAATGGCATGAACCCGGGAGGCGGAGCTTGCAGTGAGCCGAGATCGTGCCACTGCACTCCAGCCTAGGCAACAGAGCGAGACTCCATCTCAAAAAAAAAAAAAAAAAAAAAAAAAAATCTGCCATCTTAGCCACGCACGGTGGCTCACACCTGTATTCCCACCACTTTGGGAGGCCAAGGTGGGTGGATCACCTGAGGTCAGGAGTTGGAGACCAGCCTGGCCAAGATGGTGAAACCCCCTCTCTACTAAAAATACAAAAATTAGCTGGGCGTGGTAGCCCACGCCTGTAGTCCCAGCTACTCGGGAGGCTGAGGCAGGAGAATCACTTGAACCTGGGAGGCGGAGGTTGCAGTGAGCCAAGATTGTGACATTGCACTCCAGCCTGGGTGACAAGAGCGAAACTGTCCAAAAAAAAAAAAAAAAAAAAACTGCCATCTTAATGATATGTATATATGTATATAGTTAAGATGGCAGTTTTTGTTTTGTTTTTTAAATTGAGACAGGGTGTTACTCTGTCTTCTGGGCCGCATATGGTGGTACAATCTTGGTCACTGAGCCTCTACCTCAAGTGATCCTCCTGCCTCAGCCACCCGAGTAGCTGGGACTACAGGCATGTGCTACCACACCTGGGTAATTTTTGTAGTTTTTGTAGAGACAGGATTTCACCATGTTGGCCAGGCTGGTCTCAAACTCCTGAGCTCAAGGGATCTGCCCATCTCGGTCTGTCTCCCAAAGTGCTGGGATTACAGTGCCTGGCTACCATATATGTATTTGTAGCCATATTTTCTTGCTCTGTCACCCACTACGTCTCACTGTGTTTCCCAGGCTCATTTTAATCATTTTTAAATGTCCAGCTCAGTTTTTTTTTTTTTTTTTTTTTTTTGAGACAGAGTCTCGCTCTGTCGCCCAGGCTGGAGTGCGGTGGCACAATTTTGGCTCACTGCAACCTCCGCCTCCCAGATTCAAGCGATTCTCCTGCCTCAAGCCCCCGCGTAGCTGGGACTACAGGTGCCGCCACCACGCCCAGCTAATTTTTGAATTTTTAGTAGAGACGGGGTTTCCCCATGTTGGCCAGAATGGTCTTGACCTCGTGATCTGCCTGCCTCGGCCTCCCAAAGTGTTGGGATTACAGGCGTGAGCCACCGCGCCCGGCCAAGTCTTGCACTTTCGCCCAGGCTGGAGTGCAGTGGCGCAATCTCGGCTCACTGCAAGCTCCGCCTCCCGGGTTCAGGCCATTCTCCTGCCTCAGCCTCCCGAGTAGCTGGGACTACAGGCGCCCACTATCACGCCCAACTAATTTTTTTTTTTTTTGGTATTTTTGGTAGAGATGGGGTTTCACCGTGTTAGCCAGGATGGTCTCGATCTCCTGATCTCATGATCCGCCCGCCTCGGCCTCCCAAAGTTCTGGGATTACAGGCGTGAGCCACCGCGCCAGGCTCATTGCCTTCCTTTTAAAGGCTGAATCATGTTCCATTTCATGGATGGACCACATTTTGCTTATCCCATCATCTGTGGATGGACACTTGGGTTAATCCCAGATTTTAGCTTGTGAATAATGCTGCTATGAACACATCAGAGACCCCGTTTTTAGTTCTTTAGGATATATTCCCAGAAGTGGAATTGCTGGATCATATGGCAATTCTATTTTAAATCTTTAGAGAAACGACCGTACTGTTTTCCACAGCGGCTATGCCATTTTACATTTCCGCTGACAGTGTACATGGGTTCTGGTTTCTGGGCATCCTTGTCAATACTTGTTATTTTCTGTTTTTTTTGATAGTTGCCATCCTAATGGGTGTGAAGTGGTGTTTCATTGTGGTTTTGCTTTGCATTTCCCTAATGTTTAGTGATGTTGAGTGTCTTTTCATGTGTTTATTTGTCAACTATATTTTTTCTTTGTAGAAATGTCTACTCAAGTTGTTTGCTCATTTTTGAATCAGGGTTTTTTTAAAACTGAAAATTAAATGTATTGCTAAAGTGTTTGTATATTTATTCATATACTTGAACATAGACATGTATAGGTGTAGTGTATATTATGTGCATGTTATATACATATCCTTGTGTATCTATATAAGTATCCATGTATATATTTTTCAAATTTTCATCAGTATTCTGAAACTGAAGACTATAGCTTTTGGTGTTTGAGAAAGTCTCTGTGTCCATTTTTGCTTTTATTGTTTTTGACACATAATAATTGTACATATTTATGGGTATAGTGTGGTATTTTGATACATGAATGCAATGTGTATGGTTGGTTTTTTTATTGTTGCGTTTTAGGAGTTCTCTATATATTCTGGACATTAATCCCTTATCAGATATATGATTTGCAAATAATTTCTCCCATTCTGTGGGATGTGTTTATACTCTGTTGATATTGTCTGTTGATGCACACATTTTAAAGTTCTTATTACATACAATTTGTCTGTTTTCTTTTGTTCCTTGTGCCTTAGATGTCATAGCCAAGAAATCATCACCAAATCCAGTGTTGTAAAGCTTTAGCCTTATGTTTTCTTCTAAGAGTTTTACAGTTTTAGGTTTTACTTTTTGGCTTATGATCCATTTTGAGGTTTTTTTTTTTTTTTTTTTTTTTTTTTTTTTTTTTTTTTGTATATGCTATTAGGTAAAGGTGCAGCTCATTCTTTTGTGTGTAAATATCCAGTTCCTTAGCACCATTTGTTGAAAAGATTGTCTTTCCCCATTGAAAGGTCTTCTTCCTTTTTTTTTTTGAGACGGTCTTGCTCTGTTGCCCAGGCTGGAGTGCAGTGGCGTGATCTCAGCTCATTGCAACCTTCGCCTCCTCGGTTCAAGCCTCAGCCTCCTGAGTAGCTGGGATTACAGGCACATGCCACCATGCCTGGCTAATTTTTGTATTTTTAGTAGAGACGGTGTTTCACCATGTTGATCAGGCTGGTCTTGAACTCCTGACTTCGTGATCCTCCCGCCTTGGCCTCCCAACATGCTGGGATTGCAGGAGTGAGCCACCACACCCGGCCGAAAGGTGTTTATACCCTTGTCACATAGATCATTTGACCATATATATCATTTGAGTTTATTTCTGGGGCTCTCTGTTCTATTGATTCTTATGTCTGTCTTTATGCTAATGCCATACTGTTTTGATTATTGTAGCTTTGTGGTAAGTTTTGAAATCAGAAAGTGTGAATCTTCCAGCTTTGTTCTTTTTCATGATTGGCTATGTCAGATGTGATTTGCAAATATTTTTTTCCACTCACTGGGTTGTCTTTTTACTTTTTCTTTGCTGTGATGCCCAGGCTAGAGTGCAGTGGCATGATCTCAGTTCACTGCAACCTCCGCCTCCTGGATTCAAGTGATTCCCCTGCCTCAACTTCCCAAGGAGCTAGGACTACAGGTGTGCACCACCACACCCAGCTACTTTTTGTATTTTTTTTCCAGCAGAGACAGAGTTTCACCACGTTGGCCAGGCTGGTCTTGAATTCCTGACCTCAAGCGATATGCCCACCTCAGCCTCTCAAATTGCTGGGATTATAGGCCACCACGCCTGGCCTATTTTCTTTAAAGAGTTTTATAGGATAGATGCTGTGGCTCACATCTGTAATCCCAGCACTTTGGGAGGTCGAAGTGGGAAGACTGCTTGAGCTCAGGAGTTCAAGACCAGCCTGGGCTACATAGGAAGACCTCATCTCTACAAATTAAAAAAGTTAGCCAGGTGTGGTGGTGCATGCCTGTAGTACCAGCTACTTGGGAGGATGAGGTGAGAGGATTGCTTGAGCCTGGGAAGTCAAGGCTGCAGTGAAGTGAGTTAGAGACCACAGCACTGCACTGGGGCCTGGGCAACAGAGTGAGACCCTGTCTCAAAAAAAAAAAAAAAAAAAAGTTACATAGCTTTAGCTCTTACCATTTAGGTGTTTGACCTAGCTTGAGTTAGTTGTTATGTATGATATGTGGTAGGGGTCCAGCTCCATTTGCACGTGTGGACACACCTCTTTATAGGCTGGGGAGCAGGCATTAGAGGTGGAGCTACTTGCTTGCGGTCACAGCTGGCAAGTGGAGGCCAAAGACAGCCGCTGCATCCTTTCTTTGAACTCTTATACCTGGGAGTCATTTATCTCTGACCTGGAGGACAGAAACAGAAACTGCTTGAGCAGGCTGAGCGCAGTGGCTCACACCTGTAATCCCAGCACTTTGGGAGACCGAGGCGGGCGGATCATGAGGTCAGGCGATCGAGACCATCCTGGCTAACACAGTGAAACCCCGTCTCTACTAAAAATACAAAATATTAGCCAGGGGTGGTGGCGGGCGCCTGTAGTGCCAGCTACTTGGGAGGCTGAGGCAGGAGAATGGCGTGAACCCAGGAGGCGGAGCTTGCAGTGAGCCAAGATCGCGCCACTGCACTCCAGCCTGGGCAACAGAGCGAGACTCTGTCTCAAAGAAAAAAAAAGCCCTTGAGCAATAATAAAACTAGGACTCTAGGGACATTACTTCTCAGGGGCAGGCCACGCTGTGCACCTGTCCACATCTGTTTCCCCTCCCCTTGCTGAACACCAGCCCCTGCCCTCATCAGCCTTTCTGTCCTCCTTCCCTCCTCCTCCTCCTAAATGTTCTTCTGTGGCTTTAGCCTGTCCCATGGCACATGATAGGCTCTTGCTGTCTGGGCCTCCCTGGGGGTAGGTCCCCACAGGAGACCTTACCAGGGCCATGCCAGACAGCCCAGATGTCTCTGTGCCCTGCCTTGAATCCTTTGGCCTCAGGGCTGGAGGCTGAGCTGTGGCAGGTCAGGGGCTGGCAGCTGAGCCGTGTGAGGCTGGGAGCTTCTCGAGCCTTGGGAGAGTAAAGGAAACCGAGTCTCTGATTCAGGAGGGCCAGACATTCCTCTTGCTGGCTGTGTGCCCATGAGCCCGGGACTGGGAGAAGGCCCAATGGTACCTGCCCCCATGGGACTTGTTGGCTGGGACCTGGGAAGGCCCGTGGTGTGTGTGCTTTGCTGTAAAATGTATCACTGGGGGACTGGACCGTCTGCCCCAGTCTGGCGATGTCGGGGAGCACCTCGGCCACCAGCAGAGGGCATGCTGGTCATAGACACTGCGCCTCCCTCCCCTCCTGACAATCTCCAGGCCACCAGTTCCAGTCTTACCTTGAGCCACTACCTCTCGGGCACCCAGGGCTGCTCTGGTGGAATTAATTTGAACAGTGGTGGCATTGTAGCGAGTGGATGCTTTGGCCTTGTAACTGGTGCCATTGTTTGTTTGTTTGTTTGTTTTGACGAGTCTTGCTCTGTCGCCCAGGCTGGAGTGCAGTGGCGCGATCTTGGCTCACTGCAAGCTCCACCTCCCAGCCATTGTTTACAGTAAGTGCCAAACTTTGATGTTTGGCTCACGCGGTGGCTCACGCCTGTAATCCCAGCACTTTGGTAAGCCTAGGCGGACAGATCACAAAGTCAGGAGATCAAGACAATCCTGGCTAAAATGGTGAAACCCCGTCTCTACTAAAAATACAAAAAATCAGCCAGGTGTGGTGGCGGGCGCCTGTAGTCCCAGCTACTCGGGAGGCTGAGGCAGGTGAACAGCGTGAACCTGGGAGGTGGAGCTTGCAGTGAGCCAAGATCGCGCCACTGCACTCCAGCCTGGGCGACAGAGCAAGACTCGTCAAAACAAACAAGTTTTGTTGCTGTGTTCACTCAGGTGTCGCTTGTATTTAGAACTCAGCTTTTACAATGGAATTGCTTTTGATACTACTCTTTGGTGTCTCAGGAAACTACATCCTGCATGATTGATACTCTGTGCTTCCTTTAATGACAGGAAAATCTCACCTTGTCTTGTGCCTTATAAAAGCCAGGCTCTTAGAAGTGGTGACACTCATAAACCAGCCTGAAGTTGCTGAATTGATCCATGTTATCTGACACCTATTAAGATTCTAGTAAGATTCTTAAGTCACCCATATCCAGCTTGAATTTTTACTTGATTTTGCATTTAATTGCTTCCATGTACCTACTAAGTTTTTACATAATGTATTTTTTTATTATTTAAATAGAGATGGAGTCTCGCTATGTTGTCCAGGCTGGTCTCGAACTCTTGGGCTCAAGTGATCTTCCTGCCTCAGCCTCCCAAAGTGCTAGGATTATAAGCGTGAGCTACCACACTTGTCCTTTACATGTATTTTTTAATGTATTTAATGGAATATAGGATTGATTTAATTGAAGAGTACATTTAGCGTTGTAGAAAACTGCCAAACTATCTTCCAAAGTGGCTGTGCCATTTTGCATTCTCACCAGCAGTGAATGAGGGCTCCTGTGCTCCACCTCCTCACCAGCATTTGATGTTGTCAGTACTTTGGGTTTAGGCCATTCTGACAGGTATGTAGTGGTGTCTCAGTGTTGTTTTAATTTGCAGTTTCCAAATGACATAAGGTGTTGAGCATCTTTTCATGTGCCTATTTGCTGTCTGTATATCCTCTTATATCAGGCATCTGTTTGGGTCTTTGGCCCTCTGCCCCCACCCTCCCACCTTATTATTATTATTATTATTAATTTTTATTTTTTATTTTTTAGACGGAGTCTCGCTCTGTCGCCCATGTTCGCTCTGCCTCCCGGGTTCACGCCATTCTCCTGCCTCAGCCTCCCGAGTAGCTGGGACTACAGGTGCCCACCACCAAGCCCAGCTAATTTTTTTTTTTTTTTTTTTGAGATGGAGTTTTGCTCTTGTTGCCCAGGCTGGAGTGCAATAGCGCCATCTCGGCTCACTGCAACCTCCGCCTCCCAGGTTCAAGCTATTATCCTGCCTTAGCCTCCCAAGTAGCTGGGATTATAGGCACATGGCACCACGCCCTGCTAATTTTTGTATATTTTGTAGAGATGGGGTTTCGCCATGTTGGCTAGGCTGGTCTTGATCTCCTGACCTCGTGATCTGCCCTCCTTGGCCTCCCAAAGTGCTGGGATTACATGCGTGAGCCACCACGCCTGGCCCCTCCCACCTTATTTTTAATGAGTTGCTCTGTCACCAAGGCTAGAAAGCAGTGGTACAATCACGGCTCACTGTAGCTTCAACCTCCTGGGCTCAGGTGATCTTCCTACCTCAGCCTCACAAGTAGCCATGACTACAGGTGCACCCCACTGTGCCTGGCTAATTTTTTTGTTTGTTTGTTTTTGTTTTTTTTTTAGACCAAGTTTCTCGCTGTTGTTCCTCAGGCTGGAGTGCACTGGCGCCATCTCAGCTCACTGCAACCTCCTGACTGCCAGGTTCAAGCGATTCTCCTGCCTCAGCCTCCTGAGTACCTGGGATTAAAGGCGCCTGCCACCACGCCTGGCTAATTTTTGTATTTTTAATAGAGACAGGGTTTCACCATGTTGGCCAGGCTGGTCTCGAACTCCTGACCTCAAGTGATCCGCCTGCCTTGGCCTCCCAAAATGCTGGGATTACAGGCGTGAGCCACTGCGCCCAGCGCCTGGCTAATTAAAAAAAAAACTTTTTTTTTTTTTTGAGGTGGAGTCTCGCTCTGTTGCCCATGCTGGAGTGCAGTGGTGCGATCTCGGCTCGCTGTAAGCTCCACCTCCCGGCTTCATGCCATTCTCCTGCCTCGGCCTCCCAAGTAGCTGGGACTACAGCTGCCCGCCACCACACCCAGCTGATTTTTTTTTGTATTTTTAGTAGAGATGGGGTTTCACCGTGTTAACCAGGATGGTCTTGATCTCCTGATGTCGTGATCCACCGGCCTCGGCCTCCCAAAGTGCTGGGATTACAGATGTGAGCCACTGCGCCCGGCCTAAAAAATTTTTTGTAGAGACAGGGTCTCCCTATGTTGCCCAGGCTGATCTTGAACTCCTGGGTTCAAGCGATCCTTCTGGCTTAGCCTCCCAAAGTGCTGGAATTAATCTCCAAGCAGGGATTGCAGGCATGTGCCACCACACCCAGCTAATTTTTGGGGTTTTTCCACGTTGGCCAGACTGGTCTCGAACTCCTGGCCTCAAGTGATCTGCCCGCGTCCACCTCCCAAAGTGCTGGGATTATAGGCATGAGTCACCGCGCCTGGCCTCTTATTGTTGAGTTTTAAGATTTCTTTGTACATTTTAGATACAAGTAGTTTATTGCATATATGTTTTGTAAACATTTTCCTCAGTCTGTGGCTTGTCTCCATTATCTTTTTTTTTTTTTTTGAGATGGAGTCTCGCTCTGTCGCCCAGGCTGGAGTGCAGTGGCGTGATCTTGGCTCACTGCAGCCTCCGCCTCCCGGGTTCCCGCCATTCTCCTGCCTCAGCCTCCCGAGTAGCTGGGACTACAGGCGCCCGCCACCACACCTGGCTAATTTTTTGTATTTTTAGTAGAGATGGGGTTTCACAGTGTTAGCCAGGATGGTCTCTATCTCCTGACCTTGTGATCCACTGTGCCCAGCCTGTCTCCATTATCTTAACAGTGTCTTTCTCAGAGCTGAAATCTTTAAATCAATAAAGTGGGAACTTCAGCCATGTAACTGATCAGGATGAACAAGGGAAGCCATCGTTTTCAGCAGATGCCAAACTTGGTTTTTCTCCTCTGACTCTTGACGTGGTTGTTCCCTTCCACTGGCCGAGACCCAGGGGCTCACTGATGCTGGGGCTTGTCCTAGGTTAGACGGGGGAGTCTGTGGAATAGTGTAGGGTGTCCCGGCCACAGAGAACTCTCAGCTTGGCAGTTCACCCTCCATTTACAGGTGAAGACACTGGGGCCCTCCAGGCACAGTGACCTAGGGGTGTGTGGCAGGTGGGGCGGGGACCCCAGTAGAGTGCAGACCTCACCTCCTTGGCCATTGCCACCTGCCCCTCATCCACCATGTGGCCTGCAGGTGGCGCGTGGCAGGTTGTGGTGCTTGATCTCCAGGATGTTGGGTAAGGCAGAGTCCTTGGCCCCCGCACTGTGGAGCTCAGCTTCTCCCCACAGGCCCCACGCCTGTGTGTTCAGGGCATCCTCCTTGACATTTGGAGAGTGAGACTCAGGATGGCTGTACTGACCCACTGGCCCCATACTCTGGAAGTACTCAGGGCCTGCTGGTCTGCCCACTGAGGGACATGCCTTCAGTCCCCATGGGCCTGTGGGAGGGCTTTAACAGTGCCTGGTTGGGCAGGGCTCTTAGTCTTAGTGACTCCCTAACTGAAGCTCCCAGGGCCATTTGGCCACCTCCCTCCCGCCTCTGTTTGGGCTGAGGGACGTGGGCGCAGCTGCCAGCATGGGGACCAGGCCTCTGTCCTCAGGTGACTTCATTGCATTTGCTGCCACCTTCCCTTGCAGAAATTGGCAGAATTCCAGGAAACTTGCCCAGAGTAGGTGCCTCAAGTAGAAACAAGCTCAATGCATTTGCCATGGATATTTGATTCTCTAAAAGGCAGAGGTGGGAGGTGAAAGAGATACTTATTTAAACAGAGTTACACAGGAATAATTTCTATAACTGCACGTATGGAAAGTATTCAGTTTGATCAGTTTTGACCTAGGCACAGGCAGACTTCCTTTCATTGCACTTTGCAGGTCCTGCATTTTTTTTTTTTTTTTAAGATGGAGTTTCGCTTTTGTTGCCCAGGCTGGAGTGCAATGGCATGATCTTGGCTCACTGCAACCTCTCCCTCCTGGATTCAAGCGATTCTCCTGCCTCAGCCTCCTGAAGGGCTGGGATTACAGGCGCCTGCCACTGTGCCCAGCTAATTTTTGTATTTTTAGTAGAGACGGGGTTTCACCATGTTGGTCAGGCTGGTCTCGAACTCCTGGCCTCAGGTGATCCACCCACCTCGGCCTCTCAAAGTGCTGGGATTATAGGCGTGAGCCACTGCGCCCAGCCAGGTCCTGCCTTCTTTACAAATTGAAAGTTTGGGGCAGGCGTGGTGGCTCAGGCCTGTAATCTCAGCACTTTGGGAGGCCGAGGCAGGTGGATCACCTGAGGTCAGGAGTTTGAGACCAGCCTGGCCAACATGGCGAAACCCCATCTCTACTAAAAATATAAAAAATTAGCTGGGCGTGGTGGCATGTGCCTGTAGTCACAGCTACATGGGAGGCTGAGGCAGGAGAATCGCTTGAACCTGGGAGGCAGACGTTGCAGTGAGCCGGGATCACGCCACTACACTCTAGCCTGGGCAACAGAGCGAGACTCCATTTCAAAAAAAAAAAAAAAACTTTGTGGCAAGCTTGCATTGAGCAAGTCTATTGGCACCATTTTTCGGCCAGCCTATGCTCAGGTAGTGTGTCTATATCATATTTTGGTAATTCTTGCAATATTTCAAACTTTTTCATTATTATCTTTGTTATGGTGATCTATGACCAGTAATTTTTGGTGTTACTAATGTAATTGTTTTGAGACATCATGAACTGCGTCCATGTAAGACAGCAAATGAAATTGATAAATGTTGTGTGTGTTCTGACTGCCCCACTGACCAGCTGTTTCCCCATCTCTCTCCCTTTTCGTGAGCTCCCTTATTCCCTGAGACACAACAATTTTGAAATTAGGCCAATTAATACCCTACCTCTAAGTGTTCCAGTGAAGGAGAGAGTCATACATCTCTCACTTTAAGCCAAAAGCTGGAGGCCAGGCACGGTGGCTCATGCCTATAATTCCAGCACTTTGGAAGGCTGAGGTGGTTGGATCACTTGAGGTCAGGAGTTCGAGACCAGCCTGGCCAACATAGTGAAACCCCATCTCTACTAAAAATACAAAAAACTAGCCAGGTGTGTTGACATACACCTGTAGTCTCAGGTACTCAGAGGATGAGGCAGAACCACCTCTTGAACCCAGAGGTGGAGGTTGCGGTGAGTCGAGATCACGCCACTGCACTCCAACCTGGGCGACAGAGCGAGACTCTCAAAAAAAAAAAAAAAAAAAAAGGCCAAAAGTTGGACATGATTAAACTTAGGAAGGCATGTTGAAAGCTGAGATAGGCTGAAAGCTAGGCCTCGTGTGCCAAACAGTTAGCCAAGTCGTGAATGCAAAGGAAAAGTCCTTCGAAGGAAATTACAAGTGCTGTTCCAGTGAACACATGAATGATAAGAAAGCAAAACAGCCTTCTTGCTGATAACGGAGAAGAATTTTAGTGATTTGGAGAGAAGATCAAATGAGCCACAACATTCCCTTAAGCCAAAGCCTAATCCAGAGCAAGGCCATAACTCTTCAATTCTATGAAGGCTGAGAGAGGTGAGGAAGCTGCAGGGGAAAAGCGTGAAGCTAACAGAGGTTGGTTCATGAGGTTGAAGGAAAGAAGCCACCTCCATAACATGAAGGTACAAGGTGGAGCAGCAGGTGCTGCTGGAGAAGCTGCAGCAGGTTATCCGAATCTGGCTGAGATCACCGATGAGGGTGGCTACACAATAGGTTTCCTTTTCTTTCTTTCTTTTTTTTTTTTTTTGAGACAGAGTCTTGCTCTGTCACCCAGGCTGGAGTGCAGTGGTGCAGTCTTGGCTCACTGCAACCCCCACCTCTCAGGTTCAAGCGATTCTTCTGCCTCAGCCTCCCGAGTAGCTGGGTCTACAGGTGCACGTTACCATGCCTGGCTAATTTTTTATTTTTAGTAGAGACAGGATTTCACTACGTTGACCAGGCTGGTCTCAAACTCCTGACCTCAAATGATCTACCTGTCTCAGCCTCCCAAAATGCTGAGATTACAGGCATGAGACACTGTGCTCTGCCTAGATTTTCAGTGTGGGTGAAACAGCTTTCTGTTGAAAGAAGATAACATCTAGGACTTTCATAGCTAGGAAGGAAAAGTCAATGCCTGGCTTCCAAGGACAGGCTAGGTCTGGTGACTCACCAGGTGAGGTTGCAGTGAGCCGAGATTGTGCCATTGCACTTCAGCCTGGGTGACAGAGCGAGACTCCTTCTCTACCAAAAAAAAAAAAAAAAAGAAATGCATTTTGTAAGGCTCTGGCTGCCATAGATAGCGATTCTTCTGATCTGGGCAATGTAAATTGAAAAATTTACATTGGAAAGCATTCACTATTCTAGATGCCATTAAGAATATTTATAGGCCAGGTGTGGTGGCTCACGCCTGTAATCCCAACACTTTGGGAGGTCAAGGTGGGTATATCACCTGAGGTCAGGTGTTCGAGAACAGCCTGGCCAACATGGTGAAACCTAGTCTCTACTAATACAAAACCTAGCTAGGTGTGGTGGCATGTGTGTGTAATCCCAGCTACTCAGGAGGCTGAGTCACAAGAATCACTTGAACCCAGGAAGCAGAGAGGTTGCAGTGAGCCAAGATTGTGCCGTTGCTCTCCAGCCTGGGCAACAGAGCAAAAAAGAAAAAAGGAAAAAAAGAAAGTGGTTTCTTAAGATGGAATCTAGTCTTGGGGAAGATGCTGTGAACATTGCTGAAATGACAAGAAAGTAATGGCAGTGGTGGGCCATCTGGAGCAACCCCTGCCCTCATGCTGGATGCAGTGGGGTGGCGCAGGCGGTGGTGGCAGGAGCAGCTGTGGGAGCAGGAGTGGCAGCAGTGGGTCCCCTGTGCCCTGCATTCCCCGAGCAGCTGACTGCACCACCCCCATCGTTGCACAGCCAAGCAGGACCCGCTTCCAGGCCTGGAGCCTTGCTGCTTCAGACCCTGGTTCAGTGTCAGAGCTCTTACCCGCTGTCACTGTGGGGAGGGGTGTGCAGAGGAGACAGTCAGTCCCTGGAGCCCACCCCTGGGAGTCTCCCAGAGCCCACTGCCCTGGGAGCCACCACAATGGGGCCAGGCTGAGTTGCGTGCTGGTGGGGAAGCAGCATGATTGGGCATGGAGGTGCGGGCAGAGAGGGGCCCCAAGGTGGAGCTGGGCCTGGGGTGATGCTGCACCTGCATACGGAGTGTGGGGGCTGGGCCTGGGATGCAGAGCTTGGGTTATGCTTCAGGGCCCCGGGGCAGGAAGTGGGAGCAGCATTCACTTTGGGGACCTGGACTGCGGTGCAGCCACCGCACCCACCCTGCTGATGGCGCCCTTCAGACTTTGGGCACCGACAGGCATGGGAGAGAGGCCAAGTGGGGGCTGAGGATAGGCTGGCACAAACAGCCTGGATGCCATGAACAGTGGCGGGAGACAGACAGGCTCCTGGGTAGAAGGGGTCTGGTCCCGGTGAAGCCTCACCTTCAAATTGGGGAGGGCCTGAAGCCTGGGGGCCGGCCGGCCAGTCCCGAGGACCAGAGGGGAAGCTTGTAGTGCTTTTCGCTGGCCCACCCATGGACCAGTCAACACACACTTTCTCCACTCTGAGGCCCATAAAAACCCTGGACTCAGCCAGACTAGAGCAGAGGACAGAAAGATGACAGGATGACCAGCTGCAGAGAGGAGCTACCCTCTCTGCTGAGAGCTGAACACTCACTGGGATGACCTGGCTGTGACTCAATAAAGCTCCCCTTTGTCTTGCTCACTCTCCATTTTTCTGCGTACCTCATTCTTCCTGGTCACAGGGCAAGAACTTGGGACCTGCCGAATGGCGAGGCTGAAAGAACTGTAACACAAACAGGGCTGAAACATGCCCCTTCTTGCCACGTTGCCAGTGAAGGGAAGGAGAGAAGAGCTGTGGCCCTTTGGGGAGTCCAGACCTGGGAACTCCCTGGAAGTCAGGGTTGTGACTCCCTCTTTGGGGCCCTGCAGTTCCTGGCATCACCAAGCTTCCAGGCACCACTGCATTCCCGTGTGCCAACCAGGCAAGCTGCTTGAAGTGTGCTTGGTCCAGGTGCAGCCTTGCAGAGAACCAGCACCTGTGCCAGCATCTGGAGCTGCCTGCCCTGCAGCAGCAGCTGGCATGTCTGACTGTGCAGTGGCCGTACCCCATGCACGCTCACACACTGCTCGCTGCTCCACACCAGGCTTGTCCTTGGCAGGCATGGGAGCTCCAGGCTGCTGGCATGAGCCAAGCGCAGCCTGCCAGGCTGAGTGGGTGGAACAAGCCCAGTGGGCCCCAGCAAAACTTGGGCAAAGGTGCCACAAGACGCAGAGGTTTCTGGCCAGAAAAGGGACACCCCAAAGATCCCGTAACAAAAGGATTTAGAATATTCCATAAACTTAGTTGATAAAACAACATAGGTTTTAAGAGGACTGACTCCACTTTTTTTCTTTTTTGAAATGGAGTCTCGCTCCGTCACCCAGGCTGGAGTGCAGTGGTGCGATCTCAGCTCACTGCAAGCTCTGCCTCCTGGGTTCACGCGATTCTCCTGCCTCAGCCTCCCGAGTAGCGGGGACTACAGGTGCCTGCCACCATGCCCAGCTAATTTTTTTATATTTTTAGTAGAGAAGGGGTTTCACCGTGTTAGCCATCATGGTCTCCGTCTCCTGACCTCGTGATCCGCCCGCCTCGGCCTCCCAAAGTGCTGGGATTACAGGCGTGAGCCACTGCGCCCGGCCTGACTCCACTTTTGAAAGTTCTACTGGGCTGGTCTAGGAGATCGAGGCCATCTTGGCCGACATGTTCTCCCCATCTCTACTAAAATACAAAAAATTAGCCTGGTGTGGTGGTGCACACCTGTAGTCCCAGCTACTCAGGAGGCTGAGCCAGGGGAATCACTTGAACTCGGGAGATGGAGGTTGCAGTGAGCTGAGATCATGCCATTGCACTTCAGCCTGGCTGACAGAGTGAGACTCTGTCTCAAAAAAAAAAAAAAAAAAAGTTAAGTTCTACTGTGGGTAAAATGCTATCAAACATTGCATGCTACAGATAAATCTTTTTTTTTTTTTATTTTTTTTATTTGAGACAGGCTCCTACTCTGTCACCCGGGCTAGAGTGCAGTGGTGCAATCACAGCTCACTGCAGCTTTGACCTCCTGAGCTTAAGGGATCCTCCTACCTTAGCCTCTCAAGTAACTGGGACCACAGGCAAGTGCCACCATGAGTAGCTAATTTTTTAATTTTTATTTTTTGTAGAGACAACATCTCCTTATATTGCCCAGGCTGGTCTGGAATTCCTGGGCACAGGTGATTCTCCCACCTCGGGCTCCCAAAGTGCTGGGATTACAGACATGAGCCACCGTGCCCGGCCCAGAGAAATATTTTGTGGAAAGAAGGGTCAATTGATGTGGTCAATGTCATTGTTGTCTTATTTTAAGTAACTGCCACAGCCATCCCAGCCTTCAGCAGTTGCCATCCTAATCAGTCTGCAGGCCGGGCGGTAATCCCAGCACTTTGGGAGGCTGAGGTGGGCGGATCACCTGAGGTCAGGAGTTCAAGACCAGCATGGCCAACATAGTGAGACCCCATCTCTACAAAAAATAAAAAAATACAAAAAATAAAAATATACGTGGTGACGTGTGCCTGTAATCCTAGCTAGTTGGGAGGCTGAGGTAGGAGAACCACTTGAACCCGGGAGGCAGAGGTTGCAGTGAGCCAAGATCGTGCCACTGCACTCCAGCCTGGGCAATAGAACGAGACTCTGTCTCAAAAAAAAAAATAAACCCAAAAAACAATATGAATCAGTCTGCAGCCATCAACATCGAGGCAAGACCCTCTGCCAGCAAAAAGAATACCACTCACTGAAGGCTCAGATGATTGTTAGCATTTTTTAGCAATAAAGTTTTTTTCTTCTTTTTTTTTTTTTTTTGAGACGGGGTCTTGCTCTGTCGCCCACGCTGGAGTGCAGTGGTGTAATCTTGGCTCACTGCAAGCTGTGCCTCCCGGGTTTACGCCATTCTCCTGCCTCAGCCTCCCGAGTAGCTGGGACTACAGGTGCCTACTACCATGCTGGGCTAATTTTTTGTTTTTTAGTAGAGATGGGGTTTCACCGTGTTAGCCAGGATGGTCTCGATCTCCTGACCTTGTGATCCACTCGCCTCGGCCTCCCAAAGTGCTGGGATTACAGGTGTGAGCCACCATGCCCGGTCGCAATAAAGTGTTTTTAAATGAAGGTATATACTTTTTTTTTTAAGGCATAATGCTATTATACACTTAATAGACTACGGTGTAACTTTTACATGCACTGGGAAACCAAAAAAAATCATGTGACTTATTATAAAGTGCAGTGTGTGCTTTGTTGCGGTGATCTGGAACCAAACCCGTCATATCTCTGAGGTATGCCTGTGTGAGCCTGTGAAGTCTTCATCACGATCGAGACGAGACCGTGAACAGACCTGTCACCCTGCTGAGGCCCTCTGCTTCTCTGGTCCCTCCCTGCCCCCAGGCAACCTCTGATCTGCTTTCTGTCACTATAGTTTGTGTTTCCTCCAAGTTTATAAACATGGACTTGCACAGTTCTCTTTTTGTCCAGCCTCCCTTGCTCAGCACGATTACTTGGAGATTCATCCACATGGTTGCATGTATCATTCATTCATTCCTTTCCTTTTTTTTTGAGACGGAGTCTCACTCTTGTTGCCGAGGCTGGAGTGCAGTGGGGCGATCTCAGCTCACTGCAACCTCTGCCTCCCGGGTTTAAGTGATTCTACTGCCTCAGCCTCCTGAGTAGCTGGGATTACAGGCTCCCACCACCAGGCCTGGCTAATTTTTTTTTTTTTTGAGATAGAGTCTCGCTCTGTCCCCAGGCTGGAGTGCCGTGGCGTGATCTTGGCTCACTGCAACCTCCGCCTCCCAGGTTCAAGTGATTCTCCTGCCTCAGCCTCCCGAGTAGCTGGGACTACAGGGAGCTCAACCACGCCCAGCTAATTTTTGTATTTTTAGTAGAGATGAGGTTTCACCATGTTGGCCAGGATAGTCTTGATTTCTTGACCTCGTGATCTGCCCGCCTCGGCCTCCCAAAGTGCTGGGATTACAGGCGTGAGCCACCACGCCAGGCCAAATGCTGGACTTTTTTTTTTTTTTTTGAGACAGAGTCTCTTGCTCTGTCACCCCGGCTGGAGTGCAATGGCACGATCTTGGCTCACTGCAACTTCCGCCTCCCGGGTTCAAGGGATTCTCTTGCCTCAGCCTCCCGAGTAGCTGGGATTACACGCATGCACCACCACGCCCAGCTAAGTTTGTATTTTTAGTAGAGATGGGGTTTTTCCATGTTGGTCAGGCTGGTCTTGAACGCCCGAACTCAGGTGATCCACCTGCCTTGCCTCCCAAAGTGCTGGGATTACAGGTGTGAACCACCACACCTGGCCTATAATTGCTTTTAGATGTTACTTTTGTATTTTCCTAATGTCTAATGATGTTGAACATCTTTTCTTTTTTTCTAGAGGTGGAGTCTCGTCTTGTTGCCCAGGCCGGCCTGGAACTCCTGGGCTCAGGTGATCCTCCTGCCTCAGCCTCCCAAAGTGGTGGGATTACAGGTGTGAGTCACTGCATCTGGCCTTTTTTGAGACAAGGTCTCGCTCTGTCATCCAGGCTGGAATTCAATCTTGGCCCACTGCAGCCTTGACCTCCTGGCTCAAACGATCCTACCACCTTAACCCCCTGAGTAGCTGGGACCACAGAAAACCCACAGGGTCGGTAGGTTTTCTCCCCATGTGCAGAGATGAGAGATTGTAGAAATAAAGACACAAGACAAAGAGATAAAAGAAAAGACAGCTGGGCCCGGGGGACAACTACCACCAAGATGTGGAGACCGGTAGTGTCCCCGAATGCCTGGCTGTGCTGTTATTTATTGGATACAAGGCAAAAGGGGTGGGGTAAGGAGTGTGAGTCATCTCCAATGATAGGTAAGGTCACGTGGGTCACGTGTCCACTGGACAGGGAGTCCTTCCCTGCCTGGCAGCTGAGGCAGAGAGAGAGAGAGACAACTTAGGCCATTATTTCTGCATATCAGAGACTTTTAGTACTTTCACTAATTTTGCTCCTGCTATCTAGAAGGCAGAGCCAGGTGTACAGGATGGAACATGAAAGCGGACTAGGAGTGTGACCACTGAAGCACAGCATCACAGGGAGACAGGCCTCCGGATAACTGCGGGCAGGCGTGACTGATGTCAGGCCCTCCACAAGAGGTGGAGGAGTAGAGTCTTCTCTAAACTCCCCTGGGGAAAGGGAGACTCCCTTTCCTGGTCTGCTAAGTGGCGGGTGTTTTTCCTTGACACTGACGCTACTGCTGGAACCACGGTCTGCTTGGCAACGGGCGTCTTCCCAGACACTGGCGTTACCGCTAGACCAAGGAGCCCTCTGGTGGCCCTGTCCGGGCATAACAGAAGGCTCACACTTGTCTTCTGGTCACTTCTCACCATGTCCCCTCAGCTCCCATCTCTGTACAGCCTGGTTTTTCCTAGGTTATGATTATAGAGCGAGGATTATTATAACATTGGAATAAAGAGTAATTGCTACAAACTAATGATTAATGATATTCATATATAATCATGTCTATGATCTAGATCTAGTGTAACTCTTGTTGTTTTACATATTTTATTATACTGGAACAGCTCGTGCCCTCGGTCTCTTGCCTCGGCACCTGGATGGCTTGCCACCCGCAGTGCACACCACCATGCTCGGCTAATTTTTTGGATTTTTGGTAGAGATGGGGTCTCACCATGTTGCCTAGAAGAGTCTCCAGCTCCTGAGCTCTAGCCATCTGCCCACCTCAGCCTCCCAAAGTGCTGGGATTACAGGTGTGCACGACCGCGCCTAGCCAAAGGTCATTTGTTTTTTTCACATTGAGCTCTGAGAGATCTTTCTGGAGCCTGGATGTAAGTTTCCGACACTACCAGCTTCCTCTAGCATGAGGCGGTGAGTTTCTGTTGGGGAGAGGGATGTGGCCTCCCATGCTAGGGCACGTCGATGCGGAGTTCTCCTTGAATTCTCTCTTCCGAGTGCCCTCTGATGAGCTGGGCTTAGTGTGCTTTTGAGTTCTAGGTGCCTGTCTCATTTCCTACCTTCTTTCTATATGCTTGGCTGCCTGGGCAGGTATGGGAGGGATGGGGGAAGAGGTGCTGCCATCTCTTGACTTTTTTTTTTTTTCTTTTTTTTTTTGAGACGAAGTTTCACTCTGTCACACAGGCTGGAGTGCAATGGCACAATCTCAGCCCACTGCAACCTCTGCCTCCTGGGTTCAAGCGATTCTCTTGCCTTAGCCTCCCAAGTAGCTGGCATTACAGGCGCCCACCACCACGCCCGGCTAATTTTTGTAGTTTTAGTAGAGACAGGGTTGGCCATGTTGGCCAGGCTGGTCTCAAACTCCTGACCTCGGGTGATCCGTCCGCCTTGGCCTCCCAAAGTGCTGGGATTACAGGCGTGAGCCACCGTGCCCAGCCCCACCTCTTGACTTTTTAGCTTCCAGATGCCTTTGAAAGCTGCAGAAAACTGGGTCATTTCCCCAGAAAAGTAGAAACCAGACACAACCTCGAGCATGTTTTTAGGGATGCTCACAGCCTACTGAGCCAGTTCTACTTTGTTTTGGGTTAGAGATGCCACATCTGCAGGTCTCTGCCAAGCTGTGTGTGTTTTTCTTTAGATTTTGGGAGTGCCTTTCTGTGGCAAAGGTAAGAGTGTTTCAAGGGCTCCTGCCATGCGTCACCCACATGGCCAGTGTTTATGTAGGGAGGGGCCACAGCTTCTGGCATCCAGTTGCTTGTAGTTTATTTATTTATTTATTTTGACAGAGTCCCATTCTGTTGCCCAGGCTGGAATGCAGTAATGCAGTGACGTGATCTTGGCTCACTGCAACCTCCGCCTCCTGGGTTCAGGTGATTCTCCTGCCTCACCTTCCCTGGTAGCTGGGATTGCAGGAGCACACCACCATGCCTGGTTAACTTTCTTTTCAGTAGCGGTGGGGTTCCACTGTGTTGGCCAGGCTGGTGTCAAAACTCCTCACCTCAGGTGATCCGCCTGCCTCGGCCTCCCAAAGGGCTGGGATTACAGGCGTGAACTACTCCACCCTGCCTTGTTTGTAGTTTATAACAGCTTTCCTGAGCTATAACTCTATTGAGTCTACCCTTTTTGATTGTACAATTCTGCGTGAACCTTAATGGATTCACAAGGCTGTGCAGCCACCAGCACGATTTAATTCCAGAACATTTTCATCACCCCCAGAATTAACCTGCACGCATTAGCAGTCACTCCCATTTCCCCTCCTCCAGCCCCTGCCCCCCACCAGCTGACTTTCTGTTTCTGTAGATCTGCCTGTTGTGGACATTTAATATACACGGAATCAGACGGTGTGTGACCTTTTGTGATTGACTTCTTTCACCCAGCGTGGTTTCAAGGCTGGTCCGTGCATTACTGTGGATCTGTAGGTCTTCATTTTTTATGGTCAGATAATATCTCATTGTATGGATTTATCGTATTTTGTTTACCTACCCATCTGTGGTGGACACCAGGTTGTTTCCATCCTTGGGTGGTTGTGAATAATGCTGCTATGAACATTTCTAGACATCTCGTTTTGTCAATTAAAATGATTTTTAATTTAGTAGATGGGAAATAGCACCTTGTAGTTGTTTAACTTTGAGATTATTTACTCATAAGGCTAAGCTATCTGAGAAGTGCTTCCTCTTTGCGGGACCATCTGGTTGTGGCTTGAACCTGTGTTGCTGTGGAAGCCTGGTAGGTCCTCACTGATTTGGGGTGGGTGGTGTGCCTAGCACACCTGGGCTGGGACCAGCTGGAAGGGTTGCTTAGGGAGGCAGCAATGCTCGCCTGGAGGGATGAGGCCAAGTCCAAAGGGCACAGTATTAGGGCCCAGGCTCATTCCTTGAGTTCCATTTGGCTGCAGCTTCTGGAGGGAGCCGACGGGAGACGTGGGGAGACGATGCTCCTGCTTCGGAGAAGCTTGTCACTAAACGTCCTCAGAAAGGAAGTCGACAGGGCCTGTTTTGGGGAGAAGGCCAAGCAGTGAGTTGGGAGCTGAGAGGAACTATGGGCTATTTGGGGTCGGGGAGGGACGTGTGTTTGGGAGGACCTGTCCTGTGTGCCAGGATGGGGGGTGCTGTGGCTTCAAGACCCTGGCCCTGGGATGCCAGCTACTCAGGATGATGGGCCGAGATGGGCAGCCAGGGGGCTGAGGAGGCTGACGGCCCGGGCCTGGGCCCCGGCAGGCTGCCTGGGTGGGGAGGGCTCAGGGAACATTTTCAGCCAGAGTTAGCTGCCAGACTTGGGCCAGACTCAGCCCTCTGACCTCCCCTCCAGGCAGACGTTTTGGGTCGGTGGGATCCCTTTAGAAGAATCCTCTCCTCTGCCGGCTTCTAGACATTAAGCATCCCTGGGCGGGGGCAGCACCAGCCTCCCTGTGGGACCCAGTGCGCATGGGGTTTGTAAGCTGAAAATGTCTTTCTCTTTCTTTTTGCACATAGGTGAGAGGACTTGTCCTTTTAGGACTTGTTCTTTTTGCACATAGGTGAAAGGACATCCTTTTAGTAATAATTTACCTATTTAACTTTTACCAGCGTGACTTCCCAGGCTCAGTGCCTGCCCGCTGGTTAGATAGAATAAGCCCAGGCTCTGGGAATTTGATAAGGGCCTTGATAAGGGCCGTCTGTTCCAGTGGGAGTGGCCTACTCTGCCCTAACTTTCTCTTTCACAACTAAACATGTGAAACTTGCCCAGAGGCTGGGGGCCAGGCCAGGGCGAGCCACCCTGAGAGGCCGGTGGGTCCAGCCTGGTTGAGGCTGTGCGGCCTGTGCTCTGGCCGGGGACTTTCCATTTCCCCTGCTGGTCACAGGATTCCTGGGAAAGCAGCCCTGGTGGGGGCAGCATCGGGGGAGGTTGTGGTGATAACACATCCCGCCTCCTGCACTGGGCCTCCTGTAGCCTGCACCCCGGCCGCTGTGATTGTTTGGCCTCTTTCTTTATTCCTGATACCCAGTAGAAGGGGAGGCAGAGTGAAGAGAGTACGGGCTGGGGGGCACAGGGCCCACAGGTGGTAGCCGGCAGCCTAAGCGCCTGCAGGAGTGGAGGAAAGGTAGTGGAGTTGCTGAGCCCCAAGACAGGCATGGCACCCTCTGAAGCGGGGGTTGGGGGAAGGAAGAGGGGGAGTGGGGAAGGACGGGGGTGTGACCTGAGGAGAGGGGAGGCTGGACCGCCTGTCCACTTTGCTTCAGCCAGGGAGCTGGCCCTTGGGACAGGCTTTAGATGCCAGCTCCATCAGCAGGATGCAGGCTTGGACCTGCTGGAGTCCTTGCTGGCCTGTGACCTTCCTCCCCTGTCTACATTTCAGGGAGCTCTAGAAGGCGGCAGTGGGGCCAGGCCTGGCTTTGGCTGAGACCCTGAAGAAAGACTGGGGGACTTGTGCTCTGTGAGAGAAGGCAGAGCCTCACAGCTGCTTCCCTGAGGCCGCTCAGCAGCGGCCGCTCTGCCTTCCTGATCTCCTGGCATGGCAGCCGGAAGAGCCCACAGAATTACTTCTTCTGTAATTATTTATAAAGCAAGGTTTCTATGACGACTGGTTTCTGGTAGATGCTCTGGATTGGCGAGGCAGCCTCTTCCTGGCCAGATTGGGCAGCTCAGGAAGCTGGGGGTGGGGGGTGCTCCCCACCAAGCCCGGTGTGGCGGGGAGCTGGGACGGTCCTGGGTCAGGCAGGGACTCTGTGATGCTTCCCCGCTCCCTCGCCTTTCTCTGCATCTGATCCTGTGATGTCCTAGCCACCATGGCTTTCCAGCTGAGCAGGTACTGCCAGTCATGGGCATGTCCAGGCCGTGCAGGGGCCACTGTGGGTGGATTGTTTAGGAACATTTGGAAGGGAGGGGTGGGTAGAGGGGACTCGGCCCCTGTGCCCAGCAGGCTGGCTGGTGTCATGCAGCCAGGAAGGGCAGTTGGGCACCCACCTGGCCTGGCTCTTACTGACCCCCAAGATTAGGTGGTCAGCCGAAGCCGGGACAGGAAGTGCAGGCCTGGGTAAGCTGGGGTCCCCTGACGGACCAGGGCACTCCCCTGCCTGCTCTAGTCCCCAGGGAGGAAGGCACCTGGTTTTCTTTCCGGCCTTGCTCCTGCGGCTCCCGCCAGCTCCTCTGCTCCCGCCAGCTGGGCTGGGTTCGCTGCCGTTTCCCAGCGCTGCTGAGCTTCCTACCTGCGGTGGAGGGGGGGTCTGTGGGCTGCACAAGGAGCCTCCTGGGTCAGTCCCCTGCCCCTGGCCAAAATGGAGGCTGGGAGCTCAGGGCCATTGTTGGCCTCTTCCCCTGTCCTGCTTGGGGGCCTGGAAGTGCCGCTGGAACTTTCCTTGGCACAGCCCTTCCTCCCACCCTTCCCTCTTCTGGAGATGCAGTGGCGTGTCTGCGGGTTGAAGGGACTTTGCCGGAACTGCCTTAGGCAGCAAGTCAAAGAGGAGAAGCAGGGGCCAAGCTCGGTGACTCACGCCTGTAATCTCAGCACTTTGGGAGGCAGAGGCAGGTGGATCAACTGAGGTCAGGAGTTTGAGACCAGCCTGGTCAACATGGTGAAACCCCCGTCTCTACTAAAAAATATAAAAATTAGCTGGGCATGGTGGCGCGTACCTGTAATCCCAGCTACTTGGGAGGCTGAGGTAGGAGAATCCCTTGAACCCGGGAGGTGGAGGTTGCAGAGAGCCAAGATCACGCCACTGCATTCCAGCCTGAGTGACAGAGTGAGATTCCCTCTCAAAAAAAAAAAAGAGGAGAAGCAGGGCTGCTTGAGCTTCCATTTGGCAGAGTCCCCCATGGAAAGAGGAAGCGTTTACATGTGCTTGTGCCTGGACTTTGAGGCCCCACGCTCATCCAGGTGCTTGTTTTGTCCCTCAAGGCTGCCTGGTGTGAGGCCCCCGCCCCCCATGCCATAAGGAGACCCACTTCTCCTTTCCTTCCAGGAATGGCAACCCCTGTCCCTTGTCTACTCCTGGCCAAGGCAGCCTCTGCTGAGCTCCTGAAGGAAGCTCCGAGTGTCTGCGGGCCCCAGGTGGTGGCCCCCAGCCATGAGTGGCAGCTGCAGCCCCATGATTGGGGACAGTCTGCCCAGACACCTTTGTCCCACCCAGCTTTCCAGCTGAGGTGAGGGTGGAGCATACGCACCTGGTGCTTGACCTCTGGTTTGAGGCCTTTGTCAGAAGGGGGCGGTAATGAGCTGCCTGCCCTGCAGGCCCTGTGTGGGCCTGACCCGCCTATACCCCAGACCCTTACCTGGCTGTGCACCTTCAGGTGGGCACTTTAGCTTCCATCGTGGAGTAAAGGAAGCAAGGCTCACCTACTCCTGGTTATCCTGGGTTTCACGCAGTAATGTTTTCATTTTAGCACTGACTTTTTTTTTTTTTTTTTTTTTTTTTTTGAGACGGAGTTTCGCTCTTGTTGCCCAGGCTGGAGTGCAATGGCACGATCTTGGCTCACCACAACCTTCGCTTCTTGGGTTTAAGCGATTCTCCTGCCTCAGCCTCCCAGGTAGCTGGGATTACAGGCATGCACCACCATGGTTGGCTAATTTTGTATATTTAGTAGAGACGGGGTTTCTCCATGTTGGTCAGGCTGGTCTCGAACTTCCGACCTCAGGTGATCCACCTGCCTCGGCCTCCCAAAGTGCTGGGATTACAGGCGTGAGCCACTGTGCCCGGCCATGAAAGTATAGTGTCGTCGTCCTTTTTTTTTTTTGAGACAGAGTCTCACCCCGTGGCCCAGGCTGGAGTGCAATGGCGTGATCTCGGCTCACTGCAGCCTCTGCCTCCTGGGTTCAAACAATTCTCCTGCCTCAGCCTCCCAAGTAGCTGGGATTATAGGAGCCTGCCACCACGCCCAGCTATTTTTTTTGTATTTTTAGTAGAGACGGGGTTTCACCATGTTGTCCAGCCTGGTCTCAAACTCCTGACCTCATGATCCGCCCGCCTCGGCCTCCCGCAGTGCTGGGATTACAGGTGTGAGCCACTGCGCTCGGCCAGCACTGACATTTTTGTGTCAGAGTCAGAGACACTGGTGACACTCCCAGCTGGTCATGTGCTGGGCTGTGGAAGGGGCAGGCAGGGTTCAGTGCCCCGCAGGGCTGCTGCCAAGGTCACCGCACAGGGGCCTGTCCAGGGCTGGCCAGGTGTGGGTGGCAGGTGCTGAGCAGGGCTGAGGGTGCTGAGCTGGGCTGAGGGTGCTGAGCGGGGCTGAGGGTGCTGAGTGAGGCTGAGGGTGCTAAGCGGGGCTGAGGGTGCTGAGCGGAGCTGAGGGTGCTGCCGCTGCTGCCTCGGGGCTCCCCTGTGCCACTCAGTGCTGCTTTCTTTGGGAGCATCAGAGACCTCCGGGCATGGCCACAAACCAGGTGGCAGGTGACAACCGGAAGCAATTTCCTCAGGCTGGAGACCCAGCGGTGGGCAGGGCCACGGTCCCGAAGGTTTGATGGGAGGCTGCTCCCGTCTCTGCCTTCATCGTCATCTGGACCTCCTGTGTCTCATGTCGAGACTTCCCTGTTCCTATAAGGACACCAGTCATTGGGTTAGGGCCCTCCCTAAGGCACGGTGACCTCATCTTGATTGTATCTGAATGCAAAGAACTCTTTCCAAGTAAGGTGACATTCATAGTTTCTGGGGGTTCGGTCTCAAACATATCTTTTGGGGGACACAATTCAACCCAGTACTCAGGCTCCATGTGGCTTAGGTGGGACTCCACCTTGAGAGGACCCCAGGGCACAGGAGGCATGGCCAGCCCTCAAGGTGAGGCCAGGGGATAGGAGCGGCTCCTCTCCCTGCCAGGCTCCCCTCGATTGTTCCAGGTGCCTCACTCCCACTGCAGAACAGGCTTGGGCTGTCCTGCGAGGAGGTGGGCTGGACCCCAGGGCCGCTGCTGTAGGCGCTCTTGGGATGAGTGCTGGCCGGCCTCTGATGTGATGAGATCTGAGTTTTGAGCTGTGCCTTGAAGCATTTTCAAAGAACGCTTAATTTGAACGGGTTGAGATGGTTTAAAGGCATCCAAAAGACACAGGCATCTCACCGAGGTCCCTGCTCAGAAGCTAGTTTCTTCCTCTGGGGACCATGGAGGCCTCTGGTTTCTCACACCTCCTTCCTGGAATGGTCGTCCCTGCGCCCCAGGTGGTCACCTTGCTCCATGACTCTGTGCCTTGCTGGTTTTCACCTGACAGCTGGTCTCTGACAAGGTTCCTACTCCTCGTGCAAGGCTGAGCAATATTCCAATGTGTGGCTGTTGCTTTTATGTCCTTACGTGGACATCTCGGCGCTGGCCTGTGTCCTGCGTTATACACGGCTGTGCAGTGAGTACCCTTGCATGTGCTTCGTTTAACCGTGTGTGGAAACAGCTGTGGGGTAAATTTCTGTGAGTGGAATCCTGGGTCAGGGTGTCCCTGTGCATCTGGGGTTTGGGTCGGTGGTGTCGGGTGCCCTCTGTGAGTGGGTATTCACTTACACTCCCCTATTCGTAAATGGTTCCCTGTCCTTCACAAAGGGTGGGTCAGGCATTGCTGGGACAGGTAGAACAGTGGGAAGGGCCAGGCGTGCCTGCTAAGCAGCAGTGCTCTGGCAGGTGCAGCTCGGAGCCCCGCAGGGCAGTGAGAGTTGAGGTGGAAAAGTTCCCAGTCCCCGAGAGCTCCAGATGCCTTACTAGGAGATTGAGTCTTTATTCTGTAGATGGGAAGGGCCCTGGAAGGTTGGATAAGCAAGTGACTTGGCTAGACTCCTGCTTAGGAAGAGCCACTCCTGGGGCTGTGCGGTCAGGGCCAGTTAGGATCTCAGCCAAGGCAAGAGGTGAGTGCAGAGGCCATGCGAGGTGACCTCCCCAAACAGTGTCTGATTGTGTGGTTCCTGGACTTCAGCCTCCCCAGCCTCCCCTCCTTTCAGGATGGATCCAGACTTTGTCTCAGCCCTGAGGCCCTGCATGACAGCTGCGTCCCTGTCTCAGGCCATCTCTTCTTCACCCCCTTTGAGGCCATGCGCCAGCTTTGTGGGGTTGCTTTCTGTTTCTGGAGCTCGCTGGGCACTCCTGGCCTTGGGCCCCGAACATTCCCTCTCCTCGTAGCCTTCTCGGACGTCTGCTCCTGGCTCACCCTTCAGGACTTGGCCAAGGTGTCACTTCCTCTGGGAAGCCTTCCTGGAGATTAGGTGGGGTGGCGCCCTTCTGGGAGCGGCTCCTTGACCCATGTGTGCTCAGCTTCCTCAGAGCCCTCGTCATCAGCTGCATGCCACCTCCAAGAGGGGACACCGGCCGAGAGTGGGGTGGCTGAGAGTGGGTTGGCAGCATCTGCGTCCATTAGCCTTGGGCCCCAGCACCCGCCACTCATGCTACAAGGACTGAACAGACATGGTTCTGATCTGGGACAGGAGCAGCTGGAACAGAAAAAGGGTGGGGCTGTGGGCCCGGGTGACATTCCAGACCTGCAGTCAGCCCGGGCCACTGGCTGCCAGGACCCGGCAGGCGGAAGATAGAGCAGGGGATGTTTGGGGCCAGGCCCAGAGAAAGAAGGCAGCCACGTAGGAAAGGCCCCACCCTGGGCAGCTTTCTTTCTTTCCTTGAAGTTTCTGGGGTGAGAGGAAGGGGAAGAAGTGCAGGATTAGCGTGTTGGGGGCTGGGGGAGGAATAACATGTCAGACTCAGCAGTAAACAGTCCTCCAGAACTGGGCCAGGCCTGTGCCGTTGCCCGAGCTGGCCTGTGTCTTTCTTTATTTTTAGATAATTTTTAACCCCAGGAATCCTAGAGATAGACAAATGTGTTTCTTTCTTTTCTTTTTTCTTTTGAGACGAAGTCTCACTCTGTCGCCCAGGCTGGAGTACAGTGGCGTGATCTCAGCCCACTGCAACCTCTGCCTTTCAGGTTCAAGCGATTCTCCTGCCTCAGCCTCCTGACTAGCTAGGATTACAGGCGTGCACCACCATGCCCTGCTAATTTTTGTATGTTTAGTAGAGATGGGGTTTTGCCATTTTGGCCAGGCTGGTCCTGAACTCCTGACCTGAAGTGATCCGCCCCCCCCTCGGCCTCTGTTAGTGCTGGGATTACAGGTGTGAGCCACCGCGCCCGGCAGCCAAATATATTTCAATTTTTCTTTTTTCTTTTGAGACAGCATCTTACTCTGTTGCCCAGGCTTGAGTGCAGTGGTGCAATCGTGGCTCACTGCAATGTACTCTTCGCGGGCTCAAGTGATCCTCCTACCTCACTAGTAGCCACTGCGCCCAGCCTGTATTTCAGTTTTTTAATAGTAAAGAGGGGCCGGGTACGGTGGCTCATGCCTGTAATCCCAGCACTTTAGGATCACCTGAGGTCAGGAATTTGAGACAGCCTGGCCAACATGGCAAAACCCTGTCTCTAGTAAAAATACAAAATTTAGCCAGACGTGGTGGTGCATGCTTGTAATCCCACCTACTCGGAAGGCTGAGGCAGGGGAATCGCTTGAACTCAGGAGACGGAGGTTGCAGTGAGCCAAGATCGTGCCACTGCACTCCAGCCTGGGTGACAGAATGAGACCCTGTCTCAAAAAACAAACAAAAAAAATAGTAAAGAGGAACATGAAGTGCTTTCAGTACCCGTGTCTTTATTAGAAATGGGATCACGAGGTCAGGAGATCAAGACCATCCTGGCTAACACGGTGAAACCCCGTCTCTACTAAAAAATACAAAAAATTAGCCGGGCGTGGTGGCGGGCGCCTGTAGTCCCAGCTACTCGGGAAGCTGAGGCAGGAGAACCTAGGAGGCGTGAACCCAGGAGGCGGAGCTTGCAGTGAGCCAAGATCGTGCCACTGCACTCCAGCCTGGGAGACAGAGCGAGACTCCTTCTCAAAAATAAAAAAAAAAAAGAAATGGGAAAACAAAGTCTCCGGTGAGAGGCAGCAGCTTCCCTGGCTCCCCTGGCTCCCTGGCTCTCACCCCTGCCTGCCTTTAGACGGAGGCAGTCATGCCCTGTCCTGGGATGGACACCGCTGACCTTGGCCAGGCCATGGGGCGGGGCCTGAGAGAGTGACAGAGCTGTTTATGGGTCCTGGAGGCTGGCTGGGCCCAGCGGTTCCTGAGCTGTTTGGAAGGAATGAGGGAGGTGGAGAGGGGAAGAGGGAGGGGCTGGGTATGGAGCAGCTGGTGGTGGCATGCAGGACGCAAAGGAATCCCAGCTGAGGCCGGGACTCACTGGGGACTCACTGGCTGCCCCGGCTTGGAGGGAAGGTGTCTAATTTGGGGCAAGGGGGAAGGGGTGAGTGAGTTGGGCTTTGAGCCTCGTGCATTGGAGATGACAGCACAGTCCCCAGGCAGGAATAAGGTCCTGTGGGGGAGAGGGTTGTATCTGACCTTGAGGGCAGGGGCTGGCTTCCTGGGTGGTCAGCTGAGGAGTTAGGATGGTCCTTGGTGCAGGACCTGAGGTGCCGAAGAAAGGCGGCCAGGCCCGTGGTAGCCAGCTGGTGTGCAGTCTGCAGTTCCTGGCATGTACTCCTGATGGCACAGTGCCAAGTGCCGAGTCCTCACTTTGTTGCCAGGTGGTTCCAGGCTCTTCCCCGGGCCTCAGGCACTGTCCCTGGCTTTCTGTCTTAAAGGCTACTCACTTATCTGTCCTGTCTCCAGTGCTCACTGCATGAAAGCACTTCCTCCGCTGCTCTGCAGCCCTTGGCCTGCGCCTTCTCTCCCTGGCCTTGTGTCATTCCTGGGGGCCAGCCTGCTGTGTGTGGCTCCACTTCACAGACAGGCAAAGCGAGGCCTGCAGCAGTCATTCAGGCTGCTCCGGAGGCCGGCTCTGGTGCTCCTGGGAAATGCTGGGCTGATGTTTCCTCACTGCTCTAGAACCAGGAGCTGGGCCCTGCTCTCCGCACCTACCCACAGCCTTGGCTAGTGCCCCCAGGACAGGCCTGTGTGGAAAGGGACCCTCTGCCCGCTGCAGCTGGTATGGGGAAGGCCCTTCCTACTAAGTGGAAAATAAAGGGAAGAGGTTGATAGAATCATTTTGTGACTTATAATTGGCTACCTCGTAACTCAGACAAAAAAAGCCCAAAAACCTTTCATAGAGTAAGTTCAATTTTTAAAAACAAAGGTATTTTAAAATGAACACTCGAGAAGCCAAATGAGGTTCCTTGTGTGCTCTGGGGATCCCCCGGCCACTGTGTGTCACGCCATGCCAGCTGCTCCACAGGCCACTGTCCCTGAGCCTCCCGTGGAACCTTGGGCCCTGCCTGACCTCAGGGCCAGAAGCCAGTTGGCCTAAGTGGGCCCTGGTTTGCATAATAGACTCTCACCCAGGGTGGAGGGGTGACACTGGGGATGGGCAGATGTTGGTCGCTGGGGGACATCCATGGTCATTTGCTCTAGAAGTGGCATCCTGTGGCCAGATGTTGGGTTTCTTGGAGCTTCCAACCAAGTTGGCTAAATACTTACCAAAGAGGGAAAAATTCTCCTGGTTAACGTGTGGACTGTCTACCGTGGACCATGTGCCTGCCAGCGCTGTCGTGGAGTGAGTGTGCGATCTTCGTGGCCTCCCACAGTTAGGCGAGGCAGTGCTGTCATTCTACCCATTGTACAGATGAGCACATGGAGGAGTGAGGGTTCTGACAGCTTGCCCAGGTTACCCAGCAAGTAAGAGCCAGAGCCAGGAACGCTCTCGGAGAGTGACTTGTTCAGCCTTGGAGCTGCTAGACCCGGGGAGACGCTGCTCCTGGGGCCCCCACACTGGCCAGCAAGGCCGGGCAGGCTACACAAGCTGCAGGTGGATGCTGGACCCTGGACTTGTGCCCGCTGCCTGTCACTCGTCTCCAAGCCTTGGCCTGTGAAGGCGGCTTTCATCAGCCGGGTGCTGTCTGGGAAGGTGCCAGGCAACTTGCCCTGGCAGGACTGCCAAGCTGGCTTGTTGGGATTCCAGTGATTTCGTGGAGCTCCCACACTGCCGGCTGCTCACGGCAAGGATGAAGTTGTTCCTCTTTGGGGAAATGAGGTGGCGTTTCCATTCCTTCTGACCTGGGAGAGCTCCCTGCCCTCAATCCAGGGCCCGGTTCCACACTGCCCCCGGGACCCGCAGAGGAGCTCAGCGTGCAGTGGGCAGGCGCTCACCTGCTGACAGGGCCTGGGGTCTTGAAGCTGCAACTCATGTCTAGTTCTCAGAATAGCCGTGGCTACCTGGCTCCTCTGGGATTCCTGACGGGGGTGGTGGTAGTCCCGGGAATTTGCTCCTAGGGTCACAGTCTGTGTGTTGGTCACTGGGAACCCCAAGGGCTGAGTCACCACCTCCCTGCCCTGTGGCTTTGCTTAAAGGTCTTCACCATCAGCCCTTCCCTGCCAGGGCAGTCCAGGGACGTGTGGCTTCAAGGGGAGAAAGTGCCCCTCTGCCCTCCTCTCTCATGGAAACAGCATCTCAGGGCCCCTTCTGTGGCCTGGCAGATGGCGCCCCACCCTGACGAACACACCACCTAGGAAGAGCCCAAACATAGGGAAGGTTCTCTTTCCTCCGGGAGCCATTGAACCTTTTGGGGACCTTCTCCCCTCCTTGGATCGTCACCGTTGCACAAATGGCATCCTCTCCAGAGGCCTCATCCTGCTTCTCCTCTGCCCTAGGATCATGCGGCCAGATGACGCCAACGTGGCCGGCAATGTCCACGGGGGGACCATCCTGAAGATGATCGAGGAGGCAGGCGCCATCATCAGCACCCGGCATTGCAACAGCCAGAACGGGGTAAGGGTCTGAGCCCCATACCTCTGGTCCCTGGAGGCCGTACCAGTGTGCGTTCAGGACAGGAGTTCTCCGGGGAGCCAGGCCTGCAGCCTTCCCTCCCCTTGTGCACTGGGCCTTGGGAACTTTGTGGCAAGTGGCCCAAGCAGTTCTGCACCGGACCCTCAGAGCTATGCTTGGTTTTGGCCTCAGCCAGGAGGTGTAGGAACCCACCAGAGATGAAGCGTCAAGCAAGCGGACAGGCCCTCCCTCCACCACTCCCTGCCATGCTGAGTCCCCCGCCAACCTGGCCCTGATCAGAAGCACGCCCTGCCTCTGTGGCGTGGAGTTTATTGTGCTGGCCAAGAGCTGAGACATAGAGGCCAGACAGCAGAGGTAGGGGAGGTCTCACCTCTGCCCTGACCAACCCTGGTGGCCATGGCAAGTGCCGTGGCTCTCTGTGACTTAGCCACTTCCTGGCTTTGAAGCTCACAGGCCTGGTACCACTGTGCCCACGATGGGGGCAACTCTCCACCTGCCCCAAAATTGTGCAGCTGGGGAGGGCCCTGTGACCCTAAAGCTGGGGACAAGGGGCACGGTCTCTAGTGTCCACCTCAGGGCTGCTGTAGGACATTCAGCCATCCCCAGCCCTGGGGAGGGGACATTTTCTCTGAAGGTTGGCTGTTGGGGGGAAGCCAGCCCTTGGGTGCTGAGGACAGGGCGTCTGCCTTGGTGCCACAGCTACAGCCTCTGCACTATGGGGCTCGGTCAGCACACCTGCTGTGGCCTCCAGGGAGGCAGGGAAGAGGAAGACTCAGCCCCAGCTTGGAGAGTGGGAGTGTGAGGTGGGGGTCCCCACCATGGGCACGGGTATGATGCCACTCTATCAAGAGGCCAAGTGGAAGCCACGTCAGAGACCAGGGACCAGCGGAGATGCTGTGAGCTCTGAGCCACACTGTTGAGATGCAGGAAATGGCTGCTGGCTCTGTCAGCCTGGGCTGCCGGAACTAAGACCACAGCCTGCTGGCTTGTGAACAATGGAAATGCATTTCTCACAGCCCTGGAGGCTGGAAGTCCAGGATCAGGGCGCCGGCAGATTTCGTGTCTGTTGAGGGCCTGTTTGTTTCCTGGTTCATAGATGTCACATCACTTCCTGTGTGTCCTCACTTGGTAGGAGTGGCTCTCTCAGGCCCTTTTATAAGGACACTAATCCCATTTGTGAGGGCTCTGTCCCCGTTCTCTCATCACCTCCCAAAGGCCCTTCCTCCTACTGCCATTCCCTTGGGGGTTAGGATTTCAACACAGGGATTCTGGGGGGACACAGCCATGCAGAGCATGGCACATGCATTCAGCCTGGAACAGTGGGCAGGGTGTGTTCCAGTGGAGGGGTGGAAGCTGTGTGTGTGTGTGTGTGTGTGTGTGTGTGTGTGTGTGTGTGTGTGTGTGTGTATCTGCGTATGCATGTGTGTGCATCTGCGTATGCATGTGTGTGTATCTGCGTATGCATGTGTGTGCATCTGCGTATGCATGTGTGCATCTGCGTATGCATGTGTGTGCATCTGCTATGCATGTGTGTGCATCTGTGTATGCATGTGTGTGCATCTGCTATGCATGTGTGTGCATCTGCGTATGCATGTGTGTGCATCTGCTGTGCATGTGTGTGCATCTGCGTATGCGTGTGTGTGCATCTGCTGTGCATGTGTGTGCATCTGCGTATGCGTGTGTGTGCATCTGCGTATGCGTGTGTGTGCATCTGCGTATGCGTGTGTGTGTATCTGCGTATGCGTGTGTGTGTATGCATATGTAGAATGAACCAAGCCACAGTAAGTGCGGATGGTTGGACGTGGATGTGGGGGACGTCGCATGGTACAGGTTCAGGAGTGGGTTTGCTGGCAGCGCCTGGTTTAGGAGGGGCTTGCTGGCTGGGCTGGGGGTAGATTGATTCTTTGGACCCGAGGCTCCGGTGCAGCTCAGTCACGTTCAGAGGGCACCCTCTGGTGGCTGTGGGGAGGGTGGGCCTGAGCCTGAGAGCCTGGGGCAGGGGTGAGGGCCAAGTCCCAAGTTCCTGTTGCACTCTTCCAGAGAGAGACAGTGAGGGTCCCTGGCAGGAGAGCATGGACACGGGGAAGGAAAAGTCCCCACGATGGGGAGGAAAGATAAAGGAGGGGCTTGGGAGGCCAGAGGGTGATGCTGTCACTCAGAATCGTGGAATTATTTTGCTGCCATTTGGTCAGCACTTGGCATTCTGCAAAGCTCCAAAATGCTTTAGGAGCTAAAGTTCAGCTCATGGAATCCTCACAACACCCCAGAGAGGTAGCTGTTCTTGTTTTTTTTTTTTTTTTTTTGTGAGACAGAGTCTCACTCTGTCACCCAGGCTAGAGTACAATGGTGCGATCCCGGCTCACTGCAACGTCTGCCTCCCAGGTTCAAGCGATTCTCCTGCCTCAGCTTCCCGAGCAGCTGGGATTACAGGCGTGTACAACCACACCTGGCTAATTTTTTTGTATTTTTAGTAGAGATGGGGTTTCACCGTGTTGGCCAGGCTGATCTCGAACTCCTGACTTCAAGTGATCTGCCCACGTCGGCCTCACAGAGTGCTGGGATTACAGGCGTGAGCCACTGCACCCAGCTGCTGTTGTTATTTTTATTATCCCAATTGCATAGATGAGGAAACTGAGGTACAGAGAGATTGAACACTTGCTTGAGGCCACCTGGGGAGGCAGATGGTAGGTCTGGGCTGTGACTATGCCTCGAACCTGTGCTTTGAACACTTGCCCCTCCTTGCTCCTTCTCCGGATCTGGGGCTGCTGGAGGGACAGTTTTGACACATTGGCTTGGAGAAGCCTCTGGGCTGCTGGTCCCCAGGATGGTGATCCAGAAATTCTAGGCTTAGGAGGGGGTCTCTGAGTTCCAGGCAGCCCCAGGGTGTGGGGGTGAGAACAGTCCTGGTGCCTAGAAGGGCTTTGCTGGGGCCCTGGGTGGGGCAGGGGACCCCGCATCCACACTCCCCTGATGGTGCCTTCCAGTCTGTGGCTGGAAGTCCCAAGGTTCTTTCTCTGGCTGGGGCCTCTTGGCCAGCCCATCTGGATGCCTACTTGGCCTGCTTGGCCTTGATGTGCAAAAAAACGACACTCCTGTTCTTGCCCCAGGCTTGCTTCTCCCAGCCTCCCTCCCCTCAGTAAATGGTCTCTGCAGCCCCCAGGTGCTCAGGTTCAAAGCCTGGAGCCTGTGTCGGCCTCTCTCCCTCCCATACTCATGAGGCTCCGGGAGCAGATCCCACTGCTGTACCTTCCAGGAAGTCCAGATCTGAGCACAGCCCCCCAGGCCCACCCCCACTTTGGGTCCAATGGTGCTGCTCTCCTGATCACCTGATCACTGCAGCAGCCTCCTGACAGGTCACCCTGCTGGTCCCTGCTGCCTTGTTTGTTCTCCAGCAGTAGCCAGGGAGATGTGGAGTCAGAGCACAGTGCTGCCTGCTCAGAGCCCTCCAGATCTCCTCTTTCGCCCAGAGCCAAAGGCACGTCCACACGAGTCCCTGTCTCTGCCTAGCGCAGCTCGGGGACCTCACCTACGTCTCTTTCTCAACTCTCCCTCTGGCCACATTGGCTTTGCGGCTGCTTCTCGGACTTGCGGGGTGCATTCCTGCCTTGGGCCTTTGCACTGGCTTTCCCCAGATATCCACAGGGCCCTGCCCTCACCTCTTCCAGGCTCTACATAAAAACGTTGTAATCCCAGCACTTTGGGAAGCTGAGATGGACAGATCACTTGAACTCAGGAGTTTGAGGCCAGCCTGGGCAACAGGATGAAACTTTGTCTCTACAAAAACTACAAAAATTAGCCGGGTGTGGTGGCGTGTGCCTATAGTCTCAGCTCCTTGGCAGGCTGAGGCAGGAGGATCACCTGAGCCCAGGAAGGTCGAGGCTGCAGTGAGTTGAGATCACATCACTGCTCTCCAGCCTGGGTGACAGAGACCCTGTTTCTACAAAAACAAAACACAGCATCCAGCCATGCCCCTGATGGCCTGGCTCCCTCCCTGCTTCCAGCTGCTGCTCCACTCCTGACCTGCTGTGCTTGTACAGAGTGGTAGCCCCACGAGGGCAGGCAGGACTTCTGCCCTTGGTTTCTCCAGACTGAGGCATAGAGCGTGCTTAGGCATCATCTGATGAATGCTGGGAACTCGGGCCTGGCACCGTCACCGTCATGGAGAGCTTCCACCGAGTAAGCACTTACAATGAGCCCGTGGCTGTGCTGGGGCTCACCCTTCCTCTCCCTGTGTAGTCTTCCCAGCCATCTGCTGAGACAGGCACTGTTCTTAACCCTGTGTTACAAGTGGGGAAACTGAGGCCTAGAACAGTTAGGTGGCTTTCCAGACAGCTGCATCCTCAGAGCTGCCGTCAGCCAGGAGATGGCCGGGGCTGGGCATGGCGATGAGACCGCACCCTCTCTGGGCCCTCACTGGATGCTGGGCATGGTCCACACACTCGACGTTTGTCAGTTGCCTTATCCCCGCATGTCAGAGAGAGACAGCTATCCCTGCCTCTCCTGGGTGTTTCCTAAGCACCGAGTTCTTCCCACTTGTTATCCCCTCAATCTCTGCAGCAGCCTGTTGGGACCATTTATTATCTGTGTTTACAGAGACTGAGACATGGAGAGGTTGTGTCGCTGCACAAGGTCACAGAGCTAGTAAGCAGTAGAGCTAGGATTTGGACCCAGGGCCCAGAGCTGTTCTTTTAGGCTCTGCCTCTGAAGCTGCTGTCCTGGCTGGAAGCCCTGTGGCCATGAGGAACCCAGTGCCTGTGGCTTGCTGGGACACCTGTGCCTCACGGGCCGTGTGATGCCAATTGCTTTTGAGAGCATGGCAGAGGGCGCTTCCGGGCAGGTGCTGATCAGGAGCTCATGGCTCTGTCCCAGGGCAGGGTGGGGCTTTTCCTGCTCCTGCAGTCCTGGAAGCAGGAGGTGTGGGGCACATCCGAGGCACTGGCTGCTGGGAGATCTTCCTATGGAACGCAAATACTTGTCAGTCCATGTATTGAAGTTTTGGATTACACTGGCCTTCATGGACTCCCTGGGCCTGGCCCAGAGCCCTGCCAGCTCCTGGGAAGCAGCCGCCCACCAGCAAATCAGAGCCATCCTGGGTCCTGGCTCCTGCCATCTGCACCCGTCAGACACACAGAGCCACCTCTGCAGCCTCCCAGGCTGCCAGATAGTAAAACGAAATCCTCCCACAGGGTCTCCTCATAGTGAAATGGGACCGTGGCAAGACTCCCGTGTGGATGCCTGGGAGACATTACTTTTCTTCTTCTTTTCTTTTCTTTTTCTTTTTCTTTTTTTTTTTTTTTTTTTTTTGAGACAGAGTCTTGCTCTGTCGCCCAGGCTGGAGTGCAGTGGTGCAGTCTCAGCTCACTGCAACCTCTGCCTCCCGGGTTCAAGTGATTCTCCTGCCTCAGCCTCCCGAGTAGCTGTGACTACAGGCGTGTGCCACCACACCCAGCTAATTTTTGTATTTTTAGTAGAGACAGGGTTTCACTATGTTGGCCACGCTGGCCTCAAACTCCTGACCTTGTGATTCACCTGCCTCGGCCTCCTAAAGTGCTGGGATTACAGGCGTGAGCCACTGCGCCCGGCCCTACTTTTTTCTTTAGTATGTTAAGCTGGGAGAGAACCAAGCTCAAGGGTCATCAGTGGCCTTCTGCCCTATGAAGGACAGGCTTGAAGCCATCACCAGGTGTCCCCGTGGCACTGTGGGGAAGGCTACTGGATGGTTCTGTGAGGGGTGTCCCGAGGAACAGCACAGAGAGGCGTGCTCTGCCTTCCTCCTGCCTCAAGTCACTCTTTTAGTGAACCTGCTTTTGTGCCTCCTCTGAGAGGCCCTTGGACCCGCCCCTCATCCTGGCTTGCAAGGCCCGGCAGCCTGCCTCTTTGGACCTTTGTCCATGTCTCCCACTGAGTCCCTGTGTTCTGGTGGCTCCCCACCACCTCCCCACTCCGCTCTGCTGCTCTTTCCTCTCCCTGTGGTACCAACGCTCCCCCTACCTCCTGCTGCCTAACACCTGCTCTTTCAGGCCTCAGCTCAGATGCCTCTCATCTGAAGTCACACCCCGCCTTAACATCGTTGGGCTGTCTTGAGAGCACCTGATGCCATGTGGCGTGGCCTCATTTACTTCTCGTCCGTTCCCCCAGCCAGAACCCAGGCTCCTCTGACCTACACCCCTCTGTACACACAGCACTGAGAGGCCCCACAGATGCTGCCAGAAACCAGCTGCAGAGCAGGGAGGTGGAAGGCCTCTGCCCCGGAAAAGCACGCGCCCGTAGGTCTGTTTGATCTGTGTCAGCATAGCATACCGTAATGTACTTAATCACCCTCAAACAACACACACTTGGCTTCATTCCACTTTTAGGTCGTGCAGACCGTGCCCATCTTCCAAGGTGGGCATTGCCCTGCCCAGAGGCTGTGCCTAATTCTCGCCTGGCTCTGTGCAGCCCTGCCCTAACAGCCTTTGGCCAATGGGTGGCGCCATAGCCACGTACATTGACTTGGGGGTGAAAGAGACAGTTCCAGGCATCGCTTTACTGCGACCTGTTGTGAGTAGGGCAGGGTTTGCTGGGGGACAAGCCCATGCAAACCAGAATGGGGAAGCATTGGGCCACCCTCGCCAGCTCTAGAACTTTTCTTGCCCAGCCCCAGATGCAGTCACAGAGTCCCTGTGCCTGTGTGCAGGAGTCACCTGGGAAAGGGCTCAGACAGAGGCTCCCAGCCGTACCTCCAAAGAAGCAGGTGCTGGGTTTGGGGTGGGCCCTGGAGCTTGCATGTTTACCCCACCTTGGTGAGTCCTCGTGTAGGTGGGTGAGCTGCACATCGGTGCTTTGGGGGCGGCAGGCGGTAGGTGGGAGAGCACAGACGCACACACCAGGGCTTGAAGTGACTGCCACATACTCTGTGTGCCCTGGGACGCTTGCCTAATGCGGCACCCCTTGTCGGGGTGCTGTGAAGATCACCTGGGCCAGTGATGCCGGAGCTGGCCCAGGCCCCTCCCTCACCTGCTCCCTGCCCGCCCTGGGAAGCCTGAGGGCTCCTCAGTGTCATGCTGTCAACGTCCTAAGGAAGTGATTGTTGCAGTAGAAAGTCATGGCAGTCCTCTGGGAAATGGAGACTCACATTCCTCATGGCTCAAACACAAGGTCATCTTTTGTGTCATTTATTCAGCAAAGATGAGAAATAAGTCAATTCTGGGTGTTGGTCAGGATGCTGTGAGGTGGCAAAGGCCAGGCCAGTCACTGCTGTCCCCAGAAACACTTAGGACCATATATAAAAGTATTTGTCCTTGGGCCCAGAAAATAATCCCAAATGCAGAAAACGGTTTAAGTGAAAGGGTGCCCATCACAGCATTGTTTATAATGAGAATCAATTGGGGATGCCCCACATCTCTAACAGAAGAAGAAGAATATTCAATTCCACCTGGCTAGCAATTGAAAGTAATTTTCTAAAAAAAAGTTAGGTGTGGTTGCATGTGCCTGTAGTCACAGCTACTCAGGAGGCTGAGGCTGGAGGATCGCTTGAGCCCAGGAGGAGTTTGAGGCTGCAGTGAGCATGATTGTGCCTGTGAATAGCCATTGCATTCCTGCCTGGGCAACACAGCAAGGTCCTGTCTCTATAAATGATAATAATTTTGCATTGGAGTGCTATGAAAAGGAAGTCACTGGAAAGGATAAGGAAGTCTTTCACATACAGCCACCGTCTGAGTGTTCGTGTCTCCCATGTGTTGAAATCCTCACCCCCAGGGTGATGATATTAGGGGGTGGGGCCTTTGGGAGGTGACGAGGGCATGGGGGTGGAGCTTCATGAATGGGATCAATGTCTTCATGAAAGGGGCCGGAGGGAGCTCATTTGCCCCGGCCACCACGTGAGGACACACGAGAAGCACTGTCTGTGAACCAGGAAGCCGGCCCTTACCAGGCATGGAATCTGCCCGTCCCTGATCTTGGAATGACCCAAGTCCCTGGAGTCTTCCCCCCTCCAGGACTGTGAGAAATAAATTTCTGTTGTGTCTAAGCTGCCCAGGCTATGGCATTTTGTTATGGCAGCCCAACGAACTAAGACCCAAACCTACAGAAGATGATCCCCAGGGTAGATGAAGAGAGAAAAGCAGGGTGCAGCGCCACCTGTCCATGTCCACCATCTGGGAGCCCCACCATGTGGTTGTAGATGCGGAGTCCAATCTGACACATGGGACCCAGCTGCCAAGGGGTCCTGTGTGACGGGGGACGAGGTGGCCAGAGGTAGACCCAGCACCATAGGCTCTTTTGTTCCTTTTACATTTTGAATCATGAGAATGGGTCGCCTATTTGAAGGATAAATAACATTGAATTTTTTTTTTTTTTTTTGAGACGGAGTCTCGCTCTGTTGCCCAGGCTGGAGTGCAGTGGCGCGATCTTGGCTCACTGCAAGCTCCACCTCCTGGGTTTACACCATTCTCCTGCCTCAGCCTCCCGAGTAACTGGGACTACAGGTGCCCACCACTACACCTGGCTAATTTTTTGTATTTTTAGTAGAGACAGGGTTTCACCATGTTAGCCAGGATGGTCTCAATCTCCTGACCTCGTGATCTACCCGCCTTGGCGTCCCAAAGTGCTGGGATTACAGGCGTGAGCCACCGCGCCCGGCCACATCTAAATGTTTAAAAAGAATAGTTGGGCCGGGCACGATGGCTCACACCTGTAATCCCAGCACTTTGGGAGGATGAGGCAGGCGGATCATCTGAGGTCAGGAGTTTGAGGCCAACATGGTAAAACCCCGTCTTCACTAAAAATACAAAACTTAGCCAGGCGTGGTGGTGCACATCTGTAATCCCAGCTACTCAGGAGGCTGAGGCAGAAGAATTGCCTGAATCCTGGAGGCAGAGGTTGCAGTGAACCGAGATTGCACCACTGCATTCCAGTCTGGGCAACAGAGTGAGACTCCATCTCAAAAAAAAAAAAGAATAGTGATTGCAAAGAGCCATGTCACAACACGGGCAGTTTATTTTTCCCATATTGAATGAAAAAGAATCAAGGTGAGAGTGTATTTAGTGTTTTGTTGTCGTTGTTGTTGTTGTTGTTTTTGAGATGGAGTCTTGCTCTGTCACCCAGGCTGGAGTGCAGTGGCACAATCTCAGCTCACTGCAACCTCCCTGTCCCAAGTTCAACCAATTCTCATACCTCAGCCTCCTGAGTAGCTGGGATTACAGATGTGCACCGCCACACCCGGGTAACTTTTGTATTTTTAGTAGAGATGGAGTTTCACCATGTTGGCCAAGCTGGTCTCGAACTCCTGGCCTCACGTGATCCGCCCACCTCGGCCTCCCAAAGTTCTGGAATTATAGTCATGAGCCACCGCGCCCGGCCTGAAGAAGAATAATGATTGCAAAGAATGTGTCACAACACAGGCAGATTATTTTTCCTACGTTGAATGAAAAAGAATCAGAAGGTGAGGGTATATATTTAGTTTTTGCACAGCTATATTAGACTAAAACTGCGAAACGAGCCAGGCAGACGAACAAGTGAGACAACAAAACCCACCCTGATGCTTGGGAAAAAAGCCTGGAAAGAAAGATCCCAAAATAGTAACCATGGTTATCTTTGAATGGGAGGAGTGACGTTCCCCTTCTTTCTACTTTTCTATATTTCCCAAATTTTCCATAATGAGTACGTATGCATTTGTTCACTTTATATTATGCAAATAATGCATGCCTATTGTGAGAAAATCAGAAGAAAGGAAGAAGCAGCTGGTGATCCCACCAGTTGGGGAATCGCCTGCAGCAGTTGCTTTGGGCTGGACTCCCCAGGGCTCCTCTACATCCCTGTGCTTTTGTGTTTAGGAATGCATGGTGCTAGGCCGGGCGTGGTGGCTCATGCCTGTAATCCCAGCACTTTGGGAGGCCGAGGCGGGCGGATCACGAGGTCCAGAGATCAAGACCATCCTGGCTAGCACGGTGAAACCCCGTCTCTACTAAAAATACATAAAATTAGGCCGGGTGCGGTGGCTCACGCCTGTAATCCCAGCACTTTGGGAGGCTGAGGCAGGCGGATCACGAGGTCAGGAGATCGAGACCATCCTGGCTAACATGGTGAAATCCCATCTCTACTAAAAATACAAAAAAATTAGGCCGGGTGCGGTGGCTCACGCCTGTAATCCCAGCACTTTGGGAGACCGAGGCGGGCAGATCACGAGGTCAGGAGATCGAGACCATCCTGGCTAACAGAGTGAAACCCCGTCTCTATTAAAAATACGAAAAAATTAGCCGGGTGTGGTAGCAGACGCCTGTAGTCCCAGCTACTCAGGAGGCTGAGGCAGGAGAATGGTGTGAACCCGGGAGGTGGAGCTTGCAGTGAGGGGAGATCACACCACTGCCCTCCAGCCTGGGCGACAGAGGGAGACTCCGTCTCAAAAACAAAAAACAAAACAAAAAAACAAAAAATTAGTCGGGTGTGGTGGCGGACGCCTGTAGTCCCAGCTACTCGGGAGGCTGAGGCAGGAGAATGACGTGAACCCGGGAGGTGGAGCTTGCAGTGAGCCGAGATCTTGCCACTGCACTCCAGCCTGGGCGACAGAGCGAGACTCCGTTCATAAAAAAAAAAGAAGCACGGTGCCAATAAATTGCGATACATTGGTTGCTTTCACATTGGGGAATGAAAGCAAAGGCAAAGGCGGTTTCCAGGGAGCATGTCCCGGGGGGGCTCTCGGGGCTGGGCTGGCTGACCTTGGCTGACCACTGCTTCTGTCTCCACAGGAGCGCTGTGTGGCCGCCCTGGCTCGTGTCGAGCGCACCGACTTCCTGTCTCCCATGTGCATCGGTGAGGTGGCGCATGTCAGCGCGGAGATCACCTACACCTCCAAGCACTCTGTGGAGGTGCAGGTCAACGTGATGTCCGAAAACATCCTCACAGGTACTTCTGGGAGCGACAGTGGTGACTGGAGCAGTAAGGGCCGTGGCTACACAGCTGCTTCCCTCCTGAGGGCAGAGGACGCTCCAGGGCCTGGCCCCTTTTCCGCCAATGAGACCTCTCTCACCTCCCGCCATGGCCCTGGGAGCAGCTATGCCCACTGCCCTGATTTTGCAGACAGGAAACGGGCGCAGAGGGGCTAAGAAACGAGTTCAGTTACCCGGAGCAGGACTCAACCCTGCTGTCCGGGTCCGGCCTGAGCACATCACCGCTGCCTGTCCTGCTGCCCGTGGCCAGCTCATCCATGGCAGGGGCTGGGCGCGGGCTGTGAGGCCGGTATGCACCATCCACCCCTCTGCAGGTCTCCCTGCCCTGCTTGCCCTCCTCAAGCATAGGGAGGTGTTTGCTCCAGAGAGGACACTGCCTGCTCCTGGGAGCCCCAGAAACCAGGCTCAGATAGAAGCTCACTGGGTGAACCTTTGCCTCTGCTTTCATCTGAATATTCTCCTCCTTGGCCATGGTAACCATGGAAACCCCCTTCCCCTTCCCACTGGGCGCTGCAGGAGGGGGCGGCTCCAGTGTTCACCAGCTCACGCTTCTTTTTATACCCAGGCTGGGGACGGGAGGTGAGGGGGAAGGCGGGCCTCTTCCCCTGCCCCTGGCCCTCTCCCTGCCACCTCCCAGGTCACCAGTCCTCCCATGCAGAGAGGCTGGGCCGGTTTCCTCCTCTTCCCCATGCCTGTTCCTCAGCAGTGGCTGCCCGGTGGAGTGCCAGCTCACAGCTGTTTAAGGGGCTCGAGTCCTTTTCCTCATGACAGGCCGGTAGCAAGCACAGTTATGCATCTAGAACATTCTGAGGACCTCAGCAGGGTTGATTAGAATGGCTGTGTCAGCCCAGCTCCGGCAGGTGGGCAGATGGAGCTGAGCAAGGGCCTGGGGTGGAAGGTGGTCTGCGTTCCCATTGCCTGCTGCTCCCTCAGCAGGCACCTCTGACATCAGAGGGACCCTGGATGCTGGTCTCAGGATGTGGCACAGGAAGGGGTGTATGGGCACCTCCCACATCAGGAGCAGTGTCCATGACTTGGGAGAGGCTGCTCAGGGCTGGGTGGGTTCCCCACTTTAGGGGCCTTGGGGTTTCCCTGCCATCTCCTGTGAGGTCGCAGCTCTTCTCCGACTCTGCTGGGGGTGGAGCCTTGGCCCCTTCCTGGAGAGGAGGGATGGCCTGCCGCGCTCTCCTGCTTCCTGGGACCTTCCTGCTTGTGAGGGCCCAGTCAGCAGCACCCTTTGTCATTGCAGGAGTTGGTGGCTTCAAAAATGCCAGGAAGGGATCTGCTTTGCAGGTTTTCTGCCATGGAAGCCCCCTTTGTGGTCTCCATCAGAGGCCACAGCCTCAGAGGAAGCCCTGATGAGCAGGTTGGTTTTTTTGTTTTTTTTTTTGTTTGAGATGGTGTCTCACTCTGTTGCCCAGTCTGGAGTGCAGTGGTGCAATCTTGGCTCACCGCAACCTCTGCCTCCCAGGTTCAAGCTATTCTCCTGCTTCAGCCTCCTGAGTAGCTGGGATTACAGGCATGAGCCACCATACCTGGCTAATTTTTGTATTTTTAGTAGAGAGGGTTTCACCATGATGGCCAGGGTGGTCTGAAACTCCTGACCTCAGGCCTCAGGTGATCCAGCCGCCTTGGCCTCCCAAAGGGCTGGGATTACAGGCATGAGCCACCGAGCCCGGCTGAGCAGTTTGGGATGATGGGGAGAGAGGCAGGGAGACGGAAAGGTGTTCTCAGGCTTTCAGCATGGCTGGGACCCGCTGTCCCCACAGCAGAGAGTGATGCAGGCCAAAGGTCAGGGGTACTGAGCTTGAGGAACTCCCCAGATCATGAACTTCCCTTTCCTGGCCGCTTCTGCTGGTTCATAATAGACATGGAACCAATAGTGGATGAGCAAATGAATGAATGAATAAGTGAAGGAGCAGAGGCGACCAGGAAGAACTGGGCGTCAGTGCTGAGACATGCTGGCTGATGGGGTTTTGATGAGGATGACACGATCTGACATATTCGTGGGGATCCCTCGCTCTTTAGGGGCTGAGAGGGGGAGAGGCTCCTGTGCAGAGCCAGGGCAGGCGTGAGCATGAGAGAGCAGCCCCCACCAGCTCACCCAGAAGGTGCTGGGAGCTTCTCAGCCTCCCCGCTGTGTCCTGGCCACCACAGCCCTCGGCCTTCTCCTCCTCCTCCGAACGATGGGCTCAGAGAGGGACAGAGATGCCCACCCCTCCTCCCTGGAGACATCAGGGCTGGCATTGCCCTGTCGTGCACGTGAGGCTTAGAGAAGGCAGGATACGCTTGCCAGCGCTTGCCAGCACATGAAGGCTTCTCCCAGTGGGGCTGGGCGGTGCCCCAGGTTCTTCCTCCCAGCTTCAGCCTTTTCCCTGTAGCAGGGGCTGGGCAGGGAGGCCTTGGAACCCCGAGGCTGTGGCTTTTCTCCATATCTTGGTCAGGCCCCGGAGCCCGCTGTTGTCTTACTCTGTGACTGCGGGTCTCATCTCCCCCTCTGTCTCGCTCATCTCCTCGTCTGTGCTTCTGCTTCTCTGCCATCTCTCTCTGCAGTCTCTATTGTTCTCTTGAGGCCCTTCTCTGTCTCTGCCCATGTGTCCCCTGGAAATTGAACTCATGAAGGCCCCAACACCAAGAACAGTGCCTGGCACATGGTGGGCACACGGGGAGCACTGGCTGAATGGGTGGTGACCTCTGAAAGATGGGGTATTGCAGGTGGGGGCAGAGGATGCGCGCGGGGACCCTGGCCCGGAGCAGGCTGAGTCATAAGCTGTGTGCGTGACATCTGTGTGCTGTCTCCACCCCAGGAGACAGGGGTCCCCTGTTCTGTGTGTCCCCTCTACCTGGGCTGTGCTGCCTGTCACGAGGCCGCTGAGCGAGCACAGGCCCAGGCAGACGACCCGCAAACCTTGCCTTTGAGGCAGCTCATTTATCTCCAGCAACTGTCAAAGTATTAAGCTAACTGGGATGTGATCGCTGTGAATTGCTCCAGAAAAATAGCTGGGAGCTCTTAAGATTTTAAGAGATTTTTTTTTTTTTTTTTTTTGAGACCAAGTCTTGCTCTGTCACGCAGGCTGGAGTGCAGTGGCGCGATCTCGGCTCATTACAACCTCCCCCTGTCAGGTTCAAGTGATTCTCCTGCCTCAGCCTCCCTAGTAGCTGGGATTACAGGCACGTGTCACCGTGCCTGGCTAATTTTTTTGTATTTTTAGTAGAGACCTGTTAGCCAGGATGGTCTTGATTCTGAGCTCGTGATCCGCCTGCCTCGGCCTGCCAAAGTGCTGGGATTACAGGCGTAAGCCACCGCAGCTGGCTGAGAGATAATTTTTTAATACTGCCGTTGTCTTTTGATGGTTTCATTAAATGATGGAGAAAATACAATTAGCATGTTTGCCTCATTTGCTCCATGGTGTTCATTTAGGTCCAGAGGGCCACTCGAGTTGTCATGGAAACCGGCTTGTCAGGCTGGCTCTAGCTGAATCCAACAGGAAATCTTTATTCCCAAAAGCAGGTTGTCAGATTCACTCTCAGTCAAAGTGCGGTGGAAATATTTTCCCATATTATTTGCCTGTGGTTCCCAAGCACTGGGAGCCCCACGTTCTCAAGGTGTGTTCCGTGCGGGGAGGAGGGGCAGGCACAGGCCTTTTCTTAATGGGCCCCCTGGGGCTTGACTTGGAGCCTGGGGCTGTGTTTATTGAGGAAAAGTGCTTTGCCTTGGGAAGTCAGGTTCAGGTAACTGGTGGGAAGTGAGCTCCTCTGGGGATTTTGGGCAGGGCCCTGGGGCTGCTCCTGTCTCCCTTTCCTCCGTTATTTCCTGCAGTTCACTCTTCTGCTTTATAGTGAGGATCTTCCACATTGAAGAAGCCACTTTTATTTATTTTTTTAAGACAGGGCCTCGCTCTGTCACCCAGGCTGGAGTGCAGTGGTGCAATCTAGGCTCACTGTAATCTCTGCCTTCCGGGCTCAAGCGATCCTCCTATCTCAGCCTTTGGGACCACAGGTGTGCACCGCCATGCCCAGCTAATTTTTTTTTTTTTTTTTTTTGAGACAGAGTTTTGCTCTTGTTGCCCAGCCTAGAGTGCAGTAGCGCCATCTCGGCTCACCGCAACCTCTGCCTCCCGGGTTCAAGCTGTTCTCCTGCCTCAGCCTCCTGAGTAGCTGGGATTACAGGCACCACCACACCCGGCTAATTTTTGTATTTTTAGTAGAGACAGGGTTTCCCCATGTTGGTCAGGCTGGTCTCGAACTCCCGACCTCAGGTGATCTGCCTGCCTCGGCCTCCCAAAGTGCTGGGATTACAGGTGTGAGCCACCGTGCCCAGCCAACCCAGCTAATTTTTTGTATTTTTGGTAGAGACAGGGTTTCGCCATGTTGCCCAGGCTGGTCTGGAACTCCTGAGCTCAAGTGATCCACCCACCTCAGCCTCCCAGAGTGCTGGGATTACAAGTGTGAGCCACCGTGCCTGACAAAGCCACTTTTTAAAGGCATCCTTGCAGATACTTCTCTGAAATGACTGGGACGTGGGAGTATGGCACCAAGTTGCTGTGTGACCCTGGGTAAACCCCTAGATGTCTCTGGGCCTCAGGCTCCTTCTGTACAAGTGAGGGGTGTACACCAGGGATCTCTAGGCTCCTTTAGCCCCAGCAGGCCACGAGCCTGTGTTTCTCAGCATGGACAGGTCTCCCTGTCCTGCAGCCCCACTTTGCTCTGTGGGTGGGCTCAGTGCCCCAAGGAGTCAGCAGCCTATAGCCCGTCTCTTGGCACCTGGAAGCTTCTGGTGGAGCTTTGGATGGGCTGGCAGCCCACCCGAGTGTCTGGTGTGAAGGAAAGGAAGTTCCTGGGGTGGCAAAAATGGGGCTTTGATGAGCTGGCTCCGCTGCTCTGTGCTTTGGGCTGTGGGGGCCCTGGCCATCCCCCCTGCCCCTCCCCTGGGCTGCTCTGCCTGGGCACAGCCTCCACATCCTCCCGAGCCTCTGCAGCCTGCACGTCTGTATGGGCCAAGTGTCTTTCTGGGCTTCCCCGTTTGGCGGGAGTTCTTGGCAGTGCTTAGACAGGTGGATGGGATCTGCAGAAGACGTTACTTGTCTGAGCATCAGGACGTCAAGTTCCCCAGCAAGGCACTTTTGATTTTGACGTTCGATGTCAGCAGCGATCAGTTGGTGGAGACTTGAGCCAGCAGGTGAAGTAGGCTCAGCCTCGTGTGCCCGGGCAGAACGAAGGGCGTCTGCCTGCAGCCAATCAGTCCTTTCCCTCTGTCTGGGAGGCTCATCGGGAGCCTCTGATGTGTTTTCATAATCAAGCTCCCTTTCTGTCAAAACACCAGGAAGAGGAGGTCGCCTGCAGTTGGTGCCCTCCAGGGTGATCCCTGTTGGGTGTTGTGGCTGACCAGCTCCGGACCATCCAGGCTTAAACCACATGGTCTGAAGTCTTTTCAGCAGCCCCTGGAAAGGGAGAACTGCCCCAGAGTGGGTGTGTTGGGAGGGGCTGGGGTCCTGAGCTCAAGCCAGTTTTGGGGGAGCATGCCTTGTGATGGGGGTGGGCCCCACGCAGCCTCTCTCCATGGGCTCTGGGGTCTGTTGTTCTGTTTGTCCGCACTCACGTGATGGCAGCACCCCCTGGCCAGGATGCTGAAAAGGCCTTGGGGCCCTGGGGGTTGGGGGCCAGAGAGGTGGTGCACAGTGCGGTGTGTTTCAGGTACTGGGACCGGGTGCTGGAGCAGCAGCTGCCACGTGCCTGGCCGCTCACATTCCCACCCCGTCTCCCGGGCGTCATTTAATGTGATTTTCTTCTCTTAAGGTGCCAAAAAGCTGACGAATAAGGCCACCCTGTGGTATGTGCCCCTGTCGCTGAAGAACGTGGACAAGGTCCTCGAGGTGCCTCCTGTTGTGGTAAGGTGCCCTTTCTACTTCTCTCTTGGGGGCAGATGGCAGAGATCAGGTCACCTCACCTGATGGTGGGGGGCTCGTTCAGCTAAGGGTCCCAAGGGAGCAACAGGCCAGAGCTAGGGCACAGGGGGCCAGGTCCGTCAGCAGGCAGTGTCCCCTCTGGGCTGGGCAGGGCATCCCGGGCTCCACAGGAGTTTCTGTCCTGCCTCTGAGGAAACACGGGTAGGGAGGAGACATGTCTGTGTGGGATCTTCTAATGTATGTTTAATTCATGCTGGAAATGTGAGCGTAAGCTGGCTCAGAACCCGTGGACGTAAACATCCCTCCAACCTAGGGACCTTTTTGTCACACTCTCTAACCAGAGAAAAGACGGTGACAGGATTGTGATAGTGACATGTCCTTTCGGGAGCCAGGACCACCAGGCTGCCCGGGCCGGGCTGGCTGCTCCCCCGTGGCCCCTGCAAGCTGGTTCTGATCTCTGCTTCTGACGCAGTGGCTGTGGAGACAGCTCTCATATGAGCTTTTGTCTTTCTCCCTTCTTGTCCCCTGCTGGGGTCTGCCTCCTTTTCTGGGTTTCTCTCATTTCTGGCTTCGCTGTGGTTGGAAGCATCTTTCTTTCTTTCTTTCTTTTGTTTGTTTTTTTGTTTTTTTGAGACAGAATCTTGCTCTGTTGCCCAGGCTGGAGTGCAGTGGCACAATCTCGGCTCACTGCAAGCTCCGCCTCCCAGGTTCATGCCATTCTCCTGCCTCAGCCTCCTGAGTAGCTGGGACTACAGATGCCTGCCACCACACCCAGCTAATTATTTTATATAATTTTTTAGTAGAGACAGGGTTTCTCCGTGTTAGCCAGGATGGTCTCGATCTCCTGACCTCATGATCCACCCACCTCGGCCTCCCAAAGTGCTGGGATTACAGGCGTGAACGACTGCGCCCGGTGGAAGCACCTTTCATAATACCAGTTCATTATGTTGTCAGGGGGTCCCGCCATGGGCAGGCCTGTGGAAGCCACGCATACAGATTCCTGGAGGGGAGACGTTGGGAATAAAGAAATTTAATTCATTCCCTAAAAGTACTCCCTCGCCTCCTTCTCCTGTGCCCCAAGTTCACTGGCGAGTCCAAGGACAGATGTGACCAGCTCCTCCTGCAGCCTGACCCTGCGGTCCACAGGCCTCAGCCCCCAGGAGGAGCTGTTCTTAGAGGGAAGGAACCGGGATTCTGAGTCTGCAGTGTGGGCCCTGGCAGGGAGCTTTTCCTCCGGCTGAGATATATATATATAGAATACATTTTTAGAAATAATAAAGCCGAGAACCAGATTGTCAGGAATTGGTGCCTGCTCTTTTTGCTTCCAGACCCAATAGAGACGCTGGGTGCTCTTGCCGCTGCCGGAAGCCCTGGTTCCCTCCCCAGCGTTTGCCGGGCGCAGGCCACTTCCCGCCTGTAGGAGGCCTGGCTCACCGTCTTCCTGTGGCCCCCCGGTCACCAGGGCTGATGGGGCCTTGGTCCCTGCTCATGTGAGACTGGGGAGGTGCTCCCTGAGACCTGCTTCCTGCCATCTCTTCTGTCCCCAGCTCCGTGTCTGACCAGGCACCCTGCCAGGGTCTCCTCAGAGGGCAGTGAAGGTCTGGGTGGGGTGTCTCCCCAGGTAGGTGTGGCTGGCTGCTGGGTCCAGCTGCTTTTTGGCCTAGGTTTTGTTTTTTTTTTAATCTTGGTGACAGGGGAGCCCTGTCCATATTTAATGGGAAGGGCAGGCTGGTGGCTGCAGCTTTGGTTTTATGAGAGCAGGATGGCAGCCTGCCAGAATCTGGCCAGTGGGCGGGGGCTCAGGGTCGGAGTGTGGAGTCCGAGGTCTCACACTCCCGCCTGACAGTGTCCCGGGGCTGCCGTGACAAAGTGCCACTGACTGGGTAGCTCTCAAACAATAGAAGTTGATTCTGTCACAGTTCTGGAGGCCAGAAGTGCAAAGGTATGGGCAAGGCCCCGCGCCTTCCACCGGCCCCAGGCGAGGATCCCTCCCGGCCTCTCCAGCGCCGGGTGGCTCCAGGCGTCCCTTGGCTGAGGCTGCGTCACTGAAGCTTCTGCCTCCATCTTCGCACAGCCTGCTTACAGGAGCGTGGGTCACTGGGCTCAGGGCCCGTCCCATTCCGCTGTGACCTCATTCTAACTATTTACAACTACAAAGACCTGGTTTTTGGAAGCGTTTGCATTTTGAGGTTTCAGGTGGATATACATTTTGAGGGATGCTGTTCAACCCACTGCACCAGCCCTCGGTTCAACACCCTCTCCCGTCTCTTGTTCTTCGTGGGGCTGTTCTCCTCTCTCCCTGCTTCTTGGCTGAGATGGAAGCTGTGGTCATTTTCAGCAGTGCTAACTCGGGGGTGGTTGAAGACCTAAGGAGCGGGGGTCAGGTGGGGGCTCCTGACTGTTCTCCGCAGAATTGCAAGTGCACCCACCCCACGTTCATGCTTTTCTCTTAGCCCTTGGCATTCAGTGAGCCACATCACATGTAAATATTGAGACATAGCATTTAACGGATTTAATTTTCAGATGCTACCCAGTTCTGAAATCTCTCCCAGGCCCCGTGCCTGGCTTCAGCATCTCATGGTGCATCTCAGGCGGGTGATACCGAGGGGCGGGTCTGGACCTGAACACAGTCACTTTTGCTGCCTTGTCACTTAGGATCGATGCGCCAAGAGCTGTTGGGTTTTTGGCCAGTGGAGGGGACGGGTAGCTTCTGACTCCCCTGGCTTCCGTCCCCTCGCTGCAGGGACAGGGTGCTTTCAGTGTGGCCCCTCTTAGCCTCGCCTCTCCTTGCCCAGTAATTAGCTCCTTCCCTCCCACAACCTGGAGGAGCTCCCAGTTGCTTTTTCATTTCCTTTGTATAGTGGGTTTGATGAGACATAAATATCAACTTGGCCTTGTCGAGGAGTTGTTGAAACCATTCCACGGAGCCGAGGCAGCCAGAGCCGCAGATGGGAGAGGCTGCACAGTTCTCAGCTGCAGCTGTTGTTCAGAGCTATTTGCACCATCTTCCCCCCAACACACGCTAGGCCCACGTAGTATAAACCTCCCGCTGATTTGGAATCTAGGTCTCCTGGTTTTCACTGGTGGGCCCAGCCAGAGGCCTGCTTAGGAATCCCAGAAAGTATAGCTTCCTTTCCTGGCCCCGGTGGGCATTTATGCTCATCTGCTGGTGGCCTGGCCACAGGGCTGTCTTATATTCCATGAGCATGCTCCCACTGACCTTTCTACAGACAGCCATCCCTGATTTAGGAAAATGTACATCCCTGTATGTATAGATATACAGATATATATAATATATACACACATACAAATAGAGATGTCACATACATATGCATGTAGATATCTTGAACACTCATGCACACACACACCACACACACACACACACACACACACACTGGTTTCCTGGATGTGTGCATCTCTCTGGAGGAACCCAGCTGCTGGCCGTGTGCACAGTCGTCTAGTGCAGGACGTCTTTTCTTTGTTCCACCTTCCTCCCTAGCCTGCCTGCAGCTTTCCCAGTGAGCAGGGAACCTCGGTGGCCCTGTGATGGGCCCGAGGGGCCCCAGGATGACCAGAGGGGCAGCCGCAGCCCTGGACAGGCTGAGTGGCCGTCGGGGGTGGATGCTTTGGTTTTTTCAAATGTCTGAATGTGTGCTCGAGCGAAGAGGTTCACAGCCTGTCTCTTAGATATTTGGGCCACGCTGTCTGCTGCTTCAGATCAGTTGGGTTTGATGAGCTCTTGGGGGTGAGAGTTAGGTGCCAGCCATCATTAAAATGTTCCAGCGGTTTTGTTCCCAGATGGAAAGGCAGCGTCGGGGAGGAGGCTGGGCTTCTCCTCGTGGCTTGTGTCCAGGACCGGGCCCCATCATTTCCCTGTGTCCCCGCCAAGCCCAGACAAATGTACTGGGTACCACGAGGATTTATTAGACCGGGGGCTGGCTCCTTTAAAAAAAAAATCCCTTTAAAAGGCATCTCTCGAGGATGCTGAAGTTCACCCACCAATGTTCCTAGGTAGACACACAGCACAGACTCTCTTCTCACAGTCATTACTTGGCCAGTGGAACATTAGGACGTGGTTTATTTATGGAGGAAAAGGTTGAATTATCCACTGCAACTTAAAACACTCCCCACAGTTTGCTTCTTTTGAACAAACCCTTCAGCTCCCTTCTCAGCCTCTTTTGAAGATGGGTTCTCAACTGAAGATGATGGGTAATTAAGCTGAGGAATGGTGAATGGTGCTCAGGCCCTGCACAATTTTGGAGCTGAGCCATGAGCAGGAATTATCGAGATGTTTAAAACTGGCTTTTGAAAGAAGGCCTAACACAGCCATCTGAAGTGAACTTGCTTAGGTCAGAGGGGCTTCAACAGGCGGCCGAGGGGCCCAGAGGGGCCCTGAGTTCTGTGGCTTCCCCACAAGCTCAGCTGGAATGGTTGGTTGAGTGAATGTGAGAGCAGAAGTGGAGGCTAATCAGAACAGCCAGGTGGTAGTCGGCCCCTGGCCAGGCCAAGAGGGAGGGAGAAGGTCCTGGGGGATGGAGCAGGCAGAGGGTCTGGAACCAGCCTGGGGCCAGCACACAGGCCCCGAGGGCCCCTCCGAGGGTTCCATCCGAGTGTGGTGCATCCCCTTCACTGTGCACAGGAGGGCAGTGAGTGGACCGTCTATTACGTCCAAGAAATGCAGTATCCCCCTGTTGTGTCCCGGGACTCAGGAGCTTTGGTTTTTGTGCTGAGTTGTTGGTCTTTTTTATTTACTTATTTATTTTTTTAGATGGAGTCTTGCTCTGTCGCCCAGGCTGGAGTGCAGTGGCGCAATCTCGGCTCACTGCAACCTCCATCTCCCGGGTTCAAGCAATTCCCTTGCCTCAGCCTCCCAAGTGGCTAAGACTACAGGTGCCCACCACCACCCCTGGCTAATTTTGGTATTTTTAGTAGAGACGGGGTTTCATCATGTTGGCCAGGCTAGTCTCGAACTCCTGACCTCAAGTGATCCACCCGCCTCAGCCTCCCAAATTGCTGGGATTACAGGCGTGAGCCACCATGCCCGGCCTGTGCTGAGTCTTATAGTCACATTTATTTTTAACTTCTGGAGTCAAAACCCCTGTGATTCATTCAGAGAGCGGTGGGGGGACGGTTCCATCTTTGACTGCCCATTCTCTACTAATATATAACCTGTTCGATTGGCCAAGGGTCATCAGGGACACACAGTGTTCCTGCTCTGTCACGGACTTGGGAGAGTGGGTGGGGCCTTTCTGAGGATCCCTTTATTCTTTAATGAATCCTAGGAAGGAATGGGACAGTGCAAAATGATTTTAAGTAACCTAGGATCAGTATGGTTTTAATAGTGAAAGAGCGGGGACCGGGCACAGTGGCTCACGCCTGTAATCCCAGCACTTTGGGAGGCTGAGGCGGGCAGATCGCAAGGTCAAGAGATCAAGACCAGCCTGGCCAACATGGTGAAACCCCATCTCTACTAAAAATACAAAAATTAGCCGGGCATGGTGGCGGGCACCTGTAGTCCCAGCTACTGGGGAGGCTGAGGCAGGAGAATCACTTGAACCCAGGAGGCGGAGGTTGCAGTGAGCTGAGATTGCGCCACTGCACTTCAGCCTGGGACAGAGCGAGACTCCATCTCAAAAAACAAGAAAAGAAAAGAAAAATTGGGAACAAGCTAAGTGCCCACATAGTTACAAAAATTACGTTAAATGGATACACAGTTGCTTTTAAGCTCCACATACAGCACCATAGAGCTTTTTATATATTTGTAGACACTAAAGCAATTCCAGGAAGGATCTAAACCAAACACTTGACCCAGGTTGTCTCTCTGGGGAGTGGAGCCACATGGGATTTTACTCTTCCTGTATTCTTATTACTTATATTAAACACACATGAACAGAAGAAAAAATAGTCCCAGTTACACAAGGCTATGTGACATAAGGGGCCTGGGGTCGTGGCCGCCCAGCGAGGGGAGGAGGCCGTGTTCTGCCTGGGCCTGACCTGTCTTTGGTTTCCCGCAGTATTCCCGGCAGGAGCAGGAGGAGGAGGGCCGGAAGCGGTATGAAGCCCAGAAGCTGGAGCGCATGGAGACCAAGTGGAGGAACGGGGACATCGTCCAGCCAGTCCTCAACCCAGGTAAGAGCCGCGGACACCAGCAGCAGGTGCCGCTCCTCACTGGGGACGCATAGGAGGCAGGAGCTGGCTGGGCCTACGTGAGCCTCATGCTTGAGGTTCCCCGGGTGCTGAGCACGCTCTCCTAGAACTGGTTTCTCTGGGGTCCCCAAGGAGGGCTGTCCCCCAGCCCTGCCCTGAGCTGTGTAGACCCCTCCAGTCACACAGCTAGAAGGCGACCTGATGACTCAGCGAGTCCCAGGAGGGCACTGTGCGTGGGGCCTCCATTGCCAGGCAGGTGGTGTGCACCTGTTCACGAGGAATTTGTTTTTGTTGTATCTTTTCCTTGTGTTCGCTCAGTGGCTTGTTCTTTTCTTTTTTTTTTTTGAGCTGGAGTCTCGCTATGTCACACAAGCTGGAGTGCACTGGCACAATCTCCGCTCACTGCAGCCCCCGCCTCCTGGGTTCAAGTGATTCTCCTGCCTCAGCCTCCTGAGTAGCTGGTATTACAATTAGAGGCACGTGCCACCATGCCTGGCTAATTTTTGTATTTTTAGTAGAGATGGGGTTTCACCATGTTGGCCAGGCTGGTCTCTAACTCCTGACCTCAAGTGATGAGCCTGCCTTGGCCTCCCAAAGTGCTGAGATTACAGGTGTGAACCACCACACCTGGCCAAGTGGCTTGTTCTTGATGGGATTTCCAACTCATCCAAAAAAGAAAAAAACGGCAGCAGCTGTTCAAGCGCCACTTCTTCCCGGCCCCACTGTTCAGACATTGATTGGAGGAGTGGCTCTGCCAGCAGGCACTGGGCTCTGTGGCATGCCCAGCTTCCCTGTGGTGTTGGTCCCTTCTGCCATCCATCCTCTTGCTCTCATGTCAGGGTGTTCTGGCTTTAACAAAATGTTCACTCAAAATCTAAATGAAGGCACGATGAGATGTTTTGCCTCAAGCAAGGACTTTCTACCCAGAGAACTCCTTGAGATCCTAGAAACAATTCGGGGCAGGGGGCCCTGGGGAGCATCTGTCCCCCCGGAAACAGGGTGAGCCCTCGGGGGCAGGCAACGAGCATTACCCCTCTCCCTACTGCACACATGGTGGTCATGTTGTCATAGTGGCAGGAGAACTCCCTCCAGGACGCACTGTGTGCTTCTCTGCTTCCCTGTGATGGCCTGGGCTCGTGGCACGTTTGTGCTCTGTGCTGGGTTCCATAGGGTACCTCACGTGGGACTGCAGCCTGAGGAGGGTTTGCTGCCCCCCACCATGCCTTGGGAGACCCTGGCCATGGTGGGTGTTTGAGTTTCTTACTCAGCTTTCTCTGTTTTGCCTCCACCCTCAGCAATGGTGGAGGACCTGCCTCAAGTAATCCCTTTCCCCCTTGGATGTGCCTGTGACGTGGGCTCCACTCTGGGGTCCACCTGCTCCTAGCCCTGCCGAGAGGCGCCCTGGCCCCTGCTAACCTGGCCGCTCACCTCCCTTGCTTAGTCCACGTAAGCACCAAAGGGGACTGGTGAAAACCCAGTGGGCGCACAGATGAGAGCATGGCTTTCTGGGCTTGGCTGCTGGCATGCAGCAGGAGTGTGCTTGTTTTCCGGGTGGGTTGACTTGAGGCTTGAACAGGAGTTTGCGTGTATTTGGTCTCACATTTGTGTCTCTGACTCAGTCTGTGCTCTAGCCTCAACTTGCCAAAAGCGGACTGGTTGTCACCTTAGGCCGGTGGGACTGGGTAGGTCGGTTTCTTTACTGTTGGGGAAACCACTGTAGGTTTCTTCTCTTTTCATGTCTGCTTTTTAACAAACACCAAAAAAAGAAAAAGAAAATGAATGTATCAGTATTAATAGAAAGAATGGTCCTGCTTTGATGAAACCCCAGTGAAGAGATATCTTTTCTTTTTTTTTTAATTTGAGACGGAGTCTCGCTTTGTCCTCCAGGCTGGAGTGCAGTGGCGCGATCTCGGCTCACTGCAAGCTCCGCCTCCGGGGTTCACGCCATTCTCCTGCCTCAGCCTCCCCAGTAGCTGGGACTACAGGCACCCACCACCACACCCGGCTAATTTTTTGTATTTTTAGTAGAGACGGGGGTTTCACCGTATTAGCCAGGATGGTCTCGATCCCCTGACCTCGTGATCTGCCCGCCTCGGCCTCCCAAATTGCTGGGATTACAGGCGTGAGCCACCGCACCCGGCTGAGATATCTTTTAAAAATGAAATTTAAACAGCAAGTTTATCAAGACAGCAATACACCAGACAGGCCTGGAGGCACGTGCTGGGGCAGGCAGTGCCCAGGCTGTGCTTTTGGGAGGGCAGCCCAGCAGTCAGGTCAGACACAGGCCCTAAGGAATGTGATGGGATGGGATCAAGGGGAGGTGTCTTAGGAAAGGCACTAACACAGCGCTCAGGGCCAGAAGATATGTCCACATTCAAATCCCTAGAGTCTGTGAATGGGACCTTATATGGAAAATGGTTCTTTGCAGATGTGGTTAAATTAAGGATCTTGAGATGAGATCATCTGGGTTATGCAGGTGGGCCCCAAATCCAGTGATCAGTGCCCTTGCAAGAGACAAGAAGAGGCTATGTCTAGCCTAACACAAAGGGGTCCTGGAGGAGAGGGTTGGGTGGAACATGGGGGCTGCCTGGACCTACCTTTTCATGAGTGGTTTCTAGAGAGAGCTTGGGGTAGGTGCCAGACCCCGGAGGGAGTGGGCAGCACTGCTGGGCTGACTCTGGCTTTGAGAAGCATGGATTAGATCCTAGCTTCTGCTTTTAACTGATCCTCAGGGACACTAAAATTACTCAAGGTTTTCAATCAGTTTAAATTCCTTTACTCGTGGGATTCTCTTCTGTTTGCCAGCCTCTGATTGACTGTAAATCTACACGCGATATTTTTCAGAATGTGTTATTCACTGTCAGTCAGAGTTGGCCTCCTACATCTCAAGATTTCCTGATTTGTATGTGCTTTTATTTTTACTTTTTTGTTTTATAAAAATGCATCTTCCTCAGATGATTGGATTAGAGACTCGGCTTTTAAATGTTTCTTAGGAAGTCCCGTGTCCGTTCTTTCTTAAGCGTTTCTGAACATCTGCATCTTTGACTCCAGTTTCCTGGTAGAGCCGGCATCTCAGTGGCAGGGTTTCCTGGTGCCCTCAGGAGCCCAGGGGTGGGCTCATCTGAGACCAGCCTGGTCTCCTGTACGGTGGCTTAGCCTGAGTTGGGTTTGGCAGGGGTGTCCGGGTCAATGGGGAACAGCAGCTCTGGGAAAAAAGTGTGCATATATGCTTGGCATATATGCTGGGGTCTTTTTAACAGGTGTGACACATGCTATCCCATCCCGTGGGAGGACCCTCCATCTTTGCCCTGGAGAGGCCGTCTTGGCCTTTGACTTGCCTGCTCCCAGCCCCTGTCCATCCCACATCCCAGACCTCATCCTAGAGCAAGAGTTCAGACTGTTGCCTAGCAACCTCCACAGGGGTGGCCTCGTCTTTCAGGTACCTCAGAGTCTGAGAGTTCCTTAAAAGCCCTTTGTCCAATATATACAGCTATAATTTGTCTCTCTCTCTCTCTCTCTATGTATATATATATATATATATATTTTTTTTTTTTTTTGAGACAAGAGTCTCACTCTGTCGACCAGGCTGGAGTGCAATGGTGCGGTCTCAGCTCACTGCAACCTCCACCTCCCGGGTTCAAGCGATTCTGGTGCCTCAGCCTCCTGAGTAGCTGGGATTACAGGCATGTGCCACCACACCCAGCTAATTTTTGTATTTTTTGTAGAGACAGGGTTTTGTCATGTTGGCCAAGCTGGCCTCGAACTCCTGACCTCAGGCGATCCACCCGCCTCCGCCTCCCAAAGTGTTGGGATTACAGGTGTGAGCCACCATACCCGGCCAGAAGGCAGACCTGGTCAGGGACTAGACCTCATCTGTTCCCTGCCCAGGACAGCTGGCACTCAGAAAGGGTAGCTCATTCCTAACTGACAAGCCCCAAGCTGTTGAACACGCCAGCCCACTGGGCCATGAAATGACTGGGACTCATTTCAGGTGAAGACAGGTCCTTTCTAGGTCTGGCCTTAGGCAAGTAATGTTTCTCAGTAGCCGAAAAAGCTGGTGGGATGAAGGGTGGTCCTGACCCAGAAGTTGATACCTGGGGTCTCCTAAGTGTCCAGTGTCATTGCTTTGTTGTTGTTTTTTTTTTTTTTTTGAGACGGCGTTTTGCTCTTGTTGCCCAGGTTGGAGTGCAACAGCACGATCTCAGCTCACTGCAAACTTTGCCTCCCTGGTTCAAGTGATTCTCCTGCCTTAGCCTCCCAAGTAGCTGAGATTACAGGCACTCGCCACCACGCCTGGCTAATTTTTGTATTTTTACTAGAGAGGGGTTTCACCATGTTGGCCAGGCTGGTCTCAAACTCCTGACCTCAGGTGATCCACCTGCCTCAGCCTCCCAAAGTGCTACGATTACAGGCGTGAGCCACTGTGCCCGGCCCCAGTGTCATTTCCGAGGCTTTGATGTGCCTCTGGGTCATGGTTGCTAAATTGTGTCGCCACAAATCATATGTTGAGGTCCTGACCCTGAGTGCCTCAGAATGTCACTGAATGTAAAGAAAGAGTCTTTAAAGAAGTAATTAAGTTAAAATGAGGTCATTTGGGTGGGCTGGTGTCTTTACAAGAAGAGGAGGTTAGGACAGACACACACAGAGGAACAACCCTGTGAGGACACGGGGGAAGGCGGCATCTACAAGCCCAGCAGAGAGGCCTCAGGAAGAGCCAGCTGCTGATACCTTGACCTGGGCCTTCCAGCCTCCAGGGCTGTGAGACGAATTTCTGCCACTTAAGGTGCCAGCCTTTGGTGGGCACTCTTGTTACAGCGGCCCCAGCACACGGTACACTCCACACACAGAATTTCAGATCGGCTCCCCTGCCTTCTCTCCTGGTCACTGTTAGCTGCCCTGGGCTTGCCCTCATGCCAGGGTGTGTGGGAGAAGCAGCATGTCATGGAGTCAGAAGCAGAGTAGAGGAGCTCCTCCCAAGAAGCCACATTCTGGGGGCCTCCCCACCCAGCCCACCCTCCTCAATATGCGTCAAGAGGTCCTTGCATTTGGGCCCCTCTGGGAGCTGGCGTGCAGGGTCGCGATCTCAAAGCCAACCAACAGACCCCTCCAAGCGCCAAGGCTTTTGGGAAGGAGCCCCTGGGGGCCCCGACGTCCTGCATCACAGCCAGTTTGCATGACCTGTGGCTTGGCCCAAGGGAGCGGATACCTGTTCTCCCACCTGCTGCTTCAGCGTGGGCCTGCCAGGGTCTAGGGGTGTCCAGAATCAGCCTGCAATTGCTGAGGGCACCTTGGGCCTCAGGGGAATTTAGTACACCCTGAAACCCACAATACCATGAGGAGTGGGGCTCTGAGAGAAGGCCAGAAATTGGCAGCATGAAAAGACTGGAAAAGCCTATTGTTTATTGACCTCGGAACGGAAGGAGACTGAAATCAAAAGCCCATTAAGACTCAGCCTTGGCTGGGCCTGGTGGCTTACGCCTGTCATCCTAGCACTTTGGGAGGCCGAGGTGGGTGGATCACGAGGTCAGGAGATTCAGACCACGGTGAAACCCCGTCTCTACTAAAAATACAAAAAATTAGCTGGGTGCGGTGGCGGGCGCCTGTAGTCGCAGCTACTCAGGAGGCTGAGGCAGGAGAATGGCGTGAACCCGGGAGGCAGAGCTTGCAGTGAGCCGAGATCGCACCACTGCACTCCATCCTGGGTGACAGAGCGAGACTCTGTCTCAAAAAAAAAAAAAGACTCAGCCTTGTGTCGAAAATCAGATTAAAGTGTGGTTTACGCACCCATGTGTGTCTTGAGAGAGTGAGAAAGGGAGTGGAGTGGAGTGGGATGGAAAAGTAAAAAAATACACCAGGCTTGAACGTGACACTTGGAAAGAACGTTGGGTGTGTTTCCTGTCACATGGAACTGACTGGAGGCAGACAGATCAGATGCCTACTAAGTTTGCGAGGAAACTGAATTTGCCTGGACTGAAAAAAAGCTTTTGACTGTTCAAACTTTAAAGTAACCTCCCCAAACCTAGACGAGCAGGAGGTGGGCCGTGGGCCCCTATTTCCCAGTGCCTGCTTGGATGAGGCCATAGTGGATAACCAACAGGGAAGAACCTTCCAGGAGGCTGAGCCAAGGACCATGTAGTTCCTCCCCAAGAGTGGAATCAGAGTCTAACCAAAGACCCTTCCCCATGGCCATAGCTCAGACCCTGGCGGGAGTCATCTCTGCTTGGGCCAGGGGCTCCTGGGTAGCTCCTGTGTTCTTTCCTTTCCTGAATGAGTGTGCTTTTCTGTTCCCTCTTCTGCTGCTGCATAAAGGGTGCAAGTGGAGGTAACTCATCTTCTTAGTTCATTGGCTGCAGGAACATGAAGAATTGCATCTAAACACGATGGAGGAGACTTGCATGCATGTGACCAGCTGCTGCGCTCTGAGGTCAGCGCAGAGGACGGATAGGGTTTCAGGTGGTTGTCCTTGAGGGTGAGGTGCTCCACGTGTGCAAAGAATACAACAGGGATCTGGTGACTGGAGGGGTAGAACCAGACAGAGGTGAACAAGCCTGTCTCCACACATAGCAGGGCCGCGCTGCCCTGCCTCCCTTGCAGCGGATGTGAAAATACCATGTCTAGAGTGTGAGCAGAGTGAAATGCTGCTTCCAGGCCTGACCCATCAAACCCTCAGGTGTGTGAGCCTCCCCCCACTCTGTCCCTTTCCAAGGTAACCTTCAAAGCTACCCATTAAAAGTAATGGAGCTACGGGACCAAAGGGGCCTGAATCCCCACATCTCCACCATTTGGAGGAAATCTACCCCATTAGGAAAGCCTGATTTGGACTTTACCTAAGCAAGAAATCAACCTCACTGTGTAACCCACTAGGGTTTTAGGGTTTATCTGCTGCAGCAGTGACTACGATCTTGACTGACACAGTGCCTAATCTGTGAACCTGCAGTTTCAAAATGATGTGAAGAGCCTGAACCAGGCCCCCAGAATAGCAGTGGGTGAGGTTTACACAGCCATAAACACAAAACTCTCCTTTTCGGATCCCGTCCTATGTGACAAGCTATTTACAGGGCTTCGTGTGTGCTAGGTGTTTACGTCATCTTCACAACCCGATAGTTTCACTTTCACCATCTCTGGTTCCAGCTGAGGAGACTGAGGCAAAGGGAGGTTAAGTTCCCATGAAGGCAGCAGAGCTGGGATTCAAATCCAGGCAGTCCAACTCCAGAACCTTCCTTCCTCCCCTGTGCTCTCTTGCTTCCCCCATGCCCTCAGCCCCCAAACTACTGCTTACGGGGGCAGGACTATGGGCCTGGCCAGAGGGCCAGAGACATCGAGTGGAACGCGCTTCAGACCCAGGGCCAAGCCCCTGGCCTGGCCATGTTCACCAGCCCTCGCACCCTCGTGGATGGCTCAGGGTGGATCTTCCTGGGGCTTGGCCAGAGCACTGCCTGACCCCAGAAAGGCGGATCCCAACCCAGGAGCCAGGGGCTAGGTGACCTGCCAAGACCCCATCTGCACTGGAAGGGCTGGACCAGGCTTGGAAGTGAACACTGTTTTCAACCCAAGGGCCAGGGATGAGGCAGGCACTCAAACGTGTCTGATGCAGGGCTAATTTTGTCATAAACCCTAAAAATGGACAGCCATATGGCCACATAGTCCCTACACGGTCAAAGCTGGACAGCTGACAGCTATGAATCCGAAGAGCTCACAGTAATTCCATTTTCTCTTGTCAGACGGAGAAAACAATAAGGATAACTGGCTTTTTAAAAATTATATATTGGGTTGGGCGAGGTGGTTCACGCCTGTAATCCTAACACTTTGGGAAGCTGAGGGCTGGTGGATCACTTGAGGTCAGGAGTTCGAGACCAGCCTGGCCAACATGGTGAAACCTTGTCTCTACTAAAAATACAAAAATTATCCAGGTGTGGTGGCAGATGCCTGTAATCCCAGCTACTCGGGAGGCTGAGGCACAAGAATTGCTGGACCCAGGAGGCGGAGGCTGCAGTGAGCTGAGATTGTGCCACTGCACTTCAGCCTGGGCAATAGAGCGAGGCTTTGTCTCAAGAAAAAGAGAAAGGTCTACATTCTAGAGACTGGACGTTATATGTCATTGGCTTTTTTTCTTAAGTGCAGCCTCTTAAAGATATTTCAGGAGCAGTGCAGTGTTGGGTAACTGAAGCTCTTCCGAGATATTTGGGGCTCTTGCAAGAGTGAGGTGATAGAGCAGTGAATGGGGTAGGGGGCTGGCCAGAGGGAACAGCTTGCTCCCTGTGGAGCTGTACATTCTCAGGCCAGTGGAGTAAATTACAGAAACACTGTGGCACTTCTTGTAAAATTGGAAATGCAAGTCAGATGGTTAACTAGAGGCTGGTGGAGGGTCACGCGCAGCCCTGGGACTCACAGCTTTGCGGTGTTTCATGGCTACCCTGGGCAGGGCCTTGCAGGGCACTGATGGCCCCAGAGAGTCTCGTCATGGCCCAGTAACAGAATGGGTCATGAATCCTTGAAAACCTCTCCTTCACCAAGTGTAGCCTGTTTGGAGACCATGGTTTTCCTTAGAGAAATGAGCTGAACCGGCTTCGGACGCCTTCGTTGACTGTGCAGATGTCAGGGTGGTTTCGGCATTGCCAGACCATTCAGCTGTGGGAATCAGTCTACCCCATAACTAATCTCTCTCCTTTGCAATTCCAGAGCCGAACACGGTCAGCTACAGCCAGTCCAGCTTGATCCACCTGGTGGGGCCTTCAGACTGCACCCTGCACGGCTTTGTGCACGGAGGTAAGAAGGAAGCGCCCTGGCCACTCCATTCCTGTCCCTTGGCTCATTGTTGCTCCTCTGGGAGCCATGCTGCTGTCTGACACACTTGAGGCTCTTGCGTTTGGTGAAGTATAAACTTCCAAGAAGTTGTACAATAGGCCAGGTGCAGTGGCACATGCCTGTAATCCCAGCACTTTGGGAGATGGAGGTGGGAGGATTGCCTGAGCTTAGGAGTTCAAGACCAGCCTGGGCGACATAGGGAGACCCCTGTCTCTAGAAAAAAATAAATAATAAGCTGGGCGTGGTGGCCTGCGCCTGTGATCCCAGCTACTGGGAGGCTGAGGTGGGAGGATCGCTTGAGCCCAGGAGGTTGAAGTTGCAGTGAGCTGTGATCGTGCCACTACACTTCAGCCTGGGCAACAGAACGAGACCCTATCTCAAAAAAAAAGGTTGAACAATAAATCACAGAAGTATGCTGGCGGGCTGGGCGCCATAGGTCACGCCTGTAATCCCAGCACTTTGGGAGGCCGAGGTGGGTGGATCACCTGAGGTCAGGAGTTCAAGACCGGCCTGGCCAACATGGCAAAACCCCATCTCTACTAGAAATACAAAAATTAGGCAGGTGTGGTGGCGGGCGCCTGTAGTCCCAGCTACTCAGGAGGCTGAGGCAGGAGAATCACTTGAACCTGGGAGGCGGAGGTTGCAGTGAGCTGAGATCGTGCCACTGCACTCCAGCCTGGGCGACAGAGTGAGACTCCGTCTCAAAAAAAAAAAAAAAAAAAGAAAGACGCTGGCACCCGTTTTTCAAATTGGTGATAAAAGTTAAACGGATGACTGCGTCCCTGGGGAGGCTCGCGTGCAGCCCCGGGATCTTATAGTTGTGAGATGTTTAATGCCTGCTGAGGGTCAGGGCAGGGCCTTGCAGGGCACCGATGGCCCCAAAGACTAGCATTGTGACTCACTGGCAGTGACTCGTTAATAATGTTTTTCCTCTAATGTTTGCATTTATTTTTTCCCAGTAAGTACAGATCTCTTCTCAAACAACACAGGCCTTAAAGTTCGTAGCTCGGCTTCCCAGAGTTTGGGAAACATAGCTGGAACACAAGAGGATTTAGCTCTAGGTTCACAGACGGACACTTTTTACTTTAATAATGTGTAATTATTTTTCATGATTTAAAGAAAATGTAGATAGCATATCAAACCTGTAATTTCATGGCTACTATAATTTTGAAGAAGACCAAAGTAAGCTTTTAAAAACAAGTTGGTTGAAGAAAAGCATCAAGGAGATAAGATCATAGTGAAGTGGTATCAGTGAGAGCAGAAGTTGTGAAGGTGCTGTGTGGTTAATGAAGGCTGGGTGCAGCTGTTATTGGTGTACTGAGCTATTCATCTGTCCCAGGCATAACAGGCACTTTTGCACAATGCTGTCATTTCTAATTGCCTGGACCACTAAGTTCTGTTTTCTTCTCCACTCAGAAAACTCCTATTTATCCTTCAAAACCCAGCTCAAATGGCACCACTCTGTGCTGGCTTACATTGATATTTCTACCAGGGACACCTCAGGAGCAGGGACTGGATCATATTCTTTGTGTTGGCTCCAGCACCCACAGAGAGTCAAAGGGGCACCTTGCAGATACTTACTCCATGAGTGAGAGGCACCAATCACTTTCAGGTCTGGGACATTGGCTGTGGGCCTATGAGATGGAGTCTCGCTCTGTTGCCCAGGCTAGAGTGCAGTGGTGTGATCTGATCTTGTCTCACTGTATCCTCCGCCTCCTGGGTTCAAGAGATTCTCCCACCTCAGCTTCCCAAGTAGCTGGGATTACAGGCATATGCCACCACACTTGGCTAATTTTTGCATTTTAAGTAGAGATGGGGTTTTACTATGTTGGCCAGGCTGGTCTCAAACTCCTGACCTCAAGTGATCTGCCCACCTCGGCCTCCCAAAGTGCTGAGATCACAGGCGTGAGCCACTGTGCCCGGCCCTGATGTGAGATATGTTTCCAAAGTTTGTTTCTTTTTTTAAACTAATCCTCTTTTGTGTTTCTTTTTCCTATTTCATGATTGTTTTCCTCTTCCCGCTCAGTGGTGGCTGCACTGCTCGTAAATCTGATTAACTTTGGTCTTGCCAAGGGAAGCTGTGCTTTATAACAGCACTTCCAGGCCCTTGAGCACTGTGACAATCTGAGTATCTTGCTGCCCGCAGAACAGCTGTTGCCTCAGAGGCATTCCCTGTTTCCCCTTCCTTACTGCCCCCATGTCTCTGTCCTCCCTCGAATTCCAGGGTGGGCAGCAGCTCCCTCTTCCGAGCCTGGCCATCCCAAGCCCAGGCTTCTGCCACTTCCGAGTATTGTGTTTGAGCCTCGTACAGCTCCATTCAGCCTGGAATTTGTGAAACTCTGGGCTATGAGTTTTGCTTATTTTGTCGACATGTTAGATGTTCTTCACTAAATGGGGCATTTCTGTCGTCGCTGTCTACGTGGTGAAAAGTCCACACCCTTAAGCCCAGTCTTTCTTTCTTTATGTGCTGAAAGGCATCAGTGAGATGCCAGGAGTGGGAGAAGTCACTGGAGAAGCCCCTTGGAAGTCTGCAGCATGTCATGTTCATTTACACTGTCTAAGCTGCTTCATTGATACAGGCACATGTTAAGAGGTGTATTAGGAACAATGTCTTTACAATAATGCTTATTTTAGTAGGGATTTTCTGCCCACAATTTGTAAAAAATCTGTCTAATAATTTTACCAAGCTTAACTTTCTCTTTTTTTTGTTTTGAGACGGAGTCTCACTCTGTCGCCCAGGCTGGACTGCAGTGGCGTGATCTCGGCTCACTGCAAGCTCTGCCTCCTGGGTTCACGCCATTCTCCTGCCTCAGCCTCCCGAGTAGCTGGGACTACAGGTGCCCGCCACCATGCCCAGATAATTTTTTGTATTTTTAGTAGAGATGGGGTTTCAGCATGTTTGCCAGGATGGTCTCAATCTCCTGACCCCATGATCTGCCCGCCTCGGCCTCCCAAAGTGCTGGGATTACAGGCATGAGCCAGTGTGCCCAGCCTTAACCTTCTCTTATAGGGCCTGGTAACTCACCAGGAGCAAATGAATAAAATAAACACCGCATTGAGAACATGAGCTGTGATTTTATCGTATTTTCCTGTAAAGTACTCTTGGCAAGAATGGCATCTAAAATCATTTGAATCAAAATCTTCACTAAACTGTAATTCACTAGATGCCAGTTGCAGAAGAAAATGGTGAAATGGATGCCAATTTAGCCTTTATTCTGTAATTCTAGACTGCGCAAAGCTGCGCCCGAGTCCCATTTTCTGTGAGTTCCACACACCGGCTAGCCTTGGTCTTGAGGACTTTACACACAGGTCTGGGTGGTGATAAACTCGTGAAGGGTGTCTTGGAAAGGGAGGAGCTGTTCTGGCTGGAATCACAGGTAGAACGTAGTGCTCCCACCAGACACTAGCTCATTGCTGCTTTCCTGGTTGCACGGACAGAACCTCCTGTCTTTAGTTAGGGGAATAGAAAAGATCTGGGGAGTGAGCCCGAGGGTGTGGAGGGTCATCCTCCCGTGCGGGAGGAGGGTTGGCGGGGTCTCTGCTGTTCTGGGTTGAAGGGCTCGTGGAGGGTGTGGATGACAGTCATCGTCCCGTGCGGGAGGAGGGTTGGTGGTGTGTGTGCAGTTGTGGGTTGAAGGGCATGTGAAGAGGGCAAACTGGGCTTTTGGTTTCTGTCTTCCCTGAGTCCTGCGTGAGTCACTCCATGGTCCCCCACCCTCCTCCATAGAGTGCTCAGGGTCGGCCCAGAAAAGACCAGTTACCCCCTGTTCTCCCCTCCACTACCCCCATGTTTGGTTGTACAGACTGAAGGGGTGACCTAGCAGATACCTGTGGGGGTCCAGACCTTGGGAGAGGGAAGTTCTTGGGGGTCAGCCAGTAGCCCTGTTCAAGGCAGACCTTATAGGAGTCTTGAGCATGCATTCTTCACTTCTCAACTTTTGGCCATCTTAGCTTTTTCCTTGGTATTTTATTTTTTATTTTTAAATTAATTATTTTAAACTTAAGTATTATGTGGAAACGATCCAGAGGGCTTGTGGGTCTCTCTTCCTCCCATCGCTCCTGCAGGGGTAGCTGCTGTTTCTGATTCAGGACTCTGCTTCCTAAGCATGAGGCTCTGTTGCTGTCCCTTGATGCGTAAGTTTCAGATGCATGAGCCCCATCACTGTTCATCAGGTGGGGTACTGTGATTACTTTCCCTCGAAACGGTGTTACTACGAAAGCCAACGGTTGCTCTGTGCCCTCCACCAGCTCCATAAGATGCTCTCAGTACAGTCTGCCTGCCACGGAACTGTTCCTTGCCATGTTCCCTGGAGGGGTCCGCCTTCAGTCCTCCTCCTCCACGTTGCTCATTCTGTGCCTGCTCTAAACTGCTCTCCTGGGACGGCCTTTGCACTCGCCTGGGTTGGATCCAGGATTCATGGATCTTCAATTTTTCTCTTTGCTGGTTTTGGTGGAACATGTCCTCCAGTGGCTCCCCAAGAAAAGCAATATATTAACTGGAATAAAGGCTCAGCTGCCGCCCAGACAGCTTGGCTTCAACAAGAGAGAGGACTTTTTCTTTTTTTTTTGACCTAACAATGCAGCTATGACCGATCCACGGCCGATAGGCAGCCCCGTGGTGCTGGGGACCCAGGCTTCTGCTGCCCTGTGGCTCCGCCAGCCTAGGGGTGCCCTCTTGGTGAGCCACATGTTGCCCGTCTCTTCATCAGCGTCCAGCCCCAAAGGGGTGGAGGGCATGTTGGAAACTGCACCCTCCCCTTTTGGCCACAGTGTCCTCATGTGGCCACATCTGTGGGTGGGTGAGTGCCGCTGGTCAGACGCGTCTGTTAGACATTGGAGTGACTGATGAAGGAAGGGATAGTCTCTGTCATGGGGCCTAGAGGGTCATCTTCCCGAGCTTTGCGCGTCTGAAACGACTTCTGGCTGAGCAGGGTGTTCTAGAGGGAAGTGTTCCTTACAGGGCTTGGAAGCCTTTGTTCCATGTCTTCTGGCTTCTGAGGTTTTTGCCGGGAAATTCAGGGACTGTAGATTTTCCCTCCACTTTCTGGCCGCAACCTCTGCCTGTCTGCTGGCCTGATCTTCCCTCCCCATTCCAGCCTTCAGCCTTTGGCCTATCCTTGATCTTCCAGGGACTTTTTATTACTAACCCGTTTATCTGGATAGCAAATCACGTGGTTTGCAGTTTCTGGGTGTTTCTTCCAAGTGAAGTGACATCCTTCTCCACCCCGTCCCCCAGACACCACCAGCTTAGCAGCCACAGGCGATTGTGCTGTGCACTCACATTGAGAGCCATGGCTGTGGCTCACTGGGGTCACCCCAAGTGTTTGGTAGGGTGGAAGGGGCCCAAGAACTTGCACTGCCCCCTTCCTCCTTGCGATGCTGAGGCTGGAGTCCCCATCGGGCCGTGTCACGTCTCTCTCAATCTCTGTACACTAGGCCACCCTTCCCAGGCAGTTTTGACAGGTGGGCTCACCTCCTGTAATTAAAAAGTTGTAATTTCATCCGTGGACAGCTTTTTAAAAAATTTTTGTGGGTACATAGTAGGTATATATATTTATAGGGTACATGAGATGGTTTGATACAGGCACACAATATGAAATTAGTACATCAGCCAGGTGCAGTGGCTCACGCCTGTAATCCCAGCACTTTGGGAGGCCAAGGTGGGCGGATCGCTTGAGGTCAGGAGTTCGAGACCAGCCTGGCCAACATGGTAAAACCCTGTCTCTACTAAAAATACAAAAGTTAGCTGGATGTGGTGGTGGGTGCCTGTAATCCCAGCTACTTGGGAGGCAGAGGCAGGAGAATCAGTTGTGCCCAGGAGGCAGAGATTACAGTGAGCCAAAATCATGCCACTCCAATCCAGCCAGCCTGGGTGACAGAGCGAGACTCTGCTCGAAATAAAGAAATAAAGAAAGAAAGGGAGAGAGAGGGAGGGAGGGAGGGAGGGAAAGAAAGAAAGCACATCATGGGGAATTGGGGTATCCATTTCCTCAAGCATTTATCTTTTGTGTTACAAACAATCCACTTACACTCTTTTAGTTATTTTGAAATGTGCAATTAAGTTATTATTGACTATGGTCCCCCTGTTGTGCCGTCAAATAGTAGGGCTTATTCATTCTTTCAATTTTTTAATACCCCTTAACCATCTCCCCTGGCCGCTGCTAACCACCCATCCTGTGATCAGCTTTGGAGCCTTCCCCTCCGTCTCAGGCTCCTTCCCAGGCCACCAGCTCTACTGAGGGAGACACAGCCTCCTTTTGCTTAGAGCCAGCCCTTCCTCTCCATCCTGCCCTCTTCTCACTTCTCCGTCAGATCCGGTCTGTATGTCTCCTCCACTTGGGGTGATGATGTTGGCCCCTCCCCTGAGAGGCTGGATCTGTGGCCTCGTCTCTGCTTGCCTATTAAGGTCACTTGGGGAACTCTTAAAACCACAGACACCCAGACCCCACCCGACAGGTGACCCAGACCCTGGGAGTGGGGGCGAGGGGTGTCTAGGAGGTGTAGTGTCCCAGGCTCCCCAGGGAATTCTTGGGGACAGGCTGGGGCAGCACTGCTGCGGTAAACGTCCTACCCTGGAAAAGAGAAACGGCTGTGAGAAAGGGGCGCTCCTGGACTCGTGTGTTCACGAGTGTGTTTCCCTTCTTCTCAGCAAGTTTCCCAGTTCTGAAATCTGTCTTGTCATCTTCCTGGGTACCCTTAAGTGAACAGCCTAGTACCCATTTTGAGCTATTTGGAGAAGCCGGAAGAAGAACCTCATTCCTACAGTTAGTTACTGTGATCCTCCCTGAATTATACCACAAGAGACCCCAACAGCTGGGGACAGAGGGAGTTGAGATACGTTTAAGGGGCAGATTGAACCTTGCGGACAGCGGCAGCTCCAGCCCTGCCCTGGACCAGTTTTGTGGGGAAACTGGCCCAGCTGGCACCCCCCAACACTGCACATTTGTGGTACGTCAGCCTGTCTCTCTCATTTCAGCCTAGATGTGGCCCTCATGGGGCCCTCGTCCATGGGATGATCCGGGTTGTTCTGGTTGCTTCTCCGGTTCCTGTATCAGGGTCTTTAGAGCGTGAGGGGAATGGAGGGAGGGCACGGGTTGTTCTCTGGCTTAGAAAAGAACCTCAACATTTATTGATCACATCGGCTCTGAGTAAAAACTAACTCTGCTCTGAAACAGAAGTCAAGGTGGGTATCCTTATCAGGAGGGCTTGCTCGGCTCCCATGGTACTGGGAAGCACAGGATGGAGCCTGTGGCAGGGAAGAGGGGCCACAATAGAGTTTCCTAAACTCGTCTGAGCCTTAGAAACCATCTTAGTGCTTGTTAAAAATGCAGATTCCGGCTGGACGCAGTGGCTCACACCTGTAATCCCAGCACTTTGGGAGGCCAAGGCAGGTGGATAACTTGAGGTCAGGAGTTCAAGACCAGCCTGGCCATCATGATGAAATCTTGTCTCTACTAAAAATACAAAAATTAGCCAGGTGTAGTGGCAGGTACCTCTAATCCCAGCTACTTGGGAGGCTGAGGCAGGATAATCACTTGAACCTGGGAGGTGGAGGTTACAGTGAGCCAAGATCACACCATTGCACTCCATCCAGCCTGGGCAACAGAGCAAGACTGTCTCAAAAAGCAACAACAACAACAAAACAAACAGATTCCCGAGCTCTTCTCCTGGAGGTTTTGCTGCAGCAGGGCTGGGCTGGGGCCCAGAAACCTGTATTTTTAGCAACGAGTGCCCTGGGTGGCTCTGATGATTCAGGGGCCTCAGAAACCCACAGCTAGAGTGTAGGTTTGTCTCAATGAATCTAGCAACCCTGTCCCCATGTCCAGCAATCTCCCACCCATGTCCCTGGACCTCTCCAGAGCATTGGACACCACTGACCTGGCCACCCTGAGGTCCCCTCACAGGATTTCAGGCCACTATACTTTCCAAGTCCTTCATCTTCCCACACTGGTGGGCAGCAGGGTGGCTGGGGAATGGGCCTGGGTGTCTGAATGTTGATTGCACCCCGAGTGGTTCTGCCCACACCAGGATGAGGACCCTGGCGCTCTCCAGAGGCTCTGCCTCCTCCTCTTTCACCTGCCCCTGAGTGTGGGTGTGCCCCTGAGGTCTGTCCTCGCCCTCTTCCCACCTTTTCTCCCGCGAGCTCACCTGACCCCATGGCCTCAGCTCCCGCCTCCAAGTGGCAACTGACAGATTTTCTAATATCCAGCTCAGTCGTTACTCCCAAGCTCTGGCAGCCTGTGGCAGCTTCACCTTGGACCTGCTCTTCCTCTGGATTCCCCACTTGCTGTCCTCCTCCTAACTTCTGAAGGTGACGTGTGAACGGTGCCCTGAGGCTGCGGCCTGTGGCAGCCCTCACCTAACCTAAACTCTCTGGGCCTTTCTCTCCTCCCCACCAGTGAGATAGTGCAGGGATTACAAATAAACGAGATAACACAGGGAAGGCAGCACATGGGAGGCATTTAAGAAAGATCAGTTACTTTCATAACTTTTATTACATTTACTTTATTAGTTTTATTATTACAGACATAGACAATGTTCTGCTCCGTGGAGAACTCAAGCTTTTTTCTCATATCCAGGGGAGCGTTTACAAAATAGGATCATGCACTTGACCACAAAGAGCGTTTTAATTATAAGTTCCCTAAAGTGAGACCCATTAAGCCTAAGCCTCCTTAATGAGAACATAGCCCCTGGGAATGGAACACTCCTGCAAATAACTGCCGGCCAAAGAAAAAGTAACATCTGGACTTATGATTATGTAGAAGATAATGAAAACTGAATACTTCCTATCAAAATCAGGGGGAAATAGCTAAAGATGTTTTCGGAGTAAAAGTGACAAACTGAGCTTATTACTTAAAAGGAAAAATAAAAAATACCTAAGTGCTGGAACTGGAAAAAAAAATAACAAAATCCACCCACAGGAAGGAGGCGGAAGGACTCAGGGCAGAAGCAGGCCGACTTTATGTCTCTGTCTGGGACTCTGGGTCCCTCCTCTCCCCGTATCTTGGAGCTGTCCTCCCAGCCCCCTACTGCAGTCCCCCAAATCCAAGTCTTTACCACCACAGAACCTGTAACGTTGGGGCCATCAGAGCTTGTTCCGCTGTGCCGTCCAAGTCCAAGCACCCTCTAGTTGCAGCCTACTGGGCACTGCCCTGGCATCTGGTTTGCAGAATGTGGATGTGAAGCCATCACTGAGCCCCTTAACTGCCCTGGCACCTGGTTTGCAGAATGTGGATGTGAGGCCATCACTGAGCCCCTTAACTGCCCTGGCACCTGGTTTGCAGAATGTGGATGTGAGGCCATCACTGAGCCCCTTAACTGGGATGACTCGGCCTCTGCTGCCAAGGCTGGAGACCGGGTCAGTTTTGCCTGCTCTGCCAGCCCCAAGTCACAGTGTGCACAGCTGGGTCAAGGAGTAAATGAAAGCCGACAGGGCGAACATGACTGTTGATCGGCCTTGGTGGGGAGGGCTGTCATGGCAGAAAATAGTGGCCAGGACGTAGTGGTTTTCTGTTCTGTGCTGTCTTCAGTCTACAAATAAGTTTATCAGTAAAGAGCCACTGACCGCGCCAGCTATGGCAGTCTAGGAGGGTCTGGGGAGATGTACTGGCTGTGCTGGGAGCCTTCTGTCCAGTCTCTTTTCCCTCCATCCAGTCGCTGTTCCCTCCACCTGGTTGCGGTTCTCTCCGCCTGTTGCAGTTCTCTCCACCTGGTCATGGTTCTCTCTGCCTGTTGCGGTTCCCTCTGCCTGGTTGTAGTTCCCTCTGCCTGGTTGTGGTTCCCTCTGCTATGTTGTAGTTCCCTCTGCCCAGTTGTAGTTCCCTCTGCCTGGTTGTGGTTCCCTCTGCTATGTTGTAGTTCCCTCTGCCCAGTTGTAGTTCCCTCTGCCTGGTTGTGGTTCCCTCTACTATGTTGTAGTTCCCTCTGCCCAGTTGTAGTTCCCTCTGTCTGGTTGTGGTTCCCTCTGCCCGGTTGTAGTTCCCTCTGCCTGGTTGTGGTTCCCTCTACTATGTTGTAGTTCCCTCTGCCCAGTTGTAGTTCCCTCTGTCCGGTTGTGGTTCCCTCTGCCTGGTTGTAGTTCCCTCTGCCCAGTTGTAGTTCCCTCTGTCCGGTTGTGGTTCCCTCTGCCCGGTTGTAGTTCCCTCTGCCTGGTTGTGGTTCCCTCTGCTATGTTGTAGTTCCCTCTGCCTGGCTGTGGTTCCCTCTGCCCAGTTGTAGTTCCCTCTGTCCGGTTGTGGTTCCCTCTGCCTGTTGCTGTTCCTTCTGCCTGTTGTGGTTCCCTCTGTCTGTTTGTGATTCCCTCTGCCCAGTTGTAGTTCTCTCTGCCCGGTCGCAGTTCCCTCCACCTGTGGCTGTTCCTTCTGCCTGTTGCGGTTCGCTCTGCTTGGTTGCAGTTTCCTCCGCCTGTTGCAGTTCCCCCTGCCTGGTCGTGGTTCCATCCGCCTGTTGTGGTTCCCTCTGTCTGTTGCTGTCGCCTCCTCCTGTTGCTGTTCCCTCTGCCTGGTTGCTGTTCCCTCCGCCTGTTGCTGTTCCCTCTGCCGGGGTCTTGGTTCTTTCTCTCTACCTGGGTTACCCAGACAACTGCAAGGCTGCCTGTGTTTTTCTCCAGGTCTCTGAAGAAAAGGAAAGAGACCTCTCATGAGCACGCTGCTCTGTATAAATTAGACTGCCTCCACTTACTTTTTATTCCAAGGCACCATCACTCCTGACACACTTTCCTATGACCTCTGTCTGTCTGTCTGTTCACTGCTGCGTTCCCACTTAGTGCAGGGCCTGGCATGGAGTCAGCACTCGGTAGCTGATGACTGGACTGGGAAAAATGAAGGTCCTGCGTGGGAAGGACTGCGGACTGTGCTGGCCCCGCGCAGTCAGCCCCACCCAGAGGATTGTGCCAGGCTGCAAGTGCGCTGCACGTGAGAAACACGTAATGACTGCTCTCTGACTCGAGAACCAGTGACCAGGCACCTCCTGTGTGTCGAGCCCCTCTGCGCTCCACCAGGGACGCTGTGAACAAGACACAGCCCTGCTGGTCGGTTGGGAGTCAGACCTCCTGCGACAAACATCCATGCGGGTGTCTAGCTGCTGGGGAGCCACACAACGCTGCTGGGGGTCTTGAGGCCAGGGGACCCTGGCTATAGCCCAGCTTAGCCTCAGACTATAGGAGGAGGCAGAGGAAAGGGAAGGCAGAGAAAACATGGGAGGGGGCGCAAGTGAGGCCTCCACCAAGACGCTCTTGTTCACTTGGTTTTCTTGGGGCAGTTGTGAAAAAACAATCTTTTGCACCTGCAGGAGGAGTTGACTTTCACTGAAAAATGCAAAAGAGGGCACAGTTGTTCTTTTCCAATTCCGTGACCTTGTTTGGCCGGAGCCCCCACTGCTGCGTGGGACACAACACACCAGACCCTCAGCATTGGGGCAAGGAAGGAAAGAGGTGGACGAAGAGCTGTTCCCTACTCTTGAGGAACTTCTGGTCTAGTGGGGGGTCAAGAGGTGAACAAACAAACGCTTTGGGACGCCGCTTTCTTCCTTGTGAAGCTGAGTGGCACAGGCTGCAGTTAAATTCCTTCTAGTACTCGCCTTCTAGGATCTTGGTGTTTGAAAACATCGTTCTCCACGTTCTTCTGTTCTGAAGAACAGCTTCACGCCCATCCTGATGCTTCAGTGGGAGAGCGGGATGTGGGGACTGGTGAACTTGAACCCTGAACTCCAAGATGGTGTCAACCCTGAAAGCCTGGGCATGGGGTTCATATTGCTCCAGTCCAGGCATCCTACAGGCATCTGTCCCAGGAACTCACTTTGTCCTGCCCACACTGGGTCCCCCTCTCAGCTGGGTCCTTGGTGGCCAGCACGTCATCCCTCTCAAATCATGGGGCACTGACCCCTTTCCAGAAATGCGGAGTATTTGGTTGAGGTCATGCCATGAACCATAAGAATGTCCTTCTCTACCTATGTACGGGTCGGGGGGGGGTGTTTCTCTTTTCTTTCTTTTTTTTTTTTTTTTTTTTTGGTGCCACATTGTGCAGCCTGTGCTTCTCTCTTTAGCTGTGGTCGCCAGGGGCATGCGGGGCAGATACCCACTGACAGCATTTCCCTGTTCCAAGTGATGAACACAAACTCTTCAACAGGAGCATCCCCTGGACTCTTCGAAGGAAACTGACACCCCATCAAAATTTCTGGACCTTCCAGGAAGTGACCTTGCTTTGGTAGCCTCCAGGCTGAGGCCGCAGCCTCTCACTGGCCTGTCCTTAGGGGTGGGCCTGGGGGCTCGTGTGTAGCTGCAGCCTCCTCTTGCTTGGGCCTCCATGGCAGTTGGGATGCAAAATCCATCTACCATTTCTCTGCTTCCTTATTTTGAAAGTGAAGCGTGGATACTCAAACATCAGGAAGCAGTCAAGACCTCCCCCCTTCCCTGCTTCAGACTCTATAGGGTGTGAGGAATCAATGGGCATGGGCAGCTCTTGGCCCTTCTCCCTGGGTCTGTGATGCTCCCAGATGTCCGGGAACCACTTAGTGAATATTCCTCTGTCCATGGTCCCAGCCACAGAACCGGGAGGGAGAGGCCAGGGCTGTCTCGCAGGCTCTCACTCAACTGGATCTTTTCAGAACTCTTGTAATTACTAACGGGTGGGGTATTTAAAACAAGATGAAGTTACTATCATTTTCTTAATATAGGAGGCTGGCGCCCACGCTCCGTCAGTTGGGATTAAATATAGAAATGGGGGCATCTCAGATTGCCGCCCACAGAACAGACAGCGGCACATGGGCTCCGAGCTGTGAACTGCCGCCTTGGGTTTGCAGGCAAGCCTGACCCAGTCACAAGCCAGGCCTTGGGAGAAGAAAATGAAGCCCTATTTTTAAGCCAGCTGACAGATCAATACTTAAAAACAAAAAAACACAAAACAAAAACCTGTAAGCAGTTAAATGTTACAATTAAAAATACCTTTGGTACCTAACGTGTATACATTAGTGGCCAAGAAAGTCTTGTTTTTTTTTCCCGTAATTCTTGAAATAAATGCAGCTCCAAGGACGGCGGGTCCTACAATTTTGTTGTCATCTTTTAAATTACAGATCTTGGGAGATGAGGACGGCCTGCGGCGGACTGTAATGTGCCAAAGTTATTTTCCAATGTTGGCAGCACCCGTTGTGCCTGCGGTGGGGGAAATTGATGAGGCTTTTCAGTAGGAACCTGGAAAGAAGCATCTTGGAAAAAACTCGGGCACTCGATATTTTAAATACAGTGGAAGAAAGTGAAAGGGAGACAGTGACTTCCAGCGTCGGAGGGGGGGTGGCTCCCTCTGGCAAGGCAGGGGCCCAGGTGGGCAGTGGTGGCAAGAAAGGCAGTTATAAGGCAGGCGCTATGTTTTTCTGGGTTGTTTTCTTAAAATTTAGTTTTCTCAATTAACACATTGATGGTAGTGTCTTGTGTGTGCTGTCATAGACACAGGCATTGTGTGGTAGCGGTCTTTACACGCAGGCCGCGATGGGCACGTGGCTTTCTAATGATCTCACTTCTGCAGGGACCATCTGACCTCATTGCTCTCTCTCAGTGGCAGGTAACCAGCAGGCTTGGCACCAGGCCCTACAACAAGATGCCCAGGGTTGTGTCTCGCCAGTAGGAGAGGGCTTGTGATCAACAGTGGTTGATTAAAATCTGTTTTTATGAGATCACTTTCCTTCCCTCTAAGTAGCCAGCAGAGTTCAGCTGACACACAGACTATGGTTTTTCTATGTTTTTCTCAAGCCCACTGGATCGATACTAAAAAGTGCGTTTGTGAAAACACAGACTGGGGTGGGTGGAGGCTGAGGCACTGGTTTCTCGCCAGGTCCGTCTTCTCGGGTGGGTTTCTGTTCCCGCCTCTGATCCTGCTGCCTCTGCCTCAACACCTGCAGGGACTGGGAGCGTTCGCTGTTGCAAGGCCAAATGCTTGGTTTTTGGACCATTCTAATTGTTTCCCCGAGAAAGGTTATCTCCTGAGTCGTAAAATTGGCCTTGAGTTGGCCCAGGATCCTACTATGACTTCTCTGGGAGGTGCAGATGACCTGAAGTGGACAAAGATCCTTCCAGATGAGATCCTTTGGGAGCTCAGAGCCCTCCTGCCTGCTGCCCTGGCCAGTGTCCATGAGGCCAGCCCAGGTCTTGAAAGACCTCCTTGTCCGCCAGAGTCAGGATGCTACACCGTCCTGATTTCCCACTGCTCGTGAGTCACTGTTCCTGGTCCTTAGAATAAAACTCCAGGTGTGGGGTATAATCTGATAATAGACACACATGGTGGGATTACGACAGCCCCCCTGGCCTGGGCCCTAGAATAGCATTGACTCCATCCACCAGTCTCGGCCTTTTCCATCGTTGGTATAAAGTTGTTGTTTCATAGCAGGTCTGCCGCTGATCTAAACTCTGCATGGTTTCCCAGGCCGGTGCGTGTGTGCTGGCTGCTGGGGCTGGAGGAGGCTGTCCCTGTAAATGTCACTGTCCAGCTCACGCAGCAAGATCATTTTGAGTGTGGGCTTGAGTGAGTTTTTTGGCCGGTCATCAAGCTCACCTGGCTTTGGGGTTTCTGGGACTGGATGAGCTTTTCCTGCCCTCATCTGTGACTAGTTCTTGACGCAAATTGTTGCCTGAAGGAGCCACATACTTTGTGGCTGGGGCAGCTTGCTTGGGCTGATTGTGACCTGTTAGTCAACCTGCATTCATTCATTGATTTATTCATTCATTCAGCAACCATTTCCTGAGCACCAGATGCCAGCTCCGTGTTGGGTCAGGGACACAGGGACAACGAGGCAGGTCCTCACCCAGTGCAGGCGTCCATGTTACACCATGCAGTGTGGTCTGGGGGTGCTGTGTGGAGCCTGCAGGAGCGTGGGGGTGGTGAAGGGGGTATTCGCACACCAGGTACTCAACAGCCGCTCACCTCTTCCCCTCGGGGTTGACTGTCATGTGCTTTGGATCCTGCGAGATTTTCAGTAACATGGGGTCCCTTGTGGAGTCTCATACCAACAAGGTAGCCTTTTGGATAAATGGGGCAAACCCCAGTTTGAAGGAGCTGATTACAACTCCTTCCATTTATTCTCTCATTCTGCTTTCCAGGATGGACGAACAAGGGGTTAATTGTAGGCACTTCCTAAGTTCTGAACATTAACTCCAACATGAACCCTTCCTTTCCCTCCTCCTTCCCTCACAGCTAAACCACCCTGAGTTGATGACACCAGCTGGTGGCCAGCACTGGGGACTCTGGGTCTGTGACTTTGAACGCTCCTTCCTGCAATCATCTTGGGAAGAATTCCGCTCTGAACTTGATGTCACAGGACAGGATGGGGAGGCAGCATGGCATTGCCTCTGGTGGCCCAAGGTCAGGTCCGGTCCCACCCTACCCCTAGTGGCGTGACTTTGGAAGCGCGACTCTCCGTGTGTCTGGTTCCTGACTCGTAGAATGGGCACAAGGAGGCTGGTTCTTGACTTGTAGAATGGACACAAGGAGGCTGCTGCCTCGTCGGGTGTTGTCCGGTGAGACCCGGCGTTGGTCATTCTGTGTTTGTGGAGAGGGGAGGGGCCAGCCACGCATCAGGACAGGGTGCTGTCTGGTGAGATTCCGTGTTTGTGGAGAGGGGAGGGGCCGGCCACGCATCAGGATTGGGTGGGGTCCGGTGAGATTCTGTGTTTGTGGAGAAGGGCTGGCCGTGCGTCAGGATCGGGTGGGGTCTGGTGAGATTCCATGTTTGTGGAAAGGGACCGGCCGCTCATCAGGATCGGGTGGGGTCCGCTGAGATTCCGTGTTTGTGGAGAGGGGCCGGCTGCGCGTCAGGATTGGGTGCTGTCCGGTGAGATTCTGTGTTTGTGGAGAGGGGAGGGGCCAGCTGTGCGTCATGGACTCAGGCTGCCTCAGTGAACAGACAAAGTTCACGGCTCATGGCACTGACCTTGCAGCCGAGTTCCTCTATGTGACATGCTGGGCCGCGCCTGGCACCAGCTTCTCCAGCAATGCCAGCCGCTGCCCTCAGCATCCAGCTCACAGCCCCCAGCAGCATCAGGACCCTGTGTCCACATGCTGTCCTGGCTCCTGATCTAGCTAGGCTTTGGTGTCTCTTCCTTTCTTCGTTTCTCTCTCAAAAACTCCTGCTTGTCCCTGGCTCATTTGTTCCTAGGAGGACCCTGACTAGCTGCTGGATGGTGACCTATCTCCCCCTGAGGAAGGCCACATGTAGTGCACATTTGGTGATAAACTTCTCACATACTCCAGTTAACAATGTGTCTCCCCAACACACACGGTCCTGCTGGAATCCTGCTGGCTCATCGTCATTCCTGTGCTCAGCTGTTGTCACTTCATCACCAGGTTGCCATTTTCTGAACATAAATGGTCAGCGTTTCATGGCAAATGCAGCTGGTCCTGGCCCCCATCGGTGGCTGACAGAGCTTCTGTTGGCTGCACAGGGCAGTATTTAGAGTTGGTCTGTGGGAAATGCCGTGGAATTCCGTGGCACAGCTGTGCTGGCTGTGTGAGTGAGTGGGGCCACTAGTCCAGCTGTTGTGGTCACAAGTCAGTTTCTTTATGAGGCAGATCAACCTAGAAGAACTCAGTCTGTGGGCGCCAGCTCTGCCGCTACTAAGCCCCTTAAACACACGCACACACGTGCCACACACACACACACACACACACTTGCTCTCTCTCTCTCTCTCTCTCTGAAGCCATGACCTAGTACCTAGTCAGGAGGTGGCCGCGTGGGCCTCTCTGTCCTCTGTGTGTGGTGCCTGGTAAGGGGAGGCCGACTGTCCTCTGTGCCCTCTGTGTGTGGCGTTGGGTAAGGGGAGGCCGACTGTCCTCTGGATCCCTCCTTTGCCCACCTGAGCCAAGTGTGTGGGGTTCTCAGCCAGCACGTTACCTGGTGTTCTGAGTTATTTCATTTTTCTTTCCTTTTCTGTTCAGCCTCCAAACCTCAGATCTGTCCCCAAAGCCCTAAATTAAATTAGTGTTCAGCTCAACAGATGTCCACCAAACCCCCACGTCCCATGATAGCAGCTGCCATTGCTGGCAGCCACATGGCCATCCCGTTTGCTCCTCAGTCACCTTGCCTGTGGGTGCCGTCACCTCCTCTGCCTGACAGACACAGAGCCCACGGCTCAGGGAGGGCAACCTGCCTGCCCAAGGTCACCCAGCTGGCAGTGGCAGAGGTGATGGGGACTCACTCCCAGCCAGGCTGTGGCAGTGACTCTCACACTCTAGACGGGGACAGAGGGACTGAAGCCCCTCCAGGCATGGGCGATGGGGCAGGGGGATTCACACCAGGCCTCATTCCAGACTCTGCTCCTGAACCACACTGTGGTGGGGGCACACTCACAGGTGGGTGTGATTAATTCGGAAGCTGAGGCTGCCCCCTCCAAGGAAGCCCTCCATATTGACACACGGATGATCCTATTCTGTTTTGTGTTTTCACTTCCTTGCCATCCTGGGCTAGGGACCTGGCCCAACCGTCCTCTACCCTGTGAGGCCTGGGCTTTCTGGGCCTTTATGGAGGCCCCTTGCCATGGGGGAGAGACCAGGACAGCCTGGTGGTGGCTTAGCCAAGCTGCACCTTCTATTTTCAATAATAACATAAAACCACCTTGCAGAACTGTGAGAGCCAAGCTGCCTGAAGCCCAGAGGTGCCCTGCCCTGCCTGGCACCTGGAGCCTCATCTTATTTGCCTGGGGGAGAAAATCCAGTGCCTAGGATTCTTTCCCCTGCCAAACAGCTGTTTTCCCAGTATTTCACCTGCACTCTTTCTTTAGAATCGGACCTCTGTGTGACTTAGGGCCTCCGTTGTTCATTTGAAAATGGGGATGCTGATTGAAAAATGGAGATGCAGCTGGGCGCAGTAGCTCACACCTGTAATCCCAGCACTTTGGGAGACCGAGGCAGGTGGATCACTTGAAGTCAGGAGTTTGAGACCAGCCTGGCCAACATGGCGAAACTCCGACTCTACTAAAAATACAAAAATTAGCTGGGCATGGTGACGTTCGCCTGTAATCCCAGTTACTTAGGAGGCTGACACAGGAGAATCACTGGAACCCAGGAGGCAGAGGTTGCAGTGAGCCGAGGTTGCACCACTGCACTCCAGCCTGGGTCACAGAGAGAGACTCCTTCTCAAAAAGAAAAAGAAAGACGGGGATGCTGATGCCTCCAGCACGGGTTGAGCCGAACAGATGCGCCAGGTCTTTGAAAGGACAGGCGAAAGTGCAGTGAACGTGAACCTGGTCCCTCCTCCCCTCACTTGTCCTACCTCATTTAGCAGCATCTTCTTTTAGCTCCTGTAAGAAAAGTCATGGTAATAAAAACATAATGCTTTAATCAATAACACCCATGTCTCTGTTTTAGCTTTTTATTTTGCGAATGCTCAGATATACACAAAAGCAGAGTGTAGAGCATCCCAAGCCCCTGGGTATTCGTCTCCCAGCACCAGCAATGGGCAACACCTGCCCGTTCCTGCCTCACCTCTTTCCCACTGCGGTATTTTGAAGCAGATTCCAGATATTGTATCTAAAAGATAACTTCCTACCTTGAACAGCCACAATAGCACTATCACATCCTCCCAAACATACTTATAAGTCCTTAGGATCATCGAATACCCGATCAGTGTTCACATCTCCCCAGGTGCTCATCTTTTTCTCCAGTTGGTAGAGTCCGGATGCCCACAAGATGCGTGCCTCTCATTAGGTGGATGTGTTTCTTGAAGAATGGGGTCCCCATGGGGGGCACTAGGTAGGAGCTGAGCAGCAGGGGGCCCTGGCTGGCCTCTTCCCCGGGGCCCCCACTAATTCTGCTTTTTTCAGCTTCACCTGCTGGATGCTATGGACATTTGATTCCCACCCTAAACGTGACTGTACAAGTCTGGTTTTCACTTGTGGGATGGAGTCTGGTTTTCTGCCTCTCTCTGGGTTTATTAGGAATCATTCTGTGTCCTTGGCTGGGTGCAGTGGCTCACGCCTGTAATCGCAGCACTTTGGGAGGCCCAGGTAGGCAGATAACCTGAGGTCAGGAGTTTGAGACCAGCCTGGACAACATGGCAAAACCCTGTCTCTACTAAAAATACAAAAATTAGTTGGGTGTGGTGGTATGCATCTGTAATCCCAGCTACTAGGAGGCGGAGGCAGGAGAATAGCTTGAACCTGGGAGGCAGGGGTTGCAGGGAGCTGAGATTGCACCACTGCACTCCAATCTTGGTGACAGAGCGAGAGTCCGTGTCAAAAAAAAAAAAAAATCATTCTGTGTCCTAGGGTGAATGTACATAACTTTCTAAAATTTCTAATAGGTATTAAGTTGGTTAATATCACTTTGCTGCTTTTGTAAGTCAAATATGGTTGACTATTGGCAATTTCATGTAGTTCAACCTAAGAAAAGGTACATTTTAAGTTTTTAAGTGAAATAAGAGCCAGGAGCGGTGGCCTACTTTACTCCTGTAATCCCCGCACTTTGGGAGGCTGAAGCAGGAGGATCACTTGAGCTCAGGAGTTTGAGACCAGCCTGGGCAATATAGCAAGACCCCATCTCTACAAGAAAATAAAAAATAAATTAAAAAGTTATGGCCGGGTGCAGTGGCTCATGCCTGTAATCCCAGCATTTTGGGAGGCCAAAGTGGGCGGATCATGAGGTCAGGAGTTCAAGACCAGTCTGGACAACATAGTGAAACTCCATCTTTACTAAAAATACAAAAAATTAGCTGGGCATAGTGGCACGTGCCTGTAGTCCCAGCTACTCGGGAGGCTGAGGCAGAAGAATCACTTGAACCCGGGAGGCGGAGTTTGCGGTGAGCGGAGATCGTGCCAGTGCACTCCAGCCTGAGCGACAGTGCGAGACTCTGTCTCAAAAAAAAAAAAAGTTAAAAATTGAAATAATTGTAATATGTGTGTTGTACCGGGGATGAGAACTGGGGGTGGGGGACCAGCACATGCACAGTGGTGGTCCATCAAATAAGAGAGACCGAGTAAAAGCAGACATCTGCAGCCCGAGTATTCTCCAGTATTCTTTCAGTGAGTCTTTGTTTGTTTGATATAACAGCTGTACTGAAGATGATCCACATACCACACATTACACCTATTTAAAGTGTACTGGCCTGGCTCAGTAGCACGACTGTAATCCCAGCACTTTGGGAGGTGAAGTGGGCAGATCGTTTCAGTCCAGGAGTTCGAGGCCAGCCTGGGCAACATAGCAAGACCCCATCTACAAAAAAAAAAAAACACAACAACATAGCGAGACCCCATCTACAACAATATTAGCCAGGTGTGGTAACATGTGCCTGTCATCCCAGCTACTTTGGAGGCTGAAGTAGGAGGATCATCTGAGCCTGGGGAGGCTGAGGCTGCAGTGAGCTGAGATCACATCACTGTACTCCAGCCTGGGTGACAAAGTGAGACCCTGTCTCAAAAACAAAAATAAAGTGCACAAGTTGTTGATTTTTTTTTTTTGGGGTATATTCACAGAGTTATGCAACTACTATTGCCGTCAATTTGAGAACATTATCATGACTCCTAAAAAGAGACCCTGTACCCATTAGTGGTCATTCCCGTATCCCCCTAATCCCTTATCCCTAGGGAACCCCTAATCTACCCTCTGTCCCCATGGAATTGCCTATTCTGGGTTTTTCCTGTCAATGGCAGCATACAGTGTGTGGTCTTTGGTGTCTGACTCCTTTTGCTTTGCATAGCGTTTTCAAGCTTCATTCCTAGTGCAGCGTCTATTGTTCCGTTGTATGGACAAGCCACATTTCTCCATTCATCATGTGTGGACCTTTGAGTTGTTTCCACTTTTTGGCTGTTATGCGTACATGCTGCTGTGAAAGCTCTGTACAAGTTTCTGTTGAACATGTATTTCTTCTGGGTATCTACCTAGGAGTGGAATTGCTGGGTTATACGGTCCCTCTGTGTTTATCCTCTTGTGAAACTTCAAACTGTTTCCAAAGTACCTGCACCTTTGGCTCCCACTGGCAGTGGAGGAGGGTTCCAGTTTCCCCCACATCCTCGCCAGCATGTACTGTTCTGTGACTTTAGGATTGTAGCCATCCCAGTTGATATTGTAACAAAACTTGCCCAGCAGGGTGTGATATCTGTAGAGGACAGGAAAAGGGCTGTTTTGTTAGTGGCTTGGCATATCAGCCATGGTTGTTTTTTTCAAAATCTCCTGAGGAAGCCCCATGTAGCACGTGAGCCACAGCACGTGCGGCCGAGCACCCTGCACCCCTGCTGGCTGCGGCCCTTGCTGGTGGCTAGTGGGAGGGGAGGGCTTGAGTTGTAACTTGTTTCCAGGATGTGAAATAGTCTCCTCTGCCTCCGTGTCTCATCTACCACATGCCCCTTTCTCTGCAGGTGTGACCATGAAGCTCATGGATGAGGTCGCCGGGATCGTGGCTGCACGCCACTGCAAGACCAACATCGTCACAGCTTCCGTGGATGCCATTAATTTTCATGACAAGATCAGAAAAGGTAACCACTTTTCTGGCAAAGACGAGGGAGGCAGTGGCCCTCGGCTGCTTGGGTCCCTGCACCAGTTTGTTTTCTGTTCACACCCAGGGTCACGTAGGCCTTGGCGTGTGCCCATCTGACACAGGGAACAGGAAGCTGAGGTTTCTTGCTTTGTCCTTGCTGTTTATTGACTTGATGTTTCAATCTGGTAAAATCTTTGACTCAGATATGACGGGGCCATTATCCTCCTAAAGACCTGCCTAAACTCACCCTCTGAAAACGCTCCACAGACAGAGCTCTGGGAAGGTCCTGTGCCTACAGCTGCCACGACCCTGGACACCAAACCTCACGGCAGCACATTTCATTTTGGGAGCGGAATTGATGATTCATGATTTAGGCAGTGGCAGGCTCAGTACAGAAAAGCCCGCAGGAGCCCCCCCTTGGCCAGCCCTGCCCACGCCACCCAGGGCAGCACTGGCATTGGGTGGTTTTTCTCCACCACAAAAATCCAACCCCAGACACCTGGCCCCTGCCTGGAAACGGTGCCAGCTGTCCCTGGGGTATGTGTGCCAGCTTGAGAGGCCAGGCCTCTGCAGTTTGTATGAGCAGAGGTCACCATGGTTTTCTTACGTGACTGCTCTCTGCCGAAGTAAAGTGAAGTGCACGCGACACGTGGTGATTTTTGTCAGTGTGACGTCTGCTAAGATGAGGCCGTGCACCCCCTGCAGCAGCACTGCCTCGCAGGCCGAGGGTGGTGTCAGCATCGTCAGGGCCTGGTGCTGATTCTGAGGACACCACCTCATTAAAGCGGCTCGTTGGAGGAGCTGTTGGCTGAGACCAGCCCCTTGTCGTGGGAAGCGAGAGTGGAAAAAGTGCAAGCTTGGCTCTCCTTGCCACAGCTCCTGCCCACCAGAGCCTGAGTAGGGGCAGACTCCCAGGCCCCGGGAGACCTGGCAGTCGGAGACCCCGAACTGGGGCAGAAGCACCTAAGATTGGAACGGTGGAGGGCTGCCTCCCTCCCTGGAATTACTGAGAGAAGGGTAGGCTCGCACATGCTGGATTTTGGATGCTTTGTGGTAAGGAGAAGGAAGGTCTCTGGCATTGCTTTCTTCCACTTTGGACGCCATTTGCAGAATCCTTTTTTTTTTTTCCACAACACGATCTTATTCTGTCACCCAGGCTGGAGTACAGTGGTGTAATCCCTGCCCACTGTAGCCTTGCACTTCCGTGCTCAAGTGATCCTCTCACCTCAGCCTCCCAGGTAGCCGGGACTACAGGCATGCACCACCACAACCAGCTAATTTTTGTATTTCCTATTTTTGGTAGAGACAGCGGCTCACTCAGAATCTTTTCTTGACCAATAGATGTTTGCCACAAACATAGACCACAATGTCATTTTAGAATGCCCAAAACAAGTGGGTCCTGTGTGTTTTAGCTTGTCCCCCACAGGCCTGCGCGGTGCGTGGTGGTGCTTGACCCTGCAGGAGAATCTGTGACATCTTATTCCATGCTATTTTTTCTAGGACTCCTGCCTGGGTAAATCACGATTAGGGTGACCTTGTGAAATACGGATGCACAGCCCATAGTGGGAAACGCGCATTCCATAGGACTCGCTGTGCTCAGTTGTCCCTGAGTGTCCTTGGAGAACCATCAGTAAAGAAATAGACTTTCTGGCCGGGCGCGGTGGCTCACGCCTGTAATCCCAGCACTTTGGGAGGCCGAGGCTGGCGGATCACGAGGTCAGGAGATCGAGATCATCCTGGTTAACACGGTGAAACCCCGTCTCTACTAAAAATACAAAAAATTAGCCGGGCGTGGTGGTGAGTGCCTGTAGTCCCAGCTACTCGGGAGGCTGAGGCAGGAGAATGGCGTGAACCCAGGAGGTGGAGCTTGCAGTGAGCCGAGATCACGCCACTGCACTCCAGGCTGGGCGACAGAGCGAGACTCCATCTCAAAAAAAAAGAAAAAGAAATAGACTTTCCAAGATGGTCACTCTGTTTCCTAAATGTCAGCCTAGTCATCAGATGTTCTCTGCACAAAGCCCAGCGAAGCACCCAAAGAATGAAAAGGCAAAGCTTTGTTAGAAATGAGGACGCCGTTCAAGGGGGATCCTCCCCTCCAAAATCCCCAGCTCGGCCAGGCACAGTGTCTCACACCTGTAATCTCAGCACTTTCAGAGGCCAAAGTGGGTGGATCATTTGAGCTCAGGAGTTTGAGACCAGCCTGGCCAACATGGTGAAACCCTGTCTCTACTAAAAACACAAAAATTAGCCAGGCTTGTGGCAGGCACCTGTAAACCCAGCTACTTGGGAGGATGAGGCATGAGAATCACTTGAACCCAGGAGGTGGAGGTTGCAGCGAGCCGAGATTACACCACCACACTCCAGCCTGGGCAACAGAGCAAGACTCTGTCGCAAAAAAAAAAAAAAAAAAAAAAAAAAAAAAAAAAACACAAAGTCCCCACCCTCAACTCCTTGTACAACCAGAATTAACTTTTAAGGGAGAGTGCTAGGAGGTGTGTTGTGGTTCTTGGTCAATAGGAATCATTAATTTTGAGGGAAAACCAGGAACTGCAGTCCGGGTCGAATGCTTTTTCCAGGAATTAACTTAGCAATCTAGAAGACATCTGGGGCAACTCGGACGAGGAGCTGCTTTGCCAAAGGCTTTCCACAAGGCTAACGGGGGGACTTCATTTTCAGAAGCCACAATTTCTGGCAGGACATTCACTTGGATTGGCTTCCTTCACGCAGTGAGGGCAGGCTGGGTGGGCTCGCCTGATTCCCACTGTCCTGAGCCACACCCAGGGCCTGACAGTGGGCCGCCTAGGCCCCCACCTCGTCTCGGCTGTGGCCGGGGCCTCCTGGGTAAAACACTGGGCCCCTTACCAGGAACAGAAAGACTGTTGTTTTCTTAGATGACATCTTGTTTTGTGTATAGAGGAATTTGGACCAAACTGAAATAGCACCATGGAGTCTGGCCTGTTTCTATGCCAGCATCCTCCAGGGCCCACTGGATGCTGTCACATCCAGGGGCCGTTGAATGCTGTCACAGTCGTGTGTTGTTTTCCAGAGGATTGTCACACCTGCCAGGTCCTTTGCAGGGAGGCGAGGGCTGTGCTGGCCGAGTGTGGCCAGGGTTGTTAGAGCAGGGTCATCATGCTTGCCTCTAGGACGCTGCACCTTAGATCAGCTCACTGCCTCCCACGCTTGCCCCTCGGTAGGGAAACAGAGCGAGGCCATGCAGGGAGGCACGGCCCCTGCTGGCTCTGGGTTCTGGGTGACACTGGGTGGGTGTGTGAGAAACCGCGGGGGGCTGGCCTCACGGTTCTGGTGTGACTTTCTCATGGACTCTGCTGGGGCCGCTGTACACCCTCGAGCCCCACACCTGCCTCTCACTTTGACCATACCATGAAGGAGGCCTCGAGGGCCAGACCCTGCTGCCCTGCCGGGCGGGGGCACACATTATTGTGGACTGTCCCAGTCGATGTTAAGAGCCCAGGGAGCTGCTGGCAGGCACAGAAACCTCATCTCGGGTTGCACGTGGCGCCTGGCAGAGCTTTGTACTGTAGAGAAGTGGCGTTGCTTTCTGGTGGGCTCAGAACAACAGACGTCTGTTCGCCCCTAGTTCTAGAGGCCAGAATTCTGAAATCAAGGCGTCAGCAGGGCCAAGGTCCCTCTGAAGTCTTCAGGGGAGGATCTGTCCCCGCCTCTTCCAGCTTCTGGGAGCAGCAGCTGTTCCTTGACGTTTCTTGGCTTGTGGCTGCGTCACTCTGGTCTGTCTCTATGGTCACAAGCCCTCCTCCTCTGTGTGTCTCTCCTCTTCTGTCTCTTATAAGGACACTTGTCATAGGATTTAGAACACACCTGGAGAATCCGGGGTGATCTCATCTCAAGACCTTTTGCTTAATTATACCTGCTAAGACCTTTATTCCAATAAGGCCCCATTCTGAAGTTGTGAGTAGATGTATCGTTTGGGGACCCACTAGAAATGCTTTGTCTCCTTAAAGCTCAACTCGTGTAGATACTAGCTCACTTCCACTTTTATAAAATCATGAACTTGGTAAAATCCCCTCTGGGATTCACCAGCCCCAAGCTGCCTCTCTCTCTGTGGATGTGGGAGCTGCCCTTGTGAGAGCCAGCAGTGAAATTGATGTCAGCCTGGAGAAGGGGCCACTCTGAGGAATGCAGGGAGAGTGACCCCAGCAGGCCCCCAGGGGCCCCCCACTTTTGAGAAGAGCAGTCATACAGCCGGGCAGGGGGCTGGCTCCGGACCCTGACTCCGGAGAGCAGCCCCACTAGAGCCAAATAAGAGTCTCTACAGTTAGCAGGCCTAGGGGCTACTGATGAAGGACTAGGGCCTTTCCTCTAAATGACAGGGAGTGGGGGTCAGTGTCAGAAGTGAGAACGGATGTGACGTCTCCTCCATAAGCCCCAGAAGGCAGCGGTGTTGTAATGACAAGAAATAGTCGCATAGACCGAGGGTTGCAGTTCTTTGTGTTGGGGCATTGTATTAGTATTAACCTTACGTCAAGTATAAATTTAATCCACATAAGGATTACTTTTAAAATCATACGTTTATGGAAAAGGTGCCTGCAGATAGACTGGGCACATCCAGGCGGTTGGAGCCCGAGGGCACGGCAGGGCCATGGCAGCCGTTCACAGCCCTTTCCCCTCATGTGAGCAGCCCTGAGAGGCCACTGGTCCCCCTGGGAGGAAACCCCCTACCTCCCACAGGCTGATCTGCCACAGTGGGGAAAAGCCCAGGAGTTGAGACCCGTTGCCAGTCATGGGGCCTCCGTGAGTTTCCTGGGGCTGCTGTAACATTTCCATACACAGTAGCTTAAAATAGCCTGCACTCACTCTCCTGTAATTTTGGAGGTCAGAAGTCTAAGGCAGGTCTGCAGGCTGCATCCTACCAGGAGGCTGGAGGGAAGAATCCATGTCTCGCCTTTCCCAGCTTCTGAGGCCACCCACATTCCTCGGCTCATGGTCCCGGCCATCCTCCAGCCTCTCCTAACATCATCCCATTCCCCCGCTCGTGCTGACACTCCTGCCTCCCTCTCATAGGACCCCTGTGATTCTATCAGGCCCACCTGGGTACCCCAGAACAATCTTCCCATCTCCAGGGCTGTCACTTAGTCAATGTCTGCAGAGTCCCCTTTGCCACATGAGGTCACAGGTTCAGTGGATTCGGGTGTGGGCATCTTTTGGGAGCACATTATTCTGTCTTAGCAGGTGGAAGAAGGGGGTTTTCTGATTTGCCCATTTCAGCATATTTTATTAGAAAAATAGCTGGGCCTGGGCACAATGGCTCAAGCCTGTAGTTTTGGCTATTTAGGATGCTAAAGTAGGAGGATTGCTTAAGCCAGGAGTTCGAGACCAGCCTAGGCAACACAGTGAGACCCCTGTCTCTTTAAAAACAAAACAAAACAAAAAACAAAAAAAAACAGGCTGGTCACAGTGGCTTACGCTTGTAATTCCAACACTTTGTGAGGCTGAGGCAGGAAAATCACTTGAGCCCTGGAGTTTGAGACCAGCCTGGGCAACATGGTAAGACCCCATCTCTACAAAAATTTAAAAATTATCTGGGCTACTCAGGAAGCTAAGGGAGGAGGATCACATGAGCCCAGGAGGCAGAGGCTGCAGTGTGAGCCGTGATTGTGCCGCTGCACTCAGCCTGGGTGACAGAGTGAGACCTTGTCTCCATTTAAAAAACAAAAACAGGCTGAGCGTGGTGGCTCACGCCTGTAATCCCAGCGCTTTGGGAGGCCGAGGCAGTCTGATCACCTGAGGTCAGGGGTTTGAGACCAGCCCGGCCAACATGGTGAAACCCCGTCTCTACTAAAAATACAAAAATTAGCCGTGCGTGGTGGCAGACGCCTATAATCCCAGCTACTCGAGGGGCTGAGGTAGGAGAATCGCTTGAACCTGAGAGGCAGATGTTGCAGTGAGCTGAGATTGCGTCACTGCACTCCAGCCTGGGCGACAGAGCGAGACTCCGTCTCAAAAAAAATAAAATAACCAGAAAACAGTGGGAATGTGGAATGGAGACGCCGGGCCTGTGGGGTGGCTTCTCCAGATTTAACGCAGGAAGTGCTTTGCTTTCTCTCTTTCAGCCTCCCGAAAAACTGCCTCCTTGGCTGGGCGCAGTGGCTTACGCCTGTAATCCCAGCACTTTGGGAGGCTGAGGAGGGTGGATCACAAGGTCAGGAGATCGAGATCATCCTGGCTAACACGGTGAAACCCCGTCTCCACTAAAAATACAAAAAAAAAAATTCTCCAGGCGTGGTGGTGGGCGCCTTTAGTCCCAGCTACTCCAGAGGCTGAGGCAGGAGAATGGCGTGAGCCCGGGAGGCGGAGCTTGCAGTGAGCTGAGATCGCGCCACTGCACTCCAGCCTGGGCGACACAGCGAGACTCCGTCTCAAAAAAAAAAAAAAAAAAAAAAAAAAAAAAAAAAAACAACTGCCTCCTTGGGAGAGTGATCTTTTATGCGATATTGGCCAAGTGCCAGGCCCCATGGCTATGGCTTGCCCTCACTTGGGTGGGGTGTCTGTCAGGAAGTTACACAGACAGCTTTGCTTCATCCAGACATTGGCCCAGGGGTTCAGAAGATAACTTTGAGTTTCAGCCACGAAGGGTGTGTGCCTAGGAGGAACTTACGAACTTGGGGCACTGTCGTGGCTGGGAGAGGCCTCACCAGCGGCCACGGAGACCACTGCCACCCTGCCATGGGCCCAGCTCTGTTGGCTGCAAATTTGGCATTTACGAACCAGACTCTTCCAGGATGCCCCATACTTGCCTAGACCACAGAGGGCCACCTCTTTTACCCTCACCCATCACTAGCCCAACCCAGTACCACCTCCATTGTCACAGCCTTTTGACGCCAGGGACCTGCTGTTCCTCTGCTCACAGCCTCCATGGCTGCCCGTGACATGCCACATTCAGCTCGAGCCCCTCCAGCTGGCACTTCAGGTCTGCTAGGACAGGCTGCCACTTGTCATAGCTGTCCCCTTACACCTTTGTGCCAACTAGCCTGGCCAAGCACCTACGGGGTCCTTAGCAGGTGTGTGGCAAGTTAAACTCTCACCAGGCAGTTGGGGTGAAGGAAGGACCGCTTCATCCGTGCGACTGGATCTCATGGGAAATGGGAAGTGCCCACCCAGCAAAAGCGTGTGGAGTTCCCAGGCCAGCAATGGAGTTGGTGCTGGGGACACGAGGGCCACGACAGGCTGGAGCCCGCACCCAGGGGACCAGCATAGGGGAAGGCACGTGGAGCCTGCTAGCACCCACAGAGCGGGAGAGCCTCCGCCCCCCAGGCAAGCAGTGGAGCCCCTAATGGGAGCTGTGGGGTCACTTGCTGTGTGGATTTTTTTTTTTCCAGTTGAGACATTAAAATGCCCAGAGATAGCTGGTGTGAAAAAGTTATATCGTTGCCTTCAGTGTAATAGTTTTGGAAGCCCTTGGTGAGAAAACCTAAAGTTGACGTTTTCCTGGGGAGAAACGATCTCCAGTATTAGGGTGAAAAATGAGGAGTCTTGTAGAAAAGGCCTTGGGATGTGTTACATAAGAAATACGAAGTCAGTTCACTGTTTCCAGGCTTTTCTTACGAAAGTTAGTGGCCACAGCTCTTTTTGGAGCATAAACACTGAGCTTTCCCTAAACTCTGAAACACTTGGCAACCTCTCAGTCTTGCTAACAGCTATTTTTTTTTTTTTAATTTTGTTTTCTTTTCCAAATCCGTGGCATACTGCTGAAATCTGGCTGCTGCTGCCCCTGGAGAGACGCCCGTCTGCTGGGGGAGTCAGGCTGGGGTACCTGCCAGCGCTCACGGGCTGTGCCACTCCAGGCAGGCTCAACAATTACTTCAAAACAGAAAGCGGCTGTAATTCACAATTCAGCCCACTACAGGCACCGATATATTTAACTATACCTAATATGACACACTTGATGCCAGGCATTGTGCTACGTGCTTCATACCATTTACTTCTCACACAGCACAGTGAGACAGGGACTGTCGCTATCTCTGTTTGTTTTTCCCATTTGGAAGCTGCAATTCTGAGGGGTTAAGGAAGCTGTTCACGGCCATGGAGCTGGTTCCAGGTGGGGCTGGGAGGGCAGGCCCAGCAGCTGGTCTCTGGGACCAGAGCTCTGAGCCCATGCTTTGGTGTCCCCAATGACCTGGCCTAAACACCACCTGGCATCCGCCCCGTCAGGGCCTCAAGTGTGAGTGATGAAGCTCGACTCTCATTGATCACACACAGCTACATCCACCTTTGAGGCCTGCCCTGGACTGTGGAGTGACTGCAGCTGGTCCCCGTGCATTTGTGCCGAAACTCCTGGCTCTCAGGCAGCTTGAAAATGCATCGTTAAGCCCGGCGCGGTGGCTCACGCCTGTAATCCCAGCACTTTGGGAGGCCAAGGCAGGCAGATCACGAGGTCAGGAGATCGAGACTATCCTGGCTAACATGCTGAAACTCCTTCTCTACTAAAAATACAAACAATTAGCTTCTTGTTACTTTGTGGTATGATTCCTTTTACCCCCTGCAAGCCCCTCCAGCGGTGCCCCGGGGCCCACTCAGGCCCCAAGTTACTGTCCTGGGCCTGTCGTGTGGCATAATGAATGCGGGCAGTTGACATCAGTATGGCCTCAGAGCAAGGATAGAACCACATGGGTTGACTGTGTCTCCTTCAAAAATGTGGAGGAAGTTACCCCCAAAATGCCCAGGTGGCCTGTGGAGCCCCTGATGAAGGAGAGCCACTGTGAGTGGGTCGTGGCTGGGTCTGCTGTTCCCTTGCATTCTCTGAAGCTGGGTGTAGGGGGAAAGCATTTGCAGATGAGGAAACTGAGGCACAGTACAGTTTCCTGGCCTGTCCCTGCTCAGTGGCCAAGCCTGGATTTAAACCCAGGCCCATCTGACTCCAAAGCCGTGGAACTCAGGGCTCCTCCTGCATGGCTTCGTAGCCTCTGGAGACTGGCTTTGACAGGTATTTGCTCCAGGGCCTCGAAGAGCCTTGCCTTTCCTGATGAGACACTTTGTCATGAATGTCTGGCTTCATCAGGGCCCTGGCTGCTGTTCCTGCTACAGAGGCTCAGAGGGGACCAGGCTCTCCCCTTCTGGCTGCCTTCCCCAGAACTAAAGAAGCACCCACACCTGTCCTAGGTGGGCACTGATCCCCCGCTCAGTGGGAGATTCTGTTCTTGGTTAATCATTTTTCACCTCAAGCTGGTCCCACCCATCTTTTAAATAAACCCCAGCCACCTTGACTGCAGGTGCATTTGAGCGGGTGACGTGGTGGAGCCATCCCAAGGCAGCGCCTCCACTCGAGGGCTGATTGTCAGGACCAAGAGGTCTTTTTGCCCCCACAGAGCCCTCCGAGTCTTGGCTGCCTTGTTATGGCAGGGACTGGCACTGCTTGGGGTTGTGTTTGCTTTGGTGGTTTCTGAGACAGGTGCGTGGAAGTGGATTTGGGGTTCTCTCCCCTTCCTCGGATGAGCCCCGCAATGTCCCAACTTTGCCTAGTGCCAGGTTCACCACAGGATATGGACAGACACTACTGGTATACAAGGCAGGTGTGGACCCCCCTTCCTGCCCTTCTCATGCCTGGGGGGAGGGCTGAATCAAGGCAGACTTTGTGGGAAGGAGGCCTGAGCTCTCCTCATTGCTGGGAGATCCTGAAGCATCCTGACCTCCGTGTGACACGCCAGGTCTGCAGGCAGTGCTTGTGGGGCCCTGCCTCTGCCTTTCCTGTCAGGTTCAGTGCTCCCGAGAGCCACCTGGACACGCTGTCTTCAGCTCTCTGATGCATGACCAGCCTCACCCGCCTCCATGTTTGGTGGAGGGACCTGTGGGCATGGTCATGATTTGGCCGGCAGCCTGGATGATCCAGGCTCTGCCCCAGTAGGAGGAATGACAGCACATGGCTGCGCCGTGGAGGAATTGGCAGGAAGGGCGGAGCCAGTCTGGGCTGCCCCGTGGGCAGGTGACGGCCAGCACGTGACTGCCCCCAGGCTCTCCACACTTTTGCAGGGAGGCAGGGAGGTGGACAGGTGTGGGGCTCCAGGCCAGGCTGCTCCCAGGAGTGGCACTGAAGTTGAGACTGGAAGGAAGTACCGGCCAGCAGGACTTGGAAGGGGCTGCTGGCCATGCTCCTGGGCACTCCTGATCCTGGGCTGCTCAGCATCCACTTCAGGAGGATGCAAACCTGGGGCTCTAATGGGGCTCTGGCCAGCTTGAGTCTGTGGTGACCTGGTGTCCACATGTGACCCACACCCCAGCCCTCGTGGGTCCCCAGAGGGGTCCAGCCTGTCAACTGGATACCTACTTTGGGCCCCCTGGGCCCAGCCCTGCCCTCATGGGACTTCAGGCTAGATGGAGACAGACAGACAACAGTGAAATAGACAAGCCAACAAGTGTGCCAATGCAAATGGGGTCGTTGGCTCTGCAGGAGCAGAGGACAGTTCTAGAGGGGGTGTGGTGGAGGGGGCTGAGCCGTCCTGGGCAGCTCCCTGGAGAAGGGATGCTTGAGCCGAGGTGCAGAAGATGAACCAGATGGGGATGGGAAGAGGGCTTTTCTAGGGAGAGGCCACAGGGGCCAGGAGCTTCAGGGAGCTCACAGAAGGCCACTCTGGTGGGGTGTGGAAAGCAGGGGGCAGGCTAGGGGCCCTTGTAGAGGCTGAGGCCAGTCACTCATCACCCCAACCCCACCTGGATGGACCTCCATCCCCAGGGAGGCCTCGATGCTGCAGGGGGGCCTCCATGTGACCTGGAGGAGGCGGAGAAAAGGATTTGGTGTGCGCCTCAGCTGCCATCCTGGGGTTGACAAAGTGCCTGTAGCTGGAATGCTGGAATTCTTTCTTTTTTTTTTTTTTTTGAGATGGAGTTTCGCTCTTGTCGCCCAGGCTGGAGTGCAATGGCATGATCTCAGCTCACTGCAACCTCCGCCTCCCGGGTTTAGGCGATTCTGTTGCCTCAGCCTCCCAAGTAGCTGGGATTACAGGCATGTGCCACCATGCCCAGCTAATTTTGTATTTTAAATAGAGACAGGGTTTCACCATGTTGGTCAGGCTGGTCTCAAACTCCTGACCTCAAGTGATGAGCCCGCCTCGGCCTCCCAGAGTGCTGGGATTACAGGTGTGAGCCACTGCGCCTGGTCTGTAGCTGGAATTCTTCAGGAAGGGCTAGAACAGGAACACAGCCCTGGGGGTGGGAGCTGGTCCCCCTGAGGTCTCCTGGGACAGTCCCTTCCCAGAGGCTGCCTGTGAGACCTTGGTGTCATGTGTGGGATGTGCCTTCTGAGCCCAGGGTCTAGGAGATGGGATACCCTAAGCCAGGGCCCCTGGAAACTCTGGGCTCTCTCTTGGTGACTGGGACTTGTGATTCGTCTGTCAACCCTAGGTTTCAAATTAAGTCCCAGCCAGTGACCACATCAGGTTTCCAGTTTTTTTCTTTTTTCTGAGACAGGGTCTTGCTCTGTCACCGAGGCCAGAGTGCAGTGGTGCGATCTCAGCTGACGGCAACCTCGACCTCCTGGGCTCAAACGATGCTCCCGCCTGAGCCTCCCGAGTAGCTGGGACCACAGGCATGCGCCACTATATCCAGTTAGGTTTCCAGTTTTAAAGTATCTTACTTTGTCCTGCTAGCCAACCTTATAGCCTGTGTCTTGTTTAGAATAATGATGTTGCTCTCTGAAGGATGAAAAGTCTCAGATTTTGGTTGTAATTGAAAATTTTCCTGACATTTATGAAGTGTTAATTGTATTACGGACCACAAGAGGCTGTCTCAGACAGCATTCTCTTCTTTTTGTTGTTACGTCTCATGCTTTTATAATCAACCTACTTAGTTGTTTAAAGTCGTTGTTGATTGCTGTTAGGAGTTTCTTCAGATTTCTAACACAGCAATTAAGCCATGAGCAGCCAGGATCTGGCCATGGCAGCGGTGGCCAAGGGGGTCCTTCATGGGCAACACCAAGAGCATGTTTTTGGAGCCTGGGCGGAGTGGCTCACACCTAATTATAATCCCAGCAATTTGGGAGGCCGAGGCAGTTGGCTCACTTGAGCCCAGGAGTTCTAGACCAGCCTGGTCAACAAGACAAAACCTCATCTCTACAAAAGATATAAAAATCAGCCATGCATGGTGGTGCACGCCTATAATCCCAGCTATTTAAGTAACAGGCATGATAGTCGCTTAAACCTGGGAGACAGAGGTTGCAGTGAGCCATGATGGCACCACTGCACTCAGCCTGGGCAATAGAACGAGACTCCATCTCAAAAACAAAAACACATTTTCTGTTGCTCCTCAAAACTAAGAGCCAGTGTTCAAAGACCCCTGGAACCTACCCTCCTCCAGGTACCACGCTCATGGGTGGCCCCCGTGTGTGACACTGTGGCCTCAGGGAAGTTCTTGTTGGTTTCTGCTCATGGAAAGGGCTTGTTCCTGCTTTTTGGCCTGTGACTCCCAAGTGTTATACGTGATTGTTGGTGAGGGATGTGGGCTGGACATGTGAGGAAGGAGGCAGAGATGCTGGGAGACCCTCAGGTCTGACCCGTTGAACCTTCTAGCTCCTTAGCTGGGGCCTGGCCCATGGCCTGCCCTCCTCCTGGGGTGCGTCTTGTGACTGCGGGCGCTTTGCACGGGACTCTGTACCTTACAGCTCACGTAATGCCTGCTGGCGCTGACCACACAGCTCCTTCCTCCTCTCCCAGCACTGGCACGAAGCGCTCCCTGTAAGTATGAAGTTGAATGTAGCATGGATCGTTCTGATACTTTTTAACATGGAATAACTACTCTTGCCTCTGGCCTGCTAACCGCCTTCCAACAGCCTCCACCTGGCCGCTTTCTCGCTCTGGGTCTCTAAACCTGCCTTGTGAGGCTGGTCTTGGTGGAGCTAGGACACTGGGGGTTCCAGAGGCCACGTTAAAAGGTCCCTGAAGCCAGATATATTTCCTGGGGAGCAAGTCCCAGCAGCCAGAGTCAGGCAGGGATTTTCTTGAGCCTGGCCCAGAATAGAGGCCATGCTGGGCCACCTGGGAGGGCATTCTGACCGCAGGGCAGCACTTGCCCCGGAAGTCCCCGGGGGTTTCTGCAGCCTGGTGGCCAGTGACATCGATGGTGACACCTTCACGGGGCCCCAGGTCAGCTCTTGGCTTGAGTCCTTCCATCCTGTAGCTATCCCCCAGGCAGGGTGTCTCATGCCTGCCTATAGGGAAGAGCTGAGCTCCCTGAGATTAAGGGATTATGTTGAGGCCAGGTAGGAGGACGGAGCCCATGCCGGGGAGGGTGGCGGAGGCAGAAGAGCAGCTCTGGGTCAGGAAGCTTCTGCCAGGATGGACTGTCGTGCCCCGGGGAGCGTGGGGCGTACAGAGAGGTTGGTTAGGATTGAGGGGGAGAGAGGGACACAGGGACAATGTATGGGAACTGGTGACTTTGGACTTTGTCATGATTCACAGAGAAATGGGGCTGGTGCTTTGAGCATGGAGGACTCTGGCCAAGGGGTGTGGCATCCAGCAGCCCAGAGGAGGAAGCTTTGGTCCCGTGGGTGAGACCAGTGGGGCCAGAAGGGAGGCTTGGCATGCAGTCACATACGATTCAATCCCACCAAGGGGCACGGGCAGCTGCCCTGTGTCACTGGAGCCCCTGAGGGTGGGAGTGGCTGTGGAAGGTGATACAAGGTTCTGTCCTGGTGCTTGGAGCAGTGTAGTGGGGCAGCTATGGCTCCGGTGGGCACCAGCAAGGCCAATGAATGGACAGTGCAGGTTGCAGATTTGACCCTGACCTAAGGAAAGGCAGAGCCAGCTGACACCCAGAGCTCCTGGAAGGCAGTCTGCAGCCTCCCCCATGGGGGCACAGTGGCTCTGAAGCCTTTCGGCAGGTGCTGCCACTCCTGGCCAGGAAAGAGCCTGCCTGGGCGGGGGCTCAAACCCATGGCCACCAAAATCCTTCAGTGCTGAATTTTAGCGTAGATAAACCTGCTCGCTAGAAAGATAAACATTCATGGGCAACTAACGACACATTCTAATATTCTGTTATTTGAACATCTGGTAGTCAGCCAAGCCACTGCTTCCCCTAACCACGTGTCTGCCTGCTGACCACAGAAACGCCAGTGTCCCCCGCCCGGCCGTGGGATGGAGGCCGCCCTGACCACCCCCTCCCTTCTCCACAGGCTGCGTCATCACCATCTCAGGACGCATGACCTTCACGAGCAATAAGTCCATGGAGATCGAGGTGTTGGTGGACGCCGACCCTGTTGTGGACAGCTCTCAGAAGCGCTACCGGGCCGCCAGTGCCTTCTTCACCTATGTGTCGCTGAGCCAGGAGGGCAGGTCGCTGCCTGTGCCCCAGCTGGTGGTGAGTGCGTGTCCTTGGATCGGCGGCCCCTCCCTGCCAGGCAGCCCTAGGGTCCCTGTGCTTGGGCCTCCAGGGGGAATCTGTGCCTGCATGAGTCCTGTCCTGTCAGTAGGGGTCAGAGTAGGGCCGGGCCTGGCCACTGCCTGGACCGGTGACCTCAGGCTGCAGGGCTGATCCGGTGAGGCCTTGAGAAGGAACACCTCATAACCAGCAAGGAGGCCTTTGGGCTCTACTCCCAGGGCCTGTGGGGTGAGGCTGGGCAGACAGGACAAGAGAGATAGACCCCTTTAAGAGCTCCTTAGCATGGCTGCTGCCTGGGCGTCCAGGTCGCCTCTGAATGTGGTGCCTTGGGGTTCCCTGGCATTGTGTAAGAATGCTGGAGGGGGATGAGGACTGCGCCCTGGGGCCCCCATCCCCTGCCGAAGGGTCTGCTGGGAAGCCGGAGGGGTGGGCTCCCTCCAGGTGGCCCTGGCTTGCAGGTCCTGCCTGATGAGACGAAGCCAGGCTGGTGGGCTCTGGGTTGAGGGTCCCAGCCCCTTGGCCTTTCTCCTCCTCATGCGGGGCAGGTGGGGTGGGCGTGTGCGGGCCACACGCACTCTCGTTCATGGGGGCTGCTGCCCCCAGGTGTCCACATCCCCTGAGCTCTGCCACGTTTGAGAGCTGGTAGTTCTCCGCCTGGCATGGAGTCTGTAGGGTCACAGACATCGGCAGGGTTCGCGCAGCCCAGAGAGGCAGCTTCCCTGTCTCTGTCATAAGAACAGAGGTTCTCCATCCTGGCTGAGCCCAGGGGCTCTGCAGCCTTTGGGCTGGTCCTGATTTCTCTTTGAACCAGCTCTTGTGTCTGTCACTGAGGGGAGCAAGAGGAAAGCAGAGCTGTAGGAGCTTCCTGCCCCTCCGGGGAGCGAGGATGCGGGAGCAGAGCAGCTGGGAGCAGGCGGGTGCCTGCAGGCCTCTTGGGAGCTGGCGCTCTCATGGAAGTGGCCAGGCAGGCACCACAGCCCTGCGAGGCTGACCCCTGATTCCAGAGGTTCTCGAGGCCCCTGCCCCCGCAGTGTCTGCTCCCTACGCAGATCCGCGAGCATTTGCTGCTCAGCCTCCTGGAGAGGAGCGTGCGCTGAAATCTCTGGGGTGAACACGCACTGAAAACCCATTCCTCCCAGCAGCTGGAGCACGGCCCGTTGCTTCCCCACGTGGCTGAGGAAGGCCGCCTGGTCGCCCCAGCTGCCTTGTTTCCCAATCGAGGCTGAGGCCCCTCCAAGCCCCTCTCCCAGCCCTGCCCCTTCCAGGAGTGGAGGAGCTCATGCCTCACCAGGGCCCGTGGTGGCAGCGCCAGGTGTGGTGTGTGAGCTGTCAGGCCCAGCGAGTACCCTCCCCTGCCAACTCCAGGCCAGCTCTTTGCTGGAGTTGGGTGCCGGCCTCTCCCAGGTCGGGTGGGCTGAGTAGAGGAGCTGATGGTGAACCTGGACTTGATGGATGAGGAGGACTCAGCCAGGCTGAAAGGAAGGAAAGCAAGTGGTGGGTGCCAGCACGGCACTAACATAGTGCCTGTGACCCACCCTTGCACGACTCTCATGACCAGGCCCCTCTTCGACTTGGGGCTTACGAGGCACGCTCTCCTTCTGGTGGGAAGACTGCTCCATGCCTCCAGCCCCACAGCCTCTTCTGTGGCAAAGTACCCTAGGCTGCCACCCTCCTGCCCCATCAGGGCTGGCTCTGCTGCCTGCTTCTTCCTCTCTCATCTGCCCCTACCCCTCCCCATTTACTTCTAACCCTACTCGCCTTGCCCTGGCCCACCGTGCCACCCATTGGCCCTTGGCAGGATGACGTCCTCCCTCCACATCGCCTGGGCTGGTCCGCAGTCGTTCCTCAGCCCCTGACCCTGCTGTGAGGCTTCAGCCTCCTCTGTCCTTGACCTTCAGCCCTGTGTCTGGTTCTCCTTTCACCTTGGACACGCCTTCTCCAAACTTGCCTGCTCTTCTCCGCCATGCAGTATGGGCTCCACTCCCACCTGGGCCTGCTCTGGTCTCTCCCGATGGACCTGACGCCCCTCCCATGACGCTTTTCAGCATGGCTGCTCTCTGTCCTGCTGCTGAATCCCCCACCTGACAGGCACATCTCCGAAGCTCTCTCCTTCCCCGCCCCCTACCTCTTCCTGACTCCTGGACAAACTTTCCCAGTTCTGTCTTCCCTCTGTGGGCAGCATGGACAGACGCAAGGACACGCCCTGTCTGCTGTCCACTCCCTGTCTGTAGCACAGCTGACCAGGCCCTCAGTGAAGGGGACCCTGTAGTGTCTGTAGGGATACTCCAGCCTCCCCGGCCACCACACAGTCTCCTAACCCTTGGCTTCGACACGTCCTAACCTGTGGCCCTTCTCTCCTGGGGTGGTCGGATCCATGGCCTGCCTCCAGCATCGCCTGTGTGTCGTGTTGACTCCCAAATTGACTTGGCCAGTGCTGCCCCTCAACAGGGTTCCCAAAAGCATCTCAAATACAGTTTGTCCCGAATGGAACTCATTATCCCCCCCGCAAAAAAAATCCCTCTCCACCTCTGTGCTGCCCTGGAAGTCTGGGAACCCAGCTGGCTCCTCCCCACTCCCTCCTTGCGCACGCCCACCCAGTGCCGCTCCACTCCTCTCTCCCGAACAGCTCTTACTGCCCTGTCCCCATGGGACCGCTGCTGAGTCCTCAGCTGCTCCCTCATCTCTTCCTGGTGCTCTCAATCTGACCCTTCCCTGCCGCCCAGGAAACTGGTCATCAAAATCCGAGTCGCTCCCTCTCCCACCGAAATGCATGGTGGCTCCTCCATGCCCTGGGTGTGGGTGCAGCAAGCTCACTCCCGCCTGGTGCCTGTGCACCTGTTGCTCCCATCTGGACCACCCTCCCCAGACCCTCCTGGAGCTACAGCATTTCTCAGACGTTTTTTCCTTAGAAGGGCACCCACAACCACTCTAGAGAAGCGTCGCCTCTGCCACCCCAGACCCCCTCCCACCCCCCCTCCACTGCAGACGCTGCGTGGACTGTCAGGCTCACATATCCAGGAGCAGGCACCTGGCTGTCCAGGTCAGCCAGAGCTCTAAACTTACTAGCTGTGTGGCCTTAGGCACGCACTTTCTATGTGCCTCGGTTTCCTCATCTGTATGGTGGTGATGGACACGGTGCCCACCACGTGGGGTGGGTGAAGATGGGGGGGCCTTCGTCGTCTGCTGCTGTTCACCTGCTCTCCCTGGGGCCTTGCACCCTCTCAGAGGGAGGCGTAAACAAACAGTGAAGATAGAGGAAGTCGAATGGTGTCCAGGGTCACGAAGAAGACAGCAGGGAATGAGGGGATCGGAGCGTGCCCAGGGGACAGGTACAGTTTTAAATATGTTCCTTCCCAAGGAAAGCCTCAGCGGAGGCCTGGAGTCAGGGAGGAAGGGCAGGAGCTGTCTTGTGGGGACCGTTCAGGTGAAGGGAATGGCGGGGGCCAAAGGCGCAGAACCACTGTCTGTAACGGGGGAGCTTGGGGACAGTGGCACACCCGAGGCCACCCGGCTAGGATGGGGCAGGGCTGGTGGGAGTCTATGGGGCTCACGCATATGGGCGTAAAATAGAGGAGGATCTGGGTGACCTGTGCTTTGAACAGGCTTCAGTACAGGTTGATGGGGTGCCCTGGGGGGTCTCCCAATAGCCCCTCAAAGCTGATAGTGGGGGGCATCCTCCCAGGTTGGCAGCGGCTGCAGGCGTGGTTGGTGTTTGCCCACCAATGACCGTTCCCTCTCCCAGCTGCCCCCAGCAGGGCCGTGAACACTGGATGTGGGGTCAGGACCACCTGCACCTACCCCAGCACTCAGCTGGTTCAGGGAGACCAGTGCAGTGACCACGAGGGGCCAGCGATCCGTGGGCTCTCAGGGAGGGGACCTCTGTGCCTCACGTTCCCCACTCCCTATAGAGTCCAACTTGAGGGGGTCCACCCTCGTGTGGATAGCAGCCTGCTGTCATGGAGGCTTTTGGGGCCGGGCCTGTGACCTTCCCAGAGCCAGCTGGGGAGCAGTCCTGGGGCTGCCCCTTCCAGAACTCCATACCCTGGGGTGGGTCAGAGTGCAGGAGGAGGGCTGGCCCTGGGGGAAGGGGCTGCAGAGGGGCAGGGAAGGGCGCCAGCTTGAATGGAGGGAATGGCAGCCCGTCCCCTGGGTGTGGCCGCGTCATGTTGATCCAGGCTGTTATTTCTTGCTCGTTAAAGATGGTCTTTGATTCTTCACTGAGGTGTCCTGGGGCCCACAGATGTCAATGTTGATGTTGATAAAAATAGCCGCTGGTGGGGCAGGCTGCCCGGAGAGGGATTTGCAGCTCTCACTTGGGGACTGCCCACATGAGCACGAGTTCTGGGCTTGGAGCACGTGTGTGCTCCGTGCAGTGAACCTGCATGTGCATTCCGTCCCTCCAGATGTGCCCTGGCGGCCCCTCCTCCTACTCCCAGTTACCTCCCTCATCCCCATGTCAGCCTTCTTCAGCCTCCTGTCTATTTTTAGCTCCCTTCCCCAGGGCCTGGCTGACACGGATGCAGCCTCTCTGCTTGGAGTTGCATCTCCATGAATATTTTATGCTGGGGGCTGCCGCACCCGCTCCGGGCAGCTGCCAGCACTTCCCGGTCTCGTATTAGAAGAGGCCAACTCAGCGCGTAGAGCCAGGCCTCCCCGTGGCAGTGCCCTCTGACCTTGAGCTGATGGGGGCTGGAGAAGTGGCTTGTGGGGAGGGACAGCAGGAGGCAGGCGGCAGCAGACAGATGTGGGAAGGCTTTTCAGCCTGCAGGAGGGTCAGAGCTGTATGTCTGCTGAAGCAGAGGACGTCCCTGGCACCTCAGGTTGGGGCTGTACTTGCCTCTGATTCTTGCAGGCAGGGGCATTGTAGCCTCTACAGGCCCAGGGAGTTGGGGCTGAGAACTTGTGGGTCCCAGCCTGGGCCTGAGGAGGAGGTGTAGACAGGGCGGGGTGAGGGGCTCACCCAGGCCCCTGACCAGGGAGAAGCCTGTAGCCCGTTCCGTGGCTGTCAGGGCTGAGTGAGCGCCGTGACCCCACTGCTTCCCGGGCACACTGGGGAGGGGATGTGTCCCCAGATTAGCCGAGGCTCCAGCTGTGCAGCCGCATGATGCAGGGCAGGGTCTTTGCAAAGCTTCCAAACTGGAGCGAGCCCATCCCAGAGGGTCTCTCTGGTGCTCAGGAACACACATCTCCTGAGGTGGCCAGCCCAGGACTCCGAGCTTCAGTCTTTAGCCACTGAAATGTTTTCTGGATGGAAGTGGGAGGCCATCTTTTTTTTTTTTTTTTGAGACGGAGTCTCACTCTGTCGCCCAACCTGGAGTGCAATGGTGCGATCTCGGCTCACTGCAACCAGGTTCAAGCGATTCTCCTGCCTCAGCCTCCCGAGTAGCTGGGATTACAGGCGCCTGCCATCATTCCTTATTAATTTTTGTATTTTTAGTAGAAATGGGGTTTCACCATGTTGGCCAGGCTGGTCCCGTGATCCACCTGCCTCGGCCTCCCAAAGTGCTGGGATTACAGGCATGAGCTACCGCGCCTGGCCTAGGTGTGGCCATCTTTACCTTGCCTTTTAGAGCTGCCTCATGCATAGCCAGGGGAGTTCCAAGAACACCGGGAAAACGCACCCTTTTGAGCTTTGTCCACTCGGACGTGCCCCGACCTAGAAGAGGCCCTGAGACCCTTGGGCCCCATCATGTTGAGGGAGCCCTACCAGGCCGGGGGCCATTCTCAGCAGGGTTGTTTTCCGGTTAGGAAGCCAGGGCAGCTGGATGCGGAGGCTGCTGCCTGTCTCCTGGGTGGGCAAGGGACTGGAGGGGCAGGGGAGGCTTCCTTTTGGGGGGTGCCTGGGTACAGGTCATTGAAGCCGGAGCCTTCAGGGAACGCCAACCCCTCTGCGAGCTGGTGCGTCTGCTCACAGATGCTTCCCATCCCCAGACAGGAGGCGGGCACCAGGCATGGAGTCACTCGCCAGGGGTCGCACGGCCAGCAGGCCCATCTGGGACCTCACTGCCTGGGAAAGGGGGCCGCTCGCTGCCGTCGTCGATGCCACTGTGCTTTCTCCCAGCCAGGCCCTACTGCGAGGTCCTGGGAGGAGCCCCGCCTGAGAACCCTTCTGTGCGAGAACCTAAACCCTGGGAGTCCCAACGCGCTGCCCACCCGCACCGCGCCGCCCACCCACACTGTGCCGCCCACCCACACCACGCCCACCGCGCTCAGCCCAGGGCCTTTGCTTCAGCCCCAGATGATCTCAGGACCAGTGCTGGGCAGGTGACTGAACCTCCACAGGCCACTGTGAAGTGTGGGGGTTGGGGCACATTTTAGTGGAAAGTTTTCCGCTGCATTTTGATTCTTTTGCCTCTCCTGGGGCCTTATGTGAGGCGTGGCCTCAGCACAGACCCACACAACTTTCAGAAGGCTCTGGAACATGGTGCCCACCTCGCTTCTGCTGCTGCCCCATGACCTTCTCCTGGCCTCAGCTGATTCACCTGCATGAGTGCAGGGGCCGGGTAAGCCCCACGCCAGCCGAGAGGACAGCGTGGCGTGGGCCGGAGCATCCGGAAGGAGGGCACTGTTTGACCTGCTGTTCAGCTGGAGGGGCAGGATGGGCCCCAGGGCTGAAGTCTGCTGAAAGGCCCTCTGCAGCCTTCTGGAAGTTGTCTGCCATGCAGTGCTGAGGGCCACAGCTTTGTGACGCACTGATGTGGGGGCTGCAGACAGAGCAGGCTGGAGACACCTCTTGGCTGTGGCTGTCTTGAGCCATCGCCAGGCTGTTGCCCCAAGTCCCCTCTCCGTGCCTTCTCAGTGATGCTGTAACTGGAAGGTCCCTCGACCCTTTGCACTTAGGAGAAAGCATGGGGCAAGGCTTTCTGTGGTGGTGGCCGCCGCTCCCCACCCCCAGGACCTGCCTGACCCCCAGGCACGGTGTGCAGAGGGGCCTGGGGTCCTTGCATGGGCCCCGTTCCTCTCGAAGAAGCCTCAGGAGCAGAGGTGGCCATTCCTGACCGTGTCCAGGCCGGGCCAGGACAAGAAGAGAGGCCCGGTCCCAGGATGTAGGACAGAGAGAGAGGTCCCCACGTGGGGCCTTTGTCATGGGGCAGGGCCCTAGGGTCTCTGCTGCCTCGACATCCTAGACACCCTGTTGCCGCAGGCTCCTGCTGGCAGGGAGGGGCCGCACCTACTCCCAGAGAATTTCACTAGCAAAAGAGTGGGCGGAAGCACTGTGTGGTGGCCGCACACGGCCTCTGCACTCGCCCTGGGATGGGCACCACCGCACCAATGTGAGGGCTCTTACACCGGCTTCCTTTGTTCGTTTGGCCAAGATTGAACTTTTGGAATAATTTTTTAATTGTTGACTAGTTTAGGAAATTCAGCTGTTACTGGAGTGCAGAAGGTTGACGGTGTGTTCCTGGAAGGGCTTGGTGAGCCGCCTGCCGCGTTTGGTCATTAGTGAGGGAAGCCCTGCCCCCCTCCCGCCCCCACCTTGCTGCCAGCCCACAGGCGTGAGTCATAGACTGGAATATTCGTGAGGCTCAGAATCCAGTGTCGTGCTCTCTGTTCCTTTTGCCTGCATTTAGCGGGAGTCAGTCTTGTGATGGGAAAATACCTGCATCCTGAAGCTGCGCCTGTCACCTCATTGGTTAGCGCTTAGGAACATCTGGTGGCCGGTGAGTCCCACGTGCCTAGAACCCGAGGCATGGATACTGAGAAGGAGGTTGGTGCAGATGAGAGCATGTAGCCCTCCCCTCCAGCCTGGCTCTCGCCTTCCCTCTGCCTGAGCCCAGACTCTTTCTCCAGCCACCTTTCATGTTTCCACTCTGCACATATCTCTGAAAGATCCACTGTGTCCAGACAGCCACACACTGGCCCTTCTGAGCGGCACTGGTAGGTAGCTCTTCTGATGCCACCACGGCCTAACCGGCTGCGGGGGGTTAAAAACCCACCTGGGCATGGTGAGCTGCTCATGTTCTCCCCCTGGAGGTTTACAGAAGGCTCTGCTCAGAGCCAGGCCTGGGGGGCATACAACAGAGTGTGGGATGGAGCCTTGGGGCCTCTCTGTACCCACTGCTGTCAGATTTGTGACACGGACAGAGTGAGCACTGCCAGGAGGGGGGCTGCACCAGGGGAGGTCCATGGGTGGGATTTCCAGAGGGTTCAGTGAACCGAGGGAGCATCCCAGCTAGACCCAGGGCACTGCGGAAGGTGAGCGAGAGGCCTGTCAGGGAGGCCTGGAAAGGTTGTTGGGCCCACATGAGGTCCTGGCCATGGGACTTGGAGTTTTTCAGCAGGGCGAGTTCATGCCCGGAGTATCCTGGGGCTGGAGGCCGCCCACTTGGCTCAGCACTCTCAGCAAGGGGTGTGGAGTGTCCTGGCAAAGGCCCTCTGTGGCCAGACACACGTCTTGAGCCCTGCAATCAAAGGTGCAGGAAGAAACAGGCCCTGCGCTCCACACAGTGATAGAAAGGATGCAGAGGCCTCCCCACCTGTGTGTGCAGGATCAGAAGCAAGTCCCCAGCATGGCCACAGAGCTGGCCCATCTCCAGGGGGATGGCCAAGCCTAGGTGTGCTGGACACTGTCATCTCACCTTTGTCACTGTTGCAGGCTCCTGTTCAGACTCTCCATGGTCTGAGCCCCCTGGAATTGGTTGCAGACAGATGATGCCAGTGTTCATTGAGCAGAAGTACTGGTTTTGAATCGTTAACATAAAGACCCTCCCTATTTAGAATTAAGGCTTTTTGATCTTCATTTGTTTGATCATTCATTCATTCATTCATTCGTCCATCCAGCAAACACCTCCTGTGCCCCTGCTGTGTCCAGGCACGGTGCTGGCCTCCAGCAGGACAGGAAGGGTTCCACAGGGCATAGCACAGAGTGGGCACATGCAGAGCAGAGGTGTGCCATGAGCACGCGGCTTCTGGCCCAGGCCTAGCCCACAGTGGGCACTCAGCAGGTGGCAGCTATGATCATTATTGGTGTTGTATGGTGGGGACGGCCGCGTTCACACTCCCGGCACAGAAGTTGCGAGCCAAGCGTGCCAGGACCACAGCACTCCGTGCCTGCAGGAGGGGCTCCTGAGAGGCCACCACCCAGGCCCAAGTCCCGATGCCTCTTCTCCCCTTTGTGGCGACGATCTCCCTGCCTCCGCCAGCAGCCTCCCGTTGGCCTTTACGCCTCCTTTCTTGGCCCCACTTGGGGGCAGTTTTTTTGGAGTCTGAGCCAGTGCTGCCGGGTGAGGGGAGCCCCTGGTGAGGGTGTTTATGACTCTCCACAATGATCTCATTATTTGAGACTTCCGGCTGCTTTCTGCTGGAGGCTGGTGCAGTCCTGGGTGGATGTGGAGGAGGAGGTAATTAACCCAGGCCTGCAGCTGCTGGGAGATGCCACAGCGGATGGCGGACAGGCTCCACTAAGGCAAGGTCCTCAGGTGGAGCGAGACCCTGGGGGCACAGGTGCTTGTGAGGCTGGTGGTCCTGGTGCTAAGCTCATCATTGCTGGCTTCTCCATGCACAAGGCCCCTCGCCCAGCCGTGCTGAGTGTCCTCAATAATGAGATGTTTTCATTGCTTTTGTGATTATCCCAAGACCCCTCTTGTCTCCTGTTATAACAGGGAGAGGGCATGCTACGTGGCTTCCTAATTAAGAAGGTCTGTGTCCCTTAGGCTTACAGGAAGTTGTTATATCACCACTGGAAACCCTTTTTGCTCCATTCATTAATTACAAAAAGGACAAGCTATTGATTTTACCGAGGGTGGAACTTAGTCACTCGTCCTCCCTACCACGTTCCAAATGTGTGTTCTCCAAGCACAGAAAATGCAAAGTGGAAAGCATTTGGTTTGCAGCATTCGGCTCTGAAAGCCACAGGCTTCCCCTCCAGTGGAAGAGAGCCCAGAAGACAGCAGCTGGCAGGAAGCACTAAGCGGAGGGAGGAAAAAGATGCAGACCCCAGGCCCAGGCAGCCACCAGGCTGCAGGGGAGCCAGGGGCTTAGTGCTGAGTGCCAGGCGGTGCTCCCTGAGCACCAGGGAGGGAGCGTACTGTCAACCTGCTACCCGGGAACCCTCCCCACCCCTGTGTCCCCGTGGGTGGGCATGACACCCTAAAGGCCCCGCTGCGTTAAGGTGACCCCGGGCCATCTGGCCCTGCTTTGGGGCAGCCACATACCAGCAGGACAGTCCTTGGAGCAGCTCCCAGGCTGCACTTGGCCTCAGGTATTTGTGAGGACAGCAGGACCACCACACAGACGTACACGCATGCACCAGAGACCGAAGACACATGTGCACACACACGTAGGAGCTCACACGTACCAGCACCACAGGAAGCACTTTGCCATGTCACTTTGTTGAGTTCCTGTTTCCAGGTGAACAAACCTGGCCCTGGGCCACACAGCTGGGCCCGTGGGACTCAGAGTCCTGCTCCTGGACGTGGTGCCCCATCCCTTCCATCAGGCAGGTGCCCGGGATACATGGGGGTCATGTGCCCTGAGCTGCCCTTTGCCACATCATCTTTTCTCTCTGGCATATTCTTGGGGAGCCCCAGAGGCTCGGAGGAGCCTGCCTGAGGCCACAAGTGGGTGCCCGGCAGCTGGTACCACTGGCCAGTGCCCCAGAGGCTCCAGTCCTTCCCCCACCAGCAGCCTCGGGGACTTGAAAGAGACATCTGTCTTCCCACAGGGCGTTCTTTTCTCCTCCACCTACCCCCAACCCTCCATTAAAAACAGCAACAGCCAACAACGTATGCATTTATTTACTTTGCTGGGTGGAAGGAGATGGCTGCGAGGAGGCAGCAGCCGGGCCGTGGATGAGGCCTTGTGCTGGAGACATCTGTCTTGCTCTGTCAGCTTCTCACCCAGCGGGACAAGGTGGCCCCTTTGTCACTTGGGTAGGAGAACTATTTAGCAGAGCCATGGCCTGGGGAGGCTGGCTGCCCACCAGCAGTGAGCCAGTAACCTACCATGGGACAGACACCGCCCTGCCTCCCTTTGTTCCACCTCCCCCCGGGTGGTGAGCCTGGGTCCTCAGGCACCTGGGACGTCCCTGCCCTTGACTGCCATCTTCATAAACTTCCACCCTGGAAGGATGCCCCTGGGCACTCAGGGAGGAAGGCCGCCTGTGCCTTGGGAGGGCAGCGCTCATGGGTGGGCACTCCATGCAGTGACGTTGAGGCTCCTGGGCTGGCCTCGACTCTGTCTCAGAGCCTGGAACATCCAGCAGATACCACCATCCCGGGAGACAGGAAGAGCAATGGGGCCCACACAGGCTCTCAGGCTCCCACACATCCATCCATCATCAGACAGCATTTGCTTTGTCTGAGGGCAGAGCCTGGCTGATGAGTTTGCTGCAAATATTAAACAGCAGGGCCACATCAGAGCCATCTTGGGGCCCGTTGCTGGGCACCGGATTTTCCCTCGGCCTGGAGCTGACCCTGAGAATGACCTGCACCTGGGTTCGTGCCCGCCTCAGGCTGCGTATTGACTGACCTCGTGAGAGAAGCTGTCACAGTCTTCGGCCTGTGGCACTGGGAATGCTCGATGGCCTGGTGGCCGCTGGGGTGGAAGCAGCTGCAATGGTTTGGGATAATATGGCTGAGGGCAGGGCAGGGCCCCCGCCTGGGGGAGCCCAAGCTCAGCAAGTGCTCCTAGGCTGCGCCGAGGGCCGGGGTGAGGTGAGGGGAGGCAGGGAAGCCCCTGACCCTGGTTCATCGTGGACACCCTGCAGGTCCATCGCCTTCCTCACTTCCCGTGGACGAGTCCCATCCCTAAAAGCCCCTCAGCATAGGACGACCTGGAGGGCAGCCCCCATGCCCAGGTTTAAATGGAGGCTCTCCCCTTACCCGCTATGTCACTTTGGGCAAGTTACTCAGCCTCTCTGTGCTTCACTTCCTCATTGGTAAAAGTGGACAGTCATTTCTGTGCTGCTTGGTGGGGTTGTTGGGAAGACCCTGATGTGCACAGCCTGCCTCGACCTAAGCATGGGTTGCGCAGGGAATATCCCCTTAGCGCTCTAGTCCCTGCCCCATGTGCACAGCCCATGTGGGGGCAAAGGGGTGGGAGGGCTCTCGTCTGCAGTGCCTTCTGCAGGCCCAGAGTTGGGTGGGTGGTCCTCCCACGTCCTCGGCGGCTGGAGGGCTGTGGTCACATCTCTGGTAAACATGCCGAGAGCTGTGGGAGTTACTCCTATTCCACTCCCACGTGGTCATGGAGGCCAGATCGTTAGGGGACTCGAGGGCTCCGCTCCACTGCCGCGTGTGGCTGGCAGAGGTGAGGACCGGGCTGTATGAGGCCCTGGAGGTTTTCTCGCTCTTAGGCGCAGATCTCCCTGCCATTCGGGCCGTGCTGCATGCGTGGGGCCTGGGGCCCATCACACACCTGTGAACTGGACCAGAACGAGCATGGTCCTGAGTTAGCTCTTAGCGCCTCTTGGCGGGGAGTGGGGAAAATCACGCCTGTGCACAGCCCAGACGGCTCCCTCAGCTCTGCCCGCAGCCCACCACTTGTAAAGCCTAGGGAAGAAAGGAGGTGCCTAGGGAAAAAAGGAGGGGCTGGTTTTCCTAGATCTAGGTCTAGTTAGTTTTTTGCCTTTCTAGCTTTTTAATTATAGAAAAGGTCAAATATATGCAAAAGTAAAGAGAAGAAAGAATTCCTGTGTAGTTATTAGCTCAGGGCCAATCTTATGCGTTGACAGCCCTGACCACTCCCCCACCACAGAGAGCTCTTACCTGTGGAGGTTTCCTCTATTAACAGCTTTATTGAGATGTAATTACATGCCGTTCTGTTCACCCACTTACAGGATACGATTCAGCAGGTTTTCTTCTATTCACAGAGGTGGACATCCCCCGCCACAGTCTATTTCAAAACATTTTATCACACCAAAAAGAAGCACCACCCTTTAGCCACCACTGGTCCCCCAGCCCCAGGCAACCGCAAATCCACTTTCTGCCTCTGTGTATATGTCTCTCCTGGACATCTCGTGTAGATGGGGGATAGGCAGCCCCCTGTGACTGGCTTCTTTCACTGTGTTGTTTTTAATGCCTGGTTGAACATGGGCTGCAGGGAGAAATTTGGTCCCCACAACCCTGCTGTGAGGTGGACATTGGCCCATTTTACAAAAGAGAAGTCGATGTGAGTCAGTGGTGAATCAGGATTCACACCCGGCTCCAGGGTTGAGGATGCTGGGCTGGTTTCCAGGCAGAATGAAGAGACTATCCCAGGAAGGGCGCACAGCATGGTCGGGTCCCAAGGTGGGCAAGCCTCTGCCCGAAGCAGCCCGTCCCAGAGGCCGGGCAGAGCTTGGTTCCTTATGAAAGGGATCCTGGCCAGCTCAGTTTGAGAAAGGCAAAAGTTAAACAGATTTGAGACATTTCAGAACCTTCATCCCAGTGTGCATTGTTTATTGTAAGAGGCCATTTAGTGCATAGATCCCCAAACCTGCCTGGCACAGACCATCAGAGAGGCTTCATCTCCCAGTGGAGTTGGGGAAGGAGCCTAGAGGATCTGCAGACACAGACAGGCAGGCAGGCAGGCATCTCCTGACCTGGCAGCGCTTCCTCAGCCCCTCTCCAGGGCCCTGGCCTTGGACGGGCCATTCCCACCAGCCCCCCAGGACACCCATGATAACAGCTCCTAATCTGGTGGCATTGGCTCCGCAGAGCCATTTGCCACCTCTCTTGGCCCCTCCTGGTCCTCTGGTACCTGAGAGCATGTGGCTGGGGACTCAGGCACTTGGGGACCAAGTTTCTCGCCAGTCTCCCACATCCGCACGTTCCCAGGAAGTTCCCTCTCCTCAGGCTGGACCTGGCTCCTGTGGGCTGGGCAGGGGCTTCAGCTGTGTCCCTTCTCACTCCAGCTGCCTTTCCTGGGCCAGGCTCACTCTCTCCTGCTTTCAAGGATTCTTTTCCTTTCCAAGCTCCTTGCCGTCTTTCCTCTTTATGGAGGGCAGATACTCCACCAGCTAGAGGGAGGACCCGAGCCAAGGGGCCAGGCTTTCAGACTGGGAGGCGCCTGGGTGTGATCCAGCCTGCCCGTCCCCAGCTCTCCTGCTCCCAACCCCGATGTCTCCCAGGGCGGCCACAGCCACTCCAAAGCCAGCAGAACCCAGTACCAACCCTATCAGGCCCTGTTGCCTCGTCTCCCAGCTCTGGGACCCCACGCCCACCCTACAGCTTGCTCCGCCTGCTACAGGGTCTTCAAGCTAGGCAGGAAGCCAGGCTGTGGGCGGCCGCTCCTCTGCTGAGCCTCGGTCTTGCCGCTGCAGGCGGACAAGAAGCTGCAGCTTCCCTCCACATCACCAAGCAATTCCACAGGGGAAGGGGAGGACAAGGCCCCTATATCCCATCCTGGTGGCTTTGACCTTGCATTCTTGGCCACTTCAGATGTCCCCCATTTGGGGCAGCAGCAGATGGAAAGGGGGCAGGGCCCTGCTACACAAGGTGTGGTCCGCGGGCCACAGCATTGTGTCACCTGGGATCCTGTTAGAAGTGAATCTCAGCTCCCAGACCCACTGCATCAGAATCTGCATTTACAAGACTGGCAGATGATTCAGATGCACTTAAAAGTTCGAGAAGCCCTGATCTAGCACATTCTGCCTCAGTGTGCACAGAGGTCTTCAGCTGTGCCCAGCAGGATGTAGCCATGTGTGTCTTCAGGGGAGCTTGTCATCTGCAGGGGCTGGGCTCTGTACCCTCCAGGCCCAGGAAGCTCAGGGGTCTTGCCCACTTAGAAGTGCTGCTAGAACTGAGAAAGAACATTTCATTTTCCCTGGACTGTTTCAGGTCAAATTGCATAGCCTCAAATTTTATTTTTAAAAGTCAGCCAGAGATCAAACCATAGCAGCGGGAGGGACTTCTTCAATAAAGTGTCTTGGAAAAGCAGTTTTCCTGTGTACACCGAAGACTCTTCAAAGGGGGACCAGGACCGCTGCAAGGAGCGCCACCTATTTCTTTAAATACCCGAAGATTCCATTGGCTCCTGGCCGGCGAGGTTTTGACAGTTTACACCTGGTGACATTTAGAGACCGATTTTGGAGAGAGCTGAGGGGAGGAGGCATTTGGTATAACTTGACATTACATCCTCTGGCTGACTGCGCTCTCTCTTGCCAATATACCATTTGTCTATAAAACACTTAGGCCCAAAAATAGCTGTACAGTTTGGTGCCATTGTGGATGAAATGAAGGGCAACTGCCCCATCTCTTTGGCTTTCAGACACCCTCAAAATGTTGCGATGAAATGTCCCAGAGGAATTAGCACAGCTCATTAAACCTGAATTCCCAGCCAGGGTAGGGCCAGTCAGAACATGGCGTTGGGACAGATAGGACCTCAGAAGTGACCACCTAATACTCCAGGGGTGGCACCTGCCCAGGGGCCACAAGACTTAGAGTGAAAGGGGGTGCCGTTCATAATCGCAGCCGGTCAACAGGCATGAACCAGGACCGTCCTGGGCAGAACCCCATCTTTGGCCAAATCCCACCTGTTCAGTTGGCTCTGCCCCCAGAGCAATGAGATGGGGTCCCTGGGGTCCAAGGTGCCGCCTCCTGAGTGTACGGTCCAGAGCGTGGTGACAGGGTTCCCTCCCAACAAAGCAGGCCTATTGCTCCCAGCACGGGGCGGGGCCTTCTCAAGGCCACAGGCAGCACAGCATGTGCCCACTTCTCTCTGGGGCAGTGGCCGTGTGCAGCTGGCTTTCCCCACTTCTCTTTGGGGCGGTGGCCGTGTGCACCTTTACTGGGAGTGCAGCGAGTGCAGGGTCCCTCTTCCTTTCCACTTCCGTTCAGCTCCCATGTTTCATTATCAAGTGCATTTTCCACCTAAGTCCAGTAGCAAACAGGCCCTGGGCTTGGAGTTCACCTGCTGTGAAAGGTGGTGTGAGGGTGTCACAGGGCTCAGCACTTCACTGACTGCTCTGACCCACCGTGCCCTTAGTGTCCCCTCTATGGAGCTCTGCTACCTGTGGCTCCTGCGGCCCCTCAAAGCATCTCAGCTAAACATACTCAGCCCAGTCAATGGGCCCATCAGCAAGGTGGGACATGAGCCACATGCCTGCTACCCGGCAGTCCCAGGAGGCCAGCGGAGCCGAGGCGGCGTGGTACTCAGCAGCCACCAGGGGTGGGGCAGATCCCACGGGTGGGAGCAGGGCCCCAGGCCATGTCACAAGGCCACGGCACTGGTTCTGCAGTGACCCTAACCTGCCTGTCTCTGTGTGTGGTCCACAGCCCGAGACCGAGGACGAGAAGAAGCGCTTTGAGGAAGGCAAAGGGCGGTACCTGCAGATGAAGGCGAAGCGACAGGGCCACGCGGAGCCTCAGCCCTAAACTCCCTCCTCCTGCCACTGGTGCCTCGAGTAGCCATGGCAACGGGCCCAGTGTCCAGTCACTTAGAAGTTCCCCCCTTGGCCAAAAACCCAATTCACATTGAGAGCTGGTGTTGTCTGAAGTTTTCGTATCACAGTGTTAACCTGTACTCTCTCCTGCAAACCTACACACCAAAGCTTTATTTATATCATTCCAGTATCAATGCTACACAGTGTTGTCCCGAGCACCGGGAGGCATTCGGCAGAAACCCTCGGGAATGCTTCCGAGCTTGCTGTAGGGTATGGGAAGAACCCAGCACCGCTAATAAAGCTGCTGCTTGGCTGGACCCACGCGTCCTGGGTAGTCATTTGTCTTGGGGGGGCTGCTTTCCCAGGGGGTGTGGGACGTTGGGGCTCCCGTGGACAGTCTCAACCCTCCCAGCACCAGCACCTGCGTGTACCCTAGAACCTCAGGCACAGCCACACCGATTGGTGTCCGGCTGGTGACTTGCTGGGTATGAATGCCCATTTCCTGTGGGTCCCTGGTTTGGTGTCCTGGCCCCAGACAGCCTGGCTCCTTGGACCTCATAGGCAGCCCAGATGCTGGGAGGATGTGGGCTCAGGGCCACGCTGCCTGGTAGGAGTGCCAGCACCCCACAACCCCACTGTCTGGCTTGCAGAGGATGCCGGCTCTGAGCCTGCGTGGCTTTCCTATGAACAGGGTGGGGCTGCTGGGAAAGACTCAGAGAGGTGATGGTGTGGAAAGAGCCAAATGTGGCCTGGCTCAGCGTGTGGGAGCCGCACCCTGACCCAGCCTCTTGCTAGAAACTGCCTAGATACCCCAAAATCCTGTCTGAAGGAGCCCCCCAGCTGGCGCCAGGACTCCGTGCCTGATGTGGAAACTCCCCCAGCCACTCAGGCAGGAGGCTGCCGGGATGGCTTATAGGGCAGGGGTCTGAGGGACAGCACGAATGTGTGTCAATGCCGTTGGTGTGAAGCTGTGGGCACAGTGTCACTGACATATCTGTGCATGTGCGTGTGCATCTGTCTCTGCATATCTGTGAGCACATGTGCGGTGAGAGTATCGGTGTAGCAGGGTTGATCTGTGCATCTGGCCCAGCCAAGGCCACTACAGGGGCCAGGACCCCACCTGCATCCATGGCTGAAAAGGAGGCCCTCCAATCAAGCACACCCAGAAGTGGCATCTGGGAGAATGTTCCCAACTCAGTCTGTCCCTGAAGCCCCAACATCTGTCCTGCCGCCTGGAGAAGACTGGCCCGTCAACAGCTGCGGCCTCGCACAAGGCTCCCTCTGGCCCCTGGAGAGCGAGGACTCGGCTCCAGATGTGCAGAAACACCAGCCAAGAGCTTAGGAATCTGTCTCGGGCCCCAGTCACGGCTGACGGGGTTATTTCCTGTCTGGGAGGGGGTTGGGGGTGGGAGGGACAAGCTCGGCCACATGAAGCTTCTGCCACACCACCCTGCCCCTTGGCCCCCGGGGCTGGCCTAAGCCAGCCTCAGCCCCCAGCTCCACCCATGACCCATGCCAGAATGGTGCCCTGGGTTCAGAGCAATGAGGAGGCCACCCTTCCCAGCTAGCAGAAGGCCCAGGGCTGGCCACAGCAGTGCCTGAGCCCAGGGGCTCACTGAGGGGACCAGTTCCCTAAAGCACCCACACCCTTCAGTTGAAGGTGGGCCCCGCATCAGACTCCCTAGTTCAGTCCTGGCTCAGCCGCTCATCCGCGTGGCTTTGGGCAAACCAGGCACCTGAAAACCGCCTCCCAGGGGCACCAGGCATTTTGCAGCAGAACCAAGCACAGCACGAAATAAGCCAGGGCCCCGGGGCAGCCATCAGAGGCCATCTCCCACCTGCCCTAGAGCCAGCTGAGGCCGGGCAGAGGCACTGGTGCAGGCAGTGGGTCAGCTGGGCTGGCAGAGAGGAGCCAGGCCCAGACAGAGGCATGGCTCTCCATGGCCGTGTGTGCAATCTTAACTGTGGTGTTTCTAAGCGGCATGACTCTCGGTGGCCATGTAATTAAGTGTGGCGTTTCTACTGTTTCACCCCAAGTCACAGGCGAGACGCTTAGAAACACCACCCTTGGTTACAGGTGCCCTGTGCCAGCCTCCCACTGCTGGTGGCCTATTTATAACCAGGACCACCTGGAGGGGGAGCCAACCTGTCCACAGAGGGCTCACGGGGGGCACTGAGGGCCCAGGCTGCCCGAGAAACCGCAGGGAGTATAGGTGTGCATGGCCCCAGGTTCCCTCTTGCTCAGCCCCACACGTTATTGTGGGGCCTTTCTCTACAAACACTCCTCCTTTTGTCTCATGGGACGGACCCTAAGACCCATCCTGGGCCCCCTAAAAGCTGCTCAGGGACCTGGGGTGTGGGGACGGTTTAGGCAGGTACAGGCTGTGGAGCAGCCCTGGCCAGACTGGGCAAGCTCCAAGCATCCGTTTTGGCTGCAATTGGTTTGGGTCTCCTCCTGGTCAGGTGCCTACTTTCCTCCAGACACAGGGGCGCCTAGTCATGGATGTGTCCCAGAGGCACGGAAGGACACTATGCCAGGCAGCCCCGGAGGCCTTGTGCCCATTGTGTGTGTGGTCAGGGGCTTTCTAGAAAAGACAGGCACGATCCTCAGGAGGCGTCCTCTCCAGGGCCCCCATCAAGGAGCAGGAGGGTTTCTGCCTGCATGGGGCCAGCAGAAGCTGTCAGTCTATGGGTGACAGCCTGTGCTCTATGAGGAGTGGTGATGGCATGAGGGCTTGGGAGGGAGGGGCGGAGGGGCGGGAAGGATGGGAGGAGGGGAGGAGAGGGCTTCAGGCGCTGGGCTGCAGACCCTGGCCTCTCCCGGCTGGGCGGTGGTGCTCAAGAGTTTCAGAGAGAACATTTCTGAGCCTGTGGGGGTGGCGGGGACCACTCAGCAGCCCGGTGGCCCGTGCACTTTATTCCCTCAGTGGACCCCCCAGGCCCAAGGAGCAGCGTGAATCCGTAACTGGCCCAACCTTGCCCCTCGCTGCCCCTGCTCCAGACTGGATTCCCAGTTCCTAGAAGCCGCTGGCCATGCGTCCCGTGTCCTCTCCGCGCCCCGTGTCCTCTCCACGCCCCGCCCCCATTGTTCATCTTAGATGCCGCTTCCTCCAGGAAGGCCTCCCTGAGCCCAAGCCCTGGCCCCAGGTTCTCAGTGTCCATTCCTGCCCCAGCTCCCTCTGGCCCGCGGGCCCCCAGAGCTCCGGGCCTGGGTCTTGCCCCGGCGTCCGAAGGCGGCGTCCGGAGTGTGCACCGAGCCGAGCTGGGAGCCAGGGGCGCGGCGCTGTCAGGAGGCGCCACCGGCCCAGGGCGGACGCGGGGGCACGGGTGGGCTGCGTACGGACGGACTGACGGACAGACGGACGGGCTGACAGACCGACAGACGGCCGCGCCTCTGAGCGGGCGGGGGCGGGGCGGGCCGAGGGGCGGTGCGGAGGCCCCGGCGGAGACATGCGCCCTGCTCCGCCCCCCGCCCCCGGCCTCCCGGCGCAGCAGCGGCGCGGCGGGAGCGGAGCGGAGCGGAGCAAGGCGGCGGCGGCGGCGGCGCCTGGGGGAGGGAGGGGCGGCGGGGCCGAGCCCACCGAGCGGAGCGCGCCAGCCGCCGGTGGCCGCCGCCAGCATGCCCCGGCCCGCGGGCCGCTCCGCCGCCAGCCACCCCCGCGGCCCTCGGCGGCCCGCGCTCGGCCCGGGGGCGCGGGAACCGCAGCCGGAGCCGGAGGCGGGAGCAGCGAGCCGGAGCCCCGGGCGCCCGAATGCAGGGTGAGCGCCAACGCCCTGGCCCGGGGGCGGACGGGCGGGAGGACTCGGCGGGAAGGGAGGGGGCTTTCCGCGCCCTATCGGTCGCGGGGTTCGTCCGAAGGGCCACGAGCGGCGCTTAGCGCTGGCACCCCCCCAACTTGGGGACCTTCGGGGTAACTTCCCCGGGGCCAGCCCCTCCCTCCGTCCACCTGCATCGGGGCCTAGCAACGCCGCCCCCTGGGGTTCTCAGGGGACTGGGGCGGGGCGGTCTGGGGATCCCGAGCCCGCCCCTGCTCAGCGCAACCCGGAGGGGTCCGGGGGCCACAGTCCCGCCAGGTTTCCCAGCCTGCCGCTCGGACGCGCCCTCGGGGTGGGGCAGGACTCGGGGCACCTACTGGGGACCAGCAGGCGAGAGCACGCGAGTCAGAGCGGGGATTGCGGGGCGCGGGGGGAGATCGGAGCCCCAGGGGGTTGGGACTGTAGGGGCGGGGGCTGGGGGGCGCGTGCCGGAGATGTCGAGGCCTCGCGCTGCGCGTCCCTCCCTGGGCGACGGCCAGGCCGGGCCCCGTGGAACAGATCGCCTGCAGCGCGGGCGGAGACCGGCGTGCGGGCGGAAGCCGGGGCGCAGCCAGAGCCCGGGGAATCCTTTCAAGTTCTGGGTTCTCTTTGTTGCGCAATGGGGCCTCGGGGCCGCGCGGCCTCATTGGCCCGGAGCCGTGACGTCACGCCCCGGCCCCGCCCGCGTGTCTTGCGGAGGGAGGTCTCATGGCCCGGGTGGGTCCCAGGCTAGTCGCACCTGCAGTCGGCCCTGCAGTAGGCGAGGAAGTGGGAAGCCCGGTCCTGAGATGCTGCGGGATGCTTTAAGTGCCCTGCAGGAGAAACTTCCCAGCAGGAGACAGTGCCATCCTGGGTCCCGTCAGCACTGTGAGGAGCCCAGCCTGGGGTCTGGCCCTAGTGGCCGCTCCATTCTATGAAGAATGAACAGAAAGGGTACAATCCGTGGGTCTGTGGTCGCTGACCCAGAGCCAGAGGGACACTTTGTTCCCACACAACCAGTCCTCTGTCACTTTGCACTTGGAACCCGGTGTCCACGCCCCGCCCCCCAGGACATTCCTCTCCCATGCCAGGACTACAGCGCCCAGGAGTGCCTGGCCCCAAACCTAGCCCTGACACTATTCTCCGTGTTGCCCTGAGCTTCTGCCTGAAGTGTTCCCATCTGCAGTGTGGGGACAGTGAGACCTGCCCTGCAGACCTGAGGCTCAGAAATACCTCAGCTCTAGGGACAAAAACAAATGCCCCTTTCCCCAACATTTTAGGGATTGAGAGGCCAGGACTTTGGTGTCAGGCAAGTGGAGTTTGGATCCTGGCTCAGGCAAGTGCTGGCCAGGGCAAACGGCTTTACCTCTCCCTGCTTCTGCTGGACAAGCTTTACAATGCGGATGAATTGTGGGGGCACTCACTGGAGGAGCATGCCCGTGTGCAAGAGGATGCATGTACCCCTGCCCACAGACCTAGAGCCTTTTTTTTTTTCAAGACAGGGGCTCACTCTGTTGCTCAGGCTACAGTGCAGTGGCACAATCACGGCTCACTGTATCCTTGACCTCCCCAGGCTCAGGTGATCCTCACACCTCAGCCTTCCACGTAGCTGGGACTGTAGGCTCACACCACGACGCCTGGCCAATTTTTTTATTTTTTGTACAGATGGGTTTTCACCATGTTGCCCAGGCTGGTCTCGAACTCCTGGGCTCAAGCCATCCACTCACCTTGGCCTCCCAGAGTGCTAGGATTACAAGCATGAGCCACTGCACCCTGCCTTCAGACCTAAAGCCTTTCCCAGCAGTAAGGCACCATTAGGCTAGACGAGAGGAAGAACTGGCACCGTGAAGGGCTGGGCTTGTTGCAGCCTGTGGCTCCTTCTGCACCAGTAATCAACACGTGGACAGGGTGGGCTGTGGGGGTCCAAGGTCGCGGGGCTAGACAGAGCTGGTTGGGCATCTGAGGGAAGGCCTCCCGGTCTCACAGCCGAGGCAGCTGAGGTAGAAATAGATGCTGACCTGCTAGGTGCATGCTGAGTCCAGTTTCCTATTTGATAGCGTAAAGACCACTGGTGTCTGCAGCCCTCTCGCCCACAGCGCTTACTCACACTCTGTCTGCTCTGAACCCCCAAAAGGCTGCCAGGCACCCCAAAGGCTGGAGGTGGCCCAGTGCTCCCCTCACTCCTGAGGCTAGTCTGCTCCAGGTCCTGGTCCCGGTGAATATGTATCTGCCCGCAGGTCTGAGGCTCCCCGGCACCTCCAAGCTGAGTGTCTTGGCCCATAAGAGACAGCACAAGGCTGGGCGCGGTGGCTCATGCCTGGAATCCCAGCACTTTGGGAGGCCGAAGCGGGTGGATCACCTGAGGTCAGGAGTTCGAGACCAGCCTGGCCAACATGATGAAACCTCGTTTCTACTAAAAATACAAAAAATTAGCAGGGCATGGTGGCGGGCACCTGTAATCCCAGCTACTTGGGAGGCTGAGGCAGGAGAATTGTTTGAACCCAGGAGGCAGAGGTTGCAGTGAGCTGAGATCCACCCTGGGTAACAAGAGTAAAACCCCATCTCAAAAAAAAAAAAAAAAGAAAGAACTCCGGACAAGACAAGCAGGAGGCCTGCCAGCTGGTGGCTGGGACATCGCTGCCTTCCGTGCCTGAGAGCCAGGGGCCTTGGCTAAGGCGGCAGTGGCCCCCCACCTTGAGCTGGAGATACTTCCTCTCTGGGGGACATGGGGCGTGTCTGGTACTGTAGATGCCCATAAGGACCGGGGCATGAGAAAGAGAGCAAATGAGGCTAAATGGGCCCTGGGTGAGAAGGGCCAGTTAAGTGTGAGCACAGCACAAGTAGGCCTTCACTTGGCACTGGGCTTCTCCCACACTGCCTGCCTGGGCTGCAGCGAGAGGGCTGCCAGGCTGGGAAGGATGAGGGAGGGACTCGCTGCCCAGCCTTCTGGCAGGATGGATGCTTCCCCGCTTCCCGCCACGTGCCTGCTGCCCAGCATCCTGTGTCCCTGACTCACATGGAAAGGCCATCGGCACTTCCTCTGACTTCAGAGTCAAGCTCTGGTCTGGTCTACTGGCCGTCTCCAGGCCCTTGCTGCCCAAGCCAACCAGAGCATGAGACTGGCCACTACCCCAGAGCACCCACTGTGTGCCAGACCTGGGCCCAGGGCTATAGAGATGTGGCTCCTGTCCACCTCAGCCTTCCTGTGGAAGAAGCACGGCAGTCTCTTAGAGGAGAAGATGCAGGGACCTTGCCCCAGCCACACCACTGCTGTGTGGGGGCTTTAACCTCAGCGCGGGGTCCTGGCTCTGGAAGACCAGCTGGGGGCTGACATAGCAGACTGCCTGCCCCCTCTCAGGGTGGTCAGGAAAGTGGTGACCATCTCCCTTCCCCAACAGGTCACTTAGGGAACAGGAGAGGGAAATGGAGGGTCGAGGGCGTGGTCTTCCGGGACATGTCCTCAGGTGGCCTGATGAAGTGGAATAAATTAAGGCAAGTGCGTCAGAGATGTCCACTGTGGGGGGCTCTGGCATGGGCTGTGTGAGGATTCTGGAACATTTGATGGCAAGAGGACTTGTTCTGGGATGGTGCCAGGTCATGCGCGGGGCAAGAGTGCCCATCTGGGCCCACCTTGGCTGGTTCCCTGAGGATGCAGGTAACCTGGAAGGAAGCCCAGATATTGAGCTTTGACCAGGAGTGGACGGAAGTGAGGGAATACGCACTTATTGGGCACCCCCGTATACAGCCCCTGGGTGTCAGGGACATGGGCACGAGGGTCCTCCCGGGGAGTGGAGAGGAGAGTGCAGCCTGATGTAAGCCAGGGCTGGATAGGTCATGGTGTGCCGGGCCTTCCCTGCCTTAGGGCATTTGTGCTGTTGTAACACAGTACTTAAGATGCAGTAACTCATGAAGAACAGATTTATGTCTTGCTGGGTGTGGGAGCACTTGCCCTGTAATCCCAGCTACTCAGGAGGTTTAGATCGGAAGATCACTTGAGCTCAGGAGTTCGAGACCAGCGACCGGGCAACACAGTGAGACTCTGTCTCTAAAATATGAAAATAAGGCCGGGCATGGTGGCTCATGCCTGTAATCCCAGCACTTTGGGAGGCTGAAGTGGGCAGGTCATTTGAGGTCAGGAGTTTAAGACCAGCCTGGCCAACATGGTTAAACCCTGTTACTACTAAAAATACAAAAAAATTAGCCGAGCATGGTGGTATATGCATGTAGTCCCAGCCACTTGGGGGGCTGAGGCACGAGAATGGCTTGAACCCGGGAGGTGGAGGTTGCAGGAGCTGAGGTGGTGCCACTGCACTCCAGCCTGGGCGACAGAGCAAGACTCTGTCTAAAAAAAAAAAAAGAAAAGAAAAGAAAAGAAAGAAAGATTTAAAAAATACACATATATGTATAAATTTTTTTTTTCAAAAAAGAAAAGCTGAGAAATCCAAAGTCAAAGTGCTGGCAGGTTTGGTGTCTGGCAAGGCCTGGTCTGTGCTTCAAAGATGGTGCCTTGGACACTGCATCCTCTGGAGCGAACAGCACTGTTGCTCACATGGCAGAAGAGGGAAAGCTCCGTGAGAGAGAACTCACTCCCAGAAGCCCTTTTGTAAAGACATTAAACCCACCCATGGCCTAATCACCTCTTAAATGTTTCCTGGCCAGGCACTATGGCTCACGCCTGTAATCCCAACACTTTGGGAGGCCAAGGCGGGAAGACTGCTTAAGGCCAGGAGTTTGAGACCAACCTGGGCAACACAGCAAGACCCCTTCTCTATAAAAAAAATTAAAATTAGCCAGGCAGGGCAGGGCATTGGGGCTCACACCTATAATCTCAGCACTTTGGGAGGCCGAGGCAGGTGGATCACGAGGTCAGGAGTTCAAGACCAGCCTGACCAACATGGTGAAACCCTATCTCTACTAAAAATACAAAAATTAGCCAGGTGTGGTGGTGCGTGCCTGTAATCCTAGCTACTGAGGCGGCGGAGGCCGGAGAATTGCTTGAACCCAGGAGGTGAAGGTTGTAGTGAGCCAAGATCATGCCATTGCACTCCAGCCTGGGTCACAGAGCAAGATTCTATCTCAAAAAAAAAAAAACAAACACAAACGTAGCCAGGCATAGTGGCGCATGCCTGTAGTCCCAGGTACTTGGAAGGCTGAGTGGGGAGGATTGCTTGAGCCCAGGAGTTCCATGCCACAGTGAGCTATGATCTCACCACTGCACTCCAGCCTGGGTGATAGACCAAGACCCCATTTCTAAAAAAATAGTCTTACCTTGTAATCCCAGCACTTTGGGAGGCCGAGGCGGGCAGATTACGAGGTCAGGAGATCGAGACCAGCCTGGCCAACGTGGTGAAACCCCCTCTACTAAAAATACAAAAATTAGCCGGGCGTGGTGGCGGGCGCCTGTAGTCCCAGCTACTCAGGAGGCTGAGGCGGGAGAATGGCGTGAACCCGGGAAGCGGAGCTTGCAGTGAGCCGAGATTGCACCACTGCACTCCAGCCTGGGCTACAGAGTGAGACTCCATCTCCAAAAAAAAAAAAAAAAAAAAAAAAAAAAGTCTTACCTCTTAATACTATTAGAATGGCAATTAAATCTCAACACAAGTTTTAATTAAATTTCAACATGAGTTTTGCAGGGGACATTCAAAGTGTAGCGCTCGCCATCTCCCATCTTAAGTACCCAAGGGCTACAATGCTGTCACCAGAGCGGAAGTCACTGAGTGCCCACTGCCACCTCCCACAGATGTTCGTGTTCCGCAGCATCCCTGAGCCGCCAGGAGTGAGGGCTGCTGCTCCCTGAGACCTGGCTCCAAGGAGGATGCCACAGCCGCCTGCCAGCTCCGGTCTGCACCATGAGTGATGAGCGGCGGCTGCCTGGCAGTGCAGTGGGCTGGCTGGCATGTGGGGGCCTCTCCCTGCTGGCCAACGCCTGGGGCATCCTCAGCGTTGGCGCCAAGCAGAAGAAGTGGAAGCCCTTGGAGTTCCTGCTGTGTACGCTCGCGGCCACCCACATGCTAAACGTGGCCGTGCCCATCGCCACCTACTCCGTGGTGCAGCTGCGGCGGCAGCGCCCCGACTTCGAGTGGAATGAGGGTCTCTGCAAGGTCTTCGTGTCCACCTTCTACACCCTCACCCTGGCCACCTGTTTCTCTGTCACCTCCCTCTCCTACCACCGCATGTGGATGGTCTGCTGGCCCGTCAACTACCGGTGAGCACGTGAAGCTCTGGGGTTCTTGGGGTTCTAAGCAGGTGTGAAAACAAAGACATATCTGGTGTGCCCATGCGCACACAGGAGTGGCCACACCTGTGGCATGCCGGGAGGGCAGGCAGGCTCAGGAGGGGCTGCTGTAAGCTGCTGGGGGCACACACGGAGCTTTGCATGGGTAGATACAAGCAGCCAATACAGAATGCTTGGAAGAGGGACGTGTGACAATGTTCACAGAATTCTCCTATGCAAGGAACAAGGCCCCGCCACACTGGCTGTGCCATGACTATGATATACTGGGGGGTGTGGGGTGCCTGGGTGGTGAGGATCCCCTACAGGTCCCCAGAGGCCTGGGGAGGCCCTGTGGGTGACGCCAGATCCCTCTGTTCCACCCTGCCTCATGCCAGGCTGAGCAATGCCAAGAAGCAGGCGGTGCACACGGTCATGGGTATCTGGATGGTGTCCTTCATCCTGTCGGCCCTGCCTGCCGTTGGCTGGCACGACACCAGCGAGCGCTTCTACAGCCATGGCTGCCACTTCATCGTGGCTGAGATCGGCCTGGGCTTCGGCGTCTGCTTCCTGCTGCTGGTGGGCGGCAGCATGGCCATGGGCGTGATCTGCACAGCCATCGCCCTCTTCCAGACGCTGGCTGTGCAGGTGGGGCGCCAGGCCGACCGCCGCGGCTTCACCGTGCCCACCATCGTGGTGGAGGACGCGCAGGGCAAGCGGCGCTCCTCCATCGATGGCTCGGAGCCCGCCAAAACCTCTCTGCAGATCACGGGCCTCGTGACCACCATAGTCTTCATCTACGACTGCCTCATGGGCTTCCCTGTGCTGGTGGGTGACAGCGTCGGGTAGGGGGGCCTGTCTCTGGGACAGCCCTGGGGCTGCTCATACTCCAGGCATCAGGTGGTTGAGTCCTCAGACCCAATCCTTTGAGATGGGCTTGATCATCGTCCCCATTTTCCAGATTTGGAAACCGAGGTTCAGAGAGGTGCAAAGACCTGCCTAGAGTCAGGGCAGCCTCGTGGGACTTGAGCCCACATCCGGCAACTGCAGGGCCCAGGGCCTTCCTGCTACAGTGCAGAAGAGTTTGCTCCCCTCGCCCAAGGCCCATTTTTTTGTTTTTGTTTTATTTATTTATTTATTTATTTATTTTTGAGACAGAGTTTTGCTCTTGTTGCCCAGGCTGGATGTGCCATGGCACAATCTCAGCTCACTGCAACCTCTGCCTCCTGGGTTCAAGCGAGTCTCCTGCCTCAGCCTCCCAAGTAGCTGGGATTACAGGTGCCTGCCACCACGCCTGGCTAATTTTTTTTTGTTCGTTTGTATTTTTAGTAGAGACAGGTTTTCACCATGTTAGTCAGGCTGGTCTCGAACTCCTGACCTCAGGTGATCTGCCCATCTCAGCCTCCCAAACTGCTAGGATTACAAGCATGAACCACTGCATCTGGCCTCAAGGGCCGTGTGATGCAGAGGTAGGATAGCATGCCCATGGGTTTCCTGGTGGGTCCAGGTCCCAGGATTGACAGAGGGAGCTTTGGTGCCGTAGGTAGGTGGGGGCGCAGGATCAGGAGACAGAGCAAGGCCAGGGCGGGCCTCAAATGTCTGTTGGGGAGTTGCACTTGATACTAACGGCTGGGGAAGGCCAAGCTGAGGGCTGCTGTGAGAAAGGCCTTGCCAACAAGGGTGTGAGGTCCAGAGGGGCTACCTGGGGTCCTCTTGGTGAAGCTGGGACCAGCTTGGCCCAAGAATGAAGTCTGGACTCAGTAGCCAACTCCTCCCCACTGCAGGACTCTATGCCCGTCCCCGAGAGGTCTGCAGTGAGACAGGGAGAGGACTGGGGCAAAGACCAGCCTGAGGGGTTTCATCCAAGCAGCAGGCAAGACTGCCTTCCCTGAGTCACTGCAGGACATGAGGACATGAGCTCCAGAATGGTGACTCGGGGGGTGGCAGCTTCAGAGTTGGGGCCTTGCTCAGGAGGCAGCCCCCACTGCCCCACCCCCAGCAGGCCTGGTTCCCCCGAGCTAAGGGTCCTCATGCGTACAGTGGGGGCTGGCAGCCCGGTCCCTGTGCAGATGGAAGGCAGGGCCTTCATGAAACAGCAGAGACCCCCAAGGCACCTCGGGAGCAGAGTGGGGGCAGTGGGGGGGAGGGGCCACCCCCGCTTCTCTTACGGACAGGGAAGAGGGTACAGCTTGTGGGGCCACTCCATGCTGCTGTTATAAAGTGTCCAGAATCCACCCTCTAGAGCATGGCCTGTTCTTAGCCCATTTTCCAGATGGAGAAACTGAGCCCCAAAGAGGTTTAGCAGCTTTCTGAGGGTCACGTGGCCCACAAATGGCAGAATCAACATACCCACATCCTCCACACTTTCACTCTTTTGTGGCAGTCACTTAAGCATCGCTCTTTGGGACAGAGCAACGAGGGCTCTCCTGGGAGAGGAGGAATGCAGGGACCCAAAAGCAGGGGTAGGGCCGAGGAGGCCACTGGCCGGGAAGGGGGTGGCAGAATCTTGAACAGGCTTGAGACCTGGTTCTCTAAGCCTCAGTTTCCTCATCTCCAAAAGGGGATGGCAGCCAGGCACAGTGATTCATATCCGTAATCCCAGCACTTTGGGAGGCCGAGGCAGGAGGATCTCTCAAGCCCAGGAGATCAAGGCTGCAGTGAGCCATGATTGAGCCACTGCACTCCAGCCTGGGTGACAGAGTGAGACTCTGTCTCAAAACAAAGCGGGGAGGAGGTGGTAATCCATGCCCCACTTCTCTCCATGGGCATCCAGGAGGGAGACAGAGCAGGGCCACCCAGTGCTGCCCAGTAGCCAGGTAGCTCCCGGAGGGCGGGGCCTCCCACTGCCATGCTCCAGCTCTTTTCTCCCCAAGGGCCCCTTCTCCTTGGCAGGTACCCACCTGTCAGACCTGCCGTACGCATGGGGAGACCGAGATTCAGGGGGAGCTTGTGTGATGGTGGGGGGTCCTGCAGGTGCCAGGCCAAGCCCTGTGCCCACAGGTGGTGAGCTTCAGCAGCCTGCGGGCCGACGCCTCAGCGCCCTGGATGGCACTCTGCGTGCTGTGGTGCTCCGTGGCCCAGGCCCTGCTGCTGCCTGTGTTCCTCTGGGCCTGCGACCGCTACCGGGCCGACCTCAAGGCTGTCCGGGAGAAGTGCATGGCCCTCGTGGCCAACGACGAGGAGTCAGATGACGGTGAGGATGGCCTGAGAGTGGCCCCGGGGAGAGTGGCGTCTGGGTGAGGTCATTGGGGTTGGCAGGAAAACGGCTGTCAGGCAACCCCACTAAGGTGACTTCATTCTCAACCACCAGACACCCCCTGTGTCACCCCCAAATGTACTTGAATGTCCAAGGGACCTAAGCCAGGTTCCCACAGGGCACTCTCCTATCTGGCTTGGCTGCCCCAGGTTCCAAGTAATGGGATGTTCTGGTTAACAGAGAGCAGGGTAGACATGTCTGCAAGTGCTCCAGCGGAGCTCCTGGGCTCACCCCCCAACCTCAGGGATCCCCAGCAAGCTGCCCTGGGGGCTCCTGCAGACCGAGGTCCTGTCTGGATACCATTACCAGCAATCCCATTACCCTCAGCCCAGCCCGTGCTCTGTCCAGGCACTGCCAGCCCCTTGTGTGTGTTATTTAGTCCTCCCAAGGTCACCTCTGGTCCCACCCCATGTCCTAGATAAGGAAATTGTCTCAGTGAGTGACCTCCCTGCCCAGTCTCACAGCTAAAGGGTGGCATATTTGGGATTTGAACCCAGAACCCCTCCCCTTCCCTTTTCAGCTAACCAGCCCCCTACCTTGTATATGTTTGTTGGGTAAGGGGGATCCCTGAGATTCCCTCCCAGATGCCCCCAAGTTTCCATGGCCCTAAGGTTCTGCCCCCCCCAACCCCCCCCACCCTACAGAGACCAGCCTGGAAGGTGGCATCTCCCCAGACCTGGTGTTGGAGCGCTCCCTGGACTATGGCTATGGAGGTGACTTTGTGGCCCTAGATAGGATGGCCAAGTATGAGATCTCCGCCCTGGAGGGGGGCCTGCCCCAGCTCTACCCGCTGCGGCCCTTGCAGGAGGACAAGATGCAGTACCTGCAGGTGAGCACAGGCCTGGGGGAGAGGCCGCACCTGCGGGTGGCAGGGTGTCCTGACCTCCCTGAGGCCTCTCCACTCGGAGCCCATCTCACGCCTTCTGCAGTTGCAGGGGTGGCTGTCACCATCCAAGGATGGGCTGTCCAAAAGTCACACAGCTTGTGTGGGTGGGCCCCAACCGCCACCCCCATGGTCCCTGTCACATGAGTTATCTCCTGCCGGCTCAGTATCCTCAAGGAGCGCCCTCCCCAACCGACCCCAGCTGTCTGCCACAGCCCTGCGGCTCGAAGAGACTGCACCAAACCTCACAGCTCCCAGCCAGGCTGCCCCGGCGCGCAGCCTGGTCCCTGACCCACGGAAGGCCCTTCCCCGGGGTGGAGAAGGGTTTGTTCCCGTTTTCCAGGAGGGCAGCTCGGGGTAAAAGGCAGCCGCGTCCTGACAGGTCCCGCCCACGCGGCGCTTCTCCCACGACGATGCGCACGTGTGGGCCGCCGTCCCGCTGCCCGCTTTCCTGCCGCGCTGGGGCTCCGGCGAGGACCTGGCCGCCCTGGCGCACTTGGTGCTGCCTGCCAGGCCCGAGCGGCGCCGCGCCAGCCTCCTGGGCTTCGCGGAGGACGCACCCCCGTCCCGCGCGCGCCGCCGCTCGGCCGAGAGCCTGCTGTCGCTGCAGCCCTCGGCCCTGGACAGCGGCCCGCGGCGAACCCGCGACTCGCCCCCCGGCAGCCCGCGCCGCCGCCCCGGGCCCGGCCCTCGCTCCGCCTCGGCCTCGCTGCTGCCCGACGCCTTCGCCCTGACCGCCTTCGAGTGCGAGCCACAGGCCCTGCGCCGCCCGCCCGGGCCTTTCCCCGCTGCGCCCGCCGCTCCCGACGACGCCGATCCCGGAGAGGCCCCGACGCCCCCAAGCAGCGCCCAGCGGAGCCCCGGGCCACGCCCCGCTGCGCACCCGCACGCAGGCTCTCTGCGCCCCGGCCTGAGCGCGTCGTGGGGCGAGCCCGGGGGGCTGCGCGCGGCGGGCGGCGGCGGCAGCACCAGCAGCTTCCTGAGCTCCCCCTCCGAGTCCTCGGGCTACGCCACGCTGCACTCGGACTCGCTGGGCTCCGCGTCCTAGGACCGCCGGCGCCTCCCCATGGACGCCAGGCAGGCCAGGCCGCTCTCCGGGGACACAGCACCATAGACGCCCGCCTCCGCCCCGCGCGCAGACACGCGCCACCCCTTCCAGGGGTGAGGGGGCGTTGGCCTCAGCGTTTGTCTTCCGGCTCCTCCCAGCTGGCCTTGTCCCAAGGGCGACGGCTAACACGGACGACTGCGCTGGGCACCGCATGTCCCGGGCCGAGTGAGGTCGGGCCTGGGGAGCTGAGTGACATCTCAAGCTTGGGCTTGGGTAGTGAGTGACATGTGCACACGTCCAGCTGCGCCATCACCAGCCCTGGGCAACAGGACGTCGGGAGCAGTGAACCTGAGACAGGGCCACTGCGGGATCGGACAAAGCCCCGCCTTGGAGAGACAGCAGGAGCCACTGGCCTCCCCAGGGGCTTTCAATCCACACTGCACCATAACCGCCACACCCGTGGCGGGGCGGGGGGTGTACAGAGGGTCTCTAAGCACAGGGGTCTTCAGAGCCCGAACAAGCTCTGATTAGGTCTCCCTGCTTCCGACCTGCCCTGCCTCAGTTTCCCCATCTGTGATGAGCAGGTGACCACGTTAACTCTCAGGGCTGTTTGAAGTCTCTTGGTTGTAGGCCCTGGCCACTGAGTGGCCCAGGTGTGAGAGGTAGCCTAGAGCCCTCTGCGGCCTTTGTGGAGGTCCATTTTCAGCATGTGGCCTGGTGTGGCTCCCTAGGCCTGAGGCCTCCCACTCTCAGTGCCCCCTGCCCCCTTGGGAACCCACACTCCACCCCAGCTAAGCACAACACTCTGCATCACCACCAATGGCACCTCAGCCACCTTGACCACCATTAGTGTCCCCACCCTCATTACTCTGCCATCGTTGCCTGTCCCCACCACATCAGCTCCCTCCGTGGCTCCCACCATGTCGCTGGCAGGTGCAAGCAGAGAGCACAAGGGCAGCAGGGCCTGGGCTTCCGTGTCCCTGGGTCATCCCCAGCCTCACTCCCCACCCGTGCAGGCCTGGCCAGGAAGGGATCCTGGCAGGGGCTTCCAGGTTCTCAGCTCAAGGCCTGGTCCCGGGCAGGCGTCCAACCCCTGGGAGCAATGTATTTCTTTGCCTTCCCTCCTGGGCAGACCCCTTACAGGCCTGGGCATTGCCATGGGCCCTGGGTCTTCCCAGGCTAAGGAGAACCAGGAACAGCTATAACCTTGAGCTGGTGAAATAGGGCAGATGAGAAGGCTGTCTCTTCCAGACCCCCACCCCTATACAGTGGCCCCACAATATGAAGACCTGGGGTAATTTCCAAGGTCAGCATAGAGCCTGCCTGTGCCCAGTTCCTTCTGGCCCTCAGGTGGCCAAGCCCATGTCTTCATCCTTCAGATAGGGTCCCACTCCCAGAAGAAGCTGCTGGGGTGGGGGTGGGAGGCTGCCTAAGCCTGTCTCTGCTTCAGAGGCCCCTCCAGTCCCTGGCTGTGGGGTAACTGGGGGTATGAGCTGTGGCCATAGGTGAGCAAGGCAGGGAATTGCAATCCAGCCCTGGCCGTGGGAGGGGCCATCTCTGGCCAATGCTGCTGTGCCTTCAAGGACTGACAAGTTACGTAGTGGCAGAGGTCGCCAGCTAGCCATCGTCTCCTCCATCTGGGGGGTGTCTGTCCACTTGTCACCCTAGGTTTTCACTCATTTGTCACCTTGGGGTTTTGCTCTGTGTGTTTCCTATCCAACGGCAATACTTGCAGGGGGACAGAGTCCCCTACACCACTCGAGTCCTGCGGTTTTTACAAAAATAAAGGGGGAGACCCCAAGTGGAGGACCCTGGGCCTGGAGCTCCCTCCCAAACTTTGTCCAGCATCCAGGCCTGTTCCCTGGGCTCACTGGGGAGGGAGTTGTCTTCATAGCACACCCAGAGCCAGGGATCCCTTTGTAGTTTTTTGACAACTGAGCATTTCTCTTCTGTACAGGACCCAATAAAAACTTCCTTATGATTTGCACCTGGCATTCCAAAGCTGGTTTCATGGAAAACCCTTCTGCAACACCACAGCAGGGCTGGCCAGCTGCCCTTAATGTCTTCTTCTGGAACCTGAGTTCTTCTGGTAGTGTGCCATTTTTGGGGGTTGGACTTGCTCTCTGTCTTCAGACAAATGCTTCAGTCCCACCAGCGAGTGAGGAGTGAGATGGTCCTGGAGTAGCAACAGGATGAAGCAGTGGGGTGGGCTCCACAGCCCACCAGTGGAAGAAAGGCCCTATTAGCCCAGTTGGCAACCCCTGCCCCAGGGTTGGCACCTGGGGCTGCTAGTCACTGTGAGCTTGACTGAAGAGAGTGAAACAGGGCAGGGCAATAGGAGCTGGGCCTAAGCGTCTTGGGACTTGTTGAGCCCCTGTCCCCACGCGCCCCCGTGGAATTTGGAGGAAGGACCTTTGGGTCTGCAGTGCAACACCGCCACCTGGTGGACTGCAGAGGGATTTGTCCTGGCCTCTACCCCACCCCACACCGCGGGAAGCACAGACCCGAGAGGCCACCCTGGACGGCGACAGCCGGGACCCTCACCCTCGCCCCAGCTCCAGCGAGCCCACTAGGTGCGACAGTGGAGCTGAGTTTTTGAAGGACCGTGGGTCCTTCTCCACGCCTTTGGACCAGGACGAGTTTAGTGCCCTGCAGGTCAGGGCCGCCCAAAAAGAGAAGAGCTTCTATAGAAAGTTGATATTTGTGGTTCCAAAAGATGCACCTAAGTAGGCATCGCAGGGGTGGGAGATATTAGACCTCTGGTGTCCTCTTGATAGCGACTTCACAGATTCGCGCTGGCTTTATTCTGAATTACAAGGTGTCGGGAGGAGGTGTCAGGATCTCTGACCCCACAACCCGAGCTGCCCCTCGCTGGCCCGTACTCCTGGGCCAGAAGCCCAGGGTAAGAAAATCTGACTTGAGAGCCTCCCACCACCGAAGTCCGTGCGCAGCAGTGACCTCATTATGGACCAATAAAGTGGCGCAGCGCGCTCCGAGAGCCGTCCAGGGTTTGGATTCTGCGGCAGCCCTAGGGATCTGGAGCTGCGGGTTCTACGGGGTCCGGGCTTGGAATGTGGGCCAGGGTCTTTGTCGAGCGGAAGGCGTTCCCCTCTCCCACGACAGGCACCGGGTTCACTTTTGCAACCCTCAAGCTGGTGCCACCAAGCAATGGGTCCCTTCCAGGAACCGCGTGGGCGGGGCGTCCGGGTGGGACGGTGCATCTTAGGGGCGGGGCTTCTGAGAAGGGTGGGCCTCGGGGAGTGCGCCAGCTCTGTGGGCAGCACCGCTTGCGGAGGAGGTCGTTGGAAGCCAAGAGGATCCCGGGTTGGGGGAGGCTGGGAGCCCCTCGCCGGCGGGGCGGGGCCAGGCGCGTTTTGTGCCGGTGGGAACCGGGCGCCCGCTGTCCGCTGAATGGTCCGGGGCGGGGCAGCGATTCTCCTCGCTGCGAGGGGTCAGCTCTGCGCTGTTGCCAACTGCGACATTCCCACCGCTGCGCGGCAACCGGGCGGGGGTGGGGGCGGGCGGGTTGCCCGCCAGGGGTCCCTGGGAAAGGGGTGCAGCCCAGGACACCCCCTCCCAGCCCCTCCGGAGGATGGGCGGAGAGCGAGCGGTCCGGCGTGTGTAGGTGGAGCTGGAGTGGGGGTGGATTATGCCCAGACGCGCAGACCCAGTCCGGCAGGGCTGGGGGTATTTCTCTGCGTTTGCGGGGTGCGCGGCCCTCTCCAAACCACCCCCGCCCAAAGACCAGAACGGACGACTGGGGGGTCCTGGCAGTCACTGTGGGCGTGCTGAAAATAGTCCCTGTGTCGCGAGACCAAATAGGGAGCGCCTTAAGTTCAGGCCATCCCCGGGGCTTCACCAGGGCCGCCACACGCGCAGGCCCAGCCCGGGGCTCTCGGCGCAGCGACTCGACGCTGGCTGCGGCGGGGGGACGCTGGCGGACGAGCCGGGGAGACTTCCGGGGAGGAGGAGCGGGGGTGGTGGGGACCGCGGGCCGCCGGCGGCCGGAGCAGGAGCCCAGACGGCGGGGGTGCAAGGGCGGAACAGCGCGGGCGCCTCCTGGCCCAGCCCGGCGCTGTCCATGGTGCTGCCGGCGGCGCGCTCGGGCACCAGGGGGCAGCGCAGGCCGCCGCCGACCTCATCTCCGCGCCGAAGGAGCTGGCTCACGCCGGGCAGGCAGCTGTGGAAGCCCGACGGGTGCTCGGCTCCCCTGGGCACTGGCCAGAGCCCTGCGGGGAAGAGCGGACGCGAGAAACAGGGAGGGGAGGGGAGGGGAAGGGGGAGGGAGGGGAGGGGAAGGGGGAGGGAGGGGAGGGGAAGGGGAGGGAGGGGAGGGGAAGGGGAGGGAGGGGAGGGAGGAAGGGAGGGGAGGGAGGGAGGGAGGGAGGAGAGGGGAGTGGGGGTGGAGGGGAAAGGAGGGAAGAAGCGTGTTGAGGAAGGGAAGAGGAGGGCGGAGGTCAGACTACCCGAATGTCTCCCCCGGGGTCCAGACCTACCACCCAGATTGCAATCGCACAGCCAGCCCGGGCTTTACTGCTCCTCCCTCGCCCCCTAGCGAGCTGGGGCCCCCTCCTTACCAGCTGCCCACCTGCCTCCGAGTTGTCCTCTTTATATTTGCTGTCTTGCTATGTTGCCCAGGCTGGTCTCAAAAGCCCGGGGTCAAGCGGTCCTTGAGGCATCCCTCTTTATTTGGCCTTGTGCAACCCTGGCTCTGATCCCACAAGCCTCCCCCTCCTCCCTCCAGCCCTCCCCTGTACCTGGCAAGGAGTTCTGAAGGCTTCTCATGTACTTCACGCTCAACTCCAGGATGTCAGCCTTCTCCAACTTGCGCTTCTGGATCTACCCGACCATGGAAAGGTCTATTAGGCCGGCCTCCCGAGGTGGAGAGAGGGAGGTTGGGATCGTATCACCCACCCACCCCCACCCCGCCTGAGTCTCACCTGGTGCGAATAGTGTTTCTCCAGCAGCGACTTGAGCTGCTCCAGTGACACATTGATGCGTGCCCGGCGCTTTTTCTCCATCAGCGGCTTGGAAATCTGCAGATGAACAGCCTTTAGAGTGCAGGACTGCCACCCTTCTGCCCTCTGCCCCCCCCCCACCACCTCCCGGGGAAGGGTGCCTGCCCCTCATCCCTCAAGACCCCAGACCTTTCGGAAGTTGCCGGGGAGGCTGCCCCGGGCAGCAGGCTCCGTGCCCATGTTGCAGTCCATGCACCAGTGCGAGGCAGCGCCGCCTTTATAGGGACCCTCGTTTACATGTCAATGAGGCCCTCTGCACTCTAGAAACCTCGAGGAGGAGGGGACCGAGGGAGGACGCACCGGGAAGCTCCCCACCTCCTTCCCTCAGCCCCCTCCCATAGCCTAGGCTTCCTCTCACCTTCAGGACCCCCCCTGCCTCCCGAGGGACCCCCCTTCCCCTTTCTCTGTCTTTTCCTTATCTCTCTGGCCTCCAGCACTTCCCAAGTCTGAGGAGACCTGCCATGCCCACCCCCTCCATGCCCATCCTGTCCCAATCCCCGTAAGTTCTCCAGTCCCACTTGCCAAGTCCTTGATACCCTGGGGTGCAAGCATTCCAGGGCTCACCTACTGGGGAGGTACATGGGCCAGCTAGCCACAGGCTGCCTCACTGACTATGACAGGGCTCTGGGCTCCCTCGGGACTGATGAAGATGCCAAGGCGACGCCTTTGTATGCACTTCATGCTCTGGCCATACCAGCAACGCCGCATTAGTTGCCCTAATGTCGGGACAATGCAGCAATTTTCTGCCTGTGGCTGCTCAAAGCCGGGCACAAGCCGAGCCCGCGGGGGCCACGCAGCAGCATGTGTCCCATTAAAGCGTGCAGCCCACCCGCGGGGCCGCAGCCAGCTTCATCCTTGCTGGGGCCTTGGGATTGGGACGGGTCCTGGTGAGGGTGCAGCCTGCGTCCTGTGTTCTCTGACACCGCTAGGATCCAACGCGGACTTCCCACAGGAGGCAGGTGGGGTGAACCCGGCTGCCTCTCCCTTCCTCACAGCCCTGGGCTTCCAGGCTGGATGGCTTTGGTGGCAGACCCTGTCCCCATGGAGAAGCACTGGAAGTCTACTCCCATGAGCCTGCTGTCAGCTCCACGCACAGGTGGTGGTGGCAGGAGACCACTGACATTCTGGGAAGAGCTCCAGGCCACACTTCGAGAGGTCCAGGGCCCGCACCCCAATCCGTGATTCAGACTATGGCGGACCCAGTGGAGGAGGCGCCTGGAGCACTTGCCCCAGGATGGGCTAGGCCTACAGCAAGGCTCTGGGGCCATCCCCCTGGTTGGACTCCAGGAGGCTGAACTGTAGTTGCTGTGATGGACAGGAAGGCTGACCTCCAGGAAGTCCCTGGGTTCAAACTTAGACACCTCCCATGGGACCTCATGGCCTTAGTTTTGGGCTTGTAAAATTATATTCTGAACAATGCAGCCCCCATTGCTTCTGAGGGTGACAGGGAAGTCGCAAAAATTCTGCAGGTGAGCCCTGTGGCAGAGGAATGAACAAACCGGCTTCTGTGTAGGGACTCAGGGTGGGGTGCGCCCCCCAGCTCCATCAAGCCGGGGCATCTCCCCCCAGCCCGCCCCCGCCTACCCTCCCCAGGATAGCGGCGTTCCCAGGCGCCAAGCAGCGTGGAGAATCGCGCCACGCCCTCCCCCTTTCAGGCCGAGGCAGCGGCAACAGCAGCTCTGGAGCTCTCTCCAGCCCGGGCCGCGGGGCCCGCGGGCCAGATCCGGGCCAGATCCGGGCCGACCCGGGCCTGGGAGGGCGGCGGGGGCCGAGACCAGGCGGCGGGCGCTGGCACGCGCCGGGCAGCTTTGAAGCACCAGGACCAGCCGGGCCGGGGCGTCCTCCATGAGACTCGCTCCGAGCTTGGGGCGGTGGCGGCGCGGTACAAAGGCACCACGGGGCGGGCGGGCGGCGCGGCCGGACACAAAGCGGGCAGCCGAGTGTTAAGGGCATTGTGCGGGCCCCACAGAGCGGCGCCCGAGCCCGCCCCCGCCCCCTCGGGGCCAAACTCCGGGCGCCCCGCAGGGCGCGGACTTCCAGCTGCTGCACATCTGCACAGAGGCCTGGCGCGCGCCGCGCGCCGGCGGGCCTCCCCCTCCCCGCGTTCTCGAGCTGCGGGGCAGCGGGGCAATTTGTCCTCTAATTACAATCCTTCCCTATAAACCGCCGCCCGCGCCTTTCAACTCGAGGGCATTAGCAAACCAATGGCCCTCCGCGCAGCTCTCGCGGCCCGCAGCTGGGTGCCGGGCCCGCCCCCTCTCCTGAGTCCGGGCCGCCATAAAGGGGCCCCGGGGCTGCCCCGGCCCGAACCCCGACACCCACCGTTCCCAGGGCCACCACCCCTCCCAAGCCCGTCCCCTGGGATTCCAGTCGCACTGGGTGGGGCCGCTCACGTGGATAGCTTAGTGTTTCTTAAGCAGTGGAAAATTGACCGCAAAATGCGCTAATTCGCAATGTTCTGCTTTGGCTGCGGGAGGCGAGGCCCGCTTTAAGGCCTGGGCGGAATTCTCAGGCGTCGCTCGGCCCTTGTCCACTGAATGGACTTCCGCCTCCGCTGCCCCACGACCTCAACCCCGACACTGCCCGCCGCGCCCCCTGTCCCGTGGCCCGTTTTCGGTCAGTGGTCTCCCCACCTGGAATGATCCCCCTACTTTCTGGCGCCCCCGCCCGTGGCTCCTCCATCACAAACAGCCTCCTTGGCCCGCTACTCGCCTTACACTGGCCGAGGGTCGCGCAGGATCAAGGTGGGGAGAGATCTTGGTGCGATTTCCACCCTCCCCTTTCCCGAGCTCTGAGCCGAGTTTCTCCCCACCATTGCCACTTCACCCTCACTTCTTGCTCCTATCTCTGGGCAGCCACTTCCCTACTAAGTTGAAGTCATCGTGCTTTGCATCTGACAAGGTCTTTGGGAAAGACAGCAGACTAGTCTCTACAGGGACCCTTCCCGGAAACCCAGGCTGAAGACTCGGGGTCCACCCTCCACCCCAGCCTGTCACGCTAATTACAAGCCCTGAGTCTGGGCATCCTCGCACAGCCTCAGACAGGCCTGGCTCCAAAGGGGCTCACAGAGACCAGGAGGTATTTTCAGAGCTGGAGGGGGAGTGGCAGTGGGTTCACCCTATCCTCTGAGGGCAAGCAGGACAAAGCGCTCTCGGGCTGCCAGGAAGGGCATGGACCAACTTAGAAGCGGGGCTTACGCAAGCTGGGATGTAGGCCACCAACTCCCTTTCCATCTTTAGCATCTGGGGTCCCCAAGGCGGCCTGGAAAGGAGCACAGGTCCAGGAGGAGAAGTGGGGAGACCCAGGCCCCCCTCTGCTCATTCAAGGAAAAAAACTTCCTTCTCTAACTTCTGAGGGCTCTTAGAGCCTCCAAGGCTGCTCAGGGCTCCCTCCTGTCTCATGTTGGGAAATTTAATGCAGAAAGTGACAAGTGTCTGTGCCACCCCTTCCGTCATTTGGTTTTCTTGAGTTCGACAAAAAAACACAAAAAAACAAAAAAACATTATGTCAGGTCTGGAACCAAGCAGGGAGAGGTTTTCGGGCCCCAGGACAAGAGCCCTACCTGCGGCCCATCCCAGAGGACAGCCATGTGGCTCCGTGTGGCAGCCCCTTCCCTTCTGTACTTCCAGGGGTTTGAACCAGTGCTAACTGGTGAGTGCTTCACAGGCTACTGTGGATGCAGGTGACTGGAGGGAGAAATCTGTTGTCCCCCTCTGCAGATGCATTTCAAAGTGAAATGAAGTGATTGCTCCATGTAATTAACTATTGGGACACACAGCAAAAGCTCTGAAATGACTCAGCCAATTGTCTCCAGATGTGGTTGGAGAGGCTGCGATTGTTTAACTCTCTTTAGCTGTGTTGGGACTCCCAATAGCCCAGCAGACAAGGGCCCTTCAGAGGACAAAGGCCGGGACTCCAGCAAGTGCATCAACGCTGACCTGGCCCAGCTCGGGGAGAGTGAATTCAGAAAGACCCCCATTGCCCCGGCCTTTTGTGTTTCTCCCCAGCTGGCTCTAATCTTTAAATATTTACCCGGCCCCTTTGTGCACATATGACTTGTGCACTTTGGGCTGATGGTGCTCATAAATTACAGATCGTTTACCTGTTTTCCAGCCTAGAGGGAGCTTTCATTCCTTCAGCCTGGAATGGCCAGAGCGGGGGAAAGAAAACTTTTGGAAGACAGGGATTCCCTCCTGGGAAGAGCTGCGGCCACACTCGACAGGCCCCTCCCTGCGGCCCTCCCAGCCTCCATATGGACAGGGGACGGGGCAGAGGCCTGTGAATGACTGGGAGCTGCCGGGGACCGACTGTCTTAAAAAAGTCACTAACCTGGCCAGGCACGGTGGCTCATGCCTGTAATCCCAGCACTTTGGGAGGCCGAGGCTGGCGGATCATGAGGTCAGGTGTTCGAGACCAGCCTGGCCAACATGGTGAAACCCCGTCTCTACTAAAAATACAAAAATTAGCCGGGTGTGGTGGCAGGTGCCTGTAATCCCAGCTACTCGGGAGGCTGAGGCAGGAGAATCGCTTGAACCCAGGAGGCAGAAGTTGCAGTGAGCTGGGATCGTCCCACTGCACTCCAGCCTGGGCAACAGAGTAAGACTCCGTCTCAAAAAAAAAAAAAAAAAAAAGAAAAAGCCTAATTTCATCTCGGCCTGGAGTTTAACTTGGAAATAGCACAGTAGTTCTCAGGGTTCTCTAAAACAGGAGGTATCCACACTCGGGCCCAGGAAATAAAGCCACCTCAGCCTGTGGGCGGATGGCAGGAGGGGGAGGGAAGGGGGAGGCTGCAGAGGGACCTTCCTGCATGAGAAAGGAGGGCTCCCTTTGTGCCTGCCTCGAAAGCTCCTAGAACAAAACACATTCAAATGCTTATTTACAAGAACAGTCAAGCAAGGCATCCCAGGCAGAGCAGTTTTCCCTTTTTTTCTTATATTTTTGTAGGTGTGTTGTCCCCGAGCATGGAGGGCTGGGTGCACAGTGGGTCTGTTTGATCAGATTGCTTTCCTCTGTGGCGGGAAAGCAGGTCCCTGCGTGGGGTCTGCGTGTTTCTGTGCATCTCCGTGTGTGTTTCCTTGTGTCTATGTGCAGCCCTCTGCATGTGACTTTGTTTCTCTGGTTTGATGCCCGTGTGTGCTTAGATCTGCTTCCTCTCCTTTCTCCTCCATCACTGCTCTGTGAACCCCAGGCCCTGACAGATTCGGCAACTCCAGCAACTTCTGAAAATTCTCCTTCCCTGGAGTCCGGCCCCACCTGGGAGGAGACTGCTGCCTCTCCCTTCTTTCTCCCTTCTCCAAAATGGGGCTGATGAAGTGGGAGGGGCCAATGGGAGGTGATGGACAGAGGAGAGAGCATTGCTGCGGTTCTCCAGTCTGGTTACATATTACTCTACAACCCCGAGTGGCAACAGTCCCTGGGGGTAAATCAGGGCTGTCATACATTGAGGAGAGCAGAAGCCAGGAAGGGCTTCCCAGGCACAGTGGGTTTTGCCCCCAGGACCAGCTCACTTCCGGGGGTGAAGGTACGATGAGTGCCCTCTGGTGGTCCTGAGGTGTCCTGGTGCAGAGGGAGATGTCCCGAGTCTGTGGGAGACCACAGGACACTGGTGGCAGTCACAGGAGCTCTCAGCTCCCACCAACATTCACGTTCAGGCCTCCTTCCCATGTGGCACTGCAGCTGGGTGACTGTGATTTTTAAAACATTAAATCTGTTTTCAATTCCCATCCACCAAGTTTAGCAAGTTTTCTGAGCAGCGTTTAAACATGGTACTGGAGCTAGGCGCAGTGGGGCATGCCTGTCGTCCCAGCTACTCAGGAGGCTGAGGCAGGAGGATGGCCTGAGCCCAGGAGTTTGAGGCTGCAGCGAGCTATGATCTCGCCACTGCATTCCAGCCTTGGCAACAGAGTGAGGCCCTGTCTCAAAAAAATCAATAACTAAAATAAAATAAAGTGGTACTGGGCTTTACAGAACAAATACCAATCTGTGCCAGAGAAATAAGTATCCCCACTGTACAGGAAACGGAGGCGCATAGAATGGATTTGCCAAGGTCACAAAGCTAGGCTGCAGAGGCGAGGGGTCCGGGATTCTGGCCCAGGCTCTCCATCCAGCTTGCCAGGTACCAGAGCTCCTGCCAGGATCTGCAGGGACAAGAGTGGAGAGGTGAGGGGCTCAGATGCAGGGCTCACAGTCTGCCTGCCTCTCTCGCTGACCCACCACTTGGTGCCAGCCTCCCTGAGGGCCTGTCCCCATCCCTTCTCAGCCTTGCTCCCTCCCGCCTCTGTGCCTTTCAAATGCCAAGCCCTCACTCCCTCCTTGATCTCATTTCCAATGGAGGGCAGGCTGTCCATCCCCGAGGGCCCCAAGGCCTAGCTCTGGCATCTGTTCCTTGCAGCCTCCTCGCCCTGCCGCCCTCCAAGCTGAGGGCCTCCCCTGGGGTCCCTCTTTGCTCCCCATCCTTGCTCTCCCCTTCTGCCCCCACTCCCACCCCTGCAGAGTTGATTCCAGTTTTTCACTTACTGCCTTTCTCCTCCAGCGCAGCTCTCTGAGCTACCTGAGGTGAGAGAATTTACTCTTTAAAAAGTAAAGAACAACTTCTGATTATAGAAGTAATCTATGGGCCGGGCACGGTGGCTCATGCCTATAATCCCAGCACTTTTGGAGGCCGAGGCGGGTGGATCACCTGAGGTCAGGAGTTTGAAACCAGCCTGGCCAACATGGTGAAACCCCGTCTCTACTAAAAATACAAAAAAACTAGCTGGCCGTGCTGGTAGGCTCCTGTAATCCCAGCTACTCAGGAGGCTGAGGCAGGAGAATCACTTGAACCCGGGAGGCGGAGGTTGCAGTGAGCCGAGAGTGCGCCATTGTACTCCAGCCTGGGCAACAAGAGCAAAACTCCGTCTGAAAAAAAAAAAGTAATCTATGTTCATTGTAGGCAGTATGGAAACTGCAAAAACACATAAAGACAATAAAAATCACCAAGAGTGCCACTACCTAAAGATAGGCCGGGGTGGAGGCTCATATCTGTAATTCCAGTGCTTTGGGAGGCTGACTGGAGGATCGCTTGGGCCCAGGAGTTCCAGACTGCCGCACTCCAGCCTGGCCGACACAGTGAGACCCTGTGTCTAAAAAACAAAAAAAGAAAAAAAAAGGTACATATATAGTCGGCGTTATACCATTTTGGCTGATAGCTTGATCATTTTCCCAGGCTCAGATACCTGCCCTTTTTCCCCAAGTGAAGTCAGGATCACACCGAAAAGCTTTGCCTCCTGCTGTTTAAAAACCTAATACAGGCCGGGCGCGGTGGCTCACGTCTGTAATCCCAGCACTTTGGGAGACCGAGGCGGGCGGATCACGAGGTCAGGAGATGGAGACCATCCTGGCTAACACGGTGAAACCCCGTCTCTACTAAAAATACGAAAAAATAAGCCGGGCGCAGTGGCGGGCGCCTGTAGTCCCAGCTGCTTGGGAGGCTGAGACAGGAGAATGGCGTGAACCCGGGAGGCGGAGCTTGCAGTGAGCCGAGATCGCGCCACTGCACTCCAGCCTGGGCGACAGAGCGAGACTCCGTCTCAAAAAAAAAAAAAAAAAAAGAAAACCTAATATATCCTGAGCATTCCCATCACCGTCCAGCCTTGTTCCACAACAGGAATTTAAGCGGGCGGTGGTCCCGTCGCATGGATGCCGTTGTCCAGGCCGCTTTCCAGGGAGCCGCAGAGGGAGGGCGGGAGGTCGCCGCACTCGGCGGAACCCGCGCCCCAGGGCGTCTGGTTTTCGGGGACCACGCAGGGCCGGCGAGGGTGCGGCCGTTTCAAACTTTTTTTTTTTGAGATGGAGTGTCACTCTGTCACCCAGGCTGGGGTGCAGTGACACAATCTCGGCTCACTGCAACCTCCGTCTCCCCGGGTCAAGCAATTCTGCCTCAGCCCCACCAAGTAGCTGGGATTAAAGGCGTGCGCCACCACGCCCAGCTAATTTTTGTATTTTTAGTAGAGACGGCGTTTCCCCATTTTGTCCAGGTTGGTCTCGAACTCCTGACCTCAAATGATTCGCCAGCCTCGGCCTCCCGTGAGCCACCGCGCCCGGCTCGTTTCAAATTTTACATTGCTTCTTGGGATAGGAACCTCCTGAGTTTGGGACTAAGTTTGGACAGAGGCGGGCTGCGATTTCTCCCACCACTTCCCGGCCCCCGCCCGGCACAGAGTCGGGCTCAGAGCCCGGATGTCCCCGAGGGGCGGGGAGGGGCGGGGAGGGGCGGGCGGGGCGGGGAGGGGCGGGCGGGGCGGGGAGGGGCGGGCGGGGCGGGGCGCTCCCGCCAAATTCCGGACAGCAACACGGCGGGCCCGAGTTCTCGCGAGAACTGGCAGGCGGCGCGCGGCTCCGGGCAGCTGCTCGTCCCGGGCCGGCGTCGGCGGCACAGTGCGCAGGCGCAGCCGGCGCGTTTCCCCGGGCTACAGCCGGCTCCGCCGCCCGCTCGTCCGCCGCCCGGCGCCATGGCGGGCTGCGCGGCGCGGGCTCCGCCGGGCTCCGAGGCGCGTCTCAGCCTCGCCACCTTCCTGCTGGGCGCCTCGGTGCTCGCGCTGCCGCTGCTCACGCGCGCCGGCCTGCAGGGCCGCACCGGGCTGGCGCTCTACGTGGCCGGGCTCAACGCGCTGCTGCTGCTGCTCTATCGGCCGCCTCGCTACCAGGTGCAGGCCGGCGGGGGCCGGCTGGGCCGGTGGGGCGGGCGGGGGTCCGCTTGGCGCGGCGCGTGGGCACCTTTCTCCCTGGGCCCGCAGTGGGCTCCCACGCGCGCGCTCTTCATCCTCGAGTTCAGATCGCAGGAGGGGACACTCTCTCTCCGGGCTTGGGCGCCCTGCACCCGAGGAGTGGGTGTTAAATTGCAGCTTGTGCAGCTCAGCAGGTGCGCGTGGGGTGGGAGTGAGCGAGCCCGCGAGTGCTTTTATGTAACTTGAGGTGCAGAGACCTACCTGCTGCCCTGTCTCAGGTCAGAGGCCCCGCAGTGACGTGGGTGGGGCTGGGCGCACAGGCCCGGGTGCCCTGACCTCATAAACTAGGCTTAAGCAGTTTTTCTACAGCCGTGAATAATAATCGCGAATAATAATAATAATGGCAGCTAAAATTTAGGTAGCAGTTAGTCTTAAGTGTTTTACGTGGGTAATCCTTACTGCAGTCCTAAAAGGTAGGTACTGTTATCCCCTGGGTGTAGATGGGGAAGCAAGCTCAGAGAGGTTAAATAACTTGGGAGGCCACACAGCCAGAGAGGGGTGGGTGCAGAATTTGAACCCAGGTCGCCCACTTCTCCCTTTCAACCTCAGCAAATCGGCTCTATCTGCTTGCCTGTGGCTTGCCTGTTCCGGGAAGGTCAGCAGCCCAGATCTGTACTCTGAGGACTGCGAGTGACTGAGCTTCTCTTGGGTTCCTTTCAGATAGCCATCCGAGCTTGTTTCCTGGGGTTTGTGTTCGGCTGCGGCATGCTGCTAAGTTTTAGCCAGTCTTCTTGGAGTCACTTTGGCTGGTAAGAATTCCTTCGGAAATACTGGTTTTCAGGCGAGGGTGGACAGATCAGAGGGTCAGTAGTGGCATTTCCTCATCCCTGTCTCATCTGTGACCGGCAGAAGGCTGTTCAGGGTTCTCTGGAAACGAAGTCTCCTGGCTTCCCCCTAGTTGCTCACATTTCAGCCCTTGTGATTTCGTGCCTGTGGGTTGATTGTGAATCAGGCAGAAACAGATCTCCCTGGCACCCCCAAAGGTGCTGTCATCCGCAGCTGTGGTGACAGCATTCAGTAACGTGAGCAGCCCTTCCCGGAAGGGGTGCAGGTCCTCGGTGGCGGGCAGGGGCAGGGCTCTGGCTTGTCTTCATAGGCCTTTTTCATCTCTAATTTCTATTAGGTCACATCTAGTGCATCCCCACAGCCATTGTAGGATTTTTCCCTACACTATGATTTCAGTCCCTTGAGCCTTCTAGTCTGACCTGGATATGAACCAGTGGCTTCAAGGTAAAAAGTTTTATCTCCTCTTATCAGTATTTTGAGCCATCTAATCCTTTTTTGCCGGAATTATTTCAGTTTTGTTAAATTTTGTATCTGACATACATCACTCCTTTATGTTGTTATCTCCCTCTTTCATGTTTTATTGTGTGTAGTGTCATTTTTAAAGGACAGAAGGGCCCATAATGCCTCTGTGACCTATGGGTTTGTTTTGCTTGTGACATTCAAAAACAGTCCCTTGCCGGGTGCGGTGGCTCACGCCTGTAATCCCAGCACTTTAGGAGGCCGAGGTGGGCAGATCACGAGGTCAGGAGTTCAAGACCAGCCTGGCCAAGCCAGGAGTTCGAGACCAGCCTTGCCAACATAGCGAAACCCCGTCTCTACTAAAAATACAAAAATTAGCCGGGCATGGTGGTGGGCACCTGTAGTCTGAGCTACTTGAGAGGCTGAGGCAGGAGAATCGCTTGAACCTGGGAGGCGGAGGTTGCAGTGAGCCGAGATCACACCGTTGCACTCCAGCCTGGGCGACACAGTGAGACTCTGTCTCAAAAAAAAAATAAAACAAAACCAGAAAACACCAGAACCAAAAACAGCCCCTTAAAAACTCCACTTTTTGCAAACCTGAGGTAGTAGATGCTGCAGATGGGTACCTGTGTCCACTCTCAGACAGGTGAGAACAGGGCCTCATAGACTTAGGGACAGCTCAGGAGACCCAGATGTGCACTTATGGTTAACTTGGTTCTCTTGTCCCAACTGAACTCTCTTTTTGTCTTTAAATAGGTACATGTGCTCCCTGTCATTGTTCCACTATTCCGAATACTTGGTGACAGCAGTCAATAATCCCAAAAGTCTGTCTTTGGATTCCTTTCTCCTGAATCACAGCCTGGAGTATACAGTAGCTGCTCTTTCTTCTTGGTTAGAGTTCACACTTGAAAATATCTTTTGGCCAGGTTAGTGTGCCTTATGTCCCCCTCTGGAGGAGAAAATGGTGGCTCCCATTCAGGCTGAGGACAATGACATTGATTCACCTTTCAGGTCTAATCTCCCCCAAGCGATTTTCCGCAGACCTCTATCCTCAGTAAGCTATTTATAAAGGATGAGCTCCGCTCATGAATTCTGCCTCTGGATTTTGACTCGAGGACGTGCTGACCTTTTGCTTTAAAGTTTGCATCACGTAGTGCACCATCTAATGTGAAGTCCCAACCTTGGGTAGTTGTGATTCTAATTTTATAATCAGATGATATTTAGACGTTTCATGTAAGAGTTTACTGGCCAGGCACGGTGGCTCACGCCTGTAATCCCAGCACTTTGGGAGGTCGAGGCAGGTGGATCACAAGGTCAGGAGTTCGAGACCAGCCTGGCCAATATGGTGAAACCCTGTCTCTACTAAAAATACAAAAAAGCCGGGCGTGATGGCACCTGCCTGTAATCCCAGCTACTCGGGAGGCTGAGGCAGGAGAACTGCTTGAATCCGGGAGGCGGAGGTTGCAGTGGGCCGTGATCGTGACACTGCACTCCAGCCTGGGTGACAGAGCGAGACTCCATCTCAAAAAAAAAAAAAAAAAAAAAGAGTTTACTAACAAGGTCGGGTGCAGTGGCTCACGCCTTTAATCCCAGCACTTTGAGAGGCCGAGGTGGGTGGATCACATGAGGTCAGGAGTTTGAGACCAGCCTGACCAGCATGGTAAAACCTCATCTCTACGAAAAATACAAAATTAGCCGGGCCTGGTGGCGCATGCCTGTAATCCTAGCTACTTGGGAGGCTGAGGCAGAATTGCTTGAACCCAGGAGGTGGAGGTTGCAGTGAGCTGAGATTGTGCCATTGCACTCCAGCCTGGGCAATGAGAGTGAGACTCTGTCTCAAAAAAAAAAAAAATTTACTAACAAAAGCCTCCGTATGTGGAATGCACTCTGAAATTGAATGTCTCACAGCCAGTGAAATGAAATACATGTGGCTCCTGGGATTCAGGGTGGAGACCTTGGACCCTTCTTTGCTTCTCTTAGCTGTACTTGTCCCCAAATGAAGGACTGAGCATGTGGCCAGGGGTCGTGAACCAGAGAGCCCATCAGCTGTAGCAAGAGAGCATCTCTTTACCATGATGCTTTCATTGTGCTTATTGGTGTTTTAAAGTAAATTGATGAACAGCATAACTTAGGGGAATGTGTTTTCTTATGAAATTTTAATGTGATGACGAATGCTGATTGCCCACGAGCACATTTTCTGTTTCTGTCTTTGGGAAAATAGGTTAATTTTAAGCAGTGCGAAGGGGAGCTCAGCAGGCCAGTGTTTTCACTCCCTGTGTGTCATTGATGTCTCTCTCCTACAGAACTGAAGCAGATCACCTGGCTCAGTGTCACAGGGCTGCTGATGGTGGTCTTCGGAGAATGTCTGAGGAAGGCGGCCATGTTTACAGCTGGCTCCAATTTCAACCACGTGGTGCAGAATGAAAAATCAGATACACATACTCTGGTGACCAGTGGAGTGTACGCTTGGTTTCGGCATCCTTCTTACGTCGGGTGGTTTTACTGGAGTATTGGAACTCAGGTATAACATTAAATATTACACTGCTTTCCTTTTCTTTTTTTTTTTAGTAACATTTTAAACGTGATGTAATTCACATAGCATAAAAGTCACCATTTCAAAGTATACAATTTTGTGGTTTTCAGTGTATTCGTGAGGTTGTTGGTCTCCTTTAAATAATAGGTACATGTTCTTCTTGGCGTGTTTCAAGTGATAATTTAATAAAAGTCAAGAGAACTAATGTAGTCCGTAATGCTTTTCACTATGTGCCCAGAACCTGGGTGCATAAGTCCTTGGTGATTCTTGGTGCTGTTAGCTACCTGCTGTATCCCTTCATCCTGTTTCTGCCTCTGTTTGTTTGTTTTCTTTTTTTCTTTTCTTTTCTTTTTTTTTTTGGTAGAGACAGGGTCTTACTATGTTACCGAGGCAGGTCTCAAACTCTTGGCCTTAAGTGATCCTCCCACCTCAGCCTTGCAAAGTGCTAGCATTATAGGCATGAGCCATTGTGCCTCTCCCTTTCTCTGCCCCTTCAACCTATTAATAGATCTGAAGCACCCCAGAGGGCTGAGGACAGAGATGGGGCTTAGGGAAGGGAGTGCCCTCTGCCACTCATGTGGCAGCTTGGCTGGTTTTCATCAGAAATAGGTATTAATGGGGCCGAGGCCATGTGTTAGTGAGCTGTGTGAGCCATGGAGGTTTGTTCTTCTGTCTCAGGCTGAAGAAAAGGCCTTGTTTTTTGTTTTTTTGTTTTTTTTGTTTTTTGAGACCTAGTCTTGCTCTGTTGACCAGGCCAGAGGGCAGTGGTGCGATCTTGGTTCACTGCAACCTCTGCCTCCCAAGTAGCTGGAACTGTAGGCACGAACCACCATGCCTGACTACTTTTTGTATTTTTTTTGTAGAGACAGGGTTTCTCGAGTTGCCCAGAGCCATCTTGAACTACTGAGCTCAAGTAGTCTGCCTTCCTGGGCCTCTCAAAGTGCTGGGATTACAGGCTTGAGCTACGGTGCCTGGTCTTTTTTTTTTTTTTCTTTCCTTGTTGAGATGGAGTCTCGCTCTGTTGCCCAGGCTGGAGTGCAGTGGCGTGATCTCAGCTCACTGCAACCTCCACCTCCCAGGTTCAAGCGATTCTCTTGCTTCAGCCTCCTGAGTAGCTGGGACTACAGGCGCCCGCCACCACACCCAGCTAATTTTTTGTATTTTTAGTAGAGATGGGATTTGACTGTGTTAGCCAGGATGGTCTTGATCTCCTGACCTCATGATCTGCCCTCCTCGGCCTCCCAAAGTGCTGGGATTATAGGCGTGAGCCACTGTGCCCAGCTTTTTTTTTTTTTTTTCAAGACAGGATCTTGCTGTGTTGCCCAGGCTGGAGTGCAGTGTTCTGATCATGGCTCATTGCAGGCTTGACCTCCTGAGCTCAAGTGATCCTCCTACCTCAGCCTCCCAAGTAGCTGGAACACATTACAGGTGTGTGCCACCATGTCCGGCTAATTTTTAAATTTTTTGTAGAGGTGTTTCTCCCGGCCAGTTGCCTGTAATCCCAGCACTTTGAGAGGCCGAAGTGGGTGGATCACTTGACGTTAGGAGTTTGAGACAAGCCTAGCCAACATGACAAAACCCCATCTCTACTAAAAATACAAAAATTAGTTGGGCCTGGTGGCACATGCCTATAGTCTCAGCTACTCGGGAGGCTGAGACCTGAGAACCGCTTGAACCTGGGAGGTGGTGGTTGCAGTGAGCTGAGATCGTGCCACTGCACTCCAGCCTGGGTGATGGAGTGAGACTCTGTCTCAAAAAAAAAAGAGATGGTTCCTCCTTTGTTGCCCATGCTGGTCTTGAACTCCTGGGCTCAAGCGATCCTCCCACCTTGGCCTTCTAAAATGCTGGGATTAGGCTAGGTGTGGTGGTTCTTGCTTATAATTCCAGCTAGTCGAGAGACTGAGGCGCAATATTTGCTTGAACCTGGGAGGCAGAGGTTGCAATGAGCTGAGATCACGCCACTGCACTCCAGCCAGGGCGACACACCAAGACTGTCTCAAAAAAAAAGAAGAAAAAAAAGTATAAGGATTATAGGTGTGAGCCACTGCACCTGACTCTATATGTGTGTGTGTGTATGTGTGTGTATTTTTTTATTTATGTATGGTTTTGTGTTTTGTTTTGAGGCAGGTTCCCTCACCCAGGCTATAGTGCATTGGCATGATCATGGCTTACTGCAGCCTCGACTTCTTGGCTCAAGTGATCCTCCCACCTTAGTCTCCTGAGTATCTGTAGCCCAGGCTGGAGTGCGGTGGCACAATCTAGGCTCATTGCAACCTCCGCCTCCCGGGTTTGAGTGATTCTCCTGCCTCAGCCTTCTAAGTAGCTGAGACTACAGATGTGTGTCATCACACCTGGCTAATTTTTGTATTTTTAATTAATTTATTTTTTTGAGATGGAGTTTCACTCTTGTTGCCCAGGCTGGAGTGCAATGGCACGATCTCAGCTCACTGCAACCTCTGCCTTCTGGGTTCAAGTGATTCTCCTGCCTCAGCCTCCTGAGTAGCTGGGATTACAGGCATGCGCCACCATACCCGGCTAATTTTGTATTTTTAGTAGAGACGAGGTTTCTCCATGTTGGTCAGGCTGTTCTGGAACTCCCAACCTCAGGTGATCTGCCTGCCTTGGCCTCCCAAAGCTTTGGGATTACATATGTGAGCCACCATGCCCAGCCCCTTGGTTAATTTTTGTATTTTTGTAGAGATGGGGTTTTTCCATGTTGCCTAGGCTGGTCTCGAGCTCCTGCGGTTGAATGATCTACCCGCCTTGGCCTCCCAAAGTGCTGGGATTACAGGCTTGAGCCAACACGTATATTTCTTTTTCTTTTTCTTTTTTTTTTTTTTTTTTTTTTGAGACAGAGTCTCACTTTGTTGCCCAGGCTGAAGTGCAGTGGTGCGATCTTGGCTCACTGCAACCTGCACCTCCCACGTTCAAGTGAGTCTCCTGCCTCAGCCCCCTTGAGTAGCTGGGATTACAGGTGTGCACTACCACGCCCAGCTAATTTTTTGTATTTTTAGTAGGTTTAGTAGGGGTTTCAGCATGTTGGCCAGGCTGTTCTCAAACTCCTGACCTCAGATGATCCAACTGCTTCAGCCTCCCAAAGTGCTGGGATTACAGGCGTGAGCCACCGCATCCAACCCGTCTATTTCTTTTTTAAAATTACTATTTGGCTGGGCACAGTGGCTTTGGGAGACCAGAGCAGGAGGATTGCTCGAGGCCAGGAATTAGAAACCAGCTTGGCTGGCCGGGCGCGGTGGCTCATGCCTGTAATCCCAGCACTTTGGGAGGCCGAGGCGGGCAGATCATGAGGTCAGGAGATCGAGACCATCCTGGCTAACACAGTGAAACCCCGTCTCTACTAAAAATACAAAAAATTAGCCGGGTATGGTGGCACGCGTCTGTAGTCCCAGCTACTTGGGAGGCTGAGGCAGGAGAATGGCGTGTACCCAGGAGGCGGAGCTTGCAGTGAGCCGAGATCGCGCCACTGCACTCCAGCCTGGGCGACGAGAGCGAGACTCCATCTCAAAAAAAAACAAAAGAAACCAGCTTGGCCAACATAGTGAGAACCCTTCTCTCCAGAGGAAAAAACTAAAAATATATCTGGAAGTTGTAGCGTGCACCTGTAGTCCCAGCTACTCAGGAGGCTGAGGCAGGAGGATTGCTTTGATTGCTGCTGTACTCCAGTCTGGGCAACAGAGTGAGACCCTGTCTTAAAAACAGAAAACAAAATTATTTATTTGTGTATTAAAGATGAGATCTCGCTGTGTTGCCCAAGCTAGTCTCAAACTCCTGGGTTCAAGCAGACCTCCTGCTTTTGTCTCCTCAGTAGCTGGGACTATAAGTGTGCACCACCATGCCCAGCTAACTTTTTGTTTTTTGTAGAGATGGGGTCTTATTGTTGCCCAGGCAGATTTTGAACTCCTGGGCTCAAGCAGTCCTCTCACCGCAGCCTCTCAAAATGCTGGGATTACAGGCATGATCCACCATGCCCAACCCAAAGCCTTATTTCTTTTTTTTTTTGTTTTTGAGACAGAGTCTCGCTCTGTCGCCCAGGCTGGAGTGCAGTGGCGTAATCTCGGCTCACTGCAAGCTCCGCCTCCTGGGTTCACGCCATTCTCCTGCCTCAGCCTCCTGAGTAGCTGGGACTACAGGCGCCCGCCACCACGCCCGGCTAAATTTTTTGTATTTTTAGTAGAGACGGGGTTTCATTGTGTTAGCCAGGATGACCTCAATCTCCTGACCTCGTGATCCGCCTGCCTCAGTCTCCCAAAGTGCTGGGATTACAGGCGTGAGCCACCGCACCTGGCTGCCTTATTTCTTGAAACTGTTTCTTGATTCTTTACTCTTGGTCCTAGAAAGACTTGGCCAAAGAATGTGAATAGATCTTGGAAAATTCACCAAGTCTTTGGGAAAAGTCTCCGAGTCTTTGGGCAAATCCAGAGATCTCTCAGGCATCCCGTCAGCAATGCATGGTCCTTGCTGACTCTCTGGTAACCCCTAACGGTATACTTGGGCAAATGATCACATAGCATTTACTTTACATTTTTTGTTTCTGAAACATGTCAAACCCCCACATTAACAATCGCCTTCCCTGGGAACAAATTGGTTATGACTGAATAATGTAATTTGCCATAAATGCTTGCTTCCTGTATATGTGTGTGCACTAGAACCAAAGGGTTTTCCATACCTTTTTGCCCATAGATTTTTTCTACAGTGTGCTCCAGCACTTGTGCATGTATGAACGGAACATGTCTTTCCTGATATAATACTTACTCTTACTGTTTACAAAGTCCTGTTTTCTGTCTTACTATTTCAGTACTGTTCATAATGCACTAAATGATTTCCTGGCTTAGTAACAGGCCGCAGCCTGCTATCGAGAACGCCCACTGTAGGGTATCCCCAGCAAGCTATGCCAGACGTGAGGGTACAGGCCCCAGAGTCACTGACTGGGCCAGTCCTGATTCTGACATTCACTGCTTGGCCTCATTCTCCTCTCACGTTAAAGTGGGGGCAGCAAGACATAGTGGCACATGCCTGTAGTCCCCTCTACTCGGGAAGCTGAGGCAGGAGGATGGCTTGAGGCCAAGAGTTCAAGTCCAGCCTGAGCAATATAGTGAGACCCTGTCTTTAAAAAATAATAAAATTTTTAAAAAACAAAGTGGGGATAGTAGTGTGCCCTCAAAGGTTTGCCATGAGAGTTGAACAGGGTAATGATTGTAAAGGGCTTAGCATGGCACTGGGAACATAGTAAGTGCTCAATAAGAGAAGGTGTGAGAGGTCAGGACATGAGCCTGGCTCTCTGGGTGGCTGTATTAGAGCCTAAAATCTATATTCAGAAAACATACAGAAAATGTATGTTGGGGAAGATGCACATCCACAGGGGACCAGTGGGCAGGTGTAGGTGAGTGGTTCCCTGAGGAGCTGGGGAATGCTTTTGGCCTTGAAGGACTGTTAGGCTGGAGATCAGTCGGAAGGATGTTCTTTGTTTTTTTTTGAGAGGGAGTTTCGCACTGTCGCCCAGGCTGGAATGCAGTGGCGATCTCAGCTCACTGCAACCTCTGCCTCCTGGGTTCAAGCAATTCTCCTGCCTCAGCCTCCCAAGTAGCTGGGATTACAGGCTTCCACCACTACGCCCGGCTAATTCTTCTATTTTTGGTAGAGACGGGGATTCGCCATGTTGGCCAAGCTTGTCTCAAGCTCCTGACCTCGGGTGATCTGCCCTCCTCGGCCTCCCAAAGTACTGCAATTAACAGACATGAGCCACTGTACCTGGCCAGGATGTTCTTAAAGGTGGAAGAAAGGGCCAGGAGTTCGAGACCAGCCTGGGCAACATTGTGAAACCCCATCTCTACAAAAAATACAAAAATTAGCTGGGCGTGGTGGCACATGCCCTTAGTCCCAGCTACTTGGGAGGCTGAGGTGGGAGAATCACTTGAGCCCAAGCGGTTAAGGCTGCAGTGAGCCATGATCACGCCACTGCATTCCACGTGACAGGGTGAGAATCTGTCTCGGGAGAAAAAAAAGAAAAGAGGCAAAGTGGGCACAGCGTGGGGAAGGCAGGAGACTGGGGAAGTGGGCGAAGTGCTGCTCTTCTGGGGTTGGAAACCCAGACTCAGGAGGTGGGGTTCAGGCTCTAGAGCTCTCTGAGCGTGGAGGTAATCTGCTGGAAGGGGCATTTCGGAAGCTTAGTTTTGTGGCCCTGTATCTCGTGCTGAAGCAGAGGCTGTGGGTTTAGGAGGCAGAGGCCCAGGCAGCTGTGGTGTAAGCGAATGCATTTGTGGTGGGAGGGTCCTGGGCAGGAAGGCAGCGTGCATGGGACCTCATGTTGGGGAGCTCACACCCGGAGTTGGGGGGCATTGCTGTCACCCCAAGCTGAGGGTTGAAATCCAAGAGGTTGATCTTGTGATTTACAGATCTCTCTCATGTAAGAGGAGCAACAGGAAAGCACATGAGACAGGCCTGCAGCACTGAGTGCTTAGGGCTAAGGTGACAGTACTGCTCCCAGAGACCCTGACGGTCTCAGCAGGGCACAGGCACAGAAATCCTCTGGATATTAGAGACAGACGCCCACCAAAGCACAGGGTGTCATCCCACGGTCACCCTGATGAGCCCGGTGTCTCCCTCTGTTAGGTGATGCTGTGTAACCCCATCTGCGGCGTCAGCTATGCCCTGACAGTGTGGCGATTCTTCCGCGATCGAACAGAAGAAGAAGAAATCTCACTAATTCACTTTTTTGGAGAGGAGTACCTGGAGTATAAGAAGAGGGTGCCCACGGGCCTGCCTTTCATAAAGGGGGTCAAGGTGGACCTGTGACGGGCAGTGGCTCCGGTGACCTTGGGGCCTCCGACCCTGTGCAGCCTGGGACAAAACTGTTTCCGGTTGGCCGCTGCAACATGGATTTTCTTAATCGTTTTATGTCATTAGTCACTCTTCTGGAATGTCACTCAAGACCAAGCGGTCAGAAGGCCTGAGGACCCAAGGCCCCACCGGAGCAGTCTGTCCTTATGCCGAATCAAGGCGGAACATGGGTGAAAGACGAGTAAGAGGCAAATCACAGCAATATTCCACAGCGCCCTCCAGAGTTACCTGGGGAGGACCGAGGCCACACGCCACTGCCCCCGAGGCCAGAGTGTAAGTAAGGGATAACCAGGACTCCCTGGGAGAGATGGACTCTGTCCTCAGCAACACTCCACAGCAGAAAGGGGTAGCAGGTACCCCTTCTTATCAGCAGTAAAAATGCATTTACAACCTTTCATTTAACCGAAAAACACAAACCGCTTTAACCTCTTTATTTCTGTCCCCCACTGCATGAACATCTATACAATTTTAAAAATACTTCCTCATAGGATGCTTTGGGCCTTCATCTATTTAATCATAGCTACATATCTATTTTTTATAAGTAGCAGTACACATTCAAAGGGGTATTCCTAGCTCAACGCTTGGTGTTCTAGCTCAACTTTTATCCTGCAGCAAGTAAGCCTAGATAACCTCCACGCGATTTGGCTGAGTGGCTTTGTGTGACCGTGGCCCCAGGCCAAGGGGATCATGGCCCTGGCCGGCTTTCCCGGGGGTCTCAGCTCCTGTTGTCAGTGACAGGCGGCTCAAAGGAGCGTCAGTTTCTTTTGATCCAAGAAGTGCTTACTGAATGCCTGCCCTGTGCATGGCCTTAAACATTGAGAAGTGCTGCTCTCCGTTTATTTGGGATTTGATTCTCATTTTACCATAGCTTATATTCTCAATTTCAATGTCAGTCTCAGAACTCTTGTTTTCTGTGTTCTGTTCTTAAAATTACATTGTCCCTCATGTCATTTCAAACTGTTTTCCAAAGGGATTTGAGCATATACAACTACAAATCCAAGCAGATTGACTCTCAAAAATAATCTTAAATACTGCAAATAGTCCCAACTAAGATTCAGTCAATATGTTTGTTTTGCAAGTTTGGGAGAGTAGTTGGCTTTGAGTCACACATCGAAGCTTTAAGAGGTGAGACGCTGGCTTCATTCTGGACTAGACAGGAACTTGGCCTCAGCGTGAGATCCTGCCATGCAGTGTTGCGGTGGCACTGATGAAGTGTGAATGTGAAGGCGGCGTTGGCGCGGGGCCAGAGGACCACTCTGCTGCCCCACCACGCGGCTTGTGAGGAGCCACTAAACCTTTCCGTGCCTAGACCTCCCCATCTGTGGAATGGGGTCAATACCACCTACCTCACAGGGGTGTTGTGAGGACTGAGAAGAACAATGTCAAATGTTTTTAATACTCAGATGTGGGAGCGACATCAATGAAATCTGTACTGTATGAAAGCTACACAAAAATGGGCAGACATTTCGTTAATTGTGCCAGATACCTAAAATGTATATTCAAAAAAGCATTTTATCAACTCAGAAATATGACTTATTTCTAGATTTCATGGCTTAATGAATTTTTTCGTTGTTATATATACCAAAGAGGCTTACGGGTTATTGATTACTAGTATGACAGCTGCTGCTTTGAAAACCAGACAGACGGTGGGGCGCGGTGGCTCACACCTGTAATCCCAGCAATTTGGGAGGCCAAGGCGGGCGGATCATGAGGTCAGGCGTTCGAGATCAGCCTGGCCAACATGATAAAACCCCGTCTCTACTAAAAATACAAAAAAAAATAGCTGGGCGTGCTGGCGGGTGCCTGTAATCCCAGCTACTTAGGAGGCTGAGACAGGAGAATCCTTTGAACCCTGGAGGCAGAGGTTGCACTGAGTTGAGATCGGGCCATTGCACTTCAGCCTGGGCAACAGGGCGAGACTCCATCTCAAAAAAAAAAAAACAAAAACCAGACAGACTTGCCCATCGGCCCTCATGACATACGTGCAGTGGGACTCTAGCCAAGGCGGTGGGCCATCATTACAATTTTTCTGGAGTAAATGATCCACGGTGGGACATCAACTGGCACTTCCTCTGTTTGGGAACTTGAGTTGAATCATTTCTAAACTTGTCCTTTAGACCATGCCTAGGGCAGCAAATTCCACTTCCTAGAACTGCAAACTGGGAGAGGATGTAGTTAGATTCTGGCAGCCTGGCCCGGCTCTTTGAGGGAAAAGTTCTTTCCCCTGCTCAAAGTAGGGCGGGCCCAGCCTCCATTCCCATTGGGAGCCACGAAGTTGTCTTGTTGATAGGTCTAGGGCAGCTGTTGGCAGCTGCTGGCCTTGTGGATGGTAAGCTGACGGTGTTGGCATTTAATGCCATCCTCCATCTGCCAGAGGCCTAGGAAGCCCACCTTCACACCGGGCCCACCAGCTGGAAGGAGCCCAGGAGGGAGGTCTTAGGTTTTCACGGTGAAATGCTGTCTGACACCAGGGAAAACTTGACATATTCTGCTTTGGAGAGGAATTCCAGGGGTAGGGATGGTGAGAGAACATACCCACCCTCTTTATAATCCCAGAGCAAAAGTCAGCAATTACTTAGGGATAAAAGATGAACTCCAATTTTTTTTTTTTTTTTTTTAAGACAGTCTTGCTCTGTGGCCCAGGCTGGAGGCTAGAGTGCAGTGGCACCATTTCGGCTCACTGCAACCTCCACCTCCCGGGTTCAAGCGATTCTCCTGCCTCAGCCTCCCGAGTAGCTGGGACTACAGGCTTGGGCCACCATGCCTGGCTCATTTTTTTGTATTTTTAGTAGAGACGGGGTTTCACCATGATGGCCAGGCTGGTCTCGAACTCCTGACCTCAAGTGATCCACCCACCTCGGCCTCCCAAAGTGCTGGGATTACAGGCGTGAGCCACCACACCTAGCCAAGATGAACTCCTTAAGGGCAGGATTTGGTGAGTGATTGACTTCTTTTTAGTTCCGTGATCTTGAGATTATTTTTAGCTTTATAAATTGAGCAGTGGCAGGGCCCATGGAGAATCAGGTTAATGAGGTAAAGGCTTTCTGGGTATTTGCTGCCAAGGCCACATCACCAATTTTCTCAACTTAAAAAACTGTCAAGAGATTTATTTTTCCATTGCAGGTTTTAAAGTGGAGATTCTGAAGTGGAAAATAGGTACTGTCAGAACAAAGCTACCTGGAAACAGCATAGAGTGAAGCCTTTCGTGAGGGCTTGCAGGCCGCTGCTGAGTAGCAGTTTACAGAAGAGGTTGCAGGGTGAGCCTCTTAGCAGGACAGAAAACAAGGCAGCAGCGCACCTGCCACCGCTTTGTTGGTGCGAGCTGCTCCTTGAGCCTAAAAAGTAGGCTTTATTCATCCCTTCTGTTCATTTACCAATCTGGGGGATATGACCGGGGAAAACGTTCCTAAACCAGGAAGCTGCATTAGCCGATCAGGCTTGTAAGATCTCGGCCACAGCTGACTGCTAGGAGTACCCCCGCCATAGGCACAGCACACCACTGTCCCTTCGCTGCACTTTCTTCCTGCCTTAGGTAGTTGGGCTCGCCCACCATAGTTTGCATTTGTAGTGGTTTGGCGAGGTTAGAAGACCTCGGCCTCTGTCGTGCTGGGAAGTGCTTACTCTCTGGGCCACTGCTGCAGAAGCCATGGCACTTGTCATGGGTTTGGAAGACCCAGCCATCTGCAGTAGAGGCAGCCTATCCCATTGCAAGGAGAGGAACTTAACGGAGTAATTATTCTACTCTTCTTTTTACATAAATGTTTATTTAAATATTCTAAATTGGATTTTCTTTCACAGATACTGATTATTCTTTCCAGTTCTTAAATAAAACTGCACTTGATTTCACTCAACCACAGTGTGATTGTGTGGGATGTGAAACTCTGAAGTCACTCCTGGGTAAGAAGCGTCTTAAGCCTTCAGCCTCAAACCATGTGTGTTTTGCCGCCTCGATTTCTTTCTGAATTCCTACCTCTAACCAGTTGTAATGATAATTCTTTTTGCCCTGCAGGCCACAACATAGGTTTGTAAGGCCTTGGAACGGGAGCCTCAGTGCCCTGAAGTAGCAGGTGCAGGGGCAGTGGACGTCGATGTGAGTGATGTGTTATGTGTTGAATGTGCTGCCATGTTAGCACGTAGACCCATTTGCTGTTAATCACTGAGTCAAGCTGAGTATTTGCTTAAATATGACTATCTGGGCATCACTTTGCCACAGAAACTTTTAAAATTTTAGGTCACGTGGGTTACTTTTTAAAAAGCATTTATTAAGCTCCTCTAAATGAAAAGCGTACTGTGGAGAAATGGAAAACTGCTGGGAAAAAACAACTAGAAAAAAGGTTGCTGCCACCTAGTGCTTTGCTATCAACGGAAGGCAGACTCAGGAGGGCTGCAGGAGTTTGGGAAAGCAGCGAAGTTGTAACTGAGACCATCTGCCACATAAGCTGGCCAGGTGCTAACCCCTGGCTTTAGGAGCTCTGCCCTTGCTGGAAAGGGAGAGAAGCTAGAGCAAACGTTCCTCATCCTTCCATGAGTCACTGCTCAGATTACTGGGTGGAACTTTCCAGTAGCACCAGGTTAACAGTGAGACTGTTATTCCGGAGGAACTGGATTCCTTTGCGATAGGGTAGGTGCCACTCAGTGGTGGAGTCTTGTTACCTAAAACCGGCACACCGTGACAGACCACACTGCCCAGCACAGGGCCTGGCACACAGACGCTCGGTGCGTAGGTGTGGAACTAGCGAGGGATTTCTTGCTGGATTGTCACTCCCTGATGTTTTCCATGTGGACTGGGAGTCATCCCAAGCTACTGTGACAAGGACGAAGACTTCGTGCCATGCAAACACGGGGAAAATTAAAACTGCCCAAGCCAAAGGATCTGAAGTTATGGCCTGTCAGAGCTTCTGGGTTTTACTATTGACAAATGATTACCTTTTAAAGAAATAACCGGCCGGGCACAGTGGCTCACCCCTGTAATCCCAGCATTTTGGCAGGCCAAGGTGGGTGGATCACCTGAGATTGGGAGTTCGAGACCAGCCTGACCAACATGGAGAAACCCCCTCTCTACTAAAAATACAAAAAATTAGCTGGGTGTGGTGGTGCATGCCTGTAATCTCAGCTACTCGGGAGGCTGAGGTAGGAGAATCGCTTGAACCTGGGAGGCGGAGGTTGCGGTGAGCCAGAAATTGCGCCATTGCACTCCAGCCTGGGCAACAAAGAGTGAAATTCTGTCTTAAAAAAAAACAAAAACATTGGCCAGGCACGGTGACTCACCCCTGTAATCCCAGCACTTTGGGAGGCTGAGGCAGGTGGATCACCTGAGGTCAGGAGTTCCAGACCAGCCTGGCCAACATGGTGAAACCCCATCTCTACTAAAAATACAAAAAATTAGCCGGGCGTGGTGTCAGGCGCCTGTAATCCCAGCTACTCGGGAGGCTGAGGCAGTGAATCGCTTGAACCCAGGAGGCAGAGGTTGCAGTGAGCCGAGATCACACCATTACACTCCAGCCTGGGCAACAAAGAGCGAAACTCCATCTCAAAAATAAAAAAAAAAAAAACTATCATGGGAACAACCTTCTCTCCAGTGTCCCAGTCTTGTGCCTGCTCTAAGAGCCTGACCCTGGGGACCGGTCCCATTTGTTAAGTCCGGTGTTCCCTCCATGTGGGGACATCGCCCCCATTTTTCTGTTTGGATCTGTGATGATCCATATTTTTCAGTAGAGGCTCTTCCGAGAGGCCGTTCGGAGCCCAGCTGTTTCCTTTAGGCTCTGATGTCTTCTCTCTCTTTTCCGGGACACTTCCTGGATTATTCCTAAAGGGACAGCCTCATGTAAGCCCAGGCCGCTCCCCCATTTCACCGTATCCCTGCACTAAAATCCACTCGGGCCAAAGCTCTCAGAATGGAACGTCTTCCTGGAAGGCCTCAGTGAGTGAGAACCAGGAAGGCTCTGTCTCCGGAAGGATCTTGTCTACTTCTGTGTAGGAGCCCATCCCCAGGGGATGGCTGTGAGTTGCTGAACCATCAGGCTGTGTCAGCGGTTTCTGGTGACATTGTATTTTGAATTTGGAAGCATCTGAGCTAATAAATGGCGGCTGTGCAGGGGAGGCTGGGGCCAGACTCTGCTCTGTCACCAGCAACGCTGTGACTCTGGCCACTTCAGCAACCCTCTGCACACCCCTAGGCTCTTCCGGTTCTGATTCTACAGTGCTGTCCTCTGCCCTGTGACTGAGTACGTTTTCCTGAAAGCAAAATACACAAAGATCAGCCTGTGACTGTGTCGTAGGTGTTACTGCACAGCCGTCTCTTCCTCTGGCAGGTATTGGGGCGCACGCTTTGGCTCCGGGGAACAGTCCTCGGTCACTTTCTCATTTCAGTGACCCGAGTCCCCTAGCATAAGCACGTGCAGCTCCCAATGGTGAAAGTGGATGCAGGCAGCAGCCATGGCTGTTTATAATGGTAAAATGGGGTCCCGTCTATCAAAGTAACACCTGTTTTATCTATGAGGTCACTTGTAAGTTATCATCCGGGCTGAGAGCCTCTCTGACCCCTTGTTTTACAAAGAGGCCCAGCGAGGGCCCCAGAGCTGGGACCAAAGGGGAAAAGCCTGGAGTTTCCTTTGTCGTCCTGTTGGCCTCAGAAGCCACATCGCGTGCACACTCTCCAGTGGAGAGACTTGCTTTACCTGGTTGAGGCCGTGCTGTTCCTGCTGTCGTCATGCGTGTTTTGTAGACTCTCTGACTGCTCATCCATGGGTGCCTGAAACCTGGCAAGAGAGTGGGCACCAGAATCTCAAGGGAGCAGAGCCAGCTGCTGCACGGCCTTAAGCTCAGAAACCTCAGAACCAAACTCTGCCACCACTCATGCACCCACCCACCTAGCATTTCATTCTTTTGCTCCTCAAATATTTACTAAGGTCCAGTGGTTGGCAAGGGCCAGGCCTGCATGGTGTGCAGGAGAGGCCAGGCCCTGCCATCATGGAAGCTGCATGCTGGTCGGGGCAGACACGCTGAGGGAGGGAAGGGTGTGTGGTGCAGGGCGCCAGGCAGACCTGCTTTAATCCAGGTGGAGTGGGGAAGGCCTCTGCTGACACTCATCCAAGCTGGGGCCCGACTGAGGTTCTGTGAATACTCCAGGCAGAGGCCCAGAAGTGGGACCAGTCTAGCTTTTTTGGGGAACTGAAAGGGCATTGTGACCAGGGTGTTATGAGGGGCGGACACGGTCACAGGTGCACAGGGAAGGTCCCCAAGAGAGCTGTCCAGCCGCGCTGTGATGGGAATCGTAGGCTTCTAAAGGACTCCCGGCTTCCTGGCGGCTGGAGGGGTAGGAGAGTTGGCCATGATTTGGATTCAGGGAAGCAATAGAGACCAAAGCGGGTGGATTGAGGCAGGGACAGTAGAGCCAGCAGAACTTGGGGGTGGGTTGGAAATGAAGTGGGTGAAAGGAATCCAGGCTTTCTCCCAGGCTTTTCACCTGAGTGAATGTGGTGCTATTCACTGAGATGGGGAGATGGGAATAGCATGTCTGCGGGAGGACGTCAAGCATTCTGGCCACTGCTGAACTCGCGGTGCCTGTAGACATCCAGGTAGGGCTGCCCAGGAAGCGGGCAGTGGGAGATGAGTCTGGAGCTCCGGCGAGCACTGTGGTGGAGCGAGAGCTGGGGGTCTGCATCGTGATGGGGTCTTAAAGCCAGGGACTGAATGAGGTCGCCCAAAGAGTGAGCGTAGGCTGTGAAGAATGCCTAAGGCTGAGCCCTGGGGAAAAACATATCTGGGCACTGAGCTAAGGAGGCAGAGCCAGCCAGAGACCAGGAAGGAACAGCTGGAGAGGCTGGCGGGAGCATGGGAGTGCGGGGCTGTCAGCAACGAGAGAAGGCATACTGAAGACTAACATGGCTAGGCACGGTCACGTCTATAATCCCAGCATTTTGGAAGGCTGAGGTGGGAGGATCACTTAGTCCAGGAGTTGGAGACCAGCCTTGGCAACATAGCACAACCCCATCTCTACAAAAACTATAAAAACTAGCCGGGCATGGTGGCACATGCCTGTAGTCACAGCTCCCCAGGAGGCTGAGGTGGGAGGATTGATTGAGCCTGGGAGATGGGGGCTACAGTGAGCTGTGATCGAGCCACTGCACTCCAGCCTGGACAACAGAGCAAGACCCTGTCTTTAAAACAAATGAACAAAAAAAGCCCAGCGCGGTGGCTCACGCCTGTAATCCCAGCACTTTGGGAGGCTGAGGTGGGCAGATCACGAGATCAGGAGATCAAGACCATCCTGGCTAACATGGTGAAACCCTGTCTCTACTAAAAATTAAAAAAAAAATCAGCCGGGTGTGGTGGCACACGCCTGTAGTCCCAGCTACTCGGGAGGGCGAGACAGGAGAATCACTTGAAACCGGGAGGCGGAGGTTGCAGTGAGCCAAGATCGTGCCACTGCACTCCAGCTTGGGCGACAGAGCGAGACTCGGTCTCAAAAAAAAAAAGATGAATATGGTGATGCTCATGAGTGCTGCTGAGAGGCCAAGGGAGGTGGCCTGGACCCACGGGAGGGCTCGCTGCGACTGGAGCAACAGCAGACTTGTTGGATGAGTGGACTCGCAGACCTGGAGTGAAGTGGGTTGAGGGAGCAACTGCAGACATCCACAAAGTGGCTGCTCTGAAGAGGAGCAGAGCCGGCCCCACCTATGCCCCAAACCTCCAGGAGCTGGGCTCCAGCCTCAGCTTATTTCTGCAGAGGCAGAGTATGGCTGGGTACATTCATGGTGTGAACAACTCTGTGTGGGTAGCACCCAGGACACTGTCCCCACCCAGAAGCCCCCTTCATGTCCCCTTCCAGTCTTCCAGGTGACTGCCAAGATCCCTTCCACTCAGCAACTGGTCCTCTCCCACTGCAGCCGAAGTCTGAGGGGTTAGTTCTGAGAGAGCACCACACACAGACGAGAACTGTACGGAAACCAGAAAACCCAGTGTGCATACAGATGCTCCACAGACAGACCTCCCAGGAAGGACTGGAAAGGGACCTAAAACTGACCTTGGGGCATTCCATAAAAGCAAGAGCCCACCCACCCTGATCCCCTCCAAGGAAGTACCACCCTTGTGCTCAGAGCTTCCGATCTGCCTCATGACTCCAGCCCTGCCCCACTCCTAATATGAGCAGATACTCAAGGGTGACCTGACATCTGAGAAAAACCTTCAGCCTGGAAGAGAGAAACCTACACAAGCTTAGAGGGCGTGGTGGCGCACACCTGTAATCCCAGCTACTCTGGAGGCTGAGGCAGGAAAATCAATTGAACCTGGGAGGTGGAAGCTGCGGTGAGAGCTGAGATGGCGCCATTGCACTCCAGCCTGGGCGGCAGAGCAAGACTGTCTCAAACAAACAAAGACCTTCACAAGCAAAAAGCAGTTGGGAGGAAACACTTCATGGAGAAAATTTCCAAAAGGAAAAAATAAACTATTGGCCTCAGAGGGGTAAGATATTGTGTCCATGAGCTGGGTGTGGTGGCTTACGCCTGTAATCCCAGCACTTTGGGAGGCCAAGGCAGGCGGATCACGAGGTCAGGAGATGGAGACCATCTTGGCCAACATGGTGAAACCCCATCTCTACTAAAAATACAAAAATTAGCCGGGTGTGGTGGTGGGCGCCTGTAGTCCCAGCTACTCAGGAGGCTGAGGCAGGAGAATGGCGTGAACCTGGGAGGCGGAGCTTGCAGTGAGCCAAGATCGTGCCACTGCACTCCAGCCTGGGTGACAGAGTGAGACTCCATCTCAAAAAAAAAAAAGATATTGTGTCCGTGAAACAACAGGATGCCATCAAAAGAAACGGGGTACAGAAAGAGCTGTTGGAAATGCAAAACAAGATAGCAGAAATGAACTACTTAATGGAAGATAAAGAGGCTTGGCATGGTGGCTCATGCCTGTAATCCCAGCACTTTGGGAGGCTGAGGCGGGAGGATCACTTGAGCCCATGAATTTCAAAACCAGCTTGGGCAACATGGCAAGACCCCATCTCAAAAAAAAAAAAAAAAAGGGCTGGGCGCGGTGGCTCACGCCTGTAATCCCAGCACTTTGGGAGGCTGAGGCAGGCAGATCACCTGAGGTCGGGAATTCAAGACCAGCCTGACCAACACGGAGAAACCCCGTCTCTACTAAAAATACAAAATTAGCCGGGCGTGGTGCCACATGCCTGTAATTCCACCTACTCGGGAGGCTGAGGCAGGAGAATGGCCTGAACCGAGCAGGCAGAGGTTGTGGTTAGCCAAGATCGCATCATTGCACTCCAGCCTGGGCAACAAGAGTGAAACTCCATCCAAAAAAAAAAAGGGGAAATAGGACATTAAAGGTACATTAGAGGGCCAGCCCAGGGGAGCCAATATCCAACAATCGGAATTCCAAAAAGAAAAAGTGAAGAAATCAACAAATTGAAAAAGAGGCCGGGCGCGGTGGCTCATGCCTATAATCCCAGCACTTTGGGAGGGCGAGGCGGGTAGATCACGAGGTCAGGTGATCAAGACGATCCTGGCCAACATGGTGAAACCCCCGTCTCTACTAAAATACAAAAAATTAGCCAGGCGTGGTGGTGCACATCTGTAGTCCCAGCTACTCGGGAGGCTGAGGCAGGAGAATGGCTTGAACCCAGGGGGCAGAAGTTGCAGTGAGCTGAGATCACACCACTGCACTCCAGCCTGGTAACAGAGCGAGACTCCGTCTCAAAAAAAAAAAAGAAATATTCCAGCCTGGCCAACTTGACAAAACTCCATCTCTACTAAAAATACAAAAATTAGCCAGGCGTGTTGGCATGCACCTGTAGTCCCAGCTACTTGGGAGGCTGAGGCAGGAGAATAGTTGAACCCGGGAGGCGGAGGTTGCAGTGAGCCAAGATCGCACCACTGCACTCCAGCCTCGGCGACAGAGCGAGACTCCATCTCAAAAAGAAAAAAAAAAAAAGAAATATGCCAAAACTGAAGACCATGAATTTTCAGATTGAAAGAGCCTGCCAGTATCCAACCTAATGGATGGAAATAGACTCTCACCAGCGTGAAATCTCAGAACACTGGGAGCAAAGAGAAGATTCTACAAGCTTCCACAGAGAATTAGTAGGTCGCATTACAAGGGTTAGGAGTCTGAGCGCCTTCAGACTTCATGAACAACAACCATGGAAGCTAGAAGATAAGAAAGCCAGAGAGCGATGCCTTTGAAGGAGAATCCTTCCCAATCTAGAATTTCCCATCTAGAATTTGATACCCAGTGAAACTGTCAAGTGTGAAGCTAGAATGGAGACATTGTCAGACCCATGGCATCCCAAACACGCACCTCCTTCACACTCTTTCTCAAGAAGTTACCAGGAGGTGGGCTCCCCCAAAACCTGACAGGCACTTCACCACAAGGGTGGTGAAGGGCGAGCCCAGGCTCCAGCCATTCCCTAGACCTACAGGGCAACCAGTCTACCCTGGGGCCCAGTGACTCAGAGACAGGAACAGCGAAGACTTGCCACCAAGATCCCTCTGCCACTGGAACCTGAGTACAGTGCTGAGAGAGCCTGGTCAGGACTCTGCACAGACTTGGCTTGTCTTACATTGATGAAGTTCCTGCCCTCTCCTCCACGTCCTGCTGCCTGGATCAGCCCAGCAGGACCCTCATGACACCCTTAGGAAGTGCCTTCTGCTTCTACCTACTCCTGAGGGTTGGAGGGACGAACTCTGAGCCTAAAAGCAGAAACTCAGAGCAGCCCACTCACTGTGACCACGCTTTTGCAAATGTCCGGCACCTGGTCGGCCCAGATACCCCAACTGAACCCTCATGACCTGGCCAGCTGACTTCCCTGAACAGGGTCCTGTGGATGTGGCACCTTTCCCACGCAGTTTTTTTTTTTTTTTATTGAGACAAGGTCTCACTGTGTCGCCCAGGCTGTAATGCAATAGTGTGATCTCAGCTCACTGCAACCTCTGCCTCCACCTCCCAGGTTCAAGCGATTCTCGTGCCTCAGCCTCCCCAGTAGCTGGGATTACAGGCATGAGCCACCATGCTTGGCTGATTTTTGTATTTTTAGTAGAGATGGGTTCCACCATGTTGGCCAGGCTGGTCTCGAACTGCTGACCTCAGGTGATCCGCCCATCTCAGCCTCCCAAAGTGCTAGGATTACAGGTGTGAACCACCGCACCCAGCCCCCATGCACATTCTGAAGAGTCTCAGTGGCCCTGGGAACACCCCTTGGCCTCACCTGGGCTCCAGCCGCTCCTTCACCTTGGCAATGGAGCGGACGTAGGGCGTGATCTGCTTGGTGATGGTGGCCAGGTAGGCATTCTCCTGCCTCAGCTGGAGAAGGTCATGGAGCTGGGCTGTGGGGCCAAGGCCAGAGCATGGGGTCTTAATCCTGAAGCACCTGGCTTCAGATTTTTACTCAAGCCAGGCACCATGTAAATATCCCGACCATTTCCATGATGACCTCTAATTAAAGAGGGAGGCACTTGGTGGGGGCATTCTACTCAATGCATCCTGACCTCACATGCATCATTTGAGGCCAGTTAGCAGCTGGGAGGCACGGTCAAGCGCTAAGGGGAAGAGTGTGGGGATTTGCATCTGGTTAGTGGCTGACTCTTGACTTCCTCCTCTGCTAGCATGTGGGTTAGCTCAGGGACGGGGGTTCACTCAGCAGCCAACTGTCTGGAACCTTCATAAATTTCCTGCTCATTAGCCACTCGCTGATAGGATTCCTCCCAAATCTGAAAGAGAAAAGCTAGACGTTGGATGTGGCAGTGAGCTGGAATTTACGGTGGTGGCATTGCTATCTCTAGCTACTCGGATCTACAAAGCACCCCCCAGCCAGGTCCACGTGGTTCAAAGCAGCAAAGACTCCCAGGTTCCAGACCCTGCCATATGAGGGTCCCGTGGGGCACAGGCCAGGTCCTCTTTCCCCCCTTACTGTCTTAGGGTAGCCCAGGTATCCCCTGACAGGTGGGGCTGGAGTTAGAGTCCTTGGGAGGGCTACCTCCTGGAAGACGACCCTCATGCCCTCTAAGGAGGCGTGCTCCGAGGCGATCTGCGCGTCCAGGTGCAGGGACTTGCGCAGGACGTCTCCCATGATCCCCGCCTTGATGAGCGAGTGGTGCTTGGTGAGGTCTCGGTGCAGCTCCTGCACCTGGTCCTTTAGGCTCTGCATCTCCGCCTGCAGGTGCTGCACAGAGAGGCTGTGTGAGAGCGTGGGTCACCCTAGGCTGTTTTTACTGCCAGGGCCTCGGTGGAGGAATGGCTCCCAGCTTCAGCAGCTGGGACAACCAATTTCCTTGGTGAGGAGTGGTTTAGGACATTTCCCCCCCGCAGATCCCTGCCCCCTCACCCGGTAGGAGTCCTCATAGTGGCGGCAGTGCTCTGTGAAGGGCGTGTTCTCGCCCTCCGCCAGCAGCACCTTGGTGCTGATGGACCGGCGCAGCGTGGGCTTTTGGACGGGTGACCCCGACATCTTTCCTACTGGGGAGGGGCAGTGGGGCCCCGTCAGCGCCTTGGGGCCTAAGCCCCCTGCCAGCCTGGGGAGAGAGCCAGCGTGGATGCAGGCGAGTGGGGAAGTCTGCCCCTCCCCCAGCCTCCCAGGGCAGCCCCCTGGACTGCTCCGGGATCTCACAGCCCTCTCCACCACCTGGAGCACAGCAGAGCCACCAGGAGCTTTGAAAAGCCTGAGGAAAGGCCTCACCCGGACATCCACATCTATTTGTTAAAGTCCCTGGAGTGGGTTCCAGGCTGTGGGGCCAAGAGCAAGTCCATCGGAATGCTGCCAGGGCTAGGACCGAGTGAGTGGTGTGTTCACTTCTATCCTGGACAGAGGAAGTGTGGGCCCAGTCTCTCTTGGTCTTGGGGCCCCTGGACACACACATGCCATTTCAGCATCTCTTCTAACTCCTCCCCAGATGAGTCAAGGAATCAGGTCCCCTATGACTTCAAGCCACCTAGGGGGCAGTCAGCCCAGCCCCAGGCGCCCCACCCCAGGGGAGGCTGCAGTGGTAGTTGGGGGCCTGAGTCCTCCCCTCCTCCTTAGCCAAGCTCCGAGCCAGGTCTGCCATGGACTTCAGGTCCAGGGCTTTCTGCTCCCCTACTTAGTGGACTTGCCCTGGCCATCCTCTGTGCCCAGACACTGTGCTGGGAGGGTGGCAAGCTAAGGATGGAGGAAGGAAGGGTGGCACCTGGCTTCTTGCTGGCGATCTGGCCCCTCAGCGCCCACCCTCCCCCACACCCCAGTGTTGGGGACCTTGTGCCTGGCCTCCCCGGTTGCTGCTCACATGTTAGCACCACTTGCAGCAGCTGCCACCCGACGTGGCCCCAGCAGCAGCAGTGGCTCCAGACAGCGTGCGAATTCAGCTCGGTGGTCACTGGCAATCTGGGCAGCGGGATGGGGTCATGAGGTGGCCTCCACTGCCCTGCGGGGCCCCCGACCCTGGCCCACCCAGGCCACTGCACACCTTGCTGCTCTGAACAGGCCTTAGGTGGTGCGGCCGCGTGACGATGCCCTGCAGCCTCTCCATCAGCTCCTGTGGCAGCGAGGAGGGCCTCAGGCCGGTGGAGGTGTGGCAGCCAGGGGGCAGGAAGAGGGGAGATGGAGACGGAGCACGTCTGCCTTTGGCACTTGACTTGGCGTCCCTTAGCAGCGCCAGCCCTTTTCTGGGACTCACCTGGACAAACCCCCACCCCATCCCCAAATCCACAGGAGAGGGGGCGGCTGGACTCCAGTGGTCACTCTGCCCCATGGGGGACCGTAGGCAGCCCCCTTCCTGGCTTCACTGTCCTTGCAAGAGTGGCCCTAACAGGTTTGCAGATGATGGAGTTGGGAGGGGCCAGCCCCGAGCCCCCCGGTCCAGGCTCCAGGTGACAGGCTGTCCACCCCTGAGTTGGCGGCTCTGGTCTGCAGGGTGGGCTTCTGGTGGGGAGGGGGCATCTGCAGGAGCAGAGGAGACTCACATAGCCCAGGTCCAGGAACTCAGCCTTGTTGGCCAAGCTGAGGAAGGAGGAGCAGATGACCAGGTGGACCTGGTGGAGGAGACGCTGCTCAGTGCCTGGCCGGGGAGGTGGGACCCACCCGCACCCCGAGCTCCCTGTACCTGCAGCATGGGCAGCGAGGTGGCCAAGAGAGAGAGCTGCTCCTTGAAGGCCTTGTCCTTCTCTTCGTATTGGCTGGGGGAGGGGGGCTGCCTGGTCTCCAGGGGGCCAGGAGCAGGGCCGGGCAGTTCCATCCCCCCACCCCCAGCCAGCTTCGCATGTCCGTCCCTGAACCCCTTCTCTACACCCTGAGCCGTGCTGCCCTCCTTAGCTGGGACGACATTCGGATGTCTTGCTCCTCAGGGTGGGGCAGGGCCTGCCCAGGCTCTGAGCTGAGGCCATGGAGGCCAAGGGGTAAGGGAGGCAAGCCCCCCTCCCCCCAACTCACCTCTGCACAGCCTGCAGCAGCAGCGCTTTCCTCTCCGCCAGCCTGTCCTGGGAGAGATGGCGAGCATGCTCTTGATTTGCGCCCCAGCCCTGCCACCTCCCACCATGCCTAATCCCCCCGCCCGGACCCCAGCCACCTGCTGGTTACGCTAGGTATCTCTCCAACCTACCAGCCCTGCATCCGCTGCCTGAGGGCTTGGGTCCCCTCACCTTAAATGTCACCTCCCCAGGGAAGTCTTTCCTGACCACCTCACATCCCCACCACCAGCCTGGGGCAGGCCCTGGTTTCCCCTCCCAGCTCTCCTAGCAACTCCACGAAAGTGCTTGGTGCAAGGTCTGCTGCCCCACTACACTGGAAATCCACAAGGGCAAGGGACCAGCCCTGTGTCACCAGTTCCCGGCTGTGTCGTTTATCCCCCAACCCCCAGCCCTCACCTGCATGCTGCCGAAGAGGGCGTGGATAGCGTCCTCCTCCTCGGCGGCGCTGTGCCGCACCTCCTCCACCATGGCCTGCAGCAGCGCGATGGCCTCCCGCGTGGCCGTCTGTAGGGCCTTCACGGCCTGGGGACAGGGCGTGGTCAGGCTCGCGATCGCCGCTGCGCGGCCCCGCGCGCCAGGCCCCTGCGCTCACCAGCACCGCCTGCTCCAGCCGCTCGCAGCCCTGCACGTAAGCCGATTCCAGGTCCACGCAGTGCGCCCGGCTCTCCCTGTAGAAGGCGGCGGGTGAGGCCCGCTCCAGCCGCCCCCAGCCCCCTCCCCTCGCGCCCCCTCTACGCACCCCTGCATGTCGCGGAAGCAGCGGATGCACAACAGCAACTTCTTGTCGGTGGAGAACAACAGGTAGGGCTCTGCGTGCAGCGCTGCGGCAGCGGCGGACGGTGGTGAGGGCTCCGGGCAGTGCCCGCCCCGCCCCCACCCCCAAGTCTCCGGCCCCGCAAGCCTCACTCACTGCACTTCTGGGGCACGTCGCGGCTTCGCTGACCCAGGGCCACGATGTCGTGGCGTGCGAACATGCGTGCTCGGTGCGTCTCGTCGCGGCAGCGCGCGCACAGGGGCTGCCCGCATGTGTTGCAGAAGTACGTGGTCTTCACGTCCTGCGGGCCGAGCGCGGGCTCAGGAGCGCCAGAGCCCGACCGCGGCCAGCGCGGGAACCGCAGCCGCCGCGTGTCACTGCGCGTGTTTGTCCCAGCCGTGGCCGGGTGCGCAGCTAAACGCAGCCCTTTCCTGTAATCCAGGCACTTGGCGCTCTGATATACCCACTTTACAGAGGAGGGCACTGCGGCTCAGAGGCTGGGTAAGTAGGTCTGTGGAGGGGGGTGGGGGACGGGGGGGAGAGGGCAGAAACGGCCTTTGTAAAACATTTTACCGAGGCCGGGCGCGGTGGCTCACGCCTGTAATCCCAGCAATTTGGGAGGCCGAGGCGGGCGGATCACCTGAGGTCAGGAGCTGGCCAACATGGCGAAACCCTGTCTCTAATAAAAATACAAAAATTAGCTGGGCATGGTGGCAGGCGCCTGGAGTCCCAGCTCCTCGGGAGGCTAAGGCAGAAGAATCACTTGAACCCGGGAGGCGGAGGTTGCTGTGAGTCAAGTTGGCGCCACTGCACTCCAGCCTGGGCGATAAAGCAAGAATCCGTCTCAAAAAAAAAATTTTTTTTTTTTTTTTTTTTTTTTTTTTACCTGCAACAAAAGGAGTGTGAGGGCCTCTCACGGCCCCCTTGGCACACTCAATAGTGGCCAAAAGGTGGTGTACACCCTGGCCATCTGGAGTCACACCTGGGGGCGGGGGGAGGGGAAGAGCAGTGAGGGCTTTAAGGTTCTCCTCCCCAAGCCAGACCCAGGGCTGGGATTCCAGGGCTTGGCTTGCAGCCCTGGTATGGACGCATGCAATGGTTGACATAACAGGCCCTACCTGCAGTCCCTACCTCCTGCTAATCCTCTCTGTACCTCTGGGTCACACATTGCTCAGGACTTGCCCAGAAAGCTGGAGCTTTTGCCCCAGTCGGGCCGTCCTCCTGGGATTCCTGATACATTTTCTGGCCTCCGCAGGCCAGAGTCCCCCGTGCCTTTTACAGCCCAGAGGGAACAGCATGCTGTCCCCACCTCCCCTGGGCTGTAGCTGCTTCTATGCCACTTGGGTAGCAGAGGCCCTTCAGGGTCGGCCCAGGCCTGCAAACTGGACTGCCCCTCCTGTGCAGGTCCACAACTCCACCCTGAACTGGGGACCAGTGAGCTCTCCCCACATCGAATGGCCTTAGCCTCTGCCACTGTCTGGACAGTAACTCAAGTCCCTTGTTCTGGACCTCAGTCTCCCCACCGGTATAATGGGGTTCACATTCAGGGCCAAGGTGCCCTAGGGAGGTGCTGGAGAATCCACTGCCAGGTCGTCCTCTGAAGATATGCTGAGTGCATGTGCAAGCATTGGGGACTATGCAACCTGGTACCCTCTGCTCCTCACCCACCCGCCCCACCGCCCCTGCCTGCTCGCTGCACTCCAGGTCACAGTTGGCACAGCGCACCGCCTCCACGCCATCCCCTGAGCTGTCCACCAGGAACTGCAGCAGCCGGTCCACGGGCGGGAGCCCGCTGGGACCCTTCACCACCGTCTGGTGTCTGCAAAGAAGCCCAGGCCCGGAGATTCTGATACCCCTTCCCCAGGGCTCCCCACCCCCACCCCTCACATTCCAGGCTGGAGCTAAAAATAGCTGTGTTGGGAGGTGGGGTGCGCCACAGCTCTGGGGTCTGCTATAAATATCACAGCCAGCGCTCACCCTGCCCTGGTCCCTACCCTTGCTCAGTCCTGGGCCACTCTTGCAGACAGTGGGGTTGGTCCCCTAGTATCAAAAGCAGAAGCTGCCCCTCGGCATCTTCTCACGGCATTGGGCAAATTAGAGCCACTCCTGGGTTCCTTGAGCCCACATAACTGTAACTGTGGTTTTGTGGACCTAAGACTTCTAGGACCCCCAAGCGAGTTACTGGGAGTGTCCTGACCAGTGCTGGAGCCCCGCCCTTACCCTCTTACTTTTGATGGGAGGTCTTGGGCCAGTAACTGCAATCTCCAAGCTTCAGTTAAGCTGATCTATAAAATGGGCCGAAGCCTGCAACTTCTGGCCGGGAGAGCTAAGGACTGGGTGCAGTATCTCCCAGTCGTTCTGCCTGAAGTTGGAGCCTTACTCTCCTGGCACCTGGGTCCCAGCTCGGGCAGAGCCAACCTTGGGCCCCGGGGATGGGGTCTGGGGGGTTTTTGGGAACTTTGGGACACTTACTGGCACAGCGGGCAGGTGAGGCGGCCGTCGGTCGCGCGGCCACGCAGGCAGCCGGCACAGAAGTCATGGAAGCAGTCCAGAAGACACGGGCGCTCGTACTGCACGTGGCACAGCGGGCACACCAGCGGGTGGATGCTCGGGGCATCCAGGGAGCTCGGGCCCTCCAGGGGCCCGAAGATAGCTCCCGACATCTGCAGCGACAGCGCAAGCGGGCGGCTGGGGCACGCACGGAGCCCCGCTTGAGCTCCCGCGGCCCCTCTGCCCGGGCGCCCGCGCCCTCCCTATCGCGCCTGGACCCGACGGGGCGTCCAGAGGTCATGGAGTGGGGAGCCGCTAGGGCCCGGGTTAGGGCTGGGGCCTGGCGCGCCCCGGCGCAGGGAGAACAGGCAGTGAGGACTGGCGAGGGGCGGGGCCCTGTACCTACCCGCTAGGCCGCTTTGCTGGGAGCTACCGGTCCTCCGAGCCTCTCTCCCGCCGTCCAGCGCTCCTAGTGCGGCTCCGGGCCGCGCTCTGAGACACCAAGCGGTCGCTCTGCCGAAGAGTCGCCGGCCCTGGAAGGTCAGGCCCGCACCGGGCGATGGTTCCCACTCTGCGCGGGGCCTCCCTCTGCCGTGGCCTCTCCTACCTCTCCTCACTCCCACCCTCGGAATTCCCCGCCGGGTGTCCTCTGGGTGACCCGCAGGCGACGCCCCTTCCGGCATCCACCTTCCCCAGGGTGGCTGCTGCCTTGAGGCGCGGCGGGGCCAAACCGACCTCGGCGCTCGCCATCTGCTTTGCGCGCTGGTTCCGGCCCGGCCACTCCACCCCCAGCCCGCGGGGAGGAGAGGCCAGGACGCCAAGGCTCCAGGGACGGTGCCAGGCAAGGGTGCAAGGATCGGACTGGCCCCTGCCCGGGATGACAGAGTCCCGAGCCCCAAGACCAGAGCGCCGCGCAGAGCGGGGCCGGAGGACCTTGACTGCGGGGTCTTCAAGGGTAGGCCGGGCGCGGTGGCTCACGCCTGTAATCCCGGCACTTTGGGAGGCCGAGGCGGGCAGATCGCTTGAGGTCAGGAGTTCGAGACCAGCCTGGCCAACATGGCGAAACCCTGTCTCTACTAAAAATGCAAAAATTAGCCGGGCGTGGTGGCGCCCTTCGGGAGGCTGAGGCAGAACTGCTTCAACCCGGGAGGTGGAGGTTGCAGTGAGCCGAGATCGCGCCACTGCACTCCAGCCTGGGTTACAGAGCCTGACTGTCTTAAAAAAAAAAAAAGAGTCCAAACCCCACCCGCTACCCCCGCTAATCCCCACTCTTCCATCCCATTTGGGTCTGAACAGGTCATCGCCGCCTTATTTCCTCGGCGGCCAATTGGGGGCGCCAGAGAGCAGCGGGCGCCCCTCCACCGACTTTCCAGCGCTTGGGAGGCGGAGTGAGACGCCGTGGAATCCCAGCCCTGCCTTTCGCTGGTTGTGAGCTCTTGGCCATGTTACTGACCTCTCAGAGCCTCAGCGCTGGGTTAAAATAGAACTGGTGTCCTGATAATCGGTGAGGCCCCAGTGGAATAACGCACGTGAAGTACACATACTGGGCGTCCACTTAATTAAGGCCCCATTCTCATTGCCTGCGAAGTTCCGAAGAGAGGGATGGGTTTGAGTGGGAGGTTGAGAGGGGAGGCTCCCGGCGTTTCTTCAGCAGTGCCCCCTCTGCTCTCTGGGCCTGGCAGATGCGTGTTGATCCCAGCGTTTTCTCCAGCGTGCTCTCGCTTCCCAGGTCGACGTGATCAGTGAGCTTTCTCCGCCCGTGTCATCCTGAATGTCCTGAGAGCAGCCCGTTTCTGCCCCTCTTGCGATTACAAAGTCAAGCCCAGAGCCTGACCCACAGTAGTGCTCAATAAAGGCTTAGAAAAAACTCGGAGATATTTGAGCTGTTTTCGTTTTGTTTTGTTTAAGACAGGATCTCACTCTGTCGCCGCGTGATCATATCTAACTGCAGCCTCGGCTTCCTTCCACCTCAGCCTCCCAAGTAGCTGGGACTACAGCCGCGCACCACCATGCCCGGCTAATTTTTTGTATTTTTAGTAGAGACGGGGTTTCACCATGTTGGCCAGGCTGGTCTCGAACTCCTGACCTCAGGTGATCCGCCCACCTTGGCCTCCCAAAGTGCTGGGATTACAGGTGTGAGCCACTGAACCCAGCGTTTTTTTTGTTTTTTTTTTTTTTCGTATTTTTAGTAGAAAAATAAAAAGTACAATGTGCTGCACACATTGAGGGTTTTGCCGTGTTGTCCAGACTGGTCTCCAACTCCTGGGCTCAAGCACTCTGCCTGCCTTGGCCTTCCAAAGTTGCTGGGATTACAGACGTGAGCCACCTTGCCTGGCCTTGAGCTGGGTTTTGAAGGATGCGTAGGAGTAGGAGTTTGCTAGGAGAAGGAAGTGAATTCTAGAGAGAAACTAGCTGTTCTTTTGAGGACTGTCCCTAGCCCTGGTTGTTTTTTTTTTTTTTGAGACTGAGTCTCATTCTGTCACCCAGGCTGGAGTGCAGTGGCGCAATCTCGGCTCACTGCAAGCTCCGCCTCCTGGGTTCACGCCATTCTCCTGCCTCAGCCTCCCGAGTAGCTGGGACTACAGGTGCCCGCCACCACGGCCGGCTAATTTTTTGTATTTTTAGTAGAGACAGGGTTTCACCATTCACAGGATGGTCTCGATCTCCTGACCTTGTGATCCGCCCACCTCGGCCTCCCAAAGTGCTGGGATTACAGGCGTGAGCCACCACGCCCGGTCCCTAGCCCTGGTTCTATTTGTGGAGCAAATCATAATGACAGTAGTAGCAATGGCTAATGTTTATGTGTTTATGGGCCAAGATTCTTCTTTTTTTTTTTTTGAGATGGAGTTTTGCTCTTGTTGCCCAGGCTGAAGTGCAATGCTGCCATCTCAGCTCACCACAACCTCCGCCTCCCAGGTTCAAGTGATTCTCCTGCCTCAGCCTCCCGAGTAGCTGGGATTACAGGCATGTGCCACCGCACCTGGCTAATTTTGTATTTTTAGGGGAGACAGGGTTTCTCCATGTTGGTCAGACTGGTCTCGAACTCCCGACCTCAGGTGACTTGCCTGCCTCTGCCTGCCAAAGTGCTGGGATTACAGGCGTGAGCCACCGCACCGGGCCTTTTTTTTTTTTTTTTTTTTGGTACAAGTGGAGGGAGGGTGGGGAGATATGGGCCAATATTCTATTCTAAGCTGTTTAACTTATATTAACTCATTTAATCTGGAGAACACTCTTAGAAAGTAGAAAATATTACCCCAGAAAGTGGTGGAGCTGGTATACAAAACCTGGTAGGTGCTTTGTTAAGGAATGATGCATTAGTTTCCCAGTAGGAGGTGAGTGCTTCGTTCATCCATTCATTCATGTCTGCATCTGTTCAACTAGTATTTATGGAGCATCTACCATGGGCACCTAGAAGGGAACACACCAGCCAAGTTTAGTCAAGTACACAAATTAACAAATAACGACAGGCTGCATTAAATGCTTGGAAGAAAATCATAAGGATGATAGGCCGGGTGCCGTGGCTCACACCTGTAATCCTAGCACTTTGGGAGGCTGAGGTGGGTGGATCACCTGAGGTCAGGAGTTCAAGACCAGCCTGGCCAACATGGTGAAAACCCATCTCTACTAAAAATACAAAAATTAGCCGGGCACGATGGATCATGCCTGTTATCCCAGCACTTTGGGAGGCAGAGGCGGGTGGATCATGAGGTCAGGAGTTCGAGACCAGCCTGGCCAGCATGGTGAAACCCTGTCTCTACTAAAAGTACAAAAAATTAGCCAGGCATGGTGGCACGCACCTGGAGTTCCAGCTACTCGGGAGGCTGAGTCAGGAAAATTGCTTGAACCTGGCAGGTGGAGGTTGCAGTGAGCCGAGATCGCGCCATTGCATTCCAGCCTGAGTGACAGAGTGAGACCTGTCTGAAAAAAAAAAAAAAAAAGAAAGAAAGAAAAATTAGCTGGGTGTAGTGGTGCATGCCTGTAATCCCAGCTACTCTTGCGAGGCTGAGGCAGGAGAATCGAGATGGCGCCACTGCACTCCTGCCTGGGTGACAGAGTGAGATTCCGCCTAAAAAATTAAATAAATAAATAAGGATGATGCGATGGAGGCAGTTGGGAGGGGCTCGAGCTGAGGACCACACTAGGTAACCATGAGCAGAGAAGGGGAACTGAGCTTGAGACCCCCAGAGGATAAGAAATTAAGAACAGCCAGGAAGGCTGGGCCCAGTGGCTCACACCCGTAATCCCAGCACTTTGGGAGGCCAGCGTGGGTGAATCTCTTGAGCCCAGGAGTTCAAGACCAGCTTGGGCAACATAGCAAGACTCCCCCCTCTATAAAAAATACTAAAACTTAGCTGGGCATGGTGGCTCGTGCTTGTAGTCCCAGCTACTTGAGAGGCTGAGGTGGAAGGATCGCTTGAGCCAGGAGGTTGAGGCTGCAGTGAGCTGTGACTGCACCTCTGCAGTCCCACCTGGGTGATAGAGTAAGACCCTGTCTCAAAAGAAAAACAAAAAAAGAAAAGCTGGGAAAAGTTCCAAACAGAGGCAAGAGCAAGTGCAAAGCCCTAGAAATGGGAAGACATTTAGAGACTAGCAGATCAATGTGGCTGCAGATGAAGGAGCTCAGGGTGGGGAGTGGGGCTGAACATGGGATGGGAGTGAGGATGGATGATGGGGGTGAGGCTGGAGAGGTGGGGGCGGGGCAGGGGGTGTGGGGTGAGGGATGAGGGTTTGAGTGTGGGGAGGTGGGGTTGAGGGTGAAGAGGTGAGAATGGGCTCATGAGGGTCAGGGTGGTCTACGGGACACTAGTCTAGAGATGCCAAGGATGCCACTGGCTGTACCTGTGGAGAGTCCAGGGAGGGGTAGAGGCTGCACACATTGGCCGGGGAGTCATATTTAAAGGGAAGGGCATGGGTCTTGTCTAAAGATCAAGTGTAGATAAGGATGGGAGGAGGCTGGGTGTGATGGCTCCCGCCTGTAATCCTAGCACTTTGGGAGGCTGAGGCAGGAAGATTGCTTTATCCCAGGAGTTCTAGATCAGCCTGGGCAACATAACCATAGTGAGACACCAACTCTCTACAACAGCAAAACAAAACAAAACAAAACAAAAAAAACATGCAGCTGGGCGTGGTGGTGCACACCTGTGGTTCTAGCTACTCAGGAGGCTGAGGTGGGAGGATTGCTGGAGCCTAGGATGTCAAGGCTTCAGTGAGCCGTATTCGCACCACTGCACTCCAGCCTGGGCAACAGAGTGAAAGCGTCTCAGAAAAAAAAAAAAAAAAGAAAGAAAGAAAAAGAAAAGAACAATAAAAGTCAACTGCTGAGAGAGAGGTTTAGAAAGAAGGGGCTGGCATTATGACTGAGGTGTGAAATAGTCTTTTGGGCCAGGTGCAGTGGTTTATGCCTGTAATCCCAGCAATTTGGGAGGCCAAGGTGGGAGGATCACTTGAGCCCAGGAGTTTGAGGCTGCAGTAAGCTATGATCACGCCACTGCACTCCAGCCTGGGTGACAGAGCAAGACTCTGTCTCTATTAAAAACAACAACAAGAAAGGGAAATAGTCCCTTGGGGGAGAGATTTAGGATTGTCAGTAGCCCTGAGGGCTCGCTTAGGGTCCGTTATCAGCCAGGGTCCAGTCAAAAGACAACACGCTATAGTTTTTAACTGAGAGAATTTAATATAAAGGATTGTTAACTAGGTATAAAGATGTGTTTAGGTAACTGATGGGGTATAATACTAACAGTAGCAACTGCAGGAAGTAGCTACCACTCGTAGGGTGGTATTATTAAAATGTAGATGCTTGAGGAGGGGCACCGGGAGGTGAAACTCAGACATCGGAGGAGAGGGTGCTGCTCCGCTAGGGCTGGTGTCTCTGAGAAGAAAATGAGACTGGTTCTGCAAATGTTGGAATAAGTGCAGACTGGATTCCACTGCTGCTTCCAGAATGTTCCAACTGCCACCTCCAGGATAAAGAAGCAAGAGTGGGTGACACCAGACAGGACGGGAGCAAGCAGGAAGCAAAGCCCCCTATTGATAGAGCCAAACCGGGATCAGCTGGAAAGCAGAAGTGTTTGCAGAGGCCCAGCATGAACATTGTAGAGTCAAGAACAGCAGCTGGCTTTGGAGGTTGGTCAACCGGCTTGAGGTCTGAGTTGAAATCTAGACCCATCAGCACAGTGTCTCTTTCAGTGATTGGACTTTTGCTAGGTGAGTACACTGAAGCCAGGTAAAGGGAGTGGAGAGTGTGTGTGCCACTGAGTGATTTACAATTCAGGATCCTGGAATATAATTTCATGAGGACGCAGGGGGTGAGTGGGTGCAAAGTAGCCCAGTTCAAGGGACCTGTGGGCCTGGGGATGAGGACGTTTGCTTCTCCACATGCGGTCCATGGACTCGCAGCATCAGCATTGTCTGAGAACTTGTGAGAAATGCAGAATTTCAGGCCACTGAGACCGCTGGAATTGGAATCTGCATTTTCCAGATCTCCTGGTGGTCCTCAACTACATATTGGTTTGGGATGGGAAATTAGAAGGCTTGGGCTGGGAAACTAGGGAGTGGTGATCAGCGAGGGGGCGGCTTGGCTGCAGCAAGAAGGACAGGCACTGGGAGACAGCCCCTGGGCATGAGCTTCCAAGCTGGAGCTTTTTGAGGAAGCCATAGTGGTCTGGCATTGGGACCTCTGAACGAAATTTCCCGGTGGCTAGAAGGAATTTCCCCACTTCCCCAAATTAGTAGATTCGATTCCCATCCCACTAGCTGGTAATTTACAGTATAGTGAATTTCCTTATTTCTTTTTTCTTCCCAAGACTTTCAAAAAGTAAAGCCAACCCCTTTATTTATCTTTGGGCTCGTCCAGTCTGGCTTCCCCCCTCCGATCGTTCGCAGTGGGACAGCCCGCCGGGCCTCCTTCCTTCCCCCGAAACCCTCCAGGCCTGGGAGAGGACGCGTTTTGCATTCAGGAAAACCAATCGCTCCCCTATCGTACATAACCAAGAGAAAAGGTGGCGGACGAGGGGCGTGGCAAAGCGATTAGTGCGGCCTGGACCCTCCGTGCCTTGCGCGCTGCGGGCTCTTTGCGTCTGCGTAGTTCGCTCACCTCCCTTTCTAACTCCGCTGCCGCCATGGCTCCTGTGGTTAGTATGGCTCCGCGTGAGGCCTCGGCACCAGAGGAGGCACGTGGGCCTCGCCGAGCCCGGCATCTACCCAGGCTCGCTGGGGACGGCGCCCTGCAGCGTCCTGCTGGGGTGGGCTGGCAGGTCGGCCGGAGCGGGCCAGAGCCCCTGCCGATTCCAGCACGTTGTAGGCGGAGGAGGCCGCGGCCCGAGGCTCGTGAGGGAGATCCGGGAGGTCTCGGAGGCCCGGGCTCGGGCTCGGGCTCGGGCCCCAGCTAGGGGCCAGCGGGGAGCTGGAGCCTGGAGACAGCGGTCTGGGCCGGCCACTGGTCCTCGGACCCCGGCCGGGGGCCTGATTACCTGGGTGGAGGGCTGGGAAGAAGAACGGGACCTGCTACCCTGGGGAGCCGCGCATTCGGAAGTCCATGGCCAAGACTCGGGGACGAATCCGCGGAAGGGCGGCTTGGTCGGCGTGCTTTCGGAGAGGAGGCCTGGGTTTGAGGAGCTTTTTAGCGTCCCCAGAGGAAATTAGTTTATCAGGGCGCACTGTACAGACCCAAACGGGTGTTACAGTGGTGTAGGGAGAAGGCTCTCATTGCATTCTCCTTTAGCTGTGCCGGGACTGGGCTGTGCGGCGCCCTCCTCCTTGGTTATTTGAGAAAGTTGTTTTTCCGTGTTCTTCGTCCCAAGATCCTACTTTTCCTCTTTTGTTGGGACTCCCTGGTTAACATTTCCGGTTCTTCTGCTCTTTCTGTCTGGTTGGGCTTTTAAATGCCTTTTGGTTTAAAATCTTGATGGAGAAGTATCAAGTCCATTGTGGGTAGGTCTCTTGATTGATTGTGTGTGTTCGGAATAGATCTTAAAGCATCCCTCTTAGATTGTTACTGGGAAGAGACGTTGTAAAAAATAAATCAGTGATTTTTGTAGTGGCCAAATGTTTGAAAAGTTGATCCAGTTAACACAAGTTTTAGATGAAGTTCTTTTAGACATAAAGGAAGGGAGGTAAGATGTGTTCTTGGAAAAGTCTGTTTAGTTCTGCAGAGCTTTTAAACGTGAAAGTACAGGTTGGTACGATGCACAAGTGCATTAATGGTGTCAAGTTTGTAGAGAGATAAGATTAACACAAGCTTCTTCGTAAGAGTGAAGAAACTGGAACCTTGTAGGATGTGCTTTGCCGGGTGATGCGTAGATTAAGCGAATCAAAATGTCAGAAGTTCTTGACGGTAGTGTTGCAATAAGATTCTAGGTTTTAGCCTTAACCTTGTCCAAGCTGGAGTGGACAGGCACCTAGAATACTTTGCAACTCCCTTCATGAGAAGGTGGATGAGACAGGATTAAGGGAGATGAGCTAAGACGGATCAGGACCCTACTCTGAACATGTAGGACAAGGATTGATTTCACATGAAAATTGTGGGTATGCAAGGCATTTTGTATGCCTGCACTCTAATTTTGGAAAAAAATAAAATAGTATTTTTTGAAATTGGGAATGTTAGGGCAAATAAAAGGAAATGTTCATTGTATTGTGGTTCATAAACTAAGAGACCTTCATGCTTGTAGAGATTGGGGAGACTGGAAAGTTTGAGTGAGTCAAGAGTGCTAGAATGATTTCCCCATCAAAAGGGCATGACCCCAGGCCCCAAGCTTGTAGAGCAGCATCTGCCCCATTATACCTCTGGCAGTCAGGCAATGATGCCTCTTGGTCCTCTGGCAAAGGGAGCACACTTCCATTAGTTTTGTATTTGTATGGACTTTTATACCTATGACGTTTCTGGTTCCGTTAATCTTGTTTTTCTGACTGATTGAATCTTCATCTCTGTTATCATTTGTGTATTTTCTTAGAAAAAGCTTGTGGCAAAGGGGGGCAAAAAAAAGAAGCAAGTTCTGAAGTTCACTCTTGATTGCACCCACCCTGTAGAAGATGGAATCATGGATGCTGCCAATTTTGTAAGTTATATCCTTATTGCCACTCGGGTGGTCACGAACATTTTGAGATACTGTTGAGAAAACCTACTGGGGTACATTTCTGTTTTCAGGCTTATAGGCAGCTTCACAGGTCTGGCTGTATCATTTCATCCTGGGAATGTGGGCAGATTACTTGTTTGTTTCCAAGTCTTGCTTCTTCTTGTGTGTGCAACAGTTGTGAGGAGTAAAAGGAGATGGGCTTAGAATAAGCAAGAAGGGCTCTAGTACAGAGGTGTTAGAGGACTATCTTGTTTTTCTCCTTTAGTTTCCACAAATGATTTTACTTAAAAGTTACCCAGAAACAGGCCACGCGCGGTGGCTCACGCCTATAATCCCAACACTTTGGGAGGCTGAGGCGGGCAGATCATGAGGTCAGGAGTTCGAGACCAGTCTGGCCAACATAGTGAAACCCCATCTCCACTAAAAATACAAAAAATTAGCTGGGTGTGGTGGTGTGCACCTGTAATCCCAGCTACTCGGGAGGCTGCAGTAGAAGAATCGCATGAACACGGGAGGCGGAGGTTGCAGTGAGCAGAGATCGCACCATTGCACTCCATCCTGGGAGATAGTGCGAGACTCTGTCTCAAAAAGAAAACAAAAAAAGTTACTGAGAAACAGACAAATTTCACTGGGTCCATGGCATCCCCCTTGCTGTTTGGTGTGTTTAAGCATAAGTGAGGGACCCTGATCCTGACTGTGGGCTGCCTCTGTCCTGGGTCTCACTGCTTTGATGTGGAGCTTTGGACAGGTGGCAGCAGTTCCCAAAGCTTTTCTATATTATGAAGCATCTGAGCTTTAGTGTTTAAAGTACCCTGCTTGCTGAATTGTAATTGGAGCTTTTTTTTTCTTCAGATCTTGCTCTGTGCTGATTTTTTGCCCCTGTATTTGGCCCATTCCCCAATATTCCTCTATCCTATTGCAATCTAGAAATAGTAAATAATCCTTCTGCCACATTTTGACTCAGCAGTTTGGTTTTGACATTTTATTCTTTTTCCTCTAATAGCCATGTTTGGGGGATTCAGACTTCGTATTTGTGTGCAGAAGTCTCCTAAATTTGCATTTGCTCTAAATTCTCCAGAAGGCTGAACTATTGCCAGGATCAGTATCATTACAACAAAAACAATTGTTAAACACAAAATAATTATGGTCACGAATTATCCAGAATGGAATTTAGGTAACCTCTTATAGTTTATTGCCTTTATGTAGATGCTGTTTGCATCTGTGTCCTTCAAGAAATCCCCTATTTCTTCAGTTCGTTCTCTATCCAGTGACTTCTGGCTTTTCTGTGGCCTTCTCTTTTTCAACTTCGGTGTCTTCCAGTTTGGTATTCACATGGTAGCCCTGTTCTGGCGTTATTCTCGCCTCCCTCCCTCTGAGCCATTCCCTCAGCCCACTCATCTGTTTGTGTGATTGTCTTTCCTTCTGGAAGCCTCCTTAGGATAGAAAACTTAGGTCATTTATGAATCTTGAGATGCAGAATTCAAGATCTCTGACCTAATCACTCTGTGCCTCATTTATGGTTAACGTATACTTTTTGTTTATTTTATTTTATTTATTTGTTTTTTGAGACCAAGTTTTGCTCTTGTTGCCCAGGCTGGAGTGCAATGGTGCAATCTCGGCTCACCACAATCTCTGTTTCCCTGGTTCAAGCCATTCTGGTGTCTCAGCCTCCCAAGTAGCTGGGATTACAGGCGCCTGCCACCACCCCTGGCTAATTTTTGTATTAGTATAGAGATGGGGTTTCTCCATGTTGGTCAGGCTGGTCTCGAACCCCTGACTTTAGGTGATCCACCCGCCTCGGCTTCCCAAAGTGCTGGGATTACAGGCATGAGCCACCGCGCCTGGCCATTTTATTTTATTTTTATTTATTTATTTTTGAGATGGAATCTCACTCTTTCGCCCAGGCTGGAGTGCAATGGTGTGATCTTGGCTCACTGCAACCTCCACCTCCCAGGTTTAAGTGATTCTCTTTCTCAGCCTCCCGAGTAGCTGGGATTACAGGCGTGCGCCACCATGCCCAGCTAATTTGTGTATTTTTGTGGTAGAGATGGCGCTTTGCCATGTTGGCCAGGTTGGTCTCGAACTCCTGATCTCAGGTGATTTGCCAGCCTCGGCCTCCCAAAGTACTGGGATTACAAGCATGAACAGCCGTGCCCAGCCAAATTTTTTTTTTTTTTTTTTTTGAGACGGAATCTTGCTCTTTGTCACCCAGGCTGGAGTGCAGTGGTGTGATCTCGGCTCACTGCAAGCTCCGCCTCCCATGTTCATGCCATTCTCCTGCCTCAGCCTCCCAAGTAGCTGGGACTACAGGTGTCTGTCACTATGCCCGGCTAATTTTTTGTATTTTTAGTAGAGACAGAGTTTCACCGTGTTAGCCAGGATGGTCTCAATCTCCTGCCTTTGTGATCCGCCTGCCTCGGACTCCCAAAGTGTTGGGATTACAGGTGTGAGCCACCGCGCCTGGCCCCAAATTTTTATTTATTTATTTATTTTGAGACGGAGTCTTGCTCTGTTGCCCAGGCTGGAATGCAGTGGCACTATCTTGGCTCACTGTAAGCTCCGCCTACCGTGTTCATGCCATTCTCCTGCCTCAGCCTCCCAAGTAGCTGGGACTACAGGCACCCGCCACCACACCTGGCTAATTTTCTGTATTTTTAGTAGAGACGGGGTTTCACCATGTTAGCCAGGATGGTCTCGATCTCCTGACCTCGTGATCTGCCCACCTCAGTCTCCCAAATTTTTATTTTTTGAGAAAGGGTCTGTTGTCCAGGCTGAAGGGCAGTAGCATGATCCTGGCTCACTGCAGCCTCAACCTCATAGGCCCAAGTGATCCTCCCACCTCAGCCTCTGGAATAGCTGGCACCACAGGCATGCACCACCATACCTAGCTAATTTTTAAATTTTTCTGTAGGGGAAGGGTCTTCCTAAGTTGCCCAGGCTCATCTTGAACTCCTGGGCTCAAGCGATCTTCCTGCCTTGGCTTCCCAAAGTGCCGGGATTACAGGTGTGAGCTACTGCACCCAGCCAGTTAACATATTTTGTATTGGAGTTTTTAAATGGAAAATTATAGGAATTTTGAGCTGAAAGGGACTTCGTGTCATTGCCATAGCAAGAAAACAACTAAAAAGGTCCTTTTTGGGCAAAGCTTTCTGAAGCACAAGGAGGTGAATGTCTTGCTGAGGCCCACACAGGAGTTTGCAGGGAATGTCTGAGGCTCCTGAGTGGCTGCTGCTTCTGCTGTACCACACATGGCCCTGGACCAGGTCTAGAATTGTTTCGGTCACTATGTTTTTGCTCTTTCTACTAGGTTGAAGGCTTATTTTCTGATAGTTCTGTGAACAGTGTTTTATACTCTTTAGATTCAGAAGTTGCTTTTAGCTTTGGTTGCATGTACCTTGTAAAAGTTTGTTTTATTTTTTTTTTTTTTTTTTTTTTTTTTTTTTTTTTTTTTTTTTTTAATTTCTGAAGTATTTATTGATCATTCTTGGGTGTTTCTCGGAGAGGGGGATATGGCAGGGTCATAGGATAATAGTGGAGAGAAGGTCAGGAGATAAACACATGAACAAAGGTCTCTGGTTTTCCTAGGCAGAGGACCCTGCGGCCTTCTGCAGTGTTTGTGCCCCTGAGTACTTGAGATTAGGGAGTGGTGATGACTCTTAAAGAGCATGCTGCCTTCAAGCATCTGTTTAACAAAGCACATCTTGCACCACCCTTAATCCATTTAACCCTGAGTTGACACAGCACATGTTTCAGAGAGCAGGGGGCTGGGGGAAAGGCCATAGATCAACAGCATCCCAAGGCAGAAGAATTTCTCCTAGTCAGAACAAGATGGAGTCTCCTATGCCCACCCCTTTCTACACAGACACAGCAACAATCTGATCTCTCCTTCCTTTCCCCACACTTCCTCCCCTTCTCTTCAACGAAACCGCCATCGTCCTCATGGCCCGCTCCCGATGGTCGCTGTCTCTTCGGAGCTGTTGGGTACACCTCCCAGACAGGGCAGCCGGGCAGAGGCGCTCCTCACCTCCCAGACAGGGCGGCTGGGCAGAGGCGCCCCTCGCTTCCCAGACGGGGCCGCCCGGGCAGAGGCGCTCCTCTCCTCCCAGACGGGGTGGCCGGGCAGAGGCGCTCCTCACTTCCCCGACGGGGCCGCCCGGGCAGAGGCGCTCCTCGCTTCCCAGACGGGGCCGCCCGGGCAGAGGCGCTCCTCAGTTCCTCCCAGACCGGGTGGCAGCCGGGCAGAGGCGCTCCTCACCTCCCAGACGGGGCGGCCGGGCAGAGGCGCTCCTCACTTCCCCGACGGGGCGGCCGAGCAGAGGCGCTCCTCACTTCCCAGAGGGGGCGGCCGAGCAGAGGCGCTCCTCACTTCCCAGAGGGGGCGGCCGGGCAGAGGCGCTCCTCACTTCCCAGACGGGGCGGCTGGGCAGAGACGCTCCTCACTTCCTCCCAGATGGGGTGGCGGCCAGGCAGAGGCGCTCCTCACCTCCCAGACAGGGCGGCCGGGCAGAGGCGCTCCTCACTTCCCAGACTGGGCGGCCGGGCAGAGGCGCTCCTCACCTCCCAGACGGGGCGACCAGGCAGAGGCGCTCCTCACTTCCCAGACGGTGTGGCGGCCGGGCAGAGGCGCTCCTCCCTTCCCAGATGTGGCAGCCAGGCAGAGGCGCTCCTCACTTCCTCCCAGACGGGGTGGCGGCCAGGCAGAGGCGCTCCTCACTTCCCAGAGGGGGCGGCCGGGCAGAGGTGCTCCTCACTTCCTCCCAGACGGGGTGGCAGCCGGGCAGAGGCACTCCTCACCTCCCAGACGGGGCGGCCGGGCAGAGGTGCTCCTCATCTCCCAGACGGGGCGGCCGGGCAGAGGTGCTCCTCATCTCCCAGACGGGGCAGCCGGGCAGAGGTGCTCCTCATTTCCTCCCAGACGGGGTGACGGCCGGGCAGAGGCACTCCTCACCTCCCAGACGGGGCGGCCGGGCAGAGGCGCTCCTCACCTCCCAGACGGAGTGGTCAGGCAGAGGCGCTCCTCACTTCCCATATGGGGTGGCGGCCGGGCAGAGGTGCTCCTCACTTCCTCCCAGACGGGGTGGCAGCCGGGCAGAGGCGCTCCTCACCTCCCAGACGGGGTGGCCGGGCAGAGGCGCTCCTCCCTTCCCAGACGGAGTGGCCAGGCAGAGGCGCTCCTCACCTCCCAGAGTGGGCGGCCGGGCAGAGGTGCTCCTCACTTCCTCCCAGACGGGGTGGCGGCCAGGCAGAGGCGCTCCTCACCTCCCAGACGGGGCGGCCGGGCAGAGGCACTCCTCACCTCCCAGAGTGGGCGGCCGGGCAGAGGCGCTCCTCACCTCCCAGAGTGGGCGGCCGGGCAGAGGCGCTCCTCACTTCCCAGAGTGGGCGGCCAGGCAGAGGCGCTCCTCACTTCCCAGAGTGGGCGGCCGGGCAGAGGCGCTCCTCACTTCCCAGAGTGGGCGGCCGGGCAGAGGCGCTCCTCACTTCCCAGAGTGGGCGGCCGGGCAGAGGCGCTCCTCACTTCCCAGAGTGGGCGGCCGGGCAGAGGCGCTCCTCACTTCCCATAGGGGGTGGCAGCCGGGCAGAGGCGCTCCTCACTTCCCAGATGGGGCAGCTGGGCAGAGGTGCTCCTCACTTCCTCCCAGACGGGGTGGCGGCCAGGCAGAGGCGCTCCTCACCTCCCAGACGGAGCGGCCGGGCAGAGGCACTCCTCACCTCCCAGACGGGGCGGCTGGGCAGAGGCGCTCCTCATCTCCCAGAAGGGGCGGCTGGGCAGAGGCGCTCCTCACTTCCCATATGGGGTGGCAGCCGGGCAGAGGCGCTCCTCACTTCCCAGACGGGGTGGCGGCCAGGCAGAGGCGCTCCTCACTTCCCAGATAGGGCAACAGGGCAGAGGCGCTCCTCACTTCCTCCCAGACGGGGCGGCCGGGCAGAGGTGCTCCTCATCTCCCAGACGGGGCAGCCGGGCAGAGGCGCTCCTCACTTCCTCCCAGACGGGGTGGCAGCCGGGCAGAGGCGCTCCTCACATCCCAGATGATGGGCGGCCGGGCAGAGGCGCTCCTCACTTCCCGGATAGGGCGGCCGGGCAGAGGGGCTCCTCACATCCCAGACGATGGGCGGCCAGGCAGAGACGCTCCTCACTTCCTAGACGGGGTGGCGGTGGGGCAGAGGCTGTAATCTTAGCACTTTAAGAGGCCAAGGCAGGAGGCTGGTAGGTGGAGGTTGCAGAGAGCCGAGATCACACCACTGCACTCCAGCCTGAGCACCATTGAGCATTGAGTTAGCGAGACTCCGTCTGCAATCCCAGCACCTCGGGAAGCCGAGGCAGGCAGATCACTCGAGGCCAGGAGCTGGAGACCAGCCCGGTCAACAAGGCGAAACCCCGTCTCCACCAAAAATACAAAAACCATTCAGGCGTGGCGGCGCGCGCCTGCAATCCCAGGCACTCGGCAGGCCAAGGCAGGAGAGTCACAGGAGCCCGAGGCAGGGAGGTTGCAGCAAGCCGAGATCCCGGCAGTACAGTCCAGCTTCGGCAACAGAGGGAGACTGAAAAAAGAAGGAGAGGGAGACCGAAAAAAAGAGGGGAGAGGGAGAGGGAGAGGGAGAGGGAGAGGGGGAGGGGGAGGGGGAGGGGGAGGGGGAGGGGGAGGGGGAGGGGGAGGGGGAGGGGGAGGGGGAGGGGGAGGGGGAGGGGGAGGGGGAGGGGGAGGGGGAGGGGGAGGGGGAGGGGGAGGGGGAGGGGGAGGGGGAAAGTTTGTTTTATTTATTTATTTTTTTGAGACAGGGTCTCTCTGTCCCCCAGGCTGGAGTGCAGTGGCGTGATCTCGGCTCACTGCAACCTCTGCCTCCTGGGCTCAAGCGATTCTCCTGTCTCAGCCTCCTGAGTAGCTGGGACTACAGGCACATGCCACCACACCCGGCTAATATTTGTATTTTTTGTAGAGAGAGGGTTTCGCCATGTTGCCTAGCCTGGTGTCAAATTCCTGAGCTCAGGAGATCCACCCACCTCAGCCTCTCAAAGTGCTGGGATTATAGGCGTATCTTGTAAAAGTTTGCCCTTGGGTTTCCTGTCTAGTGTTGCCCACTAAGCCTTTCATGGCGAGGCACAGTTGGCCTTGTGTCAAGTATGTTTATACTGGGAAGTAGTCAAGTATGTTTACACTGGGATGTCGTCTCATAGTATGTATGTAAATGGGATTTGTTACCATTTTTAAAAAAAGACTGAACATTTAAGAAACTGATATTAGGGCCAGGCATGGTGGCTCACACCTGTAATCCCCACGCTTTGGGAGGCCGAGGTGGGAGGATCACTTGAGCCCAGGAGTTTGAGACCAACCTGGACAACATAGAGAGACCCCTTCTCTTAAAAATGTTAAGCCAGGTGCAGTGGCTCACGCCTGTAATCCCAGCACTTTGGGAGGCAGAGGTGGATGAATCACCTGAAGTCGGGAGTTTGAGACCAGCATGACCAACGTGGAGAAACCCCGTCTCTACTAAAAATACAAAATTAGCTGGGCGTGGTGGCGAATGTCTGTAATCCCAGCTACTTGGGAGGCTGAGCAGGAGAATCACTTGAACCTGGGAGGCGGAGGTTGCAGTGAGCCGAGATCGCGCCATTGCACTCCAGCCTGGGCAACAAGAGCTAAACTCCATCTCAAAAAAAAAAAAAAATTATAAAATAAGCTGGTGCCAGGTGGGATGGCTCATGCCTGTAATCCTAGCACTTTGAGAGGCTGAGGTGGGAGGATCACTTGAGTCTGGGAGGTCGAGACTTGAGCCTGGGAGGTTGAGACTGCAGTGAGCTGTGATTGCGCTGGTGCACTCCTGCCTGGGCGACAGAGTGAGACTCTGTCTCCAAAACCAAAACAAAAAATGATACTAGTTCAGTGTTGGGAGACAAAAAAATAAAATATTCTGTTGAGACAGATGAACCTGTCACTTCATTGGTCAATTTAATGATTTCTACAGGAGCAGTTTTTGCAAGAAAGGATCAAAGTGAACGGAAAAGCTGGGAACCTTGGTGGAGGGGTGGTGACCATCGAAAGGAGCAAGAGCAAGATCACCGTGACATCCGAGGTGCCTTTCTCCAAAAGGTACGGGAGGGAAGTATGTGTGGCCTGCGTGCACCCAGTGCTCAGCCCGCCTTTTCCCTGCCTGGGAGTGGGGGCACCCGCAGAGTGATTGGTTTGCATCTGTTAATTTCTGGAACTATGCTCAGTGCAGGAGGCAGTGGATGAATGCTATTATGGTTGTTAACAATAGTCAACTTTTGGTGGTTTTAAAATTTTGTCTTTCACAGGCTAAAGTGTTTTACTTTTTTTTGAGCCGGCGTCTCACTCCATCGCCCAGGCTGTTGTGCAATGGCGCGACCTCGGCTCACTGCAACCTCCGCCTCCTGGGTTCAAGCAGTTGTCCTGCCTCAGCCTCCTGAGTAGCTGAGACTACAGGCTCCCGCCACCACGCCCGGATAATTTTTGTGTTTTTAGTAGAGACGGGGGTTTCACCATGTTGGCCAGGCTGCTCTCAAATTCCTCCCCTCAAGTGATCCACCCGCCTTGGCCTCCCAAAGTGCTGAGATTACAGGCCTGAGCCACCACGCCCGGCCAGGCTAAAGTATTTTAAACAGTAAGGTACTCAGATTTGCTTTCAAGACTGTTTTCTCAAAAATATTCTTGGCTGGGCACAGTGGCTTATGCTTGTAATCCCAGCACTTTGGGAGGGTGATACAGGAGTATTGCTTGAGCCCAGGAGTTTGAGACCAGCCTGGGCAACATAGTGAGACCTCCATCTCTACAAGAGTTCAAATTAGCTGGGCATGGTGACATGTACCTGTAGTCCAGCCACTTGGGGAGCTGAAGTGGGAGGATGGCTTGAGCCCCGCAGGTTAGGGTTATAATGAGCTGTGATTGTGCCACTGCAGGCCAGCCTGGGTGACAGAGTGAGACCCTATCTCAATTTAAAAAAAAAATTGCTTCCTATCTCTAGATCACAGTAAGAGCTTACCTTTCTTTCTTTTTTTTTTTTTTGAAACCGAATCTTGCTCTGTTGCCCAGGCTGGAGTGCAGTGGCGCCATCTTGGCCCACTGCAACCTCTGCCTCCCAGGTTCAAGCGATTCTCCTGCCTCAGCCTCCTGAGTTTTTGGAATTGCAGGCATATGCCACCACGCCCGGCTAATTTTTCGTATTTTTAGTAGAGACAGGGTTTTGCCATGTTGGCCAGGCTGGTCTCGAACTCTTAACTAGAGGTGATTCGCCTGCCTCAGCCTCCCAAAGTACAAGGATTATAGGCATGAGCCACTGCTCCTGGCCCACACCCGGCTAATTCTTGTATTTCTTTCTTTTTTTTTTTTTTTTTTTTTGAGACAGAGTCTTGCTCTATCGCCCAGGCTGGAGTGCAGTGGTGAGATCTCGGCTCACTGCAAGCTCCGCCTCCCAGGTTCACGCCATTCTCCTGCCTCAGCCTCCCGAGTAGCTGGGACTACAGGCGCCTGCCACTGCGCCCAGCTAATTTTTTTTTTTTGTATTTTTAGTAGAGACGGGGTTTCACTGTGTTAGCCAGGATGGTCTCGATCTCCTGACCTCGTGATCCGCCCGCCTTGTCCTCCCAAAGTGCTGGGATTACAGGCGTGAGCCACTGCGCCCGGCCTCTTTTTTTTTTTTTTTTGAGACGGAGTCTCTGTCGCCCAGGCTGGAGTGCAGTGGCGCGATCTTGGCTCACTGCAACCTCTGGCTCCCAGGTTCAAGCGATTCTCCTGCCTCAGCCTCCCGAGTAGCTGGGATTACAGGCGCCTGCCACCACGCCTGGCTAATTTTTTTTGTTTTTTAGTAGAGATAGGGTTTCACCATGTTGGCCAGGCTGGTCTCGATCTCCTGACCTCGTAATCCACCCGCTTTGGCCTCCCAAAGTGCTGGGATTACAGGTGTGAGCTACCGCGCCTGGCCTAATTATTGTATTTTTAGTAGATACGGGGTTTCACTGTGTTGGCCAGACTGGTCTTGAACTCCTGACCTCAGGTGATCCACCTGCCTTGGCCTCCCAAAAGTGCTGGGATTACAAACGTGAACCACTGTGTCTGGCCAAGAGCTTTCCTTTTGAATTCCAGTTGTTTCCCTTGTAAGTGCTACTTTGGCACTGAACAAGGAATCTGAAGACCTCAGTTTAGACCGAGTCCACTCTAGTTAATTCCTGGGGGCCATTTTCTTTCATTTCAAAATGGAGACATTAATTTGCTAGTTCCCTCCTATGTTATGTGTTGGTTTTTGAGGATGAGGTTAAAATACTTTACCAGTTGCTGAAGAATTGGATATGCATATATACTCAGCTCCTAGCCTGGGGCTGCGGCCTGTTAGGAGCTTTTAATCATACTAAATCCCAGCACTTTGGGAGGCCGAGGTCAGAGGATCACCTGAGGTCAGGAGTTCGAGACCAGCCTGACCAACATGAAGAAACCCCGTCTCTACTAAAAATACAAAATTAGCTGGGTGTGGTGGTGCATGCCTGTAATCCCAGCTACTCGGGAGGCTGAGGCAGGAGAATTGCTTGAACCAGGGAGGCGGAGGTTGCGGTGAGCCAAGATCGCACCATTGCACTCCAGCCTGGGCAACAAGAGCGAAACTCTGTCTCAAAAAAAACCAAAAAAACAACAACATACTAAATCAAGTGGTGGGAAATTTTAAGGTATGTTAGTACAAATTGGTTGTAGTTAATGCTTTTATGTTCAGCTATGTCAGTGAAGAAAAGACTTTGGAACTTAAGTGAAGTCCTCACAGTCTGCCTGGGAAGCAGTGAGAGTGGGGCTTCTGGGGGGTACAAAGCCTCCGGCCTGCTGGGCTGCAGCAGAACCCCTGGGGAAGTTCTGCTGCCTTTCTGTGGCCTGTTCACCAGGGTGAGGATGTCTCCTGGCATGCGTCACTTTCGTTTTCACAGATTTTCTGTTCTTTATCCAGTGGAGAAGGGAAGGTGCCTTAATCATCTATTACAGCTTTCCTTTCTTGATGATAATAGTTTATTTTCCTGAAAGGTTCAAGGTGTCCCGAATCTAGAACTTTTTCTGTCTCTGAATTTGTACAGGGCTTTTATTTATTTATTTTTTTTGAAAAGGAGTTTTGATCTTGTTGTCTAGGCTGGAGTGCAGTGGCACGATTTTAGCTCACTGAAACCTCTGCCTCCCGGGTTCAAGCAATTCTCCTGCCTCAGCCTCCTGAGTAGCTGGGATTACGGGCGCCTGCCACCATGTCCGGTTAATTTTTTGTATTTTTAGTAGAGAGGGGGATTTCATCATGTTGGCCAGGCTGGTCTGGAACTCCTGACCTCAGGTGATCCACCCGCCTCGGCCTCCCAAAGTGCTGGGATTACAGACATGAGGCACCCTGCCTGGCCTGTACAGGGTTTTTTTTTTTTTTTTTTTTTTTTTAAAACCTGATTTTTTTCCCCAGTGTACTATTAAGGATTTTTTTTTTCCTTTTTTTTAGATAGGCTCTTACTCTGCCACCAAGGCTGGAGAGCAGTGGGGTGATCATAGCTCACTCTAGCCTCCATCTCCTGGCTCAAACAGTCCTGCCTCAGCCTCCCAAGTAGCTGGGACTACACGAGTGCCCCACCATGCCCGGCTATGTCAGGGAAAATTTCAACCACCTGAAATTTTGAATTAATCTCATCTGAATACAATATGGTGGAAATAATTGACAAAAGTGTACTTTTTAGATGGAATGACCAAATTGATTTATCTTTGCGTAGCAAAAAGTGGACAGTTAAATTGAGATCTTCACACTTTGTGGCGATTGCTTTGTTGGTGTGGTGATTGCTTTGTTGGTGTGGAGATTGCTTTGTTGGTGTGGAGATTGCTTTGTTGGTGTGGAGATTGCTTTGTTGGTGTGGAGCACTGTCACAGTGCTCCTTTTTTGGAGATGGTGAGTCTGTTGGTTCATGACATTTGGGTCCTGTTAATATGCCAGGGATCCAGGCTGGGCGTGGTGGCTCACACCTGTAATCCCAGCACTTTGGGAGGCCCAGATGGGTGGATGACCTGAGGTCGGGAGTTCCAGACCAGCCTGACCAACATGGAGAAACCCCATCTCTACTAAAAATACAAAATTAGCTGGGCGTGGTGGCACATGCCTGTAATCCCAGCTATTTGGGAGGCTGAGGCAGGAGAATCGCTTGAACCCGGGAGACGGAGGTTGAGGTGAGCCGGAGATCGTGCCATTGCACTCCAGCCTGGGCAACAAGAGCGAAACTCTGTCTCAAAAAAAAAAAAAAAAAAAAAAAAAGCCAGGGATCTCTCTGAGCATCTCATGTAATCCTTGCTATGGTCTGAAGAGATGGTTAGTAGCAGGGGTCGCCTTTCACTGTGGGAGAAACAGCTTGGTCAGATTAATTGGCTCTGCTGTGGGTTTGTGTGTTGTGAAATTCCTCTTTATGGCTTGGGAAGATTCGGAATAGCCTCAGGGCCACGTAAGCAAGCTGGTGAGAGAGTGCCAAGATTGTGGTGCACTTCATCTTTTTTTTTTTTTTTTTTAATTAAAAAAAAAATGTTGTGTAGAGACAGGGTCTTGCTATGTTGCCCAGGCTGGTCTCGAACTCCTAGATTCAAGGGATCCTCTCACCTTGGCCTCACGAAGTGTTGGGATTACAGGCGTGAGCCACCGTGCCCAGCCCTTAGGTCATCTTTATGTAGTTAGGGTGTTGGGCACAAAAGCCAGTTTTTGCTTTTCCATAAAGAATGAGTGTTTTGGCTGGTCACAGTGGCTCACACCTATAATCCCAGCGCTTTGGGAGGCTGAGGCGGGCAGACACTTGAGGCCAGGAGTTCGAGACCAGACTGGCCAATATGGCAAAACGCCCATCTCTACTGAAATTACAAAAATTAGCTGGACATGGTGTTATACACCTGTAATCCCAGGTACTTGGGAGACTGAGGCACGAGAATTGCTTGAATCCTGGAGGCAGAGGTTGCAGTGAGCCTGGGCCACAGAACGAGATTCTGTCTCAAAAAAAAAAAAAAAAAAAAAAAAAGAGTTTTCTAATGATCACCCTGTTGTGGTGAGTGTTTAGCTCTCACCTGGCTAAAGCAGCAGTTGGGCAGGCTGACTGAAAGGCCTTGTGCTCTCTGGGCATGAGCGCAGTGGCAGGGTGGCATTCTGTCCCTGTGTGTTGGGTGGTGAGCAGGAGCGAGTGTGTGCGCACCCCTAAGAAGCCGTTCTCATCATCCAGACAACCTCAAAAGGGGGTTTGACTCCGTGAGGTGATGTGTGCGCAGTGCTTACAGCTCTTTGGAAACCCACTATTTTCTGCATAAAAGGTATTGAGGTTGTGTACTTAACTGTAAAATTTCTATCATGTTATCTTTTTCCAGTGGTCACTAAAAACCATGTTATAGGTGTTTGCTGCATTTTCATGGACAACTGGTACATCTACTTATCTACTTATCTGCTCTTGGTTTTTTTTTTTTTTTGAGATGGAGTCTTGCTCTGTGGCCCAGGCTGGAGTGCAATGGCGCCATCTCAGCTCACTGCAGCCTCTGCCTCCCGGGTTCAAGAGATTCTCTTGCCTCAGCCTCCTGACTAGCTGGGACTACAGGTGCCCACCACCATGTCTGGCTAATTTTTTTTTTTTGAGACGGAGTCTCGCTGTGTCACCCAGGCTGGAGTGCTGGAGTACAGTGGCGCTATCTCAGCTCACTGCAAGCTCTGCCTCCCGGGTTCACGCCATTCTCCTGCCTCAGCCTCTCTGAGTAGCTGGGATTACAGGCGCCTGCCACCACGCCCGGCTAATTTTTTATATTTTTAGTAGAGGTGGGGTTTCACCGTGGTCTCGATCTTCTGACCTCGTGATCCGCCCACCTCAGCCTCCCAAAGTGCTGGGATTACAAGCGTGAGCCACTGCGCCCAGCCAAAGTTTTTGTATTTTTAGTAGAGACAGGGTTGCATCGTGTTAGCCAGGATGGTCTCCATTTCCTGACCTCATGATCCGCCTGCCTCAGCCCCCCAAAATGCTGGGATTACAGGTGTGAGCCAGTGCCCCTGGCCTGGTTTTTTTTCTCTTTTTTTTTTTGGAGGCAGTCTCGCTCTGTCACCCAGGCTGGAATGCAGTGGTACAATCTCAGCTCACTGCATCCTCCGCCTCCTGGATTCAAGGGATCCTTGTGCCTCAGCCTCCCGAGTAGCTGGGATTACAGGCGTGCACCACCATGCCCAGCTAATTTTTTTATTTTTAGTAGAGATGGGGTTTCACCATGTTGTTCACGCTGGTCTCGAACTCCTGACCTCAAGTGATCTGCCTGCCTTGGCCTCCCAAAGCGCTGGGATTACAGGCCTGAGCCACCATGCCCAGTCTATTCTAATTGTTACTGCCAGTGTCGATGGTACGTGGCTGATGACTCTGAGAGCCTTGGCTGGGTGTATTTGCCTTATCTTTGCCATTTTTGAGGCTTGGGAAAACACCTTGAATTGTAATGATTTTGAGTGCTGGGTTTTATAAAAGTTAAAATGTTTTAGAATGCAAGCACCAACTGTCTAGTGGAGTTCTTGTGTCCTTTCTCTGCAGGTATTTGAAATATCTCACCAAAAAATATTTGAAGAAGAATAATCTACGTGACTGGTTGCGCGTAGTTGCTAACAGCAAAGAGAGTTACGAATTACGTTACTTCCAGATTAACCAGGACGAAGAAGAGGAGGAAGATGAGGATTAAATTTCATTTATCTGGAAAATTTTGTATGAGTTCTTGAATAAAACTTGGGAACCAAAATGGTGGTTTATCCTTGTATCTCTGCAGTGTGGATTGAACAGAAAATTGGAAATCAGTCAAAGGGCTTCCCTTGGTTCACCACTCACTTATTTGTAACTTGACTTCTTTTTTTTTTCTGCTTAAAAATTTCAATTCTCGTGGTAATACCAGAGTAGAAGGAGAGGGTGACTTTACGGAACTGACAGCCATTGGGGAGGCAGATGCGGGTGTGGAGGTGTGGGCTGAAGGTAGTGACTGTTTGATTTTAAAAAGTGTGACTGTCAGTTGTATCTGTTGCTTTTCTCAATGATTCAGGGATACAAGTGGGTTTCTCTCTTTCATTAAAAGAAAATGTGACATCTTTCTAAGATTCTCTGTGGGAAAATGACAGTGTCAATAAAATGCGGGTTTCTGGGCCATTCGTCTTACTTTCATTTTTTGATTACAAATTTCTCTTGACGCACACAATTATGTCTGCTAATCTTCTTCTTCCTAGAGAGAGAGACTGTGCTCCTTCAGTGTTGCTGCCATAAAGGGGTTTGGGGAATCAATTGTAAAAGTCCCAGATTCTAAATTAACTAAATGTGTACAGAAATGAACGTGTAAGTAATGTTTCTACAAGTCTTTGCAACAAACTGTCACTTTGGTCTCCAGCAGAGGGAGCTGTAGGAATAGTGCTTCCAGATGTGGTCTCCCATGTGGGGCCCAGCGATGGGGGCCCCTGATGCCAAGCGCTCTGGAGGCTCTGGTAAAGGGGGGGACACGAAGGAGGAGTGACTGGGAAGCCTCCCATGCCAAGGAGATGGAAGGTGCCCTGGAAATAGCTGCCCCATGCCACTTAGGCCGTGACTGGATTTAATGTCAGTGGCGTGCCGCAGTGCAGAGGCTAGACAACTGAAAGGGGCTACCGAGGCTGGGAAAAAAGATGCAATTGTCGCTGTGAGTGACTTTGAAAGACTCTGGTGCCTTGTGGTGCCCTTCTGAAATTCGAACAGTAATGCAAAAGTGTCTGCTTTAGAATTTACGGTGTCTAAAATTCATATTTTTAAAAGAGCTTGCCTACAGATGGTTTCCATACTTGAAATTGTGCCCTGCGAGTTGCATAGCTGGAAGTTCAATGCTCAGTCCTACCTTGGCTCCCATTAAACATTTGGTGTTCTGTGGATTGAGTTGAACGTGTTGAGGCTTTGCAATTTCACTTTTGTTAAAGGCTCTGGCATTTTTCCATTTCTATGCAAATTTCTTTGAAGCAGAATTGCTTGCATATTTCTTCTCTGCCGTCACAGAAAGCAGAGTTTCTTTCAAACTTCATTGAGGCATCAGTTGCTCTTTGGCGATGTCCCTTAACCATGATTATTAACTAAGTTTGTGGCTTGAGTTTACAAATTTTACTTGTTGCTTTGATGTTCCCATGTAGTAAGTCATTTTTAGTTTGGTTGTGAAAAAACCCTGGGCTGAAGTTAGCATTTAAGTTAAAAGAAAAAAAGAAACTAGTCCCAGATTTGAAAACTTGTAATAAAATTGAAACTCACTGGTTTTCTATGTCTTTTTAAACTCTTGTAATCGAGTTTTGATCACATTTTCTATTAAAGTGGCTAACACCTGGCTACTATTACTGTGCAAGGCTTTGTTTTTTTAAAGGACTGGCATGTTAAGAAAAGCTTTGTCCTCACAAATTAGTTGCTGCACCAACAGTTACGTTGGTCTTTATTAGGCTTAGAAGAAAAGATGTCCTTTATTTCCACTTTTCTTCCCTTAGTTGTGCTGTTTTGCCACGGTGAGATTCAGGAGTTGGCTGTCACTAAACTCTGTGTAGAATTTCTCCAGATCCAGAGCCTGGGGAACAATTTTGCCAGCAAACGCCGTTTTCTGATGGGGAATAGGTAGTGTGAACTTGAATTCCATCACAGCCATGACACCAGCTGTGCCCAAAGCACACTGTAGACCAGTTTCCTTTGTTTTGACTCACACCTCACTTGCCCGATCGAAAATAGTTGAGGCACGGGCTGACTGGGGTCGTGGAGAGTTTCAAGCTGTGATTTAAGTTCATAAGAGTCCCGAAACAGGAGGTCGGTCTCGTCTCAGCCAATGCCAGTTACACAAACACCCTCACGCCCTTCCCTTGAGTGTGCTGGTGCAGCTGAGGAAATGAGGTTTGTTGATGTCACTAAGTGCTACGAACTAGTCACTTCTAAAGGCTTCATGTTTTCCCTCCAAAAGCCTCTGATCCCCCTTTTCCCATGGCACTTTCAGTGGTGAAGTGTTTGGGTTTTGAGTACTGTTGTCCTCATACCTTTTCGGGAACAGCCAGGTGTTGAAATACGTGGGTCCTAACTTTGCTCATGAATGGTGTGTAGCACAGAGGTGGTCAGAAACACGGGGAAAGTGAGGAAGTTGGATAATACCAAGTGTCTTAAGACAGTTGATACCTGGGGCTATCTAGATCTCAGCCTTTTTAGGGGACACTTGATTTCCTGGAGGGTGATAAGGACCCCGGTGATGGGGAATAATGGTCCGGCTGTTGAAGTCACTGATGTCAGGGGAGCCTGGAATTTGGTGTTGACACCTGATTTCACTTTCCATTTGTACATGGGACTCAGACCCTTAAACTTGTCAAGTGTTGTAAGCCAAGACCTCCCACGGGGGAGGGGGACCTAGGATGTGTGACAGTTACAGATCTGGCAGTTCCAGGGGACAGACCATCTCCCCAGTAACCCTTGGAGAGAATACTGGGGTGATGAGTCAGAAGCCGCAGGGTAGGGGCACCACGGCGTTGAGAGATGGGCCAGGCCCCCGAAGGAGAGCCTGGGTTGGCACTTGCCAGGCTGTTCGCCGAGTCGTGGTGATGGGCCTATATTTAGTGGAATAAACTGTAGGGTTGATTCTCTTTGAGGGAGAAGAGGGTAGAAGCGAGGCTTGGTATGGGGATTTGCCATCCCTGCAAGGAGGTAGCCCTCCACCTACAGGAAGCAGGTGGGGACCGCCTGTTAAACGGTGCCATCATAGTGCTTATCTCTAGGAACAGGAAACTGAATTTCTAATCCAGCCATTTTCTTGTCTTTGGGATGGATTTGAGAATAACACATTCTTTTTTTTCCCCCAGGCTATTTTGGGCCCAGCTAAAACAGTCTGTAAAGGCTGTGCTGACCAGCGGAGTGAGTTAGCTGCCACCATAGCTAGAACCCAGAGAACACCCATAAAACGTTCTCAGGCTTACACAAGGATTTTCTCAGGTTCAGGGCCATGGCCCAGGACTGCCTTTTTGAGAAGCTCCTTCCTTCCCTGCAACCCCAACTGATTTGAATTCAGGTGGTGCAGGGTCCACACTTTCGGAAAAAGCCTTCAAGTGCAACAAAAGTCTTGGTGCAGCAGGTGGGCGCTGAGCCTTCATTGCAGAGGACACTGCGGTCCTGAGTGACGCCGTGTCACCCCTGCTGAGGAGGAGGTGTGGGGCAGAGTTTTGATCTCTGTGACTGGCTGCGAGGTGGTGTATGTACAAGCACTTCATTGCCCTTGAGAAGCCGGCGGTGCCAGGTGGCCACAGTGTGGATATGCACTGTTGAACGAAATGGCCTCAGGCAGGGGTTGGGGGTTCCTGGATGAGGAGTTCATGTAGCCCTGGAATGGAAATTGAGTATGGTATGTGCAGAAGATGATGAGCTTTTTCAACTCTGTTCTTGGAAAAAGTTTTTTTTTTCTATTTTTGAGACAGTCTCGCTCTGTCACCCAGGCTGGAGTGCAGTGGCGCAATCTTGGCTCACTGCAACGTCTGTCTCCTGGGTTGAAGCAAATCTCCTGCCTCACTCGCCCGAGGAGCTGGGCTTACAGGTGCCCACCACCATGCCCAGCTAATTTTTGTATTTTTAGTAGAGATGGGGTTTCTCCATGTTGGCCAGGTTGGTCTTGAACTCCTGACCTCAGGTGATCCGTCATCTGCCCACCTCGGCATCCCAAAGTGCTGGGATTACAAGAGTGAGCCACTGCACCCAGCCGAAAAAAGTTTTTTCCTTGATGCTTTTGTAACCGGTATATTAAAAAATATTTTGATTTTGGAATTGTCACTGAGGTGAAATTATGAGCTCTATGATCAGCAAACATGAGAATCTTGTCTCCTAAAACAGTAACCTTAATGATAGGCTTGTTCTCGCAACTGCAGAGTTTACCGAATGTTCACTGTTTCAGGGATTGCTTTTAACATCATGCATTTTTGATCCATTGTCATTAAAATGCCCATTTAATAGTTTAACAATAATAAGGGCTCTCCTTTAAAAATGACTGGAGAGCCGGGCATGGTGGCTCACGCCTGTAATCCCAGCACTTTGGGAGGCCGAGGCAGGCGGATCACGAGGTCAGGAGATCGAGATCATCCTGGCCAACAGGGTGAAACTCTGTCTCTACCAAAATACAAAAAATTAGCCAGGCGTGGTGGTGCGCGCCTGTAGTCCCAGCTGCTACTGGGGAGGCTGAGGCAGGGGAATCGCTTGAACCCGGGAGGCGGAGATTTGCAGTGAGCTGAGATTGCGCCACTGCACTCCAGCCTGACGACAGACACCATCTCACCCCCCCGCCTTTAAAAAAAAACAACCCCAAAACCTGGAGATTTGTAGTAAAAAATCCATTTGTTTCTAGCATTCCAGTTTTTGTTTCATTTTGCTTTTGGACATTAAATAATATTACCTAGTTGCAGTCATCGGGAAGAACAGGACGGGGAGAGGATTATGACTGATGAACATCTCGGCTCTAATTTGTTGCCAGATTAAGCAGTTAGACCTGTTCTTTCTTGAACGATATCTTGACTTTCAGCCTCGCCTTGGGAATTGGAGCCAAGGTTAATGATGGGCGCGGCTTTCTGGTGATGAGAAATATTGTAAATCAGAGTTTTTCTACTGAAGGGCAGGGGACCTTTGAAAGGGATTAGAGAGGTGTTGGGGGGCTGGTAACTGAGGGGTGGGCATGTCAGCTTAGGGCTTTCCTCCCTGTTGGTCACCATTCATGGAGGCAGTTGGGTCTGGAAAGAACGAGGAAGAGGCAGGTTTGGTTCATGCCTCGGTGATCTGGGGCTCCCCCTGGCTAGCTGCTCTGTGGGGAAACACGGCCTTGGGAGGGAAGGCCCTTTGGTTTCCTGGCCTGCTTCCCTGAAGAGGGTTCCTTTCCCCTTGCAGGCGGCCAGCACTGGGCTGACCCGGCGTCTCTATCTACAGCGTAGTTAAAGCGGATCTGGGCGTTGGAGGGGTTCCCAACACCCCAGTCTTTGGTTCCAGAAGGCTGGACCGACCTCTCCTTGCCCAGGGATGAATGTAGAGGGTCTTTTGTTTGGGGTTTGCTGGCAATAAAATTGAACGGGAAGAAGGGAAACTGCTGCCGATCCTGCGTGTCTCAGGTGGGTTCCCTCAGTGCCCCTGCGAGGCAGTGAGAGGGGGCCCTCCCTTCACCGGCCTTCTGGGGTTAGAGAGCTGGCGGTCGGCCAGCCCCTGAAACTTTTGCTTTCTTAAGGTAGCTTTAAGACTTGCCGCCGCGGAGACTGGAGGCGCTCATTTAAAATTCCAGTCTTGCTCCCGAGGGCTTTGGCCTCCATCTTCACCTTTAACGACCGAGGGCTGGTGGCGGCGGCTCCTTCCTGCTCTGCGACAGGTGTCGCTTCTGAGCGGGAGTTTTGGGCACAGACATCGCAGATCCGCACCACCCTTAGGGGTCTGCATGGGTTTCAGCTGCACCCAGCCTGGAGGGGCTTTTTGGAAGCGGGCACGTGGGCGGTGGGAGCCGGGAAGCAGGTGAGGGGAGCCCGCCTGCGCGGATTTTTCTGCAGTAATCAGACCCACAGTCTCCAGAGCGTCTTTTCCCCAACTGTGGAACACATTTTTCTTCTAATCCTCTTTGGAGAGGGGGTTAGGAACGTGCTGAGGCCGGAGCCGGGTGCGGGGTGGGTCCTGGCGCCTGTGAACCGAGTCGGGGAGCCGGCCGCGCGCTGCCCTGAAGACCCCGCCTCCGCGCCCTTGGGGGGCTCGGGGCCCAGCGCCTTCGCAGGCTAGCGGCGGCGGCTGGCTCTGCCCAGGGTGCGCGGGGGCGGTGTTTCCTCGCCTACCCCTGCGCCCGGGCTCGCCAAGCCCCGGCTGCCCGCTCGGCCGTCGGGTCCGCGGGCGCGCGGACGCCTCGACGGCTCCCCCTGCCGGGGCGCCCCCCGGTCCCCACCCTCACCCGGCGGCTCAGGACTAGTCCCCCAACTTGTTCTCTGCTGTTAACTAGTCGCGCTGCCGGAACGATGGGATGGGGTTGCCACAGCAACCAGACTGGACGTCACAATCCGGGCATGTGTGCCGCCCCCCCGCCGTGCCGCCGTGCCTCCGGCGCTGCCGCCGCCACCCTCGGCCGGCTGCGGGACTCGGGCTGCGGGGCGCGGTGGGCGGAGCGCCCGGGCTTTGCGGGGAGCAGGCTAAGGCGGCCGAGAGAAAGGGGGGTCGAGACGGGGGGGTGGAGGTTTGGGGGGGTGGGGGGGCAGGCGGCCGCCATCTTCTCGCCGAGGCCGCCTCGCCCGCCGCGCGCGCCCGTCCGGCAGCGCACGGGTTAAGGCTGGCACCGCGCCCGGCGGGAGGGGGGGGCGCCCACCTCCCCTCCTCCCCGCGCCGGGCATGCGGGGCCCACTGGGCACCGAGGAGGAGCTGCCGCGGCTGTTCGCCGAGGAGATGGAGAACGAGGACGAGATGTCAGGTGAGCGGGGCGCGGGTGCGCCCGGGGCCAGAGCGGCGGGGGCGCCGAGACGGGCCGGGCCCAGGGCCGGAGCGCGGGCGGCGGGGGCGGCGCGGCCGGGCTGGCGCCGCGCAGGAGGGGCGCCCGGGCTGCGGGGCTGCGCTCCCGCCCTGCTGGCGCCGCGCGGCCAAGGGCGCAGGCTGGGTGAGCGCCCGGGCGCGGCGTGAGGGCGGCTAAGGGCGGGGTGTGATCCGGGCCCCCCGGGCGGCGACGCGGGCCAGGCGGGCCAGAGGACCGCGGGCGGGGGCCTGCGCTGGGGGCCCCGGCGGGGAGGGGGCGCGGCGCTGTCAGGGTCAGCCCGCGTGCCCTTGAAGGGGGCGGGAATCGCGCTAGCTCCCGGAGCGGCGCACCCCGCGCTCGCGTCCCGCCGCCGTGCGCCTCTGGCCTCGCTGCGGGCAGGCGGGACCCGGCCCCTGGCCCATGTCGGCCGCGGGGCGGGTTGGGCGGGGCCCAGAGAGGGACGAGGACCGGCGTTGCTTAGGGACGCGTCGAGCGCCCAGGATGGGGCGGCTTCCCTCCCGGCCCAGGAGGGCTCCGCTCTGGGGCGCACAGGCTCGGACCCCTGCTCCTCTTTCCTGGCCTCTGTGCGCTGTGACCGCCGCTCCCAAGCACTTTACCCGGGCCGCCGGCGTCCTTCTGGCGCGACCTAGCGCCCGCCGCTGTCTCCAGCCCCACCATCGCTCAGGGTGGTGGCCGTTCCCAGCCCACCCTGCCTTGGCTACTGGCCTGACGCCCCAGGGCCACCGCCCCTGCGCTTACCATCTCTCTCCTTTTATGTCTCGCAGAATTTAGTATACACAGGGCTGTGCGCCAGGGGTTGCCTTGCAGGACGGTTCTTTAGTTAACTGCTCAACATTTGTTTGGGACGTTTTCCCTCCTGGCACAGCTGGGTAGGGCCCCACCCTGTCAGCCATCCTCCCTCCTTTCTGGGAGACTTACTTCTCGGCTTCTCTGCACCAAGTCTGTGGCCTCTCTGGACTTCGGAGAGACTTGTGGGAGGCTGGAGGCCCTCCCGGGCCCAGGAACGTGCATCTGGCCCCTTCTGACTTCCAGGGGTGAGAAGACTCCACAAATGGACACCTCCAACTCCTGTTGGAGGAAGCAGCCAGCGTCTTCTGGGGAGGGTATTCCCACCAGGTGGCCACACCCCCTGCCCCCTTCTGTTTGCTTGCTTGGTTAGTTGGTGGCTTTAATGCTGTCACTGGGCCCCTACAGGAGTCTGGCACTCACCTCGCCTGTTAGACAGGCCAAGTTGGCAGCGAGCGTGCTGGGGACGGGGAATAGGGGAGTCCTCTCTTGGGGTGGGGTTACCTGGACAATAGTTGACTGTCATATTCTAGGTCCTTGGAATTAGACCCATTCTTCGGAGGGGAACTCTGAGGCCCCGCACAGGCACAAAAATCAGTGGCCATTTTCCACCTAGGAGGCTGGCTCCCCAGTGAGCCAGTTTACTGGTTTCCTCAGTAAGTTGTTTGTTGTGGTGTTTGGAGTGTGGCCCTTTTGTGGCTTCGATGGCATTTCTGGGGTTGCACCGACCCGCTGGTGGAGTCCCCTGGCTGTCTTTCCCATCTTACACCCCGGCTCTCTCTGACTATGTGGGGACTTAGAGGTTGGGGAGGGGAAGAGGCCAGGGAAGGTGCCCCCAGTCTAGTAGGCACCCGACTCACTGCTTGGGCCAGAGAGGCGGGGCTCTGGTCATCCTGCCCACCACGCATGCTCCCCCTGGGTGGGTTGGCCCCAGAGCCTCCAGGAGTGCCCCCAGAGCCCTGCAGAAGAGACGCCCTGCTCTGGCATCTCTGGCCTGGGGATTCTATCCCCATCCATCAGCAAGGCCAGCTGCTCCACTTCCAGAGCCTTCCCAGGCTCCTGGCTTCTCTCCATGTTCTGGGTCCAAGCCTCTGTCCCCTCCTGCCGGTCCCCTCCAGGGCCTTCTACCCAGTACTTATGACCACCTACTGCACAGCAGTTGGGGTTACCTCGTGAACCCAAGTCAGACCCTGACCCACATGGCTCCAGTTGCCTCTGAAACCCTTGTCCCGGGTCCACTCCTGTGCCCGTTTGTTCACAGCAGCCACACTGGCCTCCTTGCTGCTTTTGGAACCCTCCACGCTCCATCCTGCCATGGGGCCCTGGCTGTGACCTCTGCCTGACCTGCTCTTTCCTCTGCTTACCGCTGCCTCCTGGTCATTTAGGTCCCAGCTCGAATGTTATGATGGGGAGGGACACCCTTGCTAAGGGCCTTCCAGTCACTCTGAGACACATTGTCATGCTTTCTTTGGAAGAGATGGGGTCTTGCTATGTTGCCCAGGCTGGATTTGAACTCCTGTGCTCAAGCGATCCTCCTGCCTCAACCTCCCTAGTAGCTGGGACTACATGCTTTTGTCACCACACCCCACATACTCGAAACGTTGTCATCAGTTTCCTCCTGGATCTGTGGGTTCCCCTTCGAGTGTAACTCTCGATAACCTGCCATACCCAGCACCTGAAACCATGCGTTCCTGAGAGATGGTTGTGGTTTCAGTGTCTGAGGGCTGGGACTCCCTAGGTCACCCCAGCTTCTGGCTGTGAAGACAGCCCTAGCCAGGCCTCCTGTCAAGTCGCACTGCTGGCCCCCCACTCACCCTGAGCTCTTCCTCATAGCCCTTGTGCAGCCCTGAGTCCAAGCTCAGCGGCGGTGACCCCCAAAGACCAGAGCCAGCTGATTCCAAAAGATGGAAGTTTGTGGCTGGAGGAGCTAGTGTTTTGGAAGCTGTCGTGATGATTTTTCAATCTATGGCTATTGAACTCATGACTTGTCGGATCTTTTTTCTTTGACTCTGCTCATCTCCGACCTCCCCCTGGGAGTTGCTCACTCTCAGCAGTGAATTATTGTTTCCCATGCAGTGGTGCTGGGGAGGGGGAGGTTTGCCTTGGCCAGCTCTGGCATTGAGGCAGGTGTCTGAGCCAGCTTCTAGGAGGAAGGCAGGGTGGGTGCCTCTTCTGGTTGGGGGACCAGTAGGTGCCAGATTCTCCTGGGAGTTGGGGTGGCTGGTTGAAGCCAGGGGTCAAGAGCTGGTGGGATGAGGCCTTGGGTTCTAGCTCTGAGCATTAGCTGAGTGGTCTTGGACAAGCCACGCAGCCCTCTCCTCGGTGTGCCCACTTGTAGTACGGGGACATAGCACTGGCTACCTCATAGAGGGTTATTATGAGGAACAGTGAGACAGTGCATGTGGAACATTAGGCCACAGTGCCCAGCACATGATAGGTGCTCAATAAACTGTGGCTGGTGTAGTTAGCACCAGCCAAGGGGGGCAGCTGTCCTGCCTTCTCCAAGGAAATGCTTCTGATACTTGCATCCTTAGCCAGTAAGCTCAAGGGAGGGGGAGTCTGGGTAGGAGGAGGGCGTGAAGCCCAAGGTAGGGCTGGCGGGAAGCAGGAGAGGGGTTCAGAAAATGTGGCTCTCAGCCCTCTTAGGGCCACTGCTGGGCTGGCAAATTCCCTGCCTCATTGGCCCACCTTTTCCTCAATCACAGACGAAGCTAGTGAGCCCAGAATGGGCAATGTCTGGACTAGGCACCGTTACCACTCTGGCCCCAGTGACAATTGGCCCTAGATGTGTAAATATCTTAGGCTTGCTTCCTCAGGTCCAGGGGCCAGGAGAGAGTGACAGTCATGATTCCCAAAAGGCCATGACTTTTTAGCCTGTACCCCTACCCCTGTGGAGGCATGGTTTGGAGGGGGGTCCCAGGGAGCCTGATTGTATTTAATATTCTTTTCTGGGAGGAGGGAGGCAAAATGACCAGCACACTTTGCCCAGTGGCTTGGCCAGTGGGTTATTCATTGTCATTCCAAGTTGATCAGGTAATAGGATCCATCTATCATTTTATCAGTTCATTCAGTTGCTCACCCATCATCCATCCATCCATCTACCTACCCACCCACATCTACCCATCCACCTACAAAACCAACCAAGTAACCGTTCACCATCTGCCTATCAGTCCATATCCATACCATATCCATCCATCCATCCGTTCTTCCTACCCACTATTCATCCATGCACCATCCGTCCATGCTTCCCACCATCCATCCATCCATCCATCCATGCATCCATGTATCCATGTATCTACCTGCTCTCCCACATCTACCCGTTGACCCACAAAACCACCCAAGTAACCACCATCCACCTATGTATCCATATGTATGTCCATCCATCCATCCATCCATCCATCCATTTATTCTTGTTCTTCCTATCCACTATTCATCCATGCACTATCTGTCCATGCTTCTCACCATTCATTCATCCATCCACCAACCCATCCATCCACCATTCATTCATCTGTCCATCCACCATCCACCCATCCACCATCCATCCATCTGCCCATCCACCATTCATGCTTCCATCCATTCACCCACCACCCACCATCCATCCATTCCTGAACCCACCATTCATCCATCTATCCACCCACCATCCATCCATTCATCCATCCACCATCCACTCATCCATTCATCCACCATCCATCGTCTACCCACCATCCATTCATTCATCCATCCACCATCCATCCATCCACCCATTATCCATCCATTCATCAATCCAGCATCCATCCATGCATCCATCCACCATCCACTCATCCATTCATCCACCATCCATTCGTCTACCCACCATCCATTCATTCATCCATCCACCATCCATCCATTCATCAATCCACGATCCATCCATGCATCCAACCACCATCCACTCATCCATTTATCCACCACTCATTCATCCACCCACCATCCACCCACCATCCATCCATCCACCATCCATCCATCCATCCATCCATCCATCCATCCATCCACCCATCATCCATCCATTCATCAATCCACCATCCATCCATGCATCCATCCACCATCCACTCATCCATTCATCCACCATTCATTCATCCACCCATCATCCACCATCCACCTACCATCCATCCACCATCCATCCATTATCCATTCATTCATCCATCCATCCATCCATCCATCCATCCATCCACCATCCATCCATCCATCCATCCATCCTTCATCCACCATCCATCCACCCACCCACCCACCATCCATCCTTCATCCACCATCCATCCACCCACCCACCATCTATCCATCCATCTATCCATTCATCTTTCATCCATCCATCCATCATTCATCCACCATTCATCCATTTATCCATCCGTCCATCCTCCATCTTCCATCCACCATCCATCCATCCACCCACCCACCATCTATCCATCAGTTCATCATCCATCCATCAATTCACCATCCATCCACTTATTCACCATCCATCCACCATCCATTTATCCATCCACCCATCCACCATCCATCCACCATCCATCCTTCCACCCACCATCTATCCATCAATTCATCATCCATTCATCTATTCACTATCTATCCACCATCCATTCATCCATCCACCCATCCACCATCCATCCACCATCCATCCACCATCCACACCCATCCACCATCCATCCACTGTCCATACATCTGCCATCCATCCATCCATCCATCCATCCACCATCCATCCACCATCCATCCATCCATCCATCCATCCATCTACCCACCATCTATCCATCAATTCATCATCCATCAATCTATTCACCCTCCATCCACCATCCATCCATTCACTATACAATTATCCGTCCACCCATCAGAGACTTCTGGAATATCTTCTCTGAGCTGGGTACTGAACACAATGCGTGTTGTCTGACTTTCTGGGCTTTTGCTTATCTCTGTGGCTCTGTCCTTATGTCACTCTCCTTCCCTGTCTCTCTCTCTGTCTGTCCCCATGTCTGTCAGTTTTCGTCTCCCCTGAGGTCATGCCCCTGCCTCTCCCTTTCTGTCTGGCTGTTTTTCTCTCTTTTGTCCCTCCCTGTCCCTCCAGGTTGACTTCCCCTCTCACCACTCTGTCCTCCTCCTCCCCACCCATGCTCTGGGGCCTCTCCCTGCCTTCCCTGCACCCCCAGGGTGACTCCCCTCAGGCCCCAGTCACTTGCGGTAAATGCCTCATCTATCCCCGTCTCTTCCCTCCACTCCCCACTCAGGACTGATGCTTTCTTTTGATGTGACACCAATGAGGTGATGTCTGGGTTTTGTTAAATGTCATAAATAAATTATGAATCCTCTCTTGGGCGGGTGTACTGCCCCCCTTCGCCAGCATAAGCCCTGTCTCATGGGGGGAGGTTCGAGGACTAACGGCAGCCTGAGCACTGCTTCTTGGCCAGCGTCTAGGGTGGCCCTGAGAACCCCTGGCCCAGCAGTGCCCAAACTAGAGACCGCTGCCCTCTGCGCTTCACCACTGCCGCCCTGACCCTCCTGGGTCTCGCTGGGCTCTGCCTGCCATTGCTGAGCCCCTGCAGGCATTGTGTGGGTGCTTTGCATTCACAGTTTTTACTTCTCCCCATAGCCCTGGGGGAAAGGCTGCCATATTAGGGCCATTTCACAGATGAACAGAGAGGCTCAGTCGGGAGGGGACTTGCTGGTATCACCCCCAGGAAGGGTAGCATGAAGCCTCTGCTGCCCCTGTTACTCCCTCCTCCTGACCCCCTGGTGGCCTTGTTCTCTGCTTGGTGCTGGTTGGGGAGTCCGGGTGGGGAACAGAAATAGCCCCTCTCGGCCGGGCGCGGTGGCTCACGCCTGTAATCCCAGCACTTTGGGAGGCCAAGGTGGGCGGATCACGAGGTCAGGAGATCGAGACCATCCTGGCTAACACGGTGAAACCCCACCTCTACTAAAAATACAAAAAACTAGCCGGTCGTGGTGGCGGGCACCTGTAGTCCCAGCTACTCGGGAGGCTGAGGCAGGAGAATGGCGTGAACCTGGGAGGCGGAGCTTGCAGTGAGCCAAGATCGCGCCACTGCACTCCAGCCTGGGCAACAGAGCAAGACTCCATCTCAAAAAAAAAGAAATAGCCCCTCTCCCCAGGTCCTGGAGAGAGTGGTGGACGTTGAGTGGGGTCCCTGTCCTTGGCAGGTTTGCTGGCCTTTGCAACCTGGTGATGGTGTTCTCATCCCAGCTCCTGGCTTGGCCCCCTGCAAATCCTTCGACCACCCAGAATCAGATGACCTAACTTTCGCTCCACAGTCACGTGCCTTCCCCTTGTTTTGATCACCTTGTGTTTGCCAAGTGCCCTGGCGGCTGCGTCCTTGCTCTGCTGCTGCCCCTCCCCAGAGGAGTGGGGGGCTGGAGCCTGGGCCTGGCAGAGCTGTGGGGCTGTGTGCAGGGGGACTAGTGTGGTGAACCAGCCTTGACCCCCTTGAGGGACCTGTGACCTTCCAGACCACAGACCAGCCTGAGTCACCTCAGTGTCCCCAGGGCATACACCGAGCCGGTTTACACAGCGTGGGCTGTTTCAATGCTGGATTCTGGGAGGGTGCTGGGGGAGAGACTTTGCAAGGGGGTGGGCGCCCACTGCCTGTGTTCAAACCTGGCTCCACCACTGCCAGCTGTAGGACTGAGATGTAGGTAAATAATGCGGTCCTCTGAGCCTCAGTTTCCCAATCTGCGGATGGGGATAAGAATAGAACCCATCTCTGAGCCAGGCGTGGGGGTTGTGCGTGTTGTCCCAGCTGCTCAGGAGGCTGAGGTGGGAGGTCACTCGAGGCCAGGAGGTTGAGGCCTGCAGTGAGCCGTGATCATAACACTGCACTCCAGCCAGCGACTCTTGTCTCTAAAATAAATAAATAAATAAATAAATAAATAAAGCCCGAAACCAGAAAGAATAGTACCCCTCTCTGAGTTGCTGTGTTGAACTGATACAAATTAATCAGTCCTAGGTACTTTGGGCCTGGCACGAGCCTGGCAGGTGGTATGCAGTTATCACGACTGCCGCTATTGCAATGCACTACCCTGAGAAGGGCCCACCTCATCGGTCTGGCCGCAGCCTGCAGTGGCTCAGCCTAGGCCAGCCTGGGGGTCCCACAGGGCTGAGCTGGCGCATACTGGGAGCTAGAGAGGGGCTGAGGGAGCTCTGCAGGAAGCAGCAGAAGGTGCCTCTCCTTCCTCTGGTCAACTTGAGCCCCACCCTGCCTCCACCCCCAGGAGGTGGGTGATCACACGGTAATGGGTCTTAATTAGAGCAGGCTTAGATCCATGGAGCCTCAGGCCCTGGAGGGGTAGGGCTGGTGCATGAGGGCACTGCCAGGTGGGCCAGAAGGGTGGTGGGGCAGCCACGAGGGGCCAGGAGCTGGCAGGACAAGGAGTTCTGAGGTGAGGTTGCTGCTCCCTGGAGCCCCTCACCCGGGACGGCCAGGATGCCACCTTAACACTGGCTGCATGCTCTGCATCTTGGAACCTTCTGGGCCTCTGCTCTGTCCCCACCAGATGGAGCCATAGGGAGGAGGGACTGGTGGGCTCAAGGGCACAGGCTGGGCTTGGGGAAAGGCTGACCGTGCAGTTGCTTGGATGGTGACCCCCAGATCTGGTTTTAGAAAGTTCAGGGCCTGCTGCGGGAGCAGAGAGTGTCCAAGGGCGGGAAGGGGCTGGGGCTTGGCTGAAGACGGGAGTGTGTGGGGTGGGGGGGGGGGCGGGCAGTGTCACAGAGAATCAGGCGTGTGGTGACCTAAGGGCCACCTACCAGAAGCCATTTGGGGAGAGGAAGGGCCCATCAGAGACAGAGATAGGCAGGGCTGAGTCCCCATCCCCGTGTGCCAGCTCCAGAGCCTTCTTAGAGGCAGGTTGCACCAGGCAGAGGCCTTGGGCTGTGAGGTCTTCTGGGAACGGAGCTGGGGTCTGTCCATGGGCAGAGGGTCTGGGACCTTGTCCTCGAAGGCCTGTTCTGGGCGTGGGTTAGGGCCAGATCTGGGGTCCCATTTTGTCCTCCTCTTGCCCATGGGCAGATCCCAGACTTCCTTCCAGAACTTCTGGCAGCCACCTGTGCATACCGTCATCCGTTCTGTTGGTCAGGCGACCAGTCAGTGACCATGTGCTGGGCTGGGTTTCCTAAGTCTGGGACCACCCTGCTGGAAGGGGACAGCTGGGAGGAAGCAGGAGGGAGAGGCCCCCCCTCGAGATTGCATCAGCCAGAGCCCGTTACATAAGCAGTGCTGGGCACCGCCAGGGTGTGGGGGTGGCTCTGCCCAGGCGGTCTCCTGCGGTGGCGGGGGAGGCGGAGGCTGGGTGGCGGAGCGGGCAGTTGTGGACTGGCATCCCATCGGCTGCCCCACCACAGACAGCTCCCTGCCAGCCCTGCCACTGCCCCACTGACATCTGCTCTGCAGGACGACTCTGAGGGGGTCCCCGTGCACGTTTTCAGCTGGTTTGAAAAATCCCCACCTTCCCACACTAGTGATCAGAGGAATGGGGCGGGGTCAGCCGGAGCAGCCCAGCCCCTGCCCCTGGCTGCGTGGGGCCTGACCCACGTAAACCCACCTTGGGCGGCCCTTGCTGCTGGCTCCCCTGTGTGCCCTAGCCCTCCACAGGGTGCCCTCCCTGTGTGGGAGCCCCAAGCACCTGGCCACCCTTGAGGGAGGCCCTGGTGCAAAGAGGCACCAAGACAGTGATGCAGCCCCCACCTTCCACTGGTGCAAACACCTTCCACTAGTGCACACTGGCCCTGTGGGATGCAGGGGTGGGAGGGGCATCCGCTCAGCCACCAGAGCCACCAGTGCCCCTGAGGAGTGGGGACAGTGGGGCTAAAGCTGCACCCATAGTGTGGGCAATGGGAGCCCCAGAGACCCAGGATAGGAGCCCTCCCGTCCCCCTTTCCCCGCTTAGGACTCTCTGGGGGTCCCAGGCCAGGCGGTGGGGGCCTGTGTGGAGGGTGACAAGTGAGTGTTGGGTGCACATGCATATCTGTGTGTCTGCATGTGGCGAGTGTGTCTGAGCCTGTGGGCCACACTGGGGGTCGCCTCGAAGCCCTTTTGTTGACCCAGGGGTCACCAGGGTCACCAGACTGCCTGGAAGTTCAAACCTGGCTCCACCACTGCCAGCTGTAGGTGGTTATGATCAAAAACTTCCTCGGGGGAAGGGGCTCTCTGTCTCAACTTGATCCAGCAGGGACACTCTGCCCGCTTCCTGGGTGAAAGCCTCCTGGTGGCCCCAGGACCTCTTGTCCTCTCGGGGTCTCACCGGAGGCAACCCTCAGACTCTGAGTGACACTCCCTGTTGTGTCTCCACTGTCACAGAGGGTCAGGCCTGGGGTGTCCATGGCAGAGGATCTGAGGCTGAGGGGCCTCTCTTTGCCCCTCGGCTTCCCCTGAGTGCTCCTGAGTGCACAGGGGATGGTGGAGAGCGAGTAGGACAAGCTGGCTGGAGCGCTGGGGCCGCAGGCTGGCATGAAGGGCCGGCTCTCTCGTGGGCCCTTCTAGAGGACTCTTGGAGGTTCTTCCCTTCTGGAAGCCTCCTTTGCCCCCACGGGCAGAAGTGTCTCTACTTTGGATGGTTTGATTCTTGCTGCTGTGCCTGGCAAGAAGACCCTCCCCACAGCCCCTACACGGCTCATGTCTGGTGCCTGGAACTCCAGGCTAGGCTACCTTTTCTCTATCCTGATTTCCCAGATGAGCGTCAGACCCCAGGCCACTGCCACCACAGCAGGGGGTCTCACGTCACACCCCCCAGGACACGTGGCAGCCCTTCCTCTGGGTTGGAGGTTGAGGGAGGCAGACCTGGGACTGTGGCCAGTGTCGTCAAACATACTCCCTTCCCGAGCCTGCCTGGCCAGGGCCCCCTCGGCCTTTGGAGTCAGTGCAGGTGAGGGCAGCTCCTGAACACCCACATGTGCTGGGCACGGCATCTCTCTGTGGACTGTCACAGCTTTCTAGTGCCCAGCTGGAATGTGCTTGGCTTCCTGTTGTGAGTGTGTTGGAGGTGGGGGAGTGTGGACCTGTGTGCCTGTGTGTGCACAGGTGCAGGATCCAGGAGGAGATACGATATGATCTTGGATTCTCCATTAAGGTGGCATCCTGTCAAACCCATGGGGTATCCTGGCATCTTCCTTGTTGAGTTTGTCCTGCAAACCCCTGGGGTCCTCAGGTATGGGACCCGAGTGTCCCTGTGGTCCACAATTCTCTCTCTCTTTTTTTTTTTTTGACGGAGTCTCACTCTGTTGCCCAGGCTGGAGGGCAGTTGTGCGATCCCAGCTCACTGCAACCTCCACCTCCTGGGTTTGAGCGATTCTCCAGCCTCAGCCTCCCGAATAGTTGGAATTACAGGCGCCCACCACCACGCCCAGCTAATTTTTGTATTTTTAGTAGAGACGGGGTTTCATCATGTTGGCCAGGCTGGTCTCAGACTCCTGGCCTCTGGTTATCTGCTCGTCTCAGCCTCCCAAAGTGTTGGGATTACAGGCGTGAGCCATTGTGCCTGGCAGGTCCAGCATTCTCGAGCCACCTCCTGGCCACACCGTGGTCCTCTCTCTGGAGGGGAGAGATGGGCCTCACTGAGGTCTGTACTCTGCTCTATCGGCCCCGACTCTTTCCTGGTAGAGACGCTCTGTTTCTCGGGCAGTGATGGCAACAAGGCAGTTCTGTTTGTTGTTCATGGAGGTTCAGTTTTCTGAACACTGTCTTATCAGGGGCAGGTGGTTATTGTCCCATTTACAGAGGAGGGAAGGAAAGGCCGGGAGGTGAGGTGATGTCACACAGTCCCTAGAGCTGGGGCTCCTGTCCTGTGTTCTCCCACTTCACCGGGTTTGGGGAGGGCAGGGTGGCTGTGACCTGGCACAGATGGGTGTCCGGGGGTCCCAGCTTCCCCAGGGCTGGCTCTGCGTCTCCAGGGCTCTCCTGGAGGAAGCTCAGGGGTAACTGCTGCCACCTTCTGATTTTTCCAGAAGAAGAAGATGGTGGTCTTGAAGCCTTCGATGATTTTTTCCCTGTGGAGCCCGTGAGCCTTCCTAAGAAGAAGAAACCCAAGAAGCTCAAGGAAAACAAGTGTAAAGGGAAGCGGAAGAAGAAAGAGGTGAGGGGCAGCACCTGCGCCGGCGAGCTGGGGGCTGCTGGGGTTGTGGCTGCGTCTGCCCGGCCGCAGAGGAGGGCTGGGGTCCCTGGACCTTGGAGTTTGAGGGTTTCCGAGAGCTGTTTGATGAAAAACACCATAATCAGTTTCTCGTATGAAGCGTTGTGCACGGAAGCCTTTTTAAGACGTTGGTGAGCTGTCCTGTTTCCAGAGCAGGATGTTGGAGTGTCATTTTTCCTTCCTCCCGTTGTCCTATCCTGTGCGGGGGACAGGGCTGGATTCCGTCGCCACGGTGCCTCCCTACCTCCCTGCCCCACTCCCTGCTCCGTAGCTGACTCCGTCCCTCTCAACTAAAACCTGATGAAAGTGAAGTGAGTCGGAGAAGAGAAGCAAGGCCCCGTTTAGGGACAGTCACCTGCAGGTGACCTCTGCATTCCCATCACTTTGTCCCTGGTTCTCGGCTGGTTCTGGATGGGTGAGGCTGCCGCATGCTCCGCTGCCTCCGGTTGGCAGGGTGTGACGGTGTGAACATGTCCCTTGTCTTCCCACGCTGCTGGGACATTCTGAGCGTGCTTCTCTGTGCTTCACGCGGGCTCACTTGATCCTCATGATCAGCCCTGGAAATTGGTGGCATGGGAAAGATGATCGCTGGTTGGCAGATGGGGAAACTGAGGTGGGTTTGCAGCTTAAAGTCCTTCCTACTTGGTCTAGGACACTGAGGTCTGCCATTTCCTCACCATATGCTGTCTGCTTCCTTCTGGGCGTCTCCTCTGATCCTCCAAGCCACCCTATGTTGAGAGCAAAGGCAGGCACCTCACTTCACAGATGAGAGCGGGGGGCTCAGAGGTGCCCTGGCCTGAGGTCACACAGTGACACAGTGGCGGTGCTGAGATCTGAATCCAGGGCTGTCAGCTCCACCAGCCGCCCCTGCCAGGCGTGTTTCTCTCCTCCCACCTGCCCTGGGGGGACCTGAGGCCAGCTCTCCACCTTTCTTTCCCCCTGCCTAGAGGGGACTGGCCTGGCCCCACCTTGCAAGTGAGAGGCCCAGGGAGGTAGCTGGTGAGGTGCAGTGGTGGTGGGGTGAGGTGCTAATGCTAAGGGGGTACCCTTGGCAGCGCTGGGCCCGGATCTAGGCCTCCCTGCAGAGTGAGGTGGGGAGGTGGCTGCCAGAAGAGCTTAGGGGTGGGTTTGGGGAGCTTGTCCCAGGCTGGAGACGCTCCCTGCTGTGAGGGTTTCGGGAGGGCCTGTTGCGGGGGGTGCACCATGGGCCTGTTGTCCCATGAACAAGGTGAGATCACTGGAAGGCTTCGAGCAGAGGAGGGACTGATGTGACATGACAGCCTGGCAGCTCCCCTGGCAGCCCTGGGGAGGGAGAGATGGTGGTGGCGGGGGGGAGGGTCCCTGCCTTCGCCTCTGGGCCTCGGGTCTGCGCCCCATTTCCACCTCCCTGGCTTGTTCGGGTACTTGGAGGCATTTTGGGGGGCTCTGAACTCTACCTGCAGCCTGTGGTTCCTCTTCTGGTCTGGGTGTCAGCCTGGGGACGTTGGGAGGGCAGAGCCCTCCCTGGACTGTGTCCTTGGTCCCCACGGAGTTCAGGGACTGCTGGGGAAAGGATGGGGCTGGGAGGTGTTAGCCCCAACTCTCTGGCCAGAGTTGCCCCGGGTGTGTCCCGCCCCTGTGCTCTTTGCTGGGGGCGGCAGTCAGCACCTCTCACCCACCTCCTACTGGCCCTTCTCTCCCGGCCCCTGCCTTGTGGGGCCTCTGCAGCCCTGGGCTCTCCTGGGAGAGCTTCCTGAGTGTGCTCTGACTGTGCCCCACGGCCCCCTGGTCCAGAGCCTGTGCAGCACCCCCACTGCTGCCACTCCGAGCCCCTGCCCCCACCCCCACCTGCTTTGCAGCCAATCCAGGCCCTTCTGGCCCTCTGTGCACACATGTGTGTGCATGTGACTGTGTGTGTACCACCCTGTCTTCCCCTGGAGAGACCCTAGCCCCTCTGCCCAATTCTGCTTGCCTTCTCTGTTGCCCCTCAGCTCTGTGCCCCGTCTGGCACAGTGTCGGGGATGGATGTGTGTGTGTCCCTTCCCAGGAACCCCCCCTTACCACTGGGCCAGCATGGGGGCTGCATGGGGAGGATTTGTGAGGTGAAGGGGGCACCCGGGTCTGTGGAGCTGGGTGTGGAGGCTCCTGCCTGGCCCATCATGCCCCAGAGACTCCCAGGCCTGCACTCTGAGGCTCTTGCATCTTCCCCAGGGTCTCAAAGAGGGTGAAGCTCCCTGTCCCTGCTATTTGATGGGGAAGTGAAGATAGGACAGGGGAAGCGGGGAGTGTGTGCCTGGAGGCTGCCCCAGGGAAGGAGAGGCTGTGAGCCAGCTCCTTTGCGAGGGGCTCCCTGAATTCCCTGCTGAAGCCCCGCCCTCCTCTTCTGCTGCCGTGGCCGCTGTCCCCTGGCCCCAGAGGTCGGTCTTTGTGCTGGGCAGGGGATAGATGGCTCTGGGGCTGCAAGGCCCTGGGATGAAGGCACCGAGACTGTCTGGTGGAGGCTGTAAAGTCTTGATCTGCTGCCGTCCCCGCCCTCACTCCTCAAACCTGGGCTCCATGGGCTCAGGGTGATGTGGATTTTAGGACCCCGAGGCCTCGTGGTCCATGGCAGGGACTCCTACCTGTGCACCGCCTTCCCACCTCCTCTGAGTTAGAAGCTGGGTGGGAGTCTAGGCCAAGAAGGGCAGTGTCACCTGGTCCTGGGTCTCAGGCCACTGGGCTGGGTGGGCATGACTCCCAAATGCAGAAGAAGGACCCAGTGGGGTGCAGCAGAGGCCTGTGGGAGCCCTGTGGGAGCCCCCATCCCTCCCAGGTCGGGCTGGCTCCCCTCCTGTCTCCTGGGCTTAGGGTACAGCACCAGCCCTGGCTAGGAAGGAGGCTTGGGAGGTGGGCAGCGCCTGAACGGTGGCGGGGCCTGGGGGCTGGGGGCCAGGGGGTCTTTGAGACCTGGGAGGGCTGGTTCTCTGACTCTCTCATTCCCAGGGCCATGATCACGCTGAGCCTTCCCTTTTCCAACTGGCCCAGGTCTTTCCTCCTGCTTCTTTCTCTGACAGTATGTTTTTGTTTTTGTCGAGGTCCTTATCTCTGGCTCTTGTCTGTCTGTCTCTCTCTGGGTCTCAGACTTGGTCATTCCCTCTGGCCTGTGCTTGGTGTCCACCTTGGTAACCTCTCAGCATCTCCTCTCTCTCCTTTGCCGTCTTTTCTCTTTTCCCCCTCTACCCTCATTTCCCTCCCTCTCATTCGCTCCACCCCTTCCTCACCCTCTCTCCTTCTCTCTACTGAGATGCAGTTCTGGTTCTTGGAAGGGGAAGGGGGCTGGGATGGACAAGAGGCCTCCAGAGTTGCACCTCCCCTGCATTCAGAGCCTGGCTCGGGCCAGCTGTCAGATCTTAGGGGGTCTGGAGCACACCGTGGCCCAGCTGCCGGGTGCCCCCTTGCCCACCTGCCTGGCAGACTCGGGGCCCCAGGATAAAGACAAGGGGATTTCACCCCTCTGCCCCTCTCTGCCTCCAACCAGGTGGCTCCAAGATGACGGGGTGAAGGGGCCAGGGCAGGTGGGCCGCAAGCAGCAGTTTGTTGGTGAGGGGAGGCCGGCAGCAAGTCGTGGATTCTGATTTACATAAAATAACCGGGCTGCAGCCGGAACCTAGGCATATGTAGATGAAGCTCCCTGTCAGACCCTAGCGAGCGCAGGAGGGAGAAATGATTTCAACCTGTACTGCAGCGGTTACCATAGCAACCAATTATTCAGTGCTAAATTATAACTGTTTATAACACTCGTGAATGGGAGGGCTCCTATTTCATTCTTCCCTTTTCCCTCTCAATCTTGAAGGACCCCAAATGGAGAATGACCCACTCTCTGCACCCTTCCTTTTGAGTTTAAATGTCTCCTTTTTCAGGAGATGCGGTGCGTGTGCGGAGCATCGGGCCTAGAGGGAAGGGAGATGGAGGTGGGAGGCCTCTGCCAAGAAACATCTGCGGAGCTGGGAAGGAGGAAGGGCGGCGGGACTGTCCATTGGGATCCCCAGGGCCACGACCGCATGCTGTGCCCTTAGCAGGGTGGGGGGCTCAGAGCAGAGACCCCTCCTGCTTGCCCCTGCCTCCTGGCACACATAGGCTGGGCATAACATTCAAGGCAGCTTTGCAGGTGGAGTTCATGTGGGGACTCCACATCCACTAAGATTCTACTGCTAGCTGGTAGGGCGTCCCCTGTAGTCACACCTAAGGCTGCTGCAGCCGAAAGGTCAGTGCCAAGGTCGAAGGCCAACTGTCATCTGTATCTTCATGCGTGCAGTGTGATTTGATGGCCCTCAAACCTTAGGGCTGGGTTGGTTCGGGGGCTTAGTTAGGGACTTATTGGTCTGTGTCTCTGTCTCCTCCCTTGCACGTGGCTTGGTCTACGAGCCTCTCAGTATGTTCTGAGATACTGAACTGCGAATCTACCTCTGGTTCTTGATCGTTTTTTTCCTTCTTGCCACTGGATGATGCTCCGTCCCTCCAGGTCCTGCTCATGGGCCACTGCTCTGCTAGGTGTTTTCAGAAAAGCTTTTTCAGAAAAGCTTTCAGAAAAGCTTTCAGCTTTCAGCTTTCTCTGCAAGGAGAGATTTTGGAAAAACACCACAAAAAGGAGGCCTAGTTCTAGAATGTCAAAACAGCTGGATGCAGGGTTCTGCCCTGCACCCCCACCCTCGGCCAGCCCCTGGTAGGGGAGGAGGGTTCAGGTGAGATCTGGTGCAGGTGGGAGGCCCAGCTGTGCGGGCTCCATGTGGTGGAGGCAGGGCAGAGGCTCAGGGCAGGGGAGGCAGGTGGGGACTTGGGAGTCAGACCCTTCTCTTCGACTGGGCTTTCCCCAGTGCAGGTGGATGGAGGAGGGAGAGAAGTGCACCTGCTTCCAAGAAATGAGGGCTTTGCTGGCTTGCATGAGCCCCAGTGGGTGACAGCAGGGCAGGGGCCACAGATGGGTAACAGACATGCCCAACGTCACCTGAGCCCATTCCGTGCCGAGGGTCTGTGCCCTCCTGCTCTCCCACTTAACCCTGAGCGGACACTGGGCGAGCCCTGTCAGTGCCAGGCTCACGGCCTTCTGCCAGCCCTACTCTCCCAAGCTGGCATGCGCTGCTGCTCCTGCCAGACAGTGGAGGCTGCTGGAGGTGCCTTCCCCTCCCTATCCCTCCCTCCCTCTGGCTCTCCCTGGGCCGCCACTCCTGGTCTCCCCTGCAGGTCGCCGAGGGGCCTGCTTGCCATCCATCAGATGCTGGGTTGACTCCCCGTAGATGTTGCCACAGCAGCCCCTTCTTGTCCAGGTCCTGCTCCCTCTGTACTGCGTCTCCCCCCAGCTGCTGGCAGCCTCTGTGCAGTTAGCTGGAGCCCAATCCCGAGAGCAGAAATGTGGAGATGAGGTTGGTGTGTCCCCTCCAGCTTGTCGTCCTGGCTGTATCTTTGGCTTCCAAGCAGAGCTGGGGTCATCATGGGTTGTTTGGGCATTTTCTGGGCATCATCAGAATCGCAGCGGCCTCTGGTGTCTACACGTGGTCGTGGTGGTGTCAGGGGGAAAGGGTCATTCTGACTGCAGCCTGCTGTGGCTTGGCCGAGTCCCCTGCCCAGGACACAGCAAGGCGGCCCAGCCCTGGAGACCTGGGTGCACGTCCCTTCCCCTCTCCTCCACCCCGGCTCAGAGCCCTGCTTTTCTGTGCTTAGGTTTCTCCCATGTCACAGATGTTCAAGGCATTTTCTTTCTTTTGTTTTTTTTTTTTTTTTTGAGACGGAGTTTCGCTCTTATTACCCAGGCTGGAGTGCAATGGTGTGATCTCGGCTCACTGCAACCTCCGCCTCCCAGGTTCAAGCGATTCTCCTGCCTCAGCCTCCTGAGTAGCTGGGATTACAGGCATGTGCCACCATGCCCAGCTAATTTTGTATTATTTTTTAGTAGAGAAGGCATTTCTCCATGTTGGTCAGGCTAGTCTTGAACTCCCAACCTTAGGTGATCCGCCCGCCTCGGCCTCCCAAAGTGCTGGGATTTCAAGCATGAGCCACCGCACCCAGCCTCAAGGCATTTTCTTACACTCTCCCCGGTTCTGTCCTTTCTGGCATTCCCAGTTCACAGACGATGAAGCTGAGGTTTAGCTCGCCACAGTGACTTGGCCAAGTCTCAGGCTTGCAAGGGGCAGAGCCTCCCTGGGGAGCCCGGGACTCACTGGCAGGCCATGTAGGATTAACCGTGGGTCCCTCGACTTCATCCTCGGTAGGTTTGTGGGGTTTGTTCTCTGGCGGCTGAAGGCCACCCAGGGCCCCTTCCTCCGTCCAGCCCCAGCCTCTGTCCGTGGTGCTGAAGTTCATGGCAGCCTCTCTTTCCTTACCTTTGCTGGGGTGAGGGCTCGGGGAGAGCGTGTCTCTCAGATCTCCTGAAGGGCGGTCTCTTGAAACTGGCCAAACTCTGACACCCTCAAGGGGACGTGGACATCACCGTCTGATCTCCACCTCCCCAAAGGACCGAGGCCGAGCCTGGGAGCCTCGGCTCCAGGGCCCAGCATCTCCTCCAGCCTTGAGAGCAGGCTCCCAGCCAGTGGCTGCGTCAGTATTCCCGGAAACACCCGGGTTCCAGAAAAGCAAAGAGCACAGAGGCCCTGCTGCCTGGCAGCTGGCAGCGCCGCTGACTCTGGAGGCTTAATGGGCTAAGAGGTTTGGGAGCAGGGAGGCTGGTGGGCAGGGGAGAGGGAGTGGGGCTTCCAGGAGAGGGGGAAGTGCAGGCAGCCTGTTGGAAGGGGTGCTTCCCAGCTGGATGTCAGAGGGGTCCCCACCTCCCCTGTCAGTGACCGTCTCCCCCTCCACTAACTGTTGGATGTGCCTGTTTGGAGCCACTCTCCTGGGAAAAGGCAGGTCATCCCCTCTTGACAGTGCGGCCTGAAAGGGCAGAGTTGGGTTGGGGGCCTCCCAAGACTATCCAGGGAGGCCTCCCGCCTTTGCTGCCCCCTCATTCTCTTTCCTTCTGCCACCCTTTCCTTTCCTTCTCCCTGCCTCCCTCCGTCCCTCCCTCTTTCGTTCATCCTCCATCCCCGCCACTGCTGTTTCTTGAGCTCATTTTTTATCTCTCCGGTTCTGTCTTCATCTCATCCCATGCCTCTCCTTGCTCACCCCGAAAACAGTTAACGGCAGTCCTGTGCATGGCAAGCCTCGCACGCGCGGGGGATCATGGCAGTGCTGCCCGGCCCCTCCCTGGGAAAGGGCTGTGGAGGGCTTCTCCAGTCGACTTGCGTCTCTAAAGGCTACAAGGAAACCGCTTTCTCCGAGGGGCAGCACCTCTCTGGTGGGGTGCTCTGGTTGTAAACGCCCTTATCTCCATATAAATGGGCCATTTTCTGCCTGTACAGACAGGAAACTAAATCAAGGAAGCCAAGCTCAAGAGCTGCCTAAATTACCTTGTCTTGTATGGAGAGGAAGCGGCCAGGATGGGGTGGGAGTGGGGGAAGGTGGGCTTGTGCCATCCATAGCAGTGTCTGCAGAGTCCGCACATGGAGAAAACTGTGATGTGCATGCTGCATTAATTACAGGTTTCACCTGACGAACGCAGTTCCATGGGATGTGAACTTAAGCAGAGAGCTGTGGTGCTGGGGCCTGAGATGCAGCGGCCCTTCCCTGGCTGGGGCCCTTCCCTGGCTGGGGCTCTTCTTCTCTGGCTGGGGCCCTTCCCTGGCTGGGGCTCTTCTTCTCTGGCTGGGGCCCTTCCCTGGCTGGGGCTCTTCTTCTCTGGCTGGGGCCCTTCCCTGGCTGGGGCTCTTCTTCTCTGGCTGGGGCCCTTCCCTGGCTGGGGCTCTTCTTCTCTGGCTGGGGCCCTTCCCTGGCTGGGGCTCTTCTTCTCTGGCTGGGGCCCTTCCCTGGCTGGGGCTCTTCCTGTGCACTTTGCTTTTTGACTCTGGGACCACATCCTCTACCACCAGCTCCTGGGTCCATGCCCCATCATGTAAAACTAGTTCAGCCTTCAAAGTCCATAGAAGCCTGATGATGACTGAAGTGGAGCCTGAGTTCACCCGCAGGGCTGCTGGAGTGGGCTGAGCTGAGCTTGCTGATGGAGAAGCCTGCTCTCACGAGAGCCTCACCTCACCTCACCTGCAGGCTCCACTGCTTCCTTGGCGTAGACCCTGGGGACAAGATGGGGTTGCCCCTTTGGCTGGGCATTGGGGCTGAGTTGTGAGCAGTGGCCTCTGATGATGAGTGGAGTGACCGATCCCCTAGGAGGTAGCTCTCAGGGCCGTCCTGCCGCCCAGGACTCTGGATGTTCCTGGGGCCTCTGTTGCCCTCACTGTCCCCCTTCTTTTCCAGGGGAGCAATGATGAGCTATCAGAGAATGAAGAGGATCTGGAAGAGAAGTCGGAGAGTGAAGGCAGTGACTACTCCCCGAATAAAAAGAAGAAGAAGAAACTCAAGGACAAGAAGGAGAAAAAAGCCAAGCGAAAAAAGAAGGATGAGGATGAGGATGATAATGATGATGGATGCTTAAAGGTAACTGTGGAGGCCTGGCTTGGGGGACAGAGCAACATCCCCCTTTAAGGGGGCTGAGTCTCTTGCCTATATGTTCTTTGTGTGTGTGTGTGCGTGCGTGTGTGTGCGTGTGTGTGATGGAGTCTCACTCTGTTGCCAGGCTGGAGTGCAGTGGCGTGACCTCGGCTCACTGCAACCTCTGCCTCCTGGATTCAAGGGATCCTCGTGCCTCAGCCTCCCGAGTAGCTGGGACTACAGGTGCGCGCCACCACGCCTGGCTAATTTTTGTATTTTTAGCAGAGACAGGATTTCACCATGTTGGCCAGGATGGTCCCCATCTCTTTTTTTTTTTTTTGAGACGGCATCTCGCTCTGTCACCCAGGCTGGAGTGCAATGGTGTGATCTCAGCTCACTGCAACCTCCACCTCCCGGGTTCAAGCGATTCTCCTGCCTCAGCCTCCCGAGTAGCTGGGACTACAGGCGCCCGCCACCACGCCCAGCTAATTTTTATACTTTTAATAGAGACGGGGTTTCACCATGTTGGCCAGGATGGTCTCGATCTCTCGACCTTGTGATCCACCCGCCTTGGCCTCCCAAAGTGCTGGGATTACAGGTGTGACCCACCGCACCCGGCCTCCATCTCTTGACCTCGGGATCCGCCTGCCTTGGCCTCCCAAAGTGCTGGAATTACAGGCGTGAGCTACTGTTTTTTTTTTTTTTTTTTAGAAGGAGTTTTGCTCTGTTGTCCAGGCTGGAGTGCAGTGGCTCCTGCCTTAGCCTTCTGAGTAGCTGGTACTACAGGCACACATCACCACACCCAGCTAATTTTTGTATTTTTAGTAGAGATGGGGTTTAGCCATGTTGGCCAGGTTGGTCTTGAACTCCTGGCCTCAGGTGATCTGTCCGCTTCGGCCTCCCAAACTGTTGGGATTACAGGCGTGAGCCACTGCACTTGGCCTGTTCTCTGCCTTCTGACCCGAGAGCCTGAGTCCGGAGGGCCAGAGTGTTCTTTCTCACCTGACCTGCAGATGGGGCTGTGAGTGCGTGTGCTCTCGTGTGTGCGTGTGTGCATGCACAGTAAGGATGGATGAAATTTAGGGCTCAGTGGCAGAGATCGTGCAGCATCTTGCTGATGTACTGGCTGCTCTGCCAACAGCTTGCCCGCACGAGTGAGCAGCTATTTCTGGGGAGAGTGATAGATAGTGTGAGCTCAAGTTTAGTGTCAGGAACCTCTTGCTTGGAGCAATTCGGGAAAATAAAACAACAAATGGAGTCTTTGCCGCAGGAAGTGCTGGACAGCTTTGTTTATGGTAGAAAGGGAACTTGTGTCCTGAAATCCTGCCCAGGCAGGCATTCCCAGAGTCTCATGCTGCACGTGGGGCAGAGCAGCTACAGAGATGGGCCAGGTCTCCCCTGGGCCCGGCGTCCCCAGAACATGGGAGATGATGTGAAGGAAGCCAGGCCTTTATGGTCATGCTGAGGTGCTCCGGAGTCTCAGAGGCTGCACCCTGGGGCTCCTTGGGGAGGTGGAGAGGCCAGGGGTGAGGCTGGTGGACAGGCAGTGGGTAAGTGACAGTGCCATTCAGGAACACTGTGCTCCCTTTGTTCTTTTATGAGACACCAAGGCTCAGTTTGGGCTGGCCGCGGATTTAAAGATAAACGCTCTGTAAATATTAGTACAGTTGCTGTTGGGTGAGGCAGAAATCATGAATGTGAATAACTGAAGTTGGGAGGTGCTGGAGGAGGAGCGATTCTTCCTGATGGTGTCCTGACACCTGGGGTGATTTTATGAGTCAGTGGAGTGTTGTGAGTCACCGGAGACTGATCATCGCTGTGGGGCTGACGGTTCTGAAAGCTTCACTTAAGGGAGTGATTCAGGGTCCCTCCGTAACAGTGTCAATCCCCTCGCTCACCTGCTGCTCTGCTGTCCTGGGTGGGGGTCAAGGGGTCCGTGTGCCATCAGGAACAGCTGTGTGTGTCCACGGGGGCAGGTCAGCCACAGAGGGAGCCCCCTGTGAGGAATTCTCTGAGCTGTCACAGAACAGGAGGCAAGAATGGGCCCTGGAGGCCTCCCGCAGCCTGGACGGGCAGACTGGTTCTCAGTGCTGGGAGACGCTCAGGGCAGCCTTCTGTTGCAGGAGCAGAAGCCCAGCTCCGGGGCCTAGGCAGTAGAGGGACGTGTGGGATCAGGGCCCTGAGAACTAAGAGGCAAGGGGCTTCGGGGTTGTGGGACCCAGTGGTGTTATCAGAGGCTGTTTCTTTGCATCATTCACTCTGCCTCTGCTGTGGCAGTGTTGGGCTCAGGCCAGGCACCCTCATGGCTGAGCACTCTTGTGGCTGAGAATGAGGGCAACAGCAGCTCGGGGCTTCTTGGCTCCTCCAGCAGGAGGGAGAGCAGGCCTCCCGTGTCCAGGTATGCAGGCAGGAGACCAGCATTCCCCCTGATTGGACTGGCTTAAGACATGACTGGCCTGACCAGACTTTGGCCTAGGAGTGGTGTGTACTGATTGGCTTAATGTATCAGGTTGGGTGGGGGCAGCTCAGGGCAGCTGGGAAGAAGTGGGGTGTCAGGGAAGGAGGAAGAAGGGTGGGTTGGGTGCTAACAATTGCTAACACATTTTGACACACCCTGTTCCAAGAACCTGCACTGTTGTTCTGTTCTGCAAGGCAGTGTGCCATTATCTCCATTTTACAGATGGGGAAACTGAGGCAGGAAAGTTAAGTAACTTATCCACCTCTCACCACTGGTATGTGGCAGAGCCAGGATCAGAACCAGCCCATGCCCACAGCCAGCACCTCCCTTTCTGAGCCCCGCCAGCCTGGGCCTGGTCATCTGGTCACCTGACCCCTGGGCTAGCTCTCTTGAGAACTCACTGTGCCCCCGGGATGTCCCCCCACCCCAGGCCTCAGCAGTAATTGGATCTTCTCAGGGCTGTGCACCCAGCTGGCCCATTGTCCCATGCCCCTGCCCCAGCAGAGTGCACTTTCCTTTAAGTGGAAACTGGCAGTGGCCTGTCCTTCACAAGGGCTGACGTGGCTATACCTGGCACCCTGGGGAGGCCTCATGTCTTTTTCTTTTTTGAGACAGAATCTTGCTCTGCCACCCAGGCTGGGAGTGCAGTGGCACCATCTCGGCTCACTGCAACCTCCGCCTCCCGAGTTCAAGTGATTCTCCTGCCTCAGGCTCCCAAATAGCTGGGATTACAGGCACACACCAACACACCCAACTAATTTTTGTATTTTAGTAGAGACAGGGTTTCAGCATGTTGGCCAGGCTGGTCTCTAGCTCCTGACCTCAAATGATCTGTCTGCCTTGGCCTCCCAAAGTGTTGGGATTACGGGCGTGAGCCACCACCCCCGGCCTGGAGGCCTCATGTCTTTCTAAAGTGGCTTAGGCAGCCCTGGAGCCCTGTACCCTCATCAGGGACATCTTCCCGTCTTCAGGCCACTGTGCTGTCCTGCTCTCCAAATCCCCAGAATGCAGTCCCCCCAGAGGGCAAGTTCTGTTATCCTGTCCTGGTGTCCCGAGGCTGGTCGGGCAGCCCTATCTCAGGATGGGGGCCTGGTCTCAGGCATCCAGTCTCCTTTCCCATACCTGGCTGATTTCCCTTTCTGGAGGTTCTGGGCACAAACATGGCCTCTCCCCAAACCCTGATGTCGAACACTTGGCCTGCACTCCCCATGGGCTGGCATCTGAGAAGTGGCACAGATTGGGGGCTGCGGGGCTGCGGGGCTGCGGGGCTTGAATGTTTCCTAGGGTGGGTGAGAATGGTCTGGTTACGTTGCAGACACAACCCCTCATCTTTCCCCTGTGCCAAAGCCTCCTAGGCAGAGACCCTGGGGATGGGGGTGCAGGTCAGAAGGCCCCTCAACAACTTTACCTCTGGCCTGGGTCTCTGTAGGAGCCCAAGTCCTCGGGGCAGCTCATGGCCGAGTGGGGCCTGGATGACGTGGACTACCTGTTCTCAGAGGAGGACTACCACACGCTGACCAACTACAAGGCCTTCAGCCAGTTCCTCAGGTGGGCGGGGCACCAGGGCTGTTCTCGAGGCCCGCACATCCTCCGGTGGTACCCAGTCGGGAGGGAGGCAGAGGAATGAAGCCCAGGCACCTGGGGTAGGGGTGGGCTCTGTCAGACCGACTCAGCAACCTGGGGGAGCTGGAGGGAGGGGGCAGGACCCCTTCATGTTAACAGACCGCCAGGCCTTCCCTTGTGGGCCCTGCCCCTCAGCCCTCGAGTCTCTTCCCCTTGGGAAAGGTGGTTCCAGTCTTCCCTGGGGGGTCTTTCACCACCATGGCCTCTAAGCTCTTGTAGAGGTGGGACGGAGACCCCGAGACCCACTGTAGCCCCCCTGTGGCCCCACAAGTCTTGCAGGGCCTGAAAACCCAATGAGAAAATCACCAACTGTGTGGACAGGAGGTTGGGGTGTTTTGGGGGTGGGCTGTGGGTGTGGACAGGAAGCTGGGGTGTTTTGGGGGTGGGCTGTGGTCAGTGGGTTTCCCGCCTAGTTTCTCTAATCAGGAACCTGGGGCTGCTGCCATAGATCGCACGCGTGGCAGAGGGTTGGGCCCTGACGGGGGTTGGGTGGGTCTCTCATCTCAGCTGGCCCTGCCCTCACCCTCCTGCCTCTCCCCCTACAGGCCACTCATTGCCAAGAAGAACCCGAAGATCCCCATGTCCAAAATGATGACCGTCCTGGGCGCCAAGTGGCGGGAGTTCAGCGCCAACAACCCCTTCAAGGGCAGCTCCGCGGCAGCAGCGGCGGCGGCGGTGGCTGCGGCTGTAGAGACTGTCACCATCTCCCCTCCGCTAGCCGTCAGCCCCCCGCAGGTGCCCCAGTCTGTGCCTATCCGCAAAGCCAAGACCAAGGAGGGCAAAGGTAAGGCTGGGGTTGGGTGGGCACCTAGTCCCGCTGGGAAGAGGTCCCTCTCAGACCCTATAGGAGAAGCCACGGGGCAGGGAGGGGCAGCTAGGGTGCTCCTAATCAAGGGCTCTGTGCCTGTGTGACCTTGGATTGCCCGGTCCTTTCTCGGCAGTGAGGCAGCATCGTCGCCTCTTTTGTGCCTGACTCCCTTTTTGGGGTTGGTGGAGAAGCAGAGGCGATGATGTGGGCAGAGGTTTGGGAGATTTGAGCCTGGCCAGCCAGGAGGTGCCCCCGATGTGGGCCTGGAGGGAGGGTGGGACCAGAGGTACGCAGAGTGGAGCCGCTCCAGCCCGGGTTTCTGGGAGTTGGCAGGCTCTTGGGTTTGAGTCTGTGCCGTTCCTGGGGAGGAGGAGGAGGCCACAGTTGAGCCTGTCTCTCCTTCTTGTCTGCATACCCACTGTGTGCAGGGTTGTTCTCCAGGCCCTCGGCCAGCTTTAGGATCCGGGAAGCAGGCAGGAGTTGGAGGGACTGGGCACGGCCAGGTCTCGCTTCCCAGGGAGGCTGTTCTGGGACAGGTCTGGAAGGAGATCGAGATCCAAATTCTGCCTCAGTGGCAGGGCGTCTGGGTGGGGAGGATGCGGGCAGCAGAGGCCCCCTGTGACTTGAAGGCCCTGGGGAGGGAGCTTTCTGGGTGCAGGTTTCTGGCCTTTTGGAGGTTGGGGACATTGATCTCCCCAGGGCTGTCAGTCACCTGCAGCTCAGCTTTCCTGGGTGCCCTGATTTGTTTTTTGTTTTGTTTTGTTTTGTTTTGACAGACTCTCACTCTGTCGCCCAGGCTGGAGTACAGTGGCACGATCTCTGCACACTGCAACCTCCGCCTCCTGGGTTCAAGCAATTCTCCTGCCTCAGCCTCCTGAGTAGCTGGGATTACAGGAGTGCACCACCACACCTGGCTAATTTTTTGTATTTTCAGTAGAGATGGGGTTTCGCCGTGTTGGCCAGGCTTGTCTCAGAACTCCTGACCTCAGGTGATCTGCCCATCTCGGCCTTCCAAAGTGCTGGGATTGCAGGTGTGAGCCACCGCGTCCGGCTGATTTGGGTTTTGATGGAAGGGGCTGAGGGAGCTCCAGGGATCCCTTCTTTCAGCCCCAAGGAGCTTTAGTTTCTGGGGTTCTGTGTCTGGCATCACCATGCCAAGTCTCTGAAGGGAGCCTGGTGGGTGAAGTGACAAGAGTCAGAGTCTGTTCCCTGTCCTGCTCCATCTGTCTGGGCCATCAGGATCTTGGGAGGGGCTCCTGGCCCGCCCCTGTCTGCCCAGCCTGCCTTGTTTTCTCGTTTCTTCTCGGGCTCCAGCTGCTGAGCTATCGATTCCATGAGCTGCTTATTCAGAGCTTGGAAAATTGAAATAGATTTTCCGCGGCGCCATGGAGGGTGCAGCTGGGCTCCTAGCTCCATGTCCGTGTGTGTGGTGTGGTCAGAGGAGGGCCTGGGGAGAGGCTGCCTCTGTGGGGTGTGCATCCCTGCCTCCAGGCCCCCCTTCCTTCCTGGGTCATTACTCCCCAGGTAGCTAATTGCCCTGTGGCCAGCTCCATAAAAACAGCCTCAACCCTGCTGGCCCTTGCTGGGGTTGACTGGCAGAGGTGGGGCAGTCTTGGGTGGGACCAGCATTGCCTGGCTGGCAGGTGGGAAAAGGCCTTTTGGCCCCAGGACATCCTTTGGGGGCTCAGGCATGGACCACAGGTGGGCGGCTGTGCCTTCAGTGGCTCTGCTGGCTGTGGGAGATGGCTAGTGCCTCCTTTCAGTGGTTGGAGACAGTATAGGGGCTCCTCCCAAAAGGGCCAACATTTCTGTGGGTGGTGGACAAGGGGCAGCAAGGCGGTCAGGGCAGCCTCTGGTCAGAGCCGTCGTCTGGTTTTTGCCTCACTTGCTGTGTGATTTTAAGCAAGGGGTTTACCTCTCCAAGCCTCAGGCATCTCATCTGAAAAGGGGTGATGGTAGAAATGACCCTTTCCTTATTGGGTAACCGAGAGCTCGGTGAGGTGATGGCAGGAAGCAGGCCACCGGTGGTGGCAGTGGTTGGCTATCATCACTGCTGTTTTTCAGGGCCTGGAGTAAGGAAGAAGATCAAAGCCTCCAAAGATGGGAAGAAAAAGGGCAAAGGGAAAAAGATGGCCGGGCTCAAGTTCCGCTTCGGAGGGATCAGCAGCAAGAGGAAGAAAGGCTCCTCGGTGAGTGTGTGCGTGTGTGCACGTGTGTGTGCGTTTGCGTGCACGTGTGTCTGCACATGAGCATGCAGGGGCCAGGCGAGGGCCTTCAGTTCATTACAAACTAGCTGGGGCAGGTCACACCCCTCCCCTATTCTCCTTCCATCCTACATGCAGGTGTGCTGGGCCTCAGTTTCTCCATTTGTGTGATGAGGAGTTTAGATTGAATCCTTCCAAGGGCCCTTCTAGCTTGGACGCTGGGCAGGGAGTGCTCCCCTGGCTCACCCTCCTGAATGGGAGCTCAGTCCTGGCTCCTGCTGTCCACAGCTGCAACTCCATTTGGGCAGGAGGTGGAGGAATCTGTTCTGGTGGGGCCTGGCCGCCCAGCACCCAGGTCTGCTCTTGAGGGGAGTAGTTGGGTGGGGGCTGGACCCTAGAGAAGTGGTATGTGGGCAGGATCAGGCTGGCTGGAGCCCCAGTTACCTCCTCCTGTCCTCAGGGCCAGCTCTGGGCCCAGGCTCAGACGCTAAGCCCAGGTCTTACTCAGCCTTGGGGCCCCCTTTTCTCTGTGAGTGTGAGGGGCATTCGCCCTCCTCACCCCCATAGGTAGCTGCCTCCCTCACCTCACCGCAGCCCTGCAGTGGGGTGGAGTTGGAAGCTCTTTCCCTGCACCATGGCAGGAGCCAGTGTTAGGTCTGGAGGGGAGCATGGAGAGAAGGTGTGGCCCACCCTGGAGCTGACGGTCCAGTTCAGCTTAGCAGATATTTGTTGAGCACCTACTGTGTACCAGGCCCTCTGCTCAACCATAGTGGGCCGTGGTCCTGTAGCACTCGTCACCTGGCAGGCATGTTCGCTGGTGGAGAGCCCGTGATGTACCTGTCAGACAGGACAGGCCAGACCTGGCACACAGGCAGCCACAATAGGTCCAGTAAAGGAGAGATCTGGGAAGACTCCTTGGAGGAGTTGTCCCTAGGGCTGCCCCTTGAAGGATGTTTAGGAGTTTGGCAGGATGGAGGGCAGGGCCTGGGGAGCTGTTCAGAGGTGGAAATTGTGGGAAGTGTCTGAGGCTGGAGAGCAGGGCTCTGGGTGGGTGGTGGGACATCGGGCTGGACAGGTAGGCTGTAATGTGAGGTTTTCAGCTGTGTGGGGGGCTGAGGTGAATCACAGGGAGCACTGTGTCTCCAGAGCCTCTTCTGTGCTTTGTCCCACCCCACACTGCTCGGGCCAGCGAAGCCTTCTGGGTGAGGCCCTGGGATCACAGGACCCTGTCTTCCTCTGCAGAGTGAAGAAGATGAGAGGGAGGAGTCGGACTTCGACAGCGCCAGCATCCACAGCGCCTCCGTGCGCTCCGAGTGCTCTGCAGCCCTGGGCAAGAAGAGCAAGAGGAGGCGCAAGAAGAAGAGGAGTATGACTCGCCTTCCAGAGGGTTCTTGGCCTGCTGGGTGGATGTAGCAGGGCACGAGTAGGACTCCCCATCTGGAGGGTTCTCAGCCTGCTAGGTGGATGTGCGGGGCATGGAACCTCCCCATGGGAAGCAGGGGGAGGGCACCCTCATGTCTTAGCCAGGTGGGGCCCCTGTGTTTCCCACACGGCCCTGGTCTCTACTGTCTGGGGAGAGGCATCCTGTCCCAGTGAGGAAAGAACAAGGAACCTATGGTGGGAGCTACCCCAGGGCATTTGCATTAGCAGTGTGGTGACTGGAGAGGGAAATGCTTCGTCTCATCGCCATCCTCCATTCAGTCACCCCCCAGCCACTTAACGCCAATCTGTCCCCTCACCTTCCTTCCCATCCCTCCTTCTCCCTCCTTCCCTCAGTCCCTTCTTTTTATCCATCCATCCTTCATCCATCTAGTCCTTCATTCATCATCCATCATCCATCCATTTGTCCATCCATCTGTCAGCTATCCATCCACCGTTCATCCATCCATCCATTCATCCGTCCTTTTGTTCATCCATCCACCCATCCATCCGTCCGTCTTATCCATCCATCCATCCATCCATCCTTTTGTCCATCCATCCACCCATCCATCCATCTTTCCATCCATTCATCTATCCATCCATCCCATCCATCCATCCACTTGTCCATCCATCCATCATCCATCCATTTGTCTATCCATCCATCATCCATCCATCCATTGTCCATCCAGTATCCATTCATTTGTTCATCCATCCATCCATCCATCCATCTACCAATCTATCCATCCATCATCCATTTGTCCACCCATCCATCCATTTGTTCATTCATCTATCCATCCTTTTGTCCATCCGTCCATCCGTTTGTCCATCTATGCATCCATCCATGCATCCATCCTTCCATTTGTCCATCCATTACCCATCCATTTGCCCATCCATCCATCCATCCATCCATCCATTTGTCCATCCATCCATCACCCATCCATTTGTCCATCCATCGTCCATTTATTTGTCCATCCATTCATCCATCCATTTGGTTTATCCATATATCCATCCATCCTTTTGTCCATTCATCCATCTGTACATCCATCTATCCATCCACTTGTCCATCCATCCATCCATCCATCCATCATCCATCCATTTGTCCATCCATCATTCATCCATTTGCCCATCCATCCACTCATTTGCCCATCCATCCATCCATCTGTCCATCCATTTGTCCCTCCATCCGTTTGTCCATCCATCCATCCATCATCCATGCATTTGTCCATCCATCATCCATCTATTTGCCCATCCATCCATCCGTCCATCCATCATCCATCCACCTATCCATTTGTCCATCCATCCATCATCTATCCACTTGTCCATCCATTATCCATCCATTTGTTCATCCATCCATCCATTTGTCCATTAATCACCCATCCATCCATTTGTCCATTCGTCATCCATCCATCCATTTTTCCATCCATCCATCCATCCATTTGTTCATCCATCCATCCATCCCTCCATTTTTGCCTTCATCATCCACCCATCCATTTGTCCATTCATCATCCATCCATCCATCCATCCTTCCATCCACCTATCCATCCATCCATTTGTCCATCCATCCATCCATTTGTTCATCCATCAGTCCACCCATCCATTTCCATTTGTCCATCCATTTGTCCATTCATCATCCATCCATCCATCCATTTGTCCATCCATTTGTCTATCCATCCATCATCCATTTATCCATTCATCTTTCTACCCATTCACCCACTCTCCTACCCTTCCTTCCTTCCTTCTTTCCTTCTTTTATCCATCTTCTATCTCCTCACCCTTTTACCACCTCAACCATCAGTCTATTCACCCACCCACCTTTCCATCCACCCTCTATTAGGCATCTACTCTGTGCCTGTCTGGCCTGGGGCGATGCAGTTGGTTGTGTGCTGGGAGTGTGGATGAGGCCTTCCATGACTGCCTCTCCCCTACCCTAGTTGATGATGGTGACGGCTATGAGACAGACCACCAGGATTACTGTGAGGTGTGCCAGCAGGGTGGGGAGATCATCCTGTGCGACACCTGCCCGAGGGCCTACCATCTCGTGTGCCTGGACCCAGAGCTGGAGAAGGCTCCCGAGGGCAAGTGGAGCTGCCCCCACTGTGTAAGCCTTGGCAGAGCCCCGGGCTGGGGGCGGGGCCTCGCCTGGCTCCCCACCCCTGTGCCCTCATCTGGGGGCAGAATGCGGGGAGATGCTGTGGGGGAGGGAGGGAGTCGGGCCTGGTGGAGCGGGGACCCCGCCCAGGGTGCCTCCACCTGGCCTCCTCCCCCAGGAGAAGGAGGGGATCCAGTGGGAGCCGAAGGACGACGACGACGAAGAGGAGGAGGGCGGCTGCGAGGAGGAGGAGGACGACCACATGGAGTTCTGCCGCGTGTGCAAGGACGGGGGCGAGCTGCTCTGCTGCGACGCCTGCCCTTCCTCCTACCACCTGCATTGCCTCAACCCGCCGCTGCCCGAGATCCCAAACGGTGAATGGCTCTGCCCGCGCTGTACTGTGAGTGTTCCGCCCGCCCCGCGCCGGACGCCCCGCCCCACCCCAGGAACAGGCCCCGCCCCCAGGGGAAGGCCTGCCCTCCTCACAAGGCCCCGCCCCTGCCGGCTCCGGCCCCGCCTCGGTAGCCGATCCCGCAAAGCTTCGACCGCGCCGCTCGAGGCCCCGCCCACTCTAGCTTCCCCGCGCCCTTCTCCGCGTCTGACTCCCCTAGAGACGGGAGACATGAGTGTTAGGGAAAGGCAGACAGGTGTGGTGATCATGCCAACACCGCGACCACTGTTCAGTGACCACGTGCTCTGCAAGGGCTCCACATCCGTTACAGTGTCCTTTAACATTACTGAGTATTCTGGCAGGAGGCATGTTACTCCCTTTTTAGATGAGAAAACTGAGGCTCAGGGAAGCAGAGTGACCTGCCTGAGGCCACACAAGGGCAGAACTGTCCACTCAGATTCAGGTTCCTGGAGCCACCCCAGACCTGGCTCCTGTTCCAAGGCTGGGGATAAGGAGAGGGCAGGAGGCTCCTAGGGCCAGAGCCTCAGTTTCTACAGGAAGAGGGGCACCCCCCCATCCGTCGCCCCCCAATCACAGTAGACATCGGAAGGCCCCTTGCTCTGAGCTGTCTGCCCTGCCCCCTGTGGAGCCAGATCCCCCACCCCTCAGGTCCTGGGCTGTGCCGCCTTTAGCCCTGGGCCATCCTGTGTGCATTGTGTGTGTGTGTGTGTGCGCGTGCATCCATGTGCATACTTGTCTGTGTCTGTGTAGGGGCCAGGGGAGGACCCTTTTGAGGGGTGCAGCCTTCTGTGCTTTCCTAGGATTGACGGAAGGCCCTGGGGATGGGAGGGGGGCAGGAGTGGCGTTCCTCTCAGCTTCTTGCCTGAGGGGTTGGGATGGGGGTAGGAGGGTCCATGGCCTGGGTAGGAAGGGTCCCCCCTTCCACTCCCCCAGGAGCCAGTGGAGGAGCCTTTCCTGCCTCCCATGTCCTCCTCCTCCTCCTCTGCCTCTCAGCCTTTGCTGTCACCAAGGCCAAAGGAAGGCTGGCTGTGTGGTGTACCTTGCACCTCCAGAATGCCTTCAGGTGTGATGTGGCACCACAAATCTGGTAGGTGGAGGAAGGGGTGGGCCATTTTACAGATGGGAAAGCAGGCTCTGGAGGCTTGGACGAGTTTCCGAGGACAGGTAGTAGCAGAGCTGGGACCTGCTATCCCCACCAGAGCTGTTTCCCTGAATCAGTCACCCGCGACCCTGTCCAGTCAGACTCAGCACTGCCTCCTTGGAGGGCCAAGGCTGCTCCCACCCATCTCAGGGTCCAGGTGGTGTGGTTTGTGGCTGTTGCATTTCTCGCCTTTGCCAGCCAGCAGCTCACTGTCACCCTAGCATCTGTCAGGGCCCCTGCAATGTGTCTGTGGGCTGCCAGAGATGGGGCCTCATTGTCCCAGCCCAGACGCATGGTGCCTGGGTGCAGCCCCGCCCCGGGTGAGGGATGGTGGATGGGGCTGCTGTGTCCCTGGGCTCCAGCACGGGGCTCATGCTCCCTGAGTGCTTGGGGGCCACACAATGATGTGACCTCTTTTCAGGGGGCAATGGGAAGCCCTAAGGTAGGGGAAATCCAGAATCTCATGTTCTGCTCCCTGCTCTGCTGTTCCTTGCCGAGTGGGCCTCAGTTTCCCCCTCTGTCCTATGCACGTGGCAGTCTCACCTATGCTGGCTCAGATATTCTGGGTGCCGATAAGTTCACCATTGAGTGAAAGGGCCACATGGTCTCACAGACCCCCACTGCCCATCTCCTGTGTGCATGACCCATGTGGCTCCTGGGGACGGGGTGGATGTCATGGCGTCACTGTGGTACTGTTCTGACTTGGGGACAGTGGCACTGATGGGAGGGAGCCTGCATGGCAACCTGCTGTCACGGGAGCCTCAGGGTGGGGCCCTGCAGCTGAGCCCCACCTTGGGGACCCTTCTCTGTCCACAGTGCCCCCCACTGAAGGGCAAAGTCCAGCGGATTCTACACTGGAGGTGGACGGAGCCCCCTGCCCCCTTCATGGTGGGGCTGCCGGGGCCTGACGTGGAGCCCAGCCTCCCTCCACCCAAGCCCCTGGAGGGCATCCCTGAGAGAGAGTTCTTTGTCAAGTGGGCAGGGCTGTCCTACTGGCACTGCTCCTGGGTGAAGGAGCTACAGGTGAGTGCCCGGCAGGGTGGCTGTGCTAAGGCCCGGGACCTGGTGAGCCCTGGACCCTCTCGGGCTGGCGGGAAGGGGCTGAAGCGCCTTCGACTGAGGGGTGCTGTTGGGAGTTGGGGTGGTGCTGAGCGGGAGGATTGTCCTGCCTGGGACCTGGGCTGGGGCTAGAGGAGCTGGGTAGGGAGACGCAGGGGGCCATGGTCCATCTCCCTTCTGTGACTCGTGCCCCTCCGTGAGCAGCTGGAGCTGTACCACACGGTGATGTATCGCAACTACCAAAGAAAGAACGACATGGACGAGCCGCCCCCCTTTGACTACGGCTCTGGGGATGAAGACGGCAAGAGCGAGAAGAGGAAGAACAAGGACCCCCTCTATGCCAAGATGGAGGAGCGCTTCTATCGCTATGGCATCAAGCCAGAGTGGATGATGATTCACCGAATCCTGAACCACAGGTGTGTGCCTGCAGGCAGCCATCCTGCCCATCGCTGGGGCCGGGCTGCGTCAGCTTCTTTGCCCTGTAAAATGGGTGCAGCGCAGGGCGCCAGGGCCCTTGCTTTGGGGCTGCTGTGCAGAACCACATGTGGGCACAGCAGGGGCACAAGGAAGGGCCCAGGGCTCCCAGTGCTGGAGATCTGCCTGACCTGCTAGAGGGGCTGTCCCATGCATGCTGGCACACTCATGCACACGTGTTCACACCCCTGGGGCGTTGGGACCCTCGTGCTGGGTTAGTGCTTGATACCAGCAGGAGGGTTCTGAGGACGCGGGAGGCCCGAGATGTTGGAGTATGTCCACATTTGCCCCGTGTTTGTATCAGCAGCTGGCTGTACTGAGCGCTGCCTACCCAGGGAGGGAGGCGTCTTACTTTCACCTCTGTTTTACTGATGTGAGAAGAGGCACAGCAAGGTTAAGTCGCCAGAATCACACAGCCACAGGGTGGAGCTGGGATTTGAACCCCATGCTTTCTGACTGCAGGACCTACTTTCTTAGCTATTGTTGCACCCCCCAGTGCCCCAGCAGCAGCTCTTCCTGGAGCAGTCTGGCAGTTCTCTGGGATGCCTTAGCAATCAGAGGCTGCAGGAGGCTGGGACAAAGAGCCGAAGGCAGGAGGCCCGTGGGCTTTGGTTTTGATTTGCTGGGTGGTGGGAATGCCTGCTGATTCTTGAGTTGAGGTGCTTGAGAACTGGTGGTGGCTGACAGATGGGCCTTGGGGTGGGGCCCAGAGTACCCGCTGCCTGGTGGCGCTTGGAGCTTGTGCTCCCCATCCCAGCTACGCCGTGGCCTCTGTTTTTGAGGGGCTTAGGATCGGTGGCCTCTGACACCCAGTGCTTCTGGCTTCAGGCAGCTGTTGGGTAGAGCAGAGGTGAAGAGCCTGAGCCAGATGTTCAGATTTCAATCCCGGTTCCCAACTGCTGAGCTTTGAGGCCCTTTTAGGGAACAGGCTGCTGCACGGGTGACAGGAGCTTGCCAGAGGCTGGCTGTGGGTGGTCTTCAGTAGGAGGGCGTGGAATTTGAAAAAGCTGTCCCCTTCAACTATGGGACCACCCCCCTTTTCCTCCCCAGGCCTCCCTGAGAATGACCTTCAAGGGTCAGTTCCTGTGGGAACCTGAGCCCGGCAATGAATTGGCCCATGGTTTTCTACCTTTGCTAAATTGCATGCTAAAAATGTACATGGTAGTTTTTCTCTCTGCCCCAAAGTGGGACAGGTGAATCTCCCCCAGATTTGTTCCCCCAATCTGCAAAACAATTAATTATGTATTGGAAAACAAACAAACATCTGGTTTCCGTGGTAACTGGGGATCGGTCTTTCTCTTAATGGCTCCCAGGCCCACAGCAGCCGCTGCTCACCGGGTCTGTATGCCTCCTCGGCACTGCTGTGTGGGGTAGCCATGCCCCGGCCCGGCCCTCCAGCACTCCTCTGGCCTCGTTGCCTTAGCCTGGGTGGGTGGGAGGCCCTGAGGACCCTCCCAGTGGCCAGAATCAAGCTGTGTGCTGCTGGGCTTGGTCACTGGGTCCTTGTGTCCCCAGAAGAGACCACCTCACACGCAGGAATTGCGTCCTTATCTACTTTGCAGAGATGACTCCTCACCCTACATGGGCACTGCACGAGTGCTTCACGTATTTTAAGTTAGAAAACTGAGTTCATTGGCAGGAAAGAGAACTTTCCAACTTAGAAATCCAGAACTCCTGTGAAAATCCAGACCCCGTGACAAATGGGATTCATCCCTGCCACAGAGGCTGCAAAGGATGCGGGAGGCTGGCTCATTGCTCCTCTGTTAGCTGGCCTCTGTGTCCCTCTCCAGCTCTGCCACATCCCCCTCTCATTCCCTGTGTGGCCCCAGGCAAGCCGCTGCACCTTCCTGGAGCTTCTGCCCTCGTCTCCTCCTCCTGGCTGGGCCCAGCATCTGAGGGGACCCTGGGTATGAGTGGCTCTGCATCCTGGGAGGTGCCCTTCATCACACCCGTGCTGTGGCCACTGCTCTGAGCGACCCACATCTGTTCACTTTGTTGCAGCTTTGACAAAAAGGGGGATGTGCACTACCTGATCAAGTGGAAAGACCTGCCCTACGACCAGTGCACCTGGGAAATCGATGACATTGACATCCCCTACTACGACAACCTCAAGCAGGCCTACTGGGGCCACAGGTGGGTCGCAGGGGTCCAGCTGCTAGGCACAGGCTGCCGGGACCTGCTTCTGGTCTGAGCCTTGCTCACCTGCCTCCAATGCCGTTTCCCAGGGAGCTGATGCTGGGAGAAGACACCAGGCTGCCCAAGAGGCTGCTCAAGAAGGGCAAGAAACTGAGGGACGACAAGCAGGAGAAGCCGCCGGACACGCCCATTGTGGACGTGAGTGGGGAGGGTGGGGCAGCGGTGGGCGGGGTTGCCAGGGCCTGCCCACCCCAGACTTGAATGTGCAGGGGGTGCGTGTTCTCAAAAGGACGTTTCCTTGGGCCCTCATGGCATATGCAGACAGTGTCATGCCCACGTAGGCTAGGACAGCTGGAAGGCCCCTCATAGCACCGCAGCTGACATGCTACTTACACACCACTCTCACCTGGGAGGAGACCCAGGACAACTCACTCAGCAGAGCTCTCTGGGTGTCCACTAGCGCCTGGCCCTGAGTTGGCCCTGAGGAGACGAGGGCCAGTGAGCCCTGGGTAGCTGTTTCAGAAGACACACTGTCTTCTAGAGGCCCTTGGTGGGTATCCACAGAACACGGAGGGCCTGGCCTGGGACTATCAGGAGCCTGTCAGATGCTGGGGAAAGGCGGATGGGCCTGGTCCATTGGGAGGACTGCATGGGGCCAGTGACCTTGAGCAGGATCAAGAGGCAAATGGGCCGGGCGTGGTGGCTCATGCCTGTAATCCCAGCACTGTGGGAGGCCGGTGTGGGAGGACTGCTTGAACCCAGAAGTTTGAGGCAACATAGTGAGATCCCACCTCTACAAAAAATTAAAAAATTAGCCAGGCATGGTGGTGTGCCTGTGGTCCCAGCTACTAGGGAGGCTGAGGTGGGAGAATCCCTTGAGCCCAGGAAATTGAGGCTGCAGTGAGCCATGATCGTGCCACTGCACTCCAGCCTGGGCAACAGAGACTCTGTCAAAAAAAAAAAAAAAAGGTAAATGTGTGGATCAAGTGGAGGAGCCAGTTATTGGGCGCATTGCGAATGCCCCAGATAGATGTTCGTTTTGTTGTTCATCCAAAAAATGGTGAATAAGTGACCACATGTCCCAGGCACTGTATGGTGCTCAAGAGGAGGCAGTGAACAGGACCAAGGTGGTGATGACAACCTGGGCTCAAAGTCAGAGAATTCAACAGTCGGGAAATTTCCCTGATGGGAGAAGTACAGGGCCACCATGGGAGGACACTGTGGGAGTACTTCAGCCAGGCTGGGAGTCAGGGAGGGCTTCCTAGAGGAAGAGGTGTTCCATCCAAGAACTGGAGAAGAGTTAGGAAGACAGACAGGAGTGGGAAGAGTGTTCCAGGCAGAAGGAATTGCATGTGCAAAGGCCTGTAGTGTGGACTCTGGTGGCCCAGGATCTGGGGCGTGTCTGAACCGCTGCCTCCCCTGCAGCCGACGGTCAAGTTCGACAAGCAGCCGTGGTACATCGACTCCACAGGCGGCACACTGCACCCGTACCAGCTGGAGGGCCTCAACTGGCTGCGCTTCTCTTGGGCCCAGGGCACTGACACCATCCTGGCCGATGAGATGGGTCTGGGCAAGACGGTGCAGACCATCGTGTTCCTTTACTCCCTCTACAAGGAGGTGGGCAGGCGGGGCAGGCGGCCAGGAGGGGTGGCTGGTCCTGGCCAAGGGCAGGTGGTCTCATGGCATTGGCCTCTCTCTCCAGGGCCACTCCAAAGGGCCCTACCTGGTTAGCGCACCCCTCTCCACCATCATCAACTGGGAACGCGAGTTTGAGATGTGGGCGCCCGACTTCTATGTGGTCACCTACACGGGGGACAAGGAGAGCCGCTCGGTGATTCGGGAGAACGAGTTTTCCTTTGAGGACAATGCCATTCGGAGTGGGAAGAAGGTGTTCCGTATGAAGGTGAGGGCTCACTATCCTTGGAAGGACGGTAGGAAGGCCCCCCGGCCTAGTTCAGGGACCACGGGTGCCCTGTACTCCTTTGGGGTCCCTCAGCCTGGGAGGGCTACCGAGGCCGGCAGGCTCTGAAAGGCTTGTCCTAGAGGCTGAGTTACAGCCATGTCAGTTTTCTGGGGCTCCTGTAACAAGGTGTCACAAATGGGGTGGCTTCAAACAGCAGAAATGTATTCGGTCACAGTTCTGGAGGCTGGAGCTTGGAAATCAAGGTGAGGGCAGGGCCATGTGCCTCTGAAAGTCCTAGGGGAGAACCCTTCCTTCCTCCTTCCAGCCTCCTGGTGGCGGCAGGGGTTCACTGGCCTACAGCTGTTGCGTTAGTTTCTGCCTCTGTTAGCACATGGGGTTTTCCCCTTTGTGTCTGTTTCTCATCCTATAAAGACATCATTCATACTGGATGCAGGGCCCACCCTAATCCAGTATGATCTCATCTTAGCTACTTATTTTATTTATTTATTTTTTTGAGACACTATATCGCCCAGGCTGGAGTGCAGTGGGGTGATCTCGACTCACTGCAACCTCCCCCTCCTGGGTTGAAGTGGTTCTCCCACCTCAGCCTCGTGAGTAGCTGGGACTCCAGGAGTGCGCCATCATGGCCGGCTAATTTTGTATTTTTTGGTAGAGACGGGTTTCACCATGTTGGCCAGGCTGGTCTTGAGTTCCTGACCTCAAGTGATCTACCCTTCTCAGCCTCCCAAAGTGCTGGGATTACAGGAGTGAGCCACTGTGCCTGGCCCCAACTAATTATTATTATTATTATTATTATTATTGTTATTATTCTTTTTCTGAGACAGAGTCTCACTCTGTCGCCCAGGCTGGAGTGCAGTATGGCACGATCTCAGCTCACTGCAACCTCTGCCTCCTGGTTCAAGCAATTCCCATGCCTCAGCCTCCAGAGTCGCCGGGATTACAGGCACATGCTGCAATGCCCAGCGAATTTTTTGTATTTTGGTAGAGACGGGGTTTTACCATGTTGCCCAGGCTGGTCTCAAACTCCTAAGTTCAGGCGATCTGCCTGCCTTGGCCTCCCAAAGTGTTAGGATTCCAGGTGTGAGCCACCGTGCTCAGCCTATTATTATTATTATTCTGAGACAGGGTCTCACTCAGTCACCCAGGCTAGAGTGCAGTGATGTGATCATAGCTCACTGCAGCCTTGACCTCCCGGGAGTTGGGACCACAGGTACACACCACCACACCCAGCTAAGTTTTAAATTTTTTGTAGAGATGGAGTCTCCGTATGTTGCTCAGGCTGGTCTTGTACTTCTGGGCTCAAGCGATCCTCCTGCCTCAGCCTCCCAAAGCATGCTGAGTATAGGCATTGAGCCACCGTGCCCGGACAACTAATTACATCTGCAAAAGAGCTTCTGGGTGGACGTGAATGTTGGGGGGACGCTATTCAATGCAGTGTACCAGCTGTGTGACTTCTGGCAAGTCACGTGGCCTCTCTGGGTCTCAATGTTTTCTCAGCAAAATGGAGTTAACAGACACACCCCACAGAGTCAAGTGAGTTAATAAGCATGAGGTCTCATGGTGCTGTGAACCCTACAAGGTCTTGTTAAAGTGCAGTCTCTGACCCAGCAGTGCTGGGGTGGGGCCCGAGCCTCTGCATCTCTTTTTCTTTTCTTTTTTTTTTTTTTTTGAGATGGAGTGTCATTCTGTCGCCAGGCTGGAGTGCAGTGGTGCGATCTGGGCTCACTGCAACCTCTGCCTCCCAGGTTCAGGTGATTCTCCTGCCTCAGCCTCCCAAGTAGCTGGGACTACAGGCCCGTGCCACCACACTCAGCCACTTTTTGTATGTTTAGCAGAGACCGGGTTTCACATGTTGGCCAGGATGGTCTCGATCTCTTGACCTCATGATCCACCCACCTCGGCCTCTCAAAGTGCTGGGATTACAAGTGTGAGCCACCGCGCCTGGCCTGAGCCTCTGCATTTCTAAACACTCTCCACATTGAGGAACGAGGACTTGCAGCCATTGGCCCCTAGAAAATGTCAGTGCTACAGCCTTGGGGGCTGGTGGATCCTCCCAGAGGCCCTCCGAGTCCCTCATGGTGGCCTCCTCCACTGCCTCCTAGCAGCTGTGGCTCTTAGAGATGCTCGGAAACTGCTGAATGAGTGAATGAATCAATGATCCCACAGGTGACTTTGTAGATGGATGAGCCCCTGGATCATTAGATGCAAAAGAACCTCCCCTGAGCCACGCTGGGACCCTGCCGTGTACCAAGCGCTTCGCTGATTTGGCTCTTCTACTATATTTACTATTTAATTATTTTATTGTTAAAAGTTGTGGTAAAATACACATAATGTAAAACTTACCATCTTAACCATTTTTAAGAGTACAGTTCAGCTGGGCATGGTGGTGTGTACCTGTAGTCCTAGCTACTTGGGAGGCTGAGGCAGGAGGACTGCCTGAGCCCAGGAGTTCAAGGCTGTAGTGCGCCATGATTGTGTCTGTGAACAGCTGTTGCACTCTTGCCTGGGCAACATAGTGAGACTCTGTCTCTTTAAAAAAACAACAACAACAAAAAAAACAGCTGGGAGCGGTGGCTCACCCCTGTGATCCCAGCACTTTGGGAGGCTGAGGCGGGTGGATCACCTGAGGTCAGGAGTTTGAGACCAGCCTGGCCAACACGGTGAAACCCCATCTCTACTAAAAATACAAAAATAGCCAGTGGTGGCGGGCACCTGTAATCCCAGCTACTCAGGAGGCTGAGGCAGGAGAATCGCTTGAATCTGGGAGGCGGAGGCTGCAGTGAGCACCATTGCACTCCAGCCTGGGCAACAAGAGCTAAACTCTGTCTCAAAAAACCCAAAACAACAACAACAAAAAACCCAGTTCATTAGTGTTAAATACATTCACATTGTTATGCAACCCATCTGCGGAACTCTTTTCATCTTGCAAAATGGAAACTCTGTCCCCATTAAACATGAACATCCCCACCACCTCAAGCCCCTGGCAGCCACCCGTCTACTGTCTGTCTCCACGAGGTTGACTATTCTGGGTACTTCATATGAGTAGAATCGGGAAACATCTGTCTTTTTGTCACTGGCTCATTTCCCTGAGCAGAATGTCCTTGAGGTTCATGCATGTGTGGCACGGGGCAGAATTTCCTTCCAAGGCTGGAGAACCCCCATCACAGGGATAGACCACGTTTTGTATATCTGTTCATCTGTTGATAAGCACTTGGGCCGCTTCTGGCTTTTAGTGATAGTAACGCTGATGGGAAGGAGTATGGGTGTGCAAATATCCCTTTGTGTCCCTGCTTTCACGTCTTTTGGGTATACACCCAGAAGTGGAACTGCCGGATCATATGGTAATTCTATTTCTGATTTTTTGAGAAACAGACTTAGCTCTTTGAGTTCTCATAGCATTCTTCACCTAGGTAGGCGAGGAGACCGATGCTCAGCTAAAAGATTGTGTGCAAACCCAGGTACCACGTGCAGGCAAAGCCTGTGCTGTACGGCATCCTTGGCCCTCTCTGCTCTGTCAATGGGCACGTGGGCTGCTGGGAGAGGCAGGCTTGGGGCAGGACAGGACAGGCCTACATCATTGGAGGGGCCCAGTGCAAAATGAAAATGTGGGGCTCGCAGGAAAACAGCTTTTTCCTTTCTTTTGCGGTCTCTCTCTCAGCATGCCAAGGTGTTTTAAATTTGCTTTTTTTGTTTTTTTTTTTTTGGAGATAGAGACTCACTCTGTCACCCAGGCTGGAGTGCAATGATGTGATCTTGGCTCACTGCAACCTCTGCCTCCTGGGTTCAAGTGATTCTCCTGCCTCAGCCTCCTGAGTAGCTGGGACTACAGATGTCCACCAACACGCCTGGCTGATTTTTGTATTTTTTAGTAGAGTTTCGCTATGTTGGCCAGGCTGGTCTCCAACTCCTAGCCTCAAGTGATCCTTCCACCTTAGCCTCCCAAAGTGCAGGGATTATAGGCGGGAGCCACTGTGCCTGGCCTAAATTTGCTTTTTAAAGTCGTGTTCCTTCAGGTGTGGGGATCCTCACCGGGAGAGTGCAGACCCTCAGAGGCACCAGGCCCTGTCCTGGAACTTGGTGCATAGACAGGGTGCCTGGCTCCCCCTCCCCACCAGCACCCAGGTCCAGGCCCCCACCAGGGGGAGTAGGGGGACAGCGGTCACCAGGCAGGGGCAGGGGAGCAGGGGATGAGAACCTGTCCCAGGGAGGCTTCATGCCCCCGGCACACACTCCACTGTCCCCTGGGATATTTGTTAGAAAACACAAATTCAACAATAAACAATAAAATGATTAATAATTTCAAATCAGCAACCTCAGGGCATTAAACCCCAAGTGCAAGGTCCCTTTCTCTGTTCATATCCTGGCTCTGCCATGTGTTAGCCACGGGGACCTGGGAGAATGCTCCAGCCTGAGGCCCCGTGAGCTTTAAATGGGGATACAAGGCCAGGTGCGGTGGCTCACGCCTGTATTCCAAGTACACTGGGAGACTGAGGCAGGAGGATTGCTTGAGGCTGGGAGTTTGAAGCCAGCCTAGTTAACATAGAGAGATCTCTCTCCAAAAAACAAACATAACCCTGGGGGGAGTGGGGGATAAAGGACACAACTGAGCTCGTATGTTTTGTTAGGATGAGGTGAGAGTGGAAAGAAAGTAATAAGCCCAGAGCCAGGGCTGGTCGCGGTGGCTCACGCCTGTAATCCCAACACTTTGGGAGGTCGAGGCGGGCGGTTCACTTGAGTTCAGAAGTTTGAGACCAGCTTCGGCAACATGGTGAAACCCTGTCTCTACAAAAATACAAAAATTAGCTGGGTGTGGTAATGCATGCCTGTAGTCCCAGCTACTTGGGAGGCTGAGGTGGGAGGATTGCTTGAGCCTGGGAGGTGGAGGCTGCAAGTGAGCGGTGATTGTGCCACTGTACTCCAGGATGGGGGGTGGGAGTAAGACCCTGTCTCACTGGAGCTGTTACAAGCGGAGGCCGTTTCTTCTCCTCCACACTACCCTCTCTCAGGGCTGTGCTCTGAGCCTCAGTGGATGCCCCTCTGCTTGGTGGCCAGCATCTGCCCCTCTGGTCCTAGGCTGGCCGGCCCAGGGCTCCGTGGAGCCTTTGTGGGTTCCTGTGCACACCTCCTTTTTGGCTCTTTGTCTCCTGGGACTGTGATCCACTCTGCTCCCAGCCGTCTCCTCCCCAATGCCCCTCTTTTCTCCAGAAAGAAGTGCAGATCAAATTCCATGTGCTGCTCACCTCCTATGAGCTCATCACCATCGACCAGGCCATCCTGGGCTCCATCGAGTGGGCCTGCCTGGTGGTAGACGAGGCCCACCGCCTCAAGAACAACCAGTCCAAGGTAGGTGGCGCTGGCCTCCAGACCCCAGAGCTGCCCGGGGCGAGGGGCCACCCAGAGCCCCCTGACGGGCCCCCCTCTCCTCCCCTCAGTTTTTTAGGGTCTTAAACAGCTACAAGATTGATTACAAGCTGCTGCTGACAGGGACTCCCCTTCAGAACAACCTGGAGGAGCTGTTCCATCTCCTCAACTTCCTGACTCCAGAGAGGTTCAAGTGAGTCACCTGGATCCGGCCAGGGAGGTGGTGGTGGGGCTGGGTGGCCCCAGTGAAGACGGATCAATAGCCAATCCTGGCTGTGAGACCTGCTCAGCCGTTGCTTCCTCATCAGTAAAATGGGAGCGTTAGCAATGTCCCCGCTTTGACCTCCTGCAGGAGCAGGGTGTTGGGGTGGGTGGCATGGGCACACGGGAATGTTTGGTAAATATAAACTGCTGCTAATACCACGACTTTTCCTTAGCTCTGCCCTAGACCACCTGGGGCTCTTCCTGGACTGCCTCCCCTGGCAGGTTCCTTTCCCTCCACTGAGACCCAAGTGACTCACATGGGCAACCGTGGTGGAGGCAGAGGCAAGCTCCCAGGTGGCTGGAACCCACTGCTGCATCCTCCTCATCTTCACCTACCTCCACTTGCCTGCTCAGAATGGGGGATTGAGGGTACACAGTGTCGATTTTGGAATCAGGAGATGCAGTTTTTTTTTTTTTTTTTTAAAGAAAGAGTCTCACTTTGTCACCCAGGCCAGAGTGCAGTGGCTTGATCTCAGTTCACTGCAACCTCTGCCTCCTGGGTTCAAGCGATTCTCCTGCCTCAGCCTCCTGAGTAGCTGGGATTACAGGCATGTGTCACCATGCCCAGCTAATTTTTGTATATCTTTAGTAGAGTTGGGATTTCACCATATTGGCCAGGCTGGTCTTGAACTCCCGACGGGTGATCTGCCCGTCTTGGCCTCCCAACGTGTTGGGATTACAGGCATGAGCCACCAGGAGATGTAGATTTGAGGGTCGGTTTTGGCACAGCTGGACTGTATCAACTCGGGCACTCATCAGACTCAGTTTCCTCATCTGTTATCTGGGTAATAGAGAGCTCCTGTCCAGGACGGTTTTGAGGATGGGAAGGTGTCCAGTGTGGCTGAGGAAAAGAGGGCTGTGATGTGTGGAGGCGACACAGGCTTAGACAGAAATTGAGATGATACCCAGGGCAATGACAGGGCTCCCTGGTTCACCAGCCAGCTGGCCTACATGGGCTAGGCGCTCTGCACCCTGCCTCCCCTGCCCCGGTCCTCTGCTCCTGGCTGTTATCCCAGCTTTTTGTTGCAGCAACCTGGAGGGCTTCCTGGAGGAGTTTGCTGACATCTCCAAGGAAGACCAGATCAAGAAGCTGCATGACCTGCTGGGGCCGCACATGCTCAGGCGGCTCAAGGCTGATGTGTTCAAGAACATGCCGGCCAAGACCGAGCTCATCGTCCGGGTGGAGCTGAGCCAGATGCAGAAGTGAGTGGTGGGCTGACCCCGGAGCAGCCTGTGCGCGCCCTTTCCCCTGGACTGGTCTCCTGGGCCGCTTCCCAGGTGGGTGGAGGGCTCTTCAGCCTCACTGAGGCCTGGGCTCATGCTTTGCATACACTTTCTTCGTGGGGCCTCTTCTCAGGTTTTAGTGACCAGAGTTTGGGTCGCTTGAGTGCTAGCAGTGTCCCCCAGTCACTTGCAGGGGGACTCCAGGCCGGTGGCTTCACCTCTTGGGGGTCCCTTGGGTCTCTCTGTAAATGGGTGCTTGGCCACCAGCTTCCAGCCCCGCTGCAGAGCAGAGAGAGCCCTCACGGAGGCGGGTCTGACCCAGCCTGCCTTTCCTCGTGCCCTGCTGCAGGAAGTACTACAAGTTCATCCTCACACGGAACTTTGAGGCGCTGAACTCCAAGGGGGGCGGGAACCAAGTGTCGCTGCTCAACATCATGATGGACCTGAAAAAGTGCTGCAACCACCCCTACCTCTTCCCCGTGGCCGCTGTGGTAGGTTTCCCCGGCCATCATGGCAGCTTCTCCATGACCGCCGTGGTAGGTGCCTGTGGCCGCCATGGTAGGTCCCTGTGGCCGCTGTGATAGGTTCCCCTGGCCATCGTGGCGATTTCTGTGGCTGCCATGGTAGGTTTCCCTGGCCATCATGGGAGGTTGCCTGTGGCCACTCTGGTAGGTGCTGGGGAACTTACCGTGGAACCCGCTGCTGTGGTAGGGCTGGTGCGGCTGTGAGCCCTGCCTGGGAACGGGGGCCCTGGAGCCAGGGCCATGGGACCCACAGTCTACCCCACACTGTGAAGCCTGGCTTGGCTCGGGTGTGGGTCTCATGTTCAGCGGGCAGACAGGCTGTCACCCCATTGCTCAGCACTTGTCTGTTCCCTGCGGCCCCTTTGGTGCAGAGTCAGAGAGGTGAGGGGAGCCCACCAATGCCCCACCTCCTGCTGTGTCTGCAGGAGGCCCCCGTCTTGCCCAATGGCTCCTACGATGGAAGCTCCCTGGTCAAGTCTTCAGGGAAGCTCATGCTGCTACAGAAGATGCTGAAGAAACTGCGGGATGAGGGGCACCGCGTGCTCATCTTCTCCCAGGTGCACTGCCCTTGCCCACCCCCGCCTCGGCTCCACATCCCACAGAGAGCATCCTGCCCTGATGCTTGGGGGCGCAAACTTGCACCCCTCAGGGCCCAGTGCCGTTCCCATGTGGGTCATGTGACTGTGTGTCAGGGGTCACTCCCCCGTGCCCTGGCATGATGCAGCTGAGGAGCTCAGAACACATTTGCCATAAAGAGCAGCATCTCCCCGCACCTGCCTTTCTGGTCTGCATGTCCAGGCTGGTAGGACAGCCCCTCCTCCCCTGCCCTGGCCCTCTCCCCTGCAGCCTGGCTTCTCATTAAGGTAGGGCCGTGGGGTGTGGTTGGGAGGAGCCCCTCTCTCCAATAGGCCCTGAGGGGCCACTGGCACCTGGCTTTTTGGCTTGGAGGCAGGGCCACCGGCTCAGGTGTGTTCATTTCTTCCTCCATCCCTTTGTTTGCGTCTGTCATAGTCAGGCTCTGTGCTGGCACATGGGTGCAGGAACCAGTGATCTAGTCCCTGTCCTCAAGCTGCTCAGTCTACTGTGGGAGACAGCTCAAGGGACAGGTACCCGACCCTGTGGTCAGCTCTGTGTTGGAGGCCACAGTGATGGTCCTACAGGGTCATGGGGCTAAAAATGCTCCTCTCGTGGGCCGACTGAGCCAGGCCCCTTGCTCAAACCCAGAGTCTGGGCTATGGCTCCTTGTGCACAAACATCAACTGGAAGCAGCGTCCGCCGCCTGCAGCCCCAGGTCACCCTGCTGGGCTGCTTCAGCCCGAAGAATACTGGAAAGCAGGGCAAGTTTGAGACCGGGGCTGAGCCAAGGAGTGGGCTGGAGTGGAGATGGATCCACATCCCCCCAGTACCTCGATACCAACACGAGACGCAAGTCTGGTCAGAGGCCTTGAGATACCAAGTAATGGGAACCACACAGCTTCCAGAAATGTGCATGCAGGGCAAGTGACAGAGACGGGGCCCTCCTGCCCAAAATGAGTGTATGAACCCCAATTCCAAACCCATACAAAAGTGAATGCTGAGACATCCCCCAAAACAATAAATAGAATCCAAATAAGAAAATAGGGGCTGGGTGCAGTGGCTTACCCTGTAATTTCAGCGACTTGGGAGGTTGAGGCAGGAGGATTGCTTGAGCCCAGGAGTTCAGGGTTGCAGTGAGCTGTGATCTTGTCACTTCACTCCAGTCTGAGTGACAGAGCAAGACCCTGTCTCTTAAGAGAGAGAGGGAGAGAGAGAGAGAAAAGAATAGGATAAGCCGGGCGCGGTGGCTCACGCCTGTAATCCCAGCACTTTGGGAGGCCGAGGCGGGCGGATCACGAGGTCAGGAGATCGAGACCATCCTGGCTAACATAGTGAAACCCTGTCTCTACTAAAAATACAAAAAAAATTAGCCGGGCCTGGTGGCGGGCGCCTCTAGTCCCAGCTACTCGGGAGGCTGAGGCAGGAGAATAGCGTGAACCCGGGAGGCGGAGCTTGCAGTGAGCTGAGATCGCGCCACTGCACTCCAGCCTGGGTGACAGAGCGAGACTCCGTCTCAAGAAAAAAAAAAAAAAAAAAAAGAATAGGATAGCCTGAAAAGACTTTACCATAGATGTGTTTAGGATCCTCAAAAACGATGGAGTAATTGACACCCTAAAATAAAGAAGAAATTAAGCAAAAGCAGGAAGAACTGAAATAGGAACAATTGGATAGAAACATGCATGAAATTGAGATAAAACATTTCAACAGACTGGACAGACTCTGAACACTGCTGAAGAGAACATTGATGAATTGGAACCTGGTGCTGAGGCATTTTCCCAGAATGCAGTGTACAGAGACAAAGATAAAACAGAGAGAACATGGAAGACACCTTGAGATGCTCCAACAATCATCCATTTGGAGTTGCAGAAGAAATAGAAAAAGTGGTGAAGAAGTTGGATTTGTTGAGAGTTTGCAGACCTGGAGAGAAATGTGAGGTCTCAGATCTGGAGTGCATTCTGGAATAGCAAGCAAGATAAATATAAATAAATGAACCTGTAGACACTTAGAACCCCTAGCTACTTTAGACCTAGTACCTACAAAATAAGGGCAACCAGATCGTTCTCAGACTTCTTAACAACAACAGGTGGCAGAGACCATGGCAAAATCTCCAATGCACTGAGGGAAAATGTGTGCTGATAGTTTTATATCCAGCTAAACTCTCTCTTGAGAATAAAGGGAATTATACGGGGTCATGGGAGCTCAGAAGGGACTGCCTTTCTTTTCTTATGGGGAGGAGTGAAATCAGGGAAGACATCACAGAGGTGATGTTTGTGTTCCCTAGGCAGTAAGGGGGTGGGTATTCCAGGAAGAGAGTCAGGTAGTTTGGAATGGCTGGGGGCTGTGAAGGAGCACTCGTCCTGCAGAGCCTTGAATAACAGGGCAGGGAGATGGAACTTAATTCTGTGTGGTGGGAGCAGGGGAGGCTCGTGTCAGAGCCCTGATTTACGCAAGTGGCTGTGGGGCTGGGCAGGAGGATGGATTGGCTCCGAGGGGTGAGGTTGGAAGCTTTGTTCCTCCCCAGAGTCCTGCATTGGGCCTGCCTGGGTCCCAGCTGTCTCCCCACCTAGGAGGCAGCTCTGTCCTCCCCTGGCTGTGGGGGGGGGTCCCTGCCCATGGCCCATGGGGCCCCTTGCTCCTTGGCAGTTCCTCACGTGCCCGTCTCCCCTGCAGATGACCAAGATGCTGGACCTCCTGGAGGACTTCCTGGAGTACGAAGGCTACAAGTATGAGCGGATTGATGGTGGCATCACCGGGGGCCTCCGACAGGAGGCGATCGACAGATTCAATGGTACCCCCATCCTGCCCAAGGGTTCTGATTGAGACTCCTTTTTGGCCTCTTCTCCCAGGCCTGGTTCTTAGCCAGGTCACCCAGCTGGTGTTGTGATGAGCAGCCCCACAAACAGCTAAAGACAGCAGGCCAGTCCGAGGTCGCGGCAGCTTCTCCCGAGTTTCCAATGTTAAAAGGATTCCTCCCATGGAATCGGAGTTCTGAGGCGCCCAGTAGATAACACCTGTTGGGAATGGAGTTAGACAATGAGAAACGCAGACGGGGGCCTCTAATATTGATGCCAGGTAGGCCCCAGTTACAAGTGGTGTTGGTGGTGTTGGACAGAGCCTGCCGTATGGTGAATGGTGGCAGGAGGTACAGAGATGCACGTGCTACCTGGGGCCACTTCCAGAGGCAGGAGAGAGTGAACGGGCTGGGCCACACATGATCAGGTTCTTCCCCCAGAGTCACCCATGCTTGGTCTTCCCTGCCTGGGAAGGAGAGGCGAGGGTGGAGGTCAGGAGGGTCTTGCCGGTGGAGTTCCTCCTGTAGCAAAAGAAACTTCTGTAGTGGGAAGCAGTCGGCTGCAAGCTTCAGTAGCAAGTTTGCAGCAAATAGTAACAAGCTTTGTTTCCCTGGAGCATCAGCCCTTAGAGAGGAGCTGGGGCCATGCTCTCCAAACGCCCAAAGCAGTGATTCCTCTCACACACTTGTGCCAGAGAGCCAGGAGGAATAGCAAGTTCAGAGTTTCAGGGTCTAGACGTGGCCCAGCCACATGTGGAAGCAGGAGTGGCTGAAGCCCTGGGTGTGCCAGGGGCCTGTTTGCAGCTCCAGTGGGGGCTGTGGTCAGTCCCAGGTCACTGAAGGGCCCTGAGAGGCTGAGAACCAGCCATCCTGTGACAGGGTTGCCCAGTGGGGTGGGACCCCAGGTCCCGGAGCTGTGCCCCTGAGTTTTTCCGGGCTGCCCTGGCAGCACTGGTGGGCTAAGGGAAGCCAGGGGTGGGAAGCTGCGGGGACATGAAGGACTCTGAGCTCTCTAGGGCTCTGCTTGTACTTGCTGGCGGCTTGCACTTTGTTTTTTGCTCATCTGGGGTTTGAAAATTGACCTCCTCATTCCAGCGCCCTCCCACTGGACCAGGGCTCAGAGCTCGCTGGGGGCTAAGTGGGCTTGGGCAGGCCTCCTCTGGCTCCCCTGAGTGCAGCTGTGGCCACCCGTCTCTGATGGGGTCTCCGGCTTTGTCCTTCTCTGCCAGGGATCTGTTGCTGCAGTTCCTTCTCTCTGTTCTCTCCCCCATCCTTTCTGCCACGCCCCTCTCCCCACCCAAGGCGTACCCCCCCAACACCCCCATCTGCTGGCCTCTCTTTTTCAGCCCCCGGGGCCCAGCAGTTCTGCTTCCTCCTCTCAACCCGGGCAGGCGGCCTGGGCATCAACCTGGCCACGGCGGACACTGTCATCATCTACGACTCGGACTGGAACCCGCACAATGACATCCAGGTCTGTGCCGCTGCCGCCCACCACCCTCCCAGGGGGCCTCTTATCCCGGGCCTCAGGCAGGTTCTGTCCTTCATGCCCTTCTTGCCATCACCCCCTCACCTACCCTGGTGTTGTGGGCCTCCCTCACCCGTGGAGTCCTGGCCCCAAGAGGGGCCCTGGGAGTGAGTGGAAGCTTGGCCCCCATGGCTCCAGCTCCGTTCTTGTCCAGAGGAGGAAACAGGCTTGGAGAGGGCAGGGGAAGTGTCCCAGGGCGCACAGCAGTTCGTAGTGGCCACTGATCTGGTTTTTCCCATCATCCTCAGGACCAAGGCCATGGAGGGAGGCAGGAAGAGGGAGCCCTGGGACCCAGAGGGGCACGCATTTTGAAGGGAGTGGGGAGCAGAGAGTGGGGCCTGTCGGAGGTGGGGGGGAGGATGAGATAGTGCAAGGGGCAGATGGGGCTGATAAGGAAGGATGGAAGGGCTGTGGGGGGAGGGGCTATGGGAATAGAACCACCCTAGTGTCCCTGGCCACCCCTCTCGTGCGCTGGGACACACATATCGAACGCTTACAAATGTAGGGGAACACAAACAAATTGATATCTCATTCACACGTGTGTGCGCCCATGCACACACACAGATATACACGGCCACACCCAGGTCACCTCATGCAGGGCTGCACAGAGTCTCAGGCACTTCCTTGTATTATACGGGGCAGATTCAGCTCCTTGCTGCCCTCAGAAGGTGGCTGCGCGTCTTCAGCACATGGTCTTGTGGTCCCATTAGTGGTTCGCGCACAGGGAAATGCAGCCTCCTACCTTCCCGTGGCCCCCATGAAGCTCTGTGTGGCTTCAGTTACACCCAGCACACTGGCCGTGTCATCCCTCACACACTCTTGCACACCTGAAGTCCTGCCTGCTTCCAATGGCTGGAAGCTTTTCCACTCCAAACCCAGCCTGGCACCCAGGCTCATGGGAGGCTCCGCAGTCAGGGAGGGAGCCCAGCTGCAGCGGTGCACGCACCACATGCCTTTCCCTACACAGTCATGCAGCGCATTCCATGCTCTTGAGCTCATGGGTGTGATCTCCTCCATTGCCTGGAGCCCTGGGTGAGCCATGGGTGCTCAGGTGCAGGTCTCCCCAGGCCTTCAGCCGCGCCCACCGCATCGGCCAGAACAAGAAGGTGATGATCTACCGCTTCGTGACTCGGGCCTCGGTGGAGGAGCGCATCACGCAGGTGGCCAAGCGCAAGATGATGCTCACCCACCTGGTGGTGCGGCCCGGCCTCGGCTCCAAGTCGGGGTCCATGACCAAGCAGGAGCTGGACGACATCCTCAAGTTCGGCACGGAGGAGCTCTTCAAGGACGATGTGGAGGGTGGGCCTCTGTTCCGAGGGAGCGTGGCAGGGGACTGGGGTGGCCCCGCCGAGACACCCATCCAGGGCTTGCTGGGGTCCCTGCCCGCTCCAACACACAGCCTCTCTTCTGCACCCCCCACCTGTGTCTCCTGGCTAGGACAGCCCAGGGTGGTGTCTCTGGGCACTGCCCGCCAACCCTGCAGCCCTCTGTGGTCCTGCACCAGTGCTCTCCTCCTCTGTCTGACAGGCATGATGTCTCAGGGCCAGAGGCCGGTCACACCCATCCCTGATGTCCAGTCCTCCAAAGGGGGGAACTTGGCCGCCAGTGCAAAGAAGAAGCACGGTAGCACCCCGCCAGGTAGGGGCCAACCCAACCCAGCCCAGCCTCAGCTCCTCCTCCGACCAGGTGGCTGCTCCTGCAGAGGAGGGGTTCCCTGACCTGCCCTCACTTGGGCGTCCTGGGACTGCCGGGTGGGCAGCGAGTGGGGCTGTTACAGCGCGGTTTCCTCTGTCTGGTCACCATGCCTCTCAGCTGCAGCCCCTGGTGGGGATGGGAAGGGCCATTGTTGGGAGTCTGTTCCTGGGTCCCGGGGGCTGGACCAGGGCAGTCTTTGTCTTCACACTGCATTTGCCTGCTCCCCAGGTGACAACAAGGACGTGGAGGACAGCAGTGTGATCCACTATGACGATGCGGCTATCTCCAAGCTGCTGGACCGGAACCAGGACGCTACAGACGACACGGAGCTACAGAACATGAACGAGTACCTGAGCTCCTTCAAGGTGGCGCAGTACGTGGTGCGCGAGGAGGACGGCGTGGTAAGGTCCCGACCGCCCTCCATCCGCAGCCCCGCCCTCCACTGTGGCCACGCCTTCCACTGTGACCCCGCCCTCCCGCCGCAGCCAGCCCAAGCGGTGACCCCGCCCTCCCTGCTGTGACCCCGCCCTCCAGCCGCAGCCCCGCCCTCCACGTTGTGACCCCCCCACCCCTACCCCCCGCACTCCAGCGTGTGCTCCGCCCTCCAACCACGTGCTCCGCCCTCCCCGCCGCGCCCCTGTGGCCTCACTCGCGGGCTCAGGACTAAACACAACAGTGAGGGAAGGGACGGAGGCAGTGCTGAGGGCAATACAGCCACATGGGCTGGCCACTGCCCTTGCACACATCAGCCGCCTGCTCCGTGGCGTCATCCCGGCTCCAGTCCAGCTTCCCCACTCTCTGAAGTGCAAGCTGATCTACCACCCCGTTGCATAGAGCCCTGTCCCCGGGGTCTGATTTCAGTCCCTACCCGGCTGCGCCCTCCCGCCCTTTCCTCAGGGCCTGCATCTCGGCCCTGCACCTGGGCCGCCAACGTTCCAGAACACCCCACACTTTTCTTTTTTGTTTTTCTTGAAATGGAGTCTCGCTCTGGCGCCCCGGCTGGAGTGCAGTGGTGCAATATCGCCTCCCAGGTTTAAGTGATTCTCGTGCCTCAGCTTCCTAAGTAGCTGGGATTACTGGCGTGCACCACCACGCCCGTCTAATCTGTGTATTTTTAGTAGAGATAGGACTTCGCCATGTTGGCCAGGCTGGTCTTGAACTCCTGACCTCAGGTGATCCACCTGCTTCGGCCTCCCAAAGTTCTGGGATTAAGGAATGAGCCACCACGCCTGCTCCACCCCACACTTTTCTCCCTTCTCCACCGGGCAAACCCCAGCCGTCCCCGAGGAGCTCCTTGTGGGTCTCTCCTGGAGGCCTTTCCCTTTCTTCCTCTGCTCCTCACTCTCCGTGCAGATCGGGTGAGCTCATGACTTTTCCTTTGAAACCAGGAGACTCCTGAGGGCAGGCACGGGGGAGCTTATTCAACTCAGTACCCCAGTGCTTGGCACGAGGCCAGGAAATACTTGCTTTGTGAATGGATGGATGAATAAGTAAATGATTGACTGGATAGGGGCAGGGAGAGGAAGCCTAGCTAGGGCCGGGGTGATCAGAGAAGGCTTCCTGGAGTAGGCAGGTCATCCCATTAATCCTTGAGCCCTGAGGGGGCAAAGGGCAGGTCAGGTGGAGGCAGCCTGAGGCTTCCAGGAGGGCAGAGATGGCTCCACCCATGGAACCCGTGGTGCTGCGTCCCCAGGAGGAGGTGGAGCGGGAAATCATCAAGCAGGAGGAGAACGTGGATCCCGACTACTGGGAGAAGCTGCTGCGGCACCACTACGAGCAGCAGCAGGAGGACCTGGCCCGCAACCTGGGCAAGGGCAAGCGCATCCGCAAGCAGGTCAACTACAACGACGCCTCCCAGGAGGACCAGGGTGCGTGCCGGGAGGGAGGGATGGGTGCCCCTCACCCAGAGGTGGAGGGTGGGGCAGGATTCTGTCAGGGCATCCGTGTGCAGAACCCCCAGGAGGTGCGGGCCGGGAGAGCTGGGCGAGTGTGCCAGGAGGGACGGGTGTCCCATACCCAGAGGCGGAGGGTGGGGCAGGATTCTGTTGGGGCATCCCTGTGCAGGACCCCCCCCCGGGAGGTATGGGCCAGGAACGCTGGGCGGCGCTGGTTGGAGCTGGGAGGCAGCTTTTTGGAGGAAAGGGGACTGGGGGCAGGTGCAGAGGTGCTGGGTGTTTGGGGGAACAAGGTGTGGCTCAGTTCAGTGACTTCACCACTGCTCGTGATGTGGCCTTGGGCAAGCCCCTTGCACACAGAACAGTATGTGTAATGTGTGGGTACACATAGTACCCTTAGTGTATAATGTGGTGGTGTTGGGATTACTAAATGAGCCCATGGGAAGTATGTGGGCCATTGTCATTGTCACTGCCTTTTTATGGAGCTGGGGTGCAGGGGCTCGGCGTGGCCCTGGGCATGCTTGAACTTGAGGGTGGGCTTTGCTTGTACAGCTCACTCTGTGCCCCTCTGTCTGGCCCCCTGCAGAGTGGCAGGATGAGCTCTCTGATAACCAGTCAGAATATTCCATTGGCTCTGAGGATGAGGATGAGGACTTTGAAGAGAGACCGGAAGGACAGAGTGAGTCTCAGTGTTAGTGGTCTGGGCTACTGCTGAGGCCACGTCAGGGGAGCTGATGGCAGCAGGAGCGGGGCTGGTCTGGGGTCCCGCTGTCCTTGGGAGTCAGAAGAGGGGGATCAGGAATCTCTGGGCTCCCACCTGAGGAGCTGTGGTGGGCTGCTCCCCAGGTGGACGACGACAATCCCGGAGGCAGCTGAAGAGTGACAGGGACAAGCCCCTGCCCCCGCTTCTCGCCCGAGTTGGTGGCAACATCGAGGTGGGGCCTGTCTGTTCCCGCATCTCTTTCTGCCCCCGCTTCCTGCTGCCCTTGGGATATGGAGGAGGGCTGGGGGACTGCCCTGGGTCTCATGCCAGGTAGAGGCGGGGCTGGGACAGAACTTGGTCTGGTCTTCGCCGTCAGGGTCCTGCCCCAGGTGGAGGCCCCTGCCTTCTCTGTACCCCCTTCCTGCCTTCTCCTCCTCCCATGCTTTTCTTCCCCCATCCCAGAATCCTCCGCCCCCACCCCGTCTCTGCCCTGGACTCATACTCCCGTGCTCCACTCGCCCAGGTGCTGGGCTTCAACGCCCGACAGCGGAAGGCCTTTCTGAACGCCATCATGCGCTGGGGCATGCCCCCCCAGGACGCCTTCAACTCCCACTGGCTGGTGCGGGACCTTCGAGGGAAGAGCGAGAAGGAGTTTAGGTAAAGGGGCTAGGTGGTGGCCCAGGGTGTGACCACCTGCCCCTGAGTAGGGCAGGGTCCTGCGGGTGAGCCCCACAGAGGGCAGCATCTGCTTCCGCCAGGATGAGGCCGTCTGGAAAGTTCACTGCCACTTGGACTTTGGGTGGCTGGAGTCCTGGTGCCGGGCAGGGCTGATCTGCAAACACTGACCATCCGCCCCTGCCCAAACCAGCTGGGGTTATGGCAGCGAGGAAGATCCCGGTCACCCAGGGCCAGGGCTGTCCTAGGAGGTCCCCTCGCCAGGGAGGCCCTCTCTGTCCTTTCCTGTGCCTGGCTCAGGCCTGACTGGGAGGTGGGCGATGGTTGAAGATCAGCCAGGAGTTCCCCTGGGGTCCTGCCAGCCTTCTCAGAGGGTTCTTGCCGGCCCCCCACTCCCTGAGCCCCAGTCCCCCCCCCCCCCACCCCAGAGCCTATGTGTCCCTCTTCATGCGGCACCTGTGTGAGCCGGGGGCGGATGGTGCAGAGACCTTCGCAGACGGCGTGCCCCGGGAGGGCCTCTCCAGGCAGCACGTGCTGACCCGCATCGGGGTCATGTCACTAGTTAGGAAGAAGGTGGGTGAGTAACTCTCTGTAGGGCCCTTCCTGGTGGCTGCCTGGGCTCCTGGTGCTGTCCCTTGCGGGTCAGCGGTCAGAGAACAAGTGCCTGGCTCAGGCCACACAGCTGCCCAGGGTCCGAGTCAGGCCAGAGGGACTGACCTGGAAAGGCTTTCTGGGTGAGGGGCCTGTGGGGTGGAGGCCAGAACGGTGGGTTACATACAGCTGGAGGACACACAGGGGCTGGGAGTGTAGGCAGGGGAGCTTGTCAGGAGGGGCCTGGCTTGGACAGCCTTGGGTGGAGGCAGCAGCTACCCCAAGCCTGTGACACCTTCTGCCCCCCTGGCTGCCCTGAGGCCCTTAGGGGTGAGCTGCCAGCACTGCCCTCCCTCTTTCCCTCCCACCTTCCCTCCCACCACCCCAGGTTCAGGAGTTTGAGCATGTCAACGGGAAGTACAGCACCCCAGACTTGATCCCTGAGGGGCCCGAGGGCAAGAAGCCGGGCGAGGTGATCTCCTCGGACCCCAACACACCAGTGCCCGCCAGCCCTGCCCACCTCCTGCCGGCCCCGCTGGGCCTGCCAGGTCTGTGGGCTGGGCGGGCCGGGGAGGGCACCGGGGTCATGGAAAGTGGCAAGGTCACAGAAACCCCTAGTCTAACCCACAATCCCACAGAAGACGGCCTCTCCTTCCCCCAAAGCCTCTGTTTGCTGAAATGTCACTTTACAGAGAGTTTTTCATTTTAATGATAGTTACGAGATATAATTTATATACATACTGCAAAATTCACTCTTTTAAAAAACTGGCTGGGCGTGGTGGCTCACACCTGTAATCCCAGTACTTTAGGAGGCTGAGGCGGGAGGATCACCTGAGGTCAGGAGTTTGAGACCAACCTGGCCAACATGGTGGAACCCCATCTCTACTAAAAATACAAAAGATTAGCTGGGCATGGTGGCACGTGCCTGTAATCCCAGCTGCTTGGGAGGCTGAGGCAGGAGAATCGCTTGAACCCAGGAAGCGGAGGTTGCAGTGAGCCAAGATCACACCACTGCACTCCAGCCTGGGGGGACAGAGCAAGACTCCATCTCAAAAAAAAAAAAAAAAGTACTATTCAGTGATTTCTAGTATATTCGTAGGATGTACAACCATCGCCACTGCCTAAGGGCGGAATATTTTCATTCCCCCTGAAAAAAGAAACCTTGTACCCATTAGCAGCCACTCCTTATCCCCCAACCCCAGGCCTGGGCAGCCACTAACCTGCTTCCTGTCTCTGGATTTCACAATGCTGGATGTTTCGCGTATATGGCACCGCACAGTGTGTGGGCCTTTGTGTCTGGCTTCTGTCACTCAGCCTGGGGGTTCCAGGTTCATCCACATTGCAGCGTGCATCAGTGCTTCAGTCATTGTGCCTTATGGCTGATAATGTTTTCTTTTTCTTTCTTTCTTTCTTTTTTTTTTTTTTTTGAGACGGAGTTTCGCTCTCGTTGCCCAGGGTGGAGTGCAATGGCGTGATCTCGGCTCACTGCAACCTCCGCCTCCCAGGTTCAAGCGATCCTGCCTCAGCTTCCCGAGTAGCTGGGATTACAGGTGCCTGCCACCACACCTGGCTAATTTTTGTATTTTTAGTAGAGACGGGGTTTCGCCATGTTGGTCAGGCTGGTCTTGTACTCCTGACCTCAGGTGATCCACCCTCCTTGGCCTCCCAACGTGCTGGGATTACAGGCGTGAGCCACCGCGCCTGGCCGATAACGTTTTCTTGTATGGATTTACTGCATTTTGCTTATCCATTGCGCTGTCGATAGATTTTGGGTTGTTTCTACTTTTTGGCTACTGTGAATAATGCTGCTGTGTTTTACGTTTTTGTGTGGACATACGTTTTGAGTTCTTTTGGGTGGATATCTAGGAATGGACTTGCTGGGCCATGTGATAACCCTGTTTTCCCTTTTGAGAAACTACTAGACTGTTTTCCAAAGTAGCTGTACCATTTTACATTCCTGCTAGTGTTGTGTGAGAGTCCCAGGTTCTCCACGTCTTCAGCAGTAACTGTTCTCTGCCTTCATGGTCTAGCTGTCCTGGTAGCATGAGGTGGTGTCTCACTGTGGTTCTGATTGGCATTTCCCTGATGCCAAGGACGTTGAGTGTTGTTTCGTGTGCATATTGGCTATTTGTAGACTTGTAGAAATGTCTTTTCAGATTCTTTGCGTACTTAATTGGGTCATTTGTGCCCGTGTCACTTTGGCGATCTAGGTATTTATTTGGGTGAAGCAAATACCTGTTAAATACTTGGTCCGTCAGTTGGGCCTCACAGGCCTGAGACGGACATAGCTATCCCTTGGTGATGGGTGAGGCCAGGCCCTGAGAAGCTGCACCTCCAAGCACAAGGGAGCCCTTGGAGGTGGACACATCTTGGTTTGCTTCTTGGCTTTGGCCTGAGCTCTGTCTAACCTTGGGCAAGTCACCTAACCTCCGTGAGCCTCCGCTTTCCCGGCTGTGCCCATCTCCCAGGGCTTCTCAGAGCCGTGTAAGTGACCAGCACTTTGCAGTGTGTTGGCGGCTGACTTGGCAGGGAGGAAACTCACACCCTGTCCAGAGGCACACAGCCAGCCAGCCTGCCCGAAAGCTGGGACCAGACTGGGCGTTGTGGCTCCCAATCTGGGCCTCCATCTGCCTCACTTCCCTGCCTCCAGATGTGCAGCCCCGTCCTGACAGCCCCTCACTTTGGTCTCACTGGGTTCAAGGTCCTCCAAGCACTCCTGAGTCATAGGCCTGGCCTGGCCTCTCTGACTTAGCCAGGGATCCTGCCTGTCTCTCCTGGAGGTGCTTGGCGGCAATGGAGCCTCCTGAAGGCCAAGCCCCACCTCTCCTCTCTGCCACCCCACTGCCTGCCCTACTCCTTCCTGTCTGAGCCCACCTGTCTCAGCTCTTTCCCTTGATCTTTCAGACAAAATGGAAGCCCAGCTGGGCTACATGGAGGAGAAGGACACAGGGGCGCAGAAGCCAAGGCAGTCCCTGGAAGTCCAGGTGTGGAACTTGCTGGCGTCTGGGCCTGTGGTGTGTGTGGGGTGGAGGTTGGGTCTGGGGACCTTCTCAGGCCCTGCACAGCGAGGTGGAACCCAGGCCTCCTGGCTCCCTTTTCGGGGCTCTGAATCGGGGGGAGCAGGCTGGGAGCAAGCGATGGGAGCCAGGAGACTGGGTTCCCAGCCCAGCGCATGTTCCCTGCCCTGCGTTCCTGGCGAGGCCCCAGGCCCTGCAGTTCTCCTGGCTTCTCCTCTGCAGGCCCTTCCAGCTGCCTTGGATAGAGTGGAGGGTGAGGACAAGCACGAGACCCCAGCCAGCAAGGAGAGAGCCCGAGAGGAGCGGCCAGAGGAGACGGAGAAGGCCCCGCCCTCCCCGGAGCAGCTGCCGAGAGGTTGGGGCTTCTTGCAGGCTGCCCACCCCAGTGCCATGTCTGGCCTCAGCAGGCCTGGGTTCAGAGAAGGGCAGGTGGCTGTACTTAGCTCATTTCTCCCTGGCAGAGAGGTAGACTCCAACCCTCTGCAGGCCTCCTGGTGAGGGGAGGCTGGGAGCTCAGGCCTCTATACATGGACTTAACGGACTTTAACTTTTTTTTTTTTTTGAAAAAAGAGTTTCGCTCTGTCACCCAGGCTGGAATGCAGTGGTATGATCTCGGATCACTGCAACCTCTGCCTCCCGGGTTCAAGTGATTCTTGTGCCTCAGTCTCCCCGGTAGCTGGGACTACAGGCATGCACCACCACACCCAGCTAATTTTTGTATTTTTAGTAGAGATGAGATTTCATCATGTTGGTCAGGATGGTCTCGATCTCTTGTAGCTGGGACTACAGGTGCATGCCACCACACCCAACTAATTTTTGTATTTTTAATAGAGACTGGGTTTCGCCATGTTGGCCAGGCTGGTCTCGATCTCTTGACCTCGTGATCCGCCTGCCTTGGCCTCCCAAAGTGCTGAGATTACAGGTGTGAGCCACTGCGCCCGGCCAAGTTTTTTTTTTTTTTAATTTTTAGTAGAGACTGTTGGCTGGGCTGGTCTTGACCTCCTGACCTCAAGTGATCCACCCACCTTGGCCTCCCACAGCGTTGGGATTGCAGGCGTGAGCCACCTCGCTCGTTGGTCTTTAACTTCTCTTACCATACAGAGATTGGGGGTGATTGGGCTACTTTTTTATTAGTGATTTCTGACTCAGTTGCATTGTGGTCTGAAAACATGAGTCTATATGAGGTTGTTGAAACCTGTTCTCTGGCCTGATACGGTCAGATTATGTAAATACTGTATGTGTGCTTGAAGAAAATGTCTGTTCCCTAATTGCTGGGTTTAAGGTTCTAACTATATGCATTAGGGCCGGGCACGGTGGCTCACACCTGTAATCCCAGCACTTTGGGAGGCTGAGGCAGGTGGATCACCTGAGGTCAGGAGTTTCAGACCAGCCTGGCCAACATGGCGAAACCCAGTCTCTATTAAAAATACAAAAATTAGTTGGGTGTGGTGGCGTGCACCTGTAGTCCCAGCTACTCAGGAGACTGAGGCAGGAGAATTGCTTGAACCCGGGAGGCAGAGGTTGCAGTGAGTGGAGATCGTGCCACTGCACTCCAGCCTGGGCGACAGAGTGCGACTCAATCTCAGAAAAAAAAAAAAATGTATATATATATATATGTATTAGATCAGTAGATAATGCGTGCTAATTATGTTGTTCAAGTTTTTAATATCTTTACTAGTATTTGGTTTGCTTTGATCAGTCAGTTTCTGAGAGACTTGTGTTAAAATCTCTCATTATGATTATGGATTAATCTCTTTCTTCTTATAATGCCAGATTTTGCTTCATATGATTTGAGACTGGGTTGTCAGGTGCATATTTGTTCAGGTTTTTAATGTTTTTCTTGTGACATGTGCTTCTAATTATTGTGTAATAACCCTCTTATCCCTCTTTAAACTTTTTGCTTAAAAGTTTATTTTTGGGCCGGGAGTGGTGGCTCATGCCAGTCATCCCAGCACTTTGGGAGGCCGAGGCGGGCAGATCACAAGGTCAGGAGTTCAAGACTATCCTGTCGAACATGGTGAAACCCATCTCTACTAAAAATACAAAAAAATTAGTCGGGCATGGTGGCGAGCGCCTGTAGTCCCAGCTACTTGGGAGGCTGAGGTCGCACCACTGCACTCCAGCCTGGGCGACAGAGCAAGACTCTGTCTCAAAAAAAAAAAAAAAAAAAAAAAGTTTATTTTTGCTGATTTGGGTTGCTCTTTCTTTTGTTTAGTATATGTTTGTTACGCCTTTTTCTATTCCTTTTTTTTTTAATATAACAGCTTTATGGTGATATAATTAACATATCATACAGTTGAGCCATTTAAAGTATACCATTCAGGTCGGGCATGGTGGCTCACCCCTGTAATCCCAGAACTTTGGGAGGCTGAGGTGGGTAGATCACCTGAGGTCAGGAGTTTGAGACCAGCCTGGCCAACATGGTGAAACCCTGTCTCTACTAAAAATACAAAAATTAGCCGGGCGTGGTGGCGGGCACCTGTAATCCCAGCTACTCAGGAGGCTGAGGCAGGAGAATCGCTTGAACCCAGGAGGCAGAGGTCGCAGTGAGCCAAGATGGTGCCACTGCACTCCAGCCTGGGCAACAAGATCGAAATTCTGTCTCAAAAAAAAAAAAAAATAATGAAGTATACCGTTCGTTATTTTTAGTACATCCAGAGTTGTGCAACCATCACCGTTATCTAATTCCAGAACATTTTATCACTTCAAAAATAAATTCTTCTTACCCATTGGTAATCATTCCCCATTTCTTCCTCTTCCTTCCAGCCCCTGGCAATCACTTCTGTCCTATGGACTGGCCTGTTCTGAACATTTCATACCAATGGAATAATACAGTACTTTGGCCCTTTGTGTCTGGCTTCTTTCACTTAGCATAGTGTTTTTAAAGTTCATCTATGTTGTGGAATATATTAGTACTTCATTTCTTTTTTTTTTGAGACAAGGTCTTGCTCTATCACCCAGGCTGGAGTGCAGTGGCATGATCTTGGCTTACTACAGCCTTGACCCCATGGGTGCAAGTGATCTTTCCACCTCAGCCTCCCAAGTAGCTGGGACTACAGGTGCACATGCTAACACGCCCGGCTAATTTTTGTATTTTTTTGTAGAGACAGGTTTTGCCATGTTGCCCAGGCTGGTCTTGAACCCCTGGACTCAAGTGATCCTCCCACCATGACCTCCCAAAGTGCTGGGATTACAGGCAGTACTTCATTTCTTTTCATGCCCAAATAATATTCCATTGTATGGATCTACTATGTTTCGTTTATCCATTCATAGTGATACACATTTGAGTTGTTTCCACTTTTCGGCTACTGTACACATTTGTGTACACATTTTTTTGTGTGGGTATAGGTTTTCAGTTCTTTTGGGTATATATCTAGGAGTAGAATTGCTGGGTCATATTGGTAATTCTCTGTACCATTTTGAGAAACTGCTGAATTGTTTTCCATGTGTATTGCATCAGTTCACATTCCTACCATCATGTGTGAGGGTTCCAGTTTCTTCACATACGTGCCAATACCTGTTATTATCTGTCTTTTTGATTATAGTCACCCTAGTAGGTGAGAAGTGGTGTCTCATTGTCATTTTGATTTGAGTTTCCTTTGTGCATAAAGATGTTGAATGTTTTTTCATGTGATTATGGCTCATTTGTATATAATTTGTTGAAGAAATGTCTTTTCAGATCCTTTGTCTATTTTAAAATTGGATTTTTTAAAATTATTGAATTGTAAGAGTTCTTTTTAAATTAATTAATCAATACTTTTAGAGACAGGGTCTTACTATGTTGCCCAGGAGGGCTTTGAAGTCGTGGGCCCAAGTAATTCTCTAGTATTAGACTTTTGAGTAGCTAGGATCACAGGCATGTACCACTGGGCCTGGCTTGTATGAGTTCTTTATATAGAGTCATGTTCCTCGTCAGATACATGATTTACAAATATTTTCTTTCATTTCTTCACTTTTAATCTCTTTGTAATGTTTTAGGTCTATCTTTTGTAGACAGTATGTAGGGGATTCATCATTTAAAATCTAATTATAGGGTCCCTATCTTTTAGCTGGAAAGTTTAATCTCTTTACATTTATTGTAATAACTAGATATATGGATGGATTTCTATTGTCTTATTTTGTACTTTATATATTACCCTTTTCTTTTCTCCTTTTTCCTTTTTTCCTGCCATCTCTTGGATTGATCAAATTTTCTTTATATCTCCTCTTTTCCCCCTCAACTCATTTGGAAGGTTTATAGTCAATTTCATTCTGTACTCTTACATTTTTAACATGTATCCCTCTGAGTAATATGAGGACTTTAGATAGCTTTAGCTCTAACTCACTTCCCTTTCATCTGCCACGTTGCTGTTGCCCAATATTTTAGTTTCAGTTTGTTTTTACTTTCCCAATTTTGTTGTTATGCTTATTTCTAATTTTTTAATCCTTTTTTAGATCTTCTCACATTCTTACCAGTTTGTGTTTGCCTATTTGTTCATCATTGCTTCATTCAAAGTCCTTCCTAAAGTACACCTTTAATGGTGCTTTCAGGAATTTTTTTGGGAATGGTAAATTCTCTCATTGTTATTTTTCTTTTACTTTTGAATAATTAGTACAATTGAAGATGGGATAGGGATCTTCCCTCAGCACTTTGCAGATATTCTTCCTTTTTTATTTGGCGTTCATTATGCTGAGAAGGCTACTGAGAAGCTGAGAAGGCTGCTGTTGGTGTAATTGTTGCTCCTGTGTAGGAAATTTGTCATTTCTATCTTTTCTCACATTGAAAGACTGCTTTTAAGACATTCTCTTTGTCTTTGGTGATATGTAGCTTCACTACAATGGAGGGTATTTTTTGTTTTGTTTTTAGAGTGAAGTTTTTGTTTATCTTGTGTGTGACTCACTGTGATTCTTAAAGCTGAATATTTATGTCCTGCATCAATTGTGGGAAAATTCTCAGTCATTCTCTCTTTGAATATTTTCTTTGCCCTCATTATGTTTATTTTGTCCTGGAATTCCTATTACTCATTGATTGGTTCATTCATCCAACAAACATATATATATACACATGCATATATATATATATATATTTTGAGCCTGCTGAGTGTCAGATGCTGTCCCAGGCACTGAGGACACAAGCAATGAACCAAAACAGCTGAAAGCTTCATTCCGTGGAGTTTGTATTCCACTGGGGAACACAGGCAATCCACAATAAACAGAAATACGTGTTGTTCAACCACAGACTCCAAATGCTATGAAGAAGAAAGCATAGTACAAGGTTAGCAAAAGATGGGGGCTGATAAGTTTTCATATCTTTTGCTTCTTTTTTGTTATCTATTTCTCTGCCAGGCTTTTTGAGTAATCTTCAGATCCAGCTTTCATGTATATTTTCTTTGCACAGCTGTTTTTTAAACCCTTCCCATTTGTATTATTTTGCATGGCTGTATCACAAAGTACTGCAAATGTAGTGGCTAAAAACAGCACTCACCATGAGCTCACAGTTGTGTGGGTCTGACGCCTGGCGTGGTGTAGCTGGGTGTTCTGCTCAGGATATCACAAGGTTCAGGACATCAAAGTATTGACTAGGTTGAGTTCTCTTCTGGAGGCCCTGGGGAAAAGTCCACATCCATGCTCACTCTTTGTTGTTGGCAGAATTCAGTTCCTTGAGGCTGGAGGACTGAGGTCCCATTTCCTTGTTGGCTGTCAGCTGGGTCCATTTTCAGCACCTGGAAGCCACCACATTCCTGCCATGTAGCCTCGTCTGTCTTCAAGCCAGCAGTGGTGAACAGAAACCCTCCTGTGCTTCACATCTTTGACTTCCTTTTCTGTGACCAGCCAGAGAAAAGGGCTCGTGTGGTCAGGTTAGGCCTACTCAGGTCATCTCCCTGTTTTAAGGTCACCCGTGTGGCAAAATGGAACCTGCTCTGGGGAGTCGAGTTCATCCTCTTCACCTTCCAGGGGATTTTGCAGGGCGTGGACACCAAGGGCTGGAAGTCTTAGAGCACATGTTAGAATTCTGCAATCAAAATGTTAATGATTGTGTATTTCCTTTCCTTTTTTTTTTTTTTTTTTTTTGAGACAGAGTCTCTCTCCTGCCTCAGCCTCCCAAGTAGCTGGGGCTACAGGTGCCCGCCACCACGCCCGGCTAATGAAGCCTGGCTAATTTTTTGTATTTTTAGTAGAGACGGGGTTTCACTGTGTTAGCCAGGATGGTCTCAATCTCCTGACCTCGTGATCTGCCCACCTCGGCCTCCCAAAATGCTGGGATTACAGGCGTGAGCCACTGCGCCTGCCGCCTTTTTTTTTTTTTTTTTTGAGATGGAGTCTCGCTGTGTTGCCCAGGCTGGAGTGCAGTGGTGCAGTCTTGGCTCACTGTAGTCTCTGCTTCCTGGGTTCAACTGATTCTCCTGCCTCAGCCTCCTGAGTAGCTGGGATTACAGGCACCTGCTACCACACCTGCCTAATTTTTGCATTTTTAGTAGAGACAGAATTTCACCATGTTGGTCAGGCTGGTCTCGAACTCCTGACCTCAAGTCATCCGCCCGCATTTCTAGAAATTTTATCTGTTTTTTTTTCTAGTTTTGAGGGAGTCTTATTCTTTCCCTGTGGATTCTCTTCCTTCTTTTTCTTTTTTCTCTGTCTTTGGTCACCCTAGACATATTTATTTTAGAGCAAGCTTTTTCAACCTGTGTGGTCCGTGGGACAATTGTGGCCCAGGATGGCTTTGAATGTGGCCCAACACAAATTCATAAACTTTCTTAAAACATTATGAGATTTTTTTTTGTGAGATATGTATATATATGTGTGTGTGTGTGTGTGTGTGTATGTGTATGTGTATATATATAAAAGCTCATCAGCTGTTGTCAGAGTTTAGTGTATTTTATGTGTGGCCCAAGACAGTCCTTCTTTTTAGTGTATTTTATGTGTGGCCCAGGGAAGCCAAAAGATTGGACACCTCTGTTTGAGAGTCTCTGACATTGTCCTATTAGCCCCAGGTGCTTGTCTGCTTCCTGTGCGTCGGCTGGTGGGGGATCATTGTTTTCTGGGTTTAGATTGGGTGCATCCTCATCAGGGATTGTGATTTTTTTTTTTTTTTTTTTTTTTTTTTTGAGATGGAGTCTCACTCTGTCACCCAGGCTGGAGTGCAGTGGCGTGATCTCAGCTCACTGCAACCTCCACCTCCCGAGTTCAAGCGATTCTCCTGCCTCAGCCTCCCGAGTAGCTAGGATTACAGGCACGTGCCACCACACCTGGCTAATTTTTAAAAAATATTTTTGGTAGAGACGGGGTTTTACCATATTGGTCAGGCTGGTCTCGAACTCCTGACCTTGTGATCCTCCGGCCTTGGCCTCCCAAAGTGCTAGGATTACAGGCGTGAACCACTGCACCCAGGCCGGATTGTGATTTTTATCTGCAGGAGCTCCGTGTCCTCTGGGGAGTGGGAGTGTCCCTCCCCTTTTGTTTCTGGAGGCTCAGGCCGGGAGGTTTTCATGGGCGGTCTCCCTCTGGGAGCAGCTTTATGATGCTGTCTCTGCCTCAGGTGATCCAGTTCAGATCCCACACCCACGAGGACAAGGTGTGGGTTTCTCACTGGAGACCTTCTTGATCCCGTGGTGGAGACAGGCCTTCTCACTCCCGTGGCCAATGGTGAGAACTTTCCTTCAGAGACCACGGTGTTGGAGCGTGTTGGCATCATTCCAGTTCTCCGTGTCTTTTGGGCTTGAGGCCTCCCCTGTCCTGCCTGGGTGCTGAGACACAGCCCCAAGTTCCAGGCTCTCCAGGCCTCTTCCTGGTGTCTCATCACCCCTACCTGGGGCCCCTGGACACCAGCTCCGGCTTCCTCACCTTCAGTTTCCCTTCCTTCCTGGCACCTGGTGATTTCCTTCTCTTCTTGGGAACTCACCTTCTGTGTGCTTTTTTTTTGGAAACAGCGTCTTGCTCTGTCACCCAGGCTGGAGTGCAGTGGCGCCATCTCGGCTTATGGGAGCCTTGATCTCTTAGGCTCAAGCGACCCTCCCACCTCAGCCTCCTGAATAGCTGGGACCACAGGCGCATGGCGCCAAGCCCAGCTAATTTGTTGTTTTTTTTGTAGAGACGAGATCTCACTGTGTTGCCAGGCTGGTCTTGAACTCCTGGTCTGAAGTGATCCTCCTGCCTCGGCCTCCCAAAATACTGGGATTACAGCATGGGCCACTGAACCCGGCCGAGGAGAGCTCTTTTTGGTGGCACCTGTTGGACTCTGCAGAACATATTGATGGATAGGGTTCTGCGGGTGGAAAGCCACCAGCCCAGAGTCCTCTCTGTTTTCTGGGACCCCACCCCACGCCACGAACCCTCTTTTTCTTGCAGAGGAGGTGCTTCCTGAGAAGGAGAAGATCCTGGACAAGCTGGAGCTGAGCTTGATCCACAGCAGAGGGGATGGTTCCGAACTCAGGCCAGGTCTGGGGCTCTTCTGTGTTCTCTGCCTGTGCCCCATGGTCCTTTGAGGGTGCCCTCTGGACCCTGTTCAGCCTCCCACAGTCTCCCAGGCGCTGTCCCCTTGGCCCCAGGCCTGATTGGAGCTGGCAGGTGGGAGCCTGGATTCACCAGCCCCTCACAGCCAATGCCGGGGACAGCCTCTCCCCTCCTCTCTCCTGAGCCCTGCTGTGCCCTTGCTGCTGAGAGAGAGGAAGGCTGGTCATAGAGCCTGGCGTGGGGGATTTGGGGCTCAGCTGGAAGCTTTGCATACCTCTAGGCCCTGGAATATTCTGGAACAGTTGTCCTCAGATCAGCCCCCTCAGGCAGCTCTGTCTTTGAACTTGAGCTGTACTTTTCACAGTGCTCTCCTGTCCTCCTCCTGGGTGGTCCTGATGTGGTGGGGGAGGAGCACTAGAGTCTGGAGCTAAGCCTCCCTGCCCAGGATGGAGAGAGAGGCCATTGGTTTGTTTAAGACCCTTCTGGGCAGCGAGCCCCCTGAGGACAAGGGGATGTTTTCTACTTGCCTCCTGGGTCCCCCTTGCTTGGCAGAGAGAGGTCCCTGAGCACTGCTTTCTGGATGGATGAATGAATGTGATCTGTCCCCGGCAGATGACACCAAGGCTGAGGAGAAGGAGCCCATTGAAACACAGCAAAATGGTGACAAAGAGGAAGATGATGAGGGGAAGAAGGAGGACAAGAAGGGGAAATTCAAGTTCATGTTCAACATCGCGGACGGGGGCTTCACGGGTATTGGGGTTGGGGGTTGGGCAGAGAGCTGAGGCTTCCTGACTGTGGGTCCCAGGAGTCTAGACCAGTGGTTAACTTTATCCTAGAGTGTGACTGGTTGATAGAAGTCCATTGTATAACCTTTCTTAGCAACACTGGAACGCTGGACCTCTGGGGGTGGAGGCAGTGGCAAGTAGGGAGAGAGCGGCTCTCCAAGCCTGCCTGTGTGTGAAAGCTGGGGCACTTCTCGTCCTGCTCACCTTGTCTTGTTTCCCAGAGTTGCACACGCTGTGGCAGAATGAGGAGCGGGCTGCTGTATCCTCTGGGAAAATCTACGACATCTGGCACCGGCGCCATGACTACTGGCTGCTGGCTGGTATCGTGACGTATCCTTGGCCAGGCCGGGCTGGGTAGGCACTTGCCTGTTCCTCTGCGGACCTCGGGGAGAGCCCTCTGAGAGCTCCAGGGGAAGCCTTCCTCGCTCTTCCTCAATCTTCCTCGCTTCTGGCGGTGGCTAGAAATCCTTGGCATTGCTGCGTTGCCCGCTCCCCGCCGCTGTCATCACGGCTTCTTCCTTGTGTGTCTCTGTCTGGGTCCACATTGCTCTCTCTCTTTTTTTTTTTTTTTTTGAGATAGAGTTTCACTCTGTCACCCAGGCTGGAGTATAGCAGCTTGATCTCGGCTCACTGCAACTGCCGCCTCCCCGGTTCAAGCGATTCTCCTGCTTCAGCCTCCTGAGTAGCTGGGATTACAGGTGTGCCCCACCACACCCGGCTAATTTTTGTATTTTTAGTAGAGAAGGGGTTTCACCACGTTGGCCAGGCTGGTCTCGAACTCCTGACCTCAAGTGATCCACCCACCTTGGCCTCCCAAAGTGCTGAGATTACAGGCATGAGCCACCGCACCCGGCCTTTTTCTTTCTTTTTTTTTTTTTTGAAGTGGAGTCTTGCTCTGTGTCCTAGGCTGGAGTGCAGTGGTGCAATCCCAGCTCACTGCAACCTCTGCCTCCTGGGTTCAAGTGGTTCTTCTGCCTCAGCCTCCTGAGTAGCTGGGACTACAGGTGTGCACCACCACTCCCAGCTAGTTTTTGTAATTTTAGTAGAGACGGGGTTTCGCCTTGTTGGCCAGGCTGCTCTCGAGCTCCTGGCCTCAAGTGATCTGCCCGCCTTGGCCTCCCAAAATGCTGGGATTACAGGCGTGAGCCAGTATGCCTGGCCCCAAATTTTCCTCTTCCTATAAGTATCCCAGTCATTGAATTTAGGGCCCACCCTAATCCAGTATGACCCTTTCTTAACTTGATTACATCTGCAAATACCCTGTTTCCGAAAAAGGTTCCCATTCACAGGTGCTGGGGGCAGGACTTAAACGTATGCACCCCAGGTTATTGGGGTGAAGAGTTAATCCTCTGAAGCCCCGGGGCTGTGTCTGGTGCACCCAGGGCACCTGTCAGTGTCTGCTGATACTGTCACTGTTGTGTCATCAATATGTTCCTCGTACAGCCGGGCTTAAGGACTTGCCTGAGAGCGTACAGCCAGGATGCCGACCCCTGGGCTGGCCCCTCCCCCTCCCTGAGCTGCCTCCCACTATGGCCCCACCTCTACTAATGGCCAGGTTTGCCCTTAACGGTGCCCCACCCAGGCATGGCTACGCCCGCTGGCAGGACATCCAGAATGACCCGCGGTACATGATCCTCAATGAGCCCTTCAAGTCTGAGGTCCACAAGGGCAACTACCTGGAGATGAAGAACAAGTTCCTGGCCCGCAGGTTTAAGGTCAGTCTTCTGAAGGGCCAGGGCTGCAGGGGGCGGGGAGGGACGGGTGTCAGGAGGGCCCTCCCAAAGGCAAAGGAATTAGAGAGCAGCAATCCGTCCCCATGTACCTGAGTCACGCTGCCACGAAGCATCAGTACGTCCATCAACTAACAGTGGTGGATCCTTGCTCTGGCCCTGGCCCCACTGGGGAGTCTCTTCCGCCTGGGGGTGATGGGGTACAGAGAACCCAGCTTGGTGACAGCTCCAAGGGTTGGCCACCACCAGGCCAGGGTGGGCAGCAGATGGCAGTACGTCCTCTTTCCCTCCTTTCTGCCGGGAGCCTTGGCCTGGGGCGGGCGCTGGTGGAGCACGGAGGGTAGCCATTCAGGGGGAGGGGCCGGGCCGACACTGCGCCCCGCCCCCAGCTGCTGGAGCAGGCGTTGGTCATTGAGGAGCAGCTCCGGAGGGCTGCGTACCTGAACATGACCCAGGACCCCAACCACCCCGCCATGGCCCTCAACGCCCGCCTGGCTGAAGTGGAGTGCCTCGCCGAGAGCCACCAGCACCTGTCCAAGGAGTCCCTTGCTGGGAACAAGCCTGCCAATGCCGTCCTGCACAAGGGTGAGCAAGCCCTGCCCCCCGTGGTGCAGCCCCCCACCTTCCTCCTGCGCAGCGAGCGCTCTTGGCTGCAGATGAGGGCACTGATGGGGTAGGGGCTGGGGACAGATGTCAGCCCAGAGGGCGGTGGACTTCTGGGCCAAGATGGAACAGTGCTGTCATCAGACCCCTTATCTCCCCTGCAGGGAAACTGAGGCTGCTTGCTTCTCCAGCCTGTTTCTCAAGCCTGCTCTGTGCAGGCCTCGGCCCGGGCTAGTGACACAGAAAACCACGAAACTGTAAAGGCTTCTGAGTCCTGACAGCGTGCCTTAAATGCATGGTGTCTTTAGCCCGGGCAATACCCACCAGCCTGGAGCCTTCTCATTGGCCCTGTGCGGGAAGGGAAGTAGTTTGCCCAAGATCTCCCACGATTCAGATCTTTGGCGCTGGCTGCACATCTCTGCCTGTGGTTACGGGGCACACTTCTGCCCTCGGGGCTCCCGGCTGGTTGGGGAAGGGGGTGGCCCTGTGGTGAGAGTTGCTGGACCCATCCCCGTGCCCTGCAGCCCTCCCTGGTGTACTCTGATCCTGTGCCCAGCAGGGCCTGGGGCTGCAGATCTCCCTGAGGACTCTTAGGAGGGAAGCCCAGCGTCGGGCAGCGCTTCTGGCTGGCTCTTCTGCAGCCCTTGGGCCCCTGCCCAGCCCAGAAGGGCTCCTGGGAGGAGTTCTTTGGAAGCTCCTGCTGTGTCCCCACTTGGCAGCGCTGCCTGCAGCTTGGGAGGGCCTGGTGCAGGGCACCCCCTGGTGCCCGGTTCTGGGCAAGTGCAGTCATACACCCTTGCAAATAAGCCCCAGCTCTCGGGCTACCTCCCCTGGCACAGCCCTTCATCCCTCCATCCCTCCATGCCTCCATCCTTCCACCCCTCCATCATTCCTCCATGCCTCCGTCCTTCCACCTCTCCATCCCTCCATCCCTCTATTCTTTCACTCCTCAATCCCTCATCCCTCATCCCTCCATCCTTCCACACCTCCATCCTTCCATCCCTCCATAATTCTTCCACCCCTCCATCCCTCCATCATCCCTCCGTCTCTCCATCATCCCTCCTTCCCTTCATCATCCCTCCATTCCTCCACCCTTCCACCCCTCCATCCTTCCATCCCTCCATCATCCCTCCATCTTCCCCTCATTATCCCTCCATCTCTCCATCCTTCCACCCCTCCATCCCTCCATCATTCCTCCGTCTCTCCATCATCCCTCCTTCCCTTCATCATCCCTCCATTCCTCCACCCTTCCACCCCTCCATCCTTCCATCCCTCCATCATCCCTCCATCTTCCCCTCATTATCCCTCCATCTCTCCATCCTTCCACCCCTCCATCCCTCCATCATCCCTCCGTCTCTCCATCATCCCTCCTTCCCTTCATCATCCCTCCATTCCTCCATCCTTCCACCCCTCCATCCTTCCATCCTTCCATCATCCCTCCATTCCTCCATCCTTCCACCCCTCCATCCTTCCATCCTTCCATCATCCCTCCACGCCTCTGTCCTTCCACTCCATCCCTCTTCCCTCTGTCATCCCTCATCCCTCCATCCTTCCACCCCTCCATCCCTCCATTATCCCTTCATCATACCTCCATCCCTTCATCCCTCCATCTCTCCATCATCCCTTCATCATCTCCATCATTGCTCCATCCCTCCATCATCCTTCCATTATCCCTCCATCCCTCCATCCTTCCACCCCATCCCCCCATCTCTCCATCATCTCTCCATCCTTCCATCTCTCCATCTCTCTACCCTTCCATCCCTCCATCATCCCTCCATCCCTCCATCCTTCCGTTCCTCCATCCCTCCATTATCCCTTCATCATACCTTCATCTCTTCATCCCTCCATCTCTCCATCTTCCCTCTATCATCTCTCCATCATCACTCCATCCCTCTATCATCATTCCATCATCCCTCCCTCCATCATCCCTCCGTCCTTCCATTCCTCCATCCCTCCATTATCCCTTCATCATCCCTTCATCCCTTCATCCCTCCATCTCTCCATCTTCCCTCTATCATCTCTCCATCATCACTCCATCCCTCTATCATCCTTCCATCATCTCTCCATCCCTCCATCCTTCCACCCCTCGTTCTCTCCATCATCCCTCCATCTCTCCACCCCTCCAACCCTCCATCATCCCTCCATCCTTCCACCCCTCCATCATTCCTCCGTCCCTCCATCATCCCTCTATGCCTCCATGTCTCCACCATCCCTCCATCATCCCTCCATCATCCCTCCATTTCTCCATCATCCCTCCATCCCTCCATCCCTTCACCCCTCCATCACCCATCCCTCCACCATCCTTTCATCCCTCCATCCCCCATCTCTCCATCATCCCTCCATCCTTCCATCCCTCCATCATCCCTCCATCTCTCCATCATCCATCATCCCTCCATCCCTCCATTATTCCTCCATCTCTCCATCATCCATCATCTCTCCATCCCTCTATTATCCCTCCATCATCCCTTCATTTTTCCATCATCCCTTCATCCCTCCATCATCGCTTCATCCCTACATCCCTTTATCTCCCCATCATCCCTTTATCATCCCTACATCCCTTTATCTCTCCATCATCCCTTCATCATCCCTACATCCCTTTATCTCTCCATCATCCCTTCATCATCCCTCCATCCCTCCATCTCTCCACCCCTCCATCCCTCCATCTTCCCTCCATCATCCTTCCATCTGTCCATCATCCCTTCATCATCCCTCCATCCCTCCATTATCCCTCCCTCATCCCTTCATTCCTCCATCATCCCTCCATCCCTCCATTTCTCCACCCCTCCATTCCTCCATCATCTCTCCATCTCTCCATCATTCCTTCATCCCTCTATCGTCCCTCCATCATCCTTTCATCATCCCTCCATCTCTCCACCCCTCCATCCCACCATCATCCCTCCATCTCTCCATTATCCCTTCATTATTCCTCCATCCCTCCATCATTCCTCCATCCCTCCATCTTCCCTCCATTATCCCTACATGATCGCTCCATCCCTCATCCTTCCACCCCTCCATCCTTCCATCCCTCCATCCCTCCATCATCCCTCCATCCCTCCATCTTCCTTCCATTCCTCCATCTTCCCTCCATCCCTCCATCTTCCCTCCATCCCTTCATCTTCCCTCCATTATCCCTACATTAACCCTCCATTCCTCCATCCTTCCACCCCTCCATTCGTCTGTCCTTCCACCCCTCCATCCCTCCATCATCCTTCCATCTCTTCATCATTCCTCCATCCCTCCATCTTCTTTCCATTCCTCCATCTTCCCTCCATTATCCCTCCATCATCCCTCCACCCTCCATCCCTCCATCCTTCCACTCCTCCATCCCTCCACCCCTCCATCCCTCCATCCCTCCATCCTACCATCCCTCCGCCTCCCACCACAGTCCTGAACCAGCTGGAGGAGCTGCTGAGCGACATGAAGGCCGACGTGACCCGGCTGCCGTCCATGCTGTCCCGCATCCCCCCGGTGGCTGCCCGGCTGCAGATGTCGGAGCGCAGCATCCTGAGCCGCCTGACCAACCGCGCCGGGGACCCCACCATCCAGCAGGTCAGGCTCGGCCTGTGTGCCCCGGCCCGAGCCCCCTGGCGTGCCCCTGGGTGGAGGCTGGGTGGGGGGCCTGAGAGACCACCTGTGAAGCTGAGTCCTTGCCTCCAGGGCGCTTTCGGCTCTTCCCAGATGTACAGCAACAACTTTGGGCCCAACTTCCGGGGCCCTGGACCGGGAGGGATTGTCAACTACAACCAGATGCCCCTGGGGCCCTATGTGACCGGTAGGTGCCCGTCCGCTCCGGGCAGCATGCACACGGGTGCCCGCCGGGCCTGGCCTGCCTGCTGCTGCCGACGCCAGGCAAGCCCGGCTCTCCTCTTTTTTTGACAGATATCTAGCCGTCCCCGAGACTTCCCTGTGTTGCAGCGCTCATTTCCAGCTGAGGTGAGGGCTGCTGGGTGCTGCTGTTCCTCCCCGCCACCCCATTGCTGGCAAACCAGGCCTGGCCACAGTCAGCCCTGCCCCTGCACTTGACTCCCGTCCCTAAGTCCTGGAGCTTTTACTTTTCTGCCTCCGGAGGCTTTGAGAGCCACCCACCTGCCTGGAGCCCCTCTACCTTGCCCCCTTGGCCCTGGGACCACCCTGTGGCCAGCATGTCTGTCCACTGGGAGGCTGGGGTGGCAGGACATGAAGGGGTCGGTGGACTTGGGTGAGCTCCTGTGTGTGCACGTGTGTTCTCATTTGCACACACGTTCCCGGCGGAAGTCAGAGACTGCTGCCCCCGCCTGGAGCCCTGTCCTGCCCCTGCTGTCCTGCTGCTGGCGGACATCACATCTTGTCTTACACCCTCACTCCCTGCCCAGGACCAGGAGGGTGGCTGAGGGTTTTGTGGGGGCTATTGGCCAGGAGAGGGGTCTTATTTCAGAGAAACTGCCAGTTCATTCTGGTCTTCTCTGGGGCCACCAGCCTCCACTACGCTGTGTCTGTCCCTGTGGGAACTGTCTTGCTGGTGGAGGCTCCAGAGGGGCTTCGTGGCTGGCTGCCCCTGCCTGCCGCTGCTTCCTGGGTGCTCTTGGCACTCTGGGTGTAGCTCATGGCCTGGCCCGGCAGCCTGTGGCTGGGAGGTCGTGGCTGGGGGGCCCCCCAATCATAGTTGGTTGTGATAGGCGGAGAAGCAGCTACAGGCTGTTGGGTGCCACCCTGATGCCCCCTATAACTGCTCACCTGCTTAACCACTGATTTGCCTTTTGCAGCCACGCCTGCCGGGCCGCCTGCCCGACCCACACGGGAGAGAAAAGCTGCCACCTTTTTAGGAGCCAGTGCCACCTTGGGACAAAAAGAGAAACCTAGTAATACCATCACATGGAGGACGAGGCCCAGCTCGGCTGGGCCAGAGCCCAGAAGTGCCACCTCATCATAATTCAAGTGTTCTTCCACACAGCGTTGCCCCCACAACCACGCCGGACGTGCCCCCTCGCCACCTTTTCCAGACGACTTCTTAGAAGAGATTTCATTTATTTGTACATCTTTTGCACTTTCCTATTGAAGACTTGAACACGTTTGTCTTGATAAAAGTTGGATGACGTATGGAAGATTCGAAACTGCAGCACTGACGTCTCTTTACCGATGGGTTCCAGACCCAAGGTAGTCCTGGCACTGCCTTGTGGACTCAGCCCAGCTGGGGAGGACATGGCACCCAGTACCCTAGGAGCCCTCCGTGTCCCCTACCTGACCTGTCTGCACCTGTGTGACTGCCCCTTCTGATTTGGCCCCCTGCCCGCTTGGAGCCTCCCAGCACCAGACAGGGCAGGTTTGGGGAGCCACCGTCCAGCCCGATGGTGAGACCCTGGCTGACATTTCCCCTCCTTCCTGCTAAGGGTGGAGGCCGCCAGGTGTTTGCTCTCTCCTTGCGGGGAGGAGGATCCTCTGCCAGCAGGTGTCTGTCCCTGGCCCAGCGCATGTTGAAGGCCCTGGACTCTGTTACCAGTGGGGGGCCTGTGGCCCCGGCTCTTCACGGCAGCGTGTGATCCCAGGGAGGGTGGGCTGGGGAGGGCCAGCACTTGCCTCGGAGCCACTGCTGCATTGAGTTTGCCTTCTGCCAGAGGTGTGGTTAAGGGCAGTGACAGCTGGTGCCCCAGCAAGGAGGGTCATGGGCCCTGAGCTGGCCCAGGAGGCCCTGAGCTGGCCCAGGAGGCCCTGAGCTGGCCCAGGAGACCCTGGCCCTGCCCTGTGCCCTGGGATGCCTGCCCCGCCCACCTCCGGGGGTGGAACCGGGCTGCCCCTGGGGGCCTGGACTTGTCCCATTCTCCTGTCCCTGGAAAGGCCTTCCCGGGGGCTTTTTGCCTGAGTCTGCACTCTCGGAAGGCGTGGGGAGAGTTCTGCTTGGAGGGGGACTGGACCCAGTGCCCTCTGCAGACCCCTCCCAGCCGCAGCACCAAGGGCTTGCTGCCTTGTTTCCTGCCAGGAGCACCCTGGAATCCCAAAACCATCTTCCCACATGTGGGTTGTTGGAATCCCACCCACTCTTCCGGACCCTGCCCCTCCAAGTTGGGGACGGAGATGGGGAGCAGGTCAGGCCCTCCCTAGGCCTGTCTGTGTGTGATCCTTCTCCCAGCCCCAGGTCAACCTGGAAGGCATTTCTGAATCTTGAACTGGGACCTTCCCAGGGAAGGTGCCTTGGGGTGGAGAATCCTGGGAGTGTTAGGAAAGGGCTCCATGAAAAACCCAGCTGGGCCTGGGGTGGAGGTGCACACAGGGGCTGGGGCTCAGCTCCCTGGAGAGGGCCTGCCTGAGACTGAGGGGGCCAGGGCTGGGTCAGGATTCACCAGCTTGTGTTGCAGACACTGGAGCAATTGCCTGGCCTTCCCTAAGCCCCAGATGCCTCACTCATAATGAGGCTGTCTCTAAACCCCGGAGGACGGGACCTACAAGCCCTTCATCTTGGCACATTCCCACACTCCAGTCTGGATCCAGGTCTGCAAGGCCAGCCCGACCCTGACACTGCACGTAGGCGTAGTGGGGAGCACCCTGGAGTGGAGATGGTTGTCGGCGGGCCCACATGTTGTGCTTTATCCACATGCGTGTTGTGTGCTCTGCAGTGCTTCCTGGCAAAGGGTCCTGGCTCGGATCACAAACTCACTCCCGTGCCCTTGTCCCCAAACAAGCAGTGGCCAGCACTGGGGTTGGCCCTCATTGGGAGCAGTGCCCACCTTCCTTGGCCCACAGCAGATAGGTCCTGAGCAGCAGGACTGGAGGCCTGTGGTGGTCAGGGCAGGGGTCTGTGTCTCCACACCAAGGGCTGATGGTCCCTCCCCTGTGAGCCCTTCCTCTCAGGCAGGCTTGCTCTGTCCCTTCCTCTCTGCTTCCCTCCCAGGCCTCGCCAGAGCTCCCTTCTCCTCTGCCTGGTTAGACTCGGGCACCCAGGAAAGCCTGGCTGCACACGCCCCCTGCACTGCCTGGTCCAGAAGGGGTGGTGCTCTCCGTGGCCAGCACCCCGGAGCCCGGGAGGGGTGGGCTGCTAGAGTCAGAGTGGGTTTGGGGCTGACCAGTTTGGGAGAGGAGAAAAGATCTGAGAATGTCTTCTTGGTTTGTCAGTCATCTCTGCCAAAAGTGATGATGGTGGTGTCCGTATGTTTGGCGTCTTCGGGCTGGGTTTGGTTTTTGCTGCTGGTAGAATCAGGGTCCTCGGGCATGAGCGTGAGCCCAAAGTGCCAGTCTGCGATTGGAAATTTCCAGCCACTTTAAGCCAGTGCTGAGTAGGGCTTCTGCAGAGCCATGTTTGAGCCAAGGTCTTGGAAGGCATTGCCCCATGGGCTCAGGTGACTCGGGGTGGAGTGAGCGTGTCTGCAGGGCCCTCTCATACACGCCTGAGGCAGAAGCGGCGTCCCCCGTGAAAGCCACCTTCCGAAGCTCCTGTGTTTTTTGCAAACTTGGCTTCCCCCAGGGGCAGGCCGGACTTTCCCTGCCCCCTATGATTGAAGTCCTCCTGCTTTTGGGGGCTGCCTTCCCAGAGTCCCCTGGGTGCTCCCCTGCCGAGGTCAGGAGCTGACCAAGCCTTGGCCCGGCGACACCTGCTGCCCTCACTCCTGTCATCCCAGGACACTTGAGGCCCAAGGAGGTGGAGTGGAGAGTGGGCTCGGGGACATGGGAGCCGGAAGCCAGGTGGACTTGGTTAAGTGTTGGTCACTTGGAGCCTCCAGTGTGCGTTGGGGTCTGTGGGCAGGGGAAAGGGCGTGGGTGGGGGCCGAGGCTGGCACGCCCCTCTGCTCTCACTGTCTTGGTGACCTGGCCTCGGCCCCTACCCCAAGTCTTTCCTGTGCAAGGCCCAGCCTTGGTCTCGGAAGCTGGTTCCTGTCCCGTTTTCTATGTCTGAAAGTTTACAGGTTGTGGTGCATCGGCCCAAACTCACTGGCGTTGTGTTTTTTTTTTTCTTTAATTTTCAGATTTTTTTTAACAAAGTATTTTTTTAGGTGCGATAACCCAGAAAGGACCCGTTGGGTGTGTGTGTGTGTCCTGAACTCCTCAAGCAGAGATTGGAGCCCAAGCACCCCTGGAGAGGAAGGGAGGGTCCCACTGGCCTGCGGGGTCTGAGTTCAGGGGTGTGGAGAGAGCAGACCCCCACCGGGCCAGGCCCAGCTAAGAGGGGGCCGACCCCTTTCCCCAGGCACAGCCCCAGGCTGGCAAAGGGAGGGTCCTGGGCTGGGTGCAGGGCACGCCAGGAGTCCCAGCCAGGGTGGCCCCGGCGGAGGCAGGTTGAGCTTTGGAAGCCAGGCTCCCCTGTGAGCCGTGGCTTGTCTGGTCTTCGCCCACGGGAGGCTGGACAGAGGCTGTAGCCAACACAATCACCTTTACTTTGTACTCTGTGTGTATGTTTTGGTTTTCTGTGTTTTAATAAATCCTTTGGGAAAGGATTTAATCAGAGGTTTTTTCTTTTTAAGATTTAAGATTTAGAATGGGGGTGGGGACTGGGGCCAGGGAGGAGTGTTGGGGGGTGGGGCCGTGTCCCGAAGCCTTCTCTTTCCTGGGATGGTCATTTCACGGGTGCAGGGGCTCACTGGGAAGGAGGGGAGCCCGAAACGGGTGTGCTGGGGTGAGGCCCCTCTCACCTGCACCCCAAACACATACCATGAGAGCTTCCCCAGGCCTGGACCTCTGTCCTTGTGAGAACAGCAGCCAGCCAGGTCCCCAGAGGGACAGCAGCCTCCCAGCAAGCAGCTTTGGGCCCTCAGAGTTGGTGAAAGAGAATGTGTGTGTTGGGGGCGGCAGGGGAGGCACCCACCCTCCCTGGGCTGAATCGCTTGGGAGAGATGGGGGTGCAGGTCTTCTGACCACCCTGTCCCCATTCTCTGTCCTCGCTCTCTCTCCACGGGCCCTTGCCAACCCACCTGGCCTTGGCTGCAGGCTCCGGTTTGGGGGACGCCCCAGGCCCTGCTGCTGGCGGCCTTTTCCTCCCCTCCCGTGTCACCCTGGCCCAACCCTGACCCCGAGAAAATGAGAGGAGCAAAAAAGGCGCAGAGACCGATGGGTTTGGGCTTTATTTTGTCATTCCATAAATACGGTGGCTGTGTCGCGGTCTGAGTCTCGTTTGGAAGCTCGAGGCATAGGACAGTCTCTGCCTAGGTAGGGAATGCAGTTAGCTGAGGAACCACGGTCGGTTTAAAAAAAAAGACTGCGGGAGGGAAAAAGCACATTATATACATGACTGGACAAGGACAGTAGGTAGGAGGAAGCCCCGTCACTCCTCGGGACCTGGGATCTGAGCACAAAGCTGAGTGGGAAACAGTGGGGGCTCTGCAGCGCCCAGCAGGGCCAGCGCCCTCCTTTCTAGACCCCGACTGCCCTTGGTCTTCTGTCCTTTCTTGGATGGTCCTACCCAACACCCCCTCCCGAGAGGGGGCACCTGGTCCCAGGAGGCAGAGCCCCCTCACATCCTCCCTGTAGATGGGTGTGGAGCAAACAGGACATCCAGGAACCAGGTTGTGGAAAGAGCTGCGCCAGAGGCTGACTGCATCCTGACACCGGGGCCTGGCCTCTCTGTGTTTGGCAAACCCGCAGCCTTTGGGGGCTCAGCTGCCCCAGGTGTACCTCACGTTAAGCAGCAGTGCCCACCCCGGGTACCACCTCACGCGCTAGTCCCTCTTCCAACAGTGGGTGGGGCTGGGGTGGCAGTGGGGATGGGGCCAGCCACCCTCCCTGACGGCGAGGGTGGGCCACCTGCCCTCTGGCACCACTGGCCACTGCAGGACCCTGTCCAGGAAGGAAGCAGGCGACCCCCACCTGGGCCTGGGACCATAGGCTGGGACCTCCGTTGGGAAGGGACTTCCCCACCCCACACTCACAGGGCTGCTTCTGGTGAAGCAGGCAGCAGGACTGAGTGGAGACCCCTGGGACTTGGTCTACGAGGAGGAGCAAGGGTTCTAGGCGCCAGGGGCAGCATGAAGGTGGGTCGGTAATAGCAGAAGCTGATCCGTCTCCTCCCCTCACCCCAGCCTCTCCCCGCTGGCCTTTCTGACTTTCACACGTAGTGTCCCAGGCCTCAGCCCAGCCAGGACTGGACAGCAGGCTCCTGCAGGACAGCAGGGTGGAGCCTTCTGGAATAGTGGCTCCTCCAAGGGCAAAGCGGGAACAGAGGTGCCTGCACTGAGGGTGCGCCCTGGGGGCAGGAGACACAGGCTTCCCTATGGAGCTAGCTGGCGAGGGGTGGGGGTGGCTTCGGTGGAGCCCTGCCCCGCAAGGTCTGCAAAGCCTGGGTACTGCTTGGGACACAGGCCTGGGCCTGTAGGTGGCACCCCGCACCTGCAGACTTACTGGCACCCCTAGCCCTCTGGCCCAAGCTGCACGGGGGCGTCACTCTGGCCTGGCCTGCCCTCTCCCCTCTCCCCAGTCTGTTCCAGGTGTCAGGCAGTGGGAGGGGCTAACCAGCCCTGGCCATCTTTCCAGGGAGAGGTTCCCTGAGGTTTTTTCCTACATTGTGGGGGCTGCTGTGGGGGTGCAGCCCCCAAGTCCTGGGCACAGAAAACCCCAAGGACCCTTCCTTACCGAAAGGGTCCAAGCATGCTCTCTGCAAAACCCAAGCCCACCACCTCGGTGCAGAGCAGCGGCCTGGGGTGGAGGGCGGCTTTAGAGACAGTCTACAGGGGCCAAGAGGAGTGCATCCTTGTGCACAGGGCCGGCCCCTGCTGCCACTTGCTGCGGTGTGGCCAGCAGCCGCCGTGCAGCTAGGAGCACATGACCACAGGGCCTTCTGGGGCCAGGACAGAGGGGTGGCCAGACAGAGGTGCTTGCCCCACTGGGACCCTTCCCAAGCGCTCTGGGCCTCACTGGCATGAGGCTCATCATTGGTGTGTAGGAGGAAGACGGTGGGATGCTAAGCTAGAAATCATACCCCTACGCTTTTTGTGGCTCCCAAACTGCAGAGTCAATCCCCCTGGGGTGCCTGCCCCTGCCAGCAAGGGTGGGGGCGGGTGGGGGTCAAGGGCCAGCTCGAGCTTGGTAGGCATGGCCCCTGCTGGGACCCAGTGGGGCAGGTTGGAGCAGAGAAGGATGGGGGAGGAATCTGGGGTCACAGGCCCCAGATTCCTGGAACCCTTGGAAAGTGGGAGGTGGAGGAAGACCCCCAGTGGGGAGGCCCTGCCCCAGCAACCAAGGCCCTGGCAGAAGGGGCCCCTCGATGGGCCAGACCCCTTTCCCCTCTCCCCCTACACCAGGTAGGGATTCTCAGCAGAGGAGAGGCCGGCCCTGCCCGCCCCAAGGACCCAACCAGGCCTTGGCCTGGCCTTGACTTTGGGAACCTTGGAAATCTTTGGGCCTTGACTTTGGGAATCTTGGCTATGGCTGGGAGAAAGCTGGGTGGTCTTGGAGGATGAGCAGAGGTGACAGGCTTGGGTGGGACCGCTTGAATGTCCTTCCTAACTAGTGCCGTCCCCGGCACAGACTGGACTTCGACATCGTCCAGTGAAGCAGTGGGTGGTGTCTGGCAGCGACTTGGGAGATCATTTCCCGATGACGTCACAGTGTGGTGTTTTCTCTTGGATGCAAACCACACTCTTCACTTGGCTTCAAAACAGCTTAAGCGAGCGGACAGAGACTGGGAGGGAACGGAAACTGTCCGAGCAGGCGGGGGGCGGCTTAGGATCTGTAGTCCTTTTTGCTGTAGGGTTTATTGCCCAAAATACTATCAATCTCGTGGATAATGGAAGACGACAGTTTTGGAAGGACCTGCGTGCAAGAACAAAAACAAATCAGAATCCCACCAACAAGACGGGCCGGGCCTGGCCTGGGGAGGAGGTGGGGCGAAGCTCTTCCAGATGGTCAGCTGGCCAGGCCCAGGTTACCCCATCACATCTGGGCTCCATCTGAGGCAGATGGAGGCCACGCTGCTTTTGTGTTTCAGAAGGTTTGGGGCAGAGAGGAAGCATGCCTGGGTCTGTGCACTCCCCCTCAAATGTCAAGGTGCCCTAGAACCTTCCTGAAGGGTGGTGGCAGCAGTGACATTAAATGCAAACTCCAGGCCAAATGCTGGACTTCCATGTCCATGACTGCTTTTTCCAGCTGCGCCTGCCTCAGCTAACAGCACCGCCACCCTTCCGGGTGACACACTCCGGGGGCTGACTTCGACCTCGCCTTCTCACCCCCACATCCAGTTTGTCAGCCAGTCCCGGCTGACATCTTCCCAAACATCCAGGATCCAACCACCACTCCCGTCTCGGACCCGCAGCTGCCACTTCCCACCAGGGCTCTCTGCTTCGACTTTTGCTTCCTAAAGCCTCCCCGACGGAACAGCCAGAGAGCAGGCTCCCTTTCCAGGCTGAGCTGCAGCTCGCCCTCCTCTGCCCACAATTTTGCCACAGCTCCCGTCTCACTCAGAAGTCGTTGGAGGTGTGCGGTGCCTCTCGGGATCTGCCCCTCTGCTCCAGGCCTTTTTGGGCCTTTGCATCAACTGTTCCTGCTGATGGAAGGTTCTTCCCGCAGGCATTTGCGTGACTTACTCTGCATCTCTCAAGACTGCTCAAGCACCACCTTCTCAACAAGCCCACCTGACAGGCCCCCTTGAACCTGAGTCTGCAGCGCCACCGTCCCTGGCCCCAGCTCCCTCCCCTTGTCTCTGGCTTGTCTCCTACGGCGCTCGTCCACCCCGACACACATTCTAACCTCCTTGTTTCGTGCAGTTAGTGTTCATGTCTGTTCCTGCTGGAAAGCAAGCTCTCCAGGAGCACAACTCTGATGGTTCACGGGCGCATCCTGAGCGCCTCGAACAGAGCCTGGCACGCAGGACGAGCCTGGGAGGATGCACTGGACGGGGCTCGGGCTGGGATGGGCGCTCTGCCCAGCAAGGCCTCTCACGCTCACCTGTATTGCCCCAATGTTCTCCATGAGCTGGTCCGCGTTGGAGGCCCCCAGGAGCACGGAGCTGACTCCCTCGTTCCTCAGGCACCAGGCTGTGGCGGCGAGACCCAAGGTGAGGGAGAAACACCCACCACAGGGGCCCCTGATGGGTCCGCCTTGCGCCTGACTGGGCCGAGAGACCCAGCATCTTGGTCTGGGGGGCTGAGGGGGCCTAGGAAGCCCTACAGTGCTGGGCACGGGCTTTGCCCAAGAGGTGGCTGGAGGCGGCATGGGGGAGCCCGCTGCTCCCTGATGGAGAGGTGGCCCAAGTGCTCAGTGCTCCCCATCCTCTTCCCATGAAAGTGGGAGCCCCATTACCCATGGCTGGCAGATGGAGGGGGTGGCCCAGGTCCTCAGGGACTCCTGACATCCCCCTAGAGGCATGGAGTCCCAACCATGCCCCTTAGAGCCTGATTACCTGAGGCTGGCTGGGGGATGATGTCCAGGGATCCCTTCCCTGTCTCCCCAGAGACACTGGCCCCATGGCGACCCCACCCTGTTACCTACGGCCAGCTGGGGCAGGTTCTCCCCAGGGGCACTGGCCCCATGGCGACCCCACCCTGTTACCTATGGCCAGCTGGGGCAGGGTGCAGCCCAGGCGCTCGGCGATGGCCTGCAGCTCCTTCAGCTTGGCTTGCTGGCGCCGGCCCTCCTCACTCAGGATCTTGTCCTTCAGCCACTGGTAGCCCTGGTTGTGGGGGAGGGGAGCGGCACAGCTACAGATGAGAGCAGGTCACCTGGACCCCCATGTGCAGGGGGCCGATGGGCTCATTCCTTCTGGACCCTTCTCCCTCAAAGGGGCTCTTCTCATCTTGAAGCCAGGGCAGTGCCCCTACCCCAGGCCTCTCAAGTAGGGGAGAGTGGGCAGTGGGCCGGGCACGGGCTGGTGGATGAGCGGGGCCTGTCCAGGCTCTGAAGTGCAAAGACTGTGGTGCTGGCCCAACCCCAAGTCAGGACAAGGAGGCGAGGTGCTGGCCTTCCTTCTCTTAGGAAACTTGGCAGCCTGGGATCTTGGCTGCCACCCGTGGCCCAGAAGAACCTCCTGGCTCTAGGGGAGTGCTCTCTCCCCGGCCATCCCCCCCAGAGGATTGCAGGGCCTCCTGGAGGGGTGCCCTGACCTTGCTGTGGGGTGGGAGAGTGGGGGGCCAGGCCATGTTGCCCTGGAACCCAGGGCTGTGGGCCCCGGTGCTGAGACTGCTGGCTGGGCAGACTTTCTTGACCTGCTCCTTGTTCTCCAGATCCTGCAGTCTGGGGACCCCCCTGAGTCCCCACTCGGAGGTTGTGTGGTGGGGAGGGGCGCCTCTCCCAGGGTCACCTCCATGGGGCTCTGCAGCCCCCATCCCGGAGCCCAGGCCCAGGGGTCTCAGAGTTCTGAATGCTGGGCTGTGGTGGGGGGCAGAGGTGGGGGGATGTGGTGGGGAATAGAGATGGGGGAATGTGGTGGGGGCAGAGGTGGGGGGATGTGGTGGGGAATAGAGATGGGGGAATGTGGTGGGGGCAGAGGTGGGGGAATGTGGTGGGGGCAGAGGTGGGGGGATGTGGTGGGGGCAGAGGTGGGGGGATGTGGTGGGGGCAGAGGTGGGGGGATGTGAAAGGGCCTCTCCGCCTGGGCCTGTGCCACAGGCTGGGCAGCCCCTCTACACATGGGGTCAGGCCAGAAGGGGCTCCATGTTCTCACGCCAAGGAGCCCGCCCCCAGCAGACTGAGGTGGGAGCAGCTACGGCCCCCGGAACCCCTGCCCAGCACCAAAGCAGTCGGCCCAAAGGTCCCACCCGTCCAAAATGCCTGTCCCCTGCCCGTCCCTCCCCACCAGGCTGTTCCTTCACCTTCAAGGAGGCTCTTGAGTAGGGTGGGATGCCACTGTCGTACTTGCCAGAAACAATGCCACAGGCCAGAGGGGACCAGGTCATGGCGCCCACTCCTGAAGAGGAAAAGCAGGTGGAGTCAAGCCCTGGGCCCGAGAGCGGGGGGTGGGGGGAGGGCGGGGCGAGGGGCCCGAGGGTGCCCACCTATCTTGTGGAACAGCTCCGGCAGCTGCACCTCCACCTTCTCGCGCTGGAACATGTGGTACTCAGCCTGCTCGCAGATGGGCGGGGTCAGGTTGAACTGCCGGGCCACCGAGTAGGCCTCCTGTGAAGGCAGAAAGGGGCCCCGCGGGCCCTTGCCTGTGAGTAGGTGGGGGGCTGCCGGGGCAGCCAGGGAGAGGGCACCAAGGTGTCCCCGGAGCAGGCTGGCCCAGCAGCTGCAGCCCGGGCTCCCCACCGCTCACACTCATAGCTTCCCTGGGAGCCAGCGAGGCCCTGGTGAGCTGGGAAAAGGAGGTAGGTGGTGGGACCCCCAGGCCGGAGGGTCCAGTTATGAGCAGCCCAGGCCCTGAACCACACAGCCTGGATGTTAATCTTGGCCCAAGCTGCGTGACCTTGGCATGTTACCGAACCTCTTTGTGCCACAGTGTCCACATCTGAAAAATGGGCTGCCTGCGGCACTCACCTGGTAAAGGCACCGGTGAGGACTGCATGTGAGAGGGTCTCTGTGAAACCCTTGACCCTAACAGCACCGGGCATGTCTCAGGAGCCCAGTGGAAACAGCTGACGGTGTTGTCACCCCAGAGTGCTTGCTGAGCTCCAGGGCATCTGCTAAGAGCTTCACACTAGCTCTCTCAGGGACTCCTCAGAATGGCCCCATGGGGGCTTGCCTAGCAGATGTGTTCTACAGGTGGGTAAACAAGCTCAGAGAGGTTAAGCCATTTGTCCAGGGCCACACAGCGCTGGGATCCATGCGGAATCCCCATCTGCAAGGCGTACAGACATAACCACCACACTCCACCATCCTGTCCTTCCCTTAGCACCCAGGCATCGGTGCAGTTGGGACCAAAGGCACAGACCCCGCCAGAGCTTTGGGGTCTCCATACGCAGCCTGTGCCGGGAGTCTGTGCCTGGACACACACATGCTGCGCGGCCGCCGTACCATGATCTCCATGGAACTCCAGCGTGACGTGCCCCAGTACATGGCCATCCCCTGGTTGATGACGTGGGTCATGGCGCGGACGGTCTCTGTCGTGAGAGAAAGGGAAACCGCAGGTGGGGGGTGGCCAGGGCTCAGGGCCAGCCTCGGGACATTCTGCAAACACAGGCGGGACGCTGGGAGGAGGGACAGGGGCTGCGAAGATGTCTTGCAAGCAGTGTACTTCCTGGCTCTGAAGTTGGGTGTGGGAGGGGTTTTTTGGGATGAAAGAGAAAAGTAAGCCACAATCCTAGAAGTTGGTCATGAAAACAGTTTCCCCGACTGGTTACAGGCCTATGGAAATGTTGAAAAATGGGTTATGGATGGACCGTGATGTTTCTATGGCAGATTATAGGGGACAATCGAAGAATGTGGCTCTGGACTGCAGAACTGGGGGTTCTCTGGTCTGGGGAAGATTCGAGGGCCCCGATCACTCAGGAAGGACCAGGTGAACGCATGAAAGTTACAGTCAGATTGGCGGCAGGAGGGACACGTGTTTTTGCGTTTCTGGTCTCCTACTTTGGGCTATTCCAAAGTCTAATTGGAACAGAGAGTGGGCTGGATAAGGAGTTGTGGCAGGACCTGGGGCGCCGTATGGTCCCGGAGAGTAGGGCTTCGGGGCTGAGCTCATGTTTCCTGTCATGTCCAGGAGACTGAGAAGCGGGCGTGGAAAGCCTTGTAAGACCATGGCCCAGGTTCTCAAACCAGCCCAGCACCAGGCCAGAGTCCCAACCCGCCTGTCCCCTGGCAAGGGGTGGTCCCAGGGCCACAGGGGTCTGGGTGCTCCTCCTGTAAGGGGCCAAGGCCTGGAGTAGGACAGTTTTGAGGCTCCATGAGCCCTGGGAACAACCTGAATCGTGGACGGCAGAGACTCCTAAGGCCGTGAGGATGAAATCGCGGAGACTCCACGCTGGCCTTTTAAAGAAGAGAGGAGGGACCTTTGCCCCCGCGACACAGTGGATTCTTCCCAGTATTCAAAAATGTTTTTGAGACATAACAATCTGCTGGTTATAGCTCCCTCTCAGCCTCATGGGGGATGTTGTGATTTTAAAAACACAACTTGGTGTCAAAATTTCAAATTTCAGAAGCCTCTTAGCTTTGCAGGGCGAGGGACTATGGCGCTAGGCTTCTCACGGGTCGGATACAGTGCTTGCAAGTTCGACCGCCAAAGGCAGTGTGGGAGTGAGTGGGAGTGCACGTGTTTCTAAAAACAGCAACAACGTTGACCCTGGAAAAGCCCTGGCTCTCCCTAAGTGCCTGCTTGTCCTTTGCCCATGCTGCATGGAAGCTGAGGTCCTGAAAATGCTGGGAGTGGGGCTGATGGGAAGGAAGGATGGAAGATGCTGGGTTTGTTCTGCAGGCTCCACCTCGGAATGGCAACGAGGCCACAAAGTGGCAGCGCTGGCTTCCCGTCCACTTCTGTTTTGGGGGTTGCTCCCTGAGTGCCCCTTTACTGAAGTCCACCCTTAGCAGAACCTGGGGCCTCCTAAAGGCTAGAGCTGAGGCCACTGGGGTTTCTGGGGTGGCGGTCTTGGCAGACTCACCCAGGACCCCTGGCAAACCACCCTTGGCTTCCATGCTTGCAGGCCCAGCCCTGCTCTCTGCTTGCTTCCAAGGTCAGAGGTTGTGGCTCCTGGGAATCCTCTCTGTCCCCTCCTGGGGGTGGAGACCTGGGAAGGAGTCTGAACTCTCTGGGCCACCTCCCTGGGCCACCTGCTTTAACTGCCAACACCGATAGACCCTCAGGAAGTGCCTGGTTGGGAAAGTTTGAGGAGAACCTAGAGGGTCCCAGGAGAATCTCTGACTACATCCTACCCAGGTCCGGGCTCCTGGCCTGGCCTGGCCGGCCTTGTGGTTTTTTAGAAACACTCTCGGGGCACCTGTGAGCATGCAGCGTCATTTCCCGATTCTTTTCAGCCAAGGCTTAGGTCCACATGCTAGACAGAGGGAAGCCAAGGCCCCCAAGGCCAGCCCCGTTCCCTAGCTCTCCCTCCCTGGCAGCTGTCCCAGGTCTCCAAGGTCCCAGCCAGTGAAACCACACGCTGCCCTGCGGCGCTCCTTCCATGCGGTGATGGGGAGACGGGGCTGATGGGGCAGGAGCCTCTGGCTGTCCTGAGGTGGGGAGTCCTAGGCAAAGGCCCCTGGACTCCCTGGAGGATCTGGGCAGAAGCAGGCTGGACAGGGAGCCCACATGAGGGAGCACCCTGCGCTTGTGCCCAAGTGTGATATCAGTGGCCCCAGACCCAGGGACAATTAGGGACAACTGTCCTTCACCTCAATATTTAATGCTGTTGAACAGAGGTAGGAGGACTGGATCCTTCTAGCTGCTGCCAAAACCCACAGCATCTCCTGCCGCATCACAAATAATACATGGGGGGTCAGGTGGCAGCACCAGTTGGCAGACAGGGGCCCAGGCCCAGGGAGACCGACACCTGCCCTTGGGGTGGGGTCCTGGGGCCCTTAGCTGTGGGGAGGGCAGAGAGACTGTGCGTGGCCAGAGGCCACCCCCTGGTTTCAGAAGGCTGCCGGCTCCTGTAGTTATTCTTTCAGGAGGAAAATGACTCCATGTTGATGGAGAGCTTTGGCCACCTGGTGAGAGGGGACACGCAGCCAGCATGCTGTCCGAGGAGCAGCGTACTGTGGACGGGGCAGTGTGCCAAGCCAGGTGATCTCTGCCTCCAGGAGAGACAGGAGCTTAGCAAACATAAACCATGGAGGAGCTGAGACTCGGTGGGGGGCCGTGTGTTCTGGGGTCCCTGACGGCTTTGCTCCTTGTGGAAACCTGGTCTTCCCCAACCCTTCCCATGGCACCATCCAGGGTCAAGGCTCCAGGTGGGGAACACAGCATCCTGAGATCAAGAGGACCCCCAGCCGCCGCGGAGCTCAGCAGTGCAAGCCCAGGGGTGGGGGCCATGCACGGGAGGAAAGAGGAACGAGGGGACGGGGGGGCTGGGGGCGCGGGGCTCCAACACCACTTTGCTTTTCCTTCACTTGCAAGGTGTTCTCATAGGGTGCTCTTTCCCCTCTTTATGCATTTTATGGAGAAGTTTCTCATGGGGTGAAAGAATCATGTAAATAAAAATACTGTCTCATAAAATGCAGCTTGGACACAGAAGTCAATAGTCAGGCCGGGGGCACTGTGTACCTTCTATGATGAATGTCCTTGACTTGGAGGAACTAAATGGGTCCCCTGGTGATAAAAGAAAGATTTAAAGAGACCAGAGTTGATAGCTGGGAGCACTGAGAGGCGTGGCACAACGAAGGCACAGCGGGGAGGCACAAATCACCGTGCAGAACACGCGTTTAGTTAAAAAGGAAAAAATATATCAACACACGCACATGCGTGCTGTATATGAACAAATAAAAAACAATAACTGGAACACAACTTAACTTTCAAGTCCCTGCAGCAGCAAAGCACACATGGAAAGATGCCTGTAGCAGGAGGATGGGGGAGCAGAGGGGGCTGAGATTGCAGGAGTATAAAGAATAAAAAATGCCAAAGTAACCAAAACCGATTTTCAAAGCGCTGAACGCTTCTTCTCCTCTATGTAGTAATTTATCCCCCAGAGCAAAAAAGACCCCCCCAAGCTTCCCAATGGATGGTGATTGGAGAGAACACTGCAGTCAGAGTCCCCACACTGCAACTTCACTTAGCTGCAAAATAGCAGCTGCAGTTCCACTGCGGCTCTGACTCGGAGGGCGGATCGGCCGGGGTCCAAAGCGAGGACAGGGACTCAGCCTGGAGGTGACGGGTGCACCTGGCTAAGGGTCAGCAGCCAGAGGCTGAGCTCACCCCTATTGAGGGGAGGCCTGCCCCCTCACCCCCCACCCTGGACCTGGCCTCCTCTCACGGCTCACCCGGGTGCCCAGCAGGGCCCATGCTGGTGGCCTCTACAACCCCAGGTTCAGACCCTTCAGACACCACCCAGGCCTAACCGGTGGTGCTGCCGCAGACCACCTACCTTCCATCGGGGTGTTGGGGTCCGGGCGGTTGGCAAACACCACATCCACGTACTCCAGCTGCAGTCGCTCCAGAGAAGCTTTCAGACCTGGGGGAGGACCGGGTGGGGGGCATCACTGCTGTGGCTGCATCTCCACAGGCACCTGGGCCCATCCATGACCGGCTCAGGGAACAAGAGATGGAGAAGAGGCCTCTGGCATCTGGAAGCTTCCGGAAGCTGATGGAGGTCGTGAAATGCCACGGCAGAGGTGGGGACACATCCCACAGGGAGTGGGGGGATCTCCCCTTCAGGAGGACGTCAGGGGACCACAGGCCACCTGTCCTTAACTAAATGAAGGGGAAGCCCCTCCTCCCTTAGACAGTATACCCTCCTCTGAGGCCACTGTGTTACAACAGGGAGATCACCTTATCTATCACATGTGGAGGAGGGCCACACCTGCTGCCTGTCCCATCAAAGGCAATAGTGTCTATGGTCGGGCGTGGTGGCCCATGCCTGTAATCCCAGCACTCCGGGGGGCCAAGGTGGGCACATCACTTGAGGTCAGGAGTTTGAGATCAGCCTGGCCAACATAGTGAAACCCTGTCTCTACTAAAAATACAAAAAAATTAACTGGATGTGGTGGTGGGCACCTGTAATGCCAGCTACTCAGGAGGCTGAGGCAGGAGAATTGCTTGAACCCAGGAGGCGGAGGTTGCAGTGAGCCAAGATCGTGCCGCTACACTCCAGCCTGGGCAACAAGAGCAAAACTCCATCTCAAAAACAAAACCAAAAACAATGGCAATAGTGTCTAAAACGCCCAAGCCACCCGCTGGTGCTTAGAGCAGCTCAGGACACACAGCCGGCAGAGTGAAACGCTGGGTTGGGGTGGGGAAGATGGGAGTGGGTGGCTTGCCCCCCCAGGTGATTTTCAATGGAATGATCTATTACCTCGAAGAAAATAAACATGGATAGGAAAGGCATAAAGACAATAAAGATACAGCAAGGGCCAGACACCCCGGTGCCTTGCTCCGGTGCCCGCCAGTGCTGAGCCCCGGGCTGTGTGGCGTGCACCTTCTCCGGGGCGCTGTGGGCATCCCAGCCACCCTTGCCGGGTGTGCTCTTACTGTCCCTATTGCACAGGTACTGTGGCAGAGGCATGGGGCAGGGTGCCCCTTGCTGAAGACCCACTCAACCAGTGTGGGGCCGAACCTGGATTGAAACCCAGGCTGGTCTGTGGTCTGTGCTCAGCCACCAGGCTGCCCTCGTTCCCTGCAGGGTCCTGCTGTGCTGCCTGGGTGGAAGGAGAGGGTCAGGCCAGAGCACCGGGTGCCCCGGGATCGGGCCCTCGGTGGGGTAACTGGGGGGGTCGGGCCCTGTGCTGCCTTCACTTTGGCCTCCGAGGATGATCCCACAGGTGTGGGGGCCCTGAGGTGCCCAAGCGCGTCCTCACCTTCGATTATGTGCTTCCTGGACAGGCCCCGCTCCGTCTCCGCCCTGGAAAACAGGCCGACCGCGTGTGATGTCGCCAGCGGTTTTGGTACCCTGGCCCCTCCCAGAAAACGTTTATGATGCAATGTTAGATGCAAAAACAGGGTCAGCAAATGCCGTGTGGGGTCGGATTCCACTTTGGGGGTAGGTAACCGAGGCTACAGGGCTGAACTCCCAGAGGCCCAGGGGGAGGCCTGGTTACAGGGTTCAGAGGGGAGGGGGGCATCAGGAGGGGGTGAGGGGCTTTGATTTTCAACCTAACCCATCTGTTTGATTTGGACTTATTATTATTATTATTTTTAAATTAAGAACACATCAGGCTGGGCACAGTGGCTCATGCCCGTAATCCCAGCACTTTGGGAGGCTAAGGCAGGAGGATCACTTGAGCCCAGGAGTTCAAGACCAGCCTAGGCAACATAGTGAGACCCCATATCTTAAAAAAGGACAAATTAAGGCCAGGCATGGTGGCTCACGCCTGCAATCCTAGTGCTTTGGGAAGCTGAGGTGGGCAGATTACTTGAGCTCAGGAGTTTGAGACCAGGCTGGACAGCATGATGAAACCCCATCTCTACAAAATACAAAAAAAAAAAAAAAAAAAAAATTAGCTGGGCATGCTGGCATGTGCCTGTAGAACCAGCTACTTGAGGCGGGAAGGTCACTTGAACCCAGGAGGGTTCAAGTCCCAGTGAGCTGGGACTACGCCACTGTACTCCAGCCTGGGTGACAAAGTGAGACCCTGTCTCAAAAAAAAAAGAAAAAGAAAGAAAGAAAAAGGACAAATTAGTCAGGCATGGTGGCACATCCCTGTAGGCTGAGGTGGGAGGTGCGCTCGAGCCCAGGAGTTTGAAGCTACAGTGAGCCGTGACTGTGCCACTGTGCTCCAACTTGGACGACAAAGCGAGACCCTGTCTCAAACAAAAAAAAAAAAAAAAAAAAAAAAAGAATGAATGAATCGTAGTTATAATTCCTATGAGCCCAAGTGTGTCCAGCCCAGAAACTATGGAGCTAGACACTTGGAGACCTGCAGGGGTGACAGGCGGCCCAGGGAACTTGGAGTGGTTTGGGTAGTTCACAAATTTTCTGTGTTTTCCATAATTTTTATGATGTTACCATAGTGACCAGGAAAAAATAATCCATGTAAGTAAAAAGAAAAGTTAAGCGAGGTTTTTGTAAAAGGCAAACTCAGCCACAGCTACTTTTCTGGATTTGACGTCCCTTGACAGGGACAGGCACCAGGCATAGCTGATGGCTGCAGAAACACCAGCTCTGCCCCTGCTGGGGACAGGAAATGGCACTGGGCCGGGGCCTGTCCAGGACAGACCCCGACCACTCTCCCTTCTCAAGGAGGACTGTCCTCCCACCACCCCAGGAGCCTTCTAGGTCAGGGGTCTCTGGGGAGCACGGGGCTGTGGCTGCTGGGCCGGGGCTGGAAGCATCGCCAGCTGTTGCACCTACTTTCCGCCCCAGAAGATCTTGGTGGTGATGACGAGGCTGGACCGCCTGCGGAACAGAAGAGAAAGAAGGGGTGTGATAAGCCTGGCCTCTGGGGGGTCCTCCTTCATCCCCGACGTCCTCATCTCTCACACAGAGGTCCTGAAAGCCCTCCTGCCCGGGAGCCCGGGGCATGAAATGGGCACTTCTCCATCATATGATGTGTATCACATGCCAAGCCAGGGTGCGTGGGCTCCTCATGGAGCCAGGAGGCAGCCACCGAGGCAGTAACTGTGAGTCAGGCAGTGGGAGTTGGACAGCGGGGGGCCTAGTGTGACCGGAGCCCGGAGGAGATGCCTTCCGCCCAGGATGTGGGAGGGGGGCCTGGCTCGGGAATACGAGGGGCGCATGGATTTGGTCCAGGTAGAGGAAGCGGCAAGAGCCAAGGCTGGAGGAGGCCAGGTGTGGGCCAGGGGGCAGGGGCGGGCTCTGGGGGAATCTGGCAGGAGTTGAGGATGGAAAGATGTGGGTGGGAGGCAGGCAGGGAAGCTCTCTGCAACATTCCCTACAGAATGTGACACGTGTTGCAGAAAATCTGTGTGGGACGGCCTGGTCGGGGTAACTTGGGGGGCACCGAGGGAGGGAGGGGAGGCATAAGGACGGCCTGGTCAGGGTAACTTGGGGGGCACCAAAAGAGGGAGGGGAGGCATAGGGAGCCCAAGTGTGGCCAGGCCAGTGGGGTTCTGGGTTTGAGTAGCTGAGGCAGAGAACTCTGAGGATTTGGGCTTGAGCAGCACGAAGGGAAGTAATCGTTCTTCTGCTCTAAGTCCACACGAGACAAATGCCCATACCAGTGGCTTTGTCCTGGTGGGATGGGGGATAATGATGGCTCCTCCCAGCCACGTTTGACCTTGACCCCTCCCAGAGGAGGGAATACTTCCCACCCAGGGGGTGACAATGACCTCCGGGGGCCCCATGGCTGAGCTTCTTTCCCACCCGCGTCCCGGGCTGCTCAGGGAAGCAGCTCACGAGGCTGGAGTAGGAGGCCTCCTTTGCCTCCAAAGCATCCGCCACAGAGCTCTGGCAGGGGCAGCATCACCTCCAGGAAGAGGGATCACCCCACACCACCTCCATGCACATTCGCCAAAGACATGATCAGGGGATTTGCTAATACGTGCAATTTCCTTTAATTACAGGGTGATGAGGAATTTGTTTTGGGATCAGAGTTGCCAAAAAACAAATTTGATGGGACAAGAGGAAGGGGTGTCAGGAATCCATGGCGGAGGGGGTGGGGGCTCCCCCGGCACTGGGATTCTGAGTGGCACTTGGAGGGGAGGGAGGAGGGAGGACCAACTTTATAACTGCTTCCGATGTTTCTGAAAATAAAGACACATTTATTAAGAAACAGGGCCCTGGGGCTTGTCAGCACCTTCAGATAAAGCTGTGTCCAGGGGTCTGGGGAGCCTCAAAATGTAGGCAAGTGCTCAGCCCAGTTGGTCCCAAGGTAGGTGAGGACCTTGGCCTGGGAAGGGCCCATAGGCTCCTGGGAGAGAAGGGTGGATGGCCCCCGATCTGCGACCTTTGGGCTCCATCACACCCGGGGACCGCTCCCCTGTCTATGCTGGAGGGGACCACTTCCCAGGGGAGTGTGACATGTCCCGCCCTGAGCTGGGTGGGTGATTTACAGACTTGGGGCCACTGACCCTCAGGATAGCCCTGCCGGAACGGTCCCACACACACCCCCTTAAAGATGGGAACAGTGAGCTCCAGAGAGGCTGAGACGCCGCAAAGGTCCTGTGGACAAAGTGCAGGGTAGCATACAACCCCAGGCCCCCAGGCTCTCTGAGCCATTCCCCTCTGGCCCCCTGGCTCCCCTGACCCTAAATGCTCCAGCCAAAGAAGTGGAAGGGCTTTGCACCCCCATCTTCTGTAGCAGCACGCCTTTGCTGTACCCAGGCCCGTTCTCACGCCAAGCTCTTTTTGGCCTGACACTTTGCAAGCAGCGACCCTGGCACTCTGGGTCTCTGTGGATGAGTTGGGACAGAAGCGGAGTGGGCAGGCTAGGGTTGGGGTGGACAGTGTATTCGGCCTCCCTTCAACTTCTTTCTCAAGCAGAGTCACCTCCTCCTCTTGGAGAACTGAATTTTCCTCTCCACTTCCCAGCAAGAAAAATGTGGGGACTTGCGGGCCTTACAACACTGCACGACAGGCTGACGAGGCTGACCCTGGGATAGTTCGCCTGCACCCACCCCAGGGACAGACCGCAGAGAGCAGGGCCATTACCTCCATCCTTTCTTCTTAATGATGTTTCCCAGTACCACTTCAGCCCTGCAAAACAAGACACCGAACTCTCATCACAGCCAAACAGAAAAATCAAACCCAGACCCACTGTGGCCACTGGCCACTTGATTCCCTCTGTGAAAATGTCACTGGGGCCAGACAGCCAGGCTGTTAATACCCGCCTTGGCTCAGTAGCTCATTCCAGAGAGAGGGCTGGCCTGAGGGAGCGGGAACAGCTGTGTTATTGCCCCTGACTAGGATGGCTGTGGCATGTTCCCCTGCCGTCGCGTGTCTAAGCAGTGGCGGCCCCAGCTCTCACAGAGAAGGAAGGAGCTGCTGTCGAGCTTGGTAAAGCCAGCATCCCATTTCCTAGTCAGCTGAAAATTCACCGGGGAAAATGCCTGGCAACATTAGGTGGGCAAAATTTCCAGAGAAGTATCTTGTTTTTTTTTTTTTTTTTTTTTTTGAAATGGAGTCTCACTCTATCACCCAAGCTGGAGTGCAGTGGTGAGATCTCGGCTCTCTGCAACCTCTGCCTCCTGGGTTCAAGCAATTCTCCTGCCTCAGCCTCCCAAGTAGCTGGGATTACAGGCACATGCCACCACATCTGGCTAATTTTTGTATTTTTAGTAGAGACGGGGTTTCACTATGTTGGCCAGGCTGGTCTTGAACCCCTGACCTCGAGTGATCGGCCCACCTTGGCCTCCCAAAGTGCTGGGATTACATGCGTGAGCTACTGCGCCTGGACAAGTATCTTTTTTTAAAGTTAAATTATTCATCAAGTGCATGCTGTGTTTTGAGAGACAATCAACATGTACTCAGGGTCAAGGGCTGGATTTCCAGCAGACGTGCATGCTTGTGTATATGTGTGTGTATACATGTGTGCATGTGTGTGGGTGCACGTGTCCCTCTCATTTCCTGCATTGAACGGCAGACAGTCAGATGCTAGGCGGACCACTGTCTGTCCTGTTTGGCATCACTCTGGGTCCTGCACCAAACTCAGGCCAGCTGGGGGCATGGGCGGCTGACCCAGCCTCGCCTGGCACTGCAGCACTGGATTAACTTTGAAGAACTTTCTGCTTGTAGCAAAATGTTTCTGAGCAAAACAACAGACGGAGAATGATCCGTACTCTGTGCTACATTCCAATTATAAAAGCGCCTGAGTCATCCACTCAGAAATAATGGGCTCTGATTTGCAAGCTGTTTAGCATGCGCTCTGAATGCTCCTCATTTATGGTCAAGACGCACAGAAAATTCACTCAGCCCTAGGCCTCTTCCTTTTATTCCTTGGTCCCTGATTTGGGGATCAGGAAAGGAGGAGAAAGAGAGAAAAGCTAGCAGTGATCTCTGGGGCAGAGGAGCAGCAGACAGTGAGTTACCTAAGCCTGTGGCTTGTGGCTCTGGCTGTGAATTTGGTAGGACTCACATCTGTTCGCAGGACACAGAAATCCTGCAGCTCTCTGAGAAGCATGCAAATTAGTGTCAGCAGGAGAAGCAGGGGGCCTTGGGAAGATACGGGTTTGGCCCCCTGCAAGCTGCCTCTTAGCCTCCCCCAAACTCCCCAAAGCAGTTTCTCCCTGCCTATCCCCGGCACGCAGCACCCAGCTCCCCTGTGAGGGCACTGATGGGCATCCACCGGGGGCTTAGCTCTGAGCTGGACAGAGGGACGGCAGTGGCTGGCCCAGGAGCAGAGGGCAGGGGATCCCACAGAAACAGCGACCTGAGGGGAAGCTGCTCCCTGACTCCCTGGCCTTCCGGCAAGCGGCTTCCGAGAGGCTGGAGGCTGCTGGAGACCCAGTGAGCTTGCCCAGCTCACCAGCTCTGGGTGTCCACTTAAACAGGGGAACATGGAAACTGCGAGTGACAGAGGACGGAGTGTGACTGCTGTGACATGGGGTGTGCCCAGCCTCATCCACAGAGGCTGCACGGAGCTGCCTCCCACACGTTCTTCAGGGCAGCATAACCCAGGCCAAAGCAGGCAGCGAAGAGGTGGGGGGCTCGGGAAAGGAGGTGCCTCTCGGCTTGGCATCTGCACTGGGCTTTTTGACCTCAGACCCCTCCGCTGGGCTCATCTGTCTGGAAAGCTGTTCACTTTGATGGGAAGCTGCTGCCAGTATGGAGGGAGTGGGAGGGGGCTTTGCCATCCGGAGGGCCAAAAGGGCTGCAGATGGGGGCTGGAGGCGGTTTGAGGGTCCAAGCGGCAGCCCCCAGGGCTGTGCGCTCCCCAGGCTCTGGGTGGGAACTTGAGCAGGGCCCAGTTGGGTTCCCTGCCACTGGGTGCTCTGGGCCCCGCTGCAGTTGCAGGTAACCACCCAGGGCCCACGAAGCAGCTGCGGGCCAAGCAGCTATGGTGCACAGCAGCCCAGGCCTGCAGCCTGCTCGGCTGATGGGAACTTGGCTGGCCCCAGGCAGGAGGGGGGCAGAAGGAGGATGAAGAGAGGGCCAACAAACGATTTCACAAACAAAAGCTGACTTCTGGAAACCCGATGCAGGAGAGTGGATGATTTAATTACAGCCAGTCTTTAAAATTGAAGCCAACAGCCTAGCTGAAGAGGACTGAGCTTTTACATAATTGAGCAGGAAAGTTCACTGCCAACATGGGAAGTGCTCCCCACAGCACTCGGCCGGAGCCTGCCCTCCCCAGCTCTGAGGCCCTGCAGGCCCTGCAGCCCTAGTTGCACAAGTGAGACATGAAATGTCAAAATGTCAGGCACATCAAGAGAGCCCAGGACAGCAGCTTAATCGCGCCTCTCACCCAGCACAGCATCTTTGGCACCAGAGGGACTGTGGTCCCCCTGTTGACTCCACGGGGAGTTCAGCAAGTGACCAGTGTCCAAGCGTTCTGCAATTCCAGCCCCATGAAAATAGTACCTCCTAAAGCCATTCAGAGTTTAAGAATGAAAGTAGGGTGCAAGGTGCATTTGTGAGCACTCTTGGGAATGCGAGTGGCAGGAATCCCTGCAGCTCTGGCTCTGCCCAGGCATTCTGAACCACTTTTTCCCATGTGAAAAGACACGTACTTGCCGGCTGCATAGACTTCTGCTGTATCGAAGAGGTTGATGCCATTATCATAGGCCAAGGCCATGAGCTGCTCTGCCATCTGAAACGAGAAAACCGACACTGTCCTGCCAGCCGGGGGTGGGGCCCAGAGGCCTGGGAGGCCTCCCCGTGTCCACGCCCTGCCCTCCTGGGCCCGACAGGCTCCCCTGTGGGGTCTCTCCTTGCCCTCTCCTGCCACAGGACAGGGATGGAGGCAGCTCTCAGTAACAAACCCATTGAGAAGAATAAAGAAGGCAAAAGGAATGAAGAAACTGCCAAGGACTGCAGATTTCTTGAGAGCAGGGACCCCATCAGTTGGGGTCATCACAGGGCTTAGCACCTGTACTGGGCTGAACAGTATCCCCACAGAATTCATGTCCACTCAGAAGCTTAGAGGTGACCTCATTTGGGAATAGGGCCTTCTTGAATGTAATTAGCGAAGATGAGGTCGTACTGTGTTAGGGTGGGTCCTAAACCCTATGTGACTGGTGATTTACAAGGAGAGAAAACGCAGACACAGAAGTCCATGAGACTATGAAGGCAGAGACCAGAGTGACACGTCTACAAGCCAAGGACTGTTGGCAACCCCCAGGAGCTGGAAGAGGCATGGGGCAGACCCTCCCCCAGAGCCTTTGCAGGGAGCCTGGCCCTGCCGACACCTTGGTATCAGACCTCTGGCCTCCAGAAGGTGACAGAAGGGTGTCTGTTGTTTCAGGTCCCCAGGTTATGTTACTTTGTTACAGCAGTCCTAGGAAACCAAGGAAGTCCCCAGCAGGGGCTCTGTGGACGTTGCTGGGATGAGTCTATGTCCTTAAAGCCAGGGCTGTGTATTCAGTTGTATCTCATTGAATCTTTCCCAGCACCTGCACATGAGGACTGAATCGTTATTTTTGTAGATGGAGCAACTGACGCCCCACAGCTGGTGCATGGCGGGTGACATCCATTCTGGCCTCTTGGCCAGTGTTTCTCCAATGGCACATACTCCCGGCCCCGAGTGGCACTGCTGTGTGGTGGCTGCCTCGTGGGCAAGATCGATGAATGACTGCCCGAGCTAAACACGCTGTCCGTCAGACTTTGCTCCGTGGCTGCTGTCAGGATGCGATTGTGCTCCATGAGCAAAGAACTGGTTGTGGGGTGGGACTCATGGAGCCAGGTGAGCCCCTCTGCAAGTGACAGCTCCCTCCAAGAGGCTGGAGAGAAAGGTGCCCCTGAGCTGCTGGCTGTCGGACAGGGCTGCTTCCCTCTGAGTGTCACACTTCCCCAGGTGCGGCTCAGAGCACTGGGCCTCACCAGCAGCAAGCCCAGCATGGGGTGAATAATTCTTAATAACCCTCAAAAACCGTAGGACAGAAAACCAGCCAGGGGTGGCTTCACAGGGCTGCGTCTCTCTTTTCTGAACTCAGAAGCCCTTGTGGCCAGGAGGTATGGAGAGTGAGGACAGTGTCCTGTGGGGACCACGGGTAGCCACCGCTGGGGGGCACCCATGGGAGAAGGCCCATGCCCAAATGCTGCGCGTGGGAAGGCGGGCCTGGTGCTAGAGATCTGACAACTTCTCAAGAGAAGCCAGAAAGGCAGCATGTTTGTGGGTGGGGGGGTGTATGGAAATCTGGCCGGCAGCCTGGCGATGTTGGCACTCATCCCCAAACATCTCAGACATTGAAATGCAGCACAGCTGAAGCTGAGCCCCGGTTAGTGAGCAGCTGTGATTTGAGTCAGGAAGCCCAGGGGTGGAGGCCGTCGGTTTTCAGGATCCACCGGCCGGGGCTCCGTTGCTGTCTTCTCACTGCAGCTCAACTGCCCTGAGGCATCAAACGCATCTGCCGCCCGAGGGATCTGCTGCTGCCCCCCCAGCCTCCTCCTCCCGGATGTGCCCACTGAGGGAGAGCCCAGGAATCTCTCCCCACCTCTAGCACTTTCCTTCCCAGCACCAGGGCTCCAGCACGGACAGACAGGCGGCTTGTTCACCTGCTCACTGCTTCCTCCTCGTCTTCCTCCTGACTTTTCCCTGATGCCTCCCACATCCAGGCCCAGGAGGAGAGAGCCCAGGAGGGCACAGTGCGCCGGGCCCCAGTGGGGCTAAGTCTGTGGTTAGGGCACTCACGCTCCTGGCAGGGCTTCTCAGAGGAGGGGACCCACGGCTCCGTTTTCCGTTTTTGTATTTCAGACACGTGTATTTTCTTATCCCCCATCTTTCTTCCAGGAGGGGTGGCACACTACCCATATGTTTGTGCACTTTGATTTTTTCACTCACAATACGTCCTAGAAACAAATCCACACCTGCTCATGAAGATCCCTTTCATTCTTTTTGTTTAATTAAAACATTACTGCATTTATCAAAGAGACTTTTCTAAGTTGTGGTAAAATATCTATAATGAAATTTACTATTTTAACCTTTTTCAAGCGTAGTTCAGTGGCAGTAAGTACATTCGCATAGTTGTGTAACCATCACCACCATCCATCTCCCTGTCATGTTCCTAAACTGAAACTCTGTACCCATTGAACAGTAACTCCCCTTCCCTGCTCCCTGCCTCCAGCCCCAGCACCCACCATTCTCTGGTATTTATGAATTTAACTACTCTAGGCACCTTAGACAAATGCAGTCACACCGTGTGTCCTTTTTGTGGCTTGTTTCAGTGAGCATAATGTCCTCAAGGTTCAAGGTTCATCCAAGGGGTATCACATGTCCAGAATATCAAAGACTGGGGTTTTTTTTTTTTTTTTGGAGATGGAGTCTCATTCTCTTGCCCAGGCTGGAGTGCAGTGGCACGATCTTGGCTCGCTGCAACCTTTGCCTCCTGGGTTCAAGAGATTCTCCTGCCTCAGTCTCCTGAGTAGCTGGGACTACAGGTGCATGCCACCAAGCCCGGCTGATTTTTCTATTTTTAGTACAGATGAGCTTTCACCACGTTGGCCAGGCTGGTCTCGAACTCCTGACCTCAAGTGATCCGCCCGCCTCAGCCTCCCAAAGTGCGCCCGACAAAGACTGGGTTTTGAAGGGTGTTTAGGAGTTTGTCAGGCAGGCAAGGGGAGAGTGGGTGGGGGAGGGGCACTCTAGGCCCTGGGGCTGGTGTGGGCCAGGGAGGGCAGCCTGCAGCAGCATCAGCTCCCGGGAGCTCTCGCTCACCTGTGCTCAGGTCAAACCCCGGGGAGCCCTCCTTGACTAATCCTCCCATCACTGGAGCATGAAGTTCAGCCACTGCCGGGGCTTCCCCTGCAAATTAGTCCAGAATCTGACCCCTCTCCCTACCTCCACTGTGCGCACCCTGCTCTGAGCCTCCAGCAGCTCTTGGGTGGTTTCTCACAATAGCCTCCTAGCTCTCTGCTTCCATCCTCTCTCCCTGCACCTTCCCCAGGCAAAGCGTGGTCCATGGGCCAGCATCAGCATGGGATCAGCAGTGTAGCCTCCCAGGCTCCACGACAGCCCTGTCACATCAGGATGTGCCTTCTGAGTACATGGGATCGTGCACACGCTGAACTTCGAGACACCCTCATGACTCGCCATTCCCAGCGCAGCAGCCAGGGCGAGCCTTGGCAGACCTTTTAAATCCGGTCAAATTTCCTCCATGCAAAAGCCCTCCAGGGGCTTCCATCTCGCAGAGGGTCAAAGCCAAAGTCCCCACCAGATCTGCACCCTGACCCCCAACTCTATCCCCTGCATCCCCTTCTCCCCAACACTCGACCTTAGGGCTTTGCCTTGGTGCCTTGGTTGTCCCCTTGGCCCCCGAAGGCTCTTTCTCTGGACCACCACGTGGCTTCCTTGCTCGCTTCTGCTTCTTGACCACCCTGTCGTCAGGACCCCGCACCCCTGCCCTCCTTTTTCTACTTTCTTCTCTGCAGTCAACTAAATAACAGTTCTCCAAAGGTATCAGGTCCCTGGAACCTGGGAATGTGACCTTAGGTAGAAAGAGGGACTTTGCAGATGGGATTAACGTGAGTACTCTGCGATGGGGAGAATGTCCTGGCTTAGCTAAGTGGGCCCTCAGTGCCATCACAGATGACCTTATGAGGACGAGACAGACGAAGACTTGACAGACAGAAGAGGAGGAGGGAGAGTGTCCACAGGGGCAGAGACTGGGGGATGCGGGCACAAGCCAAGGAAGGCCAGCAGCGCCAGACGCTGAAGAGGCCGGGAAGGGTCCTGGCCTGGAGAAGGAAGCCCGGCCCGGCTGACTCCTGGACTTAGGCCGGGAAAGGTCCTGGCCGGCAGAAGGGAGCCTGGCCCAACTGACTCCTGGACTTAGGCTCAGGGGTACCGAGTTGGGATCTCTGGCCCCCAGAGCTGTGAGAGAATATGTTGCTGCTGTTTTCAGCCGCACACTGGTGGCTATTTGTTACAGCAGCCACGGGCAGCTCACACCCTCTCCACAGCACATTCGACCACTGGAGACGGTGTCCTGCCTGCCTCTTTACCCTGTCGCCCTCTCTAGAAAGAGAGTGACTGGGAAGAGGCTGGAAGCAGGCAGAGAGCTGGTGCTAGGCAGGGGCTCCGCAAGCCTGAGGCGGGTGCTCCTGGCTCTGCTCTGCCCACCGGGAGGCCTCCCACTCCTGCTCATAGACTAAGAACAAAGGGCTCAGTGCTCTCCATTCCAGAGCACGGTGGCCCTGAACACGCCTGGCTCCCTCCAGGGAGGAAAGCCCAGCCAATCACAGAAACCTGTGGTCATCACAGACCCCCAAAGGCGTGCAGACAGCCGGATCGGCAGGGTCCGGCACGGCAGACACCAACCCTAACCTCACCTGTCCCTCAGCAAAAACTAAGCCACCATACAATTCCAGCTACATCCAGGGTGGCACCTGGGATTGGCAGGACCAGAGGCAGGAAAGAGAGGGAGGGACTCATGGCATTGTGGGGCTGTGCTTTCTCACTATTTTATTTATTTATGTTTTTATGGCTATGATTTTGCTGTAATTTCTCTTCCAGGTTTTTCTGCCCTTTCCCTAGAAAACTGCAGCTCTACTCCACAGACTGCTGTCTATGCTGGCTGCGTTTTCCATTTGCTCTCACAGGCCTTTCCCATGCTGTTCTTCAAAACATGAGTATTTTTTTTTTTTTTTTTTTTTTTGAGATGGAGTCTTGCTCTGTCATCCAGGCTGGAGTACAATGGCACAATCTCAGCTCACTGCAACCTCCGCCTCCCGGATTCAAGCAATTCTCCTGCCTCAGCCTCCCGAGTAGCTGGGATTACAGGCACCCGCCACCACGCCTGGCTAATTTTTTTGTATTTTTAGTAGAGATGGGGTTTCACCATATTGGCCAGGCTGGTCTCGAACTCCTAACCTTGTGATCCACTGCCTCGACCTCCCAAAGTGCTGGGATTACAGGCATGAGCCACCGCCCCCGGACCTAAAACATGACTTCTAAAGACCTCTGCTCTGTGGCCGCATCTTGGTTCATTTTACGGAGCCTTTATTTTGTGATGTTTTGGTTCCTTCCAGTATCTGGGTCCCAGACACTGAAATCAGAAGGAAGCTCAGGAGACATACAGGCCACCTCCCTGTCACCCTCATCTGGGGGGACAGGGAATCTGTCCCTACCCCAGTACAGTTACCCCACAGCTAAGCACTGGCCACAAGTGTTGAGGCAAAGAGCACCAGGTGGAACCCCCCGTGGCCAGCGGCGAGGTGAGACCCCTGCACCTGTTTATGGCCAGAGGCTCAGCTTCCTTGAACTGGGAATAGCACCTACCTCCCTGGGTTGATAGAGGATTAGGTGAGATAATAAGTGTAAGGTTCTCAGCCATTACATCTATTAAGTTTTTATTGTCTGGCTTGTCTTGAACACATGCTTCTAATGGGGAGTGTGAGGCCACAGAAAGGGCACCTAACGACGGGAGGGCTGGAGACCTGAAACCACCGTGGTGGCTCCAACAGGTGTCACGTCATCTTAGGGTTCCTAGCGCGGTCTGATCCCTTCATGGGCTCCTGTGAGCACTGGCTGAGAATGTGACGGTGTCCGACAAACTGTGGACTCTGCCCTGTGCCATGTGAGGGTGGCTGTCATTCCTGCCTCACCAGGTGGTTTGTTCCACCCCTGGGCAAGCTTTCATTTTGTCCCTGGCATGGCACAGAACTGGGCTGAGCTGCTGTTCACACAACAGCCCTGCAGATACTGCAGGGCCCAGCTGCTGCGGCCCAAAGAACAGGGGACGTCAAGCCTTTTCTGTAAAGGGCCACATAGTAAATGCTTCAGGCACTGTGGGCCAGAGAGTCTCTGTTGCAATTACTCAGCTCTGCCCTTGTGGAGTGAAAGCAGCTGCTATGTGTAAATGATGGGTGTGGCTATGTCCCAGTAAAACTTTATTTATACAAATAGTCTGCAGAGTTGATAGAGACAGGAAGTAGACTAGAGGTGACCAGGGGATGGGGCGTTACTGTTTAAGGGTGCAGAGCTCCTGTTTGGGGTGATGAAATATTTCGGAAACGGATAATGGTGAGGGTGGCACAGTATGTGAATGTACTTAATGCCACTGAACTGTAGACTTAAAAATGGTTAAAATGGCAAATTTTATGTTTCATATATGTAATAAAAAATTGAAAAACAAAAAAAGCAGTCCAGGACGGTCCTGGCTTCCCTGCTGGCTCGGACCGAGCCGCAGCACCTGAAGTGCACAAACCCTCTTCATCTGAACCGCAGCCAGGCGGGCCCCCCCTTCTAGATGTATTGATTTCTTTTTTGACACTAACTGTAGGATTAATACAAAAATTTGTCTTGCTCCTTTGCTAAGCCATTTTCACCTGCCACAACCATTCAGAACCCTGACACTGCCATCTATTTCATTCTCTGTCCTTCCAGCTTGGTGTCATCTAGAAATGACCTCCAATATCTTCACACGTGTCCATCACTGTGTTCCTGATGGAGACACTGCAGAGGCCTGGGCCAGCAGGGCTGCCACTGGGCCATTCATTAATGCTTTGAGGGTATGCCTGGTTTGCTGGTGAAAACATCATCTCGTTGGATGGGTCTAGTCTGTCTGCTTGTTTATATCTTTCCCACAAGGACATACAGGCCACCCAGCTAATATTGTTTGGAAATGAAGGTACTCCATTCTACAGAATTCTCCTATCCTGCTTTAGAAACCACATCGAAAGGGAAACGAGGCCGAGTCAGGCAAGGCTGATTCAGATTGAACCATATGGGCCCCAGGGCTCCAACTGAACCAATCTGGTGGGCTGAGGTAAGGCAATTCCTTTTGCCTTAATAACTCCAGACTTCACCCTGAGATAGCGCCTATCCAGCAACTTCAAAGCAAGGGGCAAATCATTCTATAACCAGCTATTTTCTCTCTTTTTTTTTTTGAGACAGAGTCTTACTCTGTAGCCTAGGCTGGAGTGCAGTGATATGATTTCGGCTCAATGCAACCTCCCCCTTCTGGGTTCAAGCAATTCTCCTGCCTCAGCCTCCTGAGTAGCTGGGATTACAGGCGCCCGCCACCACGCCCAGCTAATTTTTGTATTTTTAGTAGACATGGGGTTTCACCATGTTGGCCAGGCTGGAACTCCCGACCTCAGGTGAACCGCCCGCCCCAGCCTTCCAAAGTGCTGGGATTACAGGTGTGAGTCACGCACCCGGCCAGCTAGTGTCTTAAAGATAAAAGTGACCTCAAACACAAACTGTATGCATTTACATTTTGATAGAAGCAAAGCTTTCCCTTGGAAAACTGAGCAATCACAGCTAACAAGGTCTCACATCAATTCGCTCATCAATTTTTAAACGCAACCTTTCTAGTGCTAAGTAAGACAAACACGAAAACTGCTTCTTGTGCAGATGCCCAGAGCTGTCTGAGCAAATGCCACTGCACTCACTTCTGAGATGCTGCCTCACTGTCCAGAAGCACACATGTTTGGGCGTGTGCCGTCCCTGTCCTTCTGAAAGACCCAGAGGCGCTGGCGGCATACAAGCTGGCTTTTTGTTAGTGTTCACTTTCTTGTTCCACTTGTGGGGACATGAGCCCCAGCAAATACATCTGACTGTGATCCGCACGGTTCGCGGCAGCTGGGAAATGGACAGTGGATGTTGGGTGAAATGCAGATCTCGGGTTCTTCAGCTTGCAGCAACCACTGCAGGGGCTGCATTCCAAATGACCTCGACAGATAGTTACTGGAGCCTCCATGGCATGTGGGCAGCTAGGATCTGCATCCAGCTTCAGAATTTGGGAAGCATGTGCACCCTGAATTCTCCTCATTAACTGTGGAATGGGGGTCACGCGTGTGGGAAATCTGAGTCCTGAGGAGCTTAAGGGACATGCTGAGGCCCGAGGCGTCCACTGCTGGGTGATGGCACCAGACTCAGCATCCCTTCTGGCCATGGCCACCTGGCTCACCTTTTTACTCTCCCCTGGGGCAGGATGCCCTCGCAAAACAGAAAGAGGGAGGGAGGCTGCCGCGCTGGGTCCCGGGAGCACGTGCTCACTGGTCCACGCAGCAGACTTATCCATGTGCTCTGGTGAGCCTGTGCTGGGCTCTGGGGTGCTGGGAGGGCCCCATCTTACCTCATCGGTGATCTGGCCTCCGAAGGTCACCCATGTTCCTGGAAGAAGACACAGGAGCTCAAGTTAGGAACCCGGCAGGAAGCCAGATTCTCCTGTCGGTGCTCAGACCTCAGGCTGCAGGGCCCAGGGGGCAGCCACAGGTGTCCCTCTGTGCTGCTCTGTGGCCAGGGTGTCCTTAGTGTGTGTGGACACCTGGCCTTCAGAGAAAGTCCTGCCCTCTTGGGGTCACTAAACTGAGGGGACAAAAGTCTCTAGAGCAGGCTGCTGGCTATGGGTCCAGGAGGTCTGGGGCTTTTGAAATGCTTGTCAGAGCTGTACTGAGGCATGCCACAAGGAACGGCACAAGGGACGCCTCTCTGAAAACATACCAGGTCTGACAGCCGCGTCTGCGTGCTCCTGCTGGGACGGAGCGGGGAGGGCGGTGTCAGGGCAGTGGGTAGTGGTGCGGGGCGGGGTGTGTGTACTGCAGTGGGCAGTGTGAGTGTGTGGGGGGGTGTGTACTGCAGGCACAGGGCAGGTGGGGACTGCACGTTCTGGAAACAGGCCTTGCAACTGACAGGAGAGGAATAAGGGCCAAATCCAATGGTGCTCCAGGAGGGACTCATGAGCTGAGCCTGCCTTGGAAGGTAAGGTGTCTTCCTTGCACTCCTAGGGCCAGAAAGGCCTCTGATTTTGTGGTGTGGGGTGGGGACCACGTGTGGAGGGGCCCCTAGTATCCGCCTCACCTCCTCTGCTGAGACTGTGTCTCTCTCTCCCTCTATCCCAGACCCCCTCCCACCTGCATCTTTGTTGCCATGGCAACTGAACCCCCCTGAATCCTGGGCTCTGGGTGCAGCTACTCCCTGGGGTGTGCCAAGGGCTGGGCCACCCTGCCTCCCAAGGGGTGTCCAGTTCACCCCATGCCCAGCCTCCCCACAGCCTGTTTCCCTGGTGGGACGGAGGGGACCCCCACACTCACCAAGTCCCAGGCAGGAGACCCGCAGGCCAGACTTGCCCAGGTTCCTGAAAAACGAACGCCACATGAGTTCTCAGCACCCAGGCAGGACCCTGCCAGCCAGGCTCAGGTCCCACCAGGGCCAGCCCCCACCCACTCCCCCAACAGTCAATGTGTGTTTGGAGGCTCCGAAAGGCACCGGGGACCTTCAGAGAGGTGCCTCTGCTCACCCACCCCGGGGGTAAAGTGCCAACTGCCCCCGGCCCACACCATGCTGCTGGCACGGGCCCCGCTGGTGCCCAGTGGGGGTCTGCAGAGTGGTCTCGAGGACAGATGGAAATGCAGAGGGACACTGTCTGTTTTATGGTGAAATCGGGCTGGTCTCAGCCCCATGGTACCATCCATGCGGCGCCCCTTGCGGAGAAGCCCCTTCTTCCCTCCTCTCTGAGGCCACATTTGTGATTTTGTGCCTCTTCTTGCTGTGTCCAGCGACTGGGGCAGGAGATCATCCCACTTCGCCGGACCACATGGCCTGTGCATCTGTCCCTCGGGGTGCGGGGAGCTCCATGGTGGGGCTGCCAGTTCTCAAGCAAGGCCAGCCCTTCGTTTGTTACAGCCACAGCCAGGCCCAACAGCAGCGGCAGAGCCTGGCAGCGCAGGCCTCCTAACCAGGCACAGCTGCCCGGGCTCCTTCCCGGGGCCACTGAGGCACCTGCCCACTGTGGTGCATCCCAGGGTCCACAGGAACAGGCCTTGGGCCATCATGACTGCCCTTAGGAGGTGAAGGAGGGTGGCAGCCCTCTGCTGAGGACCGGCATGCCCGTATGTCCTGGCACAGGCTGCCTGAGAGCCCGCAGGGTTGCAGCAGGACAGGCGGTCCCCAGGCATCCTGTCCCTGGATCCTCCCGGGAGCCCTACGCGGCAGGAGATGCCCTACGCGGCAGGAGGTGCCCTACGTGGCAGGAGGAGCCCATGCGGCAGGAGGAGCCCTCGCGGTAGGAGTCCTACGCGGCAGGAGCCCTACGCAGCAGGCGCCTTGCTTGTCGTGACATCGATTCCCACGTTACGAGACCTGCCCAGCACGCGGAGGAGCTGGATCCCACCCAGGCAGCTGGCTGCCCGCTCACGTTCCCCACCATGATGGCATGCATCCCACCCCCAGCCTGTTTAGCAGGGTGTGATCTGCCCAGATGGTGAGGCTGACAAGTGGCCGGGTGGATCTCACAGCTGCAGCCAGGCCTTGACCCATCTGGGGTCGGATTCCACTTCCCTTGTGGGATCCAGCTGCCAGCATCTGGTCAAGGGGCAGCTGGTTCTAGGCGGTGGGGAGTGACAGCCATGAGTTACCAGCGGGTGAGGCCCAGCCTCCTGGCCCAAGGGCCCTGCATTTCCCTGGGGCCATGACACTTCTAACTTCAGAGGATGCAATGTCCTCAGTTTATCCTCTTTCCTGTCCAAGCCTGGCCCCTGGGAAGGCAGCGTGGGGCTCAAGCCTCATTCTGAACCCCGGACTTCTGACATGAGCCCACTCGGTCCCTCTCAGCCTCGGTTTCCCTGGTTATAAGGCTCCTGGACTCCTAACTCATGAGTGGATATAATACTTGTAAGTAGCTTGAAAACAGTTGAACGTGTCACCAAATTGAAGGTACTTTAAAATTGCCTAGGTTTATTTTTCAATTTCCTATTAAAACCACTCCAGCTGCCAGCCTATTGCTCCTGTAGGCAGAGCTGGGATTTTCCCTAAAGGAGCACTTAGAAAAGCTGAGTTTTCTTTCAGGAAAGGGGACGACCGGGTGGCGGCTATGGGCAGACGCTCTGAAGCCAGAGCCCAAATCCCGGTTCAACTTTCCTGGCTGGAGGACTCCGGGCATTTTATGGAGTGGCCTGACGCCTCAGTATTCTCATCTGCAGAATGGGCTCACGAGGCTGCCTTTTTCACGGTGGCTGCCATGAAGACGGGAGATCCATGAGCATAGACGGCCACAGGACACTGACTCACATGTGTCTCATTTCCCAAAGACAGCAGGAGGGTAACCTTTTCTTTATTCCAAAACAACAGACAAATCAAACAAGCTTTAACTATTACCATGTTAAAAAGGAACTGAAGTTTCCTTTTTCCTCCTTATACATTAATGAAATACTCTGATAGTACCATCTGCATTGCTGGCATGTTCCAACCCAGAATAACTCGTGTCTGTGGCTGCTGGGGAGAACAGCCTGACTGTACCACTAATACATTCTGCATGAGCCTGGTCAGTTTAGAAGTTTAGGTAATTTCCCCCATGCTGGCTAGAAAGTAACTGTGGTAAGAAATTATATAGTTGCTTAGTAGGAGTCCAATAATGAAGCAAAGGGCTGGAGGTTCTGATTAGTGCCTCTCTGCTGCTTTGGGGTCATAACCCCTTTGCAAAAACAGATAAAGCCTGGAAATACGCCCAGATACGAATGCCCTCAGAACCTTCCTTGCAACGTCTGGGTGTTCACAGAGCCCTGGACCCCACTGGTCTAGATATGTCTGGGCACCGAGAAGGGACGCCCGGCCCCCACCTCTGCAAAACCACCTCCACGAGTGACTGTGGGGAACAGTTGCTTGAAAAGGCTCTGCTGAAGGCCAGGTTGGGGCTGAAGAGAAGAGGCACCCCTTGGTTGCCAGTTTGGGGAGGGCTGGCAAAAGTTGCCCCTGCCCCTGATTCCATATCTGTTCCTATTCTGACCGGTGGGAAATGGGCCCGCTTCCCCGAGTGGGCTCTGGGTTCAGCCGCTCTTCCACCCACCACCCACAGGACTAATTTAACAAAACTAGGGCACCACGTGATGCAGCAATTACCCTGCTCAACTTGTTTCCCTGTGAAAATGATGGTATCGGTTCTGCCATCCGCTGCCAGGCCTCGGGAGAAGGGATGTGAAGGGACAGGGCGCCTCCAGGCTGAACGCTTTGTAAGCATGGCTGCTCGTGCGGGTGGGGAGCACACGTCTCAGCCGGGTCTGGACGGGGCTGCTGCGTGTGGGGTGGGGAGCACACGTCTCAGCCGGGTCTGGACGGGGCTGCTGCGTGTGGGGTGGGGAGCACACGTCTCAGCCGGGTCTGGACGGGGCTGCTGCGTGTGGGTGGGGAGCACACGTCTCAGCCGAGTCTGGATGGGGCTGCTGCCTGCTGTACTTGAAACTTCCCAGACACAGAGATCATTTCCTACCAATTTCTTCCTCATCATTGAAACCTGACATCCTAATGAAGCAGGTGGTCAACATCTCGAAATCCAAATACTGTCAGTCTTCATTAATTTGCCTCATGTCTCTCCTGGGGTCTGGAAAACGCCCAGTGAGGACTCACAGACATAACCTCTGTCGGAGGGGAGCCCGATGCCCATTGTGGAGCCCCCGGATGCTGCACACCCCTAAAAACTGCACTTCAGAATTGGGAAGGGCTGGAGCTGGAAGGCTCTGGGAAATGACAGGTCATTTTATAAAGAGGAGTTTGGGGCCTTTCATTGGAGCCACCTGGGCAGAGGACAAAACTGTGATTGGGTGAAGGGCAAGCACTGTGGCCTTGGCTAGCTGGTCGCAGAGGAAGGCACATGGGATGGCTCCTGTTAGTGCCCTGCTCGCCTGTCTGCTCTGTGCAGTGATGATCTGTTTGCACGCCTGCCCTGCTCCCAGATTCCAGGCTCCCTAAGGACAGGCTGGGCTTCCAGTCTTTGTCTTCTAATTGGAGCTGGCAGTGGCAGGGTCCCAGGGAGTGCTTGTTTGGGATGATGTTGGGGAGTAATTCAGGGGTGAGAAGCCCAGGCCCTGGGGTCAGACTCTCAGGACCAAGTGCTGGCCCCTCCCTTACTTATCAGGCTTGGCCTCCCGCCATCCCACACTGAGCATGCCTTAGGCCCTTGGGCAAGAATGTGGCGCCTGGTACTGACCACGCACCTTTAGTTTCCTAGTTACTTTTGGACTGTGCGTGTCACTGGACAGCTGTGCCTGGAGCACACCACTGGGAAGGGCCAGCTTCCCAGCGAGGAGGTCAGAGTCACAGGGAGGCTGGGATCAGGCTCCCCCTCAGTCCCTGCTGCCCCCCTCTTGCACCCTGGCTGTGGCCCTGGGACAGTCCCTGCGCAGCAACTCATGACGCAGGTACCGCATGAGTGGGATGGGAGAGGCCTGGGGTGGGGGTGCCCGATAGCACAGGCTTTGGATTCTAAGGCCCATCTCAGCCCCTGTGAAACTGCACCTCATCCTACAGGGCTACTAACCTACCTCCCGCTGTGACAGCAGCAAGGAAAGCTCCCAGGCCTGGCCAGGTATAAGGCGGTGTCTGCAACTCCATTGGAGAGATGGGGGTCCCTCGGTCAGAGAGTGCCAGGGCTGGGATTTGAACTCTGGTCCGCAGACTGCAAACCTGCCCTCAGTCAGAGAGTGCTAGGGCTGGGATTTGAACTCTGGTCTGCAGACTGGAAACCCGCCCTCAGTCAGAGAGTGCTAGGTCTGGGATTTGAACTCTGGTCCGCAGACCGCAAACCTGCCAGCCTGATGAACACCCCCCTTCACTGCCCTGTCTTGCCCTCCCTGCCTCCAGCACTCACGTGTGTGCATGCACACATAAGCACACACATGGGCGTGGTGAGCATTCATCCTCTGAGAGCCACTCCTCAATGAGTTTTAGGAGGGAAACAGTGTTAACAGCCACACTTTCCAATTACGTAGTGCCTCATGTTTAGAAATAGTCCCGCTTTTAACTCCTTTGAGATCCTAGGACTGACATAAAAGTTGCTGAAGGCAATAGGTATCTAAACCAAAAAATATACATATACATGTTTTGTTTACTCCTAGCTTTTTTTTTTTTGAGACAGGCTCTCATTCTGTCACCCAGGCTGGAGTGCTGTGGCATGATCTTGGTTCACTGCAGCCTCTGCCTCCTGAGTTCAAGTAATTCTCCCACCTCAGCCTCCCGAGTAGTTGGGACTACAGGTGCGCACCACCATGCCCAGATAATTTTTGTATTTTTTGGTAGAGACAGGGTTTCACTATGTTGGCCAGGTTGGTCTCGATCTCCTGACCTCAAGTGATCCCCCCTCCTCAGTCTCCCAAAGTGCTGGGATCACAGGCATGAGCCACCTCGCCTGGCCCTAATTCTAGCTTTTGATCCCTACTTAACAAAAGATTTAAACTCCAGAGCTTCTAGAACAGAGAATTCTATTCTGGATTGTCATTAAGCTTAGAGGATTGGACACTTTCAGCCCAGAGGTTCATTAAAGCCTATCTCACCCTCCCAGGATGCAGGGAAGGAAGAGACACGAATGTGGATGCAGGACCCCAGAGTCATCCCAGAATTCACCTCCAGAAAGGGTTGGCTTAGATGACGCGGTTTTCACATGAGGCCCAACTCTCAGGCATTGATTTTGCAGAGGTTTAAGCCACACAGCTCAGGCATCAGGATGGACTCACAATGCTTTTTAGGTTGGCACCAATACCAGCTATAAACCCAGAAGATTCCCAAATGCAATGAGAACAGTTTGTGGCTGTTTCTGAGGCTGGTGGCCTGCACTCCAGTTTCAGGTCACTGAAAAGCAGAGTTGTCCCCAGTTGGGTTCCTGTTTTGGGAAAACTTTCCCAGGAAACCTGGGAACCAGAGACCTAACTTAGCTTTTCCAGCTTCTGTAGACCACGTGTTGTGGAGACTTCCTTTATCCCTGGAGGATGGTTCTGGATGCAATCAATGCTCTGGACTCAGAGACTTACATGGAGAGTGAGGAAGGCTGGCCCCCAGAAGGGTGCCCCAGAACCCTGCTCCCGGGACCCTTGGTACAAAGCTGAGACCCTCCCTTTTCCATCCTGGGCACATTCACCCAGACTTTGAGAAAGGCCCTGGCAGGGAAGGGGAGGGAGGCCCTGCTCCTGATGTGAGTGCTCAGCATCCTCCCCACATACAAGTCACAGCACCTGGAGCCAGATGGGGGCTGAGCCCAGGTGGAGGGAAGCAAGGTGCCTGGGCTGACCATCGGGAAACTCCACATGCGGCCTGGCTGCCTGTGCCTGTGACTGCTGGAGCAAGAGTCCCGCCTGCTAGAGGAATTGTGCCCTGGGCCTGGCTCAGGTGGAGGAGGGAAGATTCATTCCATCACAGGGTTCACCCCATAGTCCCTCACTACCAAACGGATGTTTGTCATGGTGGCCTGGCTGGAAAGATATCAGACCACCCCCAGGGCATCTTGTGGGGCCTGTGTGCCCAGGGGAGGGCAGGAGGATGTTGGGGGGCCCTGTGGCCCATGCCTCAGGGTTCCCCAGGAAAAGGGAGCATTGGCGGCTTGGCTATTGTAAATGACCCTCAGAAAGAAAACCGAGGCAGAAGGAAGGAAGACAGTGCCCTCACCATCTCCCCCTGAAACTGGGAAGAAAGAAACTTAGCACTGACCAGATTCTCAACGCTGTTTCTCACCATCTACCAAGCACTAAGCACAGACCCTCCCAGCCCTCAGCACAAACTGCCCAAGTCTGACAAACGGGGATTTGCAGATTTTATGCGCTCTCGAAAGTGAGGAGGTGGGGAGTTGGGGAGGCCGGGAGGTCAGCCCCCACCCTGCAAAGCTGTGCACCCCCGTACCTATATTTCATCCCGTGCTGCTTCACGCTGCTGTCACCGGCACACGGGAGGCTCTGCACCGACAGCTGTCCCAGGCTCCGGGCCGCCATGGCCACGGCACGGAAGCGGCCTCGGGAGCCCAGGCTGGGGCTGCTGGCCGCCGGTCGGCCCAGCCGATCCTCAGGGCCCCGGCCCTTGAGGCTGTGCTCCGAGCAAACGAAGGACACCTGCATGCTGAGGCCGGGTGCTCAGATCCTGGCTGCGTCCCCTGTCCCCTTGGGCTCAGGAGCCATCTGTCCCCTAGAAACTCTTCTCCTCCGACCAGGACGAGACTTTATCCAGAAGCCAAGAAAGCTGCAGGCGTTCCTTGAGGAGCGAGGATTTCCGAAGGCAACGGTGGGGAAGGCTGCACAGCTCCAAGGGAGAGAGTCACATTTCCAGGCCCGAGCTACAGAAGACCTGCTCGAAGCGCGGCTGGAGGTTGAGGGGTGTGCATTTTCTCTTCCCCTCACATCTCTCTTGTCTCTGCAGGTCCTTCCTCTCTCGCCACCCTCATCCAGCTCTGGCTGCCCAAGTCCTCAGCCCTATAGTCTCCAAAAGTGTTGGGCAGGGCAGGGCTGGGCTGTGAGTTACTCCTGATGATGAGTGACAGGTGATGAGCACACCCGCCTTCCTTGGACCGGAGAAGGGAGGGGTCTCTCTGGTGTTGCTTGTGGAGCCGGAGGTGATAGCCTGGGGGGCTGCGCAGGGCTGCTGTGACTGCTCTCCTGGGGCAGCGGCTCAGGGGGTCTTGGGGAGCAGCTGCTTCTCGGGGCTTCTTGAGTCTTTCCGAGGGGGCCTGGGATCCAGCTCCTGGCTCTGTGCGCCGTGGGCGGCTGAGGCTCCCACCAAGTCAATGAGGCGACCAGGGAGAGGCGCGGGCAGCGTCTGGCCATTCATTATTAATGAAGCAGGATGCACGAGCCGCCTGCCTTGGCTGGTCCCCCGAGGCCATTGCTGGCTGCTCTGGGCTGACAGCTGCTGAGCCAGGACTGGCCTGAGGCCTGGACAGGCACTGCAGCCAGGGTGGACTCTGCGGGCTGGATGTCTGAGCTTGTAGGCAGCCAGCTCCAAGCAAGGCAATGCCTGCTCCGGTCACAGCCTCCCTGGCACATGCCCAGCGGCACCTGCTTGGGGTTCTCCCTCTGGAGAGTGGGGTATCCGCTGGGGGATTGGCACAAGGAGAAGCAACATCACCAGAAATGTGAAGAAGCCACTGTGTCTTGATGATTATGACACAGATGGCCCAAGGAAGGAAATGCGGGGGTCAAAGGGACAGAGAGGTTCCAACACTCCCAGTAAAACTTAGGTTACAGCAGATGCTCAATAAATACTCTGCAATCAGTGAGTGAATGGTTGAATGAAGCAAGCCCCTGCCCTACTTTACTTCATCCTCTTCAGCATCCGGAGGGGCTGGCTCTGCCCTCTGATCCCAAGTGTCCCCCTCACACCCTGCAGGTGGACCCTGGCCAGAGCTGCCTTCTGGGCCCCCTCTTGTCCTGCCAGGAGGTACTAAGGGCACTGGAAGGTGGTGGGGTGACAGGGGATAGGCAAACCTGTGCACAGCCCACCCCTCCTTGAGGCTGGACCCCAGGATTCAAAGGCCACAGCCCTGGCCTCCCGGGAGCTCATGGGCTGCTGAAGAGGCACAGATGGCAACCATTCCACCTTTGGCCCCTACCTAGGGCTCAGGTTAAGTCTTTTGCCCCCTACCCTTCTCCCTACTTGGAGGCTCTTTATAGAGTGTGACCAGCAGCAGATCTTAGCATCCCTACTTCCCCTAAATGTGCAAAGCCAGGGCCAAGACGGAATTTGCTCAGACTATCTCACAGAATTTTTCAACAGCCCCCTTCCCTATTTATAAAAAGGATCACATTGATTTGTTCAAAGAGCCTCTGGGTGCCTACTGTGCATCACGAGGCACCTGCTCTCATGGCGCTCACCGTCTAGGACAGGGCTGTTCAACATCTGATCATGTCAGGGGAGCTTATTACAAAGGCAGGGTCCTGCGCGTCCCCCTGACCTATGGAATCAGCAGCTCTGAGGCCCAGCCCGGAAGGCAGTGTTCAGCCCAGAAGGCAGTGTTTCTACCAAGAGCTTCGAGTGGTGCTACGCATGCTGGCCTAGTGAGACGTGGAAATCCTCTACCTCTTCCTTACACATTCTCTGCACTCTGGCAAACCATCGGATCCCACAATGGCTGGCACCATCGGATCCCACAACGGCTGGCATCTTACTATTCCCCAGGGGTGTTCTTACCCCAGTGATGCACGTTAAGCAGCACAGAGTTAAGTGAGACTCACAAGACTTTTAGTCACCAAGTGTAAAATGTCATCGGCCTCACCACATGACCAGGCAATCCCCCTGCTAGCTAAGTCCTCAAAGAACTGAAAACATATGCCCACAAAAACTTCAACACAAATGTCCACAGCAGCCTTATTCACAACAGCCCCAAACTGGAAACAACCCAAACACCCATCAACTGACAAATGGAGAAACAGGATGTAGCCCTCTCCAGACAATGAAGTGTTATTCAGCCATAAAAAGGAAGGAAGTGTCCAGTGTGGTGGCTCACGCCTGTAATCCCAGCACTGTGGGAGGCTGAGGTGGGTGGATCACCTGAGGTCAGGAATTTGAGACCAGCCTGGCTAACATGGTGAAAACCCGTTTCTACTAAAAATACAAAAAATTAGCTGGGTGTGGTGGCACACACCTGTAATGCCAGCTACTCAGGAGGCTGAGGCAGGAGAATTGCTTGAACTCGGGAGGCGGAGGTTGTAGGAGCCGAGATTATGCCACTGCACTCCAGCCTGGGCGACAGAGCAAGACTCTGTCTCAAAAAGAAAAAAAAGAAGTAGTGGCACAGGCATGGATGAACCTTGAAAACATGACGCTAAGTTAAAGATGGTCATGAAAGAGCACGTATGATTCCATTCATATGAAATATCCACGGTAGCTCACGCTTGTAATCCCAGAACTTTGGGAGGCTGAGGCGGGTGGATCGTGAGGTCAGGAGTTTGAGACCAGTCTGGCCAACATGGTGAAACCCCGTCTCTACTAAACATAAAAATAAAAAATTAGCCGGGCGTGGTGGCGGGCGCCTGTAATCCCAGCTACTCGGGAGGCTGAGGCAGGAGAATCGCTTGAACCCAGGAGGTGGAGGCTGCAGTAAGCCGAGGTTGCGCTACTGCACTCTAGCCTGGGCGACAGTGAGACTCCGTCTAAAACAAACAAACAAACAAAAATCCAAATAGGCCAATCCGTAGAGACAGAAAGCTTGGTGGTTGCAGGGCGTGGGAATGGGGAGTGGGAGTTGAAGGGTATGGGGTTCTTTCTGGGGTTGATGAAAATATCCTAAAATTGTGGCAATGTTTGCACAGCTCTGAATACATGAAAACTGCTGAATTGCAATTAATTCCATATAATTGCATTAAATGAATTGTATGGCACGTGAATTATATTTCAATAAAGCTGTTCCCATCTCCCCAAAAAAAGTCATCTGCCTGAAAACTCTCTGGGCTTCTGTTCCTGCTGTTCCCTGTGGAAGTGCCCTTCCTGTTGCTCTGCCTTTGAACTCGGAGTCACTTTTGACATCAGCTCAGACAGTGTGTGTGCGCTGTGAAGCTAGGCCCCCAGCACGAGTAACCCCTCCCTTCTCCAAGCGCCACTGACCATGTTCTTCCCAGGGACACAAAGGGGTGGGGAGCAGTTTGCATGTGGTCATCTTGGTGTCTCCACCGTCCAGCACCATGTCACGTGCCCAAAAGCTTTCAATAAATATTGGATCAATGGATCCAGGAAAGACTAACTTATGTTCCTTATGATATGATACTAAGGGACACAAACAGCTGCTAGACAAATGCCCACGTACTGGGGGAATGGCGTTTCCTAGCTCACATTGTGTTCTTTTTTGAGAACCCAAGGTAGAAATTTTAGAGACACTGGACTTTTTTTTTTTTTTTTGAGACGGAGTTTCACTCTTGTTGCCCAGGCTGGAGAGCAATGGTGCAATCTCAGCTCACTGCAACCTCCACCTCCCGGGTTCAAGTGATTCTCCTACCTCAGCCTCCCGAGTAGCCGGGATTACAGGCATGTGCCACCGTGCTTGGCTAAATTTTGTATTTTTAGTAGAGACAAGAGTTTCTCCATGTTGGTCAGGCTGGTCTTGAACTCCCGACCTCAGGTGATCTGCCTGCCTTGGGCTTCTAAAATGCTGGGATTACAGGCGTGAGCCACCGCGCTTGGCTGACACTGGACTTCTAAGCAATCACTGGGTTTCTTCTTTGCTGGAAAGTCTGTATAAAACACACAGCCCTCACCAGTCACTGCCTGGTCATCTAGTGGGTGAATTTGGTATTTTATTTTTACCACCAACTTATTTTACTAACCTACCCTTATTTTCCATTTTCCCCATATTTGCTATTATTTATTTAAAAAGTTTCATGGTAGCAGATTAATTTAACAATGTCACCTACAATCCTTTTTGGAATAAGGTGGGGTGGAGGGTAATTTTAAAAAGAATTCAATATAATTTTTGCATTATGCACATTATATTATGTTATAATCTGTGAACATTGGTGGCAGAGATGATTACTCTGTATCAGTGGGTGTTACCTGGGAGGGGTTTTGTTCCCCAGGGAACACTGGGCAGCATAGGGAGGCATTTTTGGTTGTCCCAACTGGGCAGGAGGTGCTACTGGCAGTAGGCAGAGGCCACGGATGCTGCCCCACGACAGAGAATTGTCCAGCCCAAGTGTCAGTGGTGCCAAGGCTGAGGAGGCCTGCTCTGTTATCAACCAGCATCTGGGGTGGTGTCTCCTTGATCACAGCGTCCAGACAAGGGAAGCCTGGAACATTCATGTGTGGGGACACGCCTGGCCCGGTGCTGGGATTACAGGCGTGAACCACCGTCCGGCCCGGTGCTGGGGTTACAGGTATGAGCCACCGCCCGGCCCGGTGCTGGTAGGCTTTGGTCAGAGGCATGGAGCGTGGCTGGTTGACGTCAACCTACAACCGATTTCTGGTTCTTTTTCTGTCTCTTCGGTACCTGCTGTTGATAAGATGGAGCAGCTATAGCTCTTGCTGTGATTCATTGGAGGGAGGCCACCCCCCATTAAAAGCTCTGCTCTGTGTCCCTGGAGTGCACCACAGACAGCATCCCTGCAGCGGAGGCTTCCAGCTCAGTGCCTGGGGTCCACTAGTCCCCCTTGGGCCTGGAGAGGCCAGAAAGCTGAGGCCGGCCAGCTCCTCCCCGACAATGTCAACAGGCTCACAGTGGAAGTGGGCAGATGCCTTCTCATGCACAGAACGAGGCCCGTGGAAGGCTCAAGGCCTGGAGAAGGTTTTAGATATGGCTTTTTTTTTTTTCTTGAGATGGAGTCTTGCTCTGTCGCCAGGCTGGAGTGCAGTGGCGCAACCTTGACTCACTGCAACCTCCACCTCCTGTGTTCAAGCAATTCTCCTGCCTCAGCCTCCCGAGTAGCTGAGACTACAGGCATGTGCCACCAAGCCCAGCTAATTTTTGTGTTTTTAGTAGAGACGGGGTTTCAGCATGTTGCCTAGGATGGTCTCGATGTCTTGACCTTGTGATCCGCCGCCTGCCTTGGCCTCCCAAAGTGCTGGGATTGCAGGCGTGAGCCACCGTGCTTGGCCTGACGTGGCTTTTAAAAGCACAGCCTCCAGCAGCTCCTCCGAGAGTGAGACTGAGGGTCTGCATCCTGCAGAGACCGCCTTGTCCATGCTGAACGGAGTGTGGTTTACACCCAAAGGTGGCTTCTTGCCCAAGGAAGGGCAGAGGATGTTGAACAGTTGAGGGGCTGCCCCAAAGGAGCAGTTTCTAAGAACAAAGGGAGGCAGGGCCGGTGGCCTTCCTGGAGGAGGAGTGCACCGGGAGAGTAAGAGCTGAAGACCCCATAGGGGCTAAGTGCTGTGAGTGTGGCTTCCTCCAGCTGGGGCATGAAGCAAGGGTCCTTGGGAAACGCCTGAGCCACCCGTGTTCAAGGCCAAGTCGGCCAGCAGGAGAGCGGGTCAGCGGTGCCTGGGAGTATGGTAGGGCTCCAGGGAGAAGGTGGGCTCCATGTGGAATTCCAGGAGTGTCTTTCTCCTGAGAGCAGGGACAGGAGGGCAGATGGCGGGAGCCTGTGAGGCAGCAGCAGGTTCTGTGTCTGGAGTAGGGTGACTCGCTGGCCTTGCCAGAGGGCGCATCAGATGGTGGGGACTTGACACGGAGGGACGGTGGGAGGCCGAGGGAAGCAGGAGGCCACAGGACCGAGGACGGGACGTGTGAGCCTTGCCCAGAGCGCACATCCCACTGGCGGGGCCCATTCTGCGGTTGGGCTGAGTGGACTGTGCTTGAAGCTGCAGGTGACACTAGGACAAGGCCTCCTGCAGGCCATGTGTGTGCTTCCCGGGAACCGGCTTTACACGGTCTGCAAAGCCAGTTCCTCCTCCTTCCTCTTGCTCACCAGGACCTCATGGCCCCACTCACTTCCAACTCTAGGAGCCCAGAAAGGGGACAGAGGCCTGCGGCTGTGAGATGGCCGGCTCTGCTCTGAGTTGCTGCTGTTTCCCATGCAACTGTCCAGCCCCAAGCAAGCATCTCTCCTTCCCTTCCTCCTTCCATCCTCAGAAGCACCCTTTGAGACATAACAAGACCAACAACAATGACCACGGTGCCAGCACATGGGTGGTGCTCCCTCTCTTTGCTTGTCCGAAGAGCCTCTAGGGGCAGATGCCCCAAACCTCCAGGAAGGGGCCTGGGGATCTGTAGTGTAACAGGTATGGCTGGGCACAGTGGCTCACGCCCATAATCTCAGCACTTTGGGAGGCCAAGATGGGTAGATCACTGGAGCCCAGGGGTTCCCAGCTAGCCTGGGGAACCTAGTGAGACTCATCTCTACAAAAAGTACAAAAATTAGCTGGGTGTGGTGGTGCGCGCCTGTGGTCCCAGCTACTAGGGAGGCTGAGGCCGGAGGATTACTTGAGCCCAGGAGGTTGAGGCTGCAGTGAGCTATGATTGCACCACTGCACTCCAGCCTGGGCGACAGATCAAGGCGCTGTCTCAAAACAAAAAACAACAAAAAACAGGAAAAACAGGTATGGCCTGTGATTCCTGCGGCCAGGCCAGCTCCAGAAACACCTAGCACATCATCAATCGGTTACAAGGCAACCACCCAGTGTAGGAGTTTGGGTCTCTGCCTTTCCTCCCACCTCTCCTGCAGCAGCCCTGTGGGGGAGGGAAGGGCTGTTCTGTCCCTTTAGGGAAGCCGAGGCTGGAGAGGCTGGGGCTGCAGACGGATGCTGTTTCCAGGCCTGGGATGATCATGACCCCCAAGGCTCCAATGTGGTACCCGCTGCCAGGAAAAGCCCTCCCAGCCCCGACCCAGGCCCCACACAACTGCCAGCCGTGGTCCTGGGCAGGCCCTCAAGGAGAGCACTGGGCCTGCCAGCTGGCTTTCTCCCAGCCCCTGCGTCTGGCCCGGCAGCTCTTCCAGAATGACTGGCTGCTCGCCTCCCTCCCTCCTCCTGTCCCTTCCTGATGCCTCCACCCCTTGTCTGTGCGGCACTGAACTGCATCTGTAAGTGTGACTAGGTGCATGAGTGAGACCTCAAGATGGATAGACAGGGGACAGTCCAGGTGCCTGGACAGCTACTGCTGGGTGAGAAGGTCCCTTTTCCAGGGACGGGAAGGGCCTGCATTTCTCTCCCACAAGGAGCCAAGCCTGGAGCTTTGAGTTATGTCACCTGGAGCTTATTTAGTCCTCAGGACAATTCTGATGTAGTGATCCTGGTCTCCACTTTCCGGGTAAGGAAATCGAGTCATGGAGAGGCTAGGGGACTTGTCTGAGGTCACACAGGTAGCCGGTGGGAGCCCGGGTTCCTCCCAGGACACTCAGGGATGTCCCCACAGGCTCAAGGTGTTGAGTCAATCCTTGGGGCCTGTGGCAGGTTGAAATGTGTCCCCAAAAGACAGTTGAGATCCTAATTCCTGATACCTGTGAGTGTGACCTTATTTGGAAACAAGGTCTTTGCAAATGTAATCAAGTTAGGATGGGATGGTCCTGGATTAGGGTTGGCCTTCAATCCAATGACTGGGTTTTTGTTTTTTGCTTTTTGTTTTTGAGGCAGGGTCTTGTTCTGTCACCCAGGCTGGAGTGCCAGTGGTGCGATCTCGGCTCACTGCAGACTCTGCCTCCTGGGCTCAGTTATCCTCACTTCAGCCTTGTGAGTAGTTGGGATCACAGGCACTCACCACCATGCCTGGCCATTTTTTGCATTTTTTGTAGAGATGGAGTTTTGCCACATTGCTCAGGCTGGTCTTGAACCCCTGGACTCAAGCAATCCACTTGCCTCAGCCTCCCAAGATGCTGGGATTACAAGCATGAGCCACTGTGCCTGGCCATGACTGGTGTTCTTATAAGGAGAGAGAGATTTGGAGACAGAGGCCCACAGAGGGAAAATGGCCATGGGATGGCAGAGGCAGAGATTGGAACGATGTGGCCACAAGCTGAGGAATGCCCAGGACTGCCGGCACCACCAGAAACTGGGGGAGGCAAAAAGGACCCTCCCTGGGGCCTTCGGAGGAAGTGTGGCTGTACCTGGCCTTTGGAATTCCGGCTCTCAGAACTGGGAAAGAAAAAGCTTCTGTTGTAAACCACCCAGCTTGTTACAGCAGCCTCGGGAAAGTAAAACAGGATCTTTCCCAAGACGGACTCCGTTCCTCGGGGACCCCTCTTTCCCAGGACACACTTGGTCTTGTAGACAGGTTAACTTGCCATCCCCGCTGGCCTCTGCTGTTTTTCTCCTGCCCTCAGTGCCCTCCTTCCCGCCTGTCCTTTAAGACACACCTGGATTCCCAGCTCTTCCAGGAAGCCTTCCCTGGCTGGCCCAGCTGGAAGTGATGGCCTATGGTTAACTGAGCAACTACAGTCTGCTCAATGAACTTGGCAACCAACCAAGTACTTCCTGGTGAACCTGAGCTTGTGGTAAGAGCCTGGGATCTAGAGTCAGAAAGCACAGGAAATCAGGACTCCTGCCCTGCCAGGAGTTCATGACCAAGGGTCAGTGCCCAAGGACTGCAGAGGCTCCCTGCCATCCACATCTGGACTGCAGAGAGAGCCTCAGACCAGCTTCCAGTCAGTCCTGTCTTCCCACCATCTAGGACGGAGCCAGAACGAGACATGTGCTTTGGAAAGTAGATTAAGACCAAGACCACGCAGCGCCTTCCGACCTAAACTCACAGAGGCTGGAGGTGTTCCGGGTGCCAGGGACAGACAAAGCTCTGATCTCAAAGCACTGCAGATGGGCAAAGAGCAAGGCAACCGAGATGGAGGAGGGGTGAGGAAGACACTCACTCAGGAGAGGGGCTTCTGATGACTTCATAGGTGCTTGTTTAGAGTGGGTGCTTGGGACAATCTCTTTGGGGACCAAGCTTAGATGTGACAATGGGAAGGAACCAGGCCACGTCTGGGGAGGCACCCTCCAGGAAGAGGGAACAGAAAGTGCGAGGACCCTGTGGATGGAATGAGTTCCCCTTTGGGGATACAGAAGGAAGGGGCGGAGTCCAGAGCCTCCTGAGCGGGAGGGAGAGGGGTCCGAGTTGAAACCAAGGAGGCAGGCTAGGGCCACGGAGAGCCTTGCGGGGAGTTTGGGTTCACTCCCAGCACCATGGGGAGCAGAGGAAAACACAGCTGAACTGCGGGCTGGTGTCCAGCCAGCCCAGCGTGGGCCCGGCCACGGCTTCTGGCCTGCCATTCTGAGACCACATCTCTGAACCCCACCGTCCGCAGGGGAGGGGAAGTGTGTGCTAGGCCAGCTGCCCTCACCCTGCTCCCTCACGCTTACGCAGCGGCTGTGTGGATTTAAAAATTCATCTTAAAATTCTTTTTAATAGCAAGAATTGAGGACGGTTTAAAAAATGGGGAAGTGTAGGCTGGGTGAGGTGGCTCACGCCTGTAATCCCAGCACTTTGGGAGGCCGAGGCGGGTGGGTCACTTGAGGTCAGGAGTTTGAGATCAGCGTGGCCAACATGGTGAAACCCCGTTTCTAGTAAAAATACAAAAAATAGCCGGGCATGGTGGCTCGCGCCTGTAGTCCCAGCTACTCGGGAGGCTGAGGCAGGAGAATCGCTCGGACCCGGGAGGCACAGGTTGCAGTGAGCTGAGATTGCACCACTGCACTCCAGCCTGGGAGACAGAGGGAGACTCTGTCTCAAAAAAAAACTGGGGAAGTGTAACAGGAATGCTGCCGGCCATCTCCATCAGCTGTAGCTCAGTTCAGCTGATGAAATGCCCAGGCCAGGGGCACAGCTGGTTCCTTGCGGCACCAGGCAGTGCCTATCCCCAGGTATCATCTTTTCTATATTCATATTTAAGACCAAGTTTAATGGAGACCCAGCCCAGTCGCTGACGGAGAAGAGGTAACCACAGGATAAATTTATCTGGGATCTTTAATAACTGGTGGTCTGAGTCACGGAGCATCCCACCCACCCCCTGCCAGCCTGGGTGCAGCAAAATGAAATTCACCAGATAGAGTGAGACCACCACTCTCCCCGCCCCCCCTTCACCCCGACCTGGGTGTAACAACAACCTTTGGCCCATCAACTGCTAAAGGGACTTTGTCGGTCGGGTGAGGTGGCTCACGCCTGTAATCCCAGCACTTTGGGAGGCCAAGGTGGGCGGATCACCTGAGGTCAGCAGTTTCAGACCAGCATAGTCAACATGACAAAACTCTGTCTCTACTAAAAATACAAAAATTAGTCAGGTGTGGTGGTGCATCCCTGTAGTCCCAGCTACTCGGGAGGCTGAAGCAGGAGAATCGCTTGAACCTGGGAGGCAGAGGTTGCAGTGAGCCGAGACTGTGCCACTGCACTGCAGCCTGGGCAATACAGCGAAACTCCAACTCAAAAAAAAAAAAGGGCGTTTGTCTTCTGGTCTCCTCCACTCTCTGAGAAGCAAGATCCCCAAGGGCGTTTCAGCCCCACAGTGGGTCCTGCAGTGTCTCCGAGGCTGCTCAGGCATTTTCCTTGGGGCTTCAGGCAAATAAAAGAGACGTTCTCTCCACCTGTGTTAGTTCCCTGCAGCTGCCATTACAAAGATCCCCAAATTAGAGGGCTTAAAACAACAGAAATGTCTTCTCTCCCACTTCCGGAGTCTGAAGTCCAGGTGTGGGCAGGGCTCCCTCCAAACGCCCTAGTGAGGTGTCCTTTCCTGCCCCTTCCAGCATCTGGTGGCTCCTGGTGGGGCAGGAGACCAGGGTCTGGAGGCAGAGAACTGAAGGCCAATTCCCGCTGACTTCCTATAACTAAGTCAAAAGGAAAACCCCAACTTTCCACGCCTAAGTAACAAAAGAACCAGAGGCTACTCTCTTTGCACGGCGCCCCCTTTTCTGCGTGGCAGATGAAAAATGGAAAAATGGAAAAATTGGTCCCCTCCCGCAACCAATCAGGCTGGTCGTGGACCAAGTCTTCATTTGCATAGAAGTGTAACTTTGTAACTTCACTTCAGCCTCTGATTGGTCACTTTCTGTAACCAATCAGAATGATCACAGGCCACTACTTCATTTACATAAGGTGTACACCAAGTAACCAATGGGAAACCTCTAGAAGGTATTTAAACCCCAGAAAATTCTGTATCCAGGTTCTCGAGCCGCTTGCCCACTCCCATCCTGTAGAGTGTACTTTTGTTCCATCTTGGCTCACTGCAACCTCAGCCTCCCAGGTTCAAGTGATTCTCCTGCCTCAGCCTCCTGAATAGCTGGGACTACAGGTGTGGGCCACCACGCCTGGTTAATTTTTGTATTTTTAGTAAAGATGGGGTTTTGTCATGTTGCCCAGGCTGCTCTCGAACTCCTGGCCTCATGTAATCCACCGCCTTGGCCTCCCAAACTGTTGGGATTATAGGCGTGAGCCACCGCACCCGGCTGCTTTTGTTGCTTCATTCTTTCCTTGCTTTGTATGTGCGTTTTGTCCAATTCTTTGTTCAAGATGCCAGGAACCTGGCTGGACACCCTCCACTGGTAACACCGAGACTCCTCAGAGTTCCTTGGGTTGTGGACCCATCACTCCACTCTCTATCACTACATGGCCTTCTTATAAGGACACCAGTCGTAGGAATTAGGGTCCATTCTAGTCTTGTATGGCCCCATTGCCCCATCTTAACTATATCTGCAATGATCCTATTTCCAAATAATGTCACATTCTTCTTCTTCTTCTTCTTTTTTTTTTTAAGACAGGGTCTCACTCTGCCGCCCAGGCTGGAGTGCAGTGGCACAAACAGGGTTCACTGCAGCATTGAAGTCCTGGATTCAAGTGATCCTCCCGCATCAGCCGCCTGTGTAGCTGGGATCACAGGCATGTGTCACCATGCCTGGCTAATTTTTTGATTGTTTTTAGAGATGGGGTTTCGCCATGTTAACCAGGCTGCCTCCTAAAGTGCTGAGATTACAGGCGTGAGCCACCACACCCAGCCTAATGTCATATTCTGAGGTTTAGGATGAATGTGAATCTTGGGGGGTCTTGATTTAACCCACTAAACTCTCCTCCATCACAAATCCTGTCCACATAGAGGGAGCTGAGGTTTCCCTGAGTTTGGAGGACGGGGTCTGGCCCCTCCTGCATCATTGCCTCATGTCCTCCACCTTCCTCCCTCCAGCCTAGCCGCCTGGGCCTTCTCTTTGCTCCTCCAACTGAGAGAGGCATCCATTCCAGACCCCTCTCCTCTTGGGCTGGAGTGTTCTCCACATCTTCAGACGATCCCTCTCTCAGAGGGTTCCCCCTCGGCCTCCCTGGTCTCTCTTCATTGCATTGCCCTGCTTTGCTGCCTCAACCAGTGGCTGCTGTTGGAACTTGTCTCCATGCAAGCTCGCTGCTTCTCTGCCCCGCACATCCCCAGGCCGTGGCTGCCGTGAGGGTGGGGACCTGGTTGATCTTGTTCATACAGCAGCTCCAGGATCTGGCTCAGCGCCTGGTGCCAAGCAGACTCTCAATAAACATTTACTGAATAAACAAAAGGAATCAAGGACCAGCCCCTCATGAATGCCCAGCGTCTCCTTGAGAAATTTCCAGCAGAACAAGGAGGTCAGCTGTGGCCAAACTAGCGGACCCTTTGTCCTTCCTTTACAGCTGGATTTAGGATACAAAGCCTGAAAAACACTGCCATCTAATGGACTCACGGAGAAGTGTTTTGTTTCTTTAAATTAACAACCACATATTCAAACAATGGGCTGAAGGACCAAACACGCCATCCACAGGAGAAAACATTAAAGGAGCAGTCCTGGCCTGCACTCCACTCTGCAGAGAGCACGCAGATGATCCCTAGGGTCTGTCTCAGACGGAAGCCAGAGATTTAGTGTTGCCAGATAAAACACAGGACGCCCAGTTAAATTTGAAGTTCAGATAAACAATGAGGAATTTTTTAGTATAAGTATGTCCCAGATATGGCATGGAACATATTTATGCTAAAAAGTTACTCGTTTATCTGAACTTCAAATTTAATTGGCAACTCTACAAGGACTGAGTGGGGAGGGTCCTCTTTGGCTGACTGGTTCTCACAAGGGCATGTTCCTGAGAGGCACAGAAGATAAAGCTGTCAATTTGCAATTGACAGGGATTTACACCAGCCAGAGAACGGTGGCTAGCAGAGCGCTGTCCGAGGTGCTGAATTCAAAGACAAGAGCACTAAAAAGAATGTCCTTTGGAGGTTCCAAGAAAATTCAGACCTACGTGCCTATCATTTAGAGCAGGGGTCTCCAACACCCAGAAACACATTTTCCCCCATGGAGAAACACCCCCACACATTTTTACCCCACGGAGAATTTACCAAACTTTTTTTTTTTTTGTGCAACGGAGTCTCGCTCTGTCACCCAGCCTGGAGTGCAGTGGTGTGATCTCGGCTCACCGCAACCTTTGCCTCCCAGGTTCAAGCGATCTTCCTGCCTCAGCCTCCCCAGTAGCTGGGACTACAGGTGCACACCACCACGCCCAGCTCATTTTTGCATTTTTAGTAGAGATGGGGATTCACCACGTTGGCCAGGCTGGTCTCGAACTCCTGACCTCAAGTGATCCGCCTGCCTCGGCCTCCCAAAGTGCTTGGATTACAGGTGTAAGCCGCTGCGCCCGGCCCCAAACTTTTAATAGGACTTATCTTTTGATAGGATAGGACTATGACACTTTCACTTTCTTTGTGTTTTTTTTTGAGACAGCATCTCACTTTTTACTTTGTTGCTCAGGCTGGAGTGCAGTGGTGCGATCACAGCTCAATGCAGCCTCAAACTCTTTGGGCTCAGGTAATCCTCCCACCTCAGCCTCCCAAGTAGCTGGGACTACAGGTGCATGGCACCATGCCTACCTAATTTCTTTGTATTTTGGGGTAGAGATGGGGTTTTGCCATGTTGCCTAGGCTGGTCTCGGACTTCTGGGCTCAAGCAACCCACCCACCTCGGCCTCCCAAAGTGCTGGTATCACAGGCATAAGCCACTGTGCCTGGCCTCATTTTCTTCTTTTATACATTTTTGTTGTTGTTGTTGTTGAGACGGTGTCTCGCTCTTGTGGCCCAGGCTGGAGTGCAGTGGTATGATCTCAGATCACTGCAACCTCCGCCTCCTGAGTTCAAGCAATTCTCCTGCCTCAGCCTCCTGAGTAGTTGGGACTACAGGCGCGTCCCACTACGCCTGGCTATTTTTTGTGTTTTTAGTAGGCGGTGTTTCACCAGGTTGGCCAGGCTGGTCTCGAGCTCCTGATCTCAGGTGATCCACCCGCCTCTGCCTCCCCAAGTGCTGCGATTACAGGTGTGAACCACCGTGCCCAGCCCTTTTATACATTTGTATATGGCTGAAATCAGACTTCCCACCCCACCACCCCCCTACCCGGCCCTTACCGATACTTCATGCCTGTGCGCTGGGCGGTGCAGCCGTCCAGGGAAAGGCCGTGCATGCGGAGGAAGCTCTCCATGTTCCTGGCCTGGGCAGCCGCCCGCACCTCCCGCAGCCGCTGCAGTTCCAGCGTGTCCGTCTGGCGGACGGGGTGCAGGGCCCATTCAGAGTGGCACCTGCTGCTCACGCTCCGCAGACTCTCGCTGTACGTCATGGACAGCATGGTGCCGCCTGGCCTGGGAGCCGCCACTGTCCAGACGGTGATGAGTTAGACAGTGTGCCAATGCCCCACGTGCCCCAGGCTGGATGGATGGCCCTGGGGCAGGGGGCAGCTGCAGCGAAACATCCTCTAACTAGTGCCGCCACCAGGTCTTGGTGTCTAGGAGTGGGACCTAGCCCCTGGATGCAAACACCTCTTGACATGAGATTCTCAGTCCGCAAAGCAGTGCTTGCCAGGAACTCTGGCTAAGCTGCCCTTTTCTGCCCCCTGCATCTGTGAGACAAGCACAGGCAAAGCTGCATTCCAGGCAGGACAGCTGCACCCCAAGTGTCCAAATGAAAACGGCAGCACAGAGAGCATGCAGAGCCTGAGACCCCCAAATGCTGAAGACCAGCGTTGCTGTTCCGTGGTGAATGCGGTACCATATCACGGTGCTCTCTTGAAGTGGTTCCCAGGGTAAAACTGGGTCAAAAGCTGTCCCTGGGAAAGCAGCGCAGGGCACACCTGTTGCTGAAGTAAACTCTCCTGTAATTATGCCAGGGAGGCACCTCACCCCTGCATGCCAGGTGGCCCCAACCCAGGAAGGTCCTATTTGCTCCTACCCTTGTAAAGGGAAACGCTATCTATATAACACATTCCCTGCTTGTTGAAAGCATCATTGCACCGCAGAGATCTTTGGGCTTCATGCTTTTTGCAAAAGAAAAACCGAGCAGAATGCATTTAAGCAGGTTGCGGAGGAGAGTGGCCTGGGGAAATAGGCTTAGTCGGGATAGGGGAGTTTCAAAGTTTCTATGTGAAGAATCATTGAAAAATAGCTGAAATGATGAACGCACATTCTTGGAAACTAAAAGCAATGTAAATGTCCATCAGTAGGGAAACTGGTTACCTAAGTGACAGTCCATCCGCACAGTAGGAATTTGTGCTGCTGTCAAGAATGAGGCGTCTCAACATAGACTGATGTGCAGTGAGCCCTGAGAGATAGTGGACAATTAAAAGGCCAAGGGAGAAAGCGTGTGTCCAGAACGCAACCACTGGTGTTAATTCATGTGCACAACAGTGAGTGGACCAGTGAGGGCAGCCTCGGGGCTGAGTCCTCACCTTGCAGAGTCTGTGACAGGGCAATGAGGACATCGAGGCAGGCTCAACACAAAGGAGGTCCCCAGTCCAGTGATCCTCACCCCACCTGACCGCAGCCTCAGCCACCGCCCAGGTGGCCTGCAATGCAGCCCTGCGTCATCGCCAGACAGAGAAGGTGTAGAGGGGAAGTCACGATTTCAGCTGGGTCAGCTGCACAGTGGGATCCTGGAACCTGGCTGGCCTGGGAGCTGGAAGGGAACCAGCACCGTCCCCACCTTCTTCCCCAAGAGAGGAAAAGTTCGATTATCCCTGGGAAGGAGCTGGGAGGGCTATCCTGGGAGCTGAGGCAGCTACAGGGGCTTTAGCACAGTCCTTGAAGGGGGTTGAGATGTCCTGGAGTTGCCCCAGGCCGGGCCTTTCCTGGGGTGAGCTCCAGGGGCCAAAGGAAGGACCCACAAGGGGCAGGAGTTTGCGATGAGCCCCATGTGCAGGGGTCCTTCCAGAATGGGTGACCAGCCTGCTGACCTTTTACTGCTCTGCCTATATGTGCACCCAGAGAGCGGGGCCGCCTCCAAGAGCCCCACAGCTGCCTCTTTCATGGGGGTTTCTCTGCAAGTATTCGTCTGTATCTTATTTGCAGGGACCTTCATTCATGTCTGCCCTGTTGTGCCCAGCATGAGGCCTAGCTCAGAGCAGAGCCTACAAATGCCTGTTGCATGAACATGCAATTGAGGTAGGGAAGGTGGGCTCAGAGAAGAGCTAAAGAGAGACCAGTGGACAAGGAGCCCCCGAGGAGCCCCTACAGGGACATGGGTAGCAGTGTCCACACATGCCTTGGCCCCATCACCCTGGTCAGGGCTGGATGGCCCCCTCCCTAAAGGCAAGCAACCAGTCGTCCTTGGGGAGCCTGCCGTGCTAGTCACTCACAGCCTGCACCTCTGTCTGATGGGCATGGCTCCCGGGGCGGGGGGGGGGGGGTGCCTGCGTTTCCCATCCTACCATCTGTCCCACACAAACCACACCATGCGCCTCTTTCCTGCTGCGATCTGTCTCCATGGCGCTCGCCATCATCCACCTTGCAGATTCCTTTCTAGCTGTCCTGTGTGCTGAATTCACTCCCCTGAAGGTTGGGTCCAGGAGGGCAGGGACCCTTCTGCCTCCTGCCACTGCCGCCTGCTCAGTGCCTATGGGAGTGCCCCTTGTGTACAGAGGAGGGGATCAGATACTTGTAGAACAGCAACCAAGGCCCAGGCTCCAAAAGGCCAACCAGGGCTATACCTGGGCATTTCCTGGCAGTGCCAGGCAGCTGTTGGTGGGGGCGGGGCTGGCTTCCTGCCTCAGGCCCAGTGGCTCTTTGCAGGTCTCCCTCTCTTGCTGGGGGGTTCCCATGCCAGGAGTTGCATTCACCACTGCTCATTTCTATGCTGGGAGGGGTGGTGGCTGCTGGACCTCTGGATGCTAAAGCAGGTGGGTACCCTGACATGGAAAGCCCTCTGCCTTCCAGGAGAATCACTCTGGAGGGCAGAGAGGCCCGGACTCCAGGAGAGGTTCATCTTAGGAAATGAGGCCCTTGGTACCCACAGACAGCAGCACCAGCTTCCCCTCCTGCCTACTGGCCAGCCACTCCCTTCCCTCCATGTGTGCAGCAGGTAGCTGCTTCTGAGGTGGCCATGTGGCTGGCTGCCAGCCGGTGTGGGGCAAATGGGGGCCAACCCTCGCTTCCCTGAGGCCTGTGTTTAGAAAGAAGGCCAGCTGGGCAGGCTGCAGCCGCAGGGCTCTTTCTGAAAGGCAGGACCAGCCTCAGACGCGCAAGTTCCCTGCCTGGCCCGACCAGGCTGAGATCAATAGCCATTAGCTTTCAAGACATTACTCACAAAAAGCAATCCGGGTCTGGTTTGGCTCTGGAAATACAGCCAAGGCCCGGGGCGGGAGGACAGGGTGGCTGAGTGCCCAGCTTCTGGACAGGGGCAGCTCTGGTTGTCACCTGCTCATGGTGTGACCCAGGCAGGCACCTTGACCGCTCCCAGCCTCAGCCTCCACATCTGTGAGGTGGGCTGGGCAGAGGCCTGTGGTACCAGGCTGCTGTGGGCTGCGTGAGATGAGGCTTTGGACAACTGGGTGGGAGTTGGTGACACAGCCGGGAGCGAGTCTGTTGGGGGGGCGTGGGATAGATAAGACACCAATTATGATAAATGCTGTGGAGAGAAAAATCCACCAACAGGGGCCAGCAGGCAGGGCGGGAAGGAACTTGTGACCACAGGTTTGAGTGAGAGGAGTGAGCCACACAGACATCAAATCTCCCTAGAAAATGCTTAAGGGAAGAGAACACAGATGTGAATAATCTCCCCCTTCCCAACAAGATGGTGGAGGGCCGAGTTTGGGGATGTGGGTGGGAGAGGGGAGAGACGGCAGGAAAGAATGGGTTTTGTGGCCAGGATTTAGAGGGCGTCCCTCTCTGTGGGGGCCCGCTTGCAATCTTTCCTTAGAGCTCATCTCACAGCCCTGGGAGCAGGCCTGCAGGTAGGGGCCCTGCGGCACGGAGGGAGCCCAGAGCCTCTTGCTATGAGCTTGTCCCCATGGTGCCAGGGCAGGGCTTGGGCCAGGGAACTTGTGGGCACAGAAATGGCAGCCTTTGGCATGGGGTGGAGGGGTGAGGAGCAGGGCTGGTGCCATGAGGAGTCCACGGCCGCTGGACTCCCCTGAAGGTTGGGTCCAGGAGGGCAAGGACCCTTCTGCCTGCTGCCACTGCCCCCTGCCCAGTGCCCACAGGAGTGTCCCGTGCACAGAGGAGGGGCTCAGATACTTGTAGAACAGTAACCAAGGCCCAGGCTCCAAAAGGCCAACCAGGGCTATACCTGGGCATTTCCCGACAGTGCCAGGCAGCTGTTGGTGGGGGTGGGGCTGGCTTCCTACCTCAGACACAGCGGCTCTTTGCGGGTCGCCCTCTCTTGTGTGGGGGGGACTCGCATGCCAGGACTGCACAGTGGGGGCTCCTGTGGTCCTGAAGGGTCATGACTCTGGGAGGGCTGCCCCGGGGAAAGAAGGATGGGTGCAGGCAGAAGGCAAAGGGGCTCTGCCCATTACCAGTGGTGCCTGGGGACAGAGGACACCTCTGGACTCCCTCACACTGGGGCTCTATTCTGGGCTTTTGCTGAAGGAGACTCTAGCAGCTTCAGGTCCTTGGACAAAGGGCCCCCTGGTAAGACACTGCAGGGAGGAGACAGCGGCCCCACTGCTGGGCTCCTGCCTCAGGGTCCCCACTTCTCTTGTGCTCAAGAGCACAGTGACCCCTGACTTCTGATTCAAAATATCCCAGATCCCGGCCGCTTTCCAGAGTGAGGGTCTCTGAATCCTGACATTCCCTCACCACCCTGGTACCAAGAAAAACGAGCCCCTCCTCAACAGCCATTGCTAATTACGTGGAACCCACAAGTTCTTCCCTGGGCTGGGCCTGCCTCGTGCAAATCTATTCCTGTAGATCAGGGGCCCAGGGGAATTCACGTGAATTAACACCGTGACATGGAAAAACGCAAGGAAGATGTTAACCTCATTAAGTCAGTAGGAATCACTACCTCCCCCCAGACTCCTCTACCTGGAATTTCTGAATTGTTCTGTTTACTGAAAGCCAACAAAGCATACATCCTGAGATTGAGAAGGAACCCTGAGCGTGTCTTCTGAATGGTGACACCTGTCCAGAGAGCAGAGAGCCCAGCCAAAGTTCTCCAAAGCGGAAATGGAAGGGGAGCTGCTACCATTCCGGGGTACGGCATCGCTTCAGTGCAAACACAGAATGATTTTCGCTCAAGGACAGTCAGCAAACTGAGGCCCAAACAAGCAGCCCCTGGCTCCCTCGGCACGTGCTTCCTGCACAGACATTTCAGACAAGACCAAACCTCCCTGACAGCGCTCTGGGCAAAACCGGAAAACGCTGAATCTTAATCAACGGTGAACACAGCGAGGTACGAGCTAGACGCCCGTGTCTCCGGCAGATGGGAAAACAGTCAGCCTTGGGCAGGTCTGGGCTGTGAGCAGACTCAAGCGAGAGGTGCTGCGCGGCTGAAACCTGCCACCCACCACCCCATCCATCACAGTCATTCCAAGTTTACCTCAGGCTGGCTCTTTTTTGAGGTCTTCTGCTTTGCAAAAACACAGAGGGTCTAATTCCAGATCAGACAAAACCACCCCAAAATATCGTCTCCTCTGTTATTTTCATTCCCGCGGATGCGTGCCCCCAAGCGGCATCTCCCTCAGGAAGGTAGCGGCTGCATCCAGTCCTGGGGCTGAAGGGAGGACTCACCTGCCTTCGTGGGGGCGTCTGCTCGTTAAAAAGGCCACAGTCTAGTTTATTAGGGATCACCAGACGCTCTAAAGATCTGGCACAGCGGCTTTTTCATTAGGGAGTGTCACTGCAGGACGTCAGAAGCAATTGGTGAATGAGATGAGTCCCACCAGAGTCGAGTTTTGAGGCAGCGAGTCCATTAGTTCTATTAGGGCGTTTTCATCTCAGCGAAAGAGGCTGAATTATTCACGAGTGCCTCTTCCCCTAAAAGCCTGGGAAGTGCAGTTCCGTGCTGCAACCTGGCAAGGCCGACTCCTGGTGCGCGGGGTTGGGGTGCAGCCCAAGGTGGCGGGGGGGTCCTGCCCGTCCCTCAGGCCTACCCTTGCTGCCTCCACCATCCCCGCGTGCCAGAAACACAAACCCTTGGACTCACAGGTCGAAAGGGGCAGGACTTGCTCTTTGGTACCTGAGTGTGGGACACAGAGCCTGTGGCTTCTGCATACCACTCAATTCTGAACTGTGTCTGCAGCAGGGGAGCCGGGGGCCCCGTGGTATGGGGCCACCACCCACAGCCAAGCGAGTCTGGAGAGACCTCTGCTCAGCACACGCGGATGCTCCTCCTCTCCTCTGAGGACGCACCCCAGATGCGCATATCTGATACTGCCAGTACCTATAAATGGCAGGAAGGCCCCAGAACCTGCTATTTGGACTCCACACTGCCACTCGCTCGAGGCAGGCACACAGGAGCCCTTTTCCACAGCACATGTCCTGATCTGGGGTTTGGGAAATGCTTTGAGACTACGCCAAACAAGGCTGAGCTCTGGGATGAGGCTAAGTGCTGAGCCCCAACCCCAGGGTCATGACCCCCAGGGTCACGACCCCCAGGGTCACTGCGTGTCACAGGATGCCAGCAAAGTCCCAGTGTGACATCATCTTCCAGCTGAGAAAGCGCGCCAGTGAATGTGGGATTTTGAATGGAGGCGGAACCGTCCCCCCATGATGAATGAGCAAACAGTGGTAGCTGCCATGGGGGAAGGTGGGGGATAGGAAATCAGTGCCCCAGTCGCAGTGTGGAAGGTAAATGAAGTAGGAGGCTGGGAGAGCACGTAGAGTCTGGAGATGTCTGGCTGCGGGTGACTAGCTGCGAAGGCCTTGGCAATTGAAATGGTTTGTCCCCAAAGGCCCAAGCCCACTCTGTCAGTTCCTCACATGTCGCCCTGGTAGGGGGGGCCTGCGCCTCACTACTGGGTGGTAGCTGTAGCCTAACATGCTCCGAATGAGGCCCTCTCCTTCCCTGGGTCCACTGCTCCTCTCTGTCCCTTTCTGTCTCAGCACCTGCCCATCAGTGGCCAAGCCCTGTGGACGTGGCTTCTGACGTCCTTTTTCAGGCCCTGCGCCCCTTTATTCTCTCTCTCTGCAGTTTCTGGAGCTCAGCCGTCCTGCACCTTTCCTGGGCACTGTCTGGTCTCTTTGCATTAGCCTCTCTCTTCCCTGTCTTACTCCCTGCTACCAGGCTTCCTTCCTAGAGCAGATCTGTGACCCCTGCCCTGCTCAAACACCATAGATGGCTCCCCAGTGCCCTCTGAGTGCATCCGCGCCCCATTGCTAGGTATTCGAGGCCCCCCACCAACATCCACCTCTCCAGCCAGCCTCTCTTTATTCTGCATCATGTCCCTCATGGCCCAGGCTGGGTAACTGTCACTTCCTGTTCTCTGTGCACCCCTCTGAGCTGCGGCTCAGGCTGTTGTATCTACTGGAATATGCTTCCCAGCCTCTGCGTTGAATCCTGCCCAGCCTTCAAGGCCCAGATCCAAGCCCCTGCTGCCTTCTCCATGAAGCCTTCCTGGCTCTCAGCTGGCTGTGGCCCCTCCTTCCTCAGACTCCAAAAGCTCTTTGGGCTTCTCCTATGACGTGCTTTGCCTTCTGGAGATCATCAGAGCTATTTGAGACCTGAGGTACATGGAAGTATTGCTCCCAATCCTTCACCCCTCTCTGTACCCATGCCCTTTGCCATGTGACTTTATAGCTCCTCCCACTGGTGGGGGCAATATATTTCCAGCCCCTTGACTTTGGGCTGGTTCATGAGACTTACTTTGGTCAAAAGCACGTGAGCAGAGGTGACAGCGCCCCAACCCCAACGACAGGCCGTAAGAGACCCTGCATGTTTCTGCTTTTCCTCTGGTACTTTTGCCATGGGAAGGACATGCCTGGGATAGGCCCCAGTTAAGCATGGGAAGATGGAGGACACGGGGATCCAACTTGCAGCTTGGAGACAAACCCAGCCAAGCCAGCTTAGATGAGCTGCCTGGTCAACCCGCAGACACAGGAGCAAGGAAGAGATGCTGATTGCTGCGTGGCACTGAGTTTTGGAGCTGTTTGTTATGCAGCATTTGGTGGACAGCTGACTGGCACAGTGTTGTATGTCGATTCCTTGGCTGGGAGCTGCATGGGGGCAGGGCACACGCCTTGAACGCCTCTGCCCTGTGAGAGGGCCAGGCCTAAGTAACTGAAAGAACCATCCAACAGCCATGTTTAGTCATATGCTTGGTGTGATGAGGGTGCTCTACTAGGAGTGGCCCCCAGCCTGTTAACAAACAAAGACCCTAGCCCTTAGAGGTCATCTCCAGAGCCCCCACAAGAGACACCCAAGTGACCCCCTGGAGATCCAAGGGGTAGGATGGCCAGAGCCCATGGGCACCGGAATTGGGGCTGAGAGTCTAGACGGTGAGCTTCAGAGCTTCCCTTGGGGCCGGGAAGGCCACCTGGAAATGAAGGTTCTCATGCACATTGTTCCTGGGGGGTGGACAATATGTTGAGCCTGTGGGGTTTTGAGGGCCGTGAGTGGGCTGGAAGGCTCTCACTTGGTCACTGGGCAATTTACTTGGCCCCTCCTAGGGGCAGGCCCTTGGAGCTGGCTAGTCTGTACCTGTGGGCAGGCCCTTGGAGCTGGCTGGTCTGTACCTGTGGGCAGGCCCTTGGAGCTGGCTGGTCTGTACCTGTGGGCAGGCCCTTGGAGCTGGCTGGTCTGTACCTGTGGGCAGGCCCTTGGAGCTGGATGGTCTGTACCTGTGGGCAGGCCTTTTGAGCTGGCAGGTCTGTACCTGGGATTTTCCTGCCTGCTCATCAGACCTCACCCCTTCCCTTCTGAGGACTGAGGCTGCCCCAGGCTCTCTGAGGATGCAGTTCAGGTACATGTTTCGTTTCACTGATGAAATCCCCTGGGATGAGCGGCGTATGTTTGTTAGGATATGTTATACCACGTGTACATACATCACAATACAAACATTTCATTCAGGGAAAGCATTTGCAAGCCGGAGTTCAGATTTAACTATCTTAAGCAAAATCTTATCTACCAAACTTTCAGTAGGATCAAAGATTTGGCCATGTCTTCAGAGCTCCCCGTAAGGAGCAGGACCTCCCAGGAGGCACTGAAGGTGTGGCACAGATCACTCTGAGCATCTAGGTCCACGGTCCCCATCAGAGGTGCTACGGCTGGCAATGCGGGGGTGGGGGAGTGGGGGCGCGGGGAGAGAAAAGCCACACGGAAATACATTGCCATCTCCACGCCCACTGCCTAGCGCATTGGCAACAATCCCCAAAGCACTCACCAGATGTCCGGGTCCAAATAGAGAGACCTCCCGGCCTGACCGCCAAGATGCAGCAATGCATACCAGGGACCTGCTGCCAGAAGCCGTGCCAATTCCCCAAACAGTCCCAAGGCATGGGGAGGCTGCTGCCCGCGGGCCGCCAGGCAGCCCTGACATTTTACTTCCCAGGGTTGGCGGCTGCACCAAGAACATGCATCCCCTGCCTTACAGGTGAGGGAGAGGCAGCCCAGAGGGAGGAACAGGTCTCCCCGAGAGCACCCTGCAGGGCCCTAAGCCTGGCATCTTGATTCCACGTCCCGCTGGGGCACAGTCTCTCGCCAGGTGCCTGGTTTGTTAATTCACCAACAGAAAAACATATCAGAAAGATGTCACTGATCCACGTCATATCAGTACTGCACACCTCCAAGCAGGCATTAACCTTCAATGAGCCTGAGGAGCTCTGTGAGTTCCAGATCAGCTCAAACCCACAGGCAAAGGGGGAACGGATGGGCTCGCCACGTCCTGTACTCTGATAACGGAAGCAGCGCAAGCCGGCGACCACAGGAAGACGTCTCCCTCACCGCCTGATGAGTGAAGCTTTAACGGTAGATTTGGCTGAGAGCTTGGCAGTCATCAAAAGCCCATTTGCTCAAATCAAAGCAAACTTCTGGCAGACCAACACATACAATGAACCTGACTTCACATTTTCCACCAGGACATTGCACAGCGTCCTGTGGGTAGGCACAGAGGGTGATGAGCAGAGCCTGGGGGTCTCGGGGGCTTTGGCTTCAGAGAAAACACCAGCACACCCTGCTTGGCAAGGGTGCAGTCGTCCCACCCACTCCCTGGCCTTCGGCTCGCTGGGTTTTAGGGAGAATGAAGACTCATTACCTGTAAAACTGGAGCTGTCTTTTGGGACTCCCATACCGAGTACTTCGGACAGCAATGGAGAAAAGAGAAAAAGGAGAAAGGGAGAGAAGAGAGAGTCCACAGTTGGCATCAACCCCAGCAGGTGCAGGTCAGAAAGCACCACCAACGTCCCATGCCCCTGGGCCCCCACCAGCCGCCTGCTCAGGGCAGTCTCTGAGGATGTGCAGCCTGTGCCAAATGCTCTGCAGCAGCGCCACCCCGTGGCCACGGGGCAGAGACCCGGAGCCAGTTTCCTGGACACCAAGGGCTCCTTCCATGCCAGGCCCTATTTTCCGTGGTGAACCTCCGGGTGAGGGTTGGTTTGGATTGAACGTGCTTCAGGACTTGCTTTGCAATATGCTTGTGGGCAATGGCTGAAAACCCTCCAACCCAGATGTGCAGAGAGCCCGAGTGCTGGCAAATCCGCACCTGCTCGCCGGGCTCTTCTTAGGACAGACACTGCCTTTCCCTGTGGCTGTCACAGACACAGGCTCTGGCTCAGGCCCCAGTGATTATCCGGAAAGGTCTGGCTGCCCAAGACTGATGGGCTGCTGGGGTACTGCCTTTGCCTGCGTCTTTCATGGTTTCTATGCTCTGTCCCCAGAGGCTCAGCTCTCATCGAACGCCCTCTGCAGCCGGTGCTGCTGTTCAGCACTGTTTATGGTGCAGACAGAAACACCCAGGGCTGCAAGCGCAAGTGAGTTCCACAAGGAGGGGGTCAGGATACCCCAGGAGCATTTGGCCACCCCCACTCCCTCCGGTGTTGGGAAACCGGCAGACGTGGTTCCCCAAAGGCCTGCAAGGTCGTGATCCTCGCTCAGGAGAAACCGGCAGGGCCACAGGGGCTGCGATGTATAAAGCGGGAGGAACAGGATGCCAGGGTTGGCCGTGCACTCACTTTCCGGCCTCTCTGTTAACCTCAAACGAGATATTTCGGAAGCGTCAGGGACAAGAAAGGAGTCTACTCTGGCTCAAACGCCCTGGAAAAGTTTTGGTTTTTCTTTCCCACTTGGGTTTTTAAAGTCCCTGCTCCTTTCTTGGAGAAAACGTTCACCAGCATGCACCTCGAAACCCCGTGGAAGGCAGAAGCCTTTGGGCCCTGCTTGGGCCCTTCCTCCTCCAGAGGGGTGGACAGTGGCCTTGGGAACCCCTCCTTGAAGCAGGACTGACCCTGGGAGGGGACCTGGGTGAGGGGGCAGGGGGTCACCTGTAGATCATCCCGGGGGAGCCCGTCTGCCGCAGAGAGAGCCGAGCCGGGGAGCCCGTCGTTGATTCTGGATACATGGAGCCAGCCTCACTTGTCCAGACCTGCTTGATTTTTTACAGTGGGAAAATTCTGGAAGAAAAGCAAAATAAGGGAGGGGAAGAGGTGGTGGTTAAAAAAGATCAACCAGGTTTGGCCGGGAGACTCTGGGATCACAAAGGCTGAGGAGGCTGTCTGGGTTCAAGGCATCGGGGAGCCCCTCAGCAGAGAGACAGACAGACAGACAGACAGACAGATGGCAGGCAGGCAGGTCCATGGGCTCAGGAGCGGCTGGAGAGCAGGTGACAACTGTGAGAAGGGTTTCCACAGTCTATCACTCCACACTCCCACCCTACATGTCATGGAGGTCCTTCCACACCACCCGAACTGTTGTTCTGAAACCGTAGGTGTAGTTTCTGCTGCCCACGTGGTGCAGAAGAGACCGCCCAGGGGGCATCTGTGTACTTTCTGAGCTCCTGACTGCACTGCTGTCCCCCAGGGTCATCGCTGACACTGTCCCTTGCCCTGACTCCAGCCCAGTGCAGCTTCCTGGTGCTGCCATTGAGCTCCTAAGTCAGGCAGCTTCTCAGATGCCACTGATGTCCCCAGCTCCTGGGATTCCTGCCCTTGGGCAGCCCCTGCCCTGGAGTGTGGGCTGGACCTAGCAAGTCGCTTCTAACCAGCAGAACATGGCAAAGGTAATGGCAAGACTGTGACTTCTGTCTTGCTAGAGACTGTCCCTCCTGGCTCTGATGAAGCAAGCTGTGGTGTTGGAGAGGCCCCTGGGGCAGGAACTGAGGGCAGCCTCAGGCTGACAGCTGGCGAGAAGCTGAGCCCTCAGCCCAACAGTCCAAAGAAAAGAGTCCTTCAAATGGCCAAGGGAGCCTGGAAGTGGATCCTCCCCTACCAGAGGTTTCCAAGGTGAGCCCAGTCCTGGCCAGCACCTCGACCAGGTGCTGGCCAGCTCAGGGGTCCCAAAACAGCAGACCCAGCCCTGCCCTGCCCCAATGCCTGACCCATGGGAACCAGGAGATCCCACTCTGGGCGGTTTGAAGCTGCAGGGTTTGTGATGAGCTGTTACAGCAGCATTGATAATGAGTACAGCTGCCAACATCCAGCCGTCCACCCACCTCTCTGGCTGCCACCCTTGGGCTGAGCCACTGCTGTCTTTCACCTGAACCCCTGGGTCCCCTCCCAGTGGCTCCCCCCACCGCCTCCTGAACCCTCTCAGCCCTGCACGCCTTCCTCCACCTGGCTGGCTGCTGGTCGGGGGCTTCTATTTCCAAAGTGAATCTGGTCCCATGCTCTTTCCTCCCTCTCCCAGGCACTGCCCCCCAGGCCCCTACGCTCTGCCGCCTGGCCCTAAGCCCAGGCCCCTGGCCTTCCCAGCAGGCTGAGCTCACACTGCCTGCGGATGCTTGCACTTGCGGCTCCTCTCCTTCTACTGGCTGCGCCCTTGCTGCAGTGCTTCTCAGTGCCATGAGCCCCGACTATGGGGCTCAGGAGTCCCTGCTGCTCTCCAGCCGACACCACACCCTTGCTGCCTGCACACGGGTCTGTGGTGCCCCAGCTCCCTCTCTGGGGCGGGGGGGTGTGTTCCAGGAGGGCAGTGGTTCTGCGGGTCTCGCTCGCTGCTGCACCCCCATGCCTGGAACAGGGCTTGGCTTCTGGAAGGACAAATGACCCCGATCCAAAATCATGTGGTCCCACACCCACGGGCAAAGGGATCGTCTGGGCTCAAAACACAGCCCCGCCCATCCACAGCAACCCATGAAATTGGTGGGAAACCTGACACTTAGCCAATTGGCTGATTGGCTTTGTTTTTCCCCGAACAGTGACCTCCCGTCACCAGGAAGCCAGCTTCCTCGGAAGAAATCAAAGTAAGGGAGGGGATTCACAAACAACCTCTGTCCCTAGGGTCAAGGCAGCGCAGCTCTAGGTCCCCCTAATAACGGAGGTCTCCTCTGAGTGAGTGATGTGAGCACATGTGCAGACCTGCTGGTAAAATGGGACCAGCCTGGAATACCGGCACTTCGGGAGGCTGAGGCAGGAGGATTGCTTGAGCACAGGAGTTTGAGACCAGCCTGGGCAACATAGAGACATTTGTTTTGTAGAGACCCAGTCTCTACAAAAAAATTAAAAAATAAAAAAATTAGCTGGGCGTGGTGGTGCATGTCTGTAATCCCAGCTACTCGGGAGGCTGAGGTGGGAGGATTGCTTGAGCCTGGGAGATCGAGGCTGCAGTGAGCCATGATCGTGCCACTGCACTCCAGCCTGGGTGGTGGAGCAAGATCCTGTTTCAAGTAAACCAAAACGAAAACCAAAAACAAGGACAGAAGATGCAGAGAAGATCCAGCGCTATGCTAACCTCAGAGGAAGTGGTGGGGCTTGGTGACGATCCCCCGGAGTTTTATTCTGAAAGACTCTCATTTGGGCCAGCATGGTGGATCACGCCTGTAATCCCAGAACTTTGGGAGGCTGAGGTGGGCGGATCATGAGGTCAGGAGATCGAGACCATCCTGGCTAACACAGTGAAACTCCGTCTCTACTAAAAAATACAAAAAAAATTAGCTGGGCATGATGGCGGGCGCCTGTAGTCCCAGCTACTTGGGAGGGTGAAGCAGGAGAATGGCGTGAACCCGGGACACGGAGCTTGCAGTGAGCCGAGTTCGCGCCACTGCACTCCAGCCTGGGTGACAGAGCGAGACCCTGCCTCAAAAAAAAAAAAAAAAAAAAAAAAGAGCCTCATTCAGGCCAGGCACGGTGGATCACACCTGTAATCCCAGAACTTTGGGAGGCCAAGGCTGGTTAGCTGGCTTTGGGGTGACTGAATCCCTGCAGCACTGGGGGGCTGGAGCGGCCCCAAGGGCAGCCTCTCTTTGAGCCCAGTAGCAGCTCACACATTTTGCTCTTAGATGACTCAGAGGCAGGATATCAAATCATCTCACTAAAGTCGTTAAAAAACTGTCGTTAAACTCCTAAAGATGCTGTGCTTTCGATCAGAGGACAGTGCATTTCTTCTTGCACGGAACACTGGCTGAGCCCTGCTGCTGTGGGAGGCTGCCCCTACAAGCAATGGAGTTCCTGCCCCCAGGCTCCCCTGAGTAGCTGAGGGACATGGACAAGAAACCAGGGCTGCAGAGTGGAGGGTTCTGCTGACAGCAGAGTCGTCACCACAGCCCGTCCCCAGGGAGCCCTCCCATGGATGCTGCATAAGCAAACATGGCCCACAGGAGGCAGGATGTCCTCACACAGCCTTGCAGAAGGGGCTGGGGGCTGGGATGCCTGTGCCTCTAACAGGGCTTGTAGCCCACCCCACACTTCACTCTCTCTTGGGTCTAGGTGCTGAGCTAACTTCCAGAATTCCGGAATCACAATCTCAGCTTGGGTTGGAAACAGTGCAGGGACTGAGTCACTGGTTCCATGAACATGGGGTGGGGTCCAAGAATCTGCATTTCCCACAAGTTCCAGGTAACGCTGATGCTGCAGGCCCAGGGACCATGCTTTGAAGACCCCTGGCCTGGAGGCGAGGTTGAGGGCCAGGAGTCTAAGCAGGACAGAGCCAGCCTGCTGCCTATTTTTGTAAATAAAGTTTTATTGGAACACCTCCATGCCTGTTTGTTTACGAATCCTCTCAGGCTGCTTCTGGGCTCCAAGGGCAGGGCTGATGAGCTGCAACAGAGACTGGCTGGCTGGCAAAGCCTAAATTATTTACTATCTGGTCCTTTATAGAAAGAGTCTGTGGGTACCTGCTCTACGCCATCCTCTCTCCCAGGCTCAGGGGACACCTCGCCGCTCCTCCCTTCCCACCCCACCCTCAGCTGCCACTGCTGCTTCCCAGACACCTGAGAAAACACAGGCAATTAAAAGCCACCTTCCCCACACAGGGACACAATCTGTGCTCAAAGCCACCTGCCTTCCCTCCTGTGGCTACACAGTGAACCGGCCCCACAGTGCCCACGGCCACGTGGCCGTCCTCAGCCCCACACCCACTCAAGGGCATCTCAAGCCCATTCCTCCTTCTTCAGGACGCACTGCCAGCTGCACCCAATGAGTTATTATTTCTCTCATCTCCAAAGAAAACAAAAAGCACAGTTTCTTTTTTCTTTTTCTTTTTGAGACAGAGTCTTACTCTGTCACCCAGGCTGGAGTGCAGTGGCGCAATCTTGGCTCACTGCAACCTCCGCCTCCTGGGTTCAAGCGATTCTCATGCCTCAGCCTCCCAAATAGCTGGAATTACAGACATGCACCACCACGCCTGGCTAACTTCTGTATTTTTAGTAGAGACGGAGTTTCACCATGTTGGCCAGGCTGGTCTCGAACTCCCGGCCTCAAGTGATCTGCCTGCCTTGGCCTCCCTAAATGCTGGGATTACAGATGTGAGCCACCTCACTCGGCCTAAAAAAGCAGTTTCTTAGACCCACTTTCTTCTCCACTGTTTCTTGCCTTCCATTCACAAGAAAATTCCTCAAAAAGTTTTCCTTCACTTATCTGCGATTCCTCTTCTTCTTCCGGCTCGTAAACCAACTCCAATCAGCCTCTGCCCTCACCACTCCGTGGAAACTGCACTAGCCAAGGTTGCGGTGACCTCTTCGTTGCTAGGTCCCACGGTGCCCATCGTATCGGGGCGACAGAGGTGCTGCCTGCGGCTTCCCCAGCTCCCAGGACTCCACGCTCCCCTCTCATCCCTCCGGCCACTCCTTTTCAGTCTCCTGGGCTTCTTCCTGCTCATCTCTGTCCTCCAGTGGCTGCCCTTGCTTGGGCCTTGAATCTATTCTTTTCCATCCCCACAAAGACCCTCAGATTTCCGCCCATCTCGTTGCTCTGAACCCCGTCCCTATGCTGCAGACCCCACCCCCTCTACCACTCCCCTGAACCCCAGAGCTGTTTATTTCCTGCCTGTGTGGCTCAGCTATGAGGGTGGGGAACATGTGCCTCGGATTCCTGGGTCAGACACTGAGCTCCCGACTGCCCTCACCCCCAGCCCAGTTCTTCCCAGGGTGGCCCCCGCTGAGTAAAGAGCTCCCCACCCTCCCAGGTGTCAGTCCCACTCCTGGGAGTCACCCTGACTCCTCCCTTCCTCCCACGTCCCACCTCCCACATCCAATCCATCCCTGGGCCAGGGGCCCCGTGCCTCTCCCTGTCTCCTCTCCTGCCCAGGCTGCCACCAGCTCTCATGCCGCTCCTCACAGCGTTCCCTGCACCCACCTCCACCCCCGCCGGCAGACTCTACGTGGCCAGGGTGATCCTCCCAGAACATAAGTCAGATTATGTCATTGCTTCGCTCCAAACCTTCCAATGGCTTCCATTCCATTCACAGCCAAAGTCCAATCTCAACAGTGGGTCCACAACCTTTCTAGCCACATCCCCCGCCGAGCCCCTCACACACTGGCCCCTGCCACACTGGCTCCCTGGGGGTCTGTGAACCCAGCAGACAGACTCACTCCCACCTCAGGGCTTCATGCACTCCTCCTCCTCCAGCCTGAATTCAACTTCTGACCACCACGGTCTACCTGAGCCCCTTCCCACGTTTGCCTCTTTATGCCAAGGTCACCTTCTCATGGAGGTCTTCCCCGGACACCTCCCTTACATTGCAGTCTCCGTCTCCCCCACACTCCCTGGTCCCTCCCCTGGGCTGTTTCTCCCCAGCGCCTGTCACCTGCTCACACGCCTTCTCCTCCACCTACTCGTCTCGCTTATGCTGTCTGCCCACCAAGATGCCGGCTCCGGGAAAGCAGGGAGTTTTGTCTGCTGGTTCCCAGCTGTGCCTGGCACCTAGTAGATAGACATGGAACAGATATTTTTGTTGAGTGAATGAATGAGTGGATGGATGCCTCTGTGACCCAGCCTGCCGAAGGCCGGAGGAGAGAGAGCACTGGAGAGGCAGCCGGGGCTCGCAGTCTGCGTTACTGCAGGTAGCACACAGCCCATGGCGCTGGGAACGGGGCTCGCATGTGGAACAAGGGCAGCTTTCTCTGGAGGGTGCAATGCCCGCTGTGTCCAGTGGGGGTGCTCAGGGCAGCTACAGGTGCAGGGACAAGCGGCACCGCTGGCCACTCAGGGAGGTGTCCCTGGGAGGCCACCTGTCCCACTCCCCACCCCTCTGGACTCTGAGAAGTGTTGACCCGAGGTCAGGCTGTATCTGTGCCAGCAGCCAGCTCTCCAGCCTGCAGCCACAGGCGGGAACTGTACACCACTTGATGACCACTTTACAAGGAACTGCCATCAACACAGCCACTGTTTCATTCCTCCCCAGGGTCCCAGCAGCCCAGTCCACCACCTGTGCCACCTCCCAGGGGAGGAGGGGTTGGTGAGATTTCCCCACAGACCCTGCTTTGCATTTCAGGATGCAAGACACACAGGCAGAGCCGACTGGCCCAGAGTCCACCTTGTCAAGCTGCAGACACCACTGTCCAATCAGGAGCGACTGCATCTGCCAAGGAGCCAATCCCTATGGAGCCGACATCCTAAGGGGGATGCCGTGAGTTCCAGGCTGGCGCAGGGGCTCCTTCAGCGCAGAGGGAGGCAGGCACAGCTAAGCTGGGTGGTCCCGGGATCCCTGACACCTCCAGGACTTGGGAGAACAGGCTTCAGAAACCGTTTGCCAACACACCAGACCCAAGAGGGGAGCCTAGCAGCTGACGGGGTGCAGGGCCCAGGGTCCAAGCAGGGAGCCCACGGGCTAGGTCCCTCCCATCAGCTCCACTTCCACTTGGTCTGCGTGTGACCTGGAGCAAATCTTCGGGATTTAGATTTGGAGAAACCGAAGCATGGAGCATTTAGAAAAGCCTGCCCAACTGCTCACGGAGCAAAGAGAAGCAAGAAGTGAAAATGCTTGGAGCCTGGTCATTAAATCCTAGCTCTTTCCCTTTACGTGGTTGGCTGACAAGGACAGGGGATCCAGGAAGGTCGGTAGGCTCCCTCTATGGGCATTTTCTTTCTTCCTACCAACTCACTACTTTGAAAACTTTCAAACCTCATAAAAGTGGAAATAATTAGAATAGCAATAAATACCCATATACTCTTCATCCCAATCATACACCAATTGTTTTCCTCTTGTCTCACTTGTATGCATTCCCGCTCCTCTCCTCCCCTTTTCCTTTCTCCACACACATATGTACACACACGCACATGCATACATGCACAAGCACACACCTACATATGCACAGGCACACACACACGCACACACACCCACATGCACAGACATGCACACATGCACACATACAGGCACACATGCAATGCACACACACACACATGCACACATACACACACCCACATGCACACACACGCACACATGCACACATACAGGCACACATGCAATGCACACACACACATGCACACATACACACACCCACATGCACACACATGCACACATGCACACGTACAGGCACATACGCAATGCACACACACACGCACACATATGCACACATACACCCACATGCACACACACACACACATGCAATGCACACATACATATGCACACACGCACACACACAAGGCACATACACACATACACGCATATGCACACCCACATACACACATGCGCACACACCCACATGCAGACACATGCACACACACACTTTTCTCTGAACTGTTTGAAGGTGCGTAGCAATCCCCTGAGCTCCACCCCTCAATACCTCAGCACACATCTGAGAATTTTGTCTTAACCACAGCACCAGCATTGTACCTAAGATACTTAGTTCAATATCGCCTGATCCCCTATTAGGTGTTCCCAATTATTCCAAAAATAACTCCTACAGCTTTACAAAGATCTGGGATCCATTCAAGGCTCACAAATGACATTGGTTATTTCTCTCTCATCTCTCTCAATCTAGAAGCAATCCCTCATATTTTTCATTTTTGTTTTTTTATGACATTTACCTTTTTTGAAACGTTTAGGTCATCTGTCCTGCCGACAGTCCCTCGGTTTGGATTTGTCTGATTGTAGCTTTGGGATTCAATTTAGCTGAACCTTTTTGGGGAGGTCTTTTCCTTTTCATGCGTCCAGGCAGGGGCGAACAAGCGAGTTTGCCCATCGAGGGCAAGACCAGGTCTGACCATTTGGTTAAGGTGGTGTCTGCCAGGGCACAGCTCTTTCTTTTCTTTTTCTTTCTTTCTTTCCTTCCTTCCTTCCTTCCTTCCTTTCTTCCTCTTCCTTCCTTTTCTTTCTTGCTTGCTTGCTTTCTTGCTTTCTCTCTCTCTTTTTTTTTTTTTTGACAGAGTCTCGCTCCGTTGCCAGGCTGGACTGCAGTGGCACGATCTCAGCTCACTGCAATCTCTGCCTCCCAGGTTCAAGCGATTCTCTTGCCTCAGCCTCCCAAATAGCTGGGACTACAGGTGCGTGCCACCATGCCCAGCTAATTCTTGTATTTTTAGTAGACACGGTTTCACCATGTTGGCCAGGATGGTCTCAATCTCTTGACCTCGTGATCCGCCCACCTTGGCCTCCCAAAGTGCTGGGATTACAGGCGTGAGCCACCGCACCCAGCCACAGCTCTTTCTTTTTTTCATGATTCACCAGGAATTACAGGGAAGGTTCTGGAAGGCTGCGTGAATATTCGGTTCCCCGTGACCCCCCAGCGGAGGTGTTTTCTCAACTGCAGTTTTTCTAGAAAGGCCAAATATGTTGCCAGCTTGAGCTCTGAAAGCAGAGTTGGTGAGAGGACAGGAAGCCGAGTTTGTTTAAACACAGAAAGGGATCCTGGGGGTCTTGAACTGTTATCAAAGCTACAGCCCCAGGAAGGCACTGCTGGTGAGACTCTTTCAGGGACAGATGGAAGGCAACAGCGCCCCTTTATGGGACTCTGGCTCCTGGGGCAAGCCTGGGTCATGAGATTTAGGGCTGGCAGTTTCCTCCCCACGCTGCCCCATGCCCCTCTCTCTTTCTTTTTTTGAGACAGGGTCTTGCTTTGTTCCCCAGGCTGGAGTGCAGTGGCATGATCACGACTCACTGCAGCCCTGACCTATGGGGCTCAAGGAATCCTTCCACCTCAGCCTCCCAATTAGCTGGGATCAGAGATGTGTGCCACTGAACCTGGCTAATTTTTTTTTTTAATAGAGATGAGGCCTTACTCTGCAGCCCAGGCTGGTCTCAAACTCCTGGGCTCAAGCCATCCTCCCGCCTCAGTCTCCCAAAGGGTTGGGATTACAGGCGTGAACCACTGCACCCGGCCAGGGCTGGCAATTTTTTGGAAAAGGTGGACCCATACATAATTCTAGGCAAGGACACACAAGGAAGAGCAGCCCCAGACTAAATGGAAAAATGGAGCAAAACTCCTGGGGGCACAGCCAACCAAGGCGAGGGCCTCTCTTGGAGCCTCAGTTTTCTCATCTGTAGAATGGGGGGCCTGGGACCACAATTTCTCTGTTGGAGTTAATGGTAAGTGACTATTATATTGGGCACAAATGTGCCCTGGGGGGTCTGAGTAGGAGCTTTGAGGGCACTGTCTCTGATTCCTTCAACCTCAGCGTCAAAGGGAATCTGTACCGTCGGAGCCACCTGAGCTGCTTGCATGAGATGGGAAGACGTCAGTGCACCCAGGTGAGAGAAGGAAATAAATGAATAGCTTAAGCCAAGAAACCACAAGGGAAGGTCAGGACTGAGCCCAGGAGTCAAGGACAGAGACACAAAATAATAGAAGACACTTTCTGATTTGAGCTGGTGTGGGGACAACCTGTTATGGTTACCCACATATTCTGGTTGATGGAGCTGGCACCTGATTTGCATAGGGAGGGCATAAGCGCATGGGAGGTGGAGTTACTGACCCCCAATGCCTCACTTCTCCCAGCATCCATGTCCTTTGCTGTGTGACTTTGCTGCCTCTCCCAACACACACACACACACACCCCTACACACACATACAAACATACCTACTCACATACATACACACACCTACACATACATACACACACATACCTACACACACATACTTACACATACACACATATACACACATAAACACACACACTTACACACCTACACACACATACACACATACACGCACATATCTACACACACATACACATACACACACATAAACATACACACACCTACACACACACATACACACATACACACAAACACACATACACACACCCCATACACGTACATACATATACACATACCTACACACACACACATACCTACACACATACACAGATACATACACATACAAACATACCTACACACATACACACATAGACATACACACACGTACACACATACATAACACATATACACACATATGCACAGACACACGTACATATGCACATACACACACACACAAGTTGGAGGGGTGAATTCCTGGCCTTGCGCTCCTGTGCAACCATGTGACTTGCTTTGGCCACCGGAAGGTGAGCAGATGTCTCAGTCACAGGAGACTTGCCCCTGAACCTCTGCCATCATCATGGGACATGCACGCCCCAGTCCACCCTGCTACATATGCAACAGCCACCCCACCTGGACCAGGCAACCCCAGCTTCTCTGTGACGTGGAACCAGCTGCCCCATGAGTGCATGATAAATAAATGCTCACTGTAGCCACCAGCAGCATTATTATACAGAATTCGCCTTAGCGCTTAACCCCAGGACTCCAGGGAGCAAGTTCTGCTTTGATTTAATCTCCAGGGTCATACTTATAAACATTGAATTATAAGTCCAGTGGGTACCTGGAAACCTACTTCCAGTTTCTGCAAAAGACATTATCTGTCTCTTTATTGTAGATTCTGGAGTACAAAAAATTTGAGCTGGCTGGAACCTTCCTTTAGTGAGAAGTCTTGATCCAAAGTCGGTACTTTGAGGCTGGAGAGGATCTCTCTCTAAGCTGAAATCTTGCCAGTGCCGACTGCACATGCTCCAATCTTCTTTGGGAGCTGGTTGATGACACTATTCCATCCTCTTTGGGTGACTTGAGGCAATCAGTCTGGGTTCCTGGGAAGGAGGTTAGGCCCAGTCAGTGGTTTGGATCTGGGCTTTGGAGTTGGCGCTGGCTCTGCCATGTGCTGGTCTATGACCTTGGGCAATTCTCTCAGCCTTCCCTCTGTCAGTTTTTCCATCTGTAAAATGGGATAATAACGAGGGAGGACTCAGTGTGCTAACAGGTAGGGGTGTGCAGCGGGGGCTGCAGGAGCTGGGACTAGCCTGTGCCCCGCCCTGGTGTCACATCAGGCACAGGTGCAGGGAAGGCTCTGGCCCCAGGTCTGGGTGTGACTCCTGGGGAGTCACTGACCACAGCTGCTTCCTGGACATCTGTGCCATCTGCATTAAGGCAGGTGAAGCTGCTCTTGTACAGTGTGTCCTGGGCAGCGGTCTTACCAGCAAAATCGGTGTTTGAGGGTCCTCGGCCTTGTCACAACACCTGCTCTTCTGGCTGCTGGTCTCCTTGGCTGTCAGGAGGCTTCTCTGTCTTTTCCACTTTCCCAGAAAAGGCTCATCTTTTTTTTTTTTTTGAGATGGAGTTTCTTCAGTCGCCCGGGCTGGAGTGCAATGGCGCAATCTTGGCTCACTGTAGCCTCTGCCTCCTGGGTTCAAGCGAGTCTCCTGCCTCAGCCTTCTGAGTAGCTGGGACTACAGGCGCACGCTGCCATGCCCGACTAATTTTTTTGTATTTTTTAGTAGAGACAGGGTTTCATCATGTTGGCCAGGATGGTCTTGATCTCCTGACCTTGTGATCCACCCGCCTGGGCCTCCCAAAGTGAAGGCTCATCTTCTATAGATGTGACCAGCCACACCCAAGTGTGAACCCATGCCTCAGGGTGTCAAGGTGGGATTTGTGGTGCTTAGGCTTTCTGTGGCTGCATCCAAATTCCGAATTATCCTGGAAGCTCAAAGGTTCCAGAAGACTGGTTTGCAGATCCCCGAGGTCTTAAGAATGATCACCTTGTATTCCTTATCTATTTGCCAGGCAACTTGGACTCACAGCTTTCAAAAGGCCAACTCTAATACGATGGGGACAGTGGCCACCAGGAGGCGGGGTCCCTGGAGCCCATCCTGGAGGTCAGTGGAGCAACACCAACAATGGACTGTCCCCCAGATTCACCTCTGTACCCATATCCTGTAAGACTGCTGGGAGGTCAGCTCCTCCTGGCAGGGAACTTCATCTCTTTCCTTCACGGATGTGCCCCTGCACCCAGAGCGGCCACCAGCATGTGGTAATGCCTAGTGAACATCGCGAAAGGGATGGAGAGAGGGGGGCTGTTCCGGGCTGGGTGTGACGTCCTGGGTGTCTTCCGGAAGGCCTCAGGGCGAGGACTCCAGCACCCGCTTGTTGAACTGATGTTATTTTGCATGTTGCTTCTGGAACCCCAGAGGTCCCCCCTGCCAATCCCCCGAAGTATCTGCCGTGACTACTGTAAAACACAAAACCATGGTCTGCTTGTTCTGCGGGCCAGAGTCTAGAGGAGCCACGGCAGTGACTGTGCTTCCAGTGGAGACAGGAAGAGGTATAACTGCTCAAAACCGCATGACACAGAGGGGCACTTACACAACACACACTTCCCCTCTCACCCAGAAGCCAGGCACCCACACAGGAGCCCATTCCTTCCCTGAGTGGGATCTGATGGCAGAGGGTCAATGCTGCAATGAAGGCAGGTGCTGACTCTGAGTGCACTAGGGGTCAAGACCCTAGGGAGTCGTCGGCCTGGGGGGTCATGATGGGGATCTGGAAGAAAGGCCCATTTGTCAGAAGGATGCCCCAGAGGGTGGGCAGGGGTCGGGAGGTCAACATAACCCAGTTCCCCGACAGCTCCATCCAGACTTTGGCTCAGATGCAGCCAAAGAAATGCAAGGGGAAGAACTGCGCAAATCTTACTAGAGATTGGAGATCCCGGTCAGGATTCCCTGTGTTTGTCACAGAGAAACCTCAGTCTCTCCTCCAATCTCCTGAGGCCTGAGCCGAGGGGACCAGTGGCACAGCGACAGATGTCACATGGTTCAGGCAACAGCAGAAGCATTGGGACCTAACCACGGTGCCCAAGGTCATGACTGCCAAATGGAGCATTTGATGGTACATCACATCAATGCCTCATTAACAATTTTCAAGAAGATCACAGGCTAGAAATTTCAATCTCTTCAAAGCAACGTTCAATGCCTGTTCCCTGATTACAAATATTACAGGTCTAGACTTTTGCAAGAACAGTTCACATTCACATCTAATCAATGCTGCAATGAACAAAAAAATAGACCACAGCCAAAAAATTCATGTGCCTGCCCTAGCTCCATCCTGCCTCTCAGTGACCACAGGTGGAAGGTACGGTGCCGTGCAGGGCCACTCACCTGGTACTGGGTGGTGGGGACCCCAGCGCTGCACAGATGGCGCGACCTGTAGTGAGTCAGGGCTGCCGCAGGCTGCTCACTCAGTAGCTGGCAGGGCCTGTCTCCTGCGGAGGCAGCAGGAGCCCTTAACAGTTCAGTCCCCATAGCCGCGCGCCCAGGCCCCTGGCCTCCTCCCTTCAGCCGTCCGCGCACACGCGCGCGCGCGCGCGCGCACACACACACACACACACACACACACACACACACACACACACACACACACACACACACACACTGTGTCCCCCATAGCCGCGCGCCCAGGCCCCTGGCCTCCTCCCTTCAGCTGTCCGCGCACGCACACACACACACACACACACACACACACTGTGTCCCCCATAGCCGCGCGCCCAGGCCCCTGGCCGCCTCCCTTCAGCCGTCCGCGCACGCGCGCACACACACACACACACACACACACACACACTCTGTGTCCCCCATAGCCGCGCGCCCAGGCCCCTGGCTGCCTCCCTTCAGCCGTCCACGCACGCATACACACACACACACACACACACACACACACACACACACACAGTGTCCCCCATAGCCGCGCGCCCAGGCCCCTGGCCTCCTCCCTTCAGCTGTCCGCGCACGCACACACACACACACACACACATACACACACACACACACACATACACACACACACACACACACACTGTGTCCCCCATAGCCGCGCGCCCAGGCCCCTGGCCTCCTCCCTTCAGCTGTCCGCGCACGCACACACACACACACACACACACACACACACACACACACACACACACACAGTGTCCCCCAGGAGGCTTACAGCCTCCTCCCTCCACGATCACACCCTGCACCCATATCCTGCCCAGGGGAAATGGAGGAGGCAAGTGAGAGGGGACGCAGGAAGCCATCACCAGGGAGCCCCTTGCCCTCCCCTCCAGGACAGTGACTCAGGGCTGTGCAAAGGGTTGCAGGGTGGGGAGGGGTTCTGAGGGGTCTTTATCGCCCACCACTGCCCTGTGCTCAGCCCCAAGGATGAGGGGAGAGAGGAGGGACTGGGGACCCACGCCATCCATGTTCAAGGCAGGGGCCTTTGCGCCTTCCACTCAGAGATGGGAATCCCCAGGCCAGGGCCTCCCGGGAGACAGCAGACAAGATGGGCAGGGCTCTCCCCAGGAGCTGCCAGCCCTGTCCCCTGCAGAGGGACAGAGGTGGCCCCACAGGGCTCTCCATCTCCCGGCGTCTCCCTCAACATCGCCCCAGGGATGAAAGCAGAAGCTGGGGAGAATGTGCGGCAGTCAGACATCTCTGCTGGGTGCCAGGCCCACTCTGCCCAGCAGCAGCAACAGGAGGCAGTGAAGTGCCGGGCTGCGTTGGGCAGGGTGTCTTTGGGGTCAGCTCACCCCAGGCTGAGGCCAATCCCTAGGGGGGCATACGGGGCTCAGGGGTTCAGGCTGGCACAATTAACCCTGGACGTTACGCGGGCACCTAAGCCCTGCTCAGGGAGCTGGGGCTGCCCACCCATCAGACAGAAAACCCATCCCAGACCACGGGATCCCCGGACCACCCCGGGTACCTGCTCCTGAACGGGAACGACCGGAGACAAGGCCATTTTCCGAGCACTCAGGGGAACGCCAGGTCACACATCTGCTGCAAAGCACGCGCCTTGGGACCACAGCACTCAACAGGAAGTTGGTGCGGCGCGTGCCAGAGCCATGCACTGACGCTGCAGGGCTGAGAAGCCTGGAGCGCCAGGGCCCAGTGGGGTGTCGGGGCGTGGCCTTTGCTCTCAGGCATGCCTAGCGCGTGACCCAGGTGGGAGGGCCCGACATCTCTGACCTTCCTGGATGAGCAGCGGCCAGATGGGGCAGGAGGCAGGCAGAGGACAGGAAGCAGGTGGCTGTGAGGAGACAGCCCGGGCCTGTCCCCAAGCGGCCCCTCCAGAGTAGGAGGCAGACCTTCCCTGTCGGCCCAGGAACCCCTTTCTCAGGGCAGGGTGTTCTGGTGATGTTGAAGAGCTCCCCTCACTGCTGCCGGCAGCGTGCTGGGATCAGCTGTGTGCCGGGATCGGCTGCCGGCTGCCCACCTTTTACCTGCGCTCCCTCATCTGATCTTCCCTGCTGCCCCCCATGCTACAGGTGACAACACGAAGGGTCAGAGAGCCCTGGACTCAGGGCTGGCTGACTCCAAAGTGCGCTCTGAGCTGCGCACTGCTGAGAAGCCCAGGGCAGGCTCTGCCACTCCATCTCCCATCTCTGTGCCAGCACACAGAGGGGGCAGCCGCCTTGAGGGGACAGGTGGCCCCGGGGAGGACGGGCCAGAGGTAAGAGCACCCTCTGCGGGGTTTTTCTCCCTCCCCGCGGCCTCTCCCTGCTCTGCCATTCCTTCTTGGGGAGGCCCCTCCTCCCTCCCACGCCAGCTGCTGAGCCTGGGGCCAGGCTCTCTGGTGACTCACTCTGGGGACGGCCCAAGCTCTTTGGGGTGCCAGGCAAAGGGAGGACTCGGGTGGAACATTCCATCTCCCGTGGTGCCGGCCACCTGCACTGTGTTGAGTCCCTGGTCCCAGGCCACCCCCGTGTGTGTGATTCCAGGAGGGAGGCTGGCACCCCCTCTCCTGGCGTGGGTACACAGCTCTGAAGCCTACACCAGGGGTGCTGCTGTGTGTTCCCGGCAGGATAAAGATAAAGACAGTGGTTAGGGGAGGTAGAAAGAGGAAAAGGAAGGGAAAATAAAATAGTTTGGGTGCTCAGTAAGAAAGTAGAGGTGTCGAGAGACAAACAGGAGGGTGAAGGGAGAAGGAGAAAGGCGAACAAATGGGAAAATGAAAAAGAAAGAGCGAGATGCCATGATGGAGAGCTGGGGGACAGCAACTCATGTTGAGCCAACTCTGGGCCTTGCCCCAGCCCTGGCTGTGACATGCTTTTTACAGATGGGGAAATTGAGGCCCAAGAATATTAAATAACATCCAAGGTCGCTTGGTGAAATTAGTGGCAAAGCTGGAACCAGAGCCTGGGTGTGTCCAGCTCCAAATTGGGGTTCTTTCCTCACATATACCTTGACCTCCTCACCTGGAGCCCCCCCTGGCTCTGACAGGTGACCTCTACTGCCTCCCAGAGCCAGAGAACAGCCGTTATCCTCTTGGCCCCCAGCACGGAGATGTTGCCCTGACTCTGTGGGTCTCCAAACACAGACTGTATTCACGGCTATCACAGACCACAGCTGCGGATGCTGAATCTCACAAGCAGAGGTAAAAGCTGGAGGCTGCGAAAGTAACCTCACTGGCTGCTTTGCAGTTTCAGACACACTGAACCAGCCCTCAAACCTCAGCTTCATTCCTGGCTCTTAAAAACAAATTGTATTTTCAGATATTTGCCAACTCTTTTTTTAAAAAAGTTTCTTTGGACCAGGAAGGCAGGTGACTGGTAAATGCTGAGTGGCAAAGTTAGAGATACTTCATTTAAAAGACACTACTGGCTGGGTGCGGTGGCTCACACCTGTAACCCAGCACATTGGCAGGCCGAGGTGGGAAGATTGCTTGAGGCCAGGAGTTCGAGACCAGTCTGGGCAACATAGTGAGACCCAATCTCTAACAAAAAATTTAAAAATTAGCCAGGCGGCTGGGCGTGGTGTCTCACGCCTCTAATCCCAGAACTTTGGGAGGCCGAGGTGGGTGGATTACCTGAGGTCAGGAGTTTGAGACCAGCCCGGCCATCATGGTGAAACCCTGTTTCTACTAAAAATACAAAAATTAGCTGGACATGGTGGTGGGCGCCTGTAATCCCAGCTACATAGGAGGCTGAGGCAGGAGAATTGCTTGAATCCAGGAGGCAGAGGTTGCAGTGAGCCTAGATTGTGCCATTGCACTCCAGCCTGGGAGACGAGAGTGAAACTTTCCATCTCGAAAAAAAAAAAAATTAGTCAGTCATGGTGGTGCATGCCAGTGGTCCCAGCTATTTAGGAGGCTGAGGTGGGAGGATCCCTTGAGCCCAGGAGTTTGAGGCTACAGTGAGTTATGATCATGCCACTGGACTCCAGCCTGGGCAACATAATAAGACCCACTTCTATAAATAAATAGGTAAATAAAAATAGAAGGCACTATCAACAGTAATAAGGCAAACCAGAGTGAGTGAAAATACTTGCAAATCACATATCTGATAAGGAATTAATATCCAGAATACATAGAGAACTAAAATTCAACAGAAAACCAAACAGCCCAATTACAAAAATGGCAAAGGACTTGAATAGATACTTCTTCAAAGACAAGACACAAATGGCTAGTAAACACATTAAAAGATGCTTAACATCAGTAACCATCAGGGAAATGCAAATCAAAACCACAATGAGATACTACCTCGCAGCCATTAGGATGGCCGCTATAAAAAGCCCAGAATAATAAGGGTTGGCAAGATGTGGAGAAATGGGGACCCTGTGCACTGTTGGTGGGAATGTAAAATGGTACAGCCACTATGGAAAACAATATGGTTGTTCTTTGAAAACTAAAAATCGAATTACTATATGATCGAGCAATTCCACTTCTGGGGATACACCTTAAATAATTGCAAACAGGGTCTCAAAGGGATATTTGTACCCGTGTGTTCACAATAGCATGATTTGCAATAGCTAAAACATGGAAACAACCCACGTTCACTGATGGATAAAAAGAAACGCAAAGGCTGAACATGGTGGCCCATGTCTGTAATCCCAGCACTTTGGGAGGCTGAGGCGGGCAGATCACTTGAGGTCAGGAGTTCGAGACCAGCCTGGCCAACATGGCGAAACCCCGTCTCTACTAAAAATACAAAATTAGCTGGGTGTCATGGCAGGCACCTGTAATCCCAGCTGCTCAGGAGGCTGAGGCATGAGAATCACTTGAACCCAGAAGGCAGGGGTTGCAGTGAGCCAAGATCGCGCCACTGCACTACAGCCTGGGTGACAGCGAGACCCTGTCTCAAAAAAAAAAAAAAAAAAAAAAGAGAGAGATAAGCAAAATGTGGCACACACATGCAATGGAACATCCCTCAGTCATACAAAGGAAGGAAATGCTGACATACGGTACAACACGGATGAGTCTCGAGAACATTCTGCTAGGTGAAATAAGCCAGTCACAAAATGACAAATACTGTACAATTCCAATTATCTGAGGTCCCTAGAGTAGTCACGCACATAGAGACAGAAAGCAGAATGGTGGCCCTCAGGGGCAGGGGAGGGGGAATGGGGAGTTCCAGTTTAATGGGGACAGAATTTCAGTTTGGGAGAATAAAAAGGTTCTGGAGATGGATGGATGGTGGTGATGGTAGTGCATATATTATGAATGTACTTAATACCACTGAACTGTATACTCAATACCACTGAACTGTACACTCAATGCCACTGAATTACACAATACCACTGAGCTGTACCCTCAATACCAACTAGCTGTATCCTCAATACCACTGAACTGTACACTCAATACCAATGAACTGTATGCTCAATACCACTGAGCCATACACTCAACACCACTGAACTGTACACTCAATACCACTGAACTACACACTCGATACCACTGAACTAGACACTCAATACCACTGAACTGTACCCTCAATACCACTGAACTGTACACTCAGTACCACTGAACTACACACTCGATACCACTGAACTACACACTCAATACCACTGAACTACACACTCAATACCACTGAACTATACACCTAATACCACTAAACTGTACACTCAATGCCACTGAACTACACACTCAATACCACTGAACTGTACCCTCAATACCACTGAACTGTACACTCAGTACCACTGAACTACACACTCAATGCCACTGAACTACACACTCAATACCACTGAACTACACACTCAATACCACTGAACTGTACCCTCAATACCACTGAACTGTACCCTCAATACCACTGAACTGTATACTTAATACCACCGAACTACACACTCGATACCACCAAACTACACACCCGATACCACTGAACCACACACTCGATACCACTGAACTACACACTCAATACCACTGAACTGTACACTCAATACCATTGAACTGTACACTTAATACCACCGAACTACACACTCGATACCACTGAACTACACACTCGATACCACTGAACTGTACCCTCGATACCACTGAATTAAACACTCAATACCACTGAACTACACACTCAATACCACTGAATTGTACACTCGATACCACTGAATTAAACACTCAATACCACTGAACTACACACTCAATACCACTGAATTGTACACTCAATACCATTGAACTGTACACTTAATACCACCGAACTACACACTCGATACCACCGAACTACACACTCGATACCACCGAACTGTACACTCGATACCACCGAACTGTACACCCGATACCACCGAACTGTACACTCGATACCACCGAACTACACACTCGATACCACTGAACTACACACTCGATACCACTGAACTACACACTCAATACCACTGAACTGTACCCTCGATACCACTGAACTACACACTTGATACCACTGAACTACACACTCGATACCACTGAATTACACACTCGATACCACTGAACTGTACACTTAGTACCACCAAACTACACACTCGATACCACTGAACTACACACTCAATACCACTGAACTACACACTCAATACCACTGAACTGTACCCTCGATACCACTGAACTACACACTCGATACCACTGAACTACACACTCGATACCACTGAACTGTACACTCAATACCACTGAACTACACACTCAATACCACTGAACTACACACTCAATACCACTGAACTGTACACTCAATACCATTGAACTGTACACTTAATACCACCGAACTACACACTCAATACCATTGAACTGTACACTTAATACCACCGAACTACACACACAATACCACTGAACTGTACCCTCGATACCACTGAACTACACACTCGATACCACTGAACTGTACACTCGATACCACCGAACTACACACACAATACCACTGAACTGTACCCTCGATACCACTGAACTACACACTCGATACCACTGAACTGTACACTCGATACCACTGAACTACACACTCAATACCACTGAACTACACACTCAATACCATTGAACTGTACACTCAATACCACCGAACTACACACTCAATACCACTGAACTACACACTCGATACCACTGAACTACACACTCGATACCACTGAACTGTACCCTCAATACCACTGAATTACACACTCAATACCACTGAACTATAAACTCAATACCACTGAACGGTACACTCAATGCCACTGAACTACACACTCAATACCACTGAGCCATACACTCAACACCACTGAACTGTACACTCAATACCACTGAACTACCCATTGGATACCACTGAACTGTACACTCAATACCACTGAACTACACACTCAATACCACTGAACTACACACGCAATACCACTGAACTATAAACTCAATACCACTGAACTGTACACTCAATGCCACTGAACTACACACTCAATACCACTGAGCCATACACTCAACACCACTGAACTGTACACTCAATACCACTGAACTACACACTCAATACCACTGAACTACACACTCAATACCACTGAACTATAAACTCAATACCACTGAACTGTACACTCAATGCCACTGAACTACACACTCAATACCACTGAGCCATACACTCAACACCACTGAACTGTACACTCAATACCACTGAACTACACACTCGATACCACTGAACTGTACACTCAATACCACTGAACTACACACTCAATACCACTGAACTATACACCTAATACCACTAAACTGTACACTCAATGCCACTGAATGACACACTCAATACCACTGAACTACCCATTGGGTACCACTGAACTGTACCCTCAATACCACTGAACTGTACACTCAATACCAATGAACTGTATGCTCAATACCACTGAACTACACACTCGATACCACTGAACTATACACCTAATACCACTAAACTGTACACTCAATGCCACTGAATGACACACTTAATACCACTGAACTGTACACTCAGTACCACTGAACTACACACTCAATACCACTGAACTACACACTCAATACCACTGAACTATACACCTAATACCACTAAACTGTACACTCAATGCCACTGAATGACACACTCAATACCACTGAACTGTACACTCAATACCACTGAACTGTACACTCAATACCACTGAACTACACACTCAGTACCACTGAACTACACACTCAGTACCACTGAACTACACACTCAATACCACTGAACTACACACTCGATACCACTGAACTAGACACTCGATACCACTGAACTACACACTCGACACCGCTGAACTACACACTCGACACCGCTGAACTACACACTCAATACCACTGAACTACACACTCAATACCACTGAACTGTACACTCAATACCACTGAACCATACCCTCAATACCACTGCACTTTACCCTCCATACCACTGAACTGTATACGCAATACCACTGACTATACACTTAATACCACTGAACTACTGCACTTTACCCTCCATACCACTGAACTGTATACGCAATACCACTGACTATACACTTAATACCACTGAACTATACACTTAATACTATTGAATTGTATACTTAATACCACTAAACTGTACACTTAAAAGTGGTTAAGATGGCACATTTTACATGTACTTTTACCACAATAGAAAAAACTGGGAAAAAAGAAAAAGAAACTTCTGCATCATGGAGTCAACAGCAGCTCCACATTTGGGTGTATGTGTTTAAGCCAAATATTTAAGCTGGATCAATAAACATGGCACATGGTGGCCCACGCCTGTAATCTCTGTAATCTCAGCACTTTGGGAGCCCGTGGTGGGTGGATCACTTGAGCCCAGGAATTTAAGACCAGCCTGGGCAACATGGAGAAACCTTGTCTCTACAAAAAATAAAATAAAAAAATTAGCTGGGCATGGTGATGTGCACCTGTAGTACAGGCTACTCGGGAGGCTGAGGCAGGAGGATGGCTTGAGCCTGGAAGGTCGAGGCTGCAGTGAGCTGTGATTGTGCCACTGTACTTCAGCTGGGTGACAGAATGAGACTGTCTCAGAAAATATATATGAAAATAAAAATTTTAGGCCGGGCGTGGTGGCCTTAAAGGTTTACAGGTGGGATTACACGCCTGTAATCCCAACACTTTGGGAGGCTGAGGCGGGCAGATCACCTGAGGTCAGGAGTTCAAGACCAGCCTGGCCAACATGGTGAAACCCCATCTCTACACAAAAATTAGCCAGGCATGGTGGTGGGCACTTGTAATCCCAGCTACTCAGGAGGCTGAGGCAAGAGAATCACTTGAATCCAGGAGGCAGAGGTTGCAGTGAGCCAAGATTGCACCATTGCACTCCAGCCTGGGTGACAGAGCGAGACTCCGTCTCAAAAATAAATAAATAATAAAAATAGAAATTTTAAAAATGTGGTAGATATGGTTGCCGGCTGGCCCAGCTGTCACCCATGACTCCTATATTTCCTGAATTTTCTTCCAGCTGGGGTGGCCTGTGGCGATCTATAACCAGAGTCCTGGAGGGTGAGGCTTTAGGAAAGTTCTGCTTGGAAAGGGACTTTGTGTGTGTTCCTGGTGTGTTCTTGTTATGGAAGAGGCTGAGTATCAGGTTCTGCTTCTGTTTTCAGCAGGGGTGGTGCTGGGGGCATCTCAGGCTGGATTGGGGGCAGGAGGTGGCAGTCTGAGAGGCTGAGGTAGGAGGCTGTACTGCAGCAGGCGGTCCTGACCACAGAACGAGATCCCGAGCCAGCCCTGTCTGGGGACCACCAAAATTCTTCTCCAGCTTAATGGGGACCTCACAGTGGTTCTCCTTATAGCTTCTAGTTATTTCTACAACATAAGGATCAACTGCTGAATCAATTTGCTTTGATGTAACTTCATTCCTCTGGGCCAGGACTGTGGGGAGGGGGCACATCCCCCAAGTGTTACCAAGATAACTAGGTTCACACGTCGTGAAACCTCCGAGCATGCAGAGACGGGACCCCAGGTGCAGGGCTCTGGGGGATGCACGACCCCCTCTGCAAGACCTCCACCTGTGGGAAACTCTAGGCAGATCATCCTACTTGGGGACAACTGAAATGACAACATGGTCCTTTGCATGTTGATTGGAAACCAGCTTCCTCATAACTTTCACCTGCTGGGCCTGCTCTGCCCTCCGGAGATTCACAATGAAGTGAGTCCCTCTGTCTAGGACAATCCCTGGAGCATCTGAGGACACCCACCATAGCTCACCCCATCTACAACTGGGCCCTTTGTTCTTGAGAGCAAACCTTGCTTCTTTCCCTCCTTCCACACAAGGTTTCTGACTTAAGCCCATGAATATAATTTTGATCGACGCTGTGCAACATGTGCTGCACATGGGCTGTGACACCGGACCCTCGCCAAACCTTACAGGCCAGCCTCAGGGTGGTGCCGTATCAGTGAAGACGCTGAGGTTGAGGCTGGCGAGCTGGGCTTTGGAGAGCAGCAAGTCCGGTGCTCCAGCGCCCGTCTCCAGAGCCTTAATTAGCCATCATTCGGCACAGTTTCTTTCTGGAACATCAGCACCCTGCCACTCTCTTTTAATGGTGTTTCTGTTTGCCACATCCTTCCTAAAATGACAGAGGCACCCAGAACCTGAGCAGCACTGCACGTCGGCTGGCCAGCAGAGAGTGCAGTGCGACGGCTTCCCTCCTTGCTCTAGGACAGGGGTTGGAAAACTGCTGTGCCAGCCTGTCACCTGTGTTTGTGCAGCCCTCGAGCTAAGAATAGTTTTTACGGTTTTATTTATTTCATTTATTTTTTTTAGGAGAAGGAACTTGCTCTGTTGCCCAGGTTGGAGTGCAGTGGCATGAGCACAGCTCACTGCAGCCTTGAACTCCTGGGCTCAAGTGATCCATCTGCCTCAGCCTCCCAAGTAGCTGGAACTACATGTGTGTGCCACCACCCCCGGCTAATTTTATAATTTTTTGTAGAGACAGAATCTTGCTATGTTGTCCAGGCTGGTCTCAGACTCCTGGCCTTACACTGTCCTCTTGCCTCAGCCTCCCAAAGTGCTGGGATTACAGGTGTGAACCACTGTGCGCAGTCCAATTTTTACAGTTTTAAATGAAAGAAAACCAAAAGAATAACATTTCATAACACACAAAATTTATATAAAGTTCCAATCTCAGCATCCATAAATAAAGTTTTATTGGCAGGTAGCCAAGCTATCTTGTTATCTTACTGAGCTTGGGGCTGCCATAATGAAATACAACAACCTGGGTGGCTTAAACAACAGACATTTCTGTTTCACAGTGCTGGAGGCTGGTACATCCAGTATCAGGGTCCTGGCTGATTTGGTTCTGGGTGAGGGCTCTCTCTTGCCTTGCGGACAGAATTCCTTCCTGCTGGGTCCACACGGGGTAGGGAGGGAGCTCTGGCCTTTTCCTCTTCTTACCAAGGCACTAGTTCTGTCATGAGGCCTCTACCCCAAAATGACAAAAAAAGACTAGCTGGGCGTCGTGGTGCATACCTTGGGACACCAGCTACTTGGGACACTGAGGTTGGAGGATCGCTTGAGTGATCCCAGGAGGCCCAGGCTGCAGTGAGCCATGATCACGCCACTGCACTCCAGCCTGGGCAACAGAGCAAGACCTGAGCTTATCTAAACCTTATTACCTCCAGAGCCCCACCTCTTAATACCATCACATTGAGGATTAGGGCTATCAATCTCAGGGGACAGAAACATTCAGTACACAGCACCTATTTACATATTGCCCGTGGCTGCTTTCATGCTACTATGGCAGACCTGAGTAGTTGCAATAGAGATTGAATTTCCTGCAAGCTGAAAACATCGACTATGAAAACATTTGCCTGGCTGGGCGTGGTGGCTCATACTTGTAATCCCAGCACTTTGGGACTGGGAGGTTGTGGTGGGAGGATTGCTTGAGCTGAGTTCAAAACCAGCCTGGGCAACACAGTGAGACACCTTTTCTACAAAATTACAAAAATACTAGTTGGGTGTGGTTTACAGCTATGGGATTACAGGTGTGTGCCTGTAGTACCAACTACTTGCAAGGCTCAGGTGGGAAGACTGCTTGAGCCTGGCAGGTCAAGGCCGCAGTCGCCTATGATCACACTATTGCACTACTGCCTAGGCAACTGAGTGAGATCTTGTCTCAAAAAAAATTTTTTTTGCCGAACCCTGCTCCAGGACAACATCTCCTCCAGGAACACAGCCCTTTAGGCCACGCCTGGCTGGGCGTGGTGGCTCATGCCTGTAATCCCAGCACTTTGGGAGGCCAAGTTTTTTTTTTTTGAGACAGTCCTGCTCTGATGCCCAGGCTGCAGTGCAAGAGGCGCTATCTTGGCTCACTGCAACCTCCGCCTCCCAGGTTCAAGCAATTGTCCTGCCTCAGCCTCTCGAGTAGCTGGGATTACAGGCACCTGCCACCATGCCTGGCTAATTTTTGTATTTTTTACAACGGGATTTCACTATGTTGGCCAAGATGGTCTCGAACTCCTGACCTCAAGTGATCTGCCTGCCTCGGCCTCCCAAAGTGCTGGGATTACAGGTGTGAGCCACCCATGACTGCTGGGTAAATCTCTTGAGCCCTGGAATTCTAGACCAGCCCAGCAACATACTGAAAACCCATCTCTACTAAAAATACAAAAAAAAAAAAAAAAAAAAAAAAAAAAAAGCCAGGTATGGTGATGTGCACCTGTGGTCCCAGCAACCTGGGAGGCTGAGATGGGAGGATGGCCTGAGCCTCAGGTTGCAGTGAGCTAAGATCATGCCACTGCACTCCATCCTGGGTGACAGAGTGAGACCTCATCTCACAAAAAGCTAAATAAGAAGGCCATGCTCCCCCTGCAGACACCTGTGCTCCCCCATCTGCTTTGCACACACCCTTGCAGGATCCACGCCTCTGCTCTATGCACCCCGCATCCCTGGCCCCATTTGCCCGTCCTTGTGGGCCTGAGTCTAGGACTTTTCCTCTCTCTTGGTGGGGAGGAGGTCTCACTGAAGTGAGATGGCCTGTACAGAGCTCAGCACTGTCTCCATGCATACTTCTGGTCACGGTATTTTGTGGGTGAGTTTTAGGCAGTTTGTTGACTTTCCAGACAACCCTGGGATTCTGCTGGGTTTTCCTCTTGTGAGACCATAACCTCCTCTCCTGGGGATGTGACACACAAATCCGCTTTCCTAACTGGTACCCAGAAGGCAGACCTATTTCAGCAGTGGTGTGATGAGTGGCGTTCTGCCCATCTTTGTTCAAAACCTCACTCTGAGAGAGGATCAGATGCAGCAGGTCCAGTTGACGCTGGTCAAGCTCCTGTCTGGGGCTCACGCAGAAGTCCAGTGGGACGTATTAGTGTCCATGCTCCACAGCGTCACTGCAGTGTTACTGCTGCTGTCTACTGTCGGCCCCGCCCAAGTCATGCCACGTGTGAGCAGCACCCCAAAGCCTTCCTACAGAGGCAAACCTCATGGCTTAAAAGCTCCTTGCACTGTTTTCTGGTAGACACCTGTCCAGTCACATGTTATGCACAATTTTTAAGTGTTTCACACAGGCCTCGTGAAAACGCCTCATCAAATTCAGTACTTGGCTCCACGGTCTAATGAAAGTATGCTCTGTCTTGAAAGCCCTGTGGTCTCAAGGGGGTGGACACATTGACATATTCTCACAGCCCCAGGTTTAAATAGCTCCACTGTGACTCATGGAAGCTGGGGGAGAGCCAAGGGACGTCAGTGCATCCCAGGAAAGGACCCCCCAGGAGCGAGGTCCTCCCCGAGCCCTGGCCTGTGGAGTCCCACCCACCCCTCACTCGGAGATGTTGGAGGGTGGCCCAGCAGGGTGGTCTGGGGGATCCTGCTTGGCCCCTGGGAGTCCGTGGGAAGCCTCCTTTGCTCTGAAAGCTGAAGCTGTCAGCAGGCAGCAGGCAGCAGGCAGCAGGTGGGTGCTGGTGGCTGGAATGTAGTGCTTCCTTTACGGTGGGGTTTGAGGCTCATTGAGTGACTAAATGTCTCTGGACAAAAGATGTTCCTTGCATCAGAGAAACCTCATTATTGCAGAATCTCCTTTCTTTTTTAAATAAAAACATCTCTAGGGGCTGGGTGTGATGGCTCACACCTGTAATCCTAACATTTTGGGAGGCCGAGGTGGGCAGATTGAGCCCAGGAGTTCCAGATCAGTCTGGGCAGCATGGTAAAACCCCATCTCTACAAAAAAATACAAAAATTAGCCAGGTGTGGTGGCGCATGCCTGTGGTCCCAGCTACTTGGGAGGCTGAGTGGGAGGATCACCTGAGCCCAGGGAGGCGGAGGCTGCACTGGGCCGTGACTGCTACACTGGGCCATGACTGCGCCACTGCACTCCAGCCTGGGTGACAGATTGAGATCCTGTCTCAAAAAAACCCCCAAAAAACCAACTAACCAACCAACCAACCAAAAATCTCTAAAGCTCCAAATCAACATTAGCATAGCAAACCCAACACTGACCCAAGCCCCATCGACACTGGAGTTGTCTTCAGCTGACAGGACGCTTCCCCAGGGTGCTTACGCAGCTATGGCAGGGAAGGGCAAACTTGCAGCAATGGGACAGACAGTAAATATTTTAGGCATTTTGGGCCAGTCCATCTCGGTTACAATTACTCAACTCTGGGTGCAAAAGCAGCAAATATGTAAATGAAGGGCGTGGCTGTGTTCCAATAAAACTTTATTTACAAAAACAAACGGTGGGCCTGATCTGGCCCCTGGGCCATAATTTGCAGACCTCTGACACATTAAAAAAGGAAGGTGAAGCCAGGCACAGGGGCTCACACCTGTAATCTCAGCACTTTGGGAGGCCGAGGTGGGCAGATCACCAGAGGTCAAGAGTTCTAAATCAGCCTGGCCAACATGATGAAACCCTGTCTCTACTGAAAATACAAAAAGTAGCTGGACATGGTGGCGGGCACCTGTAGTCCTGGCTACTTGGCAGGCTGAGGCAGGAGAATCGCTTGAACTTGGGAGGTAGAAGTTGTGGTGAGCTGAGATCACGCCGCTGCACTCCAGCCTGGGTGACAGAGTGAGACTCCATCTCAAAAAAAAAAAAGGAAGGTGACCCCGTCTGTAATAAAATTAAGGCAAAAGTGCAAATCCTCTTGCTGTGTACAGCACATGCTGTTCTGCTCCTCTGGGGGCTGGAGCCCCAAATGGGCCCAAGCCACAGCCCTGCCCTTCTCTGGGGACACTGAGTCTGGAAAGGGGAACTCCTTCAGGTCAAAGAGGAAACTTTCTGGCCAAGTGGTTCCCATGCTGCCCGCGAGCCTAGCATCTGACCCCACTGCCTGGCGAGGGTGACAGGGGAGGAGGAGAGGACGCCAGAGACCTTTGGGTGCCCTGTGTGTCCCCTCTGTGCTACCTTCCCTGCTGGTAACTGTCACTTCTCATCAGATCGCAGGCATCAGGTTAATCTTCTCTGGAGTAAACACCATCAAGGCATCCTCGCAGCCCTCTCTGTGGTGCTGCTTGCCGGCAGAGCCGAGGACAGCTGGCCGAGCCACGCAGGCTGCTGTCTCTAATGCCACACTATTTTTGGTGACTCTTTTGCCTCATTTATTTTTGATTTGAGTTGCTCATACAGACTGTGTGTTCTTTCTCTCTCCTGCACTGAAATGAAATAAGCGTAGTATTTTTAAACCTCACTTGCGTTACTTCATGATTAGCACAGATAAGCACTGTCCGACGTGGTGCTGCGTGGTCTCTGGCTTCAGCCCTGAGCCTCACGTGAAACTGGCCTGCTCCTGGATGTGGGCCTCATTCTTCCGGACACCAAGCCCTATGCTGAAGCTGGACATTGGATGGTGGGGGTCTGGGGACATCCAGGAAGTGCCCTCCGAGTACAGTGGGTGCAGGAGAAGGACACCCATCTGAGCAGCAGCCCTGAGCTGTATTAATGTGTGGGCAGCGATGTCAGAGCTGCTGGCGACCCAGTGCAGTCTGAATGAGGCCTCGGGATAAGGGCTTTCTCATGGTTCATTCAGTGTAATTTTTGCCCCATAATCCTATGAGGTTAGTACTATTTTTTAGGCACAAATGACAGCTGAGAAAACTGAGGCTCGGAGAGGTAAAGTTGGCCTGCCACTCACTCACCTGGTGAGTGGCAGTTCTGGGAGTCCACCCTCCAAAGCACAGTCTTGTTCTGTGGCCAGCAGAAAAGTCCAGAGACAAACATGGGAACAGCCAAAGGCCTCCTCGTAGGGTGAGCTGAGTAGTGCTTCTCAAGACCACTGAGAACCGACTGCTGGCGGGGCCCGGGCAGCAGCAGGGGGTGGGTGTCGTCAGGAGTCTCCGTGGCAATGCAGGTGTGAGCTGGGGCCACCTGGGCAAGGGTGGGGAGACAGAGGTGACCAGTGGCTGGCAATCCAAGAGGCTGAGACCGCAGGGTCTGCAGGCAGATGCGGGGTGTAGGGGGAAGACAGGGGTGCAGGTGGCTCCTGGGTTTCCGGAGGTGAGTGGTCAGTTTCTGAAACGGGGGAGTTGCGGGTGCCGTGGTGTGGGGGAGCCCTGGAGCCAGCGGCGGCTATGTCTGGCCTCAGATGCTGGTTGGGCATCCGTGTGGGGAGGCTGGTGCTGTCCTCTGACAGGGCTCCTCCCCAGCCCTGGATTGGGTGGTTGCTTCTTTTGTGCCTAGGGCCTTTGCAGACTCAGGTCCCTCTACCTGGGATGCTGTTCCTTGGGGTTCCTGCTCAAATGTCATCTCTTCGGAGAGGCTGCTCCAGAGAGCTCTGAGCGTCACAAGTGTGTCTTCTGCCAAGCGCCCATGCCAGCCTGTGTGACTGTTCACCTGACTGGCCCCAGCTGGACACTGAGGGCAGGGGGTGGGTCTGTCTCGTTTCCTGCTGAATCCCTCATGCGTGGAACAGGAACTGACACCTCATTGGTGCCCAGCACGCTTTTGATGAACACACGAAGGTGTCCCAGCCCGCTCTGAACAAGCAGCTTTCTGCTTATAGATAACACAGACGCCAGCATGAGGCTGAAGCCAAGCAGAGCTGTGGGAAGTGGAGCGATGGGAGGTCATGTTCCGCTGCTCCTCCTAGGGCGACAGAGGGTGTCCTGCAGCCGCAGCAGTCTCCTCCAAGGGGATCTACAGTGGGAGAGGGCAGCCTGCACAGGCCCAGGCTTATATCCCCGACTGAGAGGATGCCTGGCTCACAGGGCGTGTGTGCAGAGCTAGGCATCTCATGGGCATGCGTGCATGGGTGAGCACCTGCACAGAAACACACACACGGCTCACGACCACCACTGCTGTCACCTCCACCTCTACCATGATCTCTGCCCCTCCATCTCAATCATCTCTACCTCTATCACCATCACCTCCTCCTCCCCCACCACCTCCACCATAACCTCTGCCCCTCCACCTTCATCACCTCCACCACTACCTCCATCTCCACCTCCACCCACCACCTCCACCTTCATCACCTCCATCTCCGCCTTCATCACCTCCACCACTACCTCCATCTCCACCTCCACCCACCACCTCCACCTTCATCACCTCCACCTCTGCCTTCATCACCTCCACCTTCATCACCTCCACCACCACCTCCATCTCCACCTCCACCCACCACCTCCACCTTCATCACCTCCACCTCCGCCTTCCTCACCTCCACCTTCATCACCTCCACCACCACCTCCATCTCCACCTCCACCCACCACCTCCACCTTCATCACCTCCACCTCCGCCTTCCTCACCTCCACCTTCATCACCTCCACCACCACCTCCATCTCCACCTCCACCCACCACCTCCACCTTCATCACCTCCACCTCCGCCTTCCTCACCTCCACCTTCATCACCTCCACCACCACCTCCATCTCCACCTCTACCCACCACCTCCGCCTTCATCACCTCCACCTCCGCCTTCCTCACCTCCACCACTACCTCCATCTCCACCTCCACCCACCACCTCCGCCTTCATCACCTCCACCTCCGCCTTCCTCACCTCCACCACTACCTCCATCTCCACCTCCACCCACCACATCCACCTTCATCACCTCCACCTCCGCCTTCATCATCTCCACCTCTACCACCTCCACCTTCATCACCTCCATCTCCACCTTCATCACCTCCACCTTCATCACCCCCACCACCACTTCCACCCACCACCTCCACCACCTCCACCTTCATCACCTCCACCTCCGCCTTCATCACCTCCACCTCCACACCTCCACCCATCACCTCCACCTTCATCACCTCCACCTCCACCACCTCCACCTTCATCACCTCCACCATCTCCACCTTCATCACCTCCACCTCCGCCTTCATCACCTCCACCTCCACACCTCCACCCATCACCTCCACCTTCATCACCTCCACCTCCACCATCTCCACCTTCATCACCTCCACCATCTCCACCTTCATCACCTCCACCTCCGCCTTCATCACCTCCACCTCTACCACCTCCACCTTCATCACCTCCACCTCCACCATCTCCACCTTCATCATCTCCACCTTCATCACCTCTACCTCCGCCTTCATCACCTCCACCTCTACCACCTCCACCTTCATCACCTCCACCTTCATCACCTCCACCACCACTTCCACCCACCACCTCCACCACCTCCACCTTCATCACCTCCACCACTACCTCCATCTCCACCTCCACCCACCACCTCCACCTTCATCACCTCCATCTCCACCTTCATCACCTCCATCTCCACCTTCATCACCTCCATCTCCACCTTCATCACCTCCATCTCCACCTTCATCACCTCCAACTCCACCATCATCACCTCCATCTCCACCTTCATCACCTCCATCTCCACCTTCATCACCTCCATCTCCACCTTCATCACCTCCATCTCCACCTTCATCACCTCCATCTCCACCATCATCACCTCCATCTCCACCTTCATCACCTCCATCTCCACCATCATCACCTCCATCTCCACCTTCATCACCTCCATCTCCACCTTCATCACCTCCATCTCCACCATCATCACCTCCATCTCCGCCTTCATCACCTCCATCTCCGCCTTCATCACCTCCATCTCCGCCATCATCACCTCCATCTCCGCCTTCATCACCTCCATCTCCGCCATCATCACCTCCATCTCCGCCTTCATTACCTCCATCTCCACCTTCATCACCTCCACCACTACCTCCATCTCCACCTCCACCCACCACCTCCGCCTTCATCACCTCCATCTCCACCATCGTCACCTCCATCTCCACCATCATCACCTCCATCTCCACCTTCATCACCTCCATCTCCACCTTCGTCACCTCCATCTCCACCTTCGTCACCTCCATCTCCACCTTCGTCACCTCCATCTCCACCTTCATCACCTCCATCTCCACCATCCTAGGCCAGCTCATTTTCCTCTGAGCACTACTGCTTTCAGGTTCTCTGGGAATCTTCCCCTAGCAACCCTCTGGGGCAATTCTGCTCCTCTCCAAGCTGCAGTTCTCACCTCCACAGGCAAGGGCCCCACAGGTGCCCCTTCAGCCCACCCGCCCTGCCCTGGGCTCCAGGTGTTGGCTCCGTCCACGTGGATATCCCTGGAACACTCCCTCTCTCGCCCACCTCTGCCACATGCCTTGGAAGCTCCTGCCTGGACCATGGTTGTCCACCTGCCACCAGAGCCCCATTTCTGTTTCTCAACAGCAGATCTTTTCATGCCATGCTTTTCTCAAAAGCCGTTCGTGGAGGCCCAGGGCTGTCAGCATGACGTCCAAGTGCCTCAGCTCGGCATCTAGAGCCATTCACAGCCTCTCCTGTCTACCTTTCCATCCTTCAATCCCCTCTCTGCCCCTGCACATCTGTCTGCCTCTCCTCCTGCACACCTGGCCCTGGGCACACGCGTCTGTGTCTCTCCCGCACACCTGGCCCTGGGCACACGTGCCTGCCTCGCCTCCTGCACACCTGGCCCTGGGCACACGTGCCTGCCTCTCTCCCACACACCTGGCCCTGGGCATACGTGCCTGCCTCGCCTCCCGCACACCTGGCCCTGGGCACAGCTGCCTGCCTCACCTCCCGCACACCTGGCCCTGGGCACAGCTGCCTGCCTCTCTCCCGCACACCTGGCCCTGGGCACATGTGCCTGCCTTGCCTCCTGCACACCTGGCCCTGGGCACAGCTGCCTGCCTCTCTCCCGCACACCTGGCCCTGGGCACATGTGCCTGCCTTGCCTCCCGCACACCTGGCCCTGGGCACAGCTGCCTGCCTGTTTCCCTCCTGCTCCTGTGCGTGTGGCAGCTCCTGTCCTCACTCCTGCTGCTCCCTCAGAGCAATGCTGCATCTCCCCATCTGCTGGGGACTTCACTTGCCTCAGGGGCAAATGTGTGGCTGAGTCCCAGGTCTGAACGGGTCACCCACACTATTTGCAGTGGTCGTCCTGGTGGTGGGCAACAGCAGGTAGAGAGTTGCACTTTCCATTTCTACCACCTCTATCATCTGTGTCTTCTAAATGATGTGGCTAAAGTCACACAATTCTAAGGAGCAAAGAGCTGGGGCAGGCCGCTTGCCTGCAGAACCAGGACTCTCCATGCACCTCCTGCCACTGATTCGCCACTTCCACGACGATTTCGGGGAAGAGCGCCCTCATGGCTTTCTAGTTTAAATCTTCAACACTCGAGGGCCAGCCCAGCTGCCGGGCACCTACCTTCCCAGGAAAGCCCATCCCTGCCCATCCAGACTGCCCATCAGCTGAGGGGAAGATGGGGTGGCCCGCCCCACCCTGGGCTTCCCCATCTCCTGTGTTCACCTGAGCAGGGATGAGGAGGGACTCCTCAGCCCTTGACAACATGGAGGGCTGTGAACTAAAGGAACTGGGGGTGACCGGAGCAGGGAGGGGCCAGGGGCACTCTCTTCAATCCCCAGACACAGCTGCAGCTCATCCAGGGATGTTCAGAGCAAGGCCTGTGCTGTGCATCCCTGGCCACACTTGAGACAGGCCTTGAAGTTAATATTGATCCACTTATTTTTCCAGTTACTTTTTATTTTTTAAGGGCTGGAGGTCCTGCTATGTTGCCGAGGTTGAACTTGAACTCTCGGGTTCAAGAGATCCTCCTGCCTCAGCCTCGAAAGCAGATGGGACTACAGGTATGAGCCACCATGCCTGCCTCCAGTTACCTTTTACTGATGACAAGTAATGCTGGTTCTTTATTGCAGGGACATTGAGTTTCAGTTTAAAATAAGCTTATTTAAGAAATAAGTTTAACTAACTAAAAAGAAAATGCAAGCTAAGAAATGGCACATATGACTGGACATGGTGGCTCACACCTATAATCCCAGCACTTTGGGAGGCTGAGGCGGGTGGATCACTTGAGGCCAGGAGTTTGAGACCAGCCTGGCCAACGTGGTGAAACCCCTTCTCTACTAAAAATACAAAAATTAGCTGGGTGTGGTGATGCGTGCCTGTAATCCCAGCTACACCAGAGGCCGAGGCAGGAGAATCGCCTGAGCTTGGGAGTTGGAGGTTGCAGTGAGATGAGATTGCACCACTGCATTCCAGCCTGGGCGGCAGAGTGAGACCCTGTCAAAAAAAAAAAAAAAAAAAAGAAAAAGAAAGAAAGAAAAGAAATAGCACAGATGACCCAAATCATGAGATGAAAGGCCAGTGACTAAAGTGTGGGAAACACCTGCTAAAGACATAGAGAGACAGAGAGGGAACACCGGGGGTCAGAGAGCACTCCGATAGAAACTGCAGGGCCTCACAGGACCCCACTGCCTCATCACCCAACTCCTCGAAGGCGTGTTGCCTTCACAGTGGAACTGCAGGGCAAAATGAATTCCAGATCATGCTGCAGTTCTTTTTCCCTTTAAAACTAATTTGACACCCTTTTGTGAAGTGTGTCAGAGTTCCTCCCATTACAGGAAGTTGATCAAGAGAAGTGAGGGAGGGAACAGAACCAGGCTGGACAGTGTGTTCCAGGCCAGTCCTGGCAAGAGGCTTTGATGGGGTCTAGACAGGGGACGTGCATCTGAAGGTGTGTGTGCAGGTGCGTGCATACACATATGCACACATGCACACACATACATGCACACGGACACCGCCGGGCCCCCTCCACCCGTTAGCCAGCCTGCTTATGGTCTGCTGCCTGCTCGTGTACCCAGTGATCTGCTGGGGAAAGGCCACACTCTGCACGGGTGGATGCCCCCATGGGCATGCCAGGCGGGCCTCCTGCCGCTCTGGAAAGCAGATACTCCAAAGGGATAGGTGCAGAGCAAGGCCCAGCACCCCTACAGAGGGCGGGGTGGCCAGGGGGACTTGGAGAGTGGCATAGTGGTGCTGGGTGACCCTGGCTCATGTCCCGAGATGAGAATGTCCAGTCAGGGCCCACTTCAAACAGAGGCTCAGAGCGTGGCCTACAGCTCCTGGGGGAGAGGGGTTAGACTGTGGGGTGCAGTGCATCCAGGGGCACTTTTGCTTTGCTCTTTCCAGCCTGGACGTGCCCAATTTCCCCGCTTTACAGCTTTCACTGAGGCTGCTCCCAGAGGAACGGGCAGGGCTGCTCTGGGGCCTCACTCTCGGCCCAGGCCAGAGGCTTCAGACATCTCCCCACTGAGGCCCAAGGCCTGATGTTCCCACGGAAACAAGTCCCCCAAGTGACCCCTCCCCATGTGGCGCAGGGGGTCACAGCATGAGACCCCAGGGGCCTGGGACAGACCTCTGGGGTGGTGGTTCGGGGGCCTCACTCCCTCGGCCACTTCCCTGATCGCAGCTTTGTTTTCATCATCTGCTGCAGTTCTGTTGATACCAGGAGCATTTCTCAGCCCATGTTGGTGTCCTGAGTGATCTTTTTTTTTTTTTTGAGACAGTCTCGCTCTGTCTCCAGGCTGGAGTGCAGCGGTGCGATCTCGGCTCATTGCAACTTCCACCACGCCACCCGGGTTTAAGCAGTTCTCTTGCCTCAGCCTCCCGAGTAGCTGGGATTACAGGCGCACGCCATCATGCCTGGGTAATTTTTGTATTTTTAGTAGAGACGGGGTTTCGCTGTGTTGGCCAGGCTGGTCTCGAACTCCTGACCTCAGGTGATCCGCCCACCTCGGCCTCCCAAAGTGCTGGGATTACAGGTGCACACCATCATGCCTGGGTAATTTTTGTATTTTTAGTAGAGACGGGGTTTCACCATGTGGGCCAGGCTCCTGACCTCAGGTGATCTGCCCACCTTGTCCTACCAAAGTGCTGGGATTACAGGCGTGAGCCACCATGCCTGGCTCTGAGTGATTCTTAAAGAGGATGAACAGAGGAACAAGGGAAGCCTGTCCTGGGTGCTGGCTGCTCTTGGGGAAGGCAAGCCACTGTCAGGGTGATGGGGGGGCGGGGGGCGGGTCCTTTCTGCCATGGGGGACCCAGCGCAGTGGAACCAGACTTGGCTCACCATCTGCCTTGTGAAATCCAAGCCCTGCCCTTCGCAACATGGAGAAAACAATCTGTGGGTCTTAATGGCCCAGCTCCAGGATCGCCTCCCCACTGGTGCAGGTGAGGGGATGCCTGATGAAGTAGTGCTCCTCGCCCTCACACTCATCAGCTCCCTCAGGGCGAGCCATGTCAAACCAGACAGCTCCAGGCAGCATCTTCAGGCCACTTTGAACTGAGGGGAGCCAGACCCCACCACTGCCCCTGCCTCAGCGTCTCCAGCCCCTCTCAGGGCTGCGGCTGCAGCTGCCTCTACCTGGCTGCAGTGCCACGGAGAGAAGGAGCCTCTGCATCTGGTGGGCTCATCAGTGAGGGCCAAGGGAGGAGGCGGGTGCAGGGACGGGAGGGGAGGTTCCCGGCTCTCCTGGCCATCCCCTCCTTCGGGGGTAAGGGCAACAGTGACGCACACATACTGCAGCGCCCAGCTTCTCCCACTCCTTTCCAAGCATCCACAGTAAAAGGAGATAAAGGAAATGCTGAGTCTCCTCTCAGAGCCAGATTGAAATTTTAAGTGATCCAAGGTAGGAAAATAACACGGGGGGATGGGGCCACAACAAGAACCACTTCCCGATGATGACTGCGTCTCAAAGCCTGACTCAGCATGGCGGTGGGCACAGAGGAGGTGCAGCTCCCCATGGATGGAGCGGCTCTGGCTCTGGCTCCAGCTCCAAGCTGCTTCCTCAGCTTCCTGGGCAGAGGGGGTGGGTTTTAACTTCTTAAATCCCAGGATGGGAGAAGGAAGAAGAAGCCAGTGTCCTGGTGTATCCCAGATGGGCAATTTCAGAGAGATCGTTGCTTTACATGGGATGGCCACGCTGGCAATCAAGTAGTCTCTTGGCCACTTGGCCCTGTCCCCAGGTGTGGCTGGGGTCCCCACCTCTCTGGAGCCTGGCACAAACTCACACCCAGGAGCTGAGCACCCCCATGCAGTGACTGGGTAGGGAGGCCCAGGCAGTAACTGTCTGGGGAGTGGTGGCGCTCCCAGCTCGCCTGGCTGATGCGAGTCTCTACGGTAGCCTCGGAGAGGTCGGTCTGTCTGCCACAGGGACAGAAAGCACTGATTCCTGGCCAGCCCTGAGTGGGGACACTCTGGACACTGAGTCCAGCCAGGGCCCGCTGCTGGGCTTAAGCACAGTGCCCAGCACAGAATAAGGCGAACTGTTTACTGTCCATCCCCAGAACCCACTGCTCATCTTACACAGGCTGCTGTCTGATCCCTCGACAACAGCTCTTATCATTGTATTTTAGGTGGGTTTCAATCACGGCCCTTGGAAGAAGTTGTGGGGAAAGATTGGTTCCATTGGCACAGGGGAACTCAGAGCCCAGAGGAGGGATGTGGCCAGGTAGCGCTTCTGACAGAGCGCTGAGGGGTTAGGGTGGAGTGGGGGAATGTGGGAGCTGAGCTGAGGGGTGAGCATGGAGTGGGGGGATGTGGGAGCTGAGCTGAGGGGTGAGGGTGGAGTGGGGGGACGTGGGAGCTGAGCTGAGGGGTGGGGGTGGAGTGGGGGGACGTGGGAGCTGAGCTGAGGGGTGAGCGTGGAGTGGGGGGACGTGGGAGCTGAGCTGAGGGGTGAGGGTGGAGTGGGGGGACGTGGGAGCTGAGCTGAGGGGTGGGGGTGGAGTGGGGGAATGTGGGAGCTGAGCTGAGGGGTGAGCGTGCAGTGGGGGGACGTGGGAGCTGAGCTGAGGGGTGAGGGTGGAGTGGGGGGATGTGGGAGCTGAGCTGAGGGGTGGGGGTGGAGTGGGCGATGTGGGAGCTGAGCTGAGGGGTGGGGGTGGAGTGGGGGATGTGGGAGCTGAGCTGAGGGGTGGGGGTGGAGTGGGGGGACATGGGAGCTGAGCTGAGGGGTGGGGGTGGAGTGGGTGATGTGGGAGCTGAGCTGAGGGGTAAGGATGGAGGCAGGGACGTGGGAGCTGAGCTGAGGGGTGGGGGTGGAGTGGGTGATGTGGGAGCTGAGCTGAGGGGTGAGGGTGGAGGCAGGGATGTGGGAGCTGAGCTGAGGGGTGGGGGTGGAGTGGGGGATGTGGGAGCTGAGCTGAGGGGTGAGGGTGGAGTCGGGGATGTGGGAGCTGAGCTGAGGGGTGAGGGTGGAGTGGGGGATGTGGGAGCTGAGCTGAGGGATGAGGGTGGAATGGATCAGAACATTAGAACAGAGCGCAAGGGTGCCAGCCCTGGGACCTCCCTCCAGTCGCAGCACCTGTGCTCCCTGCCAGGGGAAACTCCGGCCGGCATCCTGGGCAGGGAGACCCTCACCTGCCCCAATGGGAGGCTGTGCCCTGTCTCCCCGCGTGGGGGCCCTGCATCCTCACAGTGACCGCTGGGAAAAGACAGACCTGGGCTTCCGTGCCTCCCCGGGCCATTAAACCCATCTCTCTGAGCCAGGAGGGTGCCCTGCCTTCCAACTATAAATACACCAGCAGGAGGGGAGAGAGGGGACCCAGGTTGGATCCCACTCCGACTCATGGGGGGTAGGGGGCAAGCTCAGTTGGCTCCAGGTCTACAGGCTGGCTTCCTACCAGGTGTGCTCCAAGGCCCTCAGCTCAGCTGCCACGTCCCTGCCTCCACCCTCACCCCTCAGCTCAGCTCCCACATCCCCCACTTCACCCTTACTCCTCAGCTCAGCTCCCATGTCCCCCCACTCTACCCTCACCCCTCAGCTCAGCTCCCACATCTCTGCCTCCACCCCCACCCCTCAGTTCAGCTCCCGAGTCCCCCACTCCACCCTCACCCCTTAGCTCAGCTCCCACATCTCTGCCTCCACCCCCACCCCTCAGTTCAGCTCCCACGTCCCCCACCCCTCCCCCACCCCTCAGCTCAGCTCCTACAACCCCCCACCCCACCCTCACCCCTTAGCTCAGCTCCCACGTCCCCCCACTCCACCCTCACCCCTCAGCTCAGCTCCCACGTCCCCCCACTCCACCCTCACCCCTTAGCTCAGCTCCCACATCTCTGCCTCCACCCCCACCCCTCAGCTCAGCTCCCACGTCCCCCACCCCTCAGCTCAGCTCCCGAGTCCCCCCACTCCACCCTCACCTCTCAGCCAGCAACACTTGTATGCAATCCCTACAGAGGGAAGGAACGAACTGTCTGATGAGGAGGAAGCCGCCAGACTCTGTGTGGGGTGAACTGTGTTCCCTGAAAGATCCACCCAAATCGTAATCCCTGGTACCTGTCGATGTGGAATTATTTGGCAAAAGGGCTTTTGCAGATGTGATGAAGGTGGGAATCCTGTGATGAGGCCATCCTGGATTAGGATGGGCCCTAAATCCAATGACAACAAGTGTCCATAGAAAAAGAGGAGACAGACACAGAAAAGGCCACGCGGCGATGGGGGCAGAATCTCGGGGGTGTGTCTACAAGCCAAGGAACACTACGGGCAGCCGCCAGGAACCAGGAGCGAGGCCTGGAACACACGCTGCCTCGGTCTCCAGAGGGAACCAACCCTGCCCACACCTTGCCTTCTGGCTTCCTGATCCATGAGAGAATAAATAATGTTGTTTCAAGCCACCCTGCTTGTGGTACTAGGAAACTAATACAGCCCCCAGACTTAAAAACCCTCTAACCAAGCTGGGTGCAGCAATACACATCTGCAGTCCCAGCTACTTGGGAGGCCAAGGCGGGAGGATCACTTGAGCCCAGGAGTTTCAGACCAGACTTGGTAACATAGCAAGATCCTGTCTCTTAAAAAAAAAAAAAACCCTCTAACCAGAGCAGGTTCTATGAGAAGCAGACAAACAACCTTCTTTTGTGGGAAGTGACCTCTTTACTAGGGGTCTGGACCCCGGCGGGCCCCAGCCCTGCTTCTGCTCCAACCTTGAGGCTGAAATGTCTGCAGCCCTCTCTTTATTTGCGTTTGTCATCCAGGCACTGGGGGCTCCTCCCTGCTCTCCGGGGGACTGTAAGAATAAATAACAAATGGCTTCAAAGAGGATTACCGTCCCATGACCACGTGACGGGGCATGAAAGATTAATATCTTGCCAGGCAGCGCTGCAGCAGCAATTTGAAAGGCAGCTTTACTCCACCACATCCATTGAAGGCCCCGCTGAATAAAAAGAGATGCAGAAGCAACCACTGCAAGCTGGGGCCAGCCATGCCTCTGCAATCATATAACCAGCAGACAAAAACATTTTTAAATGAAAATACTCATTGCTGGCGAGGTTACGTTGAAACTACGACGAGGAGTCGTGGCTGGTTCTGGGGCATGAGCTATACTACAACCTTTTCTGGAAAGAAATTGGGTAGTAGAAGTCCAGAGCTTGGGGTCCAGAAATCCTACCTCTGTGACTTTATCCTAATAGTTCAAAAGAGGAAATAAAGCGAGATGCACACAAATGTTTCTCACAGCCTGATTCGGAAGAGTGAAGAGCTGCCGGATCTCCCAGGAAATAACGTCTAAGTGAATTATAGACAAACGGGAGGGTATGATGCGGCCACTCAGTGAGCGCTCCCGGCTGGGGAAGGGCTCACACTAAGAGGGGAGAAGGTGGACGGTGCCCGCGTGTCTGCAGGGGCTGAAGGCAGCCGAGTGAGCAAATGGGGAGGAACCCCTGCTCCACACCACAGGGACCCTGCCTCTGACCCCATGATCCTGCCCTGGTGGGGAGGGTCTGTGTGTGGGAAGCAGGGAAAGCAAGTTCCAGGGGTGGGATGGGGAATCCCGCAGGAGGCTCTGGCCACCCGGGCTTGTAGCACAGGCTCTGGAGCTCCTGCAGCCAGCAGGGGCCAGGTTGCTGGGGCTGTGGGCTGGCCTTGCCCCCATGTGGTTTCCGTTTACCTGGCATCCTGGTGACAGTGGCTCAGGAGCGAGGCCAAGGGCGAGCGCCCGCCCCGTGAACGGGTAACCTGGGGCGCAGGATCAGGCGTCTGCTGCAGTCATGTTCTAGCTCTGTCCTCTGGTAGCTGTGTGACCTGAGACAAGGTCTAGGACCTGTTCTCACCCGGGACACAGAGACGGGAGGAGCTGAGGACTAAGAACAAATGTGCGGAGGGGACGAAGCAGGGGGCCAGAGCCAGAGCAAATCTGCAACACAGGGCAGCTGCCAACTCAAAGGACAACAGTGACGGCAGAGTCCTTGACACTGCTGCCATCATCGTCCAGAGTCGGGTGAAGCGCCTGCCTCCTCTTCCTGCAGGGGGCAGCCGCTCTCGGCTGTCCAGCCCCCTCCCAGTACCCCCTAGTCCTGGCAGGGCTGTAGCCCTTCAGCTCCCCTGGAAATCCACTCGAGGGACCTTGGCCTTCTCTGCCTGCCACCTGGGAACACCTGATGGGGACGTGCTGGGATGGTTTCTGCAGTTCAAAGGATTTACCTCCACATAATTAAGTGCCTCGTTTGTAAAAACACAAGCTGCGTCCTCATCGGCGGTGTGGGCATCACGTATGGCTCAGGGGCTGGGACAGAGCCCTCAGTACAGATGACAGGCATCAGGGAGTCTGTGGCCATCAGCCACCGAGGCCAGCTCAGGCCACAGCTGCCGTGGCAGGCACCTGGCTTTGTCTCAACCTCAGCTGCAGGAGGTGCACCCCCGCCTCCTGCCAGCTCTGGCTGAGTGCCAGGCCCCAGAGGCCACGGCTGTCTCTGGCCTCCCCTGGGCACTGCCTGTTCGGGGTGTTCAGAGCAGGATTGTATCTGGTGGGGAAGACCCCTTGGGGAGGATCCCTTGGTGTCACAGTTGGCCTCCGTTGGGCCAGGAGCCCTCTGGTCCTCCCTGCCTGCCATGGCCAGGGGAGATGAAATCAGGGAGCCGGTGCTGGGCACGATGTTTGCTGGCCTGCAGGAAGCTTAGGCTTGGTTCCAAGGCCTCATGACATGGCCGGGGCATTACCAGTCAGGCTGAGCTGGGGGACAGAGGTGATGGGGACAGCAGGTGTGTTCTGTCCTCATGAGGCCCACACTCTAGGCAGGGACAGATGTCAGCAGTCATGACCACTGCAGGGCGTGCTTGGAGAGACTATAGGACATCGAGGGGCCTCAGTCAGAGAGCTGCACTATGATCCCGGCTCTGTCAAGGATGAGTCCTCCAACCTCAGTTTCCCTGTCTATAAAATGAGGAGTCTGGGCTGCACAGTGTCAAAGACTCAGAGAACCTAGAGGGGCTTTCTGAGGCCGCTGGCTCCAGGAGCCCAGGACCTAGTCCCACCACCAGGTGAGCAACACTGCCCCACACTGGCTCATGTCTCTGTGTGTTCCGGGCTGCGTTAGAGACCAGGGATTCCGCCAAGCCTGGGGACAGGTGTTATCCTGTCCCCCCCAGAGCCTAGGGGGAAGCGTCCCCTGACCCAAGGCGCCACCTCTCCTGCTGCTCACATAGACTGCTCCTCAGAGACCCACCCCCATGGTTGTATCACGGGGCCCAGCCAGGCCCTCAGCACCCATACAGCCCAGCAGGTGGCTAGGCCACTCCAACAACTGGTGACCATGATTACCGGGTTGCCGGAGGTTGGGGAGACCCTCTCCTAGGCATCCCTCCCAGTGGCACCCCCGGAGGCTTAGCCAGAACCTTCCGGCCCTGGGTGAGGCAGAGAATGAGGGCTGGTGGCACAGGCTCTGTGTGTCTGTGTGTGTTGGGAGAGTGTGTGTGTGTGTGTGGCGATCACAGGCAGCTGGAGCAGCTCAGGGCTCCGAGGGCACCAAGGGCTCAGGGTAGGGCCTGGAGCCTCCAGGTCGCAGAGGGACCCTGGTCAGCTTCCCTCCACCCAGGCCAGATGAATGGCCCAGCTCAGCAGCACTGAGGAAGCAGGAGGCCTCTGTGAAAGATGTTCCGGCCTCCAAGGTCCCTCCTTACCTGCCCTTGTCCCTCTCCCTGCAATGCCCTGACACCCCATGCTGTCTCTGCACCTTTGGACCCCACTTTCCCTGCCTGTGAGGCCACAGCCATCCAGTGCTTCCCCCTTTCCTGACCATACACCTCCTCCCGCTCTGATGTTGGCCCTGAGGGCAGTGACCTTGTCCTGGCTCCCGATTTGTGAGTTAATGAGGAGCAAGTGACATTCCCCAGGCCCTGGCCTCACTGTAGCACTGCCCTGGAGAGGGCTGTCCGCGCTGGTGTCACCAGGACTCCCAGGTACTACTTCAGATTCCAACGGCCTACAGGCATCATCTAAACAGGCCCCTTTCTCCCAGGGATATCACTGTTTTTTTTTTTTTTTTTTCTGGAAAGCCCCCATTCAGGGTCTATTGATAACTGTCACTCACACCAGCAGAGTGGTGGGGGGTGGGGTTCACTCCTCACAGGAGCGGGCTCACCTAGCCCAGTGGCCTCCCCAGACCCATCTTTTGGGATGGAGAGAGAGCATGGCAGCTCCCCGGAGCCTCTGAAGTGCCCCAGCACAGGGTGGCTGATGTCCCCTGGACAACCCCACTGCCTTTTAAGCAGGAAGGATGTAAATAAGGAGGCGTCCACTACTCCTTCAAGGAGCAAAGCACCCTGTGTCCCTGCGGAATGGGGAGGTTTTGAGTTGGGATTTCCAATTCCTGTTTTGGGCATCCTGTTTCCTTTGTAGGAGCAAAGGGACAACATGGCTCCGGGTCTCCTGTCTGTGACACCTGAATACCTCCTGGTCTGGGTGACTAAAAATACCTGCTACTCATTGCCATGGAAAGGCAATACCCTCTAGGGGGTGCAGGGGGTTGGCTGAGCAGAGGCGGGAGGCGCTGCACGATCTATCTAGACAGACAGGGCGCAGGTAGGGCGTGGAGAGGGCCCAGATGGGGCACAGGCAGGGTGCAGACGGGGCACGGACGGCACAGACAGGGGGCAGAGAGGGCGCAGACGGCAGAGCAGGATACGGATGGGGTGCAGGCAGGGTGCGGACGGGGCACAGATGGGGCACAGACAGGGCGCAGGCAGGGTGCGGACGGGGCACAGACAGGGCACAGACGGCACAGACAGGGTGCGGAGAGGGTGCAGACAGCACAGGCAGGGTGCGGATGGGGCGCACACGGGGCACAGACAGGGCGCAGGCAGGGTGCAGACACGGTGCAGATGGGGCACAATCAGGGCACAGGCAGGTGACAAACTCTGTATGGTCAGGCACAGGGTGGCGAGGACTGGCTCCTGTACTGACCCCTGGCCTCCTCTGCCATGGGCAAGCGCTTGGGCCATCAGTACCCCGAACCAAACCACATTCCAAGAGGCCTGGACACTAACAAGGCACCCTGCCGTGCACGGGAGGATGAAAGCACAATCTCAGATTTGAAGTTCACAAAAGTGCAGCAGGTCATTCCAGTAGAACGTGGGCTTCACATGTTCCCAAGAATTACAGAAACCCCCGCAAAGCCCTTCTCGTCGGAGCTTTCAACCATCACAAACAGCTTCCTCGTGTGCTTCCTCAAGAAGTAGAGGCGGGCAGGTTCACCGACAGACTGAAACAGCTAGGAAGTGTTTCTCAAAGCATGTTCTTGGGATCCCTGATCTGAGTCACCAGGGACTGGTGGCCAAGGAGCTTGCTAAGCTGCACCAGGACCCCTGAGGGCTGGGCAGGCGCCACGCACTACAAGCCTGCTGGGCACACCGATATCTCAGGACCCTCGGCCCACCCAGGCCCCAAGACTCCACAATTCTTGCACAGAACATAAAGCACTACGCAGCCAACCTATGCAGGGCCACCAACAAGGCTGAGCCCCAGCCCGCAGTTCACAGGTGTCCCCGGAAATGCCCCCCATTCAGGCGGGAAATGGAAGAATGCGCCGTTGAAATCGTCTCTAAAGGGGCGGACGCAAGAGGGTGCTGCTGGCAGTTGCGGTTAAGCAGTCAAGCGGCTTTGTCTACGCCCGCCAGCCCCGGAGCCACCCTGTGCCCTCACCTTCCTTTTCCTCCTTTCACGGTCAAATCTCTCCAGAGCCATTGGCGGCAAAGTCCAAAGGTTACCAGGGTGGACTTTGGCTCGGGGTCCTGGCTCCTGCGCCTAGTAGCTTGGAGGCCTTAGGGAAGCCACTTTGACTTTCAGTGTTTCTGCCTCAGTCAGATGGGGATAAGATGGTTGGCGAGTGCTTGGAAGCTGCTGGTGCTGAATATGGGGTCCTGCGCCCCCTTGCCGCTCCTGGGAGCCCAGCTCTGCTTCCCCTCTCAACAGAGGCTGCCTCCTTGGCAGCAGCTGGCCCACCGGATGCAGCAGATACCTGCCTCATCCTCTATTTTCCTCTCCTCCCCGGGATCTGGAAGAATCCAGGGTTCCCTACTGTCTGTCTTGACCTTCATCTTCCCTCTCAAACCCGTACCCTTGGCCACCCTTGGCACTACCCCCAGGTGACGCTGTCAGGGCTGTGACCAGTGGGTAGGTGGCAGTCACCTCCAGGTCCCACCTCTCCTGTGAACCCCAGCCCTACCTTCTCAATGCCAGTGGGCACTGCTGTCCAAGACACAGACCTCGAAACCCAAGGTCAACCGAGCCCAGTCCTCCCCATCCAGACGCCCCGATTCCGGCTCTGCCTCTTTTGGTCTGTACAGCCCAGGTGGACCCAGCCAGAAAAGCTTGGGGGGCTCCAGGGCTCTCCTCTTACCTCTCTCCCCATCACTGTCCAGCCCATGGTGGCCTTGGCCCTGACGCCCTCCCCCTAGTTATCCTATTCACCCATATTCATGCCCTAGCCTGTGACCGCACTGGGCCTCTGGCCATCATCCAGCCTGCCTGGTCCTCCCTCTGTGACCTTGCCCTTTCCCAGACCGTCCTTTCCTAGCTCTGCCTGTCACAACCTGCCTGTCTTTCAAGGTCCAGGCCAAATGTCCCCACTGCCCCCATCTCTCCTTCCCTATCAGCAGGGTTTTCTCTGACCATTCCGGGCATGTGGTCACTGCACCCCTTTCCGGGCTCTCAGCCCTAGGGGAGGGAGGTGGGGCTTGCTCATTCTTGGTCCTTCAAATGTCTTCTGCTAAGACCTTCGCCCTTCACTGGTGTGTACAGGTTTTAAGCAATGTTTTAAATTTAAATTTGTTTTCTAATGAATAGATTGGGCTGAATCTCCTTGCCCATGCATTCTAGTTATTCCTTACCCTCCTGTATCTAGGAGGGGTGGCAAGAATATCACGTTCAGAGAGCCCCTGCCACGGCTGAGTGTTTGGGATCACAGGGCTCCGAGGCAGAATTCTAGAGTCTTCTGTCCTAGGCTGCATTGACAGCCTGTGGATACCAGGGCCTGAGACTGCAATGAAAGATCATGAAGCTGCCGGGGGTGGAAAATGAAAACACATCCATGGTGAAGGAGGGCGAGCATGCTCAGAGCATGGCTCTGCAACCCACTCGGTGCCCAGGGGCTGCTGGAATCAGACAGACAGGTGGGCAGGTGTGCAGTGGGGGTCTGGCAGGCTTGCGGGCCCTCCACAAGGCCCAAGGTCAGGGAGAATAGGGCAAGGAGTGTCCCTCCCTCAGAGGGAGGCTATTCCCTGCAGACCAGGGCAATGGGCTCTCTCCTCCTGCTCTCCTTCCCCTTCCTTCTCCACTGTGAAATCACTCAGTGGGGCTCTCCAGCTGAGAGACTGCTGAGAGGTCTCAGGAAACCACGCAGAAGGAAAGCCAGGTTCCTCTGCTCTGGTTTTCCTGGGGGCTCGGTTGGACTGCCCAGGAACCACCTGAGCTCCAGGCAGGATGGTGGCTGGGGCTCCGCGTCCAACTGGAAGAGGGGGAACTGACAGTTACCCAGCACCCACTGTGTCCCAGGGAAGCCCCAAGCTCCTACCATTGAGGCACCAGTTCACCCATTCAGATAGAGGGAGACACGAATGATTCGTGTGGCTTAGCAGGCCAGAGAGCCAGAGACTCAGAGAGCTAAGTCTCTGGCAGGGAAAGAGCCCAGGCTGGTGACGCAGGACCCCTGCGGAGCAGACCTCAGGGGTCTACAGGACCCAGGAAGTCGCTCCAGAAAACTGGCCCACGTGGAATGGGTTGAATCTGGTGTGGGGTCTGAGAAGAAACCTGTGCCTGGCTCCCAGCCATGGAGTCGGATGATGGATCTCAGCTGCTCGGCAGTCAGGGCTCAAGATCACAGCCAGGAAAGCCTTCTCACTGGGTCCAGGTACAGGCGGACGGCCAGGAAGGTGGTCCCCGCCATTTCTCCACTTTTCCCCTTTTCCCAATCCTATTTTATCTACAACCAGCATGGCATCAAAGCAGTTAGCTCTGCGGGTACCTGTGTGCTGGAGAAATGGAGCGGGCTGCCTGCAAGGAGACAGGTGCTGGGGAAGCCGGCAGGGTGGGCATGGGGCTGCTCTGTCACTGAAGACACACAGAACCTGGGTCTCTGGGGCTAACCACGTGGTCACTGGGCAGAGCAGGGAGTAGCCTCCTGAGATGCTGGCCAGCAGGGGTCTGAGTGGAAACCTGGGTGCGGCAGTGCCAGGGCACCCTCAGGCAGGGAGGGGCCAGAGCCCAGGGATCATCCCATGGTGGGTGTGCAGGAAGAGGGAGGCTGGCCTTCATCTGGGCTCCCCAGGATGTGGCGAAGGACAAGAGGGCCCAGCATCTGCTCAGGCCCATGAGGCAGGGAGACTCACGCATCTGCTAAGCCCAGGCAGGCAGGAAAGCCTCGAGCCAGTGGGCAGTGACAGGACGAAACCCAGGTATGCCACCCCACCTCCCCCAGTGTGCTCTCTCCTGGGGAACAAGGGCCCTGTTCCCTTTGCCTCCTCGGGACTGGCTGAGCAGAGACGGTGCATCCCTTAATAGACTCACCCCGAAGATGGGCCAGGAGGGGCCTGAACGTGGCGGGTCGCCCGTCACCAAGGAAAGAACAGTGTGGGGCTTCCCATGCCACGACAGAGGAACGCTTCCATATCCCCCAGGGTCTGGGCCTGGGCCTCCGGGGACTCTTGGGAGACTCACCCCTGCAGAGGTGAGGATTTCAGGCATTCGATGGAGCTCAGGTGATGGCGGAGGGGGCACCTGCCACAGAGTTCTGGCAGGGCAGGAACAGAATCAAGGTTTCCTCGCTAGCTGGGAGGCCGGGATCAGTTTCACTGCTGCTCTGTGCCTCAGTTTCCCTATCCAGCCTCCCTCGAAGGGTTATTTGCAAGTGTCCGAGGTGAACTGAGGCCATGAGTGCAGTTCCAGTGTGGGGAGGGTCCCTCCTCTCCTTCATCCCACCACGGACCTGGTGCCCTCTCTCTTCTCTAACTATGGGGCCATCTCTTTGAAGGCCACGAACAACAGTACCCTTGCACCAGGGCCTGCATGCCAGGCAGGACTGAGTCGCTGAGAAATCTCCATGGTAGTGGCACCTCCTGCTCCCAACAGCCCCTCCAGTGACTTGGACACACCCAAGGGCACTGGCTGTGCCCATCAATGTCAGCAACGCCTCCAAGTGGCCTTCCGAAGGGACAGCCGGTCATGTTCTCGGGGTGCTGGCTTCCCTCAGCTTGGACAGCCAAGGTATGAACTGGGCTCAAATAAGTAGGAAGTAGGGGGTCCAACCCAGCTCCGCCACTGCCTCTGTTGACCCTGGAGAAGTCTGTCCTTCCGTTTAGTCCTCTGAGAGCAAGGATGACTGGCTGCTGGGTGCCAAGACCCAAGTCCTCCTGGTGGTGGGAGGGGGACTGGCGGGAACATGGGGTCTACGGCCCTAGACACCTCTGGCATCAATCCTTCTCGAATTGCCGCCCCTAGCTGCCCACTGTCCCGCCTCCTTATTCAGGGATGCCAGGAAAACATTCACTCTGGGACCTCTGGCGACGTGAATATCACTGAGAATTTAGCCGAGGACCAAACACATGCCACTCCTGGCCAGAGTCCCTGGAAACAGAAGCACGGTCCCCCAGTTCTCGCGAGGGAGCAGGCTCTCCTTCCACGCAGACGATGTGTTCCCAGTTACCACGGCAGAGCACCAACACACACGAAGGTCTAGGGGAGGCCCCTCCCTCCAAGCCCAGGCCGGAAACTGCCAAATCAAAACTGTGTGGCACTCGCTTCCTCCTGAACCATTTGGGTCTTAGAAGATGACTGAAAAATGAAAGTGAGTAAGCCTTCTCTAGCTGGCCAGCCCATGGCACCCTCGGCCTTTCCAGCTCCCTAGTGCCATGGCCCACGTCCCATCTCCTGGGTGCAATGGCGTCTGTGCACACTGCTTCCCATCCAGACCCAAGATGGTTCTCAACCAAGAAACACACGAAAAGGGTTTCACGCTTTTTCACGACACCCCCCAACTCCAGAGCCTGGCTCAGTCCCCAGGTGTTGATTAGCACCTACAAAGCATTTGCTGACTGGCGCAGGGGGAAAAAAAATGGCCCTGGGTGTTAACAGGGAAGCCCCTACCATGCTGCTCTCGAGGGATGTGCTGCGGCCCAAACACTGGCAGTGCCACTGAGGCCGAGTGTGGCTGTGGGGAGCTGTCCCCAGAGAGAATGACAGGACCTGGAGGACCAAGTGCAGTCTTAGGGCCCCACACTGTGAAAGCACAGGGCCAGGAGCTGCACAGGGCTCTGCAGCAGACACGGCCGCCAGGCGAGAATCAGGTGGGCAGATGTGACTCTCCACACGTAGGTCCCCAAACCCTGCAACCTGCAACGTGGGGCCTGAATGCGGCTTCCTTAGCAGAGCAGGAGCTTACTCTTGGCACTGGGGGAAAGGGGAGGGGTGAGGCTGGCATTTTTGAGGGGGAGGAGAAGTTGCAGAGAAAGAAAAAATCCTGAAACGACAGACAGTGGGACAGCTGTGGCCTGAACTTGGTGTTCTTGCTCCTCGGATGTGGATGTATTAATTTCCATAAATGCTAATAGCCCATTTCCCCAAGAGCTATTACTTATGTCATCTCCCCTTGGACACAGTTCAACACAGGGCAGACAATTGAAAGGGAGGAAAAGGCAACCCCCAGTGGCGGTCCCCAGCTCCTCAGCCCCCTCCCAACCAGGCAGCTCAGGTCTGGTTCCTAAGGTGGCCCTGCTAACCGCAGGGTCAAGACCCCTGCCTTCAGCTTCGTAGCCAGGTCCCTATCACGACAGGAAGCAAGAAAGTTACCAACCCCAAAAATGCTGAATCACAAAGTGAGGCTGAGCAGGAAAGTGGGGGTGGGGAGGGAAGGAGACGGTGATCAGGGAGGAAAGGTGCTAAGGGGCTTCCCACCTGGAGCACCCCGGGATGCTGTGGGCAAAGCACAGCCCCTGTAAGAGCCCCCAGGACAAATGCCAGGAGGAGGGACACCAGGATGCGGCTGGTTGGCGGGGTGGGAAGGTGGGCAGGTACCCCAGCTGCTGTTACTGCCGCAGGACGCGGTGCAGCAGTGGGGTCTTTGCATCCTGGGAGCAGCAGCAGGTAGGGAGGTGCGGAAGTGCTTTGTGCCAAGGCCTGGCAGGAGGGAGAAGCTTAAGATATGAGTAGGGGCTCAGGGTCAGAGGTGGCGGTGTGTGTGCTGTAAACAGCCCGAGGAACTGGTGCAGGAAGCAGGGTCACAGTCTTGGGGAGCAGGGTAAGGTGGTGAGAGCATGCCCGCAGGGAGAGGTCGGAGGGGTTGGGGGCAGAATGGGAGGGTGGGGAAAGGGACCAGAGCGACACAGGGACTTGCAGCGAGAACGATGGATGAGCCTTGAGAAGCGACCAGGAGGAGAGATGGGGAGGACCGGGAACAGCAGCGCCCCGGTGGGGCTGCGCAGAGGCCGGGAGAGGGGATGAGAGGAGGATGGAGGAAAGGGGAGGGCGAGGCTGCGAGGACCGGAGCAGGCAGAGATGGGGAAGAGGTGCACCGGGAAGAGGTGCACCGGGAAGAGAGACGGCGGCAGGAGCAGGGGTCAAGGATGCGAGCTGATGGGTCGGGCAGGAGGACAGGGAAGGAAAGACAGAAAGGGATGGGGGAAGGGAGACGATAGAGAAGGAGGTGAGGAGGCTGGAGAGGAGGTGAGACAGCGGCGGAGGCAGGGACGCAGGGCCGGGGAAGAGGAGATGGAGACGGCACCGCGGCGCCTGCCGCAGCGCGGGCCTCGCGGATACCCGCCGCCGCCGTCCCAGCGCAGCTCGGTGGAATGCGCGCCCCGCCGGGGTCTCCCCGGTACTCACCTGGGGGCTCCAGCTCCGGATCCTATGCCCCGCGCCGGATCTTCCTTCCCGCCCTGCCCCTGCGACTTTAGCGCCCCCGAATCCCGCTAGCTCCTGCAGGTTCCGCCAGCAGCATCTTCACCTCGTGGGACGCCCGGGGCCACGCCTCTTCCAGCTTCTGATTGGCTATTGTTCACGCCAGTCACATTACCATTGGTTGAGGGGTCGTCGGACATGCAAATCAGGATGGGCCCGCCGCCGCACCGATTGGCTGGCGCTCGCGAAGCGTAGCCCTCGACTTGGGCTCTGATTGGCTCCGCGGCCCTGACGGCGAAAGTGACGCGAGGCGGGTTCTTGGACTGAGTGTGCGGCGCCGCGCGCCGCCTTCGGAGGCTCCTCCCGCGGGTGGCAGCGTACGGGGCGCGCCCCTCCGCCAGTCCTCGGTCCTCAGGCCTGTGGCTCCGTTGAGCACCGGCCGCCGGGCCTCTGGGTCCGTCGAGTGGGGACTCCCTGAAAAGCGTGGGCTCCGTGGCCTCCGGCGCGATCGCGGCGGGTCGGTCTCCTAGGTAACGCGGCCCGCGGCGGGCGGAACCATGTGGGCCGGCGCCGCGGGGGAGGTTGGACGCGGCCTCGAGGCGCAGGGGGCCGCAGTGTTGGCCGGAGCCTTGCGGTTCGGGGGTAGGTCCACGCCGTCCCTGCGTGGGTGCCCGATGCCTGGGGTGCGGCGGTGGCGCGCGGCGGGGTCTGTCCCCGCGTCAGCCGCAGGCGTCCCCCCTCGTCGGGACACTTGGTGCGGCCGGGGCCGCTGGGTGCCGTTTGGCTAAGTGGGTTCCCCTTCTGCCCTTGCCCTTTGCCCCCTGCCCCTTGGCCTCTCTGCAGCCCTTGGCTGAAGGGAGCGCGGTACCGACGTCTTGGGCCTTGGCTGCCCGCGCCCTAGTCCGCGCGCATCCTTCCCGGGCCGGAGTTCGTGTACCCCGCCTGGCCGCGCCCCCCTGCCCACCGCCCTCCGGCTCCGGCTGTCCGTTCCCGGCTGTGGCTTTGCGGCTTTCGGGCGTGCCTGCGAGGCTCTGTCCCCGAGGCCGTCCCGGCCTTCTGCGCCCCTTTCCTGCCTTGGGACCTCCCGGCCAACCCGGCCCGGAGTGCGCCACCCGCTCCCGCGTGCCCTTCCCCACGCGTGCAGGCTGCTCCCGCCCGCCCCCGGGCTTGCAGGCACCTCGCTGCCCGAGATTCCTCGTGTCTGACTTCTTAGGAGACCGCTGCTTTCTGCCTCCGTGTGTCGCGATGTGTGGCTTTGGTGGACGTCTGTGAAGGAAATCCAGCCTCTGGCGTGTGCAGTTGGCAAAAGGAGGAGTATTTCTGATGATGGTGGGCAGCGCCTCCCGGTCCTAACCCAGGGCTCCGTTCGTTGCACCTCCTCTGTGCAGTTTCCGTAGATCACACTTGTGTCTTTTTTTGTGTGCTAATTTGTGCCCTGTTTCTTTACATTCTATAGGGGTAGCGAGCTTGTCTGCTGTGTTCAAGACCGTTTCTCCCGGGCGCAGGGTAGGTGCTGGAAGAATGCTCATGAATGAGGGAATTCCAGGCAGTGCTTAATCAGACCTCTGCTTCCCCGAAAGCTCCCCAAGGCATCTGGGTCTCAGGCATGACACATTTTCCATTCCGGGAAGGAGGCTTCCCGGACCCTGACAGCGCCTCCCACCCCCTGCGTCTTCCTTTCCCTGGGAACCGCTGTCTGTGGGACTTCAGCCCTGCTCACCTCTGCACCCTCCCGGGGGGCCTGTTGCTGCTCACAGTCACTTTCTTGTCTTTCTCCGCCACTGGCTTTCTAGATGCTTGAAGACAGCACATTTGACAGCCTTCTTATGCGCTGGAACACAAGTGCTTGGGAAATAGTTGCTGAATAGATCAGCAGAAGCAGAGATCTCAGGGAGATTTCACAGCCCTCATTTTGGAGGTTGGAAACAGGTGGGGAGGCTGCGAGTCTGTCCTGAAGTTAAAGAGGAGAGAGCATTAGCCCTGGGTTCCTTTGGTGCTCTTACTCTTTCCCTCTGGGCCTCTCTTCTCCGTTGGCCTCTCCTGGCCTCCTTGATTGAGGTAGTGGGAGGTAGTTATAATAGCTTACAGTGTTATATCTATAATACTGTTATAATAGCTAGTTGTAATAGCTAGCTGTGTGACCTTGGATTGGCTGTTTATCCTGAGTCTCAGTGTTCCCATCTGTAAGATGGCGATAATGATGATTCTCATTTTGCAGAGTTCTTGGAATAATAACCATAGAATGTGAGTTCCTATCTTGCATCAGGGGCTCATTAAAAGCAGGTGCATTTTCTTCTTCTTCTTTTTTTTTTTTCCTGGAGAGCCCACTGTACCCTTTTCTTGGGTTCAAGACATGGAGCCCTCTCGATTTTCTCTTTTATTGTTGATTTGGCCCCAAAGGCCCCTCTGCACTTCCTCCAGGGCATTTGTATTTCATCCTTAAAAGACTTTGCTGAGGACCCAGCCTGACGTCACGGAGCTCACAGTCTCGCAGGACTACAGCATAGCCCTGGTGAAGCGTGGTGGCTCTTCTGTCACCTGCCCTGTGTGGGAGCAGCCAGAGGTGGGGGTGGGGCTCTCGCTCTGAGGAGGGAGCATTTGGTTTGACTCCTAGAGGCCAGAGGTAGAAAGGAGCAAGGAGCAGGTGGAAGGGCACCTGGAGAGGTTTGTGAGGTGCCGGGATGGCAGTGAGAGCCGCTGTGGGCACTTGGGCTCCCACCTGCAGAGTCTCAGGTGTCACCTCAGCTTCTGTGGTCCCTCAGACTATGACTGCCCTGCCTCCACATCCCGAGCCTCAGGACTTCTGTGTGGGTGGCAGGTGCTTTCGGAATGGATGCCCTTCCGCCTAGTGTCTGCCCTGCTAGTACAGCAGGGGGCCGGCATGCTTCATGCTCCCTGTGAGGGTGGACTGGCGTGTGCACATCCTTCAGCAGTGTCCTTGGGCCAAGTGTGGCACTGAGTTCTGCAGACACCCGGGGAGAGGGCAGGAGGCACCGGGTCAGAAATCTGGGGCAGGTGAGGAGCATGGGCATCCGCGTCAGGAGAGACTTCCTCTCTAAAATCCCCACCCGGGGCCATCACAGCCTGCATTGTGTATGAATACACTTCTGAATGTTATAAAACGTCAGTGGGAAAGAAAAGCTTGATGGTAGCTTTGCTAAAGCTTCAGTTTGATTCTGTGACCATTTACTGAGTTGTGATGGTACCAAGGACACAGGAGGAATGAGACTTCTTTCTTCAAGGACTTGGCCAGTGAGCAATTCAACACAAGACAGGTGACAAATGCTGTGACCAAGGGAAGCACAGGGACCATGTGAGCCTGGGGCCTGGACCCTGGGAGCACCTGGGAAGCCCTCCTGGAGGAGGTGGCCCTTGAGCTGGTATTGGTCAGGTGTCTTCTGCTTATAAGTCGTGGGCAGCTGTATGATTTCCTGTGGCTCCTGTAAGAAAGTCCCACAGACTTGGTTGCTTAAAAGTAGCACAAATTGATTCTTTTCCAGTTAGGGAGGTCAGAAGTCCAAAGTCGGCCGTCCCTGTGGTGGCTCCTGGGGCTCTGGGCTGGCATGGTGTGGGCAGTTGTGGGCATTGGAGGAGAGACAGCCTGGGCTCAAGTCTCCTGGGGAAGACTGATGGCTCAGTGTGGGTCATGTGTTCCTCCTTGAACCAATCACTGCAGGCCTCTGGCTGGAATTGGGGAGCAGCTCTCCCCACACATGGAATTGGGTCAGGGTCCTCCACAAAACAAGGGAAGCTGAGTGACAGAAATAGCCCACAGAGAACAAAAAGGAACAAACCAGCGTGTGTGCCTGCTGGATTCACACAGGACCAGACTGAGTCTGGTCCTCTGAGGAATACCTGATCCATATGCAGCATCTGGGTGCACTGTGGGTGGAAGGGGGACCCTGGGCCAAGGATGCAGCATCTGGGTGCACTGTGGGTGAAGGCGGGACCCTGGGCCAAGGATGTAGCATCTGGGTGCACTGTGGGTGGAAGGGGGACCCTGGGCCAAGGATGCAGCATCTGGGTGCACTGTGGGTGAAGGCGGGACCCTGGGCCAAGGATGTAGCATCTGGGTGCACTGTGGGTGGAGGCGGGACCCTGGGCCAAGGATGCAGCATCTGGGTGCACTGTGGGTGGAGGCAGGACCCTGGGCAAAGGCCCCTCTCAGGCTGCCTGGTCATGTCCTCTCGGTTCCCACACATGCCGGGAGCACGCAGTGGGTGAACCATTAGCACAACCCTTCTCAAACTTTTTGGTCTCAGATCCCTTTACCCTTTAAAAGATTATTGAGGACCCCAAAGAACTTTTGTTTATGTGAGTTATATCTACCAATGTTTATTGCTGTAGAAATTAAAACTGAGAAATGTTAAAAATATTAATTTATTTAAAAATAACAAGGCTGTGACATGTTAGCATAAAAACATGTTTTACAAAAACCAACTATATTATCCAAAACAAAAAAAAATTTAGAAGAGTGGGATTCTTTTGCATTCTTGCAAATATCTTTACAGTCTCCTTAAGAGAGGACAGCTGAAGGCTCCTGTTTGCTTCTGTATTCAGTCTGTTGCCTTGTGTTGCCTTGGTTGAAGTATGTGAAGGAAGTCCATCCCGATCTAGTTAGGAAGGAGTCTCTTGGGTCATTGTGAATATTCTTTGCTGCTGCATTGAAACCCCACGAGCAGAAGTTTCTTAAGGATTTGTTCTAAAGCAGAGTCTCCACCATATGAATGAACTCTTCGTGCTCTGACATTAAAGTCCTTTGGTCTGTCTTGCACATTGGGTGGATGTTTTATTCTTGCAGGATTTTGTACCATTACGCATTGTTCAGAAAATATTGGTTCACGGAGTCATGCAGACCTTCCAACTATTGACACATTTAATGGTGTAACCTTCGAAGATCACATTATATCACTGCCCCTCTCACCAGGAAAGTCTTGAAGAAGTGTGAAGCTAGTAGGCTCATGGTAGAGGATACAAATGTTCTTAATTCTAATTTTTGCTTGGAAACTCCATTTTTGTTACAGTTGTTTTCCCAGAAGTGACATGCTCACTTTGTTCCTGTTCGAGAAGCTGTCTGCCAAGTTTGTCTCTCAGTCATTCTTCTTAGTGAAAATGGTGTTGAATAAAAAAAGCGGTGTGTTCAGCGTGTAGCCCAGTCACAGCAAGGCTTCCCCGGGATAACTGTTGCTCTTCAGTTTGCAGCAGAAATGCTTGTTGTGTATTTTCCTTTTCGTCTCACAAAACTAAGAACGTGTGTACTCAAAGGTCAAGATGTAATAAGATTAATAGTTTTTCCGGCTTCACCAAGGATGTTCTTACTTGAAGCTGCCTTGTTCTTTTCCGTGAGAGGTTGGGAGGACCTCACTCAACCCAACCAGCCTTGGGTTGAGTGAGGCCCCAGTGGCTTTACCTGCTGCTGCCTCTGACCATGCCACCATGGTGAAAGAGATAACACCTGGGTGTCATGAAAATAATTTTGACCTTGTAGAGCCCCTGACAGCATCCTGTTGCACCTTGGGTTTGGGGAATGTACTTAGAGAGCTGCTGTCTTAGAAGACCAAACCCACTGCTTTTTCTCCTTACTCGCCATTTTAGTTTACAGAATTCAACCTCTTCTTGAGGTTCAGATCTTTGGATTCTGTGTCGGCTAGAGAAGATTTAGATCCTGGTCTGGCTGGACAGGATCAGATAACACTCAAAATGGGCCAAGACCCACCAAGAAGCTGGTAACAGCTGAAATCTGTCCCCAAATGGCTTTAGCAACAAGAGACTTTGTCCATGTAGCTGAAGTGTCGTGAGGTGACTGACCCAGGGCTCTAATAATGACATGGGGACCCAGTGGCCCTTGCTCCTAACTTTTCCTCTCTGCTTGTTTTTATGTGTGTCCTAAGGTGGCCCCAGGCAGTTTCAGGCTGACCACCTCTTGGCCCAAGGGCTGTATTCCCTCTCTCATGCTCCCTGGGTCCCCTACAAGACGGTCTTACGCTAGGACTGTATTTCAACAGCCACCCACCCCTGGTGTCCATGTGTGGTACCCAGCCTACACAGCTGAATAAAATATCCCTTCATGTCCCCATCCAGAACCAGCCACAGAGGTCAGGAGAGTCGTGCCCAGAGTCTGGCCCACGGGGGTAGGGGTGGGGTGGAGGGTTCTCTGGAGGTAGATTTTATTTCTCCATTTTATTTTTATTTCTGAAAAGGTAGTTCGCATAGTTCAAAGTTGACAAGGATACACAGGAAAAGTGAATCATCCCATGTCGACCCCAGTACCTGGTGTATCACCCTAGATACAGTGTGTTATTGTACAGCTTTCATAAATTCTAAGCAAATACAACAAATATATCTACGTTTATTTTTCCTTTTTGAAGTGCAAATGGTACTTCCTAGAGGAGGCAGCATGGGTGCCAGCCAGCAACAAAGTCCACCCTTCTGGGGTTTGCAGAGTGTGGGTTTGGGGGATGGAGGTTCCTCTGGGATTTAGCGGGAGGCAGAAGCCTTCAGGATTGCTATGACCACTGTAGCCCTTACAGCTCTTCTCTTTATTTGAATACGACTGGCACAGGTTATCCGGGAAGCCCACGGGACCCTCAGGCGGGCAGGATGAACGACTGGCACAGGATCTTCACCCAAAACGTGCTTGTCCCTCCCCACCCACAGAGAGCACGCCAGCCTTTGAAGGAATCCACAGCATTCCAGTGTGTCCTCAAGTGGCTGGACGGACCGATAATTAGGCAGGTAACAAAATGTGCTGTTAGCAAATGCGTGTTATTGCTCTTACCTGAGATGAGGCTTCCAGTTAACATATGGATGGTCCCTGGCTTACGATGGTTTGATTTTTGATTTTGCTACTTTATGGTGGTACCCGTACAGCCATTCTGTTTTTCAGTTTCAGTGCCGTTTTCAATATATTACATGAGATACCCAACATTTTATTTAAAAATAGGATTTGTGTTAGATGACTTTGCCCAATTGTAGGAACATGCAAGTGTCCTGACCATGTTTAAGCTGGGCCATGCTAAGCTCTGATGTTCAGTAGGTTAAGATTATTAAATGCATTTGAACTTATGATATTTTCAACTTAAAAGGATAGAGTCCCATCATAGGTCAAAGAGCATCGGTATTGATTTTCACTTACTCATCTGAGTCTTATACCACCATACCCATTACCTTGGGCCTTGGCAGTATTCGGAGGCAAAGTGGCCCATCAGCAGAGAGAATCTATGATTTAGTGACATGGTCAGCACTTTTGACTCTGGGTAGGGTTTCTTTCTGCCCACACTGGAGCAATTTAAAAACCCAAGTACTCTGATTTCCTGGGTTATTTCTGAGCCAGGTGGCCTTGTGCATGGCTCAGCATGGCCTGCTTTCAGCCTGGCCATGAGGATTGCAGGGGCTGAGCTCCGGGCATTTTGGCAGCTCTGTGCGTGGCTGGATGTACCACGGCCTTGGGCACACTCAGGCCCAGGCCCTGATGGCGTCACATCCATCTGTGCCCTTCAGCTGGCGGGGAACCTGCTGGACAAGCTGGTGCTTCTGTGCTGCTGCCCACAGGACACTCACATGATTGGATTGTCCTCGTGAGGCCCAGTGGCCCGTGGGAATGCATGAGAAGGATCAGTCTTGCCATTGTCAACCCTTTTTACAGGATTTGGCTTGGCAAGGCCGTTTTCCTCTGCAGCTGGGAGAGTAATATTCACATATATTCAGTTGTTGGAGCCCTGGGTCTGTGACTAATTTACTATTATTAAATCACTGATGTTCTATATCGTTCAATTCCAAGCCCTTGGATTGAGCACCTGCTGTGTCTTTGCCACTGTGGTAGGTACTGTGGTGGCTGCTGCTTTTATAGTTTTACTTCCAGCACTTCACTGTGTTAATTCACTTAATCCTCAGAGCAGCTCTATGAAGTTACCACCACCTTACTCCTATTTTATAGAAGAGCAGCAGAACCTGCTAAGTAAGAGTGAAGCCAGCTGCCCAGGGCGACGGCTTTAGCTGGGATGCCACTCTCCTCGTCTGGCTCACCCGCCTTCCGGAAGCTCACAGGATAGTTGATAGCACTTCCCTCTTTCCTAGGAATTTTGCAAAGGAAATTTTATTTCCCCATTTCATTTTATTTTTATTTGTGGAAAGGTAATGCATGTAGTTCAAAGTTGACAAGGATACACAGGAAAAGTGAATCATCCCATGGCATCCCCAGGCACCTGGTGTATCACCGTAGATACAGTGTGTTTTCGTACAACTTTCTTAAATTCTAAGCAAATGCAAGTAAATATACCTACATTTATTTTTCCTTTTTAAAATGCAAATGGTATTTCCTGTATTCCGTTCTGTACCTTTCTTTCTTTTTTTTTGAGATGAGGTCTCATTCTGTCACCCAGGCTGTAGCGCAGTGGTGTGATCTCAGCTCACTGTAAACCTCCTCCCCCTGAGCTCAAGTGATCCTCCTTCCTCAGCCTTCCAAGTAGCTGGGACCACAGATGTGTGCCACCATGCCCGGCTAAATTTTTGTATTTTTGGTAGAGACGGGGTTTCACCATGTTGGCCAGGCTGGTTTCATACTGCTGAGCTCAGGTGATCTGCCCGCCTCAGCCTCCCAAAGTGCTGGGATTACAGGTGTAGCCACTATGCCCGGCTCTGTACCTTGCTTTTCAAAAAAATTCAGGCAGTATGTCTTATCTATCATTCATGTTATTACATGAAGAAAATTTTCTTGTTCTTTCTTAAGACCGCAAGGTGTTTCTTTACATGAATGAGCCATCATTTATTGAGGCCATGATTGATGAACATTTAGAGTTTTCCCAGTCATTTGCTATTATAGACACTGCTACAGTGAATAACCTCATTTTTTTCATGTACAGATATGTCTGTAGAGTAATTCCTAGAAGTGGAATTCCTGATCCAAAGTCATATGTTAAAAGTTATTTAAAACCCAATTACATGTTGTTTATAAAAAAAGTGCACTTTAAGCATAAAGACATAAACAGGTTTCAGGTAGAAGGGCGGAAAAATATAAACCATGTACATACTAAGCAAAGAAAGCTTTGCGTCTATACTAGTATCAGAAAAAGTAGATTTCAGGGTGAAGAGTATTCCCAGAAATAAAGGGGCACCTCATAAAGACAATGATCATCAAGGAAACGTAACAGCCCCTAAATGTGTATGCCCTTGTGTTAGGGGCCTCCAAGACCACCTCCCAGGTTTGAAGAGTCTCTAAGAGGACTCACATGACTCAGCATATAGTCATACTCTCAGCTAAGGTTGATGGCAGCAGGAGGATACAGAGCAAGATCAGCAAAGGGAGGAGGCATATGGGGGATGTCTGAGGGAAGAGGGTGCAAGCTTCCAAGAGTCTTCTCTCAGTTGAGTCACACAGGATGCATTTGATTCCTCCAGCAATGAATCGTAACAACACACGTGAAGTGTTGTGTAGCATGTCCAAAATTCCAGACTCTCAGAAGGGAAACGCGTGTTTAGCATAAGCCACAGTACATAAACAGTTTAGGCACAGTGAGCTCCTCTTACCAGTTAGGTGGTAGGAACTCTCTTGAAATCTAAGTTCCCAGACTCCAGCAAAAGGCCAGACTTCTAAGCTGGTCTTTCAAAGCATAACAGTCAGGTCTGCTCTGATAACTCTTTTGTACAAAAGAGCAAAATTGGACAGAACTAAAGGGAACTATATTCAGATTCATAATCATGGTTGGAGACTTTTAACTCCTCTTCACTCAATTATTGAAGAAACAAATAGATCAAAACACTCATAAGGATTTGGAAGCTCTGAAGAATACTGTCAATCACCTTGTCATCTCTTAACGCTACTCCCAAGAAAGCTAGAGTACACATTCTTCCCAAGTTTACCGTCAATCACCCTGTCATCTCTTAAACCCCACTCCCAACAAAGCTAGAGAACACGTTCTTCCCAAGTTCATATGGAACAGTCACCAAGATAGATCCTATGCTGGGCCATTAAAATGTCTCGTTTCAAAGGACCCAAATTATAGAGTATGTTTATCGACTACTGTGCTTTTAAGTTAGAAATAAATAATATGAGATCTAGAAAATCCTCAAATAGGAAATTAACATACTGGATCAAAGAAGAATTCATAGGGAAATTAGAAAATAATTTGAACCGAGTAATGGAAGAAAATATACAGATTTATAGGATATAGCTAATACAGTCCTTTGAGGGAAATGTATAGCTTTACATGACTATATTAGAAAAGAAGAAGGTATAAAATCAGTGACGTCTGTTTCCTCCTTAACAACCTAAATAAAGGAACAAATTAGATACAAAGTAACTAGAAGGAAGGAAATGGTAAATACAGTTATGCATGGTTCCTTGACAGTGTGGACACATTCTGAGAAATGGTGTTAGGTGATTTTGTCATTGTGCAAACATCATAGGATGTACTTACACAAACCTAGAGGGTAGAGCCTGCCTCACACCTAGGCTCCATGGTATAGCCTGTTGCTTCTAGGCTACAAACCTGTATGGCACATTACTGTACTGAATACCGTTGGCAATTGTAACACAACGGTATATCAAACATAGAAAAAACAGTAAAACTATAGTATTACAATCTTAAGGGGCCAGTCATATATACAGTCTGTTGCTGATCGAAATGTCATTATGTTACACATGACTGTATATGAGCAGAAATCAATAAAGGACAAATAATAGAGAAAATCAGCAAAGCTAGAAGTTGCTTCTCTGAAAAGATTGATAAAATTGATCAAGACAAAAAAAAAAAAAAAGAGAAAACACAGACTACCAGTATTAAAATGAAAGAAGCATCATGATAACGTACGCTACAGAGGTTAAAAATATAATGTTGAATTTTATCAGATACTAAAGGAAGAAATAAGACGAATTCTAGATAAACTCAGAAAACAGAGGAGGAGGGAACACTTCCCAGCTCATTTTTTGAGGCCACCATAATTCTGATACTCAGTCAAGGGCACTACAAAAAAAAAAGTACAGACTTGTGTCCCTCATGAATATTAACACAGCAGTCCTGAAAATATTAGGACAGCAAAGCCAGCAATATGTATAAAAGATGGGGTATTAGGATCAAGTGGGGCTTATTGCAGGAATGCAATGTTGTTTTATTTACAAAGATCAATCAAAATACAGTATTTAAAAGAAGATAAATAGAATTCATATAAATTCTATAAATAGAGTTTGGAAATAGATGATGTTTTGGTATAGATAGTCTTATAAGTTTGTATAATTTTAGTTGTTTTGAGAATTGATAGCTTTAGATAATGGCCAAAGCTTGCTTCCCTGTGAAAGGTGTTGGCTGAAGAATATTACATGCTTGTTTTGAATTCAGGGCACTTTATTAATGATTTTAGTATATTTCTCTTACTGTCCCATTTACTTTTTTTGTTTAGTTTAATTTTACCATGATCATTGCTTATATTTCTTTATTTTGGGATGAGTATTTCAATTCAGTTTGATATGTATTCGGCACCACGATATGTTAGGAACCGTGCAGATGACACAGAGTTGACTCTGCCCTATACTGTGTCTTCAGGGAGCTCTCAGTGGATTCTTATTTGAATAGACTGGGTGCGAAGTAGCATAGAGGTGGCGGGAGGGTGGTTAGGATCTGGCATTCTGGAAAGAAGCCCAAGCCAGCGACGGTTCTGGGAGCCACGGGATCCTGCCTGAGGATGGCCTCCTGAGAGTACAGGAGAGGAGGAGGAGGAGGCGGCGGTGCTGGGGGAACCCAGGCAGTCCTGGGTGAGGAGGGGCACGTGCAGAAGCTTTGCCTAGGCCCCAGGGACAGAGCAGGGAACAGACTATTCCAGGGTCCTGTCCTCACAGAGCTGACATTGTAGATGGGGGCAGCAGACAGTCAACATGGAAAAGCCAGGGGATTGCTCTGGGGAGAGATGAGGCAGGCTCAGAGGGCAGGTCTGGATGCGGGAGGAGCTGAGGAGGAAGAGGGACCGAGGGGAAGAGGGAAGAGGACAGGCAGGTAGTGTGGTGATGGGAGCTGGGGGCCAGGCCCCGGCGGCGCATGGTGATGGGAGCTGGGCTTGGAGTCTTCAGACCTGCTCTGCCCGCCTTCCCTGTCTCCATGGTTAACACCACCTCCCTCCAGGTTGCTTCACTTGAGATGCGAGACTCAGTGCTGGGCCTGGGAGGGCTGGGCCAACCGAGACAGCTGGCCCTTCCCGCTTCTCTGCCTTCAGGACCACGCAGCCGCTCTTGCGAAGCAGCAGAGCCCAGCGGTGCCTGCTTCCTGTCACCCTCCCTGCCCCTCCCTGTCTCGCCTCCTGATTGGCCCCTGCTTCCACTCCCGCTCCCACATGGCAGCTGCGGGAATTTTCTTAAATCCCGAACCAGATTGTGTCATTTCTGCTTAGACTCTCTCCCTGGCCTCTCTGCATGATGGGAGCGAAAGCCCAGCTTCTCCTCGTGCTGTGAGGCCTGCCTGAATGCTCTTGCGCCTGGCGCTCATTCCTTCTCTCCTCCCCGGCCCAGCCTGCTGCAGTCCGGTGGGCTGTCTGCTTAGAATGTACCTGGGCTTGGTTTCCATTCAGGGGTGGTGAGGCCGGCGGATCAGGAGACGACTGCAGCTGAGACCCTGTCTGTTACTCAGGGCTCCCAAGACGAGGGGCAGGCCATGTCCCACAGGCCACCCGGGGAGGCGCAGGGTTGGTCAGGAGGCAGGAGGGTGGAAGGGAGGCATGGGCAGAGACTTGATCATGGTTTTGCGGGAGGACTGGGCCAGGGAGGGTGGGCAGCTGGACGGGCTTGCGTTGGCCAAGGAGAGTCATGTTGTAGTCTCTGAGGTGCAGGGATGGCCCGAGGTATCTGGTCACTGACCCTGAGAGATCAGGGCAGAGGGTGGGACTCCTGGGGTGTGTGAGCCAGACGGAGTGGGGCATGTGGGCTCTGGACGGGTTGATTTTCATGTCAGACACGTTCTGATAGGCCTGCCATTTGCCACCCTAGGAATTAACCGGCTCTGGGGGACAGTCTGTCTCGTCACTGAGGCCCCAGATGCCAGAGCATCAGTAATACAGAAAATTAGAAAATACAGGCCAGGCATGGTGGCTCACCCTTGTAACCCCAGCACTTTGGGAGGCCGAGACGGGCGGATCACTTGAGGACAGGAGATCGAGACCAGCCTGGCAAAACCCCCTCTCTACAAAAAGTACAAAAATTAGCCAAGTGTGGTGGAGTGTACCTGTGGTCCCAGCTGCTTGACAGGATGAGGCAGGAGGACTGCTTGAGCCTGGGAGGTGGAGGCTGCAGTGGCCAGACCTCCAGCCTGGGTGACAGACGAGACCCTTTTCTTAAAAACAAAAACAAAAAAAACCGGTACGATAGCTAAATATAGTTCCTGCACTTCTCGCTGGCTCCCGGAGCATGTGTGTTGTCTTCCGCTCAGGACCTTTGAGTTTGCTGCTCCTCCTGCCTGGCTCCCTCTCACCAAACTCCCTGTGGTTCTTCTCATGCCCCCCTTGTTCTCAGCTCAAGGATCATCTCAGAGAGCCTGCCCTGCCCTGCCCTGCCCTGCCCTGCCCTGCCTTGCCCTGCCCTGCCCCTCCCCGCCCACCTCTCTCCCCGTTCTTCACCATGTAAGCCCTGTAAGGGCAGAGATTTTGTCTTGTTCCTTGTTGTTTCCCTGGTGCCTGGAAATGTGCCCGGCAGAGAGTCAATGCGCAGAATAGATGTTTAAGTAACGTTTGCTAAGTGAATGGGTGAAAGAAAGGTGGAGGACTCTCTGTCTCGGGTAAGAACCTGTCACAGAAGAGAAAAGGCTAAAGCAACACTTGCTGTAAGCGGTAAAGCTCCGGGGCAGGGTCCTGCCTGTCAACACTCTGGCTGCTTTGTTCTGTATTTGTAGCCATTATTTCTCAGTTCTCAAAGATCTGCTTTTTGCTTTGCCAGTATCACCCCAAAATCTGGGAAGTTGAGGATTTAATTTCTGGTTATATCAGGAAGGGCTTATTTGGTTGGAAATGATTAAAAAACCCATCCAAAATGATTTAAGTGAGAGGTGATTTGTTAACTCACACAACAAATCCACAGCCAGCATAAGCTTCAGGTGTGGCTTGAGCCAGGTCTCAGGTGATGTCCCCTGGACTTGTTCTCTCTCACCTGTTGGCTGCCGGGAGCCCTGGGCCTCATCCTGGCAGGCGCGTGTGTCTCCTGTGGTCATGTCCTCTCGTGCATCCTGGGCTCTGGCTGAGTCAGAAGCCTCTGTCTGTTCCAAGGGACTGCAGTCTCCCGTTGGCCAGGGGAGGGCCAAGTGCTTTGGTTTATAACCCCACCAAGACCAGTAGCTGTGGGAGAGAGGTAGCCCCCCGATAAGGAAACCAGGGTGCTGATACCTGAGCTAGGTGGCCCCATGTGCACCCACATGGCCTGCCAGTAACTGCCTGGCTCATGGTGCTCAGACTCTTGAGGGCCAATTCCCTGTTGTCTCCTAGGGCATGCTGGAGGTGCTGTCAGAGGTTGAATGCCATCTGCGAGTGTCTTTCTTTGATGTCACCTACCGGCACTTCTTTGGGAGGACGTGGAAAACCACAGTGAAGCCGACGAAGAGACCGCCATCCAGGATCATCTTTAATGAGGTGGGCCTGGTGACGGTGGCAGGGGCTGCTCCAAGGCGGAGAGGGTGGGTGTGCGGGTGGTCCTGGGTGGCAGCCCAGAGAGTGGGGCCTTGCCGAGACCTCACAGCGCGTCTCAGACTTGTGGGTCCAGGCGGCACAGAGCTCAGTCTAGCGGCAGGTGCTTTGTTACCAAACAAAATCTTACGTGGAAGCCAGTTATCTTAAACAGATGAGAGAGATCTGCTCTGCTCTGGTTGAAGGGTCAGGGGCATGGGGGTCTTGTCACCTTCAAGGAATCTTGGAGTTCTTGGGAATAAGTTGGGAAATGATTGACCTCATCTGTGGCTGCTGCCACTGCTGCTCCCTCCCCTCCCCTCCCTTCCCCTCCTCTCCACTCCTCTTCCCTCCCCTCCCCTCCTCTCCCCTCCCCTCCCTTCCCTTCCCCTTCTCTCCACTCCTCCTCCCTCCCCCCCTCCTCCCCCACCCTCCCCTCCCTTACCCTCCTCTCCACTCCTCCCCTCCGCTCCCCTCCCACACCCCTCCCCTCCCTTCCCTTCCCCTCCTCTCCACTCCTCCCCTCCGCTCCCCTCCCACACCCCTCCCCTCCCTTCCCTTCCCCTCCTCTCCACTCCTTCCTCCTCCCCTTTCTTCCCTTACACTCCTCTCCACTCCTCCCCTCCCTTTCCCTCCCTTCCCCTCACCCTCGTCTTCACTCCTCCCCTCCCCTCCCCCTCCCTTCCTCTCGCCCCTCCTCTCCCCTCCCTTCCCTTCTGCTCCTCTCCAGTCCTCTCTCCTCCCCTCCCCTCCCTTCCCCTCCCCCTCCTCTCCCCTCCCCTCCTTTCCCTTCCCCTCCTCTCTACTCCTCTCTCCTCCCCTCCCCTTTCCCCTCCCCTCCCCTCCCCTTTCCCCTCCCTTCTCCTTCCCCCTCCCCTTCCCTCCCCTCCCTTATTCCCCCTCCCCTTCCCTCTCCTCTCCTTTCCCCTCCCCCTCCCTTTCCCCTTCACCATCCCCTTCCTTCCTTTCTTTCCTCCGTGCTGTATGGACAAATTAAGATTTAGTAAAGTGACTTGCCCAGGTAGCAGGTATCAGAGCCTGGACTCACACCTGTGCCTTCTGTCTTGAGACCGGCAGGTGGATGGGCACTGGTTGAGTAACGTGTTTTCGCCCAGGTGGTCTTGCGGCTGGCCACCCTGCAGGCCGGCGTGCTCTGTCTCTCTGGTTCACTGCACAGCATGCATTCCATTCAGCACCTGCTCTCTGCAGGGTGTTGTGCTAGGCTCAGGGTGATGATGGCGCTCACCTAACAGAACTGCAGACTGTTGGGGAGACGCACTGAGCAGTAACAGAGTAATTGCAACTGTGTTAAATTCTCAGGAGGAGACCAATAGGAGAACGTGGAGACCTGCTTTAGGTGGGTGACGAGGGAGGCCTCTCTGCGAAGCTGCCGATTAAGCTGGGACTTACAGGATGAGAAAGAAGCTGGCTCCATGACAAGCGGGGACGAGGCTGCTTCAAGCAGAGCAGGGAGAGCCGGGGGAGTTAGGACAAGAGGAGAGTCCAGGTGCGCTGACGGGTGGGGTTGGCAGGGTGGCCCCGTCGTGCCTTCTGGCTGGGTCCTACAGGGTCTTCTTAGGGACGCTGGCGTTTTACTCTTAAGAGCCGGCGATGTCATGGAGGCCTTTCCCATGCCTGGCTGCTGCTTCATAGCTGAACTCGAGTTGGGGGAGTTTGAGAGGGACGGTGTCCGAGCATGATGGGTGTGCAGCAGGGACAGTGTGGAGGCCACAGAGGTGATGAGAGGGTCTCGGCTGTCTTGGTTTGATCTTAGGTATATAGAAGCAGGCCCCAAGAGGCCTGGTATTGGGGTAGTTTGTGTGATGAGTAACAGTGGTGGTGACAGTGGCCGTCCTTTGAGACGTTACTCTAGGTAACCACTGCCCAGGTGTGCCTTTTCTGTGGGGGTCTGCTCTGGCCAGTCAGCACCCCCGCCTCGGGCCATGAGCTCGTTGCTCTCCGTATCCCACCATCACCCAGCGCTTGGATTATGTGTGTCTTGACATGGATGGGTCCTGACTCTTGCCCTTCCTCCCGTGGGTAGTAGAGGGAGAGAATGACTCCAGAGGTCAGGAAGCTTCAATAAAAAGCCTTGCTAGAGTGTATGTCTTGACAGCTAAAGATGTGTCTGACATTAAGTTTGTCAAACAGCTTATGCAAATCCCTCTTAGAGGTCTCTCTGGCCAGCCGTGTCAGAAAAGGTTTCATGTTGTAAATCACGAGTGTGACTGGGGATGAACCCTTAGAGTGCTGTTTCAGCGCGGGCAGGGGGTCCCCTTGTGCCTGTGCTGTGGCGGGAGGCTCGCCGTGAGTTCCCAGTGCTGGCAATGCCAGGCCAACTGCTGGGGATAGAGCTGTTAAGCTTTAGCTTCCTCAGGTGTGCACAGTGAGCCCCCCAAAACCTGGTGTGACAGCTGTGTGGTGGGTGGTGAAGGTAGCCATCCTTTACTGGGAGGCTCTTCCTGTGGCCATCGGCTCAGAAGCATGCCGTCATTTCATGTCATCCTCCTGTGGAGGTCAGTATCCTGTGTACCCATTTTAAAGAGGAGGACACTGAGGTGCATGGAGATGGAATAACTCCACCAGCTTACTCCCATGTGGCGGGTGGGGGCGGGAGCGACGGCCCTGTGCATCTGACGGCACCACCTGCTGTGGCCTCCGTGAGCTCCTGCTTCTGAGGAGCCCTGCATTTTGTTCTGAAATGTTCTGTAGAATGCTGAGGGATGGAGTATGCTCTGAAACCAGGGATGCCTTGCAGTCACCGAGGTGCTGGGGCCAGTTCCCTTCTCCTCCCTCACCCCCTCTGACTTCAGCTCTCCATTTAGAGAGGCTTCGGACCTTCCTAAGGATCCGCACTGTGCAGGCCAGAAGCGGGGGCTTCCATCTCCCTACTCTCTGGGCTGTAGAATCCTGATCCCTGTAGAATTCCAGTCGCATGGTAGGACGATCTTCGGAATGGATGTTTCTCTCTGCCCTTCTCGGGATTACGTTCATGTACCCCGAGGGCTTCCGTTGCGGCGGAAGTTGGGCAGCACTTGCATTTCACCACATCACAGCAGCTGCGTGTCATGCTGCCTCTGCAGTTCACGATTCAGATGTGTTAGGGAGACTAGGAGCTGGTGGCTTTTCGGAGTCTGGAATACCTGTGCTGGTGGCTCCTAGGGCAGCCGACTGCGGGAGCCACATGGCTCAGCCTTGGCCCATCATCTGGGTGTGTCTCCTGTTGAGGCTGGGGATGGGCCCGGGGGACTAGTGGAACATAGCCCTTAAAACCTCTGGAAAAATGTGCACCCTTGGACTTGGAATCGCTGAAGAGGGGAATGCAGCAAGGACAGTGTGGGGTGGCCAGGGCACTTTCAGCTGTGAGGGTGACGCTGAAGCCCCCGTGCTATTCATGGAGCCTGCTGTCTGCAGCTGCTATGCCCCGTGCAGGCAGCAGAGGCCAGTGGTGCTCCAGGAATGAATCCCTCCTGCCAAGCTGTTGAGCAGCGTGTTCTGTACCAGGCAGTTTCCTCCATGTCCTTGGCATTCTTATACAGAGCAAAGGTTTTGTTCCAGCTTAGTTAACTAGTTAACTGTGTGTGTGAACGTGTGTGCGCATCCATGTACACATGTATCTGCTCCCAAGTGTGGAGGAAGCACAGAGTGCTCCCAGGAGTGGGCATTCATAGGCGTGAGGGTGTGGCAGCATGTTTGCACCCTGTCTGCTAATTGCTCTGTCTACACCCCCGTGGAAATAGAGGTTCATAAAACACCCTTTGCCCTTTTTAGGGGTGATTCTGAGACTTGGCAAAGATCTTTATCTGGCTTTACTAATTGCCTGTGTTTTTCTAGTCTTTGCCTATCAGCATTGGTTTGGGGGGATCTGCTTTGGGGTTGGTGAGCTGCTGGTAGCAGGGGACTGCATTTGGAGTGCCCGTGGCTGTCCAGCCCCTACGTGGTAGTGCATGGACCCTGCGTGCTCGGGTTTTGTGGAGTGCCCGTGTCACACATGACCCCGAGAGGGGGCTGTGGCATGATTTTGCAAACAACGATGTCCTGAAAGAGACTTGGAACACAGAAGGCTTGTCTTGATCCAGTGCTGGGTGGTTTTTTTTTTTTTTTTCTGCAAATGATGAATTATTTGCACTGGGCCCATATGCAGGAGGGCAGTCCCCAGACACCTCTCAGCTCTGAGCTCAGAATTCCGTGTTTTCTGAGACCTTTCCTGGGGGAGAGGAATTGCCTTTCACTTCCTCTGAGCCAGCGAATCATTCATTCAGCTTCTAAAAAAGTGTCTTTTAAAAAATAATCCTGGGGGCCACGCTCCTGTGCAGTTTCTCAGTTTTCTTTTTGAGGTGGACATACTTTTCCCTTGGATTCTTTCCGTAATGACTGTGTGTGGCCGGCGTTGGGTGGCGGGCTTCTTTTCCCTCCTTTATTTATTTGGGAGGAGTTACTGGGCAGGAATCCTTGTGGTTCTCCAGCAACAGCTTAAACCCACATCAGGGGAATCTTTCCTCCCAGAGCGCACCAGCCCCAGTGTTGCCAAAGCAGCGGGGCAGTCACCTGCCCTGGCAGAGGGATGCAGGTAATTGGGTTGTGCCCCTTCCCGTCATCACAGCCACGAGAAAGCCCCTCTTGAGCGGCTCTTACTCGTCAGAGCAATGAGCGTGCTATAATTTCCTGTCGAAAAGTGGCTGCTGTCAAGGAGTATCAGCATAACCCACCTGAGACTCCTGCAAGCCCTTCCAGGGCCGGATTCTTGGGCCTGGAGCTTGCGGGAAGCCCCGGCTGCAGAACCCGACTACTGCTCCCGTGCTCTTGCTGTTGCTCGGCAGAGGGCAGGCATGTCCTGAACATCACAACAAAAGCAAGAAGCCAGCTTCGTGTCCCAGTGAGCTGCTTCTACAGAGGGAGGCTCTATGGCTCTAGGAGGCCAACTTGGGCCCTGTGTGCCTGTCTGTCTGCAGCTGGGGAGGGCCGATTTCCTCTCTGGCACAATGGAAACCACTGCCGTGGTCTTGGAACCTGAAATGAGAGAATGAAAGAAAATGGTTTTTAGAAGGAGAAATGATTGGTCTCTGTGATGTTTCCAATGTTTAATTGTACAGTCATTGAACTGTCAGTCATCTGGGGACAATGGAAAGCTGTAAGTTTGTCAGTTTTGTTGTTGTGTGTTCATAGCAGCATAGTGTGGGATGTTTCTTTTCTAAGAGTTGGGGTCTCACTATGTTGCCCAGGCTGGAGTGCAATGGTGTGATCATAGCTCATTGCAGCCTTGGACTCCTGGGCTCAAGTGATCCTCCCTCCTCAGCCTCCCAAGTAGCTGGGACTACAGGCATGCACCACCAGACCCAGCTAAATGTTTTTATTTTGGTAGAGCTGGGGTTAGATATTTCTTGCTTTGGGTTGTGATCATGTTTGCTCACTTACTTTTCTAAGTAAGCCAAGGAGTTGCTCTTTAGGCCAGAGGGAGAACTGGCTTTCGCCATGGGCGTTGGAGTTGAGGTAGGATGGGCTAGTGTCCTACTCCATCACTGATCCCTGTGGGACTTCAGACAAGTGATTTAAACTCCTTGATCCTAGAGGGTGAGGGATAAAAGACTACAAATTGAGGCCGGGCACAGTGGCTCATGCCTATAATCCCAGCACTTTGGGAGGCTGAGGTGGATGGATCACTTGAGGTTGGGAATTTGAGACCAGCCTGGCCAACATGGTGAAACCCTGTCTCTACTAAAAATATAAAGATTAGCTGGGCGTGGTGGCACACACCCGTAATCCCAGCTATTTGGGAGGCTGAGGCTAGAGAATCGCCTGAGCTCGGGGGGTGGAGGTTGCAGTGAGCTGAGATTCACGCTACTGCACTCCAGCCTGGGTGATAGAGCAAGACTCTGTCTCAAAAAAGAAAAACCAAACAAAAAAAAAAACCCTACAAATTAGGTTCAGTGGATACTGCTCGGGTGATGGGTGTACCGTAATCTCACAGATCACCACTAAAGAACTTTCTCATGTAACCAAATATCACCTGTTCCCCAAAAACCTATGAAAAAAAAGAAAGAAATTAAATTAATTTGCAAGAAAAAAACTCCTCCTGACTTCATTCATTTGCTCATGAGAGATAAGAGTGTGCATCCCCTAAGTGCTGCTGGAGTATTAAGTCACATGCTTTTCCATAAGCAGGGACCCGGTGGGCAGTAGTTTTTATTCAAGAAACATTGGTTGAGGGTCTTCTGCGTGCCAGGCTGTGTTTAGGAGCTGGACGTGCAGAGATGGATAAGATGGTGTATTATCCTTTCAGCCAGGATTAAAGTTTAAATTTTTACTCCAAATGAAAGTTTCTTGACCTTGGCACCGCTGACATTGTGGGCTGGATAATTCGTGGGGCAGGGGGCTGTCCCTGTCCCTGTTATGATGCTTTGCTGTGGAAATCGTTGGCCCCCCCGCCATCCCTGCTGTCTTTGAGGGGTAGTGTCTGGGAAGCTGTCCGAACCCACAGTGTGAGTCTGAGCCGGAGGGTAGGAACTGCATGAAGTCTCTGCGTTGTTTGCCTGGCTGAAGATACCCTGTTAAAGGCTTATTAAAACAGTTCTTTGGAAGGGACTCATTCTGTTCCTGCTCAGCTCCTCTCTCGCCTTTCTGCCCAGCGTCGTCTGAGGAGCCCATATCATGCAGGTGCCAGGCCGCGTGGCCGTGCCATGGGGGTGCCTGGCTGCAGCCTCTTCATCCAGGCACATCAGCAGAGGCCCAACTCCACTTCCATCACCGCAGGTGAAAAATGGAAACTTGGCCCCGAGGCAAAATGGTGTCCGTGTTTTTGAAGATGAAGGCATTAAGACAGGAGCATTTAAATGATTTATTAATGTGTTTATGCTGTCGAGGAGGAAACTTGACCAGTGCAGATAAGTGAGCTGTGATGCAGGGGTGACAGAGAGCCTGTCTCCCTCTGTCTCAAGTGGCCTTCCCCTGCAGGCGATTTGATGGGCTTGACTTAACCTTTTAATCGTGCAGTTTCAGTTGATGTAGAGAATGTTCCTTTCCAAATGTATAGCAGTGGCGTTTCTTAAGTTTCCCTAGACTGAAGGGCGTGTGTACAGGTATTCCTCAGCTGGATGCTGCCTGGCTGAGTAAGGCGGGAATTGGGTGGTCAGGCACTGGTGACCTGGTCAAATGTAACTTTGCCGGGATGACCCGAGGGGTGCAGCTATGCGGCTCTGTTGCTCGCTGTGCCTACCTCATCTATCTTTTATGAAGCCTTCGAGGCTCGAGCTTCTTGAAAGCTGACTTGTGTTTTCCAGGTTCCTTATAAATTCTTTAGCTTGGGGCTGTTCCCACACTGGAGGGTCAATAAATGATTTTTGGAAAAGAGCATATGTCCTTATCAATCAGTAATTGTACTGGTACAACCATCTGAACTTTTCAGACATGCTGCACTTGGAGCGGCTGACTCTTCTGATTAAAGATGGATTCTTTAGATTCTAAGGTTGGATCAGCTGAGACAAGCAGCTCTGGGGCTCTGTTGCTGTTGTTGTTGTTTTTGGCCTCAGAGTGATTATTTTTAGTGGTAAACAGAAGGCAGAGGCATAGCCATAAACTTGTATTTGGGACATGCCTGTAGCCGCGGTTCCACCCGGTTCAGGTAGAGTAATTTCAGGGTGACCTCTGGGCTGCAGATTGTTGTTGCTCTGTATCAGAGTTGAAAATGTTTGCTTTATTGCCAATAGAAAAAGTAGGTAGTTTTCGTAAGACTGATATGCACAGGTATAAATAGAAAAGGTGAGATAATGACCAACTTGACTTTGCAGTGGGGCTTTTTAAAAGCAGTTCTTGAGTCTTGGAAACAAACATAATTCTCTCTTAGTCCAACCACCTGTCAGCTGTAAGTGGCCATTATTTCATCATATTGCAATAAAAGATAATAGAATAACGATTTATATCTCATGGCTGATGTTTTAATGCGTCTCTCTGTTATCCTGGGCTGACAGTCTATGATTACAGTAAACGTTTTCTCAGTGACACCATGGTAATGACTCGTTAGTAGGAGGATTATTCCAAGTTTAAGTCATAGAGCGGAGGACCAGCCTCGGCTCTCCTTACCTCTTTGTGCCTTATGGGGGCGGTCTCTGTGCTCAGCTGGTGACCTGTGCTTTGCCCACCAGCTGCGGTGTTGGGGTATGGGCTCAGCACCACTCCTGATGCTTGGGGATGCGCATTCCCTGTTGATTAGCAAACTCAGTCAGTGGCTCCATCTCTGTCTACTGTGCTTACAGCATTCCTTCTTTTTTTTTTTTTTTTTTTTTTTTGACAAAGTTGCACTCTATTGCCCAGGCTGGAGTGCGGTGGCATGATCTCGGCTTACTGCAACCTCTGCTTCCCAGGCTCAAGTGATCCTCCTGTCTCAGCCTCCTAAGTAGCTGGGACCACAGGTGTGCACCACCTTGCCTGGCTCATTTTTGTAGTTTTGGTAGAGATGGGGTTTTGCTATGTTGCCAGGTGATCTTGAACTCCTGAGCTCAAGTGATCCTCCTGCCTCGACCTCCCAGAAGTGCTGGGATTAGAGCAACCACCCCAGGTCCCTTAATTTTAAATAAAAACAACTGCATTGAATTTAACGCAGTAGAAAAGCAGCAGCAGAGTGAAGGTACTTTCATTTCCAAGTGGGAGCGCCCATATGAGATGCGGAGAGGGGTTTGAGTCTCCTGTGCTGTCTTCCCAGGCCCCCTCTCCCTGGGCCTGGCAGGAAGGCGGAGGCAGAGGCTGGCCATTTGCATGTTGGGAAATGGGAAGGTGTGAGTGGAAAACCTTTTAAGATCAATTTGAATATCATCTACTTGGCTTAGATCTTGAGAAATCTTTTAATAAAATGATCTCAAGGTGATTTTTGGCATAAAAAGACTTTAGTCTTTTGGGCTCTGAACTGGGGATAATTACTTAGCACCTAAAGAAATCCAAGGATTCTCCTTGTTAATAGTTTAAATAACAGTTCGATGGAACTCAAAATGGTTACGCACGAAGCAGCACTGGCAAGGTGTGATTGAAGTTGTCCGTGTTGAGTGTCAGGCGATACTAGGAGCATGAATTGATCAGCACACGTGTGTCTTTTTAGTGGTGGATGTGTTATGTCTTGGGCTGATCTAACCATAGTCCTACCTGGTGTGTCCCCCTGCAGGGTTGGGTGCATAGCTGCTCTAGCCCCTTTCTGCTCTAGTGGGCCTGGGGTCTGTTGGTGTTTCTTGTGGTGGAATTCCTAGGGGAGGGAAAGTTCCTGGAGCGGAAGCAGACGTCTGATGCCCGGGATGTTGTGTGCTCTGGAAAAAAGAGCTCCGACACCAACATTTGAGTCTGAGTTACCTCAGTGTGCCTGCTTCCCTGGCATCCTGCAGAGATGCGGTGTGCCACATGAGGGCATGGTAGAGGGTTCCAGATGCTGTGGCACGTGTAGGAAGGCGGTCTCGGGGGTGGGGACAGCGCCCATGTCCTCTTTGTATGTGTCCTGAACACTCAGACAATCCTCTGGCTTCTGTTCTGCAGCCCTTGTATTTTCACACATCCCTAAACCACCCTCATATTGTGGCTGTGGTGGAAGTGATCGCTGAGGGCAAGAAACGGGATGGGAGCCTCCAGACATTGTCCTGTGGGTTTGGAATTCTTCGGATCTTCAGCAACCAGCCGGACTCTCCTACCTCTGCTTCCCAGGACAAAAGGTACCTGCCTTGTTTCTACAACCGTGGGGTTTTCCAGCGTCTGTCTTTTTTTTTTTTTTTGAGACAGAGTCTCACTCTGTCAACCAGGCTAGAGTGCAGTGGTGTAAGGTCGGCTCACTGCAACCTCCGCTTCCCGGGTTCGAGCGATTCTCGTGCCTCAGCCTCCCAAGTAGCTGGGATTACAGGTGCCACGTCCAGCTGATTTTTGTATTTTTAGTAGAGACGGGGTTTTGCCATGTTGGCCAGGCTAGTCTCGAACTCCTGACCTCAAGTGATGCACCTGCTACCATGTCTGGCTAATTTTTGTATTTTTAGTAGAGATGGGGTTTTGTGCCTGGCCAAATTCCAGCATCTTTCTATGGTGGTTTAACTGCTCGTCTTATGGTGGCAGTAGAAGGCCGTACGTTTGTCATCTAAAGTTGTGTGTCCATAATAGCATAGTGTGGGATGTGTCTTGCTTGGGGGTTTGCCTTTTTTTTTTTCTTCGAGACAGGGTCTTGCTCTGTCACCCGGGCTGTAGTGCAGTGGTGCAGTTTTGGCTCACTGCCACCTCCGCTTCCAGGCTCAAGCGATTCCTGTGTGTCAGCCTCCCACGTAGCTGGGATTACAGGTGTGTGCCGCTACGCCTGGCTAATTTTTGTGTTTTTAGTAGAGATGGGGTCTCCCTATGTTGCCCAGGCTGGTCTTGAACTCCTGGGCTCAAGAGATCTGCTCGCTTCAGCCACCCAAAGTGTTGGGATTACAGACGTGAGCCGCTGTGTCCGGCTGGGTTTGCCATTTCTAAGTGACTTAAGGAATTGTTCTTTAGGCCGGAGTAAGGGCTGGCTTTGGCCACCAGCGATGGATTTGAGGTAGTATGGATATGGGCCAAAGTCATACTCTACAACTAATTCTCTGTGGGACTTCAGGCAAGTGATTTGAGCTCTTGGACCCTGAATTTATTCGTCTGTATATGAGGGGTAATGATAATGCATATCTCAAGTTCTGCTTGAATATTGAGCGATGTGTTTTTCACAGGTGCCTGGCGGGCAGTAGGTGTTCATTCAGCACATGCTAGCTGAGTGTCTGCCGCGTGCCAGGCTCTGTGTAGGAGCCGGACATACGGGTGGATAGGCTGGCGTATCATCCTTTCAGCCAGGGTTAAAGCCTACATGTTTACTCCAAATCAGGGTTTCTCAAGCTTGACACCACTGACTTTCGAATGGATAATTGTTTGCTGTCGCGGGGCTGTCGTCTGTGCTGTAGGATGTTTAGCAGCATCCCTGGCAACCCACTAGATGCCAGGACACTGCCTCCCTGCCCCCAGGCCCAGTTGTGACAAACGAAAAAAAACGTCACCACACATTGCCAAATGTGCCTTAGGGAGCAGAATCATTGCTGGTTGAGAACCACTGCTCCAGATATACAGCTGTGGAAATTCCTCAGATGTTGTCTTTCTTGAGACATTTCAGAGTTTTGTAAATTTCCATGGTGTTTTCCAGGAAAGCTCCTCAATTCTCAGGCTGCCTTGGGTTGGGGCTGCGTGTGTGCCAGACATGCTTGGCCACGAGCACCGAGGGCTTGGGGAGCTGCTGCTGGCCTCAGCTGCCTCTGCCTTCCGCAGAGGATGGGACTGGTGGAGTTTAGAAAGCTCTAGTGTGTGTGGTGGTGGCTGAGGCCTCCATGTGCTTTCCTTCTGAGAAGTGCGCACGTGGCTGATGAGTGTTCTCTGGGTCCTGTCTTCCAGGTTGCGGCTGTACCATGGCACCCCCAGAGCCCTCCTGCACCCGCTTCTCCAGGACCCCGCAGAGCGTAAGAGCCAGGCCTGGCCTCGGCAGCACTCGCTGCTCTCCTGCCTTCCCTGAGTGTTCCCCACCTTTAGCTCTGAATGGGATCTTTCTCAGTGTAAACCGCTATCCGCTTAGCTAATTTATCTAAGAGGTTTTGGCAGATGTTTCGTGGCCTTGGACTTTTGGCAGAAAGTAAAGAACTGAAACACACCAGCCCTGAGGGATGGCATTGGTTTGTGGGGATGAGCACGGGAGCGCCTGTGAGAGCCACCTGGAGGGAGGGGAATAGCTCTGCTCACCAGATGAAGTAGTAGCTCTCTGTCACCAGCCACCGGCTGTCTCAAACCTCTGACCGCACAGCCATCGGTTATCTCCAGCATGGCGAGGCCCCATGGCTGAGAGGCCGCCTTAGAGCAGAGCAGGGGTCAGCGGGGAGCTTCCTGCTGTTCCTCAGTGACCAGCCGTTCCCAGGCAGCCAGAGGGAGCCATTTGGGAGGGATGGAGATGACAGTCTGCTCTGCTGCTGCCTGCCTGGAGGATGACAGGAAGGGCGTGTGGTGGGAGGGGTGGGAGTGGGCTAGAAGGACATCAGGGAGGCTCAGAGCACAGAGGCTGTGCTTGCCTAGCAGTTGGGGGAGTGTGGGTGGGGAAGAGTGGCTGGAGGTGGATCTTTTGGGGAGGGTGACTTTTCTGTCTCTTTGAGGTGAGATGCTGCCCAGATTCCTCGAAGGGGATGTCGTGTGTGCCTTGTGGCTTGTGTTAAAAGTCAAACCTGGCTGGACACGGTGGCTCAGGCTTGTAATCTCAGCACTTTTGGGTGGCTGAGGCAGGTGGATCACTTGAGCTCTCAGGAGTTTGAAACCAGTCTGGGCAACATAGTAAGACCCTGTCTCTGTAAAAAATACAAAAACTTAGCCAGGTGTAGTGGTGTGTGCCTGTAGTTCCAGCTACTCAGGAGGCTGAGGTGGGAGAATCACTTCACCCCAGGAGGCAGAGATTACAGTGTGGTGAGATTGCACCACTGCACTCCAGCCTGGGTGACAGAGTGAGACCCTGTCTCAAAACAAAACAAAATGTCAAACCCACTCCCTTTGCCCCTCACTGGTCTTGGTGACAATCTCGTGATAGGAGATGTCAGCTGAAGAGTGATGAGGTTCCTGAGACTGGAAAGGAGAGCTTTATTTCTCATAAAGGGCTGCAGCCTGCAGGTAGTCTTTCTGACAGGCTGGGAAGTGTAGCCTCCAGCCAGAAGCCAGAAACAGACCCTTCGAGAGAGGGGCAGAGGGAAGAGGAATTTCTGCTGAGTGGGGGCTGAGCCTGCTTATTTTAATAAGCCCAGGAGGAGTCATGCGTGTTTACGAGAGAAGCGTGCACAGCTGAGTCCCATGCCGCTTCATGGGACTCAGTGTTCAAAACGTGGTGGCACTAGCAGGACCTGAGGGGAAGTTCTTGGCCCCCTGATGTCAAAAGGTGAAGCAGGGGACATGAAAGCCCTCCCTGCATGCCCTCCGTGGTCTATCCAGAAGAGAGGCAGCGGCGGGTGATCAGTGGGCAGCAGCAGCGGTGGAGTCTCTAGAAGGGCTGGTTCCAGTCCTGAGGGAAGAAAGGCTAACGGTGGTTAGCATGAGCCGGGGCATGTGGAGGCCTGTCTGGTCCCCTCCTGTCACTCCTGGAACTCAGTTTTCAAGGCTGCTCTGGAGTCCTCTAGGCCAAGAGGAGGTCCCTTCAGTCCACTGGGGGCTCAGGATTTTATTTTTAGTTTACTGAGAACAACCAGTCAGGAACTTCATTTCGTTGCTGAAGATTGGCTTTTAGGTTATTTTTCAACTGAATCTAATTATTCATATGCCGGGATTTTCTCTCCAGAAGTATCCTTAGAACAAAGTAGACAGCCACCACATTCGCTCCACGTCCACAGTCCACACGTCCATGCGTCTGTGTGGAAGCTGTTGGCCCTGAGTGGAGGCTGTGAGGAGGAACCTGCTGCGGGGCCCTTCACTCATCCTTGCAGCGGGCATTTCCCAAAATTTGCTGGTAATGGCAATACACTCACATGATTCAGAATCCAAAAGTGTAAAAAAGTGCTGGGTACAGTGGCTCATACCTGTAATCCCAACACTTCGAGAGGCTGAGGTGGGCAGATTGCTTGAGGCCAGGAGTTTGAGACCATCGTGGGCAACATAGTGAGACCCCATCTCTACAAAAAATACAAACATTAACTGGGTATGGCGGTGCGCCCCTGTGGTCATAGCTACTTGGGAGGCTGAGGTGGGAGGATTGCTTGAGCCCAGGAGTTTTAGGCTGCAGTGAGCCGTGATTGCACCACTGCACTCCAGCCTGGGCGACAGTGAGACCCTGCCTCAAAAAAAAAAAAAAAAATATATATATATATGTAATATATATGTATTATATATTTTATATATATGTAATATATATGTATTATATATTTTATATATGTATTATATATTATATATGTAATATATATGTATTATATATTATATATGTAATATATGTATTATATATTATATATGTAATATATGTATTATATATTTTATATATATGTATTATATATTATATATGTAATATATATGTATTATATATTTTATATATGTAATATATATGTATTATATATTTTATATATGTAATATATATGTATTATATATTTTATATATGTAATATATGTATTATATATTTTATATATGTAATATATGTATTATATATTTTATATATATGTAATATATATGTATTATATATTTTATATATGTAATATATGTATTATATATTTTATATATGTAATATATATGTATTATATATTTTATATATGTAATATATGTATTATATATTTTATATATGTAATATATATGTATTATATATTTTATATATGTAATATATATGTATTATATATTTTATATATATGTAATATATATGTATTATATTTTATATATATGTAATATATATGTATTATATATTTTATATATGTAATGTATATGTATTATATATTTTATATATATGTAATGTATATGTATTATATATTTTATATATATGTAATGTATATGTATTATATATTTTATATGTGTAATGTATATGTATTATATATTTTATATGTGTAATGTATATGTATTATATATTTTATATGTGTAATATATGTATTATATATTATATGTAACGTATATGTATTATATATTTTATATATGTAACGTATATGTATTATATATTTATATATGTAATGTATATGTATTATATAGTCTCCTTTCCCCATCCCCTCACCTGCTACCAGGTAACCTCTCTCTTTGGGTTCTTGTGGATCTGTCACTGGCGAACTGCGTTCTTTTCCCACTTTGTATCGGCTGCAAAGAAAGAATATCCAATTGGAAAAGGTAGTCAGGTTTTACTCACTGGCCAGGGAGTGGAGAAGGGAGCCCTCGCTTTAAAGGCACCTTTTCCCTGGACAGTGGGAGGCATGGAGATGAAGGACCAGGTACGTGTCGGGAGAGTGGGACTCCAGGCACACCGACGCAGATCATAACGTGCTTCTCCAGGCATGGCTTGTACAGAACACGCGGTGGTCTTCTCTTGGAGAATGGTCTTTAGCATTATAATGTTATGCTAATGGTCTAAAGGCAACTGGGGCTCACCTGTTCTAGTTTGCAGCAGTTTTGTGGGGCTGTATCTCTCTCTGGTATTTGGTCAGGGGTCAAGAAGCTCTGGTGGCATCCCTGCCATCTGGTTCCTTTAAAGCAGCTGTACCCATAGATAAAGAGACTGAAGGAAAACAGTGAGAAAAAGGAACTTTTGCTGTTATTTCCTCAGGGCTGCCCTGGTAACAGACCCTTCCGGGGTCGTTTTACGGACACAGAAGCTAATGCGCACATCCGGTATTGCATCTGATTCTTGACCTCTTCTTATTCACTGTTCTACACCTTGCTTTCTTCCCTTACAATTTGTCTAGAAGAATGTTTCCTATCAGTACACAGAAAGCACTCACTCTTTTTACAGCTCTGTGGTATTTTGTGGAATTGATGTTTCATGATTGATTGAATAGACCTGCATACCGACCCTTAGCGGGTTCTGTAAGAAGAGGTTGGGCCAGGAGCGGTGGCTCACGCCTGTAATCCCAGCACTTTGGGAGGCCAAGGCAGGCGGATCACCTGAAGTCGGGAGTTCGAGACCAGCCTGGTCAACATGGCGAAACCCCGTCTCTACTAAAAACACAAAAATTAGCCGGGTGTGAGGGCAGGTGCCTGTAATCCCAGCTACTGGGGAGGCTGAGGCAGGAGAATTGCTTGAACTCGGGAGGCGGAGGTTGCAGTGAGTGAGATCATGCCACTGCACTCCAGCCTGGGTGACAGCAAGATTCCGTCTCAAAAAAAAAAAAAAAAAAAAAAAGAAAAGGTTGGAAACCCTGTTGCAGTGGGCGTCCGCCCTTCCCCTGAGCGTGTGCGTGAATTCGTAGGGCAAAATCCTGAAGCGGGTGGCTGGATCTGAGGTCTGAGCATTTGGAGTCTTTTCCTATTTCTCCTGTGTGCCCCCCCCCCCGGAGAGGTTGTGACTCCTGACTAGCCGCTCAGGTCAAATGCCTTTAGTAGTATTTTAAATTTTAAAGTAAGCAGATTCCATGTTTGAAGTGGTTAGGTACTAAAAAAATACAGTGTTTCACTAATTTCTTTTTTTTTTTTAATTTTGAAATGGAATCTCTGTCGCCCAGGCTGGATTGCAGTGGTGCAGTCTCGGCTCACTGCAACCTCTGCCTCCCGGGTTCAAGTGATTCTCCTGCCTCAGTGTCCCAAGTAGCTGGGATTACAGGCATGCGCCACCACGCCTGGGTAATTTTTGTATTTTTAGTAGAGATGGGGTCTCACCGTGTTGGTCAGGCTGGTCTCAAACTCCTGATCTCAGGTGATCCACCTGTGCTGGAATTATGGGCATGAGCCACCGTGGCGGACCTAGTTTTTCACAAATTTCTTTTTCTAATAATACGGTAGTTCATATTTAGCTGTTTCTTTATGAAATCAGAACATGAATGAGCTGAACTTGTGACTCTCAGCAGCTATCCCTGGCCTGGCCACAGCTGAGACTTGAGCCGCCTGAGACCACGTGCATGCCCTGTGCCTCGGGAAGTGGTGGACTTCCTGTCACTGGAGAAAAATCAGGCCCGAGCAAGATTGGCCGTTTGGTGGGAATGTGAAGAGGGCAGCCCAGGCGCTGTGTTTCGGGGGTGTGCCTCTCCCCGCATTCCCATTTCTGGGGATGCCGTTCCTTCCACCTTCAGGGCCTGCCCGCCCTGCGGTGTAGCCGTGCTCCTCCCGGGTGTCATTTCTCCGGGGTCTTTCCTTCATGCCCTTTTTCCTCCTCGCGTTTCCCCTCGTGCTTTACCCACATCTGTCCCATGGTTCGGATTCAGTTCTCCCGTGCGTTATGGGTATCCACGTGTTTGGTCTTAGCCATCACTCCAGGAAAGTGGCACCTCCCTGAGGACAGGGCTCTGTCTCTGATGGTGCTGGCCTCCCTCCAGTGCTGCCCTGCTCTTTTTGGGGCTTGGTGGTTACAAGTGCTGACACGCAAAGGCAGGCAGGCCTCGGGCTAGGGTGTCCTCCAGGCCCCTCTGATGGCAGGGACCAGCGAGACCTGGGGAAACTGCACAGCCTGTGGCTGTCTGTGCTCTCAGGAGACTGAGGGAAGTAGTGGGTGGGAGAGATTTTATGTTGGATTAAAAACTGCACTTCCAGGCCGGGCGTGGTGTCTCATGCCTGTGATCCCAGCACTTTGGGAGGCCAAGTGGGAGGATCACTTGAGCCCAGGAGTTTGAGGCTCCGGGGAGCTGTGATTACACCACTGCTCTCCAGCCTGGACAAACAGAGCGACACCCTGTCTCTAAAAACAAAAAAAAAGAAAAACAAAAAGAAAAATAAAAAAATTTTTTAAATTGTAACTTTACCAGAGAAGGTTATTAAAGAGCAGTGCCTTTCACTTGAGGCTGAACAGAGCACCACTTCACTCTCCCTAGAAAAGTCCCTTTCCTGTTTGTGGTGTTTCTAACATTCTCTGTTTATTGGCTGGTTTGACTGGAAGCACCTTTGCCTTCAGCTATCAATTGATCACATTGGTGTTTTCTTCCCCAGAAAACAGACACATGACCCTCATTGAGAACTGCAGCCTGCAGTACACGCTGAAGCCACACCCGGCCCTGGAGCCTGCGTTCCACCTTCTTCCTGAGAACCTTCTGGTGTCTGGTCTGCAGCAGATACCTGGCCTGCTTCCAGCTCATGGAGAATCTGGTAAGGGCGTCTTTGATTCTCTCCACTTGGTGAGGTGAGTCTGTCCTAGTTCACAGTGAAACCTTGAAGGCACTGGGCTCTTCCAGGGGCAGCGTGGGCCAAGCGCCCCTCTGCAGCTCAGCAGCACGGCCTGGTGGGGGTTGTGGGGGGCGGTGGAGGAGGATGGAATGGCAGTCTAGTTTCCGTTTCCCTCCTAAATAGTGTCTCACATCCTTCGAGTCATTTCTGGCTGCTTTGGTTGGGAAAATGCTTTCGTGAGAGACAGAGTTCAAGTCTCTGTGACCATAGCTAGGAAGACCACTGGCTGGATCTCAGCCACATGGCATCACATCAGTGACCTGATGATGATGATGATGATGATGATGATGATGATTTTTAAATTAAGGTAAAATAAGAATAACATAAAATTGACCATCTTAGCCCTTCTAAAATGTATAGTTCAGTGGCAATAAGTACATTCACATTGTAGTGCAGCCACCAGCACCATCCATCCCCGAGCTCTTTCCTCTTCCCCGGCTGAAGCTCCGTCCCCTTCCACACTGACTCCCTATTCCTTACTCCCCCAGCCTCTGGCAGCCACCCTTCCGCTTTCTGTCTTCATGCTTTCAATGACTCTAGGGACCTCATAGGACTGGAATCATGCAGTCCTTGTCCTTCAGTGGCCGGCATTCTTTAGGAAGAGAGGGGAATTGCTCTGTTAGTTCATCCTAAGAGTGAAATGTCTTCAAATTTCTGAGTGGAGTGTTTTCGAGGTTCATCCATGTTATAGTGTGTGTCCCAGTTTCCTTCCTTTTCATCTTAAGGCTGGATGATATTCTGGTCTATGGATGGACCATGTTCTGCTGATTGTTTCGTCAGTTAACACTTGAGCCTTCCACCTTCTGGCTGCTGTGAACATGGGTGTGCAGTGACTTGAGGATTTTTGGAAACTGAAATTCGTGTTAAAGGACAAGGGCTCTGTCTTGGTGTGGTTTTCAAAAGTTGATTCTCTGGTGGTGGAATTGAGTCGACCCCAGCAGCCATGGAAGTGTTGGGGGTGTGCTCTGCTGTAGGAATCTGCTGGGTGGTCCTCATGGCCTGGGCCGCATGCTTCTTCCAGGCACTTCTGGAGACTTTTGTGTGGCTTTCTTGAGGACTCCAGGAGAAGGGACACACCAACCTCCTTCTACCTGTCATGTGCTGGAGATTTCCTGGCACCACCAGAACCTTGGGTGTCTTGGGTGACTGACTCCCTGCTGGGTTCCAGGAAGAGCAGGATTTGACCTTGTGTGTGAGGGGCGGGGACTGAGGGCAGTGCTGTGCTGAGAGTTTGGCTCATTCTGGACCCTGAAGAAGAGGATGCAGCTCGACTCCGGCGCGGGTCCTTGGTTGTCGGCAATAACAGCCCTGTGCGTCGCATAGGCATTCTGGTTGGTGCTGGGGTGTAGATGTTATTATCTGAGTTAATTAATTTCTTGGCTAGGTCTATGGTGGACATCATCATTGTGAAGTCACTGTTTTTCCAGCATTCCAGGGAGGAGAGGGTGAGAAATGAGAAGGGAGGAATGAACTCTGAACTAGAGCAAACGTGGGGTCGCAGTCTGGGTCTGTCCTGCTCACTGAGCTATAAGTGCTCTCCAAGCCCGCTTCAGGGTGTCTTATTACCCCTGTATTCTGCCTGCAATCCTCTGAAAGGAAGACGGAGACAGAGGGAAGGCCTCATTGTCACTGCTGTTGAGTTGAGCAAAGAGAACATGAAAACCTGTGTCGGGCTCTGAGACCTGGCCTGTGGCTTGTCCTTCTTGCCCCTGCTCTGCTGGCCAGGGAGGGCCCTGTAGGCGCCGCTGTGAGATGTCGCCTGCTTGATACTGATCATCAGGACTAGCTGTGAGTTGCCGCCTGGTTGATACTGATCTTGGAACTAGCTGTGTGCTGCTGCCTGGTTGATACTGATCTTCAGGACTAGCTTTCAGATGTCACCCGGTTGATACTGATCTTGGGACTAGCTGTGAGATGTTGCCTATTAGATACTAATCTTCAGGACTAGCTGTGAGATGTCGCCTGGTGGATACTGATCTTGGGACTAGCTGTGAGATGTCACCTGGTGGATACTGATCTAGGGACTAGCTGTGAGATGTCGCCTGGTAGATACTGATCTTCAGGACTAGCTGTGAGATACTGCCTGGTTGATCCTGATCTTCAGGACTAGCTGTGAGATGTCACCCAGTTGATACTGATCTTGGGACTAGCTGTGAGATATTGCCTATTAGATACTGATCTTCAGGACTAGCTGTGAGATGTCGCCTGGTGGATACTGATCTTGGGACTAGCTGTGAGATGTCACCTGGTGGATACTGATGTTGGGACTAGCTGTGAGATGTCGCCTGGTGGATACTGATCTTGGGACTAGCTGTGAGATGTCGCCTGGTGGATACTGATCTTGGGACTAGCTGTGAGATGTCGCCTGGTGGATACTGATGTTGGGACTAGCTGTGAGATGTCGCCTGGTGGATACTGATGTTGGGACTAGCTGTGAGATGTCGCCTGGTGGATACTGATCTTGGGACTAGCTGTGAGATGTCGCCTGGTGGATACTGATCTTGGGACTAGCTGTGAGATGTCGCCTGGTGGATACTGATCTTGGGACTAGCTGTGAGATGTCGCCTGGTGGATACTGATGTTGGGACTAGCTGTGAGATGTCGCCTGGTGGATACTGATCTTGGGACTAGCTGTGAGATGTCGCCTGGTGGATACTGATCTTGGGACTAGCTGTGAGATGTCGCCTGGTGGATACTGATGTTGGGACTAGCTGTGAGATGTCGCCTGGTGGATACTGATGTTGGGACTAGCTGTGAGATGTCGCCTGGTGGATACTGATGTTGGGACTAGCTGTGAGATGTCGCCTGGTGGATACTGATGTTGGGACTAGCTGTGAGATGTCGCCTGGTGGATACTGATCTTGGGACTAGCTGTGAGATGTCGCCTGGTGGATACTGATCTTGGGACTAGCTGTGAGATGTCGCCTGGTGGATACTGATGTTGGGACTAGCTGTGAGATGTCGCCTGGTGGATACTGATCTTGGGACTAGCTGTGAGATGTCGCCTCGTGGATACTGATCTTGGGACTAGCTGTGAGATGTCGCCTGGTGGATACTGATGTTGGGACTAGCTGTGAGATGTCGCCTGGTGGATACTGATGTTGGGACTAGCTGTGAGATGTCGCCTGGTGGATACTGATCTTGGGACTAGCTGTGAGATGTCGCCTGGTGGATACTGATCTTGGGACTAGCTGTGAGATGTCGCCTGGTGGATACTGATCTTGGGACTAGCTGTGAGATGTCGCCTCGTGGATACTGATCTTGGGACTAGCTGTGAGATGTCGCCTGGTGGATACTGATCTTGGGACTAGCTGTGTGCTGCTTTCAAGTCAGCTGTGTCAGTCTTACTACCTGGGAGTCTTGGAGCCAGAGGGGTAGTCGTCACTTTGTGACTTGCCCGTGGGTGTCAGTAGAACTGCAGACCAACAGAATTACTTGCAGGTCACTGGACTGGCTCAGCCTCATGACTAGGACTGCAAATGAGAAGCCGTGGTGCCCTAAGAGGACAGGCCTGGTTTTGTTCCTCGTGTCTTGTGTCCAGCTGGGGCCAAGGGGACCACAAGATGGGAGACAGAGTTTTGGATTAAAGAGCTTGAGCCTGGGGTGCATGATTCCTGCTCCTCATTCTTAAAGGCCATGCTTCGGAAGAGGTCTGGACCATTGGCCTCAAGTCGGCCTTCCAGGTGTGGAGCAGCTGGCCCGTCACCAAGGTGCCGAACGAATGCTGGCAGTGCCTAGAACATTGTAAAATTAATGACATTTTATGCTGCTGGTGTTGAAAATCGAGTGAGCAGGGGATCTGAGGGCAGGGTGAGCACACGCCATGTGTCTGGAGAGAGGGAGGGAGAGAGGGAGGGAGGGAGGTGGGAGGGAGGGAGGGAGACTGACTGACTCCACCAGGTAAGGGCTGCATGCGCTCTTTGGAGAGAAAGGATAGGTATCTCAGCAACACCTGCCGCCCCCCCGCCCCCCGCCCCCACTCCCAGAGTTGTTTTAGGAGAGAAACACAATTTGCCCAGCCTTTCTGTTGTGTTTGGGGTGCCACTGCCGTGTGGGCCCTGAGGCTACTTTCTTTTTATTTTACTTCTTAAACTTTTTAAATTATATATGTAATGACAGCCAGATTCTTCTCTAATTCTTTTATTTTTATTATTTTTTTTATTTTTTGAGACAGGGTCTGGCTCTTCTTCAGGCTGGAGTGTAGTGGCACAATCTTGGCTCACTGTGAACTCCGCCTCCCATGCTCAAGTCATTCTCCCACCTCAGCCTCCTGAGTAGTAAGGACTATAGGCATGTGCCACCATGCCTGGCTAATTTTTTTTTTTTTTTTTTTGAGACAGTCTTGCTCTGGTGCCCAGGCAAGAGTGAGGTGGCACAATTTCGGCTCACTACAATCTCCACCTTCCGGGTTCAAGTGATCCTCCTCCCTCAGCCTCCTGAGTGGCTGGGATTACAAGTGTTCACGACCATGCCCAGCTAATTTTTGTATTTTCAGTAGAGACGGGGTTTCACCACGTTGGCCAGGCAGGTCTCAAACTCCTGACCTCAGGTGATCCACCCACCTCGGCCTCCCAAAGTGCTGGGATTACAGGCGTGAGCCATGGCACCTGGCCTCCAGCTAATTTTTGTATGTTTTGTAGAGACAGGGTTTGTCTGTGTTGCCCAGGCTGGTCTGAAACTCCTGAGCTCAAGCATCAAGGAATCCACCTGCCTTGGCCTCCCAAAGTGCTGGGATTACAGACATGCGCCACTGTGCCTGGCCTTGAGGCTGCTTTCTGACGGCTGTTCCTGGCCAGTGCCAATGCAGCTTGTCAGTTGTGTGCCCCTTTTATACAATGCTAAAGACCATTTTAAAACCACAAAGTTCATGTGTATTCAATACATTTAGTAAAAACTGAAAGTCTTCCCTTCCAGTCTAACTCCGTGGAGAAAACCACTGATCATAGTTTGGTGTATACTTTTTACATATTCACTAATTCATTCATTTATTCATTGATTTATTCAACAAATATTTATTGAGTAGACACTGTGAAGCAGGCCCTGGGCTGGGTGCTGAGGATGTCGCATTGCACTCTTAGGAGATAGCATTGCACTCTTAGGAGGTAGGTCATAGGTCTCTCTTGAATGGATTTTGGTAAGGGCAGACCTCAAATCTAACCACAGTCACCAAAGGCAATAGAACATGTTTTAGAATAAGCCTGGACTAGCTCAAAGTCATTTTCATTCCTGCTTAAATCATTCCTAAGTTTAGTTTTCATTCTACTGCCACTATTACAGTGTTCTTGTTTTTTGAGGTGCATTCTGGTGAATTAAATATCCTTAGCAGAAGAGCTATGTTCCCAGGAGGCTGTGGTCTGTGGGAGCCTGTTAGGGCCTAGGGGAATCTCAGGGACTCTCCAATGGATGTCAGTGGGAAGGGGGTTCTTGCTTGTGAAGGGTTTGCTGGCAATCCCTATTTTCTCTGTAGTGTGCTTATGGGGGTCCCAGAATAAAATGGATTGTTGTAGAGTGGGGTGTGTTTTTCCATAGGAGCAATGCTGTTATTGGGAATTCCATTCGTAGCCGGAGACTTGGCAACAGATAAATTAAAGGTAGGCCAAGCTACAGAGCATGAAGGACAGAACGCCTCCGCTGCAGTGGGGGTCACTTCTGCCATGGTGGGGTTCGTGTCTGTCGTGGTTGCTGCTGTTGGTTGGTTAGTTGAATGAGTGAGTGAAAAAATGGATGATGTCAGGTAGTAAAAGGATGCTTGTTGGGTTATGCTGGAGGCTGACAGGCCTGTGGCGGGTGTCTGCTCCATGTCTAGCCACAATGTGAGCTGGGGGCAGGTTTCCCAGCCTCTCCAAGTCTTTGCTTTTGTTTTTCCTTTATAAAATGGGGACAATAATAGGGCCTGCTCATAAAGATGTATTTGGGGAGAAAATGAGATGGATTGGTAAAGCACTAGCGTCTTCATCATGAAAGTTGTGTCTTAAATTCAGCCCAGATCCAAGCCTCCTACAGTAGAGCGTCCTGGGAGGTCTGATCTGTTTGCCCTTCGCTAGCCCTTCAGATGTGCGAAGGCAACACTCAGCACCGGGCCCAGCTGTGTTTTTTCCAGGCCTGGCCTCTCGAAGGTCACAGAGTAACTTGGTGGCTGAGCCAGGCTTGGGCTCAGGTGCTTTACTCCAGAGCCCATGATGCTTGCAAGACGTGGCCTGCCAAGCCGGCTGAATGAGGATACCCAGGTATGTCTGGCTTCCCTGGGCCCTCCAGGATCTGGAAGTTTCTACTCACTGCAGATGTAGCTCCTCAGTCTGGCTGTCCTGGTGGGAACCCATCTTTCCTCCCCTGATGACTTTCTGTGCATGGGACTTGCATCTTCAGCTCTTTATGCAGACCAGGGTCACAACTATTGGAATGGCTTTTGCTCCTGGGGGTGCGTGTGCACCCTGGTCATGGGGTGGCCACACAGAACCTCCTTCCTTCCCAGCCTGGGCCACTTCCAGGAGCACTGACTTCTGCCCCCTCCCAGATGCCTGGTGACCCTGATCCCTCCACTGAGTTGCCGCCTCTTGAGATGGGACACCCATGGCACACACGTGATCTTTCCTAAAGGAAGTTGGTCTGGGAAATGGCCTTTGTCCTCCGTTATTTTAGTTTATGTCATCCTTCCCTGCCGCCCCCCCCCCCCCAGCTTTTTGAAACATTCTGTTAAAATGTTTCTTGGCTTACTGTAATTGTATATATTTATGGGGAACAGTGTGATGTTTCAGTACACGTATGTGTTGTAGAGTAAATCAAATGAGAGTACTAGCGTGACCGTGATCTCCCACACTCATCATTTCTGTGTGGTCAGGACATTCAGAAGCCGCTCTTCTAGCTGCTCTTCTAGCTCTTTTGTATTTTACGGGAACTTACTGGTAACCATCATTACCCTGCTGTGCAGGAACAGCAGAATTTAGTTTGTAACTTGTACCGTGACCCCTTGACAACCTCTCCCTCCCCTCCTCAGTCTCTGGTAACCACTGTTCTGTGCTCTGCTTCTATGGTACCAACTCTTCTTTTTGAGGTCCCACATATGAGTGAGATCATGTGGTATTTGTCTTTCTGTGCTTGGCTTATTCCACTTAACCTTGATGTCTGCTAGGTCCATTCATGTTGTGTTGTCGCAAGCGACAGGACTTCATTCTTTCATCGTGGTTGCGTAAGTACTCCGTTGTGTAGATACACTACTTTTCTTTATGCATTCATCCATTGATGAACACTTAGGTTGATTCTGTGTCTCCACTGTTGTGAATAGTGCTGCAATAAACATGGGAGTGGCGATATCTCTTTGACATACTGATTTCATTTCCTTTGGATATTATATACTCAGTAGTAGGATTGCTGAATTATATGGGAATTCTATTTTCAACTTTTTGAGGAAGCTCTGTCTAGTTTTCCATAGTGGCAGTTCTAATTTGCAATCCCACCCGTATTGTATAGGTGTTCCCTTTTCTCCGCGTCCTCACCAGCACTTATTTTCTTTTATCTTTTTGATGGTGGCCATTCTCACTGAAGTGAGGTGGTATCTCATTGTGGTTTTAATTTTCATTTCCCTGATAACTAGTGAGGCTGAGCATCGTTTCATGTGCCTACAGCTATTCGAACGTCTTCTTTTGAGAAATGTCTATTAAGGCCTTTTGCCCATTTTAAAATCAAGCTACTAGTTTTTTTTTTTTTTTTTTTTTTTTTTGTTGAGTTGCTTAAATTCGTTATGTATTCTGGATATTAACCCCTTGTTAGATATATAGTTTACAAATATTTTCTCCCATTGTGCAGGTTGTCTCTTCACTCGGTTAATTGTTTCCTTTATTGTGTAAGACCTTTTTATTTTGATATAATCCATTTGTTTCTTTTTGCTTTTGTTGCCTGTGCTTTTACGGTTTTATTTAAAAAAAATCCTTACACAGCCCAATGTTACTTTAAAAAATCCTTACTCAGCCCAGTGTTAACGAAGCACTTCTTCCATTTTCTTCTAGTAGTTTCATAGTTTCAGGTTTTACATTTAAGTCTTCAATCTATTTGGACTTGACTTTTATATATGGAGAGAGGTAGGGCGTCTCATCTCATTCTTCTGCACGTGGGTGTCCAGTTTGTCCAGCACCATTTATTGAAGAAACTGTCTTTTCCCCAGTGTGTGTTCTTGGCACCTCTTTAAAAATCAGTTGGCTGTAGGTGGCATGAATTTATTTCTGGAATCTCTATTCTGTTCCATTGGGCAAACCTAATGTGAGTTTGTGATGGGGACAATATAGAAAACTATAAAGAAGAAAATAATCTACAATTACTGCCTGCAGATATACATGTATACATGTAAGTGCACATACTTTTAAATACCATTGCTATCAAATGGAATAATAATAGTTTTATATGTTACTATTCTTTTCACTTACAATATTATGATTATTTCTCAATTTATTAAATCTTTGACAGTATGATTTTTTTTTTGTTCTTATTCAGCAGGAATGAATAATAGTTTAGTGAACATTCCCCTATTGAACATTTGGTTGCTTCGATTTTTCTCTATTATAATAAAGTTTCAATGAATATAGTTGCACATAAATCTTTGCTTCTGTCTTTGATTATTTTCGCTGAATAGGTTCAAAAAGTGGAATTACTGGGGCAGAAAGTGATATTTTAAAGCTTTTGACATACTCAAAGGCAAAGGCAATACTGACTCATAATCTTCAGCAGGATAGTAGAGTGCTCTTTTGACGGCAGTTTCATCAGCATTGAGTGGTTACCTCAGTGTTTTCTTTTTTTTTTCAACTTTGAAATTAGCTTTTAAAAATCTACATATCTACATAAGTAAAAGATCATTAAAATATAGGAAGAGATGGAGCTAGGACCAGAAGAAGATGACAGTGGTGGAGAAAGAAGGGGCAGAGTCCACGGGTGTGTGTAGGTTGGGAAGCGGTTGGCTCATCCTTCCTCCTCCTGGATGAGCCTTTGCTCTAGAGCCAGTGGAGAAGGCTCCCCAGGCGGCCCAGGGGCCTTCCCTCTCTCAGCCAAGGTTTTTCATGGGCCTGCTCTGCACCGGACCCTGAGTTAGGTTGCTGGGGCCACTGTCCTCTGGATGGGACCCTTTTCTCGTGGTGCTGTTCGGGCTGTATTTTGCTGGTTGCCTTGACAGGCTCATGCCTGCTCAGTGTGTTTGCAGATGGTTCAAGGTAACACAGTAAAGTAAGGAGCGGCGTGGCTGGCTGTGTTCCTGCTGGAGAGAGAGGAAGGAAGCCATGCAGGGCAGCAGGCTGCAGGGCTGCACGTATCACTCTGCCTTCTCCAATCTGTGTTCTTTGAGTTGTCGAATTATAAAAACTGTTCCTGGGCCAGGTGTGGTGGCTCACGCCTGTAATCTCACCACTTTGAGAGGCCGAGGCAGGTGGAGCACAAGGTCAGGAGTTCGAGACCAGCCCGGCCAATATGGTGAAACCCTGTCTCTACTAAAAATACAAAAATTAGCTGGGCGTCGTGGTGGTCGCCTGTAATCGCAGCTACTCGGGAAGCTGAGGCAGAAGAATGGCTTGAACCTGGGAGGTGGAGGTTGCAGTGAGCCGAGATCACACCACTGCACTCCAGCCTGGGCGACAGAACGAGACTCCGTCTCAAAACAAACAAACAAGCAAAAAAAAAAAAAACAAACAAAACATGAAGAACAAAACAACACAAAAAACTGTTCCCGGAGGAGGTTTGGGGTAGATTTTGGACTGCCAATGAAATCTGCCTTTGCTTAATTGTTGTGGAGGCTTGGCTTGGGCCTTGTGCTCTGTCTGTGGGTCCCGAGCACCCTTCGTTGCTGCAGGCCCCGGCTGAGGCTGGGGTGGGTGGGGACCCTCGGTGGCTGCCAGTGGGTGTTTTATTCCCAAGGATGATCCTTTTTGCATCCTCACTGTTTCAGGCGACGCTCTCCGAAAGCCTCGCCTCCAGAAGCCCATCACGGGGCACTTGGACGACTTATTCTTCACCCTGTACCCCTCCCTCGAGAAGTTTGAGGAAGAGCTGCTGGAGCTCCACGTCCAGGACCACTTCCAGGAGGTGTGGAGTCAGAAGCGTGATGGGGGCAGGGTGGGGCCAGGCAGGGGTGGGGCCAGGCAGGGGTGGGGCCAGGCAGGGTGGGGCCAGGCAGGGGTGGGGCCAGGCAGGGGTGGGGCCACAGGCAGGGGTGGGGCCAGGCAGGGGTGGGGCCAGGCAGGGGTGGGGCCAGGCAGGGCAGGGAGGAGGTGGGGTAGGGTAGGGGTGGGTAGGGCAGGGGAGACCCCACATCTGATGCTGCTGAGGAGGGCCCTGTGGCCCTAAGGTTGTAGTTCTGTCTTTTCCCCTCTTTCTGGAGCTGAATTGGACCTTTAGGGACCCCTTTCCTCCACAGCCAAGGCCCCCACAGAGCCTGCAGTTGTTTTGACTTGAACAGCGATGAAGGTGCTGTTGACCTGAGATGTTAACTAACGTTAATTCTGGTAGATCATGAAATAGTCCTCATTTAAAGTAAACTAAGTCACCAGATGAGCATAGGGAAGCCCATAGAACCCTTCCCATGTTTAGAGGACGTCAGCGGGGACATGGGGCTCATTTCCGGAGATGGCTGGAAGCCTCGGTCATCTCACCCACCTTGGGCCCCTGGGAAGGCGCCTCCAGACTCACCGTCCCCTCGGCCTGCCTGTGTCACAGGTCATTGTGTTCTGGTCACTGAGAGCCTGTTCACACTCCCTGCTGTTCCTGTCTGTTGCTTTTCAGTGTATGGGTTTGTCCAGGTGCCCTGGCAGGGTGTCTGGAGGGCTTGTCCGTCTGTTAGGCAGAGGCTTTCGAGCCTGTTTGCCTGTGGCCCCCGGGAGGGATGTCTGCGTCGTGCAGGTGCGTGGAGCTCAGCCTGCCTAGTATGCAGCATGCGCTGGGGTTTCCTCTCCGGCTCCGTCCCAGCGATGCCTGGCTTGCAAGCTGTAAAACACCAGGGCCAGGGAGGTTGTTTCTAGAGCTCCTGTCACCTCTGACAGCAAAAGTTCTCTTGGATTTTCTGTGTAGAAGCTTGGTTTGTATGCCAGACAAGACTTGGAAAAGCCTTTGCAGGTTTGGGGACTGCTTATGTTTTCTAGGCGATAATCTGTCCTTGGTCTGGAAAAATTGGGCCTGATGAACTGTCACAAATAGTGTTGGAATGAGGTCTGTCCGCCCTGGCTCTTCTGTCCCCAGCAGCAGGGGGAGCAGGCATGTGGGATGGAGATTGCCTGGTTCTGCTCGGGCCCTGGGCTCAGCCCCCTTGCCTGCGCCTTTGCTGATGGTCACCAGATGGAGTGGGGAGAAGAGGGGTCAGCCCTGGCTGTTCTCAGCTCTGGAAGGAGGGGCCCTCAGACCTGGGTTGTGGGCAAACCACTCCTTGTTCCCCCTCCTAGAATGAGAGAGAGTCTTCACTTTCAACTTCAGAAACAAAGAGAAAGAAACTTTAATTGCAGAGAGCCAAGAGACTGGTGTGGGTAACATCTTGCTATTGCGTCGAGTCCTCTCGACGCACCCTTTTCATGATGAGTCCTGCAGAAGCGCACAGAATGCAATTGCGTGACTGCGCGACACGAGGAAGGACGGCAGAGGGAGGCCTTGGGCCTGGCACCCACAGAGGCACCCTCAGAGCCCCGCGGGTCTCCTTCGGCTGTACCTTCCTCCCTGCCCATTCCCTCGGGCCTTTGTGCTAATCACGTCTTGGCTTTCTGTTCTGGTTTTACCGCCTATCGATGCATCTCTAAACAACATAGGCTTGCCTGCTTTTGACCTATCTTTAAATGAAGTCGTACTTTTTTCTTCTGTTTTGTTTTGCTGCTTTTGCTCAAGACCGTGCTCCCGTGGGAGGCTGTCTGCAGTGGCTGTGGCTCCATTTGCTCACTTTCTTTGCTGGATGGTCATCCGTGTGAGGGCACCAGGATTTATGAATCCATTCTACTGTTGATGGACTTTTGGGCTATTTTCAGGTTGGGGCTGAGCATTCTTCCGTGTGTATCCTGACTTTTAGTAGAATCTCGAGCAGGAAGTAAAAGGGACTTTTTTGGAAAATCTTCATGGGCATGCAATGAGCTGGCTGGTTCGCTGGGGGCTGCTGGTCTAGGATGACCTTGGTTGGGGTGGCGTGGCTCCTGTGGCAGCCAGTCTGGGCTTGCTGTCGTGGAGGCAGATGTTTAAGAGAGGAGTTGGAAATGTGCAGACATTTTCAAACCTCTTTTTGGATTAAATTTGTTACTCTCCCATTGGCCAAAGCAGGTCACTGGCCAAGTCCAGAGTCAGAGAGGTAGGGGACTCCAGATTACAGGACAAAGGGTATGGCTTTAAAGATCCCTTACCTGGAGCTGCAGATGAATCCTTTACCATGAGGGTTTGGTGGAATTCCCAGGATTTTGCCAACTCGGCCATAGCTCCTGGGGGTGGAGGCAGAGTTGGGCACGGTGCCTGCCCTCCTCCCTTTGAGCTTTAAGGCTTGGGTCCTGCCTTGGCGCCAGGTCCTGAAGGCTGGTGCGGTCTGTTATGCTGCCGTCCTTGATTGGTGGCATATTTTGCTCCTTAGGTATTGGGGGAAGGAAATTCTCTGAGGAAGTGTCCCTCATGTTCACTTGAAAGTCCCAGAGAACATTTTTTTCACTCAGTAGTCAAAGAGGTCTTTTAAAAACATAAATTCATTGCTTCTCGGCCTTTTGGGTAAGATGAAGTGTAATTGGACCTTTAGGGACCCTCTCTTAAACTCCTCTCTTAAACATCTGCCTCCATGAGAGCAAGCCCAGACCGGCTGCCACGGGAGAGGCCACAGAAATGCAGCCACCTTTCTTCTGTGTTTAAAACCTGCTGCTGGCTTCTCATTGCCCTTGGACTGACACCTAGGCTCCTGGTACTCCAAGATGCACGTGATTTGGTCTTTGCCAGTTTCCCCTGCCTCACTATATGCTGCCTCCTGGGCATGGTTTGGTCTTTGCTGGTTTCCCTACTTCACTGTGTGCTGCTTCCTGGGCCTGTTTTGCAGTCCTGGATTCAGGCATGCCTCTGCCTGGGTGGCCTCAGACTCATGCTTGTCCCTGCATGGGTCCTGGAGCATGTAGCTGACTTTCCTGAATGTTCTTCCTGCACATCTCTGCGTGTTTCCCCTCAGGCCCCCTGACCGTCCTGCAGGGGTGCTGTTCCCCGCCCTTGCCACCGTGTCTCCAGCCGTCACCCCGCATTCCTCCCGGGTGCTCAGCCTTTCCTGGGAGCAGCTGGCCTTCTTATCTGTTATTGTCGGTCTCCTGCGGTGAGTGTTTGTGTCACCAGGACAGAGACTTTGTTTTGTTTACGATGACACGTGATGTGCATGAACGGGGTTTGGCACATAGTAGGGCTGTAATATTTAGTTGTGAGAATGAATGATTCAGGTGCTCATCCTAGTAGTCTATGAAGTTATTAGCAAGTTATTGTGTGTGTGTGTGTGTGTGTGTGAATGAGCTGGACTTGTTTGCTCCCCACCCATTCTTGAAAATGCAGTTCTACATAATATGGTCTTATGTAAACACAAAGCAGAGAATAGGATTGAAACAGCAACATCCGTTTCCTTGGTGTAGTTCCTGCTGTTTTCTCATTTTTCAGGGTGGATTGTGTGAGGGTAGAGTTGTTTTAGGAATATCATTGTTGAATTTTATACAGTCCCATAAAAATCACTTTATTGTGTATTTTTACTATCTCTGTATTTTTGTTCCAATCCAACTGGCAGATACTCAGTTATCTGCATAGTTTTATTTTCGTTATCCAAAGACTAATAGGCTGAATTTACTTCTGTTCAGCTTGATTAATGGACAGTAAAGAAAACTTGAAAATTTGAGGATCATTTTGCAAAGATCACATAATTTAATAAACACTAATAGCCGGGGGAATATCCTTGTTCATTTGTTGTAGCGCCTGTACATTTTTGTTAAGATGAAACACTTTAATATCGAGTGACCACTTTGGGGCAGATTCTGTTTTTATTGGTTATGACTTAGTGCCTAAACACGTTTCCCTTTGTACACCCATCTCAGGTGTCTGGGTAGACAGAATTGAAATGTGATGAGCTCTGCCTCTGAGCACCTCTCCATCATCATCCAGGGAATTGGGCCCCAGGGAAGTGGGCTCTGGGGAAGCAGCCTCTGGGAAAGGTGGGCTCCGGGGAAGTGGGCTGTGGGACCTTGGAGGAGTCTTGAAGGAGCCAAATATGAGTTTGCTGCATCTTGAGAATGGTCAGCTCAGCCTTGGAAAGCTAGTGTCGGGGTTTGGGGATCGAGGCATCTGAGGGTGTGCGTTGCTGAGAGGATCATGCTGTGTTGGAAATGCCAAAACTCCCCGGGCAGTGCCCCAAGGACAGTGGCTGGGATTGGGTGCTGTATCTGTCATTGCTTGCACTCATCTTGACTAAGCATCATCTGATCTGCAGTTATCTGCAACTTCTGCTCCAGTTTCTTCTCTCTGCTCGCCTCCCCCAGGGACTTCTGGCGAGCTCCCTCTTTCCGTCTGTCAGGGCTCATTCCTTCTGTGCCTCTTCCAGGGATGTGGCCCACTGGACGGTGGTGCCCTGGAGATCCTGGAGCGGCGCCTGCGTGTTGGCGTGCACAACGGTCTGGGCTTTGTGCAGAGGCCGCAGGTCGTTGTACTGGTGCCTGAGATGGACGTGGCCTTGACGCGCTCAGCCAGCTTCAGCAGGAAAGTGGTCTCCTCTTCCAAGACCAGGTATTGTCTCTTGGGTCCCCAGGGATGGGTGGGGATGTGCAAGGGATCATGATGAAATGAGGTCATTTGTGCATGTCAGGTGTTGACTCACCCACACGGGAGTTCTTCCTTGTGTTTCCTTCCTCTTGGAAGTTGTGCCCATTAGGAACAAACCTTGGAGTTGGAAGTTTGGAAAAAGCCCCCCCTTTTTTTTCCTTTTGTGCTCTGACAATCTGGGGGTTAGCATTATGGATGCTTCCAGCTGCAGCTGCTGAGGGTCTGTGGAGGCCTTGCATGCTGCCTTCTAGGCATGCCCTGTGATTAGTTTCTCATAGGACGGAGTATCGGGGCAGCAAGACCTGCTGCTCTGTTTAATCCAGTACTTCCCAAATCAGGTATCACAGACATCACTGCAGGGCGTCATGCCTTTCCTTTCTCATGGTGCCAGGCAGAGGCCAGGTGTCCTCTGCCGTAGGCCAGCCTTGAGGAAGGAGCCTCCATCCTCTGTGGCATTTCCTGGTAACTTGGCCGTATCAGGCCTGCAGGCAAGCTTTGATAATTTGGAAAAGGCGTTGAAAGAGCAATGAGAGGCTGAGGCGGGAGGATTGCTTGAGCTCAGGAGTTTGAGACCAGTCATGGCAGCCTAGTGAGACCCCCATCTCTTAAAAAGCAATGGTTTGGGGAATTTCTGAATCATTTGGAAGAGCACGTAGTGTTACATGGTGGCCTTGCTGTGGCAGCATCACCCCTGTGTCCCCCAGAGTATCCCCTTGGCTGTTGCTGACAGTGGTTGACGTGGACGCGGGAAAGATGGGAGCCCGAGCTCTAATGTGCACCTGGTTTGTGTTCCTGACCCAGCTCCGGGAGCCAAGCTCTGGTTTTGAGAAGCCGCCTCCGCCTCCCAGAGATGGTCGGCCACCCTGCATTTGCGGTCGTCTTCCAGCTGGAGTACGTGTTCAGCAGCCCTACAGGAGTGGACGGCAATGTAAGAACAGCCCTTTTGTACTCGGGTTCCTCTGGTGATGAACTCTGTGTGTGAGGATAAATGTAGTGGGCATGAATGCTTTTTCCATTAAAAACAGGCATGATTATTATAAATAATAAGTAAAAATCACTTTACTGACATTTACCAGCTGATTGTAAGGAATGTTACAAAGGATACAGACGAGATGGAGAGGGCAAAGAATGTGGGAAGGACTTGGAGCTCCCATGCCCTCCTGGGCACCGCCCTCTGGGCACTTCCGTGGGTTCAGTTGTCCAGAGCTCTCTGAAGTCAGTCCTTTTGGGTTTTGATGAAAACTTCATTACGTAGACATGATTGATTAAACATTGGCCATTGATGATCAATGTAACCTTCACTCACTCTCCTCCCCCTGCCTTGGTCTTTCTGTGAGCAGCCCTATCCTGAAGCTACCTAGGGGCTATCAGCCACGGTCATCTCATTAGCCCACAAAAGATAGCACTTCGGAGATTTCGGGGGTTTCAGGAGTTGTATACCAGGAAACTGGACGAAGACCAAATACATATTTCACAAATCACAGGTGCATTCTGCTGGCTGGGAGTAATGCATAGGTCAGTAAGTTTCATGTATCATAATAGCGTTAATTCTTGATTATTGAATCGGTAATTATTTTGAAAAATGAGGCCATGGTAAAGCTTGAATTTGCACAAGTGAGAGATGGTTTCTCATAGGGAACTTTATATATACCTATAGAACACTAAGAGTAAGAATTTATAGGTTCAGTTGAAAGAAATAAAATATGTGGACATCATTTATATTAATGTAGATTCTGTGAAAAACCCAAATCCTGCTGTTCTTAAGATTTACTTTTCTGTTTGAAAAAGTCAATAATGTAGTTCCGCCTTTTCCACGGGGTGTTTGTTCCAAGACCCCAGTGGGGGCCTGAAACCTCTGTAGTACTGACCCCTACACGGTACATACTAGGTTTTGTCCTGCATATACATACCTGTGACACAGTTTATAAATTAGGTGCGGAAAGAGATTTAACAACAATAACAATAAAATAGAGCAATTATAATATACAGTAATAAAAATGAATGTAGTCTCTCTTTCTCTACCTCTCAACTGCAATGGGTGGGTGGTGTCTACAGTGTGGATACGCGGGACGGAGGGATGATTCACGCCCTGGGGGGACAATGCCAGATCTAATCACACTGCTCAGAGTGGCACGCAATTTAGGCCTTAGGGATTGTTTTCTTCTGGAGTTTTCTATTTAATATTTTCAGACCAAGGTTGACTGAGGGTCACTGAAACTGCAGATCGGGGTACTTCTGTATCATTTTAACAAGTAAATCAGAAACCAAAAAACAGCTGACAAGACATCTTCCATGGCGATCCGGCCCGCCATCGCAACTGGGCAGCTCTCTCAAGAACAGCCTGTGAAGGAGCATGAGGTGCTGAGGATGGTCTTGGGGTGTGCCTCAGGCCGGAGAGCAGGGTGTTGGGGCATAGCTGCCATTTGATGTTTCTAATCTCTTCTGGCAGCGGCAAGCTGACTTTGCCAGTGTCCACACCTCTAGTCCCTATGATTCCGAGTCCTAATTAGGTGCAGAAATCCAGAGGTGCCAAGCATTCTGTGGACTGATGCAGTCACAGTCATTTAATGCAACTGTTCCAGTTCTGCTTTTCTTTACTTATGACCAGAAATTTCAGCTAAAATACAGCTGTTTGTGAATCCCCTTGGGTGGGAGGGGTCTTCTGGGGTGGGTGTGGCTCATGGAGAGGGATGGGGCTGCCCAGGCTGGCGAGTGAGGGGAGGAGAAATGGCCTCGGTGCCCTGGCAGCACCCGATGGCTGATGTGTGGTGCCCAGGGGCTGTGGGGGGAGGTGGGGAGGAGCAGGGGGGCTGGCGCCTCACTCCCAGTGTCTTCTAGAGAATATTAATTGTAATTTACTTGTGATTATGACATCTGTATGCTGAAACCAAGATGTCTTAGCGACACTTTATTCCTTTTTAAACCTCATCTGAAATTCCTGACAACAGGTGGTTTCGATGGTGGCCACTTCATGGGCGTCTGGGGTGCGGGTGCGGGTGAGGCTATGGAATCACTGATTTCTCTTCTCTTCTCGAGACAGAGTCTCACTCTGTCGCCCCTCAGTGGCGTGATCTCGGCTCACTGCAACCTCCGCCTCCTGGGTTCAAGTGACTCTCCTGCCCCAGTCTCCTGAGTAGCTGGGACTACAGGCATGGGCCACCACGCCCGGCTAATTTTTGTATTTTTAGTGGAGACGGGGTTTTCTCACGTTGGCCAGGCAGGTCTCAGACTCCTGACCTCAAGTGATCTGCCCTCCTTGGCCTCCCAAAGTGCTCAGGTTCCAGATGTGAGCCACTGCACCAGGCCAGTCATTGGTACTTTCTGATGTGCTGGTCGATTGTAACTGGGAATACTGGATTCCACTTTACTGTCATCAAGTGCACTTGCCTGGGTGAAATCTGGAATGGAAATGTTGCAGTGTGTGAAATGACCTTCCACACAAAAATTGCTTCCTGTGCGGAACCATTGGAAGTGGGTTAAGCATCCAGCGGGTGAAACTGGAATTGAGCGGGACATGAGAGGAGAAAGGCACAATGGCAGGGCTGTCTTTGACGGTGGCTATGGTAGAGGAGCCCAGCGCTCTCCTCGGAAGGCCCAGGGCGAGCCGTGGCAGGGCCCTCCCACCTCAGCTACCCCATCTGCAGCAGCGTCTCCCGGAGCAGCCTTCTTCAGCTGGGTGGGGATTTTTTCAGTGTGGTCATGCCTTCCGGCTGCAGCGTCCTCCTCCTTGTCTTTGGTGAGGACCCTGCGCGGTGGAAGCTGTAAGCACAGCTGAAAACAGGCTGGCTGGTGCGATGAGCCCCACAGACCTTCCCCAGCTGCCAGCCTCCTGGACAATCTGCTTCTTCTATATCCTCTCCCACAACCTGTTTTGAGTTATTCTGGAACAAATTCCAGGCATCATTTTATTTCATCTGTAAACCTTTTGGCGTGTACATTTCGTTTTTTTTTAAAACTTTTTTATTATGGGAAATTTCAAAGCTAACGGTGGAGAAGCATGTGGTGCGCTCCCTGCACCCACCTCCAACCCCTGATTTATCGCTCATGTCTCATCTCTTTCTCCCGTCCCGTTCCACCTGGGCTATTGGAGACTGCATCCTAGACATTGCATCCTTTCATCTACAGATGGCTCGCCATATCTTTCTGAAAGACAGGGCTCTGGAGTGTCACTGTGAACATCATCATCACACCTAACCTTGACTGCATTTCTCAGTATCATCAAACATCCAGTCAGCCTGGGTGTACATTTTTTAAGTATTTTACTTAATCAGAAACGGACAAACCCCAGCAGTGTACTTTTCCTTGGAAAGTGACTTGTGACAGCCGTCTTCCTGCATGAGCTGGGTGGCCTGTCTGTTGTTCCCTGGCAGTGGCTTCCTCATGTTGCCTTTGACTGGAGGACCTGCTCTCCCTGTGGCCCTGCTGCCTTCATCACACGTTCCTAATGCTGGGAGAACCAAAATGCACCAGGCTTTTGGCAGTTGCTTCACTTGGCCTCATGCATCAGATCAGGAGGCAGAAGCTGTGGTGTGTAGGGGCCCTTTGTGGAAGGGTTCATCTGTGAATGGGACGCACAGACAAGGAGGAGGCTACCTGGGCGGATGAGAACACGGGACAAATACTGTGTTCAGGGCACACCCAGGCACCGGAGTCTGCATGTATTCTTTTGGTCCTGAGTATTTTGTAGTCATTGGAAACAAACTAGGAAGAAAAGTTTTGCGAAGACACACTCACTGACTTTAATCTGCTGTTAATTTTTTTGCATTTTTTAGTTAACCAAAGCATCTAAAACCTTTCCCCTGTAATTTATGTTTGGGTTAGCTGTGAAGAAGCTAAAGAAACTACCAAAGAAGTAGTCCGTCCTGTCCAGACCACTTTCTTCCCAGGATCCTGGGGACAGTGCAGTCTCATTTGACTGCCACAGCAGTGCCTCTTTTGAAATGCCTTATGCATGCAAGTGTGGGCTCCAGAAATGTTTGCTGACTGAATGAGTGATGGAGCAAACTCCCTATAACATGAGCATGAAATGCAACAGGGGCAAACCTGCAAAAATCACCAGATCCAGTGTCTTGGCTGTGTTTCCTGTCTGAATAAGCGGCATCCTCCTGGGCCTCTGGGGTGAATACAGTCCTTTTCTGTGGGTCACATGACAAAATAACCCTCTCCCCAAATCTCTAAGGGGTGAAGATCTGACTGATTTATTGTTTATGTATTAACTGATATTCTTGGAACAAAATCAATGGCCCATGTTCCAGGGTCTGTTGAACTGATCCATGCGTGTCCCTGATGGTCTTTCCTCCAGTACCGTGTCAAGTTCAGGATCATGTCTTGTGTCTGGTTTCTGTGTCTCTTTGGCCTCCTTAATTCTTTAACAGTTCCTCAGCATTTTTTTTTTGTCATTTATGATTTTATTTTTAATATTTTAGTCTCCCTTCTTTTTTTTTTTTTTTTTGAGATGGAGTCTCGCTCTGTCGCTTAGGCTGGAGTGCAGTGGCGCGACCTCGGCTCACTGCAACCTCCGCCTCCTGAGTTCAAGTGATTCTCCTCCCTCAGCCTCCTGAGTAGCTGGGACTACAGGCGCCTGCCACCATGCCCGGCTAATTTTTTGTATTTTTAGTAGAGACGGGGTTTTACCATGTTAGCCAGGATGGTCTTGATATCCTGACCTTGTGATCCACCCGCCTTGGCCTTCCAAAGTGCTGGGATTACAGGCATGAGCCACTGTGCATGGCCTAGTCTCCCTTCTTTAAAAAAATTTTAACGTGTACGTTCCTTGGGTTCATCTGATGCTTCCTCATAGTTGTTAGAGTCAGGTTGTGCCTTTCCGGCAGCGGTCTGTGTGAGCAATGGGCTGTCCTTGGGTCCCACATCCAGACGTGCACGTGTTCATTGTGGGCGAGGTTGGTTGTGGTGATCTTTGGTGATATCTCCACTGCAGAGTTACCTTTTTTCCTCTGTGCAGCTAATAAGTGATCTGTGGGGAGACTCTGAGACCACGTGGGTATCTGCTCCTCATCCGATTGTCCCCCTTGGGTTGGCGTCGTTTATGCTTCCTGCAGGAGGAGGAGCCCCAGCCCAGCTTTCCCACAGGCCTGCAGCTGGCACGGCACCTCCCGTCCGCAGGGCCCCCCCTCTCCTTACTGGTGGATAGATGGTTGACTTGTCCATCAAGCACACATGGGTGTGGACTCAGGGATCCCTGTTTTCAAAGTCACTGCTTCTGATTATTTTGGTACAAATTGTCCCAGATTTGGCTGGATGGAGTCCTTGAGGCTGGCCCCTGTGTCCTATGGCATCCTCCGTCCTGTTTTGTGTTTGAGTACTTTCTGGCTTCACAAGATGCTTCAGGCTCATCCTCATCTCTACTTATTTTGCCCATTTTTCTATAGAGTTTTTGCATTTTTCATCAAATGTTAAAAGTTCTTTGTATATTAAGGATATTTGCTCTTTATCTGTGATAAATAGTGCAGATATTTTCTCCTCATTTTGTCATTTGTCTTTTTATTTTTTTCTGGCTGTGTAAACATTAAAACATCTTTTAATGTAGTCAGATATATAAGTTCTTTCTTTTATTGTATCTGGATTTTGAGTCAGGGAAAAAGCCTTTCTTCGTTCCCCCGTCATAGAGGAATTCACCCATATTTTCTCCTCGTGCAATGTTTCTCCTGCCCTTTTTTTTTTTTTTTTTGTCTAGATCTCTTGTTTGTGGTGTGAGGGATGGATCTGATTTTATCTTTTCCCAGTGGCCATCTGGTCCTACTACCACTTACTCAGAAGTCCCCCTTTGCCATAGTGACTTAATGTGCTGTCTTTATCACATACTCTGTCTTTATGGATAGTGCATCTGTTTTTGGACTTTTACTCTATTTCATGGGCTGCCCTGTCTGTTAATGTACCATGGCCGTACTGTTTTAATTTTGGAGGCTCTGTTGTGTGTTTTAGTATTTGGTGTAAGGCAAGTTCAGCCTTATGGTTCTTCTTTTCCTTGCTTTTCTAGCTTTTCTTGCATGTTTATTTTCTAGATGAACTTTTGTATCAAGAGGTCTAGCTCCAAAAAATGCTGATTGGCATTTTAAAAATTGGGATTACAGTAAATTTATGATTGAATTTAGAGAGAATTTTACATCTCAAGGATGTTTAGTTGCCCTAACCAAGAACAGGATGTCTTTCCATTTGTTCAAGTCTATTTTTGTGTCTTTCAGGAATGATTTAAAAAATGGTTTTAAAATGTAGATTTTTAACAATTCTTATTAAATTTTTTCATGGGTATTTAATTTTTTGTGCTGCTGTTGTAAATGGGATGTTTTCTTTCATTATATTGTCTGAATTAGCACTGTTTTTGTTTTTGTAGACAGTCATTATTATTTAAGCAGTTTTACTAGCATTTTATATAGCTCTTATTATATGCCGCATGCTGTCTTTAAAATAAAGCTTTGTATTTTGAGGTAATTATAGATTCATATTGCAGTTATGAAGAGTAAAGTGGGGAGATTTGTGTCCCCTTTCCCTGGTTGCTCCTGTCTGAGTCTGGTTTTTGCTGCTGTAACTGAATACCACAGACTGGGTCATTTATAGTGAATAGAATTTATTGGCTCATGCGTGGTTCTGGAGGATGGGGAGTCCAAGATCGAGGTGCCAGCATCTTGTGAGGGCCTTCTTGTTGTGTCACTCCCTAGCGAAAGGGCAAAGAGAGGGTGAGAGAGAGAAAGGGGGGCTGAACTCATCCTTGTATAAGAGGCCCATTCCCGAGACAATGGCATTTGTCCATTCACTCCACCGCCATGGCCTCACCACCTCTCATGAGGCCCCACCTCCCAACCCTGGTTTGTTGGGGATTAAATTTCCAACACATGCCTTTTGGGGGACATGTTAAAATTATAGCACCCCAAATGTTACCCTATCTTTTGATGAGCGGTAGTTCTGATTTTAAGTCTAGCTGGCCTACTTTTTCTTGCATGTGGGATGCTTTCTGCCTGTTCCAGGGCAGGCAGCTCTTCTCCATCCCTCTGCTGGCCCCACCTCATCCTCTGTTGTCCTCTTCCCTCCTTCTGTGCCCCGGGGGCCTGGTGGGGGTGTGACTGTGGACAGCGTTGGGCTAACTTCTTTCCCTGCTGGTGGCCTGTAATGAAAGAAAGTTTCCTGCTCCCAAGTTCCCTAAATCCGAGCTCATAGACACGCGGTCTCACAGCAGGTCTGGGGCCAGCCTCACGTGAACCCCTTCCCTGGTGTAGTCACTGGCATGGGGGAATGGGGTTTCCTGTTGCCCTACTGTGTGGTTGAGGTGGGGGTTGCTTCCTGGAGCCAGACCTTGTGGAAGGGCAGTGCCCACTGCAATGGATGCTGGGCCCTGAATCTGAGCCCAGTGTTCATTGGCTCTGTGAGACCCAGTGAGGGCAGGGAGGGAAGTGGAGCTGGGGTGAGAAGTAGAGGCCCTGCAGGGCCCACATGCCAGCCGCCGGGCCTCAGACTAGGCTCAGGTGGCGGAGAGCTGCACACCTGCCAAAACTAGGCCCTGCAGTGCCCACGTGCCAGCCGCTGGGCCCCAGACTTGCTCCAGAGGGCGGGGAGCTTCACACCTGCCCAACCCAGGCCATGGCTCCAAATGAGTGACAGTTTTGCTGTTGCTTCTTTTAGTCATTGTCAAGTTGATGCTTGTTTTGCAAAGGACCAAGGCTTTATGAACCCATTACCCTGTGTGAAGAGTTCCACCAGGTTATGGAAATTTCTTTAAAACCATACCGCAGTTTTTTTGTTATTCATGTGTATTTTTAAAAATAATTACTGCACTCAGTAGAATAAAATGAAAACGTTGCCTGTTAGCCCTTTTCCAGTTTGCCCCGAGAATACTGGGGGCACTTGTGGCCGCAATGTTTATCCTGCGGCAGCTTTGCCGTGAAGCATCTCACTTTTATTATTATTTTCGCATTGCTCCAGTATATTGACTTTGGAAACAAAAGACATCATTCTATTTATAGCATTATGTTTTTAGTAGTGGTATTTCCATATACAAGGTACAGTAATTTTCCATCAATGAAAATGTCAAATTCTAGAAAATGTAGCATTCCTACACGTGGTGTTAACATCGTTCTCTAACAGTTGTTGGCTGAAGATTCGTTTGATGAATCCTATTTTTCCAAAATAGACGATTCTGATGATTCAGACGATTCTGATGTTAGTTCTGTTTAGAAATAATTCCAAGAACAGTTTTTATATTTTATTTTCACATTGAAAATCAGTCAGATTTGCTTCAGCCTCAAAGAGCACGTTTATGTAAAATTAAATTGGTGCTGGCGGCCAGCTGCGCTTTGTTTTCCTAAATGGGAAAAGGGTTAAAATTCACTCTGCTTTTAAATGATAGCGCACGGCCTGTGTCATAGAGGGTCGGAGGAGATGACTTCAACTGCCTGTGGTTAGGGTTCCTTTCCCCCAGGAGTGTGTGGGAGCCACTGCCGGGTTTGCTGTCTGTCTCGTTTGGACTCAGTTCTGCATGTACTGGATCTGATTTGAGGACTGAATAACTTCTGGTTGATGGCATCTGCTTGTGAACCTCCGCTGTTGCTGGCAGTGGCTGTGCCGCTGTTGTGACCTCTGGGCTCCTGGTTCTTCCTGCTGCTCAGCCAGGAGGTAGAGGTGCCAACGCCAGCCTGGCTGCCTGCCACCCCCAGCTCTTCACCTGGTGGGGCTCAGTCTCTCAGGCCTTGTGAAGTTCGCCTCGAGGGCCAAGAGCCCCGTGTCCTTCAGGGAGAATGCCGGCCAGCGAGCGAGCCATCGGGAAGGACTTGCCCTCAGCCCGTGGCCTGAGCTCTGAGTTCCGGAGCCACCTGCCGCCTGTGTGCCCCACCCGTCATGCTGCTGGGGGACACCTGGGGGACACCTGGCTCCACCTCCAAGGATGCTCCTGGGTCTGTGCCACCTGTCGTGTGCGGCTGGTTGCTCTGTTTCCTACGCCTGTATGGTGGTCATTTCACAGGGTGGGAGCTGGTGCACAGGGTGGATGGTGCCTGCGAGGGGTCAGCCCTGTCCCTGCTGTGGCTCTCACACCACATGAGTGTGACTGCGTGTGTTCCCAGCCCAGGGCCTGAGCTGCTTTCTTCACACTTATCTTAGGCCTCCCTGTCTCCTTCGTCCGCATAATTATAGACCTACATTTCTCTCTCTTTTTTCTTTCTGTCCTCTGTGATTTGTGTGATACTAGGAATATTCAGAGATGTTTTGACGCAGTAGTTTGTGTTTTTAAAATTTGTCCTCAGCCAGGTGCCACATGTCACCTCCATTGAGGTGGCGGTTCCCCTGGGCCCAGCTCTCTATCTGGATAAGGCCTTGAGGCAGTGGAGCGTGAGTGCGCTGCTTGGCGGGGACCCCACCCTGTCATTACCCAGAGAGCGGCTGCCATCCCCTTCACTGTGCATTCCCAGTCCCTGGGGCTGGAGGTCCCAGCAGAACTGGGCCCAGGGCCAGAGGCCGGGTGCCTAGGCAAGAGTGAAAAGGTCTCACTGAAAATCTAAAGAAAATGAAGCTCGTGAAGTAATGTGACGTTTTTACCTTCGTCTAAGTAAGTTCGGGTTGATCTGAGGACAGAAGCCATCAAGGGCCTGTGTGACTTTCCAGTGCTTCTGTAACAAAGCGTCACACCCTCCACAGCTCAAAGCAGCGGAAATGTGCGCTCTCACAGCTCTGAGGCCACAGGTCCACAATCTGCTCTGCTGGCAAACCCCAGGTATGGTAGGACTAAGTTTCTCCCCAGGAAACCCCAGGTGTGGCGGGGCCCAGCTCCTCCCCAGGAAACCCCAGGTGTGACAGGGCCAAGATCCTCCTCAGGCAAAGCCCAGGTGTGGCGGGCCGAGCTCCTTCCGAGGAAACCCCAGGTGTGGCAGGACTGAGTTCCTCGGGAGGTTCTGTGGGATGGGGCTTCCCTGCCTCTTGTGGGTTTTGGGGCTCCTAGCTGTCCTTGGCTTGTGGCCACATCACTCTGTGCTCCTCCCCTTCATCACGTGGCCTCTGCTCTGTGTCTCCCTCTGTGTCTGTCTCTCTCTCCCCTGCTCCTACAGGGATGCTTGCCATTGGAGTTAGGGCCAGTCTAGATAATGAAGGATTATCTCATCCCACAACACTGTAACTAATCACATCCGCAAAGACCTTTGTTTCCAATAAAGCACAGCCACAGGTTCCGGGGATTAGGCTGAGAGCATCTTTTTGGAGGACACATTGAGCCCGCCACAGGGACTGTGGTTTGTAGCATTTCCAAAGGCCAAGGGCCTGTTTTCTGTGAGCAGCTTTGCGTGGTAAATGCAAGCGTGGCACTTCTGTTCCACAACAAAACCTGACTCATAATCCAAGTGTATTCCTCATTTGTCTTTTGTGTATTGTGTATTGTGTATTTTGTCTTTTGTGTATTTGTACTTGTGTATTTTGTGCTGTTATACTTAAAAAGTCTAAATGGGAGCAATTCGGTGTATTTGGGGCTTTTTTTTTTTCTTCAGTTTGTGTGAATTCAAACCCAAGTTGGGCAGGAAAAGAAATGATGAAGTAGTGGATGTCATCTCAAGCACTAGGATCCACTGGCGGTAGGAGCGTGTTAGACTCACTGTGACTCTGCTTGTGCTTGGCCTTCTCTGCAGAGCCAGGTGGTTTTTGGGCAGTTCCTGTCTGCCGGTCCCTCTGTGGGCTGGTAGTGAGCAAGTGTGGGCAAATACATGGCGACTGGCTTCCCACCAGGCCCCCATTAGCCTGTTGAGGTCTCAGAAAGAGTGATCAATAATTCGCTACACAGATTTTTTGTTGTTGTTATTAAAGCTGTTAAACAGAAAAGTGAGGAAAAATGGATGTTTATGTAACTGACAGATACTTTGCACAGAGGAGATCGTCTATTGATGGAGAACCAAAAAGAACTGTGAAATTGGAAAATCAGATATTGGAATCCCCTAAGTGGAAAATTAGAAGTTGTATAGATAGCATGAAAACGTGGATACATATTTTACTTTATTTTGTTTTTGATCCTGTAATAATACACTTCTGTATTTTATGATGATAACTGTTTACAAAAGTAGTCTAGACATTGTTGAATCCTTATAGTGACAAGTTTTCCTAATACATTTATAGTAATTTGATTTTTTTGTTGTTGAGATGGAGTCTCACTCTGTCGCCCAGGCTGGAGTGCAATGGTGTGATCTCGGCTCCCTGCAACCTCCACCTTCTAGGTTCAAGTGATTCTCCTGCCTCAGCCTCCCGAGTAGCTGGGATTACAGGTGCCTGCAACCATACCCAGCTGATTTTTGTATTTTTAGTAAAGATGGGGTTTCACCATGTCAGCCAGGGTGGTCTTGAACTCCTGACCTCAGGTGATCCACCTGCCTCGGCCTCCCAAAGTGCTGGGATTACAGGCGTGAGCCACCGTGCCTGGCTGTAATTTGATTTTTAAAAAGCAGTGGAATTATAATCACCATGTCGTTGGTATGCTATGGTTGCTCAGCACTGTTTTATAATCTGTTGTCAGCTAACTGAACGGGGAACAGGAAGACATTGTGTTTGTATTTGGCAAATGTTGAAAGTGTGGCTTAGAGTAATATGCTTCCATTTCTTACTTTTCTGATTCTTTCTATGTCCTTCCATGGTGTGGGTGTTTTCTCATTGAATTGCCAGGGACCACCCAAATCCCTGCTCATCCTGTGACAGGGGCGTGAATGTGGCAGTATCCTGGCCCATGATCTGGAATTTAGCTGCAGCAAAGGGCTCTGCAGAAGTGGATGGTTTGAAGTCCGATTATGATGGGAAAAGAGATTAATGTGAAACAAGATGCCAATTCTAAATTTTTATTAGGATATAACAGGATGGGATATCATCTGGCAGGAATAGTCTGGAAGAGGCTGACTTGGAAGAAACAAGAACTGTTTTCTTTTCTGTATTCAAACCTGCTTGTGTATGAAGTTGGCCGTGGTTTAGCCCAGTATAGACCATGGGGCCATCTGTGTCCGGATTTTAGAGGCCTTGAGTGCACACATGCTTGCGGGGATCTGTGTGGGACCTGAGTGCAGTCTGGGCAGTTACACTGGTGTGGCTGTTCCTCACTGGCGTGTCTAGCCAAATAAGCAAAGTCCCTTAGGACCCCTGGCCACCACCACTGGAGTCTTGCATCCTCCTTGGCTCCCAGGGCAGCGCAAATTCGTGGATCCCCTGGGCGTCTCTGTTCCTGGTGGATGCTGTGCTCCATCCATCCTAGGCAGGGCATGGGCATCCATTCGTCACCAAGAGTGGGACGCGTCCTCCTTCTGGGCCACCTCCTCGCTGTGACCATGGCTGCGTTTGTGAAGCCGCCTGGGTTCATGCCCTCAGGCAGCAGTGTTAAGAGGGATGCGCTTGGCTGCCTTAGCCAAGCCTGGGACTGGGAGCAGTGGGGAGCCACCCCATTTTACTTTCATCACCCCTGAAGGGTGCAGCTGTCTCTGTTAGCTAGGGCCGGGGGAAAGCCGTAGGAAGTGGAGCACTAGGAAGTGGAGCACTGTGCTCATGGTCCAGTCACCACCTCCTGCTTGGGGGTTGTTTCTCCTGCACATGGGACACAGAGGCTGGAAGTCCCAGGTGGAAGTGGACAGCTGCCTCTCCTTCCTCCGGGCTGTTCCAGTGGCTCTGGTCTAGGCAGCGCTCCGCAGCACTCACTGGTCAGTGCAGCTGTGATCTTAGGAGTGGAAAGAGCTCTCACTGGGGCTCTTGGTCGGACCCCCTGTTGCCTGTACCCCATGGGCCTCTGGCTAATCGGCTTCCTGGTGACTTAAGTGTGCTCCACCCACCAGGGGAGCCTGCAGAGGATCTGCGGCAGGGCCTTGGTTCAGAGTTGATCACCTCTGGAGTCCTCTTCAACAGGGTGGCTCTGCTGGACTCTGGGGTCCAAAAAAAGACCGGGGTTTAGCTTTAGTCCTACTTCTTTCTAAGTAAATGGATGAAAGTTTGTAATTTTAAAACTCTCTACTCAGTCAAGCCCTGAAACCATGTTTGTGAAAACGACTTTAATGTGGTTGTAACCCAAGGATGTTCATAGTGTCCTCATTCCTTCCATTTGGCCAGCCATAGAGAAGGAGAGAGAAGGAACAATGCCTGGAATTTGACCCGATCCATTTCCCAATTTCATGAAAGCTACAGATATGAAATGTTTTATTGTAAGCTGGAGCTTTGTGGAGAAAATGTGTGCTAATAACGCTGAATTGAATATACGTGTGCATTCTTCGTTATTTTTACCAAGTTTCTAATTAGAAATTCAAAGCGCTGTTCCTAGTATTTTCCTGACGGATTTGAGTTGGTGTTGGCAAGGTGCAGAGTGTTTACAAACCTATGGAAAGATCCTTATGGGAACAGGGGTTCATAAAACAGTGCTGGTCTCTAAGGGGGAAACCATCACTACCTTGGGCCAGAAAAGGAGACTCATGAGTGGGCAGGGGTCCTGGTTGGGTCGGTGGGGTCATGTAACTGAAGACTATCTGTGCCCTACTGTCTGCACTGTGGATGCCATGTCCTCCTCCTGCCCTAGTTGCTTTTATAAAATGCCACTGACGATCCCTGCCCCTTGCTACACTGAGCTCTCGTTGAATTTTACACGTGAAAGCACTGTTGATTTCCCCTCTCCAGGTGACTTCTGTGATAACTCATACACCGATGTGCTTTGTTTTAATTCTAGGCAGCTTCAGTCACCTCTCTGTCCAACCTGGCATGCATGCACATGGTCCGCTGGGCTGTTTGGAACCCCCTGCTGGAAGCTGATTCTGGAAGGGTGACCCTGCCTCTGCAGGGCGGGATCCAGCCCAACCCCTCGCACTGTCTGGTCTACAAGGTACCCTCAGCCAGTCTGAGCTCTGAAGAGGTAAATTATTAGGTATTTCTTATGCATCTCTGGTGAGCTTCTAGCAAGTTCATTCATTTTCAAAAGCAAAAGTTCACAAATATGTTTGCAGATGTTTCATTTACAGAATTCTTTTCATGTCATGGGTATGCCTTTAAAAAGATTAGTATGATGTTTTTATGTAAACCTGATAAGACCAGTTTTATCATGGGTTTTATCGCTGTTCACATACTGATTTCCTGGGATGACTTGGTGAACCTCCAGCTGTTGTGTACACACTTTGCAGCGAGATTCACCTCTGTTGCGTGCACGTTTGGAGCATTGGAGCTTGGGCCTCATGTGGCCTTTGCCAGTAGGTTTTTTGGTGGATGAGTGCTGAGGTGGGAGCCAGTTCTGGTTTCTAGCCCTGGCTTATCTTTGTGACTTATCACTAATGCCTGTTGGACCTTGGGTGTGTACAAAGGGGTAGGACCACAGCAGAGATTCTCAGGTTTTTTTTTTTTGTTTTTTTGTTTTTTTAAATTCTGAAATGAACTGTTCTCTGCACCCCAATTAAGAAAGCAAAAAAAAGTAGAGCAGAGTGGGTTGAAGTGTGTATGAGGGTCTCCATCCCCAGCCTCCTTGGCTCCATTGGTGGTGTTGAAGGATGGTTAGCGGTGACCCAGGGCACCACAGACAGTGAGAAACCCTGCTCTGGCAGATGGCTGGAGTCCATTGGGCTCTCCGAGGTGTGGCCGAGTTTCTGCTCGGCTGCACTGTTTGGTCTTCTCTCACGTTCCTAAAACATGTCCGTTTCAGCAGTGCAAGCAGGAGCTTTTTAGTACTCAGGTGCCTCATTTTTCTAAGGTAAAAGGACTGTGCATGTTATTTCAGTTTGTCACCTCTGTGCTGACTCCAGTGACAGTAATGTGTTCAGTGTTGTTATTGATGATTGGGATAATGCTTGGGGGACCTGAATAAGAGAACAGCTGATTGTGCAGCTTTTCTTCCTATAAGGAATGTCTCTCCTGATGGGACCATATTTTGCTGCACTCCCACATGGTCTACTTTGAGCCCTTATTATAAAATTGCTGTTAGAAATCCTGAAGCCATTACCATCTTCCCCTCCCTGCCACTCCCGCGTCCTCCTCTCTCTCCTTGTCTCTTCTCTTCTCTCTCCTCTTCCTTCCCCTCTCCTCCCCTTTGGATAGGTATATAAATAAATATTTCTTCTGTTTACCTTTAGGTCTATCGTGCCACTGTATTGCCCTTAATTTTTAAGTGCATAAACTATATTGGGGCATAAATGTTTTGAAGGTTTACTATCTTAAGGACACAAATGTATCAAGTTCTGCCATTTTCCACAAGGAGTACCACTTCCAAATCAGGAGTTTTTGACCTCAGCTCTGTTGACATTTGGGCCAGAGAATTCTTGGTGTGAGGCCATCCTGTGCACTAGGGGATGCTGAGCAGTGTTCCCGGCCTCTGTTCACTGGGTGCCAGCAGGATCCCCCCATCTGTGAGAGCCCTGAATGTCCACAGACAGTGCCAGATGTTTCCTGGGGGGTAAAATTGCCCCCAGTTGAGGGCCACTACTCTACAGTGATTTAATTAACCAAAGCGGTGAACTAACCATGGTCACAAACTTGACTCACTTTCCTGCACTGCGAAGGCACTCCTCTGCTTCTGCCTGTATTTCCTGCATAGTGGTGCCAGTCCCTCTCAAGTCAGGTCAGTTGGAAACCTAGGTGTGCCTGTGTCTGCCACTGCACCAGCCTCTTCTTTATCTCATTCAGTCATTCATCACTCAGTGAACTTTTATTGAGCACCTACATATACTCGAAGAAAAAACATCCCTGATCCCATGACTGTTGAGTAGGAGTGGCAGATGTTAATCAAAGTAGAAATAGAATTCAAAGCCCATAACTTTGGGGTAGTTAGATTTTAGAGTTTATGTTGTTTTGATTATTTCACCATTATTTACTATGAAATGAAGTCATGTGTCATCATGATTGTTTACTTTCTTAAACAACTCCTGCCCTTTTCCCTTGAGCAAATAATTGTCTCCCTCTTTTTTTTTTTTAAATTGATATCTCCAAAGGCAGCCACTTTCAACTCTTAGCTGTGACTTATGGTCTTTACCTGTGTTTTCTAAATAATAGGATTCTACTGCTATTTCTTAATTTACAATTTTAGCCATTATATACTGAATTCTCATAATGACAGATGAAAATTTTAGCTCTTTTATACATTCCTGCCCATCTTTAAAGCACTCTGTCTTCCTACTGCTTGGCCTTGGATTCAGGCACTGTTGCAGGGGGCAGCAGAGCTGGTTGGAGGATTGAAATGGGGCTCTACTGGAAAATACTAGAGAGATCTCTAAGAGAGGAGCTGGGGAAGCGGCCCTGTAAGGTTGTTTACAAAACCCTGGGTTCACCCTGAAGCTGCACATGTGTGGGTCTGACCCTGAATGGCATACCAAAGACTTTTGAGACTGTGGGGTTGACTGCTTCCCAGTCCCAGAGCTGCCTGCTGGGTGGAGCCACATGCACAAGAGATCCAAAGAACACTGCACAGGTTTTGAAAATGGAACTGACATTGAAACCACAGCCCGCAGGATGCTGGTCAGAAACTGTGTCCTGAACTCAACTAGGTCAATTCCTACCTAAATAAAAATACCGGCATTCTTCACAGGATTTAAATGAGACTCTATAATCTAATGTTCAAAGTGTCTGTGATATGCTCTAAGATTAATTGTCATACAAAGAACCTGGAAAATACAGCTTGTAGAGAAAAGACATTTAACAGACACCAACATTGAGATGGCACAAATGTTAGAATTGTCAGACAGAAAATTTAAAGCAGCCATAATAAAGATGCTCTAGTAAATAAGAGCAAACACTCTGGAAATAAATGGGAAGGTAGGCTGTCTCAGTAAAGAGATGGAAGATATAAAGAACAATCAATCAAATGAAAATTTTAGAACTGAAAAACAAAATAACCAAAGTAAAAAACTACTAGATGGCCTAACAGCAGAATGGAGATGACAAAAGAGTTAGTGAACTTGAAGATAAACCAATAGCAATTTATTCACCCTGAGCAACAGAGAAGATGATTGGAAGACAAGGGGCAAAGCCTTAGCATTGACCTGTAGGTCCCTACCAAAAAGGCTAGCTAGCACCCAGTCCTGGTAGAGGAGACTATGGTGTAGAAAAAAGTACTTGAAAAAATATTGGCTGAAAACTTCCCCAATTTGGCAAAAGACATAAATCTGCAGATCCAAGTTCAGTGAACCCCAGGGATAAATGTGAGGAAATCTACACCCAGATAAATCATACGCAAACTGCTAAAAACTAAAGACGGAGAAGATTCTTAAAAACAGCTATAGAAAAATGACACATTACTTACAGAGAAATAATAATTTGACTGACTGTGGATTCCTCATCAGAAACCATGCTGACCAGAAGAAAAGTGGGACATTTTAAAAGTGCTAACAGAAAGACCTTGGAACTCAGAATTCTATGTCCAGTTAAAAAAAAGTTAAAAAAAACAGAACAAAGATGTGAAATGAGGACATTCTCAGATGAACTGAAAGTAAGAGCATTCATTGGTAGCAGATACTTTGCTTAAAGAATTGCTAAAAGAATTTCTTCAGACAGAGGGGAAATGATACCAGATAGAAATTTGGGACATCAAGAATGAAGAAAGAACAACAGAAATGGCAAATATAATATTCTTCTCTTCTTCTTTAAAATATGTTGGATGGTTGAAGCAGAAATTATAACAGTGTGGTTGGGTGCGGTGGCTCACGCTTGTAATCCCAGCACTTTGGGAGGCTGAGGTGGGCGAATCATCTGAGGTCAGGAGTTCAAGACCAGACTGGCCAACATGGTGAAACCCCGTTATTACTAAAAATACTAAAATTAGCCACGTGTGGTGGCGCATGCCTGTAATCCCAGCTACTCAGGAGGCTGAGGCAGGAGAATCACCTGAACCTGGGAGGCGGAGGTTGCAGTGAGCTGAGATTGCATCATTGCACTCCAGCCTGGGCAACAGAGCAAGACTCTGTCTCAAAAACAAAACAAAACTAAACTAAACTAAACACGGTGTTTGGTGAGATTTTAAGGGTATATAGATGTAATATTTAGAATATTACCTAAACTTAGTTGATAAAGCAATGGCAAGGTTTGAGAAGATTGACTATGATTTTGGAAGTTCTGTCTATGGTAAAATGCTGTCAAATAGCATTGCATGGTACTCTTTTATGACATGAAAAGTCAATTGATGGAGCAAACTTGCATTGTGGTCTTGTTTTATGAAAGCACTGCAGGCATCCCAACCTTCAGCAACCACTACTCTGATTAGGCAGCAGCCATCAATATCAAGGCACAACCCTCCACCAGCAAAAAGATTACAATGTTCTGGAAGGCATAGATGATCCTTAGCATTTTTCTTTTTTTTTTTTTGAGACAGTGTCTTACTCTGTTGCCCTGGCTGGAGTGCAGTGGCACGATCATAATTCACTGCAGCCTTGAACTCCTAGGCTCAAGCAATCCTCACACCTCAGCGTCCTGAGTAGCTAGGACTACAGGCATGTGCCACCATGCCTGGGTAATTTTTTAATTTTTGTAGAGTTGAGGTCTTGCTGTGTTTCCTGGAATCATCTTGAGCTCCTGGGTTCAAGAGATCCTCCCACCTTGGCCTCCCAGAGTGTTGGGATTATAGGCGTGAGTCACCATACCTATAATGGCACAATGGTTAGCATTTTTTTAGCAAGAAATTTTTTTTTTTTTTTTTTTTTTTTTTTTTTTTTTTTTGAGATGAAGTCCTGCTCTGTAACCCAGGCTGGAGTGCAGTGGCGCAGTCTCAGCTCACTGCAACCTCCGTCCAGGTTCAAGCGATTCTTCTGGCTCAGCCTCCCAAGTAGCTGGGATTACAGGTGCCTGGCTAATTTTTATATTTTTAGTAGAGATGGGGTTTCATCATGTTGGCCAGGCTGGTCTTGAACTCCTCACCTTAGGTGATCTGTGTGCCTCTCAAAGTGCTGGGATTGCAGACATGAGTCACTGCACCCAGCCAGCAATAAGGTATTTGTAAATTAAGGTAGGTACAGTACTTTTTTTTTTTTTTTTTTTTTTAGACATATGCTATTACACACCTATTGACTACAGTGTAGTATAAATACAACTTTTAAATGCACTGGGAAACCAAAAAATTCAGTGACTTGCTTTATTGTAGTGGTTTGGAACTGAACGTGTAGTATCTTTGAGGTATGCCTGTAATTACCTTACGTGTAAATAGTGTAAACACACCAGTTTAAAAGATATGGTCAGGCTTAATGAAAGACAAAGCCCAACTATATACTGTCTATAAGAAATATACTTTAAATAAATATAATGTAAATTAAAAGAATGAAAAATATTCTTTTCAAACACTAATTAAAAGAAAACTGGAGTGGGTGTATTACTATTGACACTATCAGACAAACTAGACTTCAGAATACAGGAAATTTCCAGGAATTAAGAGAGATAGTACACATGATAAATGGGTCGGTTGCCAAGACATAACAATCCTAAAATTGCTTGCATCTAACATAGAGCTTCAAAATACATGAAGCAAAAACTGATTGAACTGAAAGGAGAAATGGACAAATCCACAATTAGAGTTGGAGACTTCAACTTCCTCTCTAAGTAAACAAAGAACAACTAGCTATTCCATCAGCAGTGATACAGAAGGACTGACTATCACCATCGACCAACTGGATCGGAATGATATTTATAGAGCACTCTCCCCAACAACAGCAGGATACACGTTGTTTACAAGTGCACATGGAACATTCATCAAGATAGACAATATCCTTGGTCATAAAACAAACTTCAGTTTTAAGAGAGTTGCGATTATACAAAATGTATTCTCAGATTATAATGGAATTGAACTAGAAATCAATAACAAAGATAATAAAAATTTTCAACCACTTGGAAATTAAACAATATGTAAAAATCCATAAATTAAAGAGTAAGCCTCAAGGGAAAATAGAAGATATTGTGAACTTAACAAATATGGAAATACAACATGTCAAAGTTCGTAGGATGCAGCTCAAATATGCTTAGCGTTAGGTGTTTATATTAGAACAGAAAAAAGATCTTAATTCAGCGATCTGATCTTTGTCTTCAGAAACTAGAAAAAGAAGAGTAAAATAAACCCAAAGCAATTCAGAAGTCAATAGCAGCAGAAACCAATGAAATTGAAAACAAAAATAATAGATTAAAAATTAAAAAATAGCAAAAACCCAGTGAAACAAAAACCTGTTTGAAAATAACCAGTAAAACTGATGAACTTATAGCAAGACTGAAAAAGAAGGGAGGACACAAATGACTAATATTAGGAATGAAAGAAGGAATATCAGTACAGACCTCATGGGTATTCAGAGGACAATAAGGGAATACTACAAACAATTCTCTGCACATAAATTTGACAATTTAGGTGAAATGGATGAATGAATATTAAACTCCACACTGCCAAAACTCAGCCAAGATGAAGTAGATGACCTGAGTAGTCCTATAACTAATATGTAAGTCGAATTCATAGTTTAAAAACTTTTGAAAAAGAAATATTCAGGCCTATTCACTATCAATCCTATTAGACATGTAAAGAAGAAATAATGCCACTTTTATACAATCTATTTCAGAAAACAGAAAAGATGAGAGCAATTCCCAACTCATGAAATGAAGCCAGCATTACCCTGATATCAAAACCAGAAAAATAATATTAATAGTAACAAGAAAACAGAACTGTGGATCCATATCCTTCATAAACATAGGTGCAAAATACTCAACAAAATATTAGCAGATTTGAGTCCAGCAATACGCAAAAAGAATAATACACTATAGCCAAGTGGAGCTTTATCCGAGAATGCAAGTCTGTTTTCTATTTGGAAATCAATAAATGTAATTCATTATAGTAACAGCCTAAAGAAGGAAAACCATATGATCCTGGCAATTGATACTGAAAAAACATTTGACAATATTCAGCATCAGTTTATGATTAAAAACTGAGCAAACTAGCAATAAAAGAAAACTTCCTTAGCATAATCAGTGGTATCTACAAAAACTCTTTAGTTAACATCATACTTAATGGTGAAAGACTGATTGCTTTCCCCCAAGATTAGGAACAAGTAAAGGATGTCCACTGTTAGCACTCAACGCCATGTTCAGTATTGCACTGGAAGTTGTAGTCAGTGCTGTAAGTCAAGAAAACAAAAGACATACACATTAGAAGGAAGAAACAAAACTGTCCTTATTTGCAGAAAACGTGATTGTCTATGTCAAAGATTCTGAGGAGTCTACAAAAAAGTCCTTTTGGAATGAGTAAGTGGGTTTAGTGAGGTTGCAGGATAACACAGGAAGTCAACATGAAAAATCAATCCTATTTCTGTATACTAGCACTGAAAAATTGAAAGCAAAATACAGAAACAGTAATGTTTACAAAGCCTGCCCTCCATGAACTAAATCTAACAAAATAGATACGGGATCTGTATGCTGAAAACAATAAAACTGTCCTTTTGCTAGTTGTCATTGGTTATTCTTAGGTGAAATCAAAGAAGACCTAAATAATTGGAGAGACGTAACATGTTTATGTCTTGGAAAACTCAACATAGTAAAGCTGTCAGTTCTGCCCAAGATTGATCTAGAGATTTTATGCAGTTTCAGTCAAAATCCCAGCAGGATTTTTTTGGAGATATAGACAAGTTGATTCTGAAATTTATATGGAAAGCTAAAGGAATTAGAAGAGTCAAAATAGTTTTGAAAAAAAAAAAACAGTAAAGTTGGAGGAATCATACTACACAGTTTAAACACTTACTGTACAGCTACGCTGATTAATATAATTAGTATCAAGGAATTCGGTTAATGGAACAGACTAGAAAGTCCAGAAATAAAGTTTGGAAGTGCCTTATGAAATTAAATATACCATATGACCCAGCAGTCCTACTCTTGGAGAAATGAAACCTGAATTCACACAAACACATGTGTTTGTAGCAGGTCTATTTATAATCACCCAAACCAGAAACTACCCAAATGTTTGTGAGTGAATGGATAAAGAAACTGATAGATCCGTATGATAGAATATCACTCAGTAATAAAAAAAGAAACAGTTTGATGTGTATGTAACAACTTGGATAAATCTCCTCAGTCTTATGCTAAATGAAAGAAGCTGGTCTCAAAAGTTATATGTTATGTGATTCCATGTGTTGGACATTTTTTTGACATTCTCAAAAAGACCAAATGACAGTGCTGGGGAAGCAGTCATAGATTGCCCGGGTTAGGCAGGGGCTGGGTGTGGCTGCAGAGGGGCAGGGCAGGGCAAGGGAGCACCCTGGAGGGATGGGGCTGGCCTGCACCCTGAGTGTGGTGCTGGTTATGTGAGTCTGTGCATGTGCCAAAACCCACAGAGCCATACCCAGAAGAAAGATGTCAGTTTCACACAGGTCAATGAAAACATTCACAACTCGAGAGAGATTGCGATTTCTACTTGGGTAAGGGTCATTCCATGATCATATGGTCTGCAGGGCTTTTAGTGCCACGCCAATTGCTTTTTGCTCAAACTACTTGATTATAATCTAAGAACATGTGGCATCAGAAGCCTCTGATTTCACGTAGACTTTGTTTTAGGGCAGAGCCTGCTGTTCCTGGTTGGATCGTTCTGATAGGTGTGCTGATGAAGGGAGTGGCCATCACTGCTCTTGTGGTCCATTGCAGGTGAAGCAGGTGGAGTCAGGTACACTCCGGTTCCAGTTCTCGCTGGGCTCAGAAGAACATCTGGATGCACCCACGGAGCCTGTCAGTGGCCCCAAGGCGGAGCGGCGGCCTGCCAGGAAACCACCCACGTCCCCTTCGAGTAAGTGTTTCCAGAGAGCTGACTCGCCAGGCACATGGCAGGCAGCATTTCCGTCTCTTCCCGGGGAAAGGTACTTAGTCTAGTACGGTAATCATCACATTTGTAAGATAATTGCCGTAGATTGCATTAATGGAATCTGTTAGTTGGGTTTTTGCTTAATACCAAGGTGTAGAATTGGACAGTGATGAAGTGTGGCCCAGAAGCTTGTTACTTGTGCTTCAGTCCAGAGTCAGCTCAGTTACTTGACAGCTCCCCAACTAAGCATTTAAAAGGACACGTCACATGGGTGCCCTGCAAATGTGGGACCCGAGAATTAGAGGGTGGTCGAGAGCCAAGGACCAACACCTTGAGTTTGCACTGTTAAAGTAGCCATCTGTCTACTCATCTTGAAGCCCTATCCGAAAGTTAGGAGTCTGTGATCTGAGTCTGTGGCTTTAAGAAGAGGAGTCACAATTGGCTGCAAGCAGCAAGGGCTGCCAGCAGAGGTAGGGCCCTGGCCCTGTGGGTGGCAGCAAGTCCACATGGTTAGGAGGTTAAAGAGTTCTTGTTGGCCGTCAGCCTAGCTGCTTCTGCTGAGGCAGTACCCTGTGCTCAGAGCTTCTTGGTTTAGACCCATGTCCTGGTTGAGAATTCCATGTATACTGAAGTGAGGGGCGGAAGGTACGAGGGAGTGTTGGAGTAGTCCACCTGAATGAGTATGGGGCCTTGGCTCCAGGCATCTGGAGCTCTCACCACTGAAAGTTCTAGGATCCCTAGTCACAGGTGATGACTTCCTTCTTTCTGCCTGTTCCAGATGGCAGGATAGGGAATGAACAAACGTGCAAGCCCGTGGAGGGAGCTTTGTGTTCCTCTGGCCTCCAGCTGGTGATGCCCAGGTGTTGAGGGAGGAGTTGCTTTCTGTGCTCGGCTGTGGCTGAGCTGGTGCAAAGCTGCTGGTGCTTCTGTCACTTAGGAGGGGTTTTCTTCATGGATTGAGATTCTAATTCATGGGAACTGGTCTTGTTGAATTTGATTTTACAATTGGTGGAAGCAGCACATGCATTTCTAAGTTGAATTTGATGATTTTCTGAGATACCTGATACAGTGCAAATGCTATGTAAATTGTACTGTTTAGGGAATAATAACAAGAAAAAAAGAGTTTGTACGTGTTCAGTGCAGACACATTTTTAAAAAAATATTTTCAGCCGAAGTCTGGTTGAATTCATGGATGCAGAAACTATGGATCTACTCTGTATTCTGATTTTTGATTAAGTTACTTAAAAGTACAATAGTAATACATAATAAACATGGTATTTCAGGATTTTCTGAGCTATCTAAGAATATTCCGGTACCAAAACTTAATAGTTGATTTCTTTGGGACAAACTACATCATTCAGTATTTTCCTTCTTTTCATAGAGGTGATGCATTTGATGGTTTTAATTGTTTTTTCAGTGTTTGAATTTTGTGCCTAACAGCTTGTTCTCAAGATTTCTGTTTACCACCAGTGTGTACATTAATAATCCCATCTTTATAAATGGCACTGAAATGTACAGTCCCCCTTATACTGGAATCCCTTGTGGTGGTGAGTGGTAGGCATGCATGCATTTCCTGTCAGAGTCGGTTTAGAATGAATTTCCAATTTCATTTGATAAAATTGAATGCATTCAAGGCATAGGACACATAATTTCAAAAAACTAAACAAAGGGTCATAATAAAGGATCATTTAAAACAACCCATTCCTGGCCAGGCACGGTGGCTCATGCCTGTAATCCCAGCACTTTGGGAGGCCGAGCCAGGTGGATCATAAGGTCAGGAGATCGAGACCATTCTGGCTAACACAGTGAAACCCCATCTCTACTAAAAATACAAAAAATTAGCCGGATGTGGTGGCAGGCGCCTGTAGTCCCAGCTACTTGGGAGGCTGAGGCAGGAGAACGGCGTGAACCCGGGAGGCAGAGCTTGCAGTGAGCCGAGACTGTGCCACTGCACTCCAGCCTGGGCGACAGAGCGAGACTCTGTCTCAAAAAAAAAAAAACAAAAAAAAAAAAACAAAAAAAAAAACCCATTCCCTGCTTACATCTGGTATCTTTCCTTCTTTGACATACACTTTTTGACATTTGGTTATATTTTAAAAATAAAATACCTATCAACCTTTAAGAAACGTAATTATGAAAAACAGAGGACCTTAGATTATAAACTGGGTATATTTTGTAATTAAATATAAACATGATTCGAGTTATCCCTTGGTATCCATGGAGGACTGGTTCCACATGCTCAAGTCCCTTATATAAAATGGTGTAGTATTTGCCTGTCATCTATGCGCATCCTCCTGTGTACTTTAAATCATCTTTAGGCTATTTACAATACCTAATACAGTGCAAATGCTATGTAAATCGTTGTACTGTTTAGGGAATAATGACAAGAAAAAAAGAGTCTGTATGTGTTCAGTGCAGATACAACCATCCATTTTTTAAAAAATATTTTCAATCCAAGGCTGGTTGAATTCATGGATGCAGAACCCATGGATCCACTCTGTACTCTGATTTTTGATTAAGTTACTTAAAAGTACAGTAGTAATACATAATAAACATAGTTTGCCCATGTCTGTAGAAATGCCTGAACAGAGAATGAACCTGTATAGCTAGCTTTCAGGAAAAATATGGCTGCCTTCTCTGGAAAGAAATTTTCATGTGTTTAAATTATGATATAGCCAAGCATGGTGGCTCATGCCTGTAAACCTGGCACTTTAGAAGGCTGAGGCAGGAGGATCACTTGAGCTCAGGCGTTCAAGACCAGCCTGGGCAACATAGCAAGACCCCATTTCTACTAAAAATAAAACAAATTAGCTATGCACGGTGGTGTGCACCTTTAGTCCCTGCTACTCAGGAGGCCAAGGCAAGAGGATTGGTTGAGCCCGGGAGATTGAGGCTGCAGTGAGCCGTGATTATGCCAGTGCAGTCCAACCTGGGCAAAAGAGCGAGACCTTGTCTCAAAAATAAATAAGTAAATAAAGATATAGTTATGGCACTGGAAAAGAGCAGCTAGTTATGTTTTGAAGACCTTCTAATCAAATTAACTATAAACTCTGATGGCTGATCCTGCTGTCGGGCTTTGGGGCTGGATCAATTTGTGGATGCCGTCTGTGGGCTTTGGTTTTACTTCCCTGGTTGTCCTGTTTTCATGAGGCATTTGGAGGAGATTTTAAAACCAGTCTGCCACTGCCTCTGCTTGCCCACAATGGTTTTTTAACTGATTTTTTTGCCGGGGTTCCTTGAGCTTCTTAGATCTCTAGATTTATAGTTTTCATCACATTTGGAAAAATTGTGGTCATTATTTCTTCACATATTTCTTCTGTCTTTCTCTCTCATCCTCTCATTCAGAGGCCCCAGTTATGCGTTTATCAGGCTGCCAGAAGTTGTCTCACAGCTCTTTGATACTCTGTTCACTTTTATTCATAACCTTCTTTTGCTGTGTGTTTCATTTTAGATAGTTTCTGTCTTCAAGTTCACTTCAAGTTCTTTTCTTCTGGAGTGTCTGATCTGCCATTTATCCCATTCAGTATACTTTTCATCTCAGATATTATAGTTTTCATCTCTAGAAGTTCTGTCTGGGCTTGTTTTATTCTTCCGTGTCTTGACTTAACATGTTCAGTGTTTCCTCTGGCTTTTTGAACTTAAGAAATACAATTATAACTACTTTAATATCCTGGTTTGCTAATTCTAATATCTTTGTCAGTTCAGGATCAGTTTTGATTAACAGATTTTTGTCCTGATTGGGTTCTGTTTTCCTGACTCTTTGGATGTCTGATAACTTTTGATGGGCTCCAGATACTGAGAATTTTCTCTTATTGTATACTGAGTAGTTTTGTATCTGATAAATATTCTTAAGCTTTGAAAATTATTAGATCCTTTTGGGTCTTGCTCTTAAGATTTGTTAGGTGAGATCAGATCAGGATTTTGTCTAGGGCTGATTATTCCTCACTGAGATGACAGGTGCCCTCCAAGGGCTCTGCCCGGTGTCCAATGAAGAATGAAGATTACCAGGTGGCTGGAGGGAACAGTGCTATGTTTGCCTGCCCTGTGAAGACCAGGCCCTGTTCCCTGTAATCCTCTCTGGTGGTTCTTTCTCTTTTGGCCTTAGGAGTTTCCTGATCCGCACTCTACTGAATGCGAGGGTGGGACCCTCTGTAAATGGCCGGCATTCTCTCTCTGCTGCTCATCCTGTCTGGTGCAAACTCACTGCACACAGTAAGCTGGGGGCAGGGTAGGCCTTCCTGCTTCTGTTTCCCAGCCCTCGGGATCACTCTCCTTTGTTGCCTGAAGTCCACTGTCTTGAAAACCACTGTTTTACATATTTTGTGTTTAAAAGAAAATGTATTTTAGATGGGAGGGTCAATCTAATCACTGTTACTCTTCTTGGCCGGAAGTAGAAGTCCTGTTAATGGTCTCTCAGCTGCTGAAATCATCCCCACCGGGGCTGATCATCCCGGGGTTTGGAAGCATTTTCTAGCTGTGTATGCTACTTGTGATTCACTCACTATGCTGCGTGTTTTCCGGACTTTTGAGTCTTGGCTCATGCTCTCCGCCTGGTGTGTCTTTCTCCCATCTGCATTTATTTTCTTTTAGGATATATCCCAGGGTTTTTGTTTTGTTTTGCTTTTAGAGATAAATTCTCACTTTGTTGCTCTGGCTGGAGTGCGTGCCATAATCACAGCTCACTGTAGCCTTGAACTCCTGAGCTCAAGCAATCCACCTGCCTCAGCCTCCCGAGTAGCCAGGACTACAGGCAGTGCCACCATGCCCGGCTAAGCCAGGACTGTAGGCAGTGCCACCATGCCCGGCTAAGCCAGGACTACAGGCAGTGCCACCGTGCCCGGCTAAGCCAGGACTACAGGCAGTGCCACCGTGCCTGGCTAAGTTTTTTGTTTTGTAGAGATATGGTCTTGCTATGTTGTACAGGCTGGTCTTGAACTCCTGGCCTCAAGTGGTCCTCCTGCCTTGGCCTCCCAAAATGCTGGGGTTATTTTTTAATTAAAAAAAAAAATACATAGTCAAGAATAGCCAAGGCAATTTTGAAGAAGGAGGAAGGCTTCACCTTTCTTAGTTTTCAGACTTACCGTAATGTTCTAATTTCTAGAACAAGTATAGCATTGATAGAGAGATAGATAGATAATGGGACAAAATATAAAGTGTGATATGTGACAACTTGCAGAGAAGGAATATATTAGTTTCTGGTTGCTGCTACAACAAATTAGTGACGTTGCAACAGGAGCTTATTATCCTAAAATTCTGGAGGTCAGAAGTCCAAAGTGGGTCCTACAGTCTTAATCGAGGGCTCAGCGGGGCTGTGCTCCTTCTGGAGGCTCCAGGGGAAAATCCATTTCCTCACCTTTTCCAGCTGCTAGAGGCCACCTGCGTCCCTTGGCTCCTCCTTCCATCTTCAAAGGCAGCCATGTAGCACTTCCAGCAGTCGTCACTCAACTCTGACCCTCCTGCCTCCCTGCCTTTCACTTACAAAGACTGTCGTGAGTACATTGGACCCACCTGGATAATCCAGGGTCATCCCCCCATCTCAAGGTCAGCTGATGAGTACCTTAGTCCCTTGGCACTGAACATATGTATAGGTTCTGGGGTTAGGACGTGGGTATCTCTGGGGTGGCAGCAGTTACTCCGCTTGCCGCAAGGAGTAGCAGTCAGTAAATGGCGTGGCGTGATCCCTTGCCCACATGGAAAATATAAAATTCAGTCTTAGCTTCATGTCATGTACAATAATAAATTCCAGATGGCCTAAAAACCAAAACTTCAGAAATGTTAGAATTAGAAGATCAGAAAGAAGAAAGATTTTAGAAAGAAGTCCTCCAAATCAATAAGAAATAGCAGGAAAGAAAAACGGACAGTGCTCAGCAATTGCTGGGCGATCGCTAACGCTGTCGTCATATGAAGAGGGAATTTATAGAGAAGAAACCAGAATAACCAATAACCATAAACATATGAAAAAGTGCTCAGTATTACTGGTAATCAGAGAAGTGCAAAATAAAATGAGAAACCGTTTTATTCACCTCATATTGGAGAAATCCAGCTGTCTAATAGTGCAAAGGTTCCTGAGGATGTGGTTAAAGCAGAACTCTTACCACTGTGGGAAGAATGTAATATGTGCAGCCGCTTTGAAGAGTGATTTTGTAATATTTAGTTAATATCCTACAACACAGGAGTGCCATTTCCAGACTCCTGTTAGAGAGAACAGCTGGTTCATATGTACAAGGAGACATGGGTGGGCTCGGCATCACAGCAGCTTCTAAGTTAAAATTTGAAAATTGCTGGTTTCCCAGTCAGGGAATGGATAAACTGACTTACTTGGACAGTAAAATGCTGTGTATCGGTTAAATGAATGAAATAGATCTGTGCATGTCAGATGGATAAACCTTCACAAAGGCATGTTGAATGAACACAAGTTCTGAAAGGAAATGAACAATGTGGTAACATTTAAGTAACTTTCAAAACAATTGCGTGTATTGCTTATGAATGCATACTTACTGAATATTAGAACAGTTACTTAATGTCTCTGTCCCTGTCTCCTCAGCTGTAAAATGGGATGGATTAAATACTTGAAGTATGAAAAACTTGAGAAATCTTAGAAAAAGACATTGGAGAATATTTTTATGGCCTTTGGGTTAGGAAGGCCTTCTTAAGCAAGATAGACAAAGCATAAACCAAAAAGAGAAGATTGAGAAATAAGATTATATTAAAATATAAAACTTTTATGTGAGAAAAGACTCTGTAAACAAAGTTAGAAGACAGACTTCAGGCCGAAAGATATTTGCATACATATGACCATTAAAAATTAACGAAGGAAGTAAGATGAGAAGATTAGAAAGAAAGATTACAGAAAGACCTCCTCCAAATCAATAAGAAGCAGATAAACAACAGAAAAGAAAAATGGGCAAAGGATAGCCAAGGATTGTGGAGAGGATGAAATGAGTAAAGATATGTCCAGGTGCTCGGGGCTGCCTGGCGTGGAGCAGATGCCCAGCGATTGTCCGGCGATCGTTAACGTTGTCCCCATGCCACTGCCACTGCGGTTCTTCTGGCTGGCAGCATTGAGGGAAGCAACGACATGTACGTACCCCTTCAACTACTGGTTCAATTAACACGGGGCCTCCAGGGCAGGAGCAGCTGCAGCACATCTCTACGGAGCTCCTCTGGACCCCAGAGTCTTCGATGGGTAAAAACAGCTAGCCCTGGCAGGGCACAGTGGCTCATGCCTATAATCCCAGCACGTTGGGAGGCTGAGGTGGGAGGATGGCTTGAAGCCAAGAGTTCGAGACCAGCCTGGGCAACATAGCAAGACCCTGACTCTACAAAAAAACTGAAGGCCGGGTGCGGTGGCTCATGCCTGTAATCCCAGCACTTTGGGAGGCTGAGGCGGGCATATCACGAGGTCAGGAGATCGAGACCATCCTGGCTAACACAGTGAAACCCTATCTCTACTAAAAATACAAAAAATTAGCTGGCATGGTGGCATGCGCCTGTAGTCCCAGCTACTCGGGAGGCTGGGGCAAGAAAATATCTTGAACCTGGGAGGCAGAGGTTGCAGTGAGCCGAGATCGCACCACTGCACTCCAGCCTGGGTGATAGAGCGAGACTCTGTCTCTAGATAGATAGATAAGTAAATAAATGCATGCAGTAGCTGGGTGTGATAGCATGTGCCTGTAGTCTCAGCTACTTGGGAGGCTGAGGCAGGAGAATTGCTTGAACCCAGGAATTTGAGGCTGCAGTGAACTATGATCGCGTCACTGTACTCTAGCCTGGGCATCAGAGCCAGACTTTGCCTCTAAAAAAAAAAAAAAAAAAAACCCCACAAACAAACAAACACAGCTGGCCCTGACTGCATCCATGAAAGTAGGTTCTGGGTGGGCCTAGAAAGCTCAGTGTTGGCTATGCCTCTACCATTTTATATTAGCCATTCTGCAAACACTTTAGGGCATGTTGACTCAGATAGGGCTTGTTCAGGTGGTTCTCCTTTTCTCCTACCCACCCTCCATTCAGCAAAGACTTGCGGAGAGTCTGTGATGTGCCAGGTACTTGGTTAGGCTCCTGTCCCAGTGGAGCCTTAAAAAAAGACAATAAACAAACTACCAAATACGTGAGGTAGCAAGAAGAATCACGTGCCATGTGCTGTGGGATGTTAGTGAGGAGAGCTGCATGTGGGGACAGGGCACTGTGGGAACACTCTGTACCTTCTGCTCAGTACTGCTGAGAACCTAAAAAACTGTTCAAAAAAAGTATTAGAGAGAATGACTTGTGGGGAGTTTTACAGTTATGTCCATCTTGATGTGATTAACTTGTGTTTGGGATTTCTGTTTCTATAATTGAGGCCCAATTATAGAAGAGGTCAGTAAACTTTTTCTGTAAAGGCCAAATAGTAAGTATTTTAGGATTTGTGGGCAAGATGGTCTCTGTCACAGCTACTCATCTCTGCTGGTATATATAGGTCATATGTTAATGAATGAACGTGGCTGTGTTCTAATAAAACTTTGTTGATACACACAGATTGTTAGCTGAATCGACCTGTGGACCATGGTTTACAGACCCCTGATCTGCAGCTTTCTCTTATGTCATAATCCGGAGGAAGCTGTCCATCTTTTTCTGGGCTTTAAAATAGTTTAAACAAAAGGCAAGACCTGTTTCTTGAAGGTCTGATAAAACTTCTATGTGAAACCACTGAAGGGATTTTTGACAACCGGTTACATTTCTTTTCATGGTTATTGGTCTATTTATGTTTTCCACCTCATCTTGTGTTAACTTTTGGGATACACATCCTCTAAAAAAAATGGCCAATTTCCTCTAGTTTACAAGGATGCTGTGATAAAGTTTGTAACTAATTTAAACATTCAATATGCGCCTGTGATTAGATTCCTTCCTTCACTTTCTATCTTGGGAGGACTCTTTCTTTTTCAGTCAGGCTTATGAGAGGTTTGTATATTTCATTAGTCTCTTCAGAGAATCAGCTGTTACTTTTACTTACTGGTTCTCTTGTTTTTAAGTTATTAATTTTTTCTTTAATCTTAATTCTATATTTTATCTTTATTCATCCTCTTTGAAAAGCAGAATTCTTAGCTTATTTGCTCATCGTGTTTAATAATAAAATCATTTAAGATTCTGCAATTTTCTTCCAAGTACATCTTTTACCCCATTTCATAGGTTTTGATTTGGAGTGTTATTTCCTACATTGTTGAGTTCCATTTTTATTTCCTTTTTACCTACAACTTGAAAATGTCTTTAAATATTCCCACATTTAAAAAGGCGTCTATTAAACTTTCCTTGCCCTCTCTTGTGGAGACCTGTGCTCATCTGTAAAGCCCTGCCTGAGGGTCTTGTCCATGGCAGAGCTTTGTTTTCAGCATCTCACAGCCCTTTGCAGACACCACCTTTTATTTTATATCCTTGTGTGTTGTCTGATTCCTTCCTTCCCTGCCACTGTTCTTAGAGGGTATTAGTCGAATTTGCTATGGTAACAAATAATCTCCACATCGCAGTAGCTTAAAATAAAAAGGTTTATTTCTCACCCTCGCTGTGTGCGCATTGCAGTTGGTGGTGGCTCTGCTCATCCCGGTCCCGGAGGGTGTTCGCCGTCTTGAATATTGCTGGGTTGCGCCAACAGGAGGGAGAGGCCTTGGGAAAATCTTGTCCCGTCAGTTACGGCTCTGGCCCAGAAACGGCGCACATCACTTCTCCCCCTCCCGGGTTAGAAGTAGCCACGTGGCCTCCCAAGTCACAAGGGGACTGGGGACTGACTCATCGTATGCCTGGAAGGTAAATAGGTGCAGATAGTTGGTGCATTTATTTGCTTCACACTGAAGAGTCTTATCATTGGAGCAGCTCACAGTGGGGACTGTTTCATTCATCTCTACACTGCCTGATGAGTCCTGGCCCACAGTAAAACATTCAGTACATATTTGTACAGTGAGTGAATTAATCAAAACCCTTTTGTATACAAGGGATAGAAACCTGACTCAAAATAGCTTCAACAAGAGAGAATGTATTGGCTCATGTCAGAAAAGCCTAGAGGTAGAGCTGATGTTAGGCATGGCTGGATCCCGGCACTCAAAGGATGCCATTAAGACTCCATCTGTTCGTCTCTCTCCCCCATGCCCCTACCCCCTCCCCTCCCCTTTAAGCTCTCCTTTCTTCAGTGTTGGCTTCTTTCCAGGTAGAGTTTCTCCACACGGTGAGCCCAGGAGCTCCCAGGTAATCCTGGGCTTAGGAATCCCAACAGAAAGGCCCTGATTGACTCAGTTGTTCCAATGGGAGTCCTCCTGTCTTTACCGTGTAACACCTGATGGGGATGGGGGTGGAGACAGTTGGCCTTGGTCACACACCCTTCTTGGTGTGGGGGTTGGGGCCACCCCTGACTGTATGGTTAAGGGCTGGGAGGCTGATTCCCTAAAGGAAAACCACCAGAAGAGAGGACGGATTCAGGGTGGGTGAAATTGGCAGATAGTGGCTGCCTCTGGGTTGGGGCTCCTGGTCTCCCGATCCCAGTCCAGGGTCTTTCCCTGCCACTGCCGCTTTGGCTGCACTCTTGCATTCCAGCTTTGCCCAGCTATTCTTGCATTTTGCCATCAGCGAATGCATAGACTTGAGTAGTTCCTGTGACTCTGTCTTTTGTTTGAGAAGGACGAAGACAGGTGAGAAGCAGCCTGTCCTCCTTCTAGAAGCCTGCCGTGCTTTTAGTAGGGATGGGGTTTCGCCATGTTGGCCAGGCTGCTCTTGAACTCCCGACCTCAGGTGATCCACCCACCTCGGCCCCAGAATGCTGGGATTACAGGCATGAGCCACCGCACCCGGCCTAGCTTGACTTCTTAAGATGAAGAGCTGTGGGGAACCATGCTTTGAGCTCCTCACCAGAAGATTTACTGCCATATCCTTGGCAGAGAGGAGTGTGCCTTGGTTACTGGAAGGACCAGGAGTTGAACGGTGGTGCAAATGAGCTGTAGCAGCATAATCTACTTCTCAGTCACTGTTTGGGGACCAGCAAATCTACATGGATGGACCCTGATTTCACTGAGTTTATTTAATTTGAATTTATGGCTGCATTCATGTCACATTAAATGATTACCTTCAGCCTAGGTTCCAAGCATCGGAAGACATTGCCTCTCAAAACCCAATGTAAGAGACTTTTAAATATCCACTAGTGTTTAACTTACGATGGAAACTTTTCATGCTTCAGTATTTCACCAACTTACATGGTTCCTTTGGCGATCTTAATGATATGCGGCTGTCACTTTAAGTGAGGTACTTTGGCTCTTGGTTATGAATAATCCTTTTTATTTTCTCTGTAACATTGCAAGGGAGCAAAGGTTCATTCATCACTTACGGAAGAGTGTGCATTGAGCCGCTAGAGGGCACCCAGTCTTTATTTTTTTGTAACTTGGAATTTCCCTGACCTATATTTTGCTTTTGAACGTTCCTCTGGTGGTGTCAGAATTTTGGTTTGTTTGCTTAATAGATTTGAAAACAGCCATGTAGAAGGGGTCATTGCAAACATGTAATTGTGGTGTTTCCCAGGACACGTGGAGTTAGATTCCTGCCCGCTGTCCTGCTAGCTGGTCTGGAACATCCTCTCCGACAGACAGTGGCTCCCTTGCCCTGGGTGAGGGTGGCTCAGTCAATCACATGGTGGTGGGGGAGAGTCTAAGGCCATGGAACAGCTTTTTGGCTACCCTCCAACCACGGAATGGAAGTTCGTGTGCAGGTGGTAAGGGTGCATTTTGCTGGAGAATTAGTGGGAGAGTGGGTCAGAGCAGGGCTTTGACAAGGGAGGTGACACTTCTGAAACTGACCCTGGAGGTGACCCCAGCTCAGGGCTCTGGTGAGCCACGGAACTCCCCACTCGGCTTGGGCCTGCTGAACCAGCTCCTGTTCCTGGGTTGCCTGCGATCTGGACTCCTGCAGCACAGAGTCCTGTGCTCACTCATCATCCAGTTGCCTCTTGATATCTGCTTAGGTTTTGCTCATTTTCCCATTCCTGTTTTCAAGCTCTTGGGAATAATGACTTTTTACCTACAAATAGTTAGGAATAAAGGCCTTTCAAGTGGGTTTGCCGTGTGAATTCTTAGTGTCTAGGGTACCACTAGATACTGACTCATCCTTTATTTTCACGGCCTGATGAAAGGAAGCTACTTTTTGCAACCCTTCTTCAAACCCCAGAGACTGCATCTTTACTAGCGATGGTCCTTCCTTTCCCCTGCCTTTTGGGGCCATCTGTTTACCCCTGTTCATAACAGGGCCACACTCTACCCCCAAGGCCCAAGGCCCAAGGCCCAAGGCCTGGCCCGTCCCTGCCTTCCAGCAGCTGGCATGAGTTGCTGAGCAACAGCCTCTTCATGCTGCCCCCTCTCCCTCCTCCCTCAGGACTTCTCTCTCCCGTGGAATTGCTGACCCCATAGTTAAACGCAGGCAGCTTTGCTCAGCTGGGCAGTTGCTCAGTGAAATGAGCATTTTCCTCTGTTAGGACCCCTCATCCAGCCCTCTGCTGCCCCCATTTGCTCACTGGCAGGCTGGGAGCACAGCCAGGCCCAGGAGGACAGGTGCGTTTCAGGGTTGGGGGGTCCACCTGGCTCCTGCTGGGGCAGTCGGGCCACAGGGGACTGGTGCTGTGGGGACCCCATTCACGACCCCGTTCACATTTCCAGAAAGGACACGCTGGCCTCCACGCATGTGTCCTGATATCGAGAGGCCCCTGCTCCCTTCAGCCTAGGAAGACATCTCAGTGAAGACCACAGCCCTGTCCTCCACTGAGCTGTTTCCTTATCTTCATTTCTTTCTGTGGTCCTGTCGTAGTGCAGGCATCTGATAAAATGTTTGTTGGAAAGTGAATCCATGGACGTGGGAAAGTAAAGGTGGTGAAAACACGTCCTTCCTTTCCCCTTGCTTCTATTTTCACTTTTTAATTGGCAACGCGCATGTATATTGAAAAGTTATGTGGCTTGAGGGGACAGATAGCTGCTCAGTGAAACCCTAGGTCAGGACATGGACACCGCAGCCCGGCGGTGCTGGAACCCCCTCGTGTAGTCAGTACTTCTTATTTTCTTGAGAGAAGATCTCACTCTGTTGCCCAGGCTGGAGTGCAATGGCGTAGTCACGGCTCACTGCGGCTTCCACCTTCCAGGCCCAAGCGATCCTCCCACCTCTGCCTCCCATGTAGCTGGGACCACAGGTGCATGCCACCACACCAGGCTTTTTTTTTTTTTTGTATAGATGAGATTTTGCCATGTTGCCCAGGCTCATCTCGAACTTCTGGACTCAAACAGTCCTCCTGCCTTCGCCTCCCAAAGTGCTGGGATTATAGGCATGAGCTACCATGTTCAGCTGGTAGTCAGTACTTTTAATCTGTATGGTGAGGTGACGCTGGAAGTGAGAGAGAGTTGCTGGTGGGGAGGCTGCCTCCTGCCCCAGCCCTATCCCTGTTCATCTCCTGGCCCGCGTGCGTGATGAAGAAGGGAAGCCCAGCGTGTTTCCTTTGTGGGGAGCTTCGTGCCTGGTGGTCATGGGCTTGGCTGGAGAGCTCCATCCTCTGTTTTGGACTGTGATTTTAGTGGTATTATTACTCTGGGTAACAATGCTCTTTTCTGTTCTCTGCCTTATGTATAGAATGATCTCCCTGGGAGTGGAGGAAGGAGGAACCCTAGGAAATATTGTCCCCGTGAGCATGTTTGAGCATTATTTGTTCACTGTACAACTTTGGCCATTCAGTGCACCCACAATGCTGAGAGCCGTGGGCTTGAGGGCGTGCCTCTCTCTCTTGCCTGTGGAATGTGTGTGGGTTGCATCCTCTTGCAGGTCCCCCTCCAGGCGAGTGCAGAGGCAGTGTGAAGATGCTGGCAGTGACCAGGTGGGACTTGTGGCCTTCCGGGGCCCTTAGCAGGGTTTCCACCAGATCCTGCAGCTGGGGAAGCACCTCCTTGGATGGGTTCTGAAAGCTGCTGGGAGAGGCACGGCGGGGATTGGCTCCGATGGTCGTGCAGCTCTGGTGTTAGGGCGGCGCTTTCTGGATTTGGTTTCTCCTTGGTCGACAGCATTTTCCTTGTTGTTTTTCTTTTGTTGGGATTCAGAGCAGAACAGGAAGTGGCTGAGCAGTCTCTATCCAGAGTGCCCAGCGTTTGACGTTACAGGCCTCTGTGCTGTGTGCTTGGTCCGTAGGTGCCGTAAGTGCCGGCCTGTGCTCTGTGCCGTAGGAATTCAGGATTCCAGGACATATAGGAGATTTGTTCGCCCACAACCTTCATGGCATCAGAGGCCATAGGAGAGGGAAGGAAGGCGAGCTGCTGGGCCCAAGATGTGGGCCACATGGGGGTGACGGGAGGTGGGACAGGGCTGTGGGGGAAGCCTGATTTCTCCAGAGGTCTGGGTTATCCTGGAAGTCCGATGGGGAATGGTGGTGTCTGCTGCAGTGGAGAGTCCTGTCACTGTGAAGGAGGCTGTCATGAGCCAGGCGGGGACAGGACATGGGCTGGAGACTGGGCTGTGGGCCTCAGGGAAGCCAGGCAGATGACTCAGTGTGCGGGGCTTCCACCCTGGCCTCTGAGTGGGCAGAGGTGGCCCCGTCAGGATGGGCTTGGGGTCTGGCTTGGTGGTGTCATGGCGGGCAAAGGCAGATGGCAGTGTATGTGAAATGACCGTTAAGAGACGAGTGGCTGTGGATGCTCCAGTGCCGCTGTGGCAGGAGCCTGGTGGGTTTCAGAGACTCCAGCGATGCTGGGGCTTCTTCCTGCTGAGGTGCAGGGGCTGAGAGCCCTGGGGCTGCTGGGCCATGAGGTGTCCATGTGGCCTGGGGAGGGGTTGCAGAAGCAGCACAAATGCCAGCTGGGCTGAGGCGGGGCTGGGCAGGTACAGGTGGCCCTGGGAGGAGGCTGCTGGCTCTGTAGGCAGCCCCTGGATGCTTGGGAGGCAGCTGTGGCCTTATAAAGGGCCAAGGCTGTTCTCAGTCCCTGGCTCCGGGGGACCACATGGAGGGCTGGCCTTGCCTTCCCCAGGTGGGCCTCCCAGTGTTACCGGGCCCTCATGGAGAATCCTCAGCAGGACCTGGTGGACAGCTTGTGCTTAGTGGGTGTTCGTGAGGCCGCGAGCCAGGTTGGCAGTGTCTGCTCAGGAGCTTCTTGGTTAACAAAACAGCCTGAGTCAGGGAGCTGCAAGACTGGGGCAACCTCAGACCCCAGCTCTTCCAGGCAGGGAAGTTGCAAAGATGACAAGTGAGGAGAAGCGCATTAGGGAGCTCCAAGCACCCCAAGCTGTGAGACCTGCTGGCCCAGGAAGAACAAGGGATGCACACCACGAGGACGAGGCCAGCTGTACCCCCTCTCCTGGCTGCGGGTACATGCCAAGGCTCTGGATAGACAGTGGTGCTTTTGGGTGGCACCCTTGCTGCTGTTGTCCCTGAGCAGTAGCCAGCGGCCGCCCCTGTTACAGACAAGGTAGTGAGGCCTGTGGAGACCTGACTGCGGGGGGTTCAGGGGCCCACTGCCCACCACACAGGCTGACACATTCCCTCTCCTGCCCCACTGTGCTTCCTCCCAGGCCCGCCAGCGCCAGCACCTCAAGGTCTTGCTGCCCCGCAGAACTCACCTGTGGGACCAGGGGTAAGTCCAGGCCCCCCACAGCCTCCTTCAGAATTCCAGAGTCAATTACTTGCAAGAAAACCCTCTGTCCCCTCTTAAGCACAGTGGCTCCCTGCGTGCTTCTGCGTGGCTGGGGAGGGCCTGCTGGCGGCGGCGGAGCTGTCCCCTCCTGCCCTGTCTGTGCAGCCTGTCCCTGATGTCCTGACTCCCAGTGCGGGCTTTTAGTGGGGCTGCTGCTTGTAACCCCTATGTTGCCGTATGGGGCATCTCCACGTCTCCCTGGCAGTTACATCTCATGGTGGCAACTCTTTCAGGACTGGACGGCCTTTGCTTTTTCTGAGAGACATCGAGGTGTGGTCCTCACCCTCTTTGCTCTCCCAGACTAACTCCACCAGGAGCGATGCCAGGCAGCTATTGTTGTCCCCTGGCCCTGTCGGCCAAGCAGCCAATGCTGGTGGAGACGGTGGCACTGCTGAGAACCACAAGCTGCTGGCAGTTGCATGTCCGACTGCACAGATCCCCATGGCGCTGGAACTTCCTGGGTGGGAGGAGAGGCTCCTTCCCGCTGGGCCGTTGCCTGCCAGCGGTCTGAGCTGAGCTCCTGCTTGGCTGCCGTTCTGGAGTCCTGAGACACCCATGGCACTCACCTGTGGCTCCAGGCTGGCCTTAGCTGTGTGATGTGCAGTGAGGTCAGATGTGGCTTGTTCCTGCTGATGACTTTGTCTGCCAGCATCACCCTGGAAATTGACTTTCTAGAAAAGTTGACTAATTCAGTATCCACGGCTGTCTCCAGGAAGCAGCTTTAGTGTGTCATCTGCAGTGGGAAACTGGATCAGGAGTGAAGAATACTGGATTCACCTAAAGGCACAAGTCTGTGGACGGCCTCCCAGGCTTCCCTGCTGGCCCAACCTGGCATTTTCCCTGGAGCAGTTTCCACGTGACCCCGAGTGGTCACGATACCTTACGGGGTCTGAGGGAAGCTGGGAAGGCCCCAAAGATCTCCTCTGCTCCCTGAAGATGCTGCCAGGGTCCCCTGGGGATGTTTCATGCACCCTGACCGCCATTCATTTCTCAGTGCCTCTTCGTACATTGGGGCCTCTCTGCCAGCACCCGGTGTGGGCCAGCCATCATTGCTGACAGTGAATGTCTCAGGTGCTGGCTATGTGTACTGGAGTTAGAGTCCGGGTTTGAGATCCATGTCTTCAGTAGTGCATGGGCCCCCAGCCCTCTGCATCAGTGTTTTAAGCCACACACATTTCCAGATATCTGCAGTATTTATAGATGGCTCACTGCGTGCCAGCTACTATGCCAAACCCTAGCTAGGATTGTCATTTCATTCTCCTAACAGTCCTGCAGTTTAGGTACTATTATTATCCCCATTTTACAGGTGAGGAGACTGAGGCAAAAAGAGGTTAGCTGACTTGCCCGAGGCTACACAGTAATGCCACACTGGTGCGGTCACTCCATCACAGTAATGCCACGTTGGCACGGGCACTCCATCCACAGCTGTCTCGAGAGCCTGCGCTGGCCATCAAGGTGGTCACTGCCTTAACAGGGAGGTTTGTTTGATAGGAACGCAGGCGGCTAGAACTGGCAAGGCCTTGGAGGTGCTCAGTCCAGTGCTGGCAAGGGACAGAGAGGCAGAGGCCAGGCCGCCCCTGTAGCTTGAGATGCTTTCTCCTTTCTTGCTTGTTTTCCTTGTTAATAATATTCTTATTCAGATATTATGATCTCGGGGAGATCATGGAATCACCTCTCCGTCATTAAATAAAGGAACTTGAGAAGCGGTCCCAGGTTCCAGAGCTGCCCTGGCCAGGAGGCTGCAGGCATCACTCCCTTCCGTGGCTGGATCCAGGGCTACCTCGTTCCCTGGTGTGGCCAGTGCATGTTGGGAGCTTTGTGGATGGACTGGCAAGCTTCTGAGCCCCTCACCTGTGCTCTCTTTCCTTCCAGTTGTCAATTTCCCAGCTGGCGGCCTCCCCGCGGTCCCTGACTCAGCACTGCTTGGCCAGGCCTACTTCACAGCAGCTACCCCATGGCTCTCAGGCCTCCCCGGCCCAGGCAGTAAGTGCCGTCCACCGTCTGCCTCGCCTTCCACCAAGGAATGGCTCCACAACTCCTCACTTTGGGTGTTTGCTCTGTGCCTGTCCTTAGTTAGGTGGCAGAGACCTTGGCGGGTTCCCTGGGGTGTGGGTGGGGGCCTCAGACAGTTGCCACCATTCTGTCTTGGAGACCAAAGAAGAATGTGGCCCATGAGTTCTTCATACCACAGCGCTTGATTCAGATTGTCATCTACCCATGAAAACAAAGTTAAGCTACCCCTAGGTCTCTACGTGAAAGTAGAAGAAGGTGTGGCTGGATCTATAGACAGAGGCTGAGACAGGCATCCAGCACCCCAGGACCCTCCTTGCTATCAGCAGCTAAAGGAGGTGAGTGAAGCCTGCCGTCCTGGCTTCAGGGTGCGCTCCTGGCTAAGATTGGCCCACGTTGCCACTGGCCTTGGGGAATTCCTATGGAGTTTGGTTTCCAAAGTCGGCTGGTTCACCTGCAAACTGCATCTCTGGTCTTAACTGGAATTATGTTGAGGAAAAATAGTTTCTTTTAATTCCTTGTTTGAAAACACTCCTAGCACCATGAGTCTCTGCTGTCTTGTCTAAAGCATCTCTGGGGCTCGTGTGTTTGTGAAGAGCTTGCCTAGCTTTTTATTATTGGCACCTGAGACATGATGTGAGGGTGACCTGGTTTCCTCTGGACTGAAACAGAAAGCTTGGGAATGAAGCTTGAAAGAGCACAATCCCAACTCCCAAGCCAGCTCCTCGCTGAGAGGCCTGCTTCGGCCTTGGAGAGGAGTGGAGGTGGAATACGAGTGAATGACAAGAAGGTTCAGGGGCTGTGGGGACAAGAGACTGTCCAAACACACCAGCCAGGGGCTCGGTGCCCCGGTTTTATCGGAGTATTGAGGAAGCTTCATCTTTCTGTTCTATAAACATGTTTTGGTATGAATTTACTATCGTAGGCATCAGATATCTCCCACGGTTTCCTGACGTGCTCATAAAAATTAGGATTCCTTCCTCACTGCTTCTCAACTCACAAATTGGATTGCCACATGAAATATAGGATGCCCAGTTAAATTTGAACTTCAGGTAAACAACAAATAATTTTTTAGTGTAAGTATATCCCAAATGTCTCAGGGACCATACTTACACTAAAATTATTTGTTGTTTACCTGAAATTCAAGTGTAATTGAACCTTCTGTATTTTTATTTGCTAGAGCTGGCAACCCTCCAGAGGCAATTAATCGATGAATCCCCTTAGATCTGAGCACCGTTGGTTGTTATGGGTTGGGGTCCTTGGTGGCCTCACTTGAAAGCTCTCGTTTTGTTCAGCAGGAGTTCCCGTTGGAGGGCGGTATCTCCCACCTGGAAGCCGACCTGAGCCAGACCTCCCTGGTCCTGGAAACGTCCATTGCCGAACAGTTACAGGAGCTGCCGTTCACGCCTTTGCATGCCCCTATTGTTGTGGGAACCCAGACCAGGAGGTGAGGTGTGGGTCTGGGTGGGATGGAACCAGGCACGTGCTATGCCATCAGACTGTTGGACCTTGTGAACACCAGGGTTTCCACAGGGAGGTGCATCAATGGGTCCCCTCTTTCCTGGGAGGCTACCTGAGGAGTCTCTGTGTCTCAGCTCTGCAGGGCAGCCCTCAAGAGCCTCCATGGTGCTCCTGCAGTCTTCCGGCTTTCCTGAGATTCTGGATGCCAATAAACAGCCAGCCGAGGCCGTCAACCCTGCAGACCCCGTGACGTTTAACCCTCAGAAGGAGGAATCAGATTGTCTACAAAGCAACGAGATAGTGCTACAGTTTCTTGCCTTTAGCAGGTAAATCCTTGAATATTCTGTTACTCATCTGGCTTTCACATTTCCTGTGTTGAAGAGAAACTTTGCTGAGGTTCTGACCTGGCAGAACTGTTTATGCTCAGGTCTTAGTAGATTCGGGAGTGCCATCTGTTTTTATCTTATCTTGTCTAGGACCCATCCACAGCATGCTAAATGCTGTGAAAGCTGCTTTACCCCATCTTTTGTGGTCCTTCATTAAAATGTGGACGGTGGGTTGTTCAGGTCTTAGATCTTAGTGTAGCTCCAAAGGCAGCTTCTCTAGCTGGGAGTGTCCTTACACTTGAGAATGCTGCTGTCTGGCCGGCTTGCTGAGAGCACAGCAAAGCGGTTGCATTGGTGACCGTGGCAGCCTCTTTACTGTTGCCCCAGCGACTAAGGTGCCTGGACCATCCCCTATTCAAACGCACATCAGACCCCTCAGGTTCTGTGCCATGGATACTCAATTAACCCAGAGCTGTCGTTGGATTCAGAGTGGCCCAGGACTGCCGAGGAACATCATGGCCAAAGACTGTGTATTTCACCTTCCAGTTCTACCGCTTCCCACCCGCAACGACGCCACGACTGCAGCTGGTCCAGCTGGATGAGGCTGGCCAGCCCAGCTCTGGCGCCCTGACCCACATCCTCATGCCTGTGAGCAGAGATGGCACCTTTGATGCTGGTGAGTACTCGTGTGCGTGGCAAAGGCGAGACATTCTGTACTGAGTTGTGTGTGCAAATTGTCGGTGTTATTAAATAAGTGGTACTATGAAAAGTTTAAAACATACACAACATTAGAATAATACTGTGAACCAGTGCAGCAAACCCTTAGCCCCAGCAGCTCTCAGCTGCCTCCCAACCCAGCGTCCTCCCCCAAGCCAGGGTTATTTTGAAGCAAATCCCAGACATATATAATTTCATGTATGAATATTTCCTTATGTATATCTAAAAAATTAGGAATTCTTATTTGAAAAACATAAACTTAATTGGTATATCCTACCTAAAATAATAACTCCTAATATCGTCAGATATCTAGCCAATGTTAAAATTTTGCTAGTAACCTTATAACATTTTTTTAAGTTTGTCCAGAAATAAGGTCCGTACTGGTCATGGAGCAGTGTGACTCTTCAGTCTCTGTCTGCAGTTGCTGCCATCGTACCTGTCTCTGTTGTTTCTTTTTTATGTATTTGTTGAAGAAGCCACATTGTACTGTAGAGCATCCACCCCACAGTCTGGATTCTGTTTTTGTATCCTGGTGGTAACATAAAAATGTTATTCTGTCCCCTCTTTAGCTATAAATTGGGAGTTAGATCTAGATGCATGATTAGATACTTGTTTTTGTTTTTGGCAAGAATTCTTTTTAGCAGGTGATGTTTGTGCCACCTCCTTCACCTCTGCTGTACCTTTGGCGTCTGCTTACTTCTTTTTATGTTGTGTCAGCAGCCATTATGCCCACCGCTGTGTCATTTGTGCAGTGGTAACGTTCTGCTTCTAGAACACCTCCCTTGTTTGTTAGCTGAGATGCTTCAAAACCAGAAACTTCCTGGTATCAACTTTTTGCTTACCTTAAGGTGCGGTTTGTATAGGAAAGGCTGGATAATACTTGATTCTTCCCTTTATTTGCCAATTTCTGAAGTAATTACATGATTCCCTGGCATCCTTCAAGGATGGGGACCAATGACTTTTTTTTTCTTCGGGTATCATTGTAACGAATAAATTGAAGCTACATTGAATAGAAACACACCTGACATGTTGATATTTTTATTGATGGTCAGTTTCCCCATCTTGGTCAGAGACTCAGCTCGTAAGGGACCCAGCTGGGGTCTGAAACACTGCCACCTCTTGAGGTAGAAAGTGGCAGGTGGAAAAAGTGATGTTAAAATAGTGACCTCAAATGAAGTAGCCTAAAATGGCACCTGACAACAGAGACACAAAGCAAATGCAGCGCTAGGGATCGAGGAGGCTGTTAATAACCAAGAAAGTAATTCACTAGAAAAAGAAACAGTTCCGAATCCGCGAACTTCTAACATACGTAGCCTCAAGATAGAGAGGAGAACTTGATGGACTTACAAGGAGAAATTGGCAAAACTCCACAATCATGGGAGTTCTAGACATACTTCTCAGTAGATCAAACAGAAACAAGTTAATAAGGATATTATAAAATACAGTTTAAAAAGGTGATCTGAGAAAACCTGTACATCTCATTTAGAGAATATGCATTATTTTAAAGCATACTTTGAAACTTAGAAAAACTGATCATCGTTCATATATATTTTTTAGCTCACCAAGCAGGCATCACCCTATACTGAGAGAATCGGTATCAAATCTAATTATATAACTTTCTCTGGCCATAATGCCACAAGATCAGAAGTCAGTCACTCCCTCCCCTGCAACCACTCTGAACTGCTTTTTTTTTTAAATTTTAAAATGTGCTTCTAATTATTCCATGAGTCAATGAAGACCTCAAAATAGAAATGCCTGATTATTTAAAACTGAATGACAAAATAATATTGCATATCAAAACTTAGGAGATGCAAGTAAAATTGTAATTACAGGGGAATTTACAGTTTTAAATGCCTATGTTGGTGAAGAAGAAAGGTACCCTTTAAGATATTGTTTTGATTGTTCAACTTAAGAAGTTTGGGGGAGAAAGACAGAACAAGCCCAGTAAAAGTAGAAGGAAAAAAATTTGATGAGTGTAAATGCTTAGAAGACAAAACAATAGAATGGGTCAGCCAAACAGTTGGGCACCAGGGTCACCAGGTACAACAGGGCATGCTTCTTGTTTCCTGTCCATGGGCACCGTCAGTCAAGAGAGGCAGATGGCGGAGATGAAAGTATCACTTTCTTTATCGTGCATTTATTCATGATAAAGAGGGTGTAGGACTTGGTTGGTCTGAGAGCTAGCTGTGCCCACTGGCGCCAGCCCCTGATGTGGATGGCCTTTGATGCAGGTGGAGGTTGGCCAGACAGCAGCAGGCTTTGCACCTGGGGTGAGCCCTCGCCTCTCTGCATGCCTGGAAGCACATCTCGGACTGTTGCATTCTCTCCTGTGGGCAGATCTGAAAAGACGAGAGTGGGGAGGAGGAGTGAGCAGCCTAGTTAGTTAGTCTATTCCCCATCCCCAGTCAGTTGAGCTGCTCTCGCCCTGAGAGGCGTGGGGGCTGGGCTCAGAGGCCACAGGAGGCTCCTTTGCATGGAGGTGTGAGGCCAGGGAAGGACGTGCTCCTACAGCATTTCCAGGGTTTGGTTTTCTCAACTCACTGACCTTCATCATTACGTTTATGGCCAACCAGGGGTGTGGCCTTTGTCTTTGGGGGAGGGGGCTGGTCACCACCAGGGCGGTTCCAACCTTCCTGAATCACTTCAACTAAGCCAACTACCTTTCCTTTTTCAGTCCTCCTGAGGCCTTTGGTAGACAGTCCAACCGATGTCCCCAGAAGGCTGTAAAATGGATCAGATTAATGCGTTTGTCTCAAGGCTCCTCTGTACCCACTGTTGAACACTTATTCCCTACTGTTTCCCATTCCAAATTCCATCCAGTCATTTTATCCAGCACAGCTCATCAGAGGCTCTGCAGTGAAGTTAAACGATAGCGTTGAGATCATTCAATAAAAAAGGCCAACCACTTAGAGATGCTCCTGACTTGAATATAAACCCCTTTCCATGATGCATTTCCCAGAGAGGAATTAAAGTCCCCAAATTAAATTTCCTTGCAAGTTGAAGTCCAAAGAAATGAAACTCCAAAATCAAATTTTTCTTGTCATTATGAATTAAAATTCACAGTCCAAAATTCTTAAGTTGAAGTCCAAAGAAACCCCACCCGACTGATTTCAATTTCTTACGTAGCTGAATCTCTGCCTGGGCAGGTCTGGGCTTCCTTCAGCAGTCACAGCTTGCGGGAGGGTTCTCTCTGGACAGGCACGGTTCCCTAGGGCCTTGGGAGTTGCATCAGTTCAGGACTGAGCCTCTCATAAGCCTCACTTAAAAGATATTTTTTGTTGTTGTTGAACTATAACATGCGTACGGTAAAGACACAGAGTGCCAGTGCATGGTTCTATTATTTTAAAAAATTAATAATTTTATTTTTTTAGATCAGTTTTAGGTTTACAGAAAAATTGAGTAGCTGGTACAGAGAGTTCCCATAGGACCTCCCCCAACCCCAACAGTTTCCCCTATTATTAACATTTTGCATTGATGTGACACATTCTTTTTTGTTTTTTTGGGGTTTTTTTTGAGACAGGATCTTACTCTGTCACCCAGGCTGGAGTGCAGTGGCACGATCACAGCTCACTGCAGCCTTGACCTCCTGGGCTCAAACAATCCTCCCACCTTAGCCCCCACATAGCTGGGACCACAGGCATGCACCGCCATGCCCAACTAATATTTTTTTGTAGTTTTTGTAGAGATGGGGTTTTGCCATGTTGCCCAGGCTGGTGTTGAACTCCTTGGCTCAAGTGATCCTCCTGCCTCAGCCTCCCAAAGTGCTGAGATGACAGGTGTGAGCCACCATGCCTGCTGGTGTGACACATTTGTTACAATTGATGAACCAGTATTAAAAATTATTATGAACTAAACTCATAGTTTACACTAAAGTTCATTCTGCATTATACAGTCTGTGATTTTTGACAAATACATGACATCATGGATCCACCATGATGGATCATACAGAATAGCTTCATCGCCCTACACCTCCCCTGCGCTCCACCTATTCAGCCCTCCTCTCCTCCCCTGGCACTACTGTTCTTTTGACTGTTTCCATGTTGCCTCTTCCAGAACGTCATACAGCTGGAATTATATAGTATGTAGCTTTTCAAAACTGGTTTCTTCCCCCCAGCACTGTGCATTTAGTTCCTCCGTGGCTTTTTGTGTCTCGCTCACTCATGTATTGGATTGCTGAACGATACTTCATTGCATGTATGTGCCACAGCCTATTTTTCCATTCACCTCTTGAAGGGCATCTTGGTTGTTTACAGTTTTTGGCAATTTTGAATAAAGCTGTTAGAAACATTTGTGTACAGGGTTTTGTGTGTACATAATTTTTCAACTCACTGGTAAATACCAAGGAGTGTGGTTGCTGGATCATGTGGTAAGAGTATGTTTAGTTTTGTTAGGAATCACCATACAGTCTTCCAGAGTGGCTGGGCATTTTGCATTCCCACCAGCAGTGAATGAGGATTCTGGTTGCTCCATATCCTCACCAGCATTTGGTGTTGTCAGTGGTTGGGTTTTAGCTGCTCTAGCAGGCAGTGCAGTGGTGTCTTGTCGTTGTAATTTGCAGTTCTCTAGTGACATATGATGTGGAGCACCTTCTCATGTGCTTATTTGCCATCTGTGTATCTTCTTCCATGAGATTTCTGCTCAGATACCTGAACAGATGTCTTTTTATATTTTGGATGCAAGTCCTTTATCAGATACGTATTTTGCAAAAGTTTTTTCCCTATCAATGGCTTGTCTTTTTATTCTCTTACCAGTATGTTTGGCAGAGTGAAGTTTTTCATTTTAATGAAGTCCAGCTCATTAGTTATTTCTCTCATGGATTATGCATGGGTTGTATCTGAAAAGCCATCTCTGAGGTCACCTAGATTTTGTTCTGTGTCATCTCCTAGGAGTTGTATAGTTTTGTGGTTTACATTTAGGTCTGTGATCCATTTTGAGCTAATTTTTATAAAAGGTATAAATTTTACCAAGTGAACACATCTGCATAACCACCTCCCAGCCCGGAAGGGGCTCTGGAACAGGATGCAGAGGCCTCCCTCACCACAGTCCTTCACCTCCCCCAAGAGAACCACCCTTCTGAATTCTGCCACCGTAGATCAGTTTTGCCCTTTTTTGGACTTCGGTGGGATCATGTTTTATGTTCTGTTTTGAATCCCACTTCTTTTGCTGGCCTCTTGTCTGTGAGGTCCCTGTTCTGTCTGTAGCAGTAGCATTTCCGTTCTCCTGGCTGTAGAGAAACCCAGTGTCTGGTGATTCTGTGATGCTTCTCCATTCAAATAGGCATTGGAATGGGTTCTAGTTTCTGGCTCTTTTGCATAATGCTGCTGCGAGTGTGCTTTTGGCGCACACGGCCGTTGTGTTAGAGATATGCCTGGGAGTGAATGGGTGGGTTGTGGAGCAGCACCTGTTGTTAGGTTTAGTGGATCTGCCAAGCAGGTTTCCCTCGTGCTGCTCCAGCTTCCACATCCATCAGCAGGAGACCGGCAGCCCAGACAGCGCTATGTCCTCGCCAGTCACATGGTGATCGCTGGTTTTCTTTGTTTCTTTGAACTATCCTGATGTAGAGGCATCTCGTGGTCAGAGCTTCCTTGATGATACTGAGTGCCTTTCACAGGCCTGCTGGCCTTAGGGGTATCATCGTTCATGAGGCATGTGTTCAGGTCCCCTGCCCATTTTCTAGTGTGTTGTCTCTGTGTGTGTGTGTGTGTGTGTATGCATGTGTGTGTTTGAATTGATAGGCATTCTTTCTGTATCCCGTCACCAGAGTTAATAGGACATGTAAGATTTTAAAGCACTGGCCCCATACCCACCACATTTAGACAAGCCAATTCCCAGCCCTGAATAGTTGTCCTAAGGAAAATTATGTTCTCAGAATCCAAAATTTGATATTGCCACAGACTCAGGTGTCTGAGTGAATGCAGGTAGATGGGAGAACGCCTTGGTTCCAGCTTCCCAGGCCTTTGCCATGTCCCAATCAGGAGGAAGAACCACTCAGAGAGTGGCATCTGAGATGTGGCTGTCTTCCTGGCAGAGCCGCTAGGGGGCTCGTGCCACGGCCCTGCACGCTGGTCCTCCTGAACTGAAGCTTCCTGCAGCCACACCCGTGAGCCTGGAGGAGCCAAGGAGCCCAGGGCTCCTGAGAGAGGTTTTTTCCGTTTTTGGGTGTTTGGAGCTGTGAATGGCCTTTCTTCTCATCACCTCTTCTTCCTGCACCTTTCGGGGGGCTCTGCCAAGGGTGTGGTCTCCCCTGCGTGCGTTGGTTCCCTCCTTGGCCCTGGGCTTCGTGTCTTCAACCCTTTTTGTTTTCTTTGCTCCTGTGCTGGCCTTTTGCTTCCTAACATGCTCCTCTTGGTGTTTTTATCTCGTGGGGCCCTCCTCAGTGTGAGAGCTGAATTAATTGAATTTGGATCAGCCAAGAGCATCTGTTCTTCCGAAGAACACGGTCCATTTCCTCTCCCTGGGCTGTCCCAGCCGAGAGGCCTCTCCATCAGACCAGCCTCCAGTCCTGCTCCGGGCCACCTAGCACAGCCTCGCTGTCTCTTCCTTAGTGGATCTCCTCTTTCCCGGGCCTTCTGCGAGAGCCCTAATCCCATATGTCCCCACCTACAGAAACCGTGCCGTGTTTCGGAACGTTGCTGAACTGTTCATCTTGAATTATTCGAAAGTAAGTTGTAGACATGCATGGTAACACTCTACCTCTAAATAAGCAACATGCATCTCTTAAAAATAAGGGCACCCTTTTATATACGTGCAATTCTAGTATCACATTTAAGATAACACAAATATCATAGTACCATTTCCCCATTTGTCCCCCGTGTATATTTTTTTGATCTGGGATCCAGCCGGGGTTCCTGTATTGTATTTGTAATTATCACTTTAATCTCGTAGTCGCCTGCATTCTTTTCCAGTGACACTGGCTTTCAGGAGAGGCCAAGTGAGCTGTCTTGCAGAACGTCCCGTGTTCTGGGCTTATCTGGTTGCTTCTTCATGTTGTTGAATTTGTTGCTTTATCCCCCGTGGTTCTTGAACGCCAGGAGTGAGGGCTGAAAGTTGGTTGATTCTGGATCTCAGCATGAACACTTCATTGTCAGTGCCATGTACTTCACAGCCCAACACCTCAGGAGGCACGAATGTGAGACCATCTCATTGTTACGATGCTGATTTGGTCGCTTGGTTAGGGTGCCCACCCCCAGGTTTCTCCTGTAGAAAGAGAGTTTTTCTCTTTGAACTGACTGAAGAATTCTTGGCGCCATTTTTTGGCTTCATGCAAATATCTGGTCCCCAGCAACCTTCCACCTCTTGTTTTAACACCCTGGGCTGAGCTTTGCTTGCGTCAGTTATTTAAGTGGTGTTTTTGAAATGGTAATTTGTCTAATTCTATCATTTGGTCGGCTCTGCCTTTATTAGCTCACATTCTTTGTTAAAAAAGAACTTCCCCTACCGACAAGGGATGAACTACATATATGTGCTCCACAAAGACAGGACAAAGGTTTAATTCTTTCCTTTTAATTGCCGGTTTTCAGAGTGAGAAGTCGGTGGAATAGTTAGCCAAGTAGTGGCGATCCCAGCGTTAGGTGTCCGGCTGTTTTGCTTTGTCTTTGGAGCGTGGCTGTGGTCTCCTGCACCTTCATTGATGCGCGGGGTTGCACTCATTATTATTCCGGGAGCCCTTCTGGCTTTTCACCAGCTCTGATTGGACTTTGAGCGCGTCCTGCTTTCTGGAGCAGTGCCGGTTCCAGGCTCATCTTGTGCTCTCCCTGCTGCCAGCCAGGGCCCGTTTCAACTTTCAACCATGTAAATATTTCATGATGGATGATGTGGATGGATGTGGAAGCTGGTGCAGCATGAGGGAAACCTGCTTGGCAGATCCACTAAACCTAACAACAGGTGCTGCTCCACAACCCAGCCGTTCACTCCCAGGCATATCTCTAACACAATGGCCGTGCGCACCAAAAGCACACTCGCAGCAGTGAAAGGCTTTGAAGCAAGAAGACCCAGAATCAAAGCACCCCATATCCTGATCTCTGAAATGTTATCCCCATTCAGGCAGACCAGGCTCCTCAGAGAAACCGGGAAAATGTAAAACGTGAGTTCATGTTGATCTTCCTAAGTCAGATTTAGAATTTTTCTCATATATTTCCTTATATTATTTGTATGTGTCTTACACAGAAAATCATGGTTTCTCATCATGTATTTACTTATTTATCTTTCCTAACAACATATAGAATGCATTTTCACAATGACACTGCTGATGTTAATTGTTGACTTAATGTCAACAGTGCACGTCCTGCTGAAGTCAGATTCTTCGCAGCTCCTTTTGGGCTCTGTCCCACCGAGGGTTCAGAATTGATTTAGTGTGACCAAAAGCCCTCAAAATAATTCTTATCTCCAGTTTGATATTCAATATGATTCATTTGTTTTAATTTTGTTTTCAATTTTATGTTTGCTTTCCTTTTTAATTTTTTTGGACTGTTTACATGGTTGAAAGTTGAACACCATAGCCCAGTGTGTGCTCGGGCCTCCCTGCTTCCCTTATCCCTGCAGGCTCCTCCCCCTGCCCGGCCTCCTAACAGTAACCAGACTTTTTGTTTCTGGCTGATCCTTCCAGTGTTTTTATTGATTTGTTTTTTCAAAAATAAGCAAACATTTACATTTTATTTTCCCTGTATTCTAATTCAGTGGTAACGTACCAAATACACTCTTCTGCTCCCTGCTTTTTTTCAGTTAACGTCATAGCCCAAGTTTGGCTGCACAGACGTCACCTGTGCCCGTTTCTACGGTAGCTGCGTCACGCTCTGTGGGCTGCATAGACGTCGCCTGTGCCCGTTTCTGTGGTAGCTGCGTCACGCTCTGTGGGCTGCATAGACGTCGCCTGTGCCCGTTTCTATGGTAGCTGCGTCACGCTCTGTGGGCGGCATAGACGTCGCCTGTGCCCGTTTCTACGGTAGCTGCGTCACGCTCTGTGGGCTGCATAGACGTCGCCTGTGCCCGTTTCTATGGTAGCTGCGTCACGCTCTGTGGGCTGCATAGACGTCGCCTGTGCCCGTTTCTGTGGTAGCTGCGTCACGCTCTGTGGGGTGGTTGTGCTGCTGTTTATTCAGCCGGTCTCCTAATAGACGTTTGCATCATTTCTGGTATTTCGCTATCTCAGCAGTTAGTAACCTTGGTTCTTTCTGGTTCTGGAAAGGGGATTATGGAATCACAGGCTTCAGTGGTGTTGACAGACACTGCCCCACACCCTCTGTCGGGTGCCACCGCCCGGGGCCACTGGCAATCTGTGGGACCGCTGGTTTCCTCCTGCTCGCCGTCAAAATGGGACGTTAATGGGTGGTATTTTTACAGTCCCATAGGTGTGAAGTCCATCTTAATGCAGTTTTTTTGTTTTGTTTTGTTTTTGTTTGAAATGAAGTCTTACTCTGTTGCCCAAGCTGGAGTGCAGTGGCACAGTCTTGGCAAACTGCAGCCTCCACCTCCTGGGTTCGAGTGATTCTTCTGCCTCAGCCTCCTGAGTAGCTGGGACTACAGGCACCCGCCACCATGCCCGGCTAATTTTTGTATTTTTTTTTTAAAATTATACTTTAAGTTCTAGGGTACACATGCACAACGTGCAGGTTTGTTACATATGTATACATGTGCCATGTTGGTGTGCTGCACCCATTAACTCATCATTTACATTAGGTATATCTCCTAATGCTATCCCTCCCCCATCCCCCCACCCCATGACAGGCCCCGGTGTGTATGTTCCCCTTCCTGTGTCCAAGTGTTCTCATTGTTCAATTACCACCTATGACCGTTTCTATGGTAGCTGTGTCATACTTTGTGGGCTGCGTAGACGTCACCTGTGCCCATTTCTACGGTAGAGAACATGCGGTGTTTAGTTTTCTGTCCTTGCGATAGTTTGCTGAGAATGACGGTTTCCAGCTTCATCCATGTCCCTACAAAGGACATGAACTCATCCTTTTTTATGGCTGCATAGTAATCCATGGTGTGTATATGCCACATCTTCTTAATCCAGTCTATCATTGATGGACATTTGGGTTGGTTCCAAGTCTTTGCTATTGTGAATAGTGCCGCAAGAGTTAGGAGATGACGGTCCAAGACAAGGCTGCCTTTCCATCTGTTCATTTCTACTGTGTATCTTTCTAAAGAGTTTTAAAGTTTATGTCATATGGGTTTTGCTATTGCTTTGTTTTCTAATTGATTAAATTTTGTGTTTATCTTTACTGTCCCCTCATTTCTCCTTGATTTTTGATATTCTTTACTATTTTCCTTTTTTTTTTGAGCTGCTTAATTCGTTTATCTTAATTCTTTTGTTTGTATGGATATACAAGGATTTAAAGCTATGAATTTTCCTGTGATTACTGCCTTATGATTGTTGATACTGGTAAGTAGTATTTTCATTATTATTAGTTTCCAGAAAATCTTTTTTGATTGTGTTTGCCCTTTGACAGAAAGTTATTTATGAGTAAGTAGTTGCAAGTTTGTTTCTTAAAAAAAATTTTACCTTTTTTTTTTTTTTTTTTGAGACTAGGTCTTGCTCTGTAGCCCAGGCTGGAGTGCAGTGCAGTGGCGCGATCGCAGCTCACTGCAACCTCCACCTCCTGGGTTCAAGTGATGGGCCTCAGCCTTATGAGTCACTGGGGCTACAGGCATGCACCACTACGCCTGGGTGATTTTTTTGTTTTTTGTAGAGATAGGGTTTCGCCATGTTGCCCAGGCTGGTGTATTCATTTCTAGTTTATTGCATTATGTTAAGAGAATATTGTTTGTATTATTTCTACTTTATGGAGCGTAGTTTTTTGTGGCCTAATACATGGTTAGTTTTTATTAATGTTCCAAATACACTTGAAAAGTTGTTTTTCCTGTCATTGGGGTGCTGCGTTAAGATCGATCCCTGCACCCTGTACCCCTGCCATCGTGGGAGTTGGCTACTCTGGTCTTCTAGATTGTTACTCATTCATCATTGCCTGGATCTGCCTTTGAATGGAGAGTGGTTAGTTTCTACCGTTACTGTGTTTTCTGTTTCCTCAACCCCAGAAACAGTGAGGATTCCATCCGGGCTGGGGCACGGTGTTTGTGAAGGGGTCATAGGAGGTGGGCTTGGGGGGGGACAGGGCCACTGCCCCTGAGAGTCTTCTTAGTTCAGTTGGAGGCCAGCTTCCTGGACTTCTGAGTGGGGTGGAAATGACACAGGGTGGACTGTGGGGAGCTTGGACCTCAGGGGTGGCCACAGAGGAGCCACTTGTCTCAGCTGGACAGGGAGGGGAGAGGTCTGAGGCTGCAGTGGGTAGAGTACGCGTGTCCCAAACACAGCTCGACCCAATGGGACCCTCTGTCTTGTCTCCTGGGGAGCTCCTTCCAGTGCCCCGCTGGGCCAGCCCCCGTTCTGTCACCACCGTACCCCAGCACTGCCAGGGCCTTTCAGTGCTACCATTAATTCACTTACTCAGCAAACAAATGACTGCGCCCCTGCCATGTGGGAGGCCCTACACGGGGTAGTGCTGGGAGAACTGGACAAGCAGGGCCCCACCCTTAAGGAGCTCAGGGTCTCAAGACAGGGAGACACTGATCCCAGAGCTGACAGCATGCTGAGAGCTCCTGGAGTGGGGGGCGGGAGCATGCTAGGCACAGGGCCATCCTGGTCTGGGCTCCTCTGACCAGCCTCTCAACTTTCACCCACTGTCCGACAAGCCCCAGTGAGATGCACCCGGTACCTCAGTTGGAAATGCAGAAATCACCCGTCTTCTGCGTCGCTCACGCTGGGTGCTCTCACTAGATGCCACAGTCCAGGCAGGGGGGTGGGGGCTGTGTGGTTGGTCACCTCTGAGGTGCCACACTGGTGACATCCCTGCCCTTGCGTGATGTTAGTCATCAGCTCCTCCTTGGTCTTCGTCCAGATTCCTTATTTGCCTTTTTGCCCCAAGATGCCCCCGTGAGCACCTGCTGCGGCCAGCGCCAGGCCTGAGCAGTGGGTCCTTGCTCCACCCCCTTGGGGCCCACCCTGGGCCCTGCACTCTTCACTCCCCCTAGGTCCCCTGTCCGGACACATTGCCCTCACTCCTTGTCCTCTGGTCTTGAGAAACACAGATGGGATGTGGTCTGTGGTCATCCTGTGGGGCTTGAGGTGGCTGGAGCCTGGGTGGAGAGGACCTGTGGCCATTTTTCAGCCTGGCTTGGGACCTGGCACTGAAGGTGCTGAGTAAATGTTCGCTCCTTCCTCTGCTCATTGGGGGCTGTGGGAATGTTGTCACCGTTATTGACAGAAAGAGAAATAATGTTGTTTTGAAATGCTTCCCACCATTGCTGTTCCTCGAACTTTAACTAAGGATGGTTTGAATGGCATTTTTGTCAATTTAGAATTAATGATAATGTCACTTCAAGAAGATGAAGGCAGGGGCCGCAGTCCAGTTCCCATCTCTTAGCCTGATGACCAGGGCAGACCCCACGGGAGGAGCCTGGGATACCCACGGGACAGGTGCCACGTCCTGCTTTAGGGCCAGGAGAGGGGCTGCTGGGTGTCCCACACATCATTTCTAAGCCTGATCTCGGTTTGAGCTTTGCCTGTGTGTGTGAACATGCCAGTTTTGACAGCAGATGTAGACTACATTTTTTCTTAAATTCTACATGCCCAGAATAATAAACTCCCCAGCCAGCCTCGTAAGGACATTTGTTCCCATCCATCATAGGCTGTTACAAGGACTTGGTGGAACCATAAATCTTATTTTGGGAGGAGTTTATTGTTTCTATGCGAAAGAAATGTAGTCTTCTGAACATGGCTCTTCATTCTGTTAATTTGGATATTTTATGATGTTTTTGATTAATGTGTTTATTAACTGTAGCTATGACAGAAGCAGAAATTAGTCATCATGACCAGAGCCGAAATCTCTTCCAAGTGTAAAGATGATGAATGACTCCAATTACTTTTGGTCTCCTTTGGGGCCTCTTTGACAGGTTCTCCTGGCTTCCAGCTGAGGTACATGGTGGGCCCTGGGTTCCTGAAGCCAGGTGAGCGGCACTGCTTCGCCAGCTACCTGGCCTTGCAGATCCTGCAGATCGACGTCTGGGATGGAGACTCCCTGCTGCTCATCGGATCTGCCGCCGTCCACATGAAGGTAGCGGCTCTCCGGAAGGACAGGCACAGTGGGTGCTGCGTCCCTTATGGGACAAGTCACGCTCCCAGCATCTGTCTGCTTGGAAAGAGTGGGCACTGTCCTGCATAAGACTTGGTTGGCCTTCTTTGTACACTCATTAAAAATAGTGCTTCATTCTCTGTTTCTTGAAAGGAAAAGATTTTTCACTGTCTGAATTCTATAATGTTAGTTGTTTGCTCAAGAAACTCTTAAGATCAAACTCAGTTATCTATTTCTCCTGCAAACTGACCTACCAGGCCGTGTCACTTCATCTCCTTCCATGTGGTGAATGTGGTGAGGGCAGGTGCATCAGAGGTGGGTTGAGGATGAATGAATGGATACGCGAATGACTGGGGTGTGCAGTGTGACCTGATTCCTAAGATCAGTGACACGCGTTGTGTTTTTCTCATTCTAATGAAAATTAGCATCTCTTTTACTAATTGTCCTTTTCCATTCTCCTTGTATACTAAAACCTAAACCCATGGATTCTTTCACTCGTCCTCCCTGGGATTCTTCCCAGGACTTCTCCATTGTATGAAAGGGACCCCATGACAACTCTTGGGTCAAGGACTGGGGCCAGTTTCACACACTACCATGGTGTCCTGAGACTTCTCCTCTCAGGCCATGGGGCGGAGCTGGGAGAGGATGTGGCATCATTATTGCAGCCCCTGAGTCTCTGAGATTTCCCAACTTTTCTTGAGTGCCACATAGCTGCTTTCCTCCTGGATTCCTGACACGGCTGAACCCCCGGGCTTCCTATCTTAGCCTTGTCCTCTCCAGCAGCTGCTGACCCCTGAGAAGCATGGCTCCTCTGCTCCTTCAGCTGCGCTGTGCTCTCGGGGTGGGGGGATGTGGGGGTGTGGGAGTTTTTCCAGCTGCTCTTCCTCTGAGGCATGGTCTGCTCTTGGCTTCCTGTGTCTGACCGACTGATCCAGGCTCCATCCCACCTCCCTGTGACTTCTAGAGGAGGGGGATGCTCCCCAGGGTGGTGGGCTGTGCACAGAACGTTCAGGGTGGGGTCTGCAGTTGGCAGGGACTCCGCAGGGCTTGGCTGCTCTTCTCATGCCTCACCCTGGCCCTCTGTTCCTGTTGGGATCATGGCATGGGCCCCACAGAGTCATCGTGGCCCTTGCTTGTCCGTCTCCCATGCTGGCTTTGGTGTCCCAAGGGGAGGACTGGGTGTTGATACCACAGCATCTCTAGCACAGGCCTCAGCCCCAGCAGGCTCTGCATGGTGGAGAGGCGTGAAGGAGGCAGGCAGTGTGGGAGGCAGAGCCAGGTCCCGCTGGGCACATGTGGGGCGGCAGTGGCTCCCCCGTCATGCCCAGCCGAGCCTTGTGCCCCCTCTTTGCTGTCCCACCTGGAGACGGAAGCCATTTGATCTCCTCCTACATGAAGAGCCCCTTAAACAAGTGCTGTTACGCTTATTGACATAGACTTGAATAAATTAAATTTAAAGCTTCACTTTTCTAAAATAAAATCTTGTAACTTTAAAACTTAGGTAGAAAACATGAAAAACTGAGATGAACAGAGAGAATCCTCTGGACTCCAGATCCTGGGAGAGTTAGGATGCTCTGGTTAGCCTTTGGTGGACTTACTTTCTGCAGGCGGGGCCAGCTTTCATCTTGTTTGAGCTCTTCCTGTCGCAGGTCGCTACAGTGGCTTTTCCTTCTGCTAATCACGGCTGTGGACTTCTTGAAGTTCAATTTTACCCTCATCTTCTAGCCGATTTCCTGGGGGTGCTGGCCGTAACACGTTGCTACGGCGATGAGAAGAGTTTCCTCCAAGGGACGGACGGCTCCTGTGCTGCCTTCAGTGTGACCCCCAGCCCAGCCCTGGGGCAGTTCTGTTTTTATCCTCGTTTCTGGTGGAGAAAACAGAGGCCCAGGGTCACGCTGATGATAATCAGGGCAGAGTCTTAGCCTAATTCTGTCTCTGGAGCTTGTGCTCTTTACCATCCTCTTCTCCCTAATGACATGTTCCCAGAAGTAGAATTCTGATGGCGCCACCATGAGGGCCGCAGGCGTGCAGAGCCAGATGGGGGTTTGGCCCGAAGGCTCAGCCAGGCCTGCACTTCCTGAAGACAGAGGGCACTGCGTCCCATGCCCTTGGCTTCACAGTGCGTCAGCCTTGAAACCAGTCGCCACTGGCCATTTTGATAATGATTTGGGAGGAAAATGGTCCCTTGTTTTCATTCGCATTTCCTTGCCTCCTGGAGAAGCTGACATGGTTTCTTGTATTTGTTGGCCGTTCTCCAAAGGAGACTTCTCATATCTTCTCAGTCTCACACTGACTGAGGTTCTGGAATCATCGATGTCTATGCGGTGATCGTATGCAGTGTAGACGAGTGTGGCGAAGCGAGCAGGGTCTGCGGCAACCGGAAGCCCCAGACCCACAAGGGAAGGGTCAGGTCTGGCGTCTCACTCCCAGAGACAGGCACTTTTGTTGCTGTAGAAATTGGAGAATTACAAAATCAGGAACCTCATCTGCTCCCACACTGCTGCTTATGTGAGAGGAAGCACCAGAGCAGAGAGGGCACACGGGGAAGAGTGTCCCAGCCATGCCTGGGGCACAGCCGTGAGGCCGTTGTCATCCCCCACACGCCTCACAGCGCTGGCGTTCGGGCAGAGTACTGAGCCATGGGATCTGATCAGCAGAAGAGCCCGTGGTCAGAAAAGTCCTGCTGAGGCCCTGCTGGGTCTGAGGCTTCCTGCTCCCATCCTGCCCCGAGCAACCTCGGCCTGGCATGCAGATCTGGGTCAAACCCCAGCCCAGGGCTCCCGGCGGGCCCCTCGTGCCCCATGGCCCCTCTCTGGGCCCCACAGGCCCCTACCCCAGCCATGCTCCCTGGCCCAGGGAGACGGGAGAGGCATTGTACCCTGTACCCTGTGCCCTCGGCCTGGCCTGCCTCCCTGGCCTTCTCTGCCTCCCCTGCCCTTTCTGTGCATGGCCTGTCTTCCTCCTGGAGTCCCGTTCGGGTTTCCGTCCTGGATTCCTCGCTGTCCCAGACATGCTTGGCTAAGAGTCCTTTGCGTTGCTTGGCTGCCCTCTTTCCCGCTCTTGCTTCCTGTGGAGGGGAGGATCCTCCAGGGCAGCTGCCAGACCCACTTATGCCTTCCCAGGGCCCAGTGGTATTTATTCAGTGGGTAAATCCAGTCATACTTTACTTAAGACTTTGTGAAAAAGACCCCAGTAATAAGGACTCCTGCTTTAAGACGTTGGCGCCTGGCTCGCCACCCCCTCACCCCCCAACGTGGCTCAGGGTCTTGTCCTGTGCACACCCTCTCCCGCCCACAGTGGCTTTCCTGGTGGGTTGGGGAGCAGCCTCCACCTGCAGGGCGGGTGGAAGCAGCCCAGGGCCGGCTCCAGCCTCTGAATGCACTTTTCTCCTCTGCAGCATCTCCTCCGCCAAGGCCGGCCGGCTGTGCAGGCCTCCCACGAGCTTGAGGTCATGGCAACTGAATACGAGCAGGACAACATGGTGGTGAGTGGAGACATGCTGGGGTTTGGCTGCGTCAAGCCCGTCGGCGTCCACTCAGTGGTGAAGGGCCGGCTGCACCTGACCTTGGCCAACGTGGGTAAGAGTCCCCAGCCTTGTGCCATTTCTCCAGCGGCCACCCAACCCCTCTGGTAGAGTGTGGGCTCCCTCGGGCAGGGGCCACATCATGGGCTTCACGGGCCCAGGAAGAAACTGGCAGAATTCTCACCAGCTTGGCCATGGAGCCTGTGTCCTCGGCCGCTGAGTCTGTCCTGGACCCAGTTGTTTGCATTCTGAATTTCTGATTGGGGTTAGAGGTCATCAGTCATCTTGGGCTCTCCTGCATGTTGTTGTTTGTTGCTGTCCCTGGAGGATCTCCGGGACAGTCCTCAAACACAGTGACTGGGTTCCGGGAGAGACTTCCCTGTGCCTCATGATGGAGGACAGACAAGGAAAGTGTTCCCAACATCCCTGCAGCCCAGGAGGAGGAGAATGGAGAGGCGCCCTTCTTCTCGGCCCAGCACAATGACCTTATAGAAAATGGTGCCCTGGGATTGCTCGTTAGAGGGACTGAGCAAAGCCCTGGACTTCACTCCACATCCAGGACTGTGGCGGGTGGGACACGTGGATTGGGTGGCTCAGGAGGGTCCCACCTGGGACGTTCCAGGGGCTTCGACTGAGGCCTCTGCTGGGACAGGGGCTGCTGATGGGACGTCAAGGGACACAAGGCTGGGTGCCTGCCTGTGCGCACCTCAGGGCAGAGGGCTGATGTGGGACCCTGTAGGGCCAGTGACAAGCTCACTGAACCTCCCGAGGGTCCTCTGGAATGTTTGGGATTTTTCAGGGCAGAATTGAAAGCACAACAAAACTAAGCCATGTGATGTTTCTGAAGCTGTGTCTGTCTGCGTGAGATTCAGACTTCTCTGCTATTTTTTAGGGAATTTTCCACTCCTCAGAACCCAGCCTGATTGTAAACCCCAGAGCCCCATGGGCCACATCCACCCGGCGCTGGCAGCACAGAGGTTGGGGGGGCCTGGCGGAGGAGCTCAAGTGCACAGCTCATTAAGTTGGCTTGGAGGCTCTGCCTGCCTGTTTACGAATGTAGATCCGAGGCGGCCTGGAAAATAGACAATATGGACACAGCAAAACTCAATTAGGTTCTGGAGAAATAAATGAGCCACATCTGAGGAGCAGGCATTATTCAAAGGCTCATGCAACTAAGGGAGTTGCAAGGAGCGTTCTGCTCCGAGACCGCGTTGGTTGTTTTTATATTTAATTCTCCAGCCACCAAATGTGCAGTGACTCCAGGTTTTAAAATCTTATCTTCAGAAGAAAGATTGCCTCCATTATATGTTATCTCCAATTGTCATTTTCATACTTCGCCTGCAAGAGAGAGATAAGCTCATAGGAAGGGGAGGCTGAGATAGCCAGCCTGGGAGACTCCGGCGCTGATGGGAGAGGGAGAGGTTTTCACAAAGGACAAATGCCACCCGCAGCACTCTGTGCATCGGTGCAGCGAGCCTGGCTCTCCTCCGTCGATTCTGCATTTTTTGGAAAAAAAGGTGTTGTGGCCTTTCTTTCTTCATAAAACTGGCTATTCTGTGGTACAGTAGGCTTCTCTCTGCCAGCAGCGTCGGTGCTGGTCATGGAAGCCTGTAGGTGACCGAGCGGAACAGAGCCTGAGCCTCAGCCTTGGCCTGGATTCTGCTCTGGGACAGCTGCATTCACAGTGCATGTTCTTGTCTGAGGCCACGCAAGGAAACCTTTGCTATGGCTGGGGACACGGGTGTCTGCCAGCTGGGCTCAGGGCCCTGGGACTCTGATGACGGGGAGAGGTCTGCCCTCATGCTTGGTGGCTGCTTCACGCAGGCCTGCTGACTTCCTTGGCAGCCTCTTTTGCACTGTCTTTCTGTCAGCTTTTGTCATCCAGGGACAGGAAGCACCAGATTGCTTTCTTTGATCCCAGTCACCTTGGTTGTGGAGTAGGACGGGGGTTCGGCTGGGAGGTTGGGCGGTGATCTTGGTTGTGGAGTAGGACGGGGGCTCGGCTGGGAGCTTGGGCGGTGATCTTGGTTGTGGAGTAGGACGGGGGCTCGGCTGGGAGCTTGGGCGGTGATCTTGGTTGTGGAGTAGGACGGGGGCTCGGCTGGGAGCTTGGGCGGTGATCTTGGTTGTGGAGTAGGACGGGGGCTCGGCTGGGAGCTTGGGCGGTGATCTTGGTTGTGGAGTAGGACGGGGGCTCGGCTGGGAGCTTGGGCGGTGATCTTGGTTGTGGAGTAGGACGGGGGTTCGGCTGGGAGCTTGGGCGGTGATCTTGGTTGTGGAGTAGGACGGGGGCTCGGCTGGGAGCTTGGGCGGTGATCTTGGTTGTGGAGTAGGACGGGGGCTCGGCTGGGAGCTTGGGCGGTGATCTTGGTTGTGGAGTAGGACGGGGGTTCGGCTGGGAGCTTGGGCGGTGATCTTGGTTGTGGAGTAGGACGGGGGTTCGGCTGGGAGCTTGGGCGGTGATCTTGGTTGTGGAGTAGGACGGGGGTTCGGCTGGGAGCTTGGGTGTTACTTGTGTTCTGTGGCCCTTCCTGGGGGAGGCAGGCGTCAGGACAGATGGCCCCACAGGCCAAGCATCTGTGTTCTCACGGGACATCCTAGGAGAACTGGGTGGTGATGGGTTCTGACAGATGGCCAGGCTGTGGGGTCACACGGTTGGCGGTGGCGGGCTTTGCTCCAGCTGCAGGGCTGCATCGGGAGCCCTGTATGTTTGGAGGGAATTCCCGCCTCTGCAGCAAATGTGTTGGTGCGGGTGTAACCTGTTTCATGGAAGGGGAAGAAAGCCTACACTAATTTAACATCCAAGTTGTGCCCTGATGAAATGCAGTGCCTTTGCTGCTCGTACCCTTCTTGAGTGAGCACGCAAGTGTAAATTCAGCTTACCTGGTTTATTTTCCCATGTGCTCTAAGTATAAATACAGTAAGAGGAAACGGTCATGAAGCCCAGCGGGGTTCTGTGTCCTGCTGGTCCCACCCGCTGCAGCCATTGTCATCATTAGGTGTCCTGCGAGCCTGAGCTCCAAGAATGCTGGTCGCCTGCCCCAGGAGCTGTTTGGACCCAGCTTGGCCTTGCAACACTCTCCTTGATCTCTTAGTACTTCTCAGGGTGGTGCATAGAACAGGCTTAAAATAGACCAGTGCCCACTTCAGTCAGATGTGGGTGGACCAGAGGCCTTGTCTGCGATTCAGGGAACCACTCGCTGTCAGATGAAGGTGGTCGAGAAAGCTATGGAGCATTCTGGGCTGCCCCGGTTGTAGGATGAACCCACTGCAGCTCACAGTGAATGGAGGTGCTGGGTGTAGGATGAACCCACTGCAGCCCACAGTGAATGGAGGTGCTGGGTGCCTGGGAGGCCCCTCCTTCTTGGAGCAGGTCCTCGGGACGTGACAGAGAGCTTGCCAGGACCGCCAGCCCGTGAGCTGCTGCCCCTGCCGCGAATTCCCGTGGGAAGAAACACACACAGCAAGAAGCTGGGGCAACTCTGAGCTTGTGAGTGGGAAACTGAGGCTTTGGGGCTGGTGGCACTTTCTCCTTGTCATGTGGAGGGCAGCGTGGCCCGGAGCGTGAACATCGGTGGCACTTCCTCCTCGTCATGTGGAGGGCAGTGTGGCCCGGAGTGTGAACATCAGTGCCAGTGCCCACAGCTCTGGCCCTGGCACAGGCAGGCTGGGCTGGTTCAGGCTGCTGTCCCTTCCTCGCCCTGGCCTGCTTGTTTGTCTGCCGTTTTCCCACATGAATCTGGGAAGTCTTTGAGGACACCAATCGTGGCTTCTTTGTGGTGGTGTTCGCCCTTGAACCTGGCGCTGTGGTGGAGAGATTGATGAAAGCGTTGATAAGAAGCCTGAGTGCCCTTCTCACCCGGAGCCCTGTTCTTCCTGGGCTTCAGAAGATACAGCCCATGGGGCATGAACATCTACTCGTGTGAAGGAGTGCTGATCTGGGTTCCTTTCTTAGGGATGAGGATCTTGATCTTGTGACCACGAGTTGTCAGGGCCAAAAACGGATTCCTGGCAGGCGAGAGGAGGGTGTTTGGGCAGAAGCTCTGCAGCCTCCACTGGGAGGGTGCGGGCTTTCACCTGAGGGTAAGCTGGAGACCCCTGCAAAGCGTGTGGGAGCAGAGGTGGCCATGGCGGGCCAGGACAGGAGGGAGGGTCTGAGAGCAACAGGGAGAAGACTGAAATAGCCCTTGTTCTAGGTGCTCGTTCTCAGGAAGCTGGCTTGGAGTGAGGACTGAGTGGACGCTGCAGGTGCCAGGAGGCGGTTGGTAGCCCGAAGGCAGAAGCACAGTATAGGGTGTGTGGGCGACGTGGAGGCTACGTCTTTGTGGGGATGTAGCAGGGACCTGGGCTGAGGGGGAAGTCAGCACGACTGTCCTGCTGCACAGCACGGTGCTGATGTCGAGGTCAAGGAGAAAGAGCAGGAGGCTGGGGGTGTCAGCTACTGGGACATTGGCAAGAACGAAATTAATTCCTCTGGAAAGAGATGGCTGGGTAAGTGCACCACTGAGAGATGGCTGGGTAAGCGCGCCACTGAGAGATGGCTGGGTAAGCGCGCCACTGAGAGATGGCTGGGTAAGCGCGCCACTGAGAGATGGCTGGGTAAGCGCGCCACTGAGAGATGGCTGGGTAAGCGCGCCACTGAGAGATGGCTGGGTAAGTGCGCCACTGAGAGATGGCTGGGTAAGTGCGCCACTGAGAGATGGCTGGGTAAGCGCGCCACTGGCCTTTCTGGTTGCCAACTGGGGCGTGGGAGGAGGCAGCCAGCCTTCCCATCCTTCATGGTGACGGCTGTGAGCGTGGCTGTGAGAACCTGGCCTTGAGGGCCGAATTCTCAGCACAGGTGAGCAGGCGGCTTGACCCCACAGCTGCCCAGTGAGCTTTCAAGCTGCCTCCAGGGACGGCGCTGAGCCGGGGAGTTCTGCATTTGTGCTTGTGCACAGACGGGAGGAGGTGGGCAACGCGCCAGTGCCTTTGCCACAGTTGCTTTTGGAGCTTCAGTTTTGAAAGAACTTACGAACACTGAAGCAGGGACAGATGACCAAGAACAGCTCCAGCCTGCAGGAGGTGGCAGGAAGGACAGCCCGGCTTGGACTGAGATCCGGAGAGAGCACTCAAGATGACCAAAGGAACTTAAGAATTAGGAGAATGTGAGTTCTTTGAGGGCAGCAGGGAGTGTTCACTGCTGTGTCGTCAGCTTTCCATCCATCTGTGAAGTGAAGCTCTTCTAGAAGTTTTCTGGAGATTGATTCCAGGCAGTCTGTGATTTCTAAATCTAGCCTCTCTCTACCACCACATCGGAGCCTTTGCCCTCAACAGCCCTTCTGGGGGGGCCGGTCTGCTGTCCCGCCAATGTCTTTGATGTCGCCAGCTGCGATTCAGTATCTGGCTTTCAGGTCCTTTCCAAAATCCAGGCGCTGTTCCCTGGGGTGTAGAGGGGCTGGACTCAGGTAGAGCAGCTCGGAGACCTGCCTGGCTCCCTTGGGAGGATGGGCACTCCCTTTCCAGCCTCAGCTCAGAACCATTCTAGAGAGATACCTCCATCAGCCAGCTCCGGTTTTGTCACCAAGAGAACCTGGGTTGGACGGAGGATGTGGCTCACCTCTGCAGGTGTCTGCGTGTGGGTGTGCTCCCAGCACTGGGCTTGTCCTTGAAAACAGCAGCTCCTGACAGGCAAGAGGGGAAGGAACCTGGTGCAGCAGGTGCATCTGCCGCAGCCGAGGAGGGACCTGGCCAGTGTGGAAGCCCCTCCCTCTCCTGGGGCTGGGGTTAGGCAGGAGCGAAGGGATGCAGAGAGGCAGGAAGCCCAGGGGAAGGGGTTCCCACTTTTAACAGCTCCCGGGAAAATGGTGAGGACATCCCAGGCCCGAGGGCACTCAACACTGCCTCGTTGGAATTAAGGAAATTGATGGCACAAGCATTTTGTGGGCACCCTGGGTGGTTCATTTTGGGACACAGCTTCGTTGGCGGTGCTCTGCCTCACCCCTTGGGGAGGTAAAGGCCACACCGAGGTTGTGGGTCCCATCCTTGCAGAAGAGCGCGCCATGGGCAAGCATAGCTTCCCCCAGGACACTCAGGTTTGCAAGTTCGCAGGGTGCCACACCTGCCGGCTGCGAGACATGCTTGTCCCGAGGCCACACCACTTGCTTGCCAAAGACTTCTGTTATGAACACAGCCCTGGTGAAGGCTCCAGTTTGCGGGGGCTCTTTGACCCTGGGTGTGTGTGGAGTCAGACATTTGCACGTGTGAATGCACACAGGCCTCTCCTTGATCAATGCAGCCATCAAGAGGCCGAGGTTAGACTTTGTGAGGCAGCCCACCTTGCGACCAGAGGTCCAGAAGGAAGAGTCTGTGTGCAGCGAACTGTGAGTGCCATACGCTTTCATTCAACCCAGGAAATGGAGGCTGCTGCTGACACGGCAGGAGAAGGAAGACCTAGCTGAAAGTTCACAGCAGAACGAGCTCCCACCTGTCTCTCAATTGCAAAACATTCAAAACAGAGGCGGTGGGGCCTTAGTGTGTCGGGGTATAGATGGGCCATTTGAAAGCCACAACCGCTTATGTGGTGGGTTGATCTGTTTCATCAGATTCTTATTTGGGGTTCGTGTCTTATGTTGGGATGTTTTTCACGTAGGTCACCCGTGTGAACAGAAAGTGAGAGGTTGTAGCACATTGCCACCGTCCAGATCTCGGGTCATCGCAAACAATGGAGCCAGCCGCTTCTCTGGAGGCAGCCTCCTCACGACTGGAAGCTCAAGGCGTGAGTTGATACTGTTGGGCCCATGTGTGGGTGGGTCGTGAGTGGTGGGTGAGGTGGAAGACTGCGTGTGTGTGTGCATGTGTGTGTGTGTGTGCGTGTGCACCATTTGTGGTGCTGTCAGTGCCCCTCTGCGTCTAGGACGGGACTGTGCTGTCCATGTGCGGGTGGGTCATGAATGGTGTGTGAGAAGTAGAAGGCTGTGTGTGTGCACGTGTGCGTGTGTGTGTGTGTGTGTGTGTGTGTGTGTCTGCGTGTGGACCATTCATGGTGCTGTTAATGCCCATCTGCATCTAGGGCAGGACTGTGCTGTCCATATGCAGCTCGGTGCCCTGGCTGGATGCCCCTGTGGACCCACCGGCCCCACCGAGCCACCACACTGATCACACCCTGGTGCTCTAGGCTGGGCTCTGCAGGCGACTGTGCTGTTTGGAGAAGTGGGAACCCTGCCAGTGGCATTTGTGTCTGGTTGGCTGCTCACCTGCAAGGGAAGGAGGAATGGAGAGAAGGTCAGGATGAACATAGACTGATTTTCAAAACAAGCTGAGGTCCCTCATGTTGTGAACAGAAGAGGGAAGCCAGTTATGGAGCTTGGGAAAGAAAGACCTGGTCTTGAGAGGGGAAGACCTGGGTTTGGTGAAAATGTGTTTCACAGCAGGGAGGCTCTGAAGTTTTTCTATCCTCTTAAAATTTAAGGCCTCACAGACCTGAATATAAAGTACTTGTCATTTGAATTACAAGTGGGAAGTGCTCTTTAAGGAGCATTTTCCCCAGAGGTTGCAGATCATCTGTGTGAATTCAAAGCTGCCTTGCGCTTTTGTGTGTTGCTGGGCCTTGGAGCTGTGGCTTGTTAGAGGTGGGAGGGGCCGTTGGGTTCCATCCTGCAAGGCTTCCAGGATCCCGCAAGGCCCCTGAAACTCTGGGTAAACTTGTATGTTCTCCCTGGGAGCAGACATGAGGGGCTCAAAGGGATTCATGATCCAGGCAGGTAGAGTCTGTTGTTCTGGGCCAGCTTCCTCATTGTAATTTTGAAGAAACTGAGACGAAGAGAGGTCAGGTGACTTGGCCAGTGCCGTGGCTAAGGGGTGAACTTGGCTTAGAATCTCGATTCCCTGCCCTGGGGTCAGTGCCCTTCATCCTCAGCTGGTCCTGCAGACCACCTAGAGTACGATGGAGAGCCAGCTCCATAGAGAGAAGTCCCTGAGCTCCGGGAGTCAGGCTGAGGTTATTGATAAAACTCTGCCTCCAGGCGCAGCAGATCAGGGGCTCAGCTGTCGGGGACCAGGAACCCAGAAGGACTTGCTGAGACAATCAGAGGCCCCTGAGGTCAGTGATCCTCCAGACCCTGTTTTGCTCAGGACCAGGACAGGAGGTGTCCCTTAAAAGCACATGTCTCACCCATGGCGCAAGGCTCTGCAATTAGCAAGTTGCATGAAATTTTAAGAAGGTTCTCAGTGCTTCGTGCTTCACCCCAAGTGCAGTCTCACGGTCACTCTGTAACTTCCTTTCTGGTTTCATTGGGACCACGAGAGGTATTTGTTGGGGTGATGCAATCTGAAAACTTGAGCTCATGATAAACTCCCACCTGCCCAGGCCCCAGGTCCCTCCACTCATGGCCGTGGCTGCAGGTAGCTCAGACCAAGCCTGTGCCCGAGACTTGTAAGAGCCACTCGGGGCATCTGCAAAGGAGTTCGCTGCCTTTAAAATTGGATGGTGGTGAGGGACCTGACAGTGGCATTGTTTCCTTGTGAGAATGAGTCGGGGGTCACTTGCTGCCCACTGTGTGGAGGCTTCTGCAGGGGGTGCCCACGCCCCATACAAGTGGAACCAGGCTGGGAGAGCTCGGGCTGGCATTGGTTTCTTGTGGGAAGTTTCTGCTGGTTCCAGGGAGTGAGGAAGGACCCAGGCCCTAAGCTGGGGCGCCCCTCAGCTGCCCTGCCTATGCCGGGCTGAGCGATTGTCTGGGAGCCTCATGTGTCAGCCTGTGGTGTGGCCTGGTCACGAAGCACAGCCCCACCCGACACCCTATGCCCCTGCTCTGTGTCGAAAGGAAGGGCCTGGCCCATCCAGTAGTGGCTGAGCCTTTGCCAGTGCTTGACCCTGTTCAGCTTCTGTTGGTTTGCTAAACAAGTCGTTGTGTGTCCCTGGTTTGAGTAGGGCCACCCCAAAGGAGTCAGGCTGTCCTGGGGGCCAGCCAGTACAGGGGCAGCCGGGGCGGAGTTGGGAGCAGGAGCTTGGGGGCCAGGCCTGCTCTGAGCTTCGTTCCCCGCCCCCCACTCACTGAAGGCCTCCTGCCAAGAGGGCAACCCCTTACCCCCATGCCTGATCCGAGGGGCTGAGGCCGGCAGCCCTGGGTGAAGGCATTAGTGGGCCCTTTAAGATCCCCAGAGCATGGGCTTCTAGAACATGGCCTTCTTCCCCTAGAAAGCCCCCTGGTGGTGTGTTGACAGCATTGGATCTAAGGGCCAGAGTCAGAATTGCTTTTAATTTGGAGGCTGAGGAAAGGAGGGGATGCTGTGGAAACCAGGATATAGTTATCATCTTTATCTGGATCTCAGAACTCTGCAGATTGGAGCTGCAAAAAGCAGAGCTATGCTCTTGAGCTCCCTCCCTGGATAGGTGGTCCTGGGAGGCCTGCCCCGGTGTCTGCTCCTGGAAGGCAGACACTGCTCATCCACCTGACTCCCACACTGATCCTTTTGCAGGAAAACACGTGGTGCAAGCACAGAAGCTGGCGGACGTGGACAGTGAGCTGGCCGCCGTGCTACTGACCCATGCCCGGCAGGGCAAGGGGCCCCAGGACATCGGCTGTGAGTCGGATGCCACCCGCAGGCGTAAGCTGGAGCGGATGAGGTCTGTGCGCCTGAAGGAGGCTGGGGGAGAGTTGAGCCAGCGCGGGACGAGCGTGTTGGTGAGGATTTGTTCAGCTGTCACTGTCCTGGGCTCTCCACGCAGACCGAGTCACTGTGCACATCTCTCCCTGCCTCCCACATGATTCTCTCTTACCTTCCTCCCAAGTCCTAGGGACAGAATATAAAAAAATCGGACTTTTTCAGCCACCAGGGGAAATCCTTGAGAATTATCTGGAGAGCTGTTAATAAAAGCCAGTTCTTGGGCGTTACCCCTGGAGATTCTGGTACTGATTGGTTTGGGCAGGACCCCCGGAGCCTGGGTTTGAAGAAAGCTTTGCAGGTGATTCTGAGGCTCTCCCAGTTCTGGGGACCAGAGCTGTGAACAACTGACATATCCTGGGTTGTCAGTGTAATCATTCTGGCTAGAAAAATCCCCCTTTTTGGCTGAAAATCTAAATAGAACTTTTAATACTTTGCTACTAAGAAATGGGAGGTGAGAATGGTTGTACCTCCGGAGCTCATAGAAGTCGGGAACCACAGGGTCCTCGAGAAAGATCTCCTGGGAGTCCCCCTTACATGTAGGCAGGCCGGGGTCTGAACAGAGGTGTCCCTTTTCCTGACAGTAAACTCAGCAGGGCTGCCACTCAGCCTCCCTGCCAGCAAGGCCCTGGTGCTCAAAGGTGGATGCAGACGCCTCCGTCCCTCCCTAGGCTCAGTTCAGTCTGCTGGGGCGAGGAGGAGGCATGGTGAGAGGACACAGGGTTAGGAGGCCTGGCCTGAGCCGCAGGACTGGTGGGCTCTGTGGTCAGGGAGCAGGGAGGCCAGGGTAGGGCCAGGGCATGGCTGGGGCCTCCTCCCCAGGCCTCAGGACACACACCTCATCTCCCTCCCTCCCTCCCTCCCTCCCTTCCTCCCGGCTGGCAGGGCTTGAGGCTGTAGCCTCTGGAGGCCCCCAGCCTGGATAACCTTAGTTCTGTCAGCATAAGCTTGGAGTTGAGGAGCCACTCTCAGCCCTAGCCCTGTTTCTCATCCTAACTCATGTCTGGCCCCATCGTCCAGCACAGCCTGTCAGAGGTTCCACTTCTGAAAAGCTCTGATGATAAAATTCTGATGGAGGCCCCAAGTGTGAAAGGCCAGCTCCGATCCCCCTGCAAAGGAACAGCCAGAGCCTTGGATGTTGGAAAGTGAATGTCCAAAGTCATTTAAGTCAGAAATCAAATTTTGTCCTCACCTTTTGAGTTAAATCCTGAAAGCATTAAAGTCAGCCCATCTCTCTGATGCCTCAGCCTCCTCTGTGTTAGACAGAAGGTTCCCAGCGCCCGGCCACAGCGGCTTCTTGGAGTAGCTGCAGGCTGGCCGGCTGACTCCCCGGCATGGGGGTGGCCCCTTCCAGGCCTGAGATCTTGCAAGGCAGCCTCTAGTGGGCCTCACTTTTTCTTGTAAGGCCCACAAGAAAAACAAGCCAGTCCCCACCCGGTAGAACCCACGTGTGCTGGCCAAGCCCCTCGAGTCCCTGGGGCATCAGAGCAAGGGGGTGGCTGAGCCTTGCTGAGGCAGTGTGCTGCTTGCCCGGACTCTGACCCGGTGTGACCGAGACTTAGCAGGCCGGGGGCTTGTCCTCTCCTGTGGACGCTGGGCCCAGGCAGGGCTCCCGACGTTGTGTTGGGGACCTGGCTGGTGAGGCCTGTCACCATAGTTTTGAGGCCATTCTTTTCTCTTGTTTGAAACTTCCAATTCTCCACTGTGCGGGGGGCCAGACTCGTGGCTGTGAAGAGTCTCTCAGGAGCAGGCAGGGGTGCTGTGTGGACCTCCGTGTCGGGGATACAGCTAGCAGATCTCTGTCCAGCACTGCCTGAGATCCATGCCTGGGCGGGGCCGGCCAGTTCCACCCAGACCACATGGTCAAGGAAGCGGGTGGTGGTGGTGATGCTCGTGGAGAAATGTCCTGTTCTGAGATTGCGGTTGGTTGGTGGCCAGCAATAGCCCCTTGTGGAGGAGAGTGTGCCTGGGACCCTGTCCGCCCATGTCCTCTTGTCTGTAGGTGCAGCAGAGCGTTCGCACACAGCACTTGCGGGACCTACAGGTCATCGCCGCCTACCGGGAGCGCACAAAGGCTGAAAGCATCGCCAGCCTGCTGAGCCTGGCCATCACCACAGAGCACACACTCCACGCCACGCTGGGGGTCGCTGAGTTCTTCGAGTTTGTGCTTAAGAACCCCCACAACACACAGCACACAGTGACTGTGGAGATCAACAACCCCGAGCTGAGGTGAGGTCTCAGCAGTGCCCGTCCTGCCCCAGCCCAGATCTGTGTCGGGTGCAGCCGGCGCCCCTGCTGAGCTGGCTTGAATTCTGCCTGAGAGCCGGGGCGATTTGATTCCTCTCTCCCCCTCCTCTGAGCACCGCTCTCGGTGGGTGGGACGTAGCCTCCTGTGGGCCTTCCTGGGAAGAACTGCCCTGACGCCTGGACACTGCCTCCCCCAGCGTCATCGTGGACAGTCAGGAGTGGAGGGACTTCAAGGGTGCTGCTGGCCTGCACACGCCGGTAGAGGAGGACATGTTCCACCTGCGCGGCAGCCTGGCCCCCCAGCTCTACCTGCGCCCCCACGAGACCGCCCACATCCCCTTCAAGTTCCAGAGCTTCTCTGCAGGGCAGCTGGCCATGGTGCAGGTGCGGGTGTCAGGCACACAGGGAAGTTGCATTTGGCTGATGATGGTGGGAAATTTAGAATGCTTCTGGTCTCCACCAGTGTCCTTCCCTTGCTTGTGCAGACAGACTAGCCTTGGGGCTGCCGCCCACTCCCCTTGGTGCTCAACAAGAGCCCTGGCATGTACACTGCGAGTGGCAACCAGCCCCTTCTCTTTTCCAGCCTGATGGGTGTCGAGCTGGACCATCTCCTCCTAATTTTCTTTACTAAGTTGGTTAGAAGGGCTTAAAGCCCAGTGAATCTAACGGATTGACATTTTCTAGCATCTTCTTTCCAGTTAATGTTGTTTGGTCCCTTCCGACTGCAGCACTGTCTGCTCTATGCAAGATGCAGCTTTGCAGGCATGTGTGCGGGGAGCATGTGTGCAGGGAGCATGCGTGCAGGGAGCATGTGTGCAGCACGTATATGTGCAAGAGGTATGTGTGCAGGGTGTATGTGAGGTGTGTGTGCAGGGTGTATGTGAGGTGTGTATGCAGGGGGAATATGTGAGGTGTGTGTGCAGGGGGGATGTGTGAGGTATGTGTGCAGGAGGCATGTATGCAGGGTGTGTGTGAGGCACGTGTGCAGGAGTTGTACGTGTAGGGGTCTGTGTGAGGTGTGTAGGGAGTGTGTGAGGTGTGTGTGCAGGTGTGCAGTTGTGTGTGTGCAGGGAGTATGTGAGGTGTGTGTGCAAGCATGCAGTTGTGTGCAGGGGGTGGTGTGTGAGGCGTGCCTGCAGGGGGTGTGTCATGCCTGGGTGTGTGAGGCAGGCATGGGGTGTGGAGTGTGTGTTTCAGCTTTTGACCTTTTGGGGTCAGCTCTCTAGGGTGGTGGTCATCGCTTAAGGTGGACTTGAGATGTCCCTAGAGGCTCACTCACAGGATTCCATGCTGGCTCTTGGGATGGGCTGTGAGGACAGCAGGTGGGACCTCAGGCCTTTGGCTTCAGGCAGAGCTGGGTTTCCACCTGGGATCTGCTGTTCCCTTTGCTCCTGGCAGCCTCAGCCTTCTCTGGCACAGTGAGGCCGGTTGGTGATGGTTGCTGCCCAGAGAGTCAGTGTGAGAGGAGGCTGGTGGCTCCCAGCTGGGTGGCAGTGGTGTCTCTAAGCGCAGGTGCTGGTTGCCTAGTGGTGTCGCCCCCTGACCTGCTTGTGCTTTTCTGTTCCTGCAGGCCTCTCCTGGGTTGAGCAACGAGAAGGGCACGGATGCCGTGTCACCTTGGAAGTCCAGCGCAGTGCCCACTAAACACGCCAAGGTAAAGGGGCAACAGAGGACAAACTGATCTCGGGGCTTCCTGGGTATTCCCGGGGCCTGACCCTTGTGTCCTTCTCTCCCCTCCTGGAGGGGAGGGCTGGGGCTAGGTCAGGGCAGGGGTGGTGTGGGCCTGGGAATGGCCTTCTCCGTGTCCTCGCTGGGTAGGGCAGCTCCGTCTGGGTGTGGCACAGCCTGCATGGTGTCTGGTGGGAAATGCCTCGTTGGTGGCCGCCTTCTTGCAGCCCAGGGCTCTCCGGGTGTGAAGCTGCAGTTCCCGTGGTGGCTGCCACAGCCTGCAGCCACTCCTTGAGCCTCACACAGAGCATTCCCTGGTGTGTGTGAGTGTGTGGTGTGGTTCTTCCTGGAAATAAGACTTAGTCCTTGGTTACGTCCCTTGCTAAGCGAAGGCTGTGTAGTAAGGCACCTGCTTCTCAACAGCTGGCTGAGACGTTCTTAGGAGGAGCTTGAGACACTGCTGCTTTATGGCAGTTTCTGAAGGTTTTTTTTTTATTCGGTAGAAACATGCTTTTTGTAGTAGTTGGGAAGTGAAAAACAAAATTAAAAAGCTTTGGTCTTTCTTACACCTTGCCTGGAGGACAGAATTCAGAGTTCAGCGCAGTCCTGTGAGGCTGTGGGGTTCCCATGGCCTGGGTCTCACTGTGGTTGCAGCCTGGCCCTCTGTGTCCGGCGGGCCCCATCACCAGTGAAAACTTGCTTTATTTTATTTAAATGTGCAGCCACAGCTTTGCCTTGATCTAAGGAATATATCTGATCTTTATTGAGTGCCCTAGGTTAATGCTTTTTCCTTACATGTGTGGGAAGTCCCAGCCATCATATCCTGTTGCCAAAACCGTTGGGAGGAAGGTTTTCCTCTGCTAGCTTAGGTCTGAATGGCAAGGCCTGCAGGTGGATGACCATAGACAGAGGGACAGGAGGAAAGATGGGCCTTACCATCGTGAGCTCATGGCGCATTGGGAAGTGAGTAGCTTGCCAAATGTCCAGAGGTCAAGGTTTCTGTGCCAACATAGCACAAAGTGGGCGAGGGCCAGGGCCTCCGTGGGAAGGCAGGGACGTTCTGTTGTCTCTTTATGCTGTGAGCATGGCCAGTCTGTGACTCTCCTGGAATTTGCAGGATGCTTTCACTTTCATGGCGGGAGTAGTTTTGACTTGGGACTGCAGACCTTCTCCACTGGCATTTAAGAAGTGTGCTGTTCTTGCGAGAAATAACAGCAGTGCAGCCGCTTTGGTGCCCTGTGTGGGTGCCGGCCCAGACCTTGCTTAGCGGTCCCCTCCGGGTGGAGACCTGCTGCTGCACCCTGCCTTTGACGATGCCCGACCGTCACCCTGCCTTTGACGATGCCCGACCCTCCCCCCGCATGGCAGTGGCGGGTGAGGGGTGAGTGGGTCATGGCAACAGTGGAGACACCTGTGCTGTCTAAGGAGGGACAAGAAGCTGCTTACGAGCCTCATGCCCGCCCCAGTGCTCAGCGTGGCCTCCTCACAGGTCTTGTTCCGAGCGAGTGGCGGCAAGCCCATCGCCGTGCTCTGCCTGACCGTGGAGCTGCAGCCCCACGTGGTGGACCAGGTCTTCCGCTTCTATCACCCGGAGCTCTCCTTCCTGAAGAAGGCCATCCGCCTGCCGCCCTGGCACACACTTCCAGGCAGGTCCTGCACTGACCCTGCGGCCCACATGTTGCAGGCTCACCTGTTGGAAGTAGACACCTCCTGAGGGTGACAGATGGCCTCATGGCTTCATGCCCTGGTGCTGTTAGAGCACGTGGGGCTGGGGAATTCTCTCTCCTGCCTTTACAGTTTGAGACGGTGTCCCTCTTGCCACTTCTGAGATGACTAGGTGCACATTTGCCGGCTGAGTCCACCCTTCTAAAAAATCCCAGCTCCCGCGGCCCAGGTCCAGGTGTGCCTGGAGGAACACCTACCTCCTCACCTGACGGCCGGCGTGTTTCTGGTGCCCCTTACAGCACAGTGCAGGCTTCCCTGCTCCAGGGAGCTGTGCTTTCCTTTTTGTGGCCCCCTCGATTATTCTCTGTGGAGGTGGCTGCAGCCAAGCTGCAGTGGGCCGGATGGGCGGTGTCCATGCAGGGAACACAGTGCTTGGATGCCGTCCTGGGAAAGGTGGCGGCATCCGTTTCCCCAGCAGGTGTCTTGCTGAGCACCTGTGACGAGCCTGTCCTGTCCTATAGTATGTAACGTGTGGGGCCATCTCCACACAGGCTGGGGTTGTGGAGAAGACTCTTTTTGACATTTCCCCTGCTCCAGGTGCTCGGGTGGGAATGCTTGGTGAGGACCCCCCAGTCCACGTTCGCTGCAGCGACCCGAATGTCATCTGTGAGACCCAGAATGTGGTAGGTTGTGTTGTGGCCCCGGCTCAGGCAGATCCTTCCCAGCGAGTCTGCGCCCCTGTCGGCTTCCCCACGGGTCTCCTGGGACCCTCTTCATTTTAGGTTTTCTGCTAAGTAGTTTCTTTCCCAAGGTACTAAAGGGCTATTTTGACATCCTTATGAGAGCTTTATGAGTGTGTTTTTATTTTTTCTACTAGCAGATCAGCTCCTTGATCATCTGAATTTAAATTTTAAAAAGGCATGAAGCAAATTGAATAAAGTGAATGGTAATTAAGGCACTTATTAATTATCATCATGTAAAGGATAAGGCAATAATTGTGTTATGACCAGTTAGGAAACCGGATAAAATCTCCTATAGAATCTAATTGTTGAGATCCGTGTAAAATCAGGAAGCTAATGATCTTTCTTTGGCAGTTAACAGAATAGTGAATTCCGACTGGTATAGAACATGAACAGATTCGTTCTGGGAGGGGCTGGCCGTCACTCACTGCGTGTACTGGTCACAGATTTAGGGGCCAGGCTGGGGTCGGCAGAGCGCTGTGTGCCCTGATGTGCTGCACATCTGGTTGGCAGGGCCCCGGGGAGCCACGGGACATATTTCTGAAGGTAGCCAGTGGTCCGAGCCCGGAGATCAAAGACTTCTTTGTCATCATTTACTCGTAAGTGCACAGGCTTCGGGGACCTTGGGGCGGTGGCAGAGGAGAGGAGGAGGCAGGCCTGGGGCTGCTGGTGGATTCAAAGTAGGCTTGGCCCCTTCCTAAACTTGGAGCTGTCGGGCCTTCACTTTGTGAGGCAGGATTCTGCTGCGAGTTCAGGGCCCGCAGGGGCCTAGGGAAGGCATCCTGGAGGGGCACGTGCAGCCTGAGTGACTTGGGATGCAGCTTGTGCCACCAAGGAAAGACACCAGTCAGCCTCTGTCCCCAGATAGTGGCAAGGGCCACCCAGAAGCCCCTCGTTACCTTTTTATTGCTGAGTCCCTAGGCTGAACAGCGTGACTGAAGCTGTGGTCCCTCCTGCGGAGAGGCAGGACTGTGGTGGAAATGCCCGTCCCTCTCTCCTCCAGGCTAAATGACCCAACCCCTTTCCCCTCCCCTCCTAAATCGGATCCCCAAGCCGTGTGAGAATCCTTTCAAACTGGTGTGAGCTGAGAGATTTCCTGCAGTGCTTCTGAGGACGAGTCAGGGGCTAACCTGCACTGAGTGCCCACCAGAGGATGAGGGGCCACGTGACCACGTCTCAGAGTGGCTTCCTCGTGAGCCCATGAAGATGCCTCACCCAGCCCCATTTGAATACGAAGCAGCAGGCTCTTGGCCCTAAAATGCTAACAGGGGCTTCCGTGCTCAGGCCGGCATGACCTCCAGCCTCACCCTGTCTCCTGTGTGGTGCTGCCCTTGGCTTTGCCTCAGAACCTCTATTGGGGGTGGACACTTGTCCAGGATGTGTGTTTGGTGAAAGCGTGCCTTGTCGTTTGTTTGACATGTGGTTCCTAAGCAGCCCTGCCATGCCCTGAGAGCCTCTGAGTGGGAGGTGGGCAGCCACGGGTGGAGCCACCAGGCCCCAGCTCTGCCTGCCAGGGCCTGGTCCTCCAGGGCTTTCCTTGCGCGGCCCTAGCTCTGCTTCCTGGGGCCTGGTCCTCTGGGGCTTTCCCTGCGCGGCCTCCTGTCTGCCCGCGCTCCTGGCAGTCCTTGTCGGCCTCTCGCAGGCTGGTGCTGAGTCCTCCGGGACAAATGCAGATGGCTCCCGTCCCACTGCAGGGATCGCTGGCTGGCGACACCCACACAGACGTGGCAGGTCTACCTCCACTCCCTGCAGCGCGTGGATGTCTCCTGCGTCGCAGGCCAGCTGACCCGCCTGTCCCTTGTCCTTCGGGGGACGCAGACAGTGAGGAAAGTGAGAGCTTTCACCTCGCATCCCCAGGAGCTGAAGGTACGGCCTCTCTGGGAGCTGTTCTGAGCCTCTCCCCAACCCCAGCCTGGAGACGGGCAGTGGGCATTCAGCTGGGGCACAGTGGGTGGCCCTGACGGCAGCTTTTCCAGCGCCTCCAGCACTCAGACGCTGTTACCAGAGGCCTCTTGGCAGTTGCCTTTTGTTAGATGTGCCATTGTGGGGTGAGTGACGTACACACCAACCCCAAAGGCCAGTGTTCAGAATTCCTGGCAAGGTGAACAGTGACAGGAGTTCTGGCGTTAGTGAAGCTACAGTTAGACGGGGTGGGAGGGCGGCCCCTGGTGCCACCAGCTGGCCAGGGTTTTAAGCCCGAGGTGGCTTCAGTTCTCTCTGCGGAGGCAGCGCTTAGGGAATAGTCACCACGTGAGAGGAGGGACTTGCCAGGCGCGGACCCAAGCCGTGGCCACAGTGATGTCAGGGTTGGTTGTGGCCTCAGATTTGGCCGCCCCGGAACCACCCATGACCTTGGGCTCCCCTGGCTGATTGGGCTGCAGGTGCCCGGGAGCCCCTTGCTTGCACACCCTGAGAGGCTGTGCTCTGACCTGCCTCTCTTGCTCTTGAAGACAGATCCCAAAGGTGTCTTCGTGCTCCCGCCTCGTGGGGTGCAGGACCTGCATGTTGGCGTGAGGCCCCTCAGGGCCGGCAGCCGCTTCGTCCACCTCAACCTGGTGGACGTGGATTGCCACCAGCTGGTGGCCTCCTGGCTCGTGTGCCTCTCCTGCCGCCAGCCGCTCATCTCCAAGGTCTGTATGTGTGACAGGCACAGGCTGAGGGGATGGGGGCTCAATACCAGGGCACTGCAGGACCCCCACCTCGGCCCTGTGACTCGGGCCACCTGGATACAGTGTTCTGACCCAGCAGGGCTGGGTGCACGAGTGTTTGCTCCTGTGCTGTCTGTCTCCCGGATGGAAGCTCCAGAGAGTGTCTGTCTTATCTCTGTGGGGGTCCCCATGCACGGTGCACAGGAGACTCAGGGAATACTTGGAGGAAGGGCCAGTGGCTGTTTCCGCGAGTGGCCGCAGCATCTCCCTGTCCCCTCCCTCCACAGGCCTTTGAGATCACATTGGCTGCGGGTGAAGGGAAGGGTGTCAACAAGAGGATCACCTACACCAACCCCTACCCCTCCCGGAGGACGTTCCACCTGCACAGTGACCACCCGGAGCTGCTGCGGTTCAGGGAGGACTCCTTCCAGGTGTGGTGGGGCTGTGCCTGGGACTCCCAGGGGAAGCCCTGGGGACCTGAATGGAGGGCAGTTAGCCTGCATTTAGGAGCGAGTTCCTCGAATCACCAGCAGTCTTCCAAAAGCCCCAGGGTGGTGACAGGTGCCATCCCATAGTTGGGTGGGCCTGTTGTCTCTTTAGTAGCTGGAGATTTAGCAAAGTTTCTCCTGAGCATGGGAAAGGGTGATGTGCCCAGGGCTTTTCATGGTAATGTTAGACAGCTCAGTCTCGAAAATAAGTGTGCCTCCGAGTCCAAGTAATGTGTCACCCTGGCTGAGCACCGGTTCCCATCCTTGTCCCGGGCGCTGAAGTCAAAGGCAGGCCTTGGATGCACCCGCAGGGCTCCCCTGCCTTGTCATTTCCCCTTGGAAATAAACACGACTGTGCAGAGAGGTTGCTGGTGAGATCGTGGGACAGCCTGGGGGTGGACGCTGGGATTTGGATGCTTATTTCCAGGTCGGGGGTGGAGAGACCTACACCATCGGCTTGCAGTTTGCGCCTAGTCAGAGAGTAGGGGAGGAGGAGATCCTGATCTACATCAATGACCATGAGGACAAAAACGAAGAGGCATTTTGCGTGAAGGTCATCTACCAGTGAGGACTTGAGGGTGACGTCCTTCCTGCGGCACCCGGCTGGGGCCTGTCTGTGCCCCTCCTGCCCTGCAGGCCGTCCTCCCCGCGTCTCTGCAGCCTTTCACTTCAGTGCCCACCTGGCTGACCTGTGCACTTGGCTGAGGAAGCAGAGACCGAGCGCTGGTCATTTTGTAGTACCTGCGTCCAGCTTAGCTGCTGCTGACACCCAGCAGGCCTGGGTTCCGTGAGCGTGAACTCCGTAGCGGTGGCTCTGGCTCTGGTGCTGCCATCTATGCATGTGGGACCCTTGTTATCTCTGTTGCTCAAAATGTATTTTATGAATCATCCTAAATGATAAAATTATGTTTTTCTTACTGGATTTTGTACAAACATAATCTATTATTTGCTATGCAATATTTTATGCTGGTATTATGTCTGTTTTTTAAATGGTTGAACGAAATACTAAACTTTTACACATCTTCCCTTGGCAGTTTTCTTGAGTGTCTGCTGGCGCAGTGTCAGAGGCTTCCTGTCTACAACACAAGCCCGGTTTCTCCTTGAGGAGACATGGTGGGAGCCAGTCAGGCAGCCCATGCCCTGTGTCCTCATGGAGAGGCCGCTCAAGCCTGCCCTGGGTGGGGGCTGAGACCCTGGCTCTGAAACGGCAGCAGTCGGGTAGAAGTGCGAGGGGCGGAGGGTCCTGTGCCTCTGAGTGGAGGGTGGGCCGCACCCAGCCGTGGTTGCAGAGAGCACGTGGCCCCACTGGTCCTTGCATTGAGGCGCGGTCCTCGTTTGCGGAGATCAGTCTCGGTGGGTGGTCTCTGCTGTCTCTGCATGCTCTGATCCTGACGCAGTCCCCGTCCTTCAGAGAGAAATTTCGCGGGCACTATAGTTGGACCCTGAAGGTCAGAGCTGTGGCTTTTTCCTGCGTCCGTGCCAGGGGCAGAGGGAGAGTGGAGATGCCTCCTAGGGCAGTGTGTTTGTATCCGGGTGCTGCTTCTCAGGAGACAGTCTGCCCTCCCTTCCCACGGACTCTCCAGCCGGACAGGACTGGCCGACACAGTTTTCTTTTGAGGGAGCTGGATTTTCTCATAGGCCCCAAGGCTGAGTCCTAGGCAAGGGAACAGTTGTAAGACGTTCAGTCCTCCAGTCCTCATGGAAGAGGCTCCGGGGAGTCCTGGAAGCCACATGCCAGTTCCATCCAGCCCTGCCCTGTGGGGTGGCGAGTCCTGGTGGGCCCTACAGGCTGGGGCCATGTCTGGCCTGTGCTTGCAGGATGTCCATGCAGAAGCAGAAACCACAGCAGCAAAGGAGATCCATCCATGGGCTAGAAAACCTCCTGTGGACATGTCCCTTCAGCGTTTGTAAAGCTGCAGTCTCCCTGCTTTAGAGTGTCTGCCTTCTAGGGGCTGCTGGAGATGTCTATTGGAGGCCATGGCGGTCGTTGGTTTACTCCCTCACTCCTTCATATGGTACCACATGCCTGCTGTGGTGTCCGCCCTCTCAGAGGCTCAGGAACATAGGGAAGGCCCACGGTACCTGGGATGCTCGGCTGTCGCCAGCCCGGAGTGGCAAGGAAGAGGTGCAGCCTCCCACAGGAGGATGGAGGTTGGCGGGGGGCTTCCCACGAGTCCATCTGAGTGGGAGAATAGGGGAGGGGAGACCTGAGCAGAGGGCCATGGGAGCTGAGGCCCGGGGCCGGCGGCATGGTGTGCCCAGAGCCCTAAGGAAGGCCACCAGGCTGAGAAGCCATCCCTGATGCAAAACAAGTTCCTTTCAGGCCACGAGGAGGACTTTTATCTGTATCAAAAAGCGTCAGGAAGCCTTTGAAAGGTTTTATGCAAGGATGGGTGTGGGGATGTGATCATATTTGCGTTTGGGTAAGATGGGGGCAGTAATGTGGAGAATTAATTGGAGTGGGCCCAGATGTAGGCAAATGAGAGGCTGCTGCAGTAGTTGGGAGAGAGAAGATGGGAGAATGGACAGAAGAGGCTATATTTTGTTCAGCTCTGAGTGATTGAAAATCCAAAATAACACTGTCTTAAACAAGATGGCCGTTAATTTCTCTCACATTTAAAAATCCAGGTAGCTGGTATAGGGCTGGCGTGGAGCTCCACCATCACTGTGCTCCCGTCTTTTTCTGTCTTACCATTGTGCTGTTCTTACCATGTTGCTTCCACCTTGTATCCTGCTGCAGCCCCTGCCATCACCGCTCCATTCCGGTCAGCTGGAAGCTGGGGTGAGGGGCATAGCTCCTTCTGAAAAGTTACTTTCTGGAAGCTGGACCCGTTTCTCTGCTCGCATCCCTGCGTTCGTTTCCTGTGGTTGCCTAGGATGGCCTCTGTCCACGCCAGAGCTGGCTTGGAAAGACTGAAGGAGCGAGGTGGAGGCTGGACTCCAGGGGGAAGGAGTCACTTAAGGTGTTTCTGTGTCTTTTCAACATGTACCTGTGCGGAGTAATGTATCTCTCTGGCTTGTCCCTGTTGTCGTCTGGGTTGGGAATCTCCACGTTGCTTTTTCTTGAAGGAGGCCTCTGAATTTGCACACCTGCCTCAGGGCAGACACTGAACAGCCGGTCATCCCAGCTTGTCCACACCATATGCTGGCTCAAATGTGTGCAGCCATGATACGGAGCCGTCTCTTCGAGTCGGATGTCCAGGCCTCTGGTCACAGCGTCACCTGGCCAGAGCCTCCGAGCAACCCGGGTGCCTGGCCACTTCCCTGGCAGCTCTGTGTGGAGAAGGTGCAGCTGTGATTTGCTGGGTCTTGTCACTGCAGGCACCACCTGGGCAGCCCACCCATCCCTGTCCACTCCGTCTGGCTCTCGCCCTGCTCCTGCTGTTCCCCGTCGCACCACGCGAGGGCAAGGCCTGCCCAGTTAGCCCGCCGCTTCTGCTTCTGCAGCACCGCTGCGCTCTCATTAAGGGTCTGGGGAATGGCGGCCACTGTGACGGGTGCTGAGTCGTGTGGGCAGGAGGCTCAGACTTTCTCCTAATAGGTGCCTTTAAAGTAATGTTGATGGATGTGATTATGAAGTTATTATGTCCCATTTGTTCCTACAGTCTTGCTGGGGAGGGTGACTGGGCCCATTTTATCCTCCCCTTGCAGAAAATCTCGGTCAGATGCATTGTACTACAGGGGTGGCAGGGTCTCAGCTGCTCAGACATGAGGCCCAAGCCCAAGATGAGCCAGGGAGGACTCCGGTGCTGGAGGATTAGGTGGGCGAGGCAGGAGGGTCTGGGGCTGGGTCCCTTTTCCAGGCCTCTGGGCTGTTGAGCTGCAGGTCAGTGCGAGGGCCTGGGCCGGGCACCCCCTCATGCTACAGAAGCCACCCCAGCGCTCTGATTGCGGGACCCCACGTGCCTCAGGCAGGGATACGCTTAGAGCCATTGGTCCCACGGCCACATCCGTGGGCAGACAGTAGGGTGGGAGTGAAGGGTGACCTCCGTGGGGACAGTCGATGCCATAGGTGACCATGGTGACTTCTCGAGATCGTGGGTAAGGACATGGGTCCTTCTGTGTTCCTAAAAGGTCTCCACACCCCACAGATGTGGGCACCCGTGGGATAAAGGTGGCCCTTCCCTAAAGGCAGCAACACCTTGTTGTCTGCCATTTTCGGCGCAGGCCACATCCCTCAGCTCCTGCGTCTCTGCCGCGAAGCTGCAGGAGGAGGTTGGGATTTTCAGTCTGTCAGGGAGGGCGCCGTTGCCTCTGCTTTCCCGGGCTGCCTTCATCTCCTCCACTGTGGCCAAGCTGAGGATGCCTCCTGGACTTTGCCCCAGCCCCCGCACCTGAGGTGCTGGCGAACCCTAGACAGGAACATCCTGCTGGATGGGCAGAGCTCTGAGAAGGCACTCACGTAGCCCCAGGTGCCTCCTAATGATGCGGGGGTTCTGGAGGCCTCATCAGATGCCTCGGGAAGGGGCGTGGGGCGCTTTCACCTCCGCCCCTCCATTTCCAGATGCGCCCAAGAGCTGGCTGCCTCCCCCGCCCCTGCAGAGAGATGCTGTCTGCTCTGAGGGGCCTGCTCTTCGTCACGTGAGTTTTGCCCCGGAAGACCAGGGAGCAGCTGCTTTTCCTGGAGAGGTGGATCCCCCGAGTCCATTCGGTCCTTGCACAGCAGAGGGGCCCGCGGTGCTCCCTGCCCGTGTCTGGTCTGTAAAGCAAGGACTCAGAGAGGCCCTTTAGCTGCTCCGATGCCCCACAAGGTGACAGCAGAGAGCTGGCCAAGCCTCCAGGGCTCCCACCTGTTCAAGGTGCTTTGGTAACATGGCCACCACCCCAGCCTGCCGGGCTCTCGCGTCTGTGTTGTCACCCCCATGGCACAGGAGGGAACCACAGCACCAGATGCAGGAGATGCCCCCCAGGCTCAAGGAGCAGACAGCGTGTGCCCTCCTGGACAGGACCAGGCTAGCCTGTGGGCTGGAGGACACAGGGACATCCCTCCAGCCCACGACGAGAAAGTGGCCTAGCCTTTGGTAAGAGAGATGCCATCAGCCAGTGAGGCTCTATTTGCCATGTGCTTCTCACGCCCTCATTCAACCTGATTGTGGACAGAGGGCTCCCCTGGCCGGGGGAGATGGATGCTGCCCGCCCAGTACCTGCCTTTCTCGGGGGCCCAGATGATCACATGGGGACCCTTCATGGTCTGCCAGGCGGTGCTGAGGGTCTGAGGGGAGCAGGGGGACGATGTGAAGAGGGGCTTTAGTTCGGAGGAGGTCGGGCCTCTGCGTAGGAGGCAGCTGAGAGAGAACAGAGTGGCAGGGGCCCTGCAAAGGGGCAGCGGGACAGGGGAGGCTGGCGAGGGGCCTGCAGGGCTGTGTCAGGGCAGGGGGTCGAGTGGGCCAGGGGAGGAGCTGGTGGGCTGGAGTGGACAGGTGCCGTGTCCCGTGAGTCCCCCGGCCCTGATCCTGGCCCTCCATCAGCATGGAGCCCAGTCCCCCTGGGGGGCGGCAATGCTGTGGCTGCCTCACCCCCATCCCGCAGACCCCACTCTCACTGCTTGTGGCGCGTGTGCCTCTTGCTGGCTCCGTGGGGCTGGGTTGAGGCCTGGGACCCCTCCACAGCTGCCTACCCCAAAGGGCTCCTTCCGCCCAGGGTAGGGTGGCCTGAGGGCTTGGGCCAGCCGGTCAGGACCCCATGCCTTCCGCTGCTGGCCTCCAGCCGGGTGTGATCCTGGGTGTACCCTGGCCTTCCATGAGAAGAGGCATCTCGGGGAGGGGTCTCTTCTGCTGGGCACAAACCCCAGGTCAAGCCTGCTGCATGCTCTGGGTTGCAAAACACCAGCCTTGTCCCTTCCTTTATGAGCCCGCAATGTCCTGTGCCAAAACCTGAGGCGTGGGCTGGCGTGTTCACTCACTCGCGACTCTCCTCTTGCCAGTCGCAGGTCTGGCTGGGCAGAGCCGGGATGCCCACGTGGAAGCTGGGCCCTGCAGCGCTTGCCTGTGGGGACAGGGGTGCCTGGGACCCCCCTGATGAGGGCACCACACTGAGCTGCTGCTCTCTCCGTGCAAAGCCGTGTGCCTTTCAAAGGGGCCGTTATTATTCCCATCACGGGCATTTCTCAGCTGTGATTTCATTTCTCCCGCCTGCTCCTCCCTCCTCCTGCGCCTGTTGAAAGCTGCTTTTCACTAAATGGAGTCAAATGCAAGCCAGACGAGCTGCTTTGCATTTCTCATGTCTGATAATGATTTAATGCTATGTTTGTCTGTATTTAGAAATAAGACACTTTTTAAAATTGTTGCCTCAGGTTCTAAGAGGGTGGGGAAACAGCCATTATTGTTTCCCTGATGACCGCTTTTTCTCCCGTGGACGGAGGTGCTGCCGCTCTCACCCCAGCACTCTCGGGTAGCACTTACCGGGAGGGGCGCTGAGGCCTTGACAGAGAGAGAGACAGAGGGCTCAGGAGCAGCCGGTGGCCTGCCCACGGGAGGTACTCAGGTGCAGCGACCCGAGCACAGTGGGGTCTCCCTGGCCCCCAGCAGGACGCCGCCCTATAGACGGGAAATGAAGAATGTAGACCCTTCCTGCCTGGAGGGCGCTGGTGCTCCACCTGCCGCACTCTGCTGGTGATGCCACGCGGGCCCCACTGGCTCTCCTGACCCCAAGCCAAAGCCACGCCTGAGCGGGTCCACGGGAGGCTATGCAGCGCCCGGGAGCTTCTCTGCAGGCCGGGCAGATCCACCTCGGGCCAGGCCCCTGGGTTTCAACACTGCCCCTCACCTCTCCGAGGGGGGCCTGGGAAGCCCCTTGCTGTGGGAGAATGGATGACTGAGGAACAGTCACCCCAACTTCAGGGGTTGAATACTGTCCCTGCAAAATTCACGTAGTACAGTCAGAACCTCAGAATCCGGCTGTTTGGGAAGAGGGTCTTTGCAGATGTAATGAAACGAGGGCTTGAGATGAAGTCGTGTTGATTGGGGTGACCCTGAGCCCAGGGAGAGTGTCTGTATGGGACAGAAAGGGACACGTAGAGATGGTTCCGTGGTGACAGGCAGAGGCTGGAGAGAGCCACAAACCAGGGATTACCAGAGCCACCGAAGCTGGAGACACCTGGGACAGATTCTCCCTCCGACGCTCCAGAGGGAACCTGCCCTGCCCTCACCTTGACCTCAGCCTTCTGGCTCCCAGGGCTATGGGAGAATAACTTCCTGTTGCTTTGAGTCACCAAGTTTGCAGCATTGTTTACGGCAGCCTTAGGAAGCGAACGTAGGAGTCGTGGGACCTGCAGCTCCCTGGAGGTCCTAAATAGTCACATAATTAGCAAATCAAGGTCCCTGGTTCTGGGGAGAGAAGGTCTGGTGTAAGTCTAAGGAGTGACCCCATCGACAGGGTGGCCTTTGGTGCGTGTAGAGAAGCCCCTTGGGTGGCCGTCCTTGGCCACGAAGGAGCTGCGTCATCCTGGCTGGTCAGCCATCCTGAATTGAGTAGGGACTCCAGGTTCTCAAGGTAAACTTTATCACAAGAATTCAACCTTGAAATAGCCACGTGCCAATGTGTTTCTCCTGGAGGCAGAACCTCTAGGTGGGGGCTATACCCACATTTAAGGAAAAGAAGCAACAGCTCCTGCGTGTGTGACTCACATGGACCCAGGTTCTGAGACAGCTTGTAGGGGCTTGAGGGAAGGAGTGTGGTCTCCAAGGCCATGTGGGGCCCTGGTACCAGGGTCAGTGCTATCCACACTACCCTCCTGGGCCACCCCGGGCCTCACTTGCCCTCACGCCACCCTCTCGTCCAGTGCTCATGGCAGCTGCTGCGACTGTCAGGAAACACAGACCTGATCCTGTCGCCTCCGTTGTGTAAACCTTTCAGAGGGTAGGTTGCAGGCAAGGATCCTCTCTGGGGCCTGCAGGCCTGTCCTCTCCTGGCTCCATCCCACCCTCTCTCACCACTCATGCCTTGCTCAGGGCGCAGGGCTGGGCTGCTTCCTGCTTCTGAAGCCTCTCTCTGCCTCGGTCTTCTCCATGAAGGTGCATTGAGCTGACCAGGTAAGAGCTGGGTGCGACAGGTCCCGTGTGGTGTGCTGCAGGACTGTCCCTGATCGTCTGCTGCCCCTCCTGCCCGACGCCATCTGACTGGCAGTGTTGCCATGGGAGGGGTGTCCACCTGCGGCTTGCAGGTGTGGCCGATGGGATGTGGACAGAAGTGACCCGGCCTTGCCTCAGCAGGCCTTTTCCCTCTGCCCCTAGGGTCCTGTCTCTGCAGGGAGCTGAGAATGGGGGATCTTGAATTAGCATTCTCTTCTCCAGCCAAGCCAGCCTCCCTTCCTGGGGGTACCCTGTCCTCCCTCTGTTGGGCCATCAGCCTGCGAGAGGCTCCATGTGGCTGGGCCCTGCATGGAGGTGCCCGATCTTCTGGGCTCCAGAGTGGGTGGCGTCCTCTCTCAGTGCTCTCCCTCTGCCTCTGGAACAAGAGCAAGCGCCGGGGTCAGGGTGCTGTGTGGGCAGCTCCCCGTGCAGCGAGTCCTGGCCCGTGTCTGTGGGGAGTTCGGGATGGGAGGGGTCAACCTTGTGCGGCGTGCTATGAAATTCGGGATCTTCGAGGGTAGCTGTCAGGCTTCTGTTCACATTGCTGACCCCCCACAGTGGTCCCCTAAATGATCCATCATTTAAAATGTCCCCCTTAATTCTGCTTGCTGGGAGCTCACATGAACTGGCCCTCTGTATTCACGCTGGATTTGCTGGACTTTCATTGGACCAATGCTATTAGGGACCTTTCGTTTGCAAGGGACAGACACCCAGCTCAAACCAGCATAAGCCAGAAGGCAGCTGTGATGGTTTCTCATACCTTCTGGGGAAACTCCGTCTTCAGGCATGGCTGGATCCAGGTGCTCAGATTCTGTTGCCAGGAGCCCGTGCCCCTCCATGCTTTTGCTCTGCCTTTTCGGTGTCAGCTCTGCTCTCAGACAGGCTCTCCCCTCAGTGCAAGGACAGTGCCAGCTTCAAACTCCTAGTTATGTTTTTCTGGAGTGAAGGGCCCAGGCTTCACTCTGTGCCTCTTGCTAAGTTATATGTCCAGCCCTGAACCTGTGGCTCTGGCTGTCCAGCCCCGGAGCAGACGGGTTGGTTGGAGTGGTTAGACAGAGAGTGTGGGGGAGGCTGCTCCCTGAGGGCTGTTAGGGAAGAAGGGGGTTGGGGGGATGGGAGAACCTGGAGCAGACGGGTTGGTTAGAGTGGTTAGACAGAGAGCGTGGGGGAGGCTGCTCCCTGGGGGCTGTTAGGGAAGAAGGGGGTTGGGGGGATGGGGGAATGCTGGGCAGACCACACCCACCGAGGTCTGAAGTGAGCTTGGAAGGGGTGGCGTGTGCTACAGGGTGGCTGAGGTCTCCTCGTGGACTCACCTCTCTGCCTCCACCCCCAGAAGAAGAGCAGATGCCATGTCTGTCATTTGTTCCTTTACTATCCCTGCCCCTCAGGGGCCACTGCCATCATGGAGTGAGATGCAGGCAGGACAAAGAGAGCCTGTGGGCACTTACAGGCTCGGAGATCCCAGCCTCATCACACAGCCATTGTCTGCACACTGGCCGGATGCTGTTGGCCATGTCAGGAGCTGAGTGATGTGGCGCCCTGTGCATGCAGGCCCTGAGGAAGCACCAGACTCCCCTGTGCTCTCCTCTGTGGGGAAAGAGGGTGATATGGTCTGGCTGTGTCCCCACCCAAATCTCATCTTGAATTGTAACTCCCACAATTCCTACGTGTCATGGGAGGAACCTGGTGGGAGGTGATTGAATTATGGCGGTGGGTCTTTCCTGCACTGTTCTCGTGATAGGGAATGAGTCTCACGAGATCTTATGGTTTAAAAATGGGAATTTCCATGCACAAGCTCTCTCTCTTTGCCTGCTGCCATCCATGTAAGATGTGACTTGCTCCTCCTTGCCTTCCATCGTACTTGTGAGGCCTCCCCAGCCACGTGGAACTGTAAATCCATTAAATCTCTGCCTTTTGTAAATTGCCCAGTCTTGGGTATATCTTTATCAGTAGCATGAAAGTGGACTAATACAGGGGGATCTCCCATCCTTTCCCCTTTCAGTCAGGAGTCTCTGAAACCCGTGAAATCATGTGCAGAATTCTGTGTGCAGAGGAATTTTCATGGAGGGAGGATCCGTAGCCTTCCCCAGACTCTCAAGGTTTAGGGCCTGCAAAAGGGTGAGATTTCCAGAGGAGACATCTCTGCTCAGAGCTGGGCCCTCGTGCAGCCTAAGCAAGTGCAGTTTCAGGAAGATGCTCCCGGTTGCTGGACAGGCTGGAGAGCTGGCCATGTGGGCTCATCTGGGCCATCCTTGATCCTGCCAGGGATTTGCACACCATGCTCAGCAAAAATGCACCTTGGTGATCAGCCTCCTGGTGATCTGCACCTACTGCTGTCTTTGGAGGTTTTGCCATAGCTCCTGACTGTCTCCTGCCATCCCCCACCCCATGGCAGACACAGCACCCTGTGAACAGACCAGTCCAGGCAGGACCTCCAGTGGCTCCCACATCATTCAGCTGGAGTCCGTGGGATGGCCCCAAGCCCCAGCCACTGCTCCCACCTCCCCTCTGCTGACTCATCCCCTGGTCTGTGGCTCTGGCCACGTGTTTCCTTGCTCGTCAAATGTGTCCAGCAGGCTGCACCTTGGGGCATTTACACGTGCCTTTCCCTCTGCCTGGAATGCTCTTCCCCCAGGTAGCCACGTGGCTCACTCCCTGGCCTCAGTGGGGAAGGAGCTTGGAATGCCCATTCATCTGAGAGGCCTCCCCTTCATCCCACCCCCCAAATCACCCTCCCTGGGACTGCTGTTCTCCATAGCACCTCTCAGCTCCTTCATGTCTGTCCACCTGCCCCACATGGAGTTTGTCTTTGTTCCCTGCCAGGGGCTCTCCAAGAATATTCCTGGAAGAACTGAATGTTGCCAATTCAGCTGCCCCCCTGCCTGGAGTCCTCTGCTGTCTGACAGTCCACAAATCCCCTCCCATAAGCCTCAGCTGCCACCAGCCTCCCCCACCAGCCCATGCAGGCCACTCCTAGTCAGAGCGAGGGCCTTCTCTGCACTCTGCCTGGAATCGCCCACATGGCCGTCTCTTCCTTCTGTAGTGGTGCCTCCTAGAGAGGCCTGCCAGGCACCTGGCTAAGGGAGACATTTCCTGGGATAAGTCCCGAATGTGGGCGTGGTGTGTTACGGTGTCTCCCATCACGGTGGGGTCTGTGTTACCCCTGGTGCTAGGATGACTAGGATGTGGCGGGGGTGGCATGGTGCCCTGTCTGGGCTCGGCCCACCCTGCCTGCTGCTCTGCTCTTGAGCTCTCAGGACCCCAAGGCCACCATGGGGATAAGCCCACAAGAACCTACCAGGGGATGAGAGACCATGTGGTTGGAGTCCCAGGTGACCTGGCCATCCCCTCAGCCCGTATCAGCCCCTGCAGATTGCAGATGCATGAGGGGTCCAGCCACCATTGCCACATCCTGTCTTTGGCCAAAAGAACTGCCCTGCTGAGCCCAGCCCAGATGCCAACCCACAGAGCCATGAGCTAAATGAATGGCTCAGTGTTGTCAGCCGCTGGGGTTTCGGGTAGTTAATGACACAGCAAGAGCTACTGCTACCCCAGCCTCAGGTGGCTCACGCTGCCTTCCATTGCTCTAAACTCAATTCACATTGATTTACTTACCTGCTCACTATCTGTCTTCCCCATTAGAATATCAGATTCAAGAGGACATGATCTTTGTCACCACTGAATCTCAACAATACTAGGGTCTAAAATAATAAGAGTTCACATTTATTAAGGATTTACAATACACCAGGCTTTGCTCTGTTTGTGATTTAATATTTTAATCTCTAGCAGCAATAAATGGGTCAACCCATTTATTAAGTAGGTACTTGTATTCATTTGTTCTCGCATTGCTATAAAGAACTACCTGAGACTGGTAATTTATAAAGAAAAGGTTTAATTGCCTCACGGTTCCACAGGCTGTACAGGAAGCATGGCTGGAAGGCCTCAGGAAACTTACAGTCATGGTGGAAGATGAGGGGGAAGCCGCTGGCACATCTTACATGGCTGCAGCAGGAGGAAGAGGGTGAAGGGAGAGGTGCTACACACTTTGAAACAGCCGGATCTCCTGAGAACTCATTATCACAAGAACAGCAAGGAGGAAAATCCGCCCCATGATGCCATCACCTCCCACCAGGTCCCTCCTCCAACACTGGGGATTACAATTTGACACGAGAGTTAGGCGGGGACACAGATCCAAACCATATCAGCACTTACTAGGTGTGAAGTTGATGGGATGCTGCATGCATGAATGAATGAATGTGCTTCTCCCTGGCCAGACTGATGCCTTCCTGAAGTTTCCGCTGCCCTTTGGGAGTGGCAGGGGCTCTGTCCCCAGGCTCCCACCTTCATTCCATCTGGAGCAGAAGGGCCTGAGGCTTACACTTGGTCTTTTCTCTAGGATGCTCTTCCCACAGCAAAACTGGACTTTCAGCAACTTCAACTAGCGAACAGCTCGAGCCATTTGACATTGGCTAGGAGAATTGAAGTCGGGGACCCCGCAGAGGCTTCCGGCCTGACCCTCTAAGCCGAGCAGAAATGTTCACTGTCTCCCTACCAAGGAAACCTGCAGAAGTTCCCCGTAGGGTGGAAGGGGGCCAGGAGCAGTGGTCATTCAAAATTACTCTCAGTTCTATCCCGGAATCTTCCAGTAACCTTGGTGGGGGGGCACTCCTGCAGTTCGCCTAATCAGATGTGGAATACAAAGTGTTTTCACAATTAGAATGTTTCTCTTCTGAGGTCATCAGATTTTTTTTTGTGGAGATAAAAACATAATTAGCTGAGTGCCTCTTTGGAATGCCTGTGACCATGGGGATGGCCTGGGGTTGCTGAGCCCCGGGAAGCTGCTGCCGTCATCCTGAGGTGCTGAGGCCAGGTAGAGTCCAACCCTGCAGGGCTTCGCTACAGGCTGGGCCAACTCTGCTCCTGCGACAAAGCCGTCCCTCAGGGAGACTCATTCAAGCCAGCCATGGAGCGTCATCTCCTGCTGGCCATGTTGTGCTCACATGTAATTTTAGACATATGGATTCTTACATGTTTGTTCCTTGCTAAACTAAGCGTTTGTTTTGATCTTTTCGTCATCCCCCAGTCAGTACATGGCTCTGACTCTGAAGCGGAATGCTGGTGCTTTTTTTTGGCTTCTGGAGGGGCATGTGGCATCGGTGCAGGTCAACACAGGGCCAGATACCCACGGCTGGATTCCAGAGCCCATGACTGGCTCCAGGCCCTAGGCTTCCTGCCTCTGGTGGCCCAGAGACCTGGGGGCCTTGGGAAGAGGGAGGCCCGGAAGTAAATACACAGGAAGAGGTGGGACCTGTGCAGCCCGGGCTTCTGTAGCAGGGCTGGGGACAGAGCTCACTTCTCTCCTGGATGCTCATACCCTGAGGCGAGGCCATCCACAGACACGGAAAAAGGAACTCGGCGAATTTTTACCCCGCCTGTTTACCAAAAACGTCACCTCTAGCATTGTCAGTATTAGAGGCCCCGCCTGCCCAGTGACATGTGTTTAATGTCCGCGATACCCTGACCGTGCAAAGGTAGCATAATCACTTGTTCCTTAAATAGGGACTTGTATGAATGGCCCCATGAGGGTTCAGCTGTCTTTTACTTTTAACCAGTGGATGATCCCAGAGAGCCACGGATTCGACAGCACTGCGCCCCCGCCCCGGCCTCGTTATCCGCTGTTGGCGACGGCAGCATGACCCGCTGAGGACGCCACTGCACACCCTCCTCTCTGAGCGTGTTGCTGCTTTACTCAGACATGCCAAGGAGGGATTAGTTCAGGTCAACAATTTAAACAAATATTTAGGCTTACCTCTACCCTGGCTGATTAATTCAGTTAGTTGGTCATCTGTCAGTGAGCGTCACACCAGTTAGCTTGAGGATCAGTTATTTTAGATCAACTTTGTTTTTAAAAGGAAGGAATGAGATTATTTTTAAAGAATGATTTTTTTTAAATAGTGAAGAAAGTGAGCATGCACGATTGTCCTCAGGGTCAGTCAGCCCTTGCCATGTGAGTGCCTGTGTGTGAATGTGTGTGTCAGTGTGTGAGCGTGTGACAGTGTTAGTGTGTAATGTGTATGTGTGTGTATGTGTTAGTGTGTCAGTATGTCAATGTGTGTATGTGTGTGTGTGTCAGTGTGTGCGAGAATGCATGAGTGTGCATTTATGTGTGTGAGTGTGTGTGTGTGTTGACATCACGCTTTTCTCAGTGGGTTTCAGTCCCCCTAGTTCTCCTTGGATTCATTCCTGTGTGTCTGCAGCTCAGCCTCTTCTAGAAGTTTCCTGTAAGCAAGTTTGCCCTGTTAGGAAACCATCTGTTTCAGGTTGGGTTTCCCAGAAGCAGATTGTTTGGAAGATGGGTCGGGAGCATAAGTAGGGACCAGGGATGGAGGGAAGGGAGTGCGTGGAGGGCACGTCTTCAGGCTGCTTCTGCTCTGGGCAGTGGCTCTGTCTCATCCCTGGGAGCTCTGGGCAGTGTGGGCACTGCAGTGGGCCCCTGAGGATGGGGAGGCTGGGTCTTATCCTCCAGCTCGCTCCATAACTGGCTGCTCCTGGAGGTGTGCTCTGCCCTCCTGCTCCCTGGATGCTGCAGGCTGGAGAACCCTGGATGGTGAGGGGAGGCTTCCCTGGTGGGATGCTGGCCTGGACCGAAACAGTGGGTGCCGCGGGGGTTTGGAAAGGGGACTGACAGGGTCTGCTGTGATCTTTCTGTTTCCTTTTAACTTACAACTAGAGCAGGAGAGCCGGGGGCCTGGATAGCCATGCCCGGGAGGAAACTTCCAGCGCGTCTCATGGCCTGCAGGCCACCGTGCTAGTGGGCTCCATCTCTGGGGCTGCAGAGGCGGCACTCAGACCACCCTCAGCTACGGCTCTCTCACACAAGTGACAGTGGCAAAAGCTCCTCCAAGCCACTGACATGCAGTGTGCGGCTGGAAGCAACGCCAGGCAGGCTTGATGGGCAAGTCCGGGGCCCCTGTCATTGAGCTTGGCCATTTCCCAGACACGCCAATTCCTTCCCAAGCACATTGAGTAATTAAAGCAGAGACTGAGCCTTTGGACAAGGTTGGTGAATCAGAACTCCACGCAGCTCTGCAATTCTCAGCAATCTCAAAAGTGCTGCTGGCCAAGCACCCAGGGCCTGGATCATGGTAGATGCTCAATTGATATTTGTCAAAGGACTGTTGCCGGAACAAATCTTTCCATCTTCTATGGCTGTTGTTTCATTCAGTGTCTTAGTCTGTTGGGCTGCTGTGACAGAATATCTTAGACTGGGTAATTTATAAACAACATCCATTTATCGCTCACAGTTTGGAAGCTGGGAAGTCAAAAACCAAGGTGCCAGCAGACTCGGTGTCAGCGGAGGGCTCACAGCTGGTGGCTTCTCACTATGTTCTCATGTGGCAGAACAGGCAACACACTCTCTGGGGCCTCTTTATTTTTTAATTGTTATTTTTCTTTAGAGGCAGAGTCTTGCTCTGTTGCCCAGGCTGGAGTGCAATGGTGCAATCATAAGTCACTGCAGCTTCTGCCTCCTGGACTCAAGCAGTCCTCCTGCCTCCTGGGCTCAAGCAATCCTCCTGCCTCAGCCTCCTGAGTAGCTGGGACCACAGGCATGTACCACCACGCCTGGCTAATTTTTGTATTTTTTAGAGATACAAAATTTACAAAACGGGGTTTCACCATGTTGCCCAGGCTGATCTCGAACTTCTGAGCTCAAGTGAGCTGTCTGCTTTGGCCTCCCCAGGTACTGAGATTATAGGCCTGAGCCACCGCACCTGGCCTGCGGCCTCTTTTATGAGGGGACTCGTCCCATTCGCGAAGGCAGAGCCCTTGTGACCTGTTCACCTCTGAAGGCTCCCCCTTCTACTATCACCCCGGAGATGAGGTCTCAGCATAGGAATCTTGGGGGGACCCAGGCATGCAGACCACAACATTCCGTTTCCTCCCCAGTGCCTCCTCAGGCCCCTTCTGCCCTGCAATCCCCACCTGGCTGAGAGGCCTTGGGGTTCATTTCCCAATGACCCCCAAGGAGCAGCATCAGGCGACACAAACACCCACTTTCCTGTGCGCGCTGAGGCTGCGGGGCTGCAGGCGACGACGCTCTCCATGGTGCTGATCAGGAGCTCTGCGGTTCACCGAAGCTCCGCTCCTTGCCCGGCACTATTTCTCAAGGTCTTTCTCCGCAAACCAGCTCGAGGGTGAGAGGCGAGAGTCGCCTTTGTCCTGATGTCTGTCCCTAGTCTGCGTTCTGGGAGAGTTGGAGAGATGGTTTCTGGATTAAGCAACACTGATTCTGGGTCACGAGGAAAGGGGGCGATGCAGGCAGTAGCGGCTGTGCTGTGGGCAGTGCTGGGCGTGGGGCGGCTCGACCAGACTCTGGGGCTTAGCAGTGGAGGGTGAGGCTGGCAGACAAGCCCAGCGTGCTGCAGGGCTCTGGCAGGGGCTGAGGCAGCTCTGTGTGTAAATGAGGCCTGGAGATTCCGGGACCACAACGATGAGATCTGTTGCTTGCTAAGCTCCTGCTCTGTACCAGGCGTGGTCCCAGGCACTTTTCAGATATTACTGGATCTACTTTCTTCAGCGGCTGTGCAGGGGAGGTGCCTCCGCACTCATTTTTCAGGCGAAGGACAGAAACTTGTTAAGGTTAAGTAGCATTGGGGTGGCACAGCTAAGAGGTGCTGAGCTGGGAGCCCAGGAACTCTCCATGATGCCAGGCCACCTCGGGATTAATTTGGTCTTAGCCCCTTCCCTACCCACACTACTCTAGGGGTGCTGTTTACAGCAGGTGTGCAACCCGGACAACTGTACCTGGCAGCCCTGACTTCCCAGCCTCTAGTCCCAGGAATCTATGCAGATGCAGGAAGTGTCTTTTCTTTGCCCAAGTAAAGGGAAAGGCTCAGGAATTCAGAGTTTGAAGGGGTAAGCCAAGGTCTGCCTGGCCTTGGACCCCTTTAGGCCTGCCATGATGACATGGTCATGATGGGCTGTCCTGCAGGTGGGCCTCCTATTGGCACTGCAAGGCCTGCATGCGAATTCCACCTGCATCTGGCTTGGCTAGAAATCCCCTTTCCACTCGTGGCCACCTTCTGAGTAGGCAAAAGCACACTTCTTCCAGCTCCAGGCCTCCTCTACTCAGAACAGCTGGTGGGGTTCCAGTGCCCTGCTTCCGGCCGCACCCTCTCTTTGGGACTCCCACCCAGCCTGGGACTAGGCAAGCCCCGCTAATACCCTGCTCAATGAGCTGGGAAACTGAGGCCAGAGAGCCTCAGTGACTGGCTCCTAGCCACACAGCTGGAAGCCTAGACAGGTCATCTGCATATCCTAGGCCCTTCCCAGTCAACAGGGTGTGATGGAGTGTGTGGTGCCAGGGACCTGGGAAGAGTGGGGTGCTGAATGAGGAGGGCAGGTGTGTCCCTGTCTTTCACCAGGAGATGAGCACAGCCCCCCAGCCGCCAGCTCAGGCCTGTTCAAACCTGTCACCCCGTGTCTCTGGCTTTATGTCCTACCATCACGTTTGGTCACTTCCCGAGCATGAGGCAGGTGCCGTGTGGTCCAGGACCTTCTTTGACACTCACTGGAGGCCCAGATGCAAGTGGTCAGGCTCTAGCTGGGGACAGCTTGAAGCCCCCTTCTGCCCTGCTCGATGGCTCCGAGCAATGTAACTGCCACTTCCTGGGACCTGTGGCCCAGGATCCCCTTGATGGCCAGGGGAGGACTCTGACCTCTCTAGTCAACGTGGATCTGTGAATCAGATCTCAGGGGAGGGGCTCCCCTGGGCTCTTCCCAGAGGCACATCTTCTGTTCTTCTTTGGCCTGGTGACATAAGCTCACGGTTTGGGTGGCAGCAAGTGACAGCTCAGCGGGCACCTGGCCCCACTGCCCCTGCTGGCCACAGAGCTGGTGTATGCAGCAGGTTCTGTGGAGACAGGCATCTCCAGCATGGTGCAGGGAGGGAGGCCCTGGGCGCTGTTGTCAAATGGACTGACGTCCCACCCAAGTGACTCACCAACCTCTCCAAGCCTTAGTTTTCTCATCAGTAACCTCAGGTGAGCTCAGCAATGCCATGGGCCATGGGAAGAAGCTCACATGATGCTGTTGCCTCCCCAGACAGCAGCATCATCACACCAAGTGGCCTCAACTGCCTCGGGGTCCAGTGCCCAGCCGCTGGGTGACCTCTGCGTGTTCTGCTCCTCTTGAAGCCTTGACTTTCTCATCTGTATGATGGATATAAGAGCACTGCACATCATGGGGCGCTGGGAGGATTCATGAGGTTGCCTGTCAAGTGTTTGCTGCTGAGCGGACACGGGGAAGTGCCCGGTGAATGGTGACCACCAGTTACCTCCCCGCTCCTGCAGGCACATAGCTCAACCATTGGTGGCCTGGCCACCAGGTTCATTTTGAGATTCGGCTGCCCGCTGGGAACGGAGGGGTGGAGATGGGAATTTTCCACAGTTCCTGAGGCCGTGGGGTCTCCTTCCTGGGGTCCTGAGCTCAGCTTCCCCTTAACACATCCCTCTAGTGGCCCCTGGGATCTGGGCCCCTGGGTTGGAACCAGGCACAGAAAGCCACATCTGACCCAGGTCCCCTTTCTCGAGTTTAGTGACCCTGCCGCCAACTCCATATCTTGCCAGCTCTCTGCTTGTGGAGACCTGGCCTCTGAGCAGTGCCCACGGCAAGGGGCAGGTTGCCCTCACTCTGTGACCCATGGGGCAGTGGCTTTTAAAGAGACCCAAGAGGAGGCCACGCTTAACCGAAAGCAAGACCGGGGGGAGGCGGAACTCCGGCCCCAGGAGGGCCGCTCCGGCGGCTGATCTCACGTGTCACCTTAGCTGGGCCATGATGCTCAGGTATTTGGTCAAGCATGTCTGGATGTTGCTGTGAAGGTGTGTTCTTTATATGGTTAATGTGTGAATCAGAGACTTGGAATGAAGCAGGTGGCCTCCGTGGTGTGGGTGGGCCTCACCCAATCAGTTGATGGGCTGAAGCGGAACGACTGAGGTCCCAGAGGAGGAGAGGATTCTGCCTCCAGGCTTGAGACTGCAGCATCAGTCCTGTGGGTCCCAGCCTGCTGGCCTGTGCTGCAGAATTCAGACGCACCAGACCCACCTCTCTCTCTCTCTCTGCCCCCCACCCCTCTCTCCCTCGCCTCATCCTTGGGTTCTGTTTCTCCGGAGACCCCTGACTACCACATCACTGCAGTGTGATGGGATGGAGGGGAGGCAGCCCTTGATGAGTTGGAGGCTGGAGGCATTTGGAAGAGAACTGCCCCCTCCCTCTGCCTCCTATGGAGAACCACACTGCACACGGGGAACCTCTAGAAAGACTGAGAGCTGAGAGGCTGGCGTTTCGTTAGCATCACACTGGGGCTGTTGGGATGGGCAGGTGCTGGTGTGGGGCTCAGGCTAGCAGATGGCAGGTGCTTGGGCTGCCAGGCAGGAGGTAATGGGCACATGTCCCTGCTACAGGTTGCTGGGGGAACGGGGGCAGAAGAGAGGGGTCTGCCAGTCCCTAGTCACCCAGAATATAAGCTGCATTTCCCAGATGCTCCATTTCCTCCTCTGGAAGCCTGGAATGAATGCAGAGGATATCTGGGAGCCCAAGGTTGAGGGCCACACTGGGGAGGGTGGCACAGGGAAGCTGTCCTGACACCAGGGGCTGCCCGGCCACCCTAGACTACACCTCGAGCCTGATTAGTCCTCCAGTGCCCTGGAGCTGGGCAGGGGAGGTGACTGAGGCCAGAGGCTTGGGTGACTTACCCACAGTCACAGAGCAAGAGGGAGGAGGTGGTGGGACCTGAGCCAGGCAGACCTACTTCTTAACCCATGGAGCTCCACGCACGGCACCTTCACTTTGCCTTGAGGAACAAAGGGAGAGGCCCCCTGCACCCCCTGGCCCTCCCAATGCCTTCAGTGGCCCACCCAGCCACAGTTCTGCCGTGGACAGCTTTCAAGAAGCGGGTTAGTACAGGGTGAGTGCAATCCGTCACCCACAATAACCCCTTGTGACAGGAAGCTGGGAAAACAGAGACAAAAATCAATGAAGATTTGGAAACAGGCTGCTGGAAACAATTTATTTCTAAAAGCAGTGTGGCCTGAACAATATCTGGAGCTGGGGCCCTGAGCAAGAGCCGGGCCAGACTAGAGGGAGGTGCCCTGAGGCTATGGGGGGCCAGACTAGAGTGAGGTGCCCTGAGGCTATGGGGGGAGTTGCCTCCCCGGGACCTCTCCCTGACCCCTCCTGCTCCATAGGACCAGGTCCTCGGCTGGGTGGCCTTGGTGGTAGGTGCTACAGTGAGGACTGCCGAAGGCTGGGAGCCCCTGGGGATGGTGAAAGGGGCTTTCGGGAGGGGGCAGCTCTCCCAGCACCCAACAGGTCACCCCTGGCATTTGACCCTACAGACTAGCACATGGGGATCTGTGGCCCTACTAGGAGGCTGTGTCAGTTGGTTCATTTATTTCTTTGTTCAATCGTCCACTCATCAGCAGCATCTCTGATGTGCTGGGCAAAGTCTGTCTGTCCCAGACACACGCTGCCATCTCTGTGGCCCTCGAGCACAGCTGTGCCACCCCTCAGTTGCGGTCCCTGGGGTGAATATGCTGACGGAGGAGAGCCCCAGCTTCCCTGCAAATCAGGTGGAGGGGCCTGATGAGGCCATGATCATGGACAGGGTGGCACGTGTCTCTTCCTACCCTGGGAGCGGGTAGAAGCTGCGCACGGCTCCTCCTGTACCTGTAAAGCCTGCCCTGGGAGTGGAGAGATTTACGCCTGGAGGGGGGCAGTGTCACTGCTCCTTACGGCACATTAAGCTGATGAATGAGCGTCCATCAGGGCACAGGCTGGGTGCTGCTGCCACCGATGGAAGTCACAGCTCATATTTCTGAAATTGATGCTGTGAAGGCCACAGTCTATCAAGGGTCTTGTGCAGGGTTATTAAAGTAGATTAACTGAATAATTTCCATAGAATAATAATATTTCTTAAGGATTATGGATGGGCCCTGGTTTTTCCTTAGCTACCATTAGCCAAAAATGTCCAAAGGTGGGTCTGCTTTCTTGTTTAGGCTGCAGAGCAAATGACGTTTCCAGTGAGAACACAGACCTTAAAGCCGGGTCGGGGTGGGACTGATGGCTCCAAGGGTGTGTGGAGATGGGATGGGATTAGAATCCCCGGTGCCCACTTTGTCTCAATTGGTTCAGAGCTTGTTGGGTAAAAGAGGGGCAGATTAGGCAGCTCTGTGCTGCAATCATGTTCCAAAACACACATTCCCCCAAACTCAGTGGCTTACAACAGGCATTTGGGTTTTGCCCACGATCCTGAGGCTGGCTATGGAGGCTCGGCTTCCAGCTGCAGGTCAGGGTCCATCTGGCTCTGCGTGAGTCTCACCCTGGGCCCACAGCCTCCCAGGGCCTCTTCCTAAGGATGGCTGGAGCGCCAAGAGGCAAGTCAAACTGCCAGGCACAGGAACCCTTCAGCTCACACCACACACACTCACACTCCTCAGGCCAAGCTGGAAGTCGCTGGAGTAGATGGACCCTCATGCAGGCTCTACAAGGCCCCAGGGCGCAGGGCACGCAGGCAGAGCCCTGTCACAAAGACGGAGGAAGGAGTGGGAGCGACAGGGCAGCTGTCACGGGGGGTCTTTGGTGTGGACCCCTTCAAGCCCGATACGAGAGTCAAGCTTGGGTTTCTGGAATGTTTTAGGAAGGTCTCGGCACCTGAGGTCAGGGAGTGAGTGAACACCCTCCGGGCTGTGTGGCGCTGCCGCTGCCGGCTGCTGAGGACTCCACCACAGGTTCTTTGGTTTGGTCAACATTGGGTTTGGCCAGGGCCACTCCCGGAAATCTTCTGATGTCCTTGAGGGATGCTCTGTGCTTGGGGCACAGAGATTGAGACAGGCCCCTGCTCCAACTTGCTTTTTTTTTTTCCAGACAGATTCTCGCTTTGTTGCCCAGGCTGGAATGCAGTGGTGTGATCTTGGCTCACTGCAGCCTCCACCTCCCATGCTCAAGCGATTCTCCTGTCTCAGCTTCCTGAGTAGCTGGGATTACAGGCACCTGCCACCACGCCCGGCTAATTTTTGTATTTTTAGTAGAGATGGGGTTTCACCATGTTGGCCAGGCTGGTCTCGACCTCCTGACCTCAGGTGACTTGCCTACCTTGGCCTCCCAAAGTGCTGGGATCACAGTCGTGAGCCACCGCGCCCAGCCTCCAACTTGCTTTTGACTAGCAGGTGGGAGATACGCACTCTTGGCATCAGACCAAGGTGCCCAGGATGAACATGAGGGCTGTGGGGACCGTGGAGGCAGGGGCTGCTGGCCTGGCCTCTTGGGGTCTCCCTGGAGGAGAAGCTGGTGCTAAGCTTTACGGGGTGAGAATGGGTTGGGGGTGGGAAAGTGCATTCCAGGCAAGGAGCCAGCCCAGGCCAGCAAATTCATTCAGCCAAGCTTCCTGGGGACACCGTGTGGGGCTCCAGGGGTCCCATGGGAAGGAAACGGCAGGCCCTGTCACCCACAGGGTGCCCACTGCCCAGCACAGCCAAGCCAGCCATGCCCAGGCCCAGAGAAGGGGTTGGAGACCTGGGGCCCATGGGCGGGGGGCTGTCCTTGAGCAGGGAGGGCAGATGCCCAGGGGACTGGGTCCCCTGAATCCTGGTGGTGCAGGGGTTGTTACCCGAGGGGGCTGGGTGGGGCTGGCTACTCTGGCTTTCCGGGAAAGTCTAGGCCAGCGTAACAGGCAGTTAAGGCCCTTGCTGTTGTGCAGCGCCTGGGTGAGATCCTAAGGCAACGATGTGACAGCTTTAATTAGAGAGGGCTGTTCTTATCAACACACATGGCAGTTAATGAACAGAAAGGACGGAGGCTAGATTTACAGCCGCCAGCTGTGAGTCCCGTGAGTCCCTGTGTACAGGAGAGGCGGTGGCTCTCCCCTCGGCTGTCCCTCACGCAGGAGGGATGGAGGGGCTGGAACCACTGCGGAAATTCTGTCAATGATGCATGGCGCCCTGGCCTTGGGGTCAGTTCCCCCAAGGTTGATTCTGAATGCTAACCATCAATGTCTGCTGTCAGTCCTGGATTCCTCCAGGACAGGGACCTGTGCCTGAGACCCAACAGGCCCTGACTGAATATACAAAGTGTATTAACGTGTGCGTATTGGGAAGCACGAGCTTCACCTCATCTGCCCTGTGCAGTCCCCTTCCCAGGTAGGCATCGGGGGCTGCCTATGTCACAGCAGCCTAGGGGAGCCGGGGAGTGGGGGCAGCCTTGCCTCTGAGGTCCTCACAGTCCTGCCCCAGCTGGTGGGCTGTAAAATCTGGTCTGGTCGAATTCACTGATGCTGGGGCCAGAAGGACACCGTCCAGCCAGGAAGCCTCCCTCCCTCCTGGGCAGCTCTGCCCCCTGCCAGGCCCAGCACAGCTCTGTGTCTGACCAGACCAAAAGACTGCATATTATGTGATTTCAGCCATATGAAATATCCAGAATAGGCAAATCCATAGGGACAGAAAGTAGAGTGGTGGTTAACTGGTGCGTTAGTCAGTGTTCTCCAGAGAAACAGAACCAACCAGCAGGGTCTCTGTCTGTCTCATTCTCTACATATATAATTGCATGGACTGTGAGGCAGCCAGGAGGTGTCTGGTCGGCATGTGCCTGTATGCATGTATGTGCATGTGTGTGCGTGTGTGCCTGTGTGAATGTGTGTGTGCATGCATGCTTTATATCAAATACTTTAATCTTAGAATGCTGGAAGCTGAGGAAGTTGGTTTTGCAATATTGTAACAATCATTAAAGCTTCACATCAGGTAGGGCAGGAGTGCTGTGCTGGGAAGATGGATCCACTGAGACGGCTCAGGCTCAGCTGGGCCCTCTCGTGGATTTCCACTGTGACCTTGAATGGCAGAATTCAAGTCAGGTGGGTGTGGAATGAGGGCGTGTATCAGGAAGGAGGGAATCCAGTGCTAAGTCAGTCCTTCGCTTCAGGGGGCTCCTGGGATATCTGGGAGACCCTCTGTTACTGTATGGAAGGTCTTGATGGCAAGTTGTCCATGTTCTTGGTGCGTTGAACAAAGAATTGAACAAAATGCACAAACAAAGCAACAAAAGGATGAAGCAATAAAAAAGCAACAAAAGAACAGAGCAGTGAAAGCTTAGATTTATTGAAGCAAAAGTATACTCCACAGAGGGGGAGCAGGCTCAAGCAAGTTGCTCAGGAGCCCCATTGTTCTTTAGGGTTTTTATTAAGCCAAAAGAATTTGGTAGCACCCTAGGTGCCCTTTAGAGGCCTCCAGTTGGTTACTCCCTATGAAGGATTGGCCCAAGGTCAGTCAGAGGCTGGAGTGGAGACTTGACCCGTGGCCAATCAGAGGCTGGAGTGTGGAGACTTGGCCCGTGGCCAATCAGAGGCTGGAGTGTGGAGACTTGGCCTGTGACCAATCAGAGGCTGGAGTGTGGAGACTCGGCCTGAGGTCAATCAGAGGCTGGAGTGGAGACTTGGCCCGTGTCAATCAGAGGCTGGAGTGGAGACTTCTGTCTTGTGATTGCAGGGGTGAGGATGTGGCCCGTGTGCTGCCCAATCCTGCCTGGAACTGGCTGCACCCGCTGTTCTTCTGCTTCTGCCTTAACCCTAGGTTACCCTAATTCCCTGTTCTCCTGCCTCACCTCCACTCTGCAGGCTGTGTCTTCTGATCTGTTACTGGAGGCTTGGAGTGAGGCCATCTCCGGGTCTCAGTCGAGGGGCGGCTATGTGAGTAGATGGATGCCCTGTAACATCTACCCTCGGAGCTTCGGGGTCTAGGATGCCAAACATGGTCCTGACTGGGCCCCCTCTGGCTATGGCCTCAGAGTAAACTGCAAGGGAGATCCAGGGCAGTGGCTCTGGGGTCTTGGAGCATCCCACCTCCCTGGTATTAATGCTGGATAATGGAGATGCAACAGCTATGGAATCCAGGAATCAGCAGCTCCCTGGGAAAGACCCAGTCTCCCCCCAGCCCCGGAAGGAGGCTGCGAGATCTCTATTCTGCTCAGGTGGGCTGATGAGCTTGTCCCCAATAAGACACCACCCTCATATTGCCCCCAGCCTCCCGCTTGCCTGTCTCTTTATTCTCCTAACATTTTCTCCATATCACTAGGAAAAGGACGTTTTGGTAATGATCAAATGAATTCACAGATGAGATACCCAGCCCCCTCCTCCCACGCAAGCATAGAGCCGAGCGCTTGGGCTGGGGGCTGAGTTCCCTGGGTGCCTCACCAGGGAGTGGCGCTCGGAGCCCCTGATATATGTCCCCTGGGAGGGCCCGGCCTCCCTTGGAGAGCTGGAGCATGGACGGGGCACTTTAGCTGTCCAGACCTAATAAAGTACAATATAACTGTGTGTTTGACTCTTGTTTGCCTCTGAAGATAATTCTTCTAAGTTTAGTTTTATTGATCTGAGAGGGGCCCGGCTCCTGGAAATCAGTGTCCCCCTCGGCTTCCCAACCACCTTCTCGTGTCACCACTTGGGACTTGCATGATCCTGGTTGCTATTTGCCTAATTTGCATTTTATTAGCCAATGATTAAGCATATTAGCAAGGCAAACCCGGGGTCAGCGACTCAAGGGCTCCTTGGTGGACGATTCTCGGGGTGATGCATTTCATCATCATTGGTAACTTTTGGATTTCATAGGTCAATTTTTTAAAAAAAAAAGAAAGAAAAAAAATCAGATAATGTAGAATTGCCAGCGTTTTTTTTTTTTGAGACAGTCTTGCTCTGTCACCCAGGCTGGAGTGCAGTGGCGCGATCTCGGCTCACTGCAAGCTCCACCTCCCAGGTTCACGCCATTCTCCTGCCTCAGCCTCCCGAATAGCTGGGACTACAGGCGCCTGCCACCATGCCCGGCTAATTTTTTTGTATTTTTTTAGTAGAGACGGGGTTTCACTGTGTTAGCCAGGATGGTCTTGATCTCCTGACCTCGTGATCCACCTGCCTTGGCCTCCCAAAGTGCTGGGATTACAGGCGTGAGCCACTGTGCCCAGCCTGAATTGCCAGCTTTTTATTGGCCAAGTAAGGGTATTAAAAGAATTCCTTCCAAACCCAAACTACTCCATCTGCATCATCATTTCACAATAGAAGGAACATTTGAGCCCTCCAGCCTAGGAAGGATGCGGCTCAGCGTGGGAGACAGTGCTTTCACCGAATACATTTGCTTGAATGGAAACGGCTCTCTATAGCGTTCCTACCCCGTTTCTAGGGGCTGGTGGAGACCTCACTCATGATGGCCCCCCATGCTGCCCCCAGGTAGGGGGACCCCTGGGCTAAGGCTCAGCCTGGTGGTTTGGGCACGCAGTTCCTGGAAGGCTCTGGAAAGAAGTAGGAGCGATGGAGGCCGAGGTGAGGCTGGATCAAGGTTCCTCTTCCTGCTCCTGGGGTGGCAAAGCCTCAGGCGCACTGGCCTCTGGGACCGCCACTGCCCTGGCACTGCCCTCAGCCCTTCACACCCTTGCCCGGTGGGCACCTGTGTAGACAAAACCTGGATGAGCCCCGGTTCCGCTGCCAGCGGGCAGGAGGAGGGGGAGGGGCTGCGAGGCCCTGTTTCTTCTAGGACTTCTGCAGGAGGGAGTAAGATCAGAGAGCCGCCCACCTCTAGTTCAGAAAGCAAATTGATTTCCTATGTGGTTTTAGCTGGCTTTCTGCCCTGGAGCTGGGAAGGTGTGGGGCTAGACTTAGCTTTCTGGGCCCCGGGCAGGCTGCAACCCCTGGAAAAAAACCAGTCAGATCAAGCCCAGCTCAAAGAGGAATCTTGCCACCCCTGGGCCACGCTCTCAGCCAGGTTGTGTGGGGCACTGAAAGCTCTGTTTTCACTAACAACAGCACCCCAAATATGCCGGCTGGGGGTCTCAGTCTGAACTTCACAGCACAATGGGGCTTTATCAATATTGCATTGTCTCAGGAACTCTCCTGGGCTCTCGCTGCCTAGGAGGAAGGAGAAGAGGGTGCTTAGAGATTCTCTCTTAAGCGGGTGGAGGCAGGGAATTGAACCCGTCCTTCAGGACAGGGGCTTCCTGGGAGGAGACTTCAAAACACGCCTTGCAGCTGCCATGGGGCTTGACACTTTAGATGCTTTGTACAAACCAAGAAAAGGGATTTGGGGCTACATGTGGGAAGATTCCTTGGTCTCAAAAAGTCAGCAAAGACTTTGCTTAAAAACACTCGGGAAGAGTCAGAGGTGTGGGAGCTGGAACAAGCAGGCAGTTGGGGATACTGAAGCCAACTGGAGCTGGTGTTTACAGTTATTGAGACACAGGGACCCCGAGCTCAGTGCAGTGTCAGCCACATGACTTCATTCCCTCGTTCCATGTCTCATTTGTCCAGTCTCAGCCAAAGCCTTGATCAAACTCTTGGGAGTGGAGGAGATGAACTGCGTTGTGAAAAAACAGGAGTGGGCTGGGTGCGGTGGCTCATGTCTATAATCCCAGCCTTTTGGGAGGCCGAAGTGGGAGGATTGCTTGAGCCCAGAAGTTCAAGACTAGCCTGGGCAATATGGTGAGACCCCCGTCTCTACCAAAAAAGAAAAAAATATCTGGGCATGGTGGTGTACACCTGTGGTCCCAGCTGAGGTGGGAGGACAGCTTGGACTCAGGAGTTTGAAGTTACAGTGAGCTGTGATTGCAATACTGCACTCTAGTATTACAATGTTGCAATCATAGCTCACTGTGTGTCTCCAGAGTGAGACCCTGAAAGAAAAAAAAAGAATGGGAGTGGCAACATAATGAGATCCTGTCTCTCCATAAGAAAAGAAAACAATTTAACTGGACGTGGTGGCACTCGCCTGTGGTCCCAGCTATTCCAGTGGTTGAGGCAGGAGGATGGCTTGAGCCTAGGAAGTCAAGGCTGCAGTGAGCTGTGATTGCATCACTGCACTCCAGCCTGGGGACAGAGCGAGACTCTATTTCTAAAACAAAAATGAAAACAAAAACACAAAAAACCAGGAGTGAGTGACTATGCCTAGGGTAGAACTTGACCCTAGGCTGGGCACAGGCCTAGGTCAGGTCCCAGAGGTTCCTGAGGCACTGTCTGACAGTGACTATCCAGAGAGCCTGACAGATGTCGTGCTCAGGATGCCGAGGGAAGAGAGGCTGACATCCTTAGCTTCTCCCTCCCCGGCAGCCCAGAGTCAGGGTCAGGGCATCAGGCTGGGATCTGACTGTCGGGCACAGCATGGGAGCAGTCCTAAGGCAGAGCAAGTGTCAGCCACCCTCCAATGCCGAAGATCCTGCCTCCTTCTCTGGGGAATCCTGTCACCCGCAGAAACCCCTGGGTTTCTTTAGGAAGGTTCCTGCATCTGTCTCTTGGAGTGGCGTTTTCTAGAAGTTCCGGTGGTTCCTGGCTGGATGAGACTCCCCCGGGCCTCTCCCTCTACCTTCTCCTTCCCTCACATAGCCACCCGTCCCATCGCAGCCTTGCATGGAGCGGCCTTTTGGCCTCTGGGAAGATGTGAAGCCGAGGTGCCCCGTCCTAGCGGCGAGTCACCCTGGGCGGCTCCAGACCCTCGCTGCTCCCGCAGCAGCATCGCACCCACGTGCACTCATCATCTGGGCCCGGGTCCTGTTTTTCTCTTGGACCGCTTCACTCCTCGATGTTTTGGAAGCCGCATTCCCCAGAGTGACTGCCTGTGCCCTGTGGTCATCGACCAAGAGAACGGCCGAAGGCTTCCTTGGCGCTGCTAATGAGGAACACGCCAGGCAGGTTGCTGTCCCCAGGGAGTTTGAGAATGGGTGATCACTGGGGGGGGGGTTCCACGCCACCCCACCAGGTGGGCGCCTGCGACCCCCTCCTCAGCACACACCCCTCGAGGTGGATCACGGCCGGCCGTGCAGCTTTGATGGTGCCCACAGTGGGCTCGGGGGCTGAGACGGTGGCCCAGCCGGTCGGCAGGGACAGGGGCAGGGGCAGGCCGGGCTCTGCACTCCGGCTTTGCAGGCAGGAGTTGAGGCTGTGGGCCTTCTGAGATTCCTCCTCCCTGCAGGTTGCATCCAGGGGTGTTCAAACCTTGCTGTCCTTTGTACCTGGAGGTGGCTGGAGCTGCTCCCCTGTTGCTGACTGGATGTGGACTTGGGGGCACCCCTCCTTTCTCCACCCCTCCCATTTGTTTCTAAGGGGTCTGCTGGGATTCTGGGTAGAGTGTGAGACTTGGGACATAGGGCAGATTTGTGGGCTCACTCTGACGTGACCCCAGAACTTATGACACCCAGGGTAGAACCAGGGAGGGGCAGGGGGCCCAGGCTGGGGTGTGGCCTGCCTCTCCTGACTGCCCTGTGCGGGAGGCGCTTCTCCCCCAGTGCCTCTATTCCAGAGCCACAAAGCTGGAGGGCGGCGCCCATGGGCTCTGCCTTCTCTCTCTCCGCATGGATGGGTTGGATGTAGGAGGCACTAGGTGGGGGCACTGGGCCATAAGGCCGGACGAGGCCCTGTGTTGAGCTGCACGGAGTGGACCCAGGGTGTGATGCCAGCCTCCTCCTGCTCAGGAATGTGGTCCTCCCTCTGCCCAGCGTCCCCTCTGCTGTGGTCAGTGGCGGAGCAGGGACATGTTGGGAAGGCCCAGGAGGAAAATTCTCAAACCTCGAGTCCCAATCCCATGGGAACGCTCCTGAGTGACGTTGGCAGAAAGCGTTTAAAACTAAATTTTGAGCGCTGTCATCCCGACTCTGAATCTGCAGTGACAGGAGTGCCTGCCTGGGACGCCATTACCTGAAATTTAGGGGACTGAGCGATGTTCTCTGTGGGTGGCAGTAGGCTCTGCCACCTCCCAAGTGTGGTGTCCAGGCTAGCCGGGTTGGGGCCTTTACCCAGCTGGGCTCCAGGTACCGTGGTTCCTCCTTGTCATAGGAAAGCGTGTGCTGGGAGCTGGGATGAAGGTCAGTGGAGGCCGCCTAGGGAGAAGTCAGGTGGACACTGAGGCCCCTGCTTGTCTTTGAAGTCCTGGTGATCTCCCCAGGCATTTGGGGCTCTGCGGGCGTCGTGCACTGTGATTCCTTCTGGGCTCAGCAGACGTCCTGCAGGAGCAGCCGGTCCGGGGTCTGTGTTCAGACTGTGCCCCTGGGGTTCCAACTGAGAACTCAGAGTCACAGGGATGGTCAACTTGAGAAGCGAGGGTGTGGGGGAAGGGAGCCCAGACATCCCCCATCCCCCATGTGAGTCGCGCCTCCTGTGTGCCTCACCGACTTGCGACTTGCTGTGTGCGGTTGAGCCTGGAGGGCCCTGAAGCCTGTTTTGGGCTCCCAGGTGGAGAGGTGGGGATTGAATCCAGCTGCCTGGGGGGCCCTGAAGCCTGTTTTGGGTTCCCAGGTGGAGAGGTGGGGATTGAACCCGGGTGGAGAGGTGGGGATTGAATCCAGCTGGACCTTGCTGTGCTTTGGCAGGCTCCTGGAGCAGCCCACGGGCCGTGGCGAGAGCGTTACCCAAGATGAGGCTGCAGGTGGGTGGCTGGCTGCTCCCCAGCCCCTCTTGTGTCATGGAGACGCACCCCAATTCAGGAGCTCTCGGCCGGCCACCCAGAGGGAGCCATCTGCAGGTCAGGAATGAAGGTTGGAGCATGCACAGCTTCCTCTACCCTGGCATCAGCCACTCGTTATTACGTGTGGGATTTGCTGACACCGCTGGGTGTCAGCAATGCAATTCAATTCTGACCTCATCTACCTGGAGGTAGCGTCAGATCCAATGAGGCCCGGGGCTCAATCCCGTAGGAGAGTCCTCACTTTGGATGTCAGTTGCAAGTCCTGGGCCATTCCCTCTTCTGTCCAACCAGATATAAATCTGAGGTTCCCATAACGCCCTATCTGGGCTTGACAATTTGCTGGAACCACTCACAGAACCGGGCAAGTGCTTTACTCACAGCAAGCAGTCTCTTATAAAGGCAGCAACTCAGCTGATTGGAAGAGACACACAGGGTGAGGCATGGGGCTGTCTGGGAGCGCCCATGCCTCCTCCAGACGCGCCCCCTCCCACACCTCCATGAGTTCACCAGAGAGAAACTCTTTGAGCCCTGTCATTTAGGGGTTTTTATGGAGGTCCCATCACGTTGGCCTGATTGATTATGTCATTGACTATGGTGATTGACTCAATTTCCAGTCCTTCTCCCTTCCCTGGAGAAGGGGGTTGGGGGCAGAGGGGTTTAGAGAGGACTGAAAGTTTCCACCCTGTAACCACATGGTTGGGCTTCTGGCAGTCAGCCCCCAGCTCCCAGCCTCCAGTTCCCAGCCCCCAGCCTCAGCCCCCAGCCCCCAGCCCCAGCCCTCAGTTCCCAGCCCCCAGCTCCCAGCCCCCAGCCCCTAGTTCCCAGCCCCCAGCCCCCAGCCCCCAGCCCCCAGCCCACAGCCCTCAGTTCCCAGTCCCCAGCCCCCAGCCCCCATCCCCCAGCCCATAGCCCCCAGCCCACAGCCCACAGCCCTCAGTTCCCAGCCCCCAGCCTCCAGCCCCCAGCCCCCTAGCCCCCCAGCCCCCAGCCCACAGCTATCTAGGGAGCTACTGAATTGCCTCATTAGCATAAGCTCAGGTAAGGGAGAAAGGGGCTCCTTGTGAATAACAAAAGCCACTCCTGAGCTTGGACATGCCCACAGTTTTAGGAGCTCTGTGCCGGGAACCAGACACAAGACCAGGTGCAGTTTTCATTATAGCATGTGTTAGGGTGGCCCCTCTGCTCTTCAGTGGCCAGGTCCCCCAGGCCCAAGGTCTGGCCCCGGGCTGTGAAATCCTTGTGGTGCTTACTTTGGGGCATTCATCCCTGCGTGGCCTTGTGAGCTTCCGTTCACATCCCTGTCTGGGCTTCCGGTGGGCAGACCTGGATGTGGCTCCCGGGGTCTCCCAGGCAGCCCTCCTTGGGGTGGAGAGGCCTGGTGTTCTCTGTGTTGTGTTGGGTGTCTCTATGTGTTAGGCCCCATACCAGGTGCCATTCTCCTGGTACCAGCACCTCTGCAAGGGCCTGGGGCTATTTTCAGCATGGGTAGAGCTGAGAGCTGTGCCATCTGGAAGCCGACTCATTCGCTGTTATCACCCAAAAGGGCCAGCAGGAGATCAGTTCAGTCATGACAGGTGTGCAGAACCCTGATCAGCTTTGAGGATGTCAAGGGGGCAATCCAAAGGCAAAGGCAAGGGAAGATGTCAAAATCTTCCTTCTCTCCGAGGGATGGTGTCAACCCAGACGCCCTCGGTGACCGCCCAGATGTGGCAGTGATGGTGGGGAGTGACACTCTCGGTGGCTGCCAGATGTGGCAGTGATGGTGCGGAGTGATGCCTTCAGTGGCTGCCCACAGGCTCCCCCTCTGCCTGGGTCTGGCCTCACCAGCTCCAGGAGCCAGGTATCCTGAACACCTCTGAGCCTTGGCTTCCTCCTCTGTGACCCAAGGACAGAGAGAGTGGCCACCTCGGACGCTGGCAGAGAGGACTGCATATGAGCCTGCTTTGAGCCCATCGAGTTCTGGCGACACTGCTTCTTATTTTCACCATCAGTGCATCCACAGGGCTTGGACGCGTCCTGGCACATTGAAGGTTCCTAGTGATTTTAGATGAATGAATTATTGCTCTGGGCACCATCAGCCTCAGACCCCCTTTTCAGCCTGAGTGCTCCTGTGGAGGAAGAAGCCTGATGGAAGCTTCTAGGCTCCTGCCGAGCCCTGTGGCGTGCTCCAGAAGGTGCCCTTTGTTAGGCCTGTGGTTCCCAGAGGCAGGGGCCACCTGTCTGGTCTCAGTCTCTGTTCAGCGCATGGCTCTTGGTGGAGTGGGAGG